>NC_135485.1:97038148-99438148 GCF_052094955.1 Ictidomys tridecemlineatus
AAGTGAAATTTATAGCATTGAATACAAATGTTAGAAAAGAAGGAATACCTAAAATTAAAAAAAAAAAAAAAACAATCTATGTTCCCACTTTAGGAAACTAGAAAAAAAAGAGCAGCTAATTTCAAAACAAGTATAAGAAAAAAATTAAAAATAGAGCAGAAATCAATGGAAGTATAGACAGAAAGTCAATAGAGAAAATCAATGAAAATAATAAAGAAACCCAAATCTGCCTCTTTGGAAAGATCAATAAAATCAGTGTCTACCAAGGCTAACTGAGAAAATATAAGTCTCGAGCCTTGGAATATAAAGGCAGCACATCACTAAAGAACCTAGACGTTATGGAATAATAAAGGGATATTACTATTGTAGCTTTGATCTAAAATGTCCCCCAAAAGCTCATAAGTTGCACATTTTAAATATGTGCAATTTCTTTTATTTCATTTGTGCCTCAATAAATCATTTATATTTTTTTAAATATATGCATACTTGAAACTTTTTTAGCTTTCTTATTTTGGTAATCTTTCAAAACAGAATTCAGATTAGAAAGAAATATATCTAACAGCATTAAAAATAAACAAAATAAAGCCGGGAGTGTGGATGTAGGCCTGTTGTATTCCCATCGGCTCAGAAGGCAGAGACAGGAAGATTGCTAGTTCAAAGCCAGCCTCAGCAATGGTGAGGCACTAAGCAACTCAGTGAGACCCTGTCTCTAAATAAAATACAAAATAGGGCTGGGAATGTGTCTTAGTGGTCAAGTGCCCTTGTGTTCAATCCCCAATACCAAAAAAAAAAAAAAAAAAGAATAAACAAAATGAGAGTACATGGCAAATTCAACTCCAGAATCAAACTAAAACTAATGTTTCAATGTTTTGAATTTATGTGAACCTGACAAGTCTAAAAAGATAAAATCTTAGTACTAACACAGGCATCATAAATGTTTTTAAAACTTTTGATATAACAAGTGTTCTCATAGAGAAATATTCTGACAACTATATATGAAAAACAAAAATCAGGGTTTATATTTTCCTAAATATACACATGGGACTTAAAGGGGAGCATATATATTTGAATTTTTAATGTAACATTTCCTGAAATAATTAAAATTTGACAGCCCCAAATGCCAGGTTATATCAAATGTGTTTATCTTTTTCTAATTTGGCAAAGTAACATTATGGAAGGAAAATATTTTCACTAACTCTTTTGATTGGAGAATGGGATATTGAAAAAGAAATAGAAGAAAATATGTCCCAGTTATGATTAGACTGATAATGATTAGATTCATTTAATATTGGATTGAATTATTCATTTGGTCTATCTTGTTTATCTTCAGTGAAATAACTCTTACTTCAACATTCCTTGGTAAAGGAAAAAAAAAATGAACCACATCTTTCCACTCACAGATATTCTTAATTTTTCATGACATTTCACATATTACCACACTGACTGAAAATAAATATCTAGTGTACTACAGTGATCATTGCAAGAACACTATTTTTGTTTTGCTTAATTATTTGTGTACTGCTTAATGACATATCAATGTGTTGGTGTGTAATTATTCAGATAACTATCCATATATATCTGCTGCACAGACAAAAATGATTAATAGATTCCCACTAAGCTCCTAGTCTATATAATCATATAGGCAATTAAGAAGTCAAGAGGTAGGAATAAACTTAAACTTTGAATCAGAGAACACGGTTTTTCATTCTAGTTCTGCTAATTTCTAATTTTGTGACCTTGGGAGTTTGTCTCCCTGCCTGAGAAATGAGAGTGGTTAACATTGTATCATAACTTGTGCATATATAATTTGGCACTGTGTAGGTAAAACTGCTTTTTAAATTATAAAGTATCACACATACAACTATCCAAGGTATTGTTATCCGAGAAGTAGAAAAAACAGAAGCTGTGATTTCTATTTTGGGTCTTCCTTTCTTCAGTACTAGATTCATGAATCATGCTTCATTTCATATTGAGTTTAATGCCTATTTTCCCTAAAAGTGGCTTTGAGATCATGTCTTGAGGTACTTCTTATACCAGTCAAAATGGAGGGGATAGCCAACCTTTCAAGCCAACTTGTAAAATAAGTATTTACCACAATATAGAGACACAGTTGGTTACATTACAGCCAGGATGACTTACAAAAGCATTTTCCCACATACTTTGTTAAGCTGTATAACTGACATGAATGATGTTATGTTGACATGACTCCCTGAAAAGGTGACAAGATTAAAGCTGTATGATCCAGTTACCTTGGCATTACCCATTCCATGAAATAAATTATTAATGGTGTCGTATAACTTTCATTTGAACCATTAAACATTCTGATGGGTTTTTTTCCCCATTTGAAAATAATTAAAGAACCATTTATCTTATTGTTTGAATTAGTCTCTTATACAGTTATTTCCCCAACATTTTTGTCATTAGGATAGCAGTGGCTTTCACCAAGACGACAAGACATGTCAGCACAAATATAAAGTTTTCTTCAAATATCATTCAGTAGTTAATCATGTGCTAAACCCAAAACTTCTCTTCTGGATATCTGAAATACAGTGAAGACGGTTTGTTAAGAGGACTGAGCTTCCTGGCAAAGATCACAGGAAGCTCCAGGCAAACACTGAATCAATATATCCTTTACTTAATATCTTTCCCTAACCTTCAGTTACATGTGGAAAGAAAAAAAAGGTAGAAGAGCACAGGAAGAGTCTGTTTTGACTCTGTAAAATAATTAGAAATACAATAGAAACTGAGACTATTCACATTCTGATTTCATTTACATTTTTTAGATTGTCCACCTTTAAATTTGTGATATGCTTTTATTTTAGGAGATCAACTAGAAAGGAATTATGGAGAATTTTGTTAATTGATATTGTATCAACATGTGAGGAAAAGGAGACACGGTGACAATTTTGGGGACACGAATTTGGATATGGAAGCATGACTCTTTTTCAGGCTTCCATGATGATATTCTAAAATGTAAGTGTCCATTGAGCTCTTTCTGGTGGGCTCTATGGGTTGGCTATGGCACATACAGTCACCATGAATGGATCACTATGGATTGGATATGGGAATCCATTCTCTTTGCCTAACCCACATATAATCCTATCCTCAAATAGTTTGAAATTAATCATTTCTTCTTTAATGTCACTTGTTCACTCCAACAGCATTAACTTTATGGGGCAAAAGTAAATCTTCTATGCAGTGATGTTACAGAATCAGAGAAATTAAGAATGTTGAAATGTATATTTTAATGCCATATTTTGCCACTAAGTATAAAGGCATAACCAAATTGCAAGGATTCCAGTTGCCTTTTCACTTCATTCAATTTTAGAAACTTCAAGCTGCTATACGTTCTCCTCTAATAATTCCCCAAATTACATTAATTGAAAATTACATTTCCACAGAATTACCTTATAATAGAAATTTTAAAACATAAATATTTAATCTATTTTTATTTTAAACAAGTGCCAGTACATATGGTAAATATTGAGAAATATCGATAAAACCAGTAAGTAAAAGAATAGAAGAAAATAAACTATAATAAATGTTTCAAATAATTGAAATGGGAAAAGCCAGAATAAATAAAGCAATAGGTTAAGTAATTTACTCAACAAATATTTATTGGTCACCATTACTAAGTATCAGTAATTGATGAGCAGGAACTTACTTTATGAAACTGTGCTCCAAAGTAAATTGAGTAAATACTGTTGTTCCTATCATTTACCAGAAAGATGCAGAAATATATGATCCATGGGAAAGTTGTATAAACTTTCTAAATATCCTTTTCTTTATCTGCAATAAGAGGGTAATAATAATTTGTATATGATTCAGGTACTATTATTATTAATAATGCTATTATTGAATATGGCTTGTAATAACAATGATGAAGGAAAATTAAATTTATGGTCATCCTCCAAACAAAAACAAAGTATGATTGAGATGAACCTATATGCAAGAATTTTTGTCCTATAAAAACTAACCCTTTGGACTGGACTCTTCCTTAGAAGTAGCCTATATCTATTAGTGAAACTAACCGAACTTTGAATTTGGACCTGTAAGTCATATACAAATGAGCAATACTAATGATAGATGTTCCCAAATTGTGAGTGATAATTTTGTACATATACTTCCCATTTCCATATTCAGTGGTGGACACTTAAAATTACCCAGGTCACTAGTTCTTTAAGAACAACATTTAGGGACTTTTATTTCAACTGTCCAATCACCTCAATTTCTATGCATCTGATCATCTCTCCTTCCATACATCAATCCATCCATCTTCCCGTTCATCCATCTACTCAAGTATCCATCTCTGTATCTATCTATCCATGCATCTATTGCCCAACCATAATCTATATACCTAATTGCCCACACCTACATCCATCTATTATATCTAGATTCACATCTACATTTACACCTATATCTTAAGTTGATAACTTCAAGTAACTCCATGAATATTAAAAAATACTAAAATTATGAGTTTTTCTTTTTCTGGAAACCTGATTATTAAACATTCTCAAGAAAACCACTAGTAATTTTACTGAATCACTATTCACTTTCACTGAACTGAAGGGTAGAATGTTAAGGAAGAAAAAAGGGGGAAAATTGATACAAACTTCATTTCATAAATACTTATGTAAGAAAAATTTAAAAAATTGACTTTTTAATGGAACTACATTTGTTTTTTCTTTTGATTTCCATTGCACCAAATTCTGGAGACCCGATCTCCATCTTTATCACTCTTCCCCTCTAGTACACTTAAATTTGAGACTATAGTATCACTGTATATATTAGAAGTGTCATAGAGCTGATCGTTAGTGATAACAATACTCATGGTGGAATCTCTTCTGTTAAGGAACACTATCCCTGTCTTTTTTCCCCTATCAATGATTGATTTAGGTCACTATTAACCAATCTTGCCTTAAGAGAATATTCTACTGCTTCTATTAGCTCTGAGCCTCAGGAAAATCTGTGCAGACATTATTCATGGGATTTCCATTATTCCAGGCTCTATCTGGAGTGTTATGGGGAAGTAGATCACACAGGACCTTTCTGATCTGGGATAACTCTAGTCTGTCTGAGGGTTTCTGATAACTTTATCTTTCCCAAGGAATATAGCAGATTTCTGTTCATGGAATTCATCTGAATGAAATTATTTATTCTCTGAACTTTCCTGTTTTATCCAGGGAATAACTTTTAGTTAGATAAAAAGAAATTCATTTTATAGCATCATAGCTCTTCCATTTCTTGAGTTATTTAGCACTTAAACTTTAGTAATTTAAAATTTAAGGTTAGGATCTTTATAGATTTTTTTCTGCATTTTTCTGTTCCATGTTTTAACCGAGATGAATATTTTTGACTGTATGGGAAAAATGTCAATAAGTAAAAATGAAATTAAATACAGAGAACTCCAAGTAAATTTGAAAAAGCCTCAAATAATAATACCCTACAAGGCTCACTTTAACAAATTTTCTTATAAGATAAAGGCAGACAGCTCTTTTAAAGTAATTACATGGCTTATTTTGTAGAGGTGTTTGTAGTGTCAAATGAGGGGTTATGAACAGAGTTTGGGCAGGAAACAAGTGAACCGTTAATGGATTTTGGCCAGGAATATCTAGTATAGAAGGCGATCTGACACCAGTGTCACTGGGGAGCAGTTAAAGAGACAAGAATAGCTGCAGGAATTAGAAGGCATAACCAAAATAAGATAAAGGGCTAGAAAGACATGTTTTTGTTTTATATATTCCACATTTATATGGATTATTCTTCTTATCTTTTTCTTCTGCATCCTTAAAATTTAGAGACAAAGCATAGGTCTCAGGGTACACATGAAAGTGGTCTTTTTGACTTTCCATTTTTAAAATTGGAACTGATATTAAAGTAAAATTTAGCAAGGATTGTGAGACATCATAAATGTTCATAAATGCTGAAATTCAGCAATGTAACTGAGTGGCTAAAATGTCTTAAATTGGATTTCTCCCTAAATCTCCTTTTTCTGAAGAATATGTTCACAATCTACTAAAACCAGATTCACAATTTAAGTTACCCTTTTCTAAACTTCTTCAACAGTTCACAGCTTCTAACTTCCATAACCTTCTAATAGGATAATGAATCATTGTGAGTGTGAACTCAATGTTATTTCGCTTCCCAAAGAGAGAAAGAAAATGTCACACAGAACATTCTAAATGAAAGCACTGATACTAATCCCATACTATTCCAAATGGAGGATTCATTCAAATACATCTGTTAATCTTTTTCACCAAGACTTATTTTGCAAGAGTTGGCCACAGAAGTTCAGATAATATAACATGGAAATCCCCTGCATGCTTATTGCATTTCTCTAGAGCATGCTTACTGCTAATTTATGACTTTGCACCTTCCACAAAAAAATATTTGGAACAAATTCTTCCAGGCATAGTTAACTTTTTTGAATGTTAAGTTCATAAGTAAAACAATATATTCCAGGAAATATTATGGGGAAATGTGCATTACTTTAATTAACCCCTTGATTCTCATTGATTTCAAAAGGGTAAAAGGATAAATAAAGTGACTCCTCACCAGAAGACAATACTAGAATTTTCTTCTATGGAGATAATACCAAAACAACACTAACAGTAACTGATAAATAAGTCTCTAGTATTATTTTTTCCAAGTCATCTTGGAAGAGATATCTTTACAGCAAATGACAAGACTGTGCAAGCTAAAGCTCACATTGGGCCTTAAATACACAGAGTATGGACTTCAGTTGTAGTAACTAAAGGTAGCATTAGTTTTACACTATAACTCTTAGCAAAGATTAAGTTTTAATCTTAAAGAGGCAGAAAGTAGCATTAAGTTCAAACAGAGTAGCATTCAGAAGATAGCCATGTTTATCTTCTAAGTTCTACATAAATGTTGAATTTAAAAGACATTGTTCTGTCACTTATTATGTATGCTTATACAACACTTAAAATCCTCTCTGGAACATTATTTCCAAATACAGATTTAAACAGATTGACTGTTTAAAAAAAATGTGCTTTTGTAGGCAAATAAATCTGGCTTTAACCGATTAGAACAAATAAAAAATAAATGAATCAACAATTAATTAATTAATAATAATAATAATTAATTATTTTTTTGTTGGTTTTGTGGTACTGGAAATTGAACTCCAGGCCTCCAGCATGATAGGGAGGCACTCTACCACTGAACTACACCTCCAGTCCTACATAAAACTCTAGATATCAGTTTCCTTATCTGCAAAATGCAAATAAGAGTTTACAGACTGTAAGATCGTTTTAAGTGTATAAAATATGGATATAAGTCCATGGAGTGGCCAATCTAAAGTTGGTACTCACTAAACACCACTTTAATCTTCTTTTCCCCTCTCTATTGTTGAACACAAGCGGCATGCTTGAGAAAACAAGATAAACATAAGTCTTATGCCTTATTCAGGTCTAAAGCCTTACTTTAGGGCATCTGCTTGCCCCAGGTTTCCTATAAGAGTCTCAGAGAAAGCTTGATTACGGATGATTGACTGGGAAACATCAGAGTAGCAAGAGAAATACAAGAAAGAATGGAAAGCAAATGGGTGATGCATTATTCAAAGGTCCTTGCTTCATAATGCAAATCTTTCCTCTATTACTTGCAACAATTAACAGAGAAACCTTATGTCCCAGAATACACACAGGAGGGGAAATGGAGAGGCATTTTATGTGCCTGCTTCTACTATCTTCTGTTGATCCATGTCTGTACATGGGGGCTCCACTTTGTATCTTGTAACTAGGAGAGTGGGTCATCTCCAGCAATAGCTGGAGTTGAGCAAAGGGTCAAGAGCTCCAGGGACAAGTTAACCAGAAAAATCTGAAGCAGCACATAAGAAGTGGTCACTAGTATGTCCATGATCATCATCTCCTTTTCTTCATCAGATTTTATTTAAGTGTCCTGTAGATGATTTTTAAGCATCAAAAATAGATATCGATCGTCCAGCCATGTCCAGTGCAGAGTTACAGGCCCTGGGCAACAGATTCCTGCACTGTATACCTGGTAACACAGGGTTCTAGACACATGTTGAACTTTCAAAAGAGGTTTACGTGGAAATTGGGAATTTTAGCTCAAAAACATCCTGCAGAAATTCTTGATGCTGCCCTTGGGTAATATATTGTTGGGATCTCAGTGCCCTCTGGCATTATTTAATCGCAAAGGACCATAGAAAATGTACTCTCTGGAACTCTGAAGTCAATTACTGCTAGCTTTTTCTTGAAGTGTTATAAAGACCATTATACTGCTTCAAATACCTTTTTAACAGTAGAAGAAGGAAGTTGGTAATAGCTACATTTGGAGAAAAGAAAGAAAAGAACAAGAGTGACTCATGAAAAAAATGTATATATTTGTTTTGGCCTAGATAATTTAGGTTTTTAAAAAAATACTATTTTCCAGAGGTAAAAAAGGGGTGTGTGTGTGTGTGTGTGTGTGTGTGTGTGTGTGTGTGTGTATTTTCAGAGTTACAGTAACATAAAAAGTTACACTGAAAGTTCTAATTCTATATTCAATGCCTTCAAGTGCTTTAAGTCTCCTAAATCTTTATGTATTCCATCTATTCCTTTTTACAATATAATTATTCAGTTATTTTGGGAAATATTATAAATTTTCTGGATCCACCACTAACTAGCTGTGGAATTCTTAGCAAATTACTTTACTTATCTGTTCCTCAATTTTCTCATCTTTAAGATAGAGATGATAACAACTATTTTGATAACTGACAGGGTTATTTGTACAGTACTTAGAAAACTCTTGGACCTTTGTCTACTACTTCATAAAATTTGGGTATAAATTTTATTGTTATTTAATAGTATTAGTAATGATATAAAGTCACATAGTACATAATAGTTCAAAGAAGAACTTCACCTATCACACCAAATCCCCCACATATAAACTATAAAAATAATTTAATATTTGAGTCAGGAATATATACACAATTTAAACAGATCAATATCAAGTGAGAAAATAGAAGAAGCCATCAAAAGCTTACCAACCAAGAAAAGCCTAGGACCAGATGGATACACAGCCAAGTTCTACAAGGCCTTTGAAGAAGAACTAATACCAATACTCTTCAATTTATTTTAGGAAATAGAAAAAGAAGCAGTAATTTTAAACTCATTCTATGAGGCCAATATCACCCTGGTCCCAAAACCAGGCAAAGACACATCAAAGAAAGAAAAGTTCAGACCAATATCTCTCATGAACATAGATGCAAAAATTTTCAATAAAATTTTGGCAAATCAAATACAAAAACATATCAAAAAGATTGTGCACCATGATAAACTGGGATTCATCCCAGGGATGCAAGGTTGGTTCAACATATGGAAATCAATAAATGTGATTCATCACATCAATAGACTTAAAGATAAGAATCATATGATCATCTTGATAGATGTAGAAAAAGCATTTGACAAAATACAGCACCTCTTTATGTTCAAAGCACTAGAAAAACTAGGAATAACAGGAACTTATTTCAACATTGTAAAGGCTATCTACTCTAAGCCTCAGGCCAATGTCATTCTAAATGGAAAAAAATTGAAAGCATTCCTTCTAAAAACTGGAACAAGACAAGGATGCCCTCTTTCATCACTTCTATTGAACAGAGTTCTTGAAACACTGGCAAGAGCAATTAGACAGATGAGAGAAATCAAACGGATATGTATAGAAAAAGAATAACTTAAATCAACACTATTTGCTGATGATATGATTCTACACCTAGAAGACCCAAAAAAACCTGCACCATAAAATTTCTAGAATTAGTAAATGAATTAACCAAAGTAGCAGGATATAAAATCAACACCCATAAATCAAAGGTATTTCTGTATATCAGTAACAAAGCCTCTGAGAAGGAAATGAGGAAAACTACCCCATTCACAATAACCTCAAAAAAAAAATAAGATACTTGGGAATCAACTTAACAAAAGAGGTGAAAGATCTATATATGAAAACTACAGAACTTAAAGAGAAAAATCAAAGAAGATCTTATAAGACAGAAAGATCTACCTTGTTCTTGGATAGGCAGAATTAATATTATCAACATGACCATACTACCAAAAGCACTATACAGATTTAATGCAATTCTGATCAAAATCCCAATGGCACTCCTCATAGAAATAGAAAAAGCAATCATGAAAATCATATGCTAAAATAATACACCCAGAATAGCTAAACCAATCCTTAGCAGGAAGAGTAAAGCAGGTGGCATCACTATACCAGACCTTAAATTATACTACAGAGCAATAGTAACAAAAACAGCATGGTATTGGCACCAAAACAGGCTGGTAGACCAATGGTACAGAATAGAAGACACAGAGACTAACCCACAAAATTACAATTATCTTATATTAGACAAAGGTAACAAAAACATGCACTGGTGAAAAGATAGCCTTTTCAACAAACGTTTCTGGGAAAACTGGAAATCCATATGCATCAAAATGAAATTAAACCCATCTCTCTCACCATGCACAAAACTCAACTCAAAATGAATCAAGGACCTAGGAATTAAACCAAAGACTCTGTGTCTAATAGAAAAAAAAAGTAGGTCCTATCTTCATCATGTGGGATTAGGCCCCAATTTCCTTAATAAGATTCTTACAGTGCAAGAATTAAAACCAAGAATCAATAAATGGGATGGAATCAAACTAAAACGTTTTTTCTCAGCAAAAGAAACAAGCTGTAAGGTGAACAGAGAGCCTACATCCTGGGAGCAAATCTCTACCCCTCACACATCAGGTAGAGCGCTAATCTCTAGGGCAAAGAAAGAACTCAAAAAGCTAAGCTCCGATAAAACAAATAACCCAATCAACAAATGGGCCAAGGACCTGACCAGACACTTTTCAGAAGAGGATATTCAATCAATCAACAAATTTATGAAAAAAATGCTCATTATCTCTAGCAATCAGAGAAATGCAAATCAAAACTACTCTAAGATATCATCTCACTCCAGTCAGAATGGCAGCTTTTATGAAGACAAACAAGCATAAGTGTTGGCAAGGATGTGGGGGAAAAGGTACATTCATACATTGCTGGTGGGATTGCAAATTGGTGCAGCCAATATGGAAAGCAGTATGGAGATTCCTTGGAAATCTGGGAATGGGACCACCATTTGACCCAGCTATGCCTCTCCTCGGTCTACACCCAAAGGACTTAAAAACAGCATACTACAGGGACACAGCCACATCAATGTTAATAGCAGCCCAATTTACAATAGCTAAACTGTGGAGTCAACACAGATGCCCTTCAGTGGATGAATGGATTTAAAAAATGGCATATATACACAATGGAATTTTACTCAGCAATAAAAGAGAATAAAATTATGGCATTTGCAGGTAAATGAATGGCATTGGAGAAGATAATGCTAAGTGAATTAAGCCAACCTCCCCCCGCCCAAAAAAAAAAAAAAAAACAAATGCCAAATGTTCTCTCTGATATAAGGAGGCTGATTCATAGTAGGGTGGGGGGGGAAGGATTAGATCAATTCTAGATATGGAAGAGGGGAGGAAGGAAAAGGGAGGAGGCAGGGGATTGACAAAGATGGTGGTATGTGATGGACATCATTATCCAAAGTACATGGAAGACACAAATTGGGTGTCAACCTACTGCACATACAAACAGATATGAAAAATTATGGTATATATGTATAATAAGAATTGTAAAAGCAAAAAAAAACAAGTACATGTATAAAGACATACTTTATACAAAGATATGAAAAATTGTGGGGTATATGTGTAATAAGAATTGTAATACATTCCACTGTCTTGTATTTAAAAAATCAATAAAAAATTTTAAAAAATAGATACACAAGGAAAAAAATAATAATTTAATATTATTTTGAGATCATGCACACATGCATACCTGTAAAACTCCATATACATACAAAAAGTACACTGGTCACCAAAATATTTTCCAAAATTAAAATAATATTCTATATTCTATTCTTAAATAAAAACATATAATTTAACTACATTTGAATGTAATAGAACTAAGAACCAAAGGGAATATAAACAGACTACTGAACTGCTGTTCTCTCAGCAGTAGACATTAATTCTTGAAAGAGGCTTCTGGTATTAAGAATAACATTACAAAATCTATTAAGTGATTGAAGTCATTTGGCTTCCCCTCATTTTATTTTTAAATTTTGCTTTGAGAAATTACCAACTGTCTTCATATTTTGAAAGATAAACATTCTATTTTCCTCATCTTCCTTTACCAATTCTTTTCTAAGGATATATTAATTACTTTATATTTTCAAGGTTTCTAGTATTTATCCTCTGATGTTAAACAATAATTCCCCCATTTCATAACAAAACCATGTATTCTATGTTTAAATAAACTCTAGTCTTTCACCATTTTTGTCACTTTATTTTGTTTTGTGTCTTTGTAGTAACTACTATTTAGTCTTCTGTTTTAAATCACTTTAAGTGTGAGTCCATTGCTTCAATCCATCCGCTAGCTCTCTGCATTTTATCATGGAGCACATTTTTTTCAAGAAGGGCTTCAATGTGTTATATTCCTGGTGCCTGCCTGAGATGTTTGCCTCCTGCCTTTATCCTCAGAAGACAACTTGGCTCGGTATAAAATTCTTGGGTCTGGTTCACATTCTTCCATCAAAACTTTTATAACCATTGCTCCACTGACTTCTGGCATTCAGCTTTGCACGAATCAAACCACAACTTCTCCCATGCAACCCAGGTTGCATGGATTTCATCACTCTTTTTTCAAGAAAGTTTCTAAGTGCTCCACTCCTCGAGCTTTTCCTGTTTAGGAATATCTGCCAGCTGCTTTTACACTTGCATGATAACTTGACTGTGTATAATATTATTTAGTCATACTTTCTTTGCCAGAATCCAGAATAGATATTGCTTTATTATGTTTGATATTGACTATTGTGGAGAAATAAAAATCCAGCCTTTAAATGATGTGTAACACACCACACACACACACACACACACACACACACACACACCAAGAAAGTCAGTCAGTTTAATGAGTTATTCTGTTACCCTTGGAGTTCAATAACAACTAAAATATGTCAATAATTTTTCACTATAACATGACATCACTTATCAACTACAAATTTCTCTTTAAGGAAATTATCTTCAATTATATTGAACACTTCTTCTATCACCTTTTATTAGATTACCTAACACTCGTACAGAGTTTTTCTAATATTGAACAGTCTTTTCTTTTTTAATAAATTTTCCTCTTGTTGCTTTAAGATCAATCTTTAATCTACATTTATTGTGATTATTGTGAGCTTTTCTTCTATATAATTATTTTAGCTGTGTTAACTATTTCTAAGTTGCTTCTTAGTTATATAATAATATTTTTTCTTAGCCCAATATTTTTCTCTCTTAATCTACATTTTTATCCTAGTCTTCTATTTTGTCCTTTTATCTTTGAAAACTGTTTGACTGAAGTGATGTTCTTATTTTATCCTTCCAGAAAAATTAAAAAACCTTATTAGGAAATCTTCTATTCCAAGTATCATTATGGGAAGGACATTTTAGCTAGAATTCACAGTGAACCTCATCTGTCTTACTCCCTGTTATTTCAACTTTTTTTTTTAATTCTGCCTTCTCCTGACTATCTACTCAGGGTTGTCTAATCAGGAGCTGTCTCAATAGACAAAGTTGCGACTTATGCAGTCGAGGGCAGAAATAAAGAATGTCCACACGCTTATACCCTTTCTGATGTTTTATTCACCCAAAATCACTCAATACAATTTCACTCGATAGGTTCTTAATGGAGAAATGACAATCCTTAATGGGGCGCACTGCAATAGATGTATATCAATTCAAAGCAAACAGTTCTAAGTTAACTCTAAGCACTGCAAACACAATTAATTATGACAGACTTATACAGACATTCCCTTAGCATATTAAGCTTAAATGCCAGGTCTAAAATCTTAAGTCTTAGATTTTGAGTCCAGCACATGCACACTCACTCAGATCACAGCAATCAGATCAGCAACTGGTAGAGGCCTCTTCTGGAGTAGAGTTGGTGGCTGGTTAAGGAGACAGTCATAAGAGTCACAGTTCTTACCAGGATTAAGAGGATGCTGTAGAGTTTGAGAGCAGTGAGGATGATTCAGAGGATCAGGCAGATGATGAGAGGAATTGGGATGTCAGTCCAGGTCCTTATCAGGCTCTCAGGCTAGTGTGCACCAGTGTTGGCTGACTGAATGTCTGTCCTTTTGCTCTATTATCTATACTAAATTTTGGAGCATCTTCTCACCCGTTGGGTGCATATCAGCTGTTACCAGGTTTCTTAGTGATGTTTTACACTTCAGAGCAAAGACATATGGTTTGGTGGCTTCTGCCCTGATTTTACACTCTGTTATCAGGGGTGAGGCAAGTGACTTGTTTTATACCAACTTGCTTGTTTGTGACTTGTTTGCCAGGCTATGCCTGATGATGTATTACAAGGCCTCTGTAGGCTTGTGCCTGAGGAGGCTGCAGGTTTTTAAAGTGGAATTGCTTAAGCTAATCCCAAGGCCATCCTTATAGGGAGCTCATTAGAATATGGGAATAAACCTTAAAGAATTTCAAAGGCAACATAAATATCAAACTGAAAACTAGTCATCACCCATTGGGAAAATGTTAACAGCATATATGTGCTCAATGAAGAAAGCTGGCTTATTCCGAGTAAGAATGGGAAAAGTGGAGAGGCCACAGCTTATACTAATCAAACTCAAGAGTAAAAGAGCTCATGACCTTAGCTATAGCTGGACTTTGGCAATTCAGGTGGGCATGCCAGTCAGAGTGTCTTATGGACCCAACAGCTCTGAAACTAAAATATTGACATTTGTAACATCCAAAATAAGACATCAAGAATCCCATGAACTGAACAGAAACAATAACATATGTTGAAGGCAGAATGAAGCAGACAGGCAAGGGTCAGATCCAGAAAAAGGAAGGGTTGAAATGTTAATTCCTTCAGAGCCCTTCTTCTACCCTTATCAAGAACCTGTCCCTACTCCAACCTATTGCTAAGGTAACCTGTCCTAGGAATTGTCCCTCCCCAGGAAGTTGTAAAAGTTGTTAATTAATGTGTCCAGGCAGCTCCATCCGGCCCTTCCCCTATCCATCTGCTTTTCACCTTTTGGCCACCCCCCCCCTGAGCATCTCCTAAGCCTAGATACATATACAGGAAGGAAAGAGATAAGGGGAAGAGAGCAGGAGAACAAAGGAAGCCTAGAACATATACAAAAGTCAGAACACATTGCTTCTTGGGATACCAGGATACCTGCTATGGCCCCCTCCTTCCTCTCAATAAACCTAGCTTTATATGCTTGTCTCAGCATATTTCTCTAATGTTATATTTCAACATTTGAGGGAGCAGAATTCATCACCAGTAACTGGCAGTATCAAAGTGAAATAGGCAATACTTAATAAAATAAGTAGACAAGTATAATTGTTAGGAACTGGGAAAGGATGCAATCAACAGGCTGGAATTCAAGGACAGGATCCTAAGAGATCGAGATAAGCAAAAGGGCAAAGATTCTCAAGGATAACAAAGCAACCCAATTATGTAATGGAAAGCAAATTCAGAACATATACCCAAGCTTAAGTCTTTGAAATACTCGCAAGCAGTGAGAGTTGGACTTGGGAAATAATGAGGATGCCAGATAAGTATAGGGATTCTGTAACCAAGTCCTGACTTTCTGCTAACACTGATTCAATCCGTCATTGTAACAAGGTGACTCCAAGTTTTACTACTCAGAATTGGTTCAGGAAAAAGCTGGCAAAGAGTCTTCAGGAAGGAATATCATAATAGCTATGCATGTCTGAAACTGAAAATGGTGGGAGGCAGCTTTGGAAACTACTTCAGCAAGTTTGTATACAGTCAAATTTGCAAAGAATTGTCCAAGTTAGAAGGGCAAGATTTTGATCCATAGAAACATGGATATGTATATCCTGTAGATTATTCTCAAAGCAGATCATTTTCACAAAATTTTACCTTACCCTGAGGTTTAAGTTTAAATATAACTGCAATAACCCATTAGTATAATGAGCTTAAAGACGTCTATTTGATCAGATATGATTTAGATATACTCAGTTTCTCTTCAGAATTTCTTGCCTATCATATCCCCTGCTTCTTCTCTCGTAGCAAAAGGCAAAAATTTTAACAAATGTTTACATTTTCCAACTTAAACATATATATATATATATATATATATATATATACACAAAAATATTTTTAAAAAGTAATGATCCAGGTGCAGTGGCACATGCCTGTAATCCCAGTGATTGGGGAGCGTAAGGCCAGAGGATCATAAATTTTAGGGCAGTCTCTGCAACTTAGTGAAACTCTTGTCTTGAAGTTAAAATTTTCTTAAAACAGGGGGATAGGGACTGGGGATAAAATTTCGTGGTAGAATACCCTCCAGTTAATCTCCAGTCACACACACACACACACACACACACACACACACACACACACAAATAAAGGCAGTGAACTGGCAAAATATTTTTAAAGTATTTGTTATTTTCATCACTTTTTTTATCAGTATGTAAAATATTCCTAAAAAATGAAGAAGTCGTTTATCTGTTGTGAGAACTTTGAAATTACTGACACCATTATCTACTGCCTTTTCTGTATTGTCCATCCGATTATCTGTAGATCTATGAAGAACTATGTTAGAAATGGCGTCATCTTCTTTTTCATGCTTAAAAACAAACACCTGTGTGTCTCCAACTTCTGAGAGGTAAACATTGTCACAATGTGCTATTTCTTCAAGGACAAGAGGAGTCAATCTAGGAAGAGCTATAGCACCAACTATTTTTCACAGTCTTCTGAGATCCCATTTTGAGTTCAGCCTTACCAACATGATATTGTATTTGTTTGTATAATGAAGTCTCATGTCTGTCACTTTTCCACCTGTTATTATGACATTTGTGCCAGTATTAGCAATAACCTTGACTTGTACATCCATCAGATTTCTTCTTCCTTACTAAAATTTATCAGTTACTCAGCAGTCTAGATATATATCTTGGAAAATATTGGGTTATAAAATTGGCTACTAATGCTGCAGTTACTGTAATTACAGTGGATCAGTTCATCATGGCAAAACCAGCTAGTGGGCCTATGCCTCCAAGTGGAAAGAAAGATTGGATGATGACCAAAATGATTGACTAAATAGGCTAACTTTACCTTAGGTGAACATTCTATTTGCAGTAGTTAACTATGAATTGCCTAATGGTTTTCTTATTTTCCTTAAATTAAGAAGAGTTTTGTGTTTGTATCCTTGGATGAATGATGAAATAAATGTATTGTTTTACTGAAAAAAAAATGAAAAAGTCTATAGTAAAATAGAAAATTGGTAAAAAAACAAAGGATTCACCAAAGAATATATTCTAAAAATCATGCATAAAATATGATCAATTCAATCTGATTTTCTATTAAGAAATACAAATATAACCACATCAATATTATTTGCACACAATGAATCAGGCCATTTAATAGAAGTAAATGTGAAGGAAATAATATGCTCATAAATGGCTAGGAAAAATCTCTACTAGGATGTTTCCAGATGGTTCTTTGGAAACATGCATAAAAACCTTAGAGTAAAGATAAACATAAAATTACTGAGTCCAAGTCTAAGAATTCATTTGCTTAAATCAGATTGCAAAATTCTACACACTATGGTCTACCTCTATTTTTAACAACATCAAAGTAGAAACTGATTAGAAAATTAAAAGGTACATTCAAAAAAAAAAAAAAACCTTTTATGTGTGATCCTGCAATGGAATGGCATAGTATCTCTCATAAATTCTATGGCTTGTTTGGCAATTTTGCAAACCATTTCCCATGCTTGGATGTCTAACAGTATGTCTTCCTTACATTAGGTTCCATAGATTTATTGTGATAGAATGAGTCTTTCCAAAGAAGTTTTGGAGTAGTCCCTTACTTATAATGTCAGAAAATTCTTCAGTTTCCAAAAGTGTCCTCTGTGTGTTCATTGTAATTAAAAAAAATTTTATAAACCCTAAGCTTTAGAAAAATCTATGAAATTTTTTTTGTTTCACCTTAACATAATTTCAAAAATATAAAGTGTAAATAGCCATTAATTTAAACTAAAAATGAAAAGAATCTCTGCCCTAGTAATCATGAAATATAAGCTATTTTCATTCCTTCCTACACCCATTGTTCTATGCCCTAGTTTACATAAATAAGAAGATAATGAAAAGGTCATCCTCCTGTCCACACAGTAAAAAGATGTGAATCCTCTATTGTGACACATAGGCATATAGTTCATTCAATTGTCCAAATATATTTAGATAAGAATCTATGGGGGCTGGGGTTGTGGCTCAGTGGTAGAGCACTTGCCTATCATGCATGAGGCACTGGGTTCGATCCTCAGCACCACATAAAAATAAACAAAATAAAGGCATTGTTTCCACCTATAAATGAAAAAAAAATTTAAATAATCTATGGACATTTTTCTGTCAAGATGATGTTTGCATCATCAAATTCTCTAAAAGTTTTCAGACACAGAAAATATCCTCCAAATACTACTTAACTATTAAATTTAAAAATAACACTCAATTGTCCTGGCCAAGGATATATACCAAGCAATGTTTCTAAAGATCCTTTGTCATTTGGGTCATTAAAATAGGTCTAAATTTAAGAAAAGGTCCTTGATTCTTATCCATATCATTTACACATATATATTCATATAAGGCCATAGAAATTTCATCAGAAAAGTCCTACATGATTCATTTTAAAGAATATTTAAGCTTCAGAGAGTTTTCTAAGTCTCCAAAATAAACAAGGTAGTAGTAGATACTGTTTAATTGGGGACAATACAGTCTTTTAATATTTACCTTATAAGAAAGTGTTTTAAAATAATATAGAAAGCAGCTGATTAAATGAAGAAAAGATTTATTATAATATATATTTCAGTAAAGTCTCAGTATTCTTAAACATTGTGTGGTACTCTCTAAACCCAAAATGGGTCATTTCCTATCTTTTTAAGCTTCAGACTTACAGTCAAATTTTCCTTTATTTTTTACTCTAATGGAAAAATTATTAAATTGAAATGCACAGAAGGGCATTTTTGAAGACAGAGAAGAATCAGAAATTACCAAGAAAATATGAATTTATTTAACAAACTATTTTTGTAACTATATGCAAACATCATTTTAAAACTTTGTAGTATAGTTATGATTCATATGAAGTTTAATGAACTCAGAAACCATACATTGAATTTAATTTTGTTGACCCATGCTATAGAATGTTAAAATGCACTAAAAAAATGTTTAATTTTCAGTAGTGGATTCAACTATATATAATAGAATATTTCAAATAACAGGGACTGTACTAGAGAGATAGAAGTAAGAAGCTTATTTCTATCTCCTTTTTATTAATTTTATTTTTTAAAAAAGATGACAGCAGAATGTATTACAATTCTTATTACACATATAGAGCACAATTTTTCATCTTTGTATAAAGTATGTTCACTCCAATTCATGTACTTGTGTTTTTTTGCATTACAATTCTTATTACACATATATACCACAATTTTTTATATCTCTGCTTGTATATAACGTAGGTTGACACCCAATTCGTGTCTGCTTATTTCTCTCTCTTGAGAAGAAATCCAAAGAGATTGGGAATCCAACACTAGGGAGTTGACTATATTAAAGAACTCAGCTCCCCACCTTTATCTTTAGGGAATGGTCCTTACCTTATGTTTCAAGGCTGGCTACCCTAGCAGTCTAGGCAGCAGAATGAGGACTTCTCACAAGTCCTATACAACATCTCCAGTTCCATTAATTGGACAGACCTCCATAATTACCAGTTTGGGTTGGTAGAATGACTTTCCCAAATGATCCACCCTCAATCTCTGGAACTTCTGGATATATTAAGTTAAATGACAAATAAAACCATGCAGATGTAATTAAGATCACCGACCTGAAAACAGGGAGAACATCCTAGATTATCTAGAAGGAACCAATTTAATCATGTGAAACCTTAACAGCAGAGAATGCTCTATATCTAGAGACTAGATGTTTTAAGGGGGAGTCAGGTTCCAAGCATGATTCAACACCTACAAATTTCTTGGCCCTGAGATGTAGACCCACACAGCAAAGACCATAAAGAGGCCTGTAGGTTTCCAGGGCAGCTCTCAGCTGACAGCCAGCAAGCAAACAGGAGCCCCAGACCTACATTCAAGGAACTAGAGTCTGCCAAGGACCTGAATGAGTCTGAAAGTTAGTGCCTTCCAACAAGAGCCCAGCTGCTAACACCTTGACTGTAGCCTTGTAAAACCCAAAATAGAGAAGTCAGCCAAGCTAACCCAGACTTTTGGCCAACTGAACTCACAATGAAATAACAAATTTGGGTTGTTCTGAGCTGCTAAACTTGTGTTAACTTATTACAGCAGTCATAGAAAACTAATATACCTGGGCACATCCAGCATCAGAGAGATCAGGAAATGTGGTCTATCTTCTATGTGATAACATGTGCCATTGAAAACTCTGGGTCAATTTGTTTGAAAAAGAATGGGAAGAATGTCTATTTGTTCAACAACTAGTCTCCACTGTAGAAGAGAAAGGGAGATTTGAACAAAGAGAGAAAAAAGTGAAATTAATATTTTTAGCATTAAATGAGATAGAAGCAAAATTAATGAATATGGTTCTAAACAGGTTTAAAAATTCCTAGGGACCATCTGGAAACTCAAACATTTTACTTTAGATTTTACTAATGAATGTGCTTGCCTTCACAACTGAACACCAGACAATGCAATAAAAAATAAATAAATAACTTAAAGAAATGTCTTGCAATGCAATCTGAATTAATGGGTGATCTTTCCAAAGTTCCTTGAAGCTCTCCACTGTAATCATCTGTCACAGGAGGAATTCACCACATGCTTTTATGCTTTCAAAGCATTCAAATTGGTTTCCTACAACTTTCATTTATTTTCGCACTCATCAGTTTACCTAATATTTATACAAAACTTTACAATCCCAACAATAATCACTATTTGCAAGGAGATACTTGGTTTTTGATCAATGGGAAGGAAGTGAGGGGTATATTAAAAATGCCTGGTACATTCTGGATACAGCAGGTGTAAGTCAGGAAATTTACAATGGAAATGGAGAACAGCCTTAACTTGGTATGTCAGTTACTAGAGTAGGAAAAAGAGATCTATCCTTTTTTCCCCACCATCTCTACAGAAAAACTAAAGGAAACAAAAGAAAACAGTGGCTGTACCTCTAGCTAAATGCTTAATCTCTGACTTCATTGAGACTTTTCAGTTATATTTCCC
This sequence comes from Ictidomys tridecemlineatus, assembly GCF_052094955.1. Lineage (NCBI taxonomy): Eukaryota > Metazoa > Chordata > Mammalia > Rodentia > Sciuridae > Ictidomys > Ictidomys tridecemlineatus. The sequence goes on from NC_135485.1 coordinate 97,059,438, forward strand.
TCAAGTCTGTTGAACCAATCATCAGTTCTCATACTAAAGAAGCTGTACTGCCTGAAAAATAAAATGCAATTAATTCATACTATTTACCTCCTATTTCACTTCCTCTTTAGGAAATCTCTCACACTTTTGTGAGTCTTAGAAGTGGAGTTTCTCAGACAAAAAGTGAGATGGGGGAGAACTCAACAAGAATGTAATGTTCCTGTCCACAGTAAAGTGGAAACACAGCAAGGACTGAGAAGTGGAGGGAAGGAGTGTGAGATCCTTCTTTATAAACTTTCTCATCTTCTAAAATAGCAACTCCAGTGGAAATTTCTAGACAGGAAATTGTTTTCTACTAAAATAGAAAAAAAATCATCTTCATAAATTAAACTTTTTCTGTTGGAGAATTTCAATTATGTTCTGACCTCCTAAACTGATTTCATACTTTAGGACAAGGTGTAATCTTCATCTGAGAATTATTTCTTTTCAGTACCAACCCCTTATCAAATTAGTCAGGAAGTTTTATTTGTTTAACTGAATTTCTAAAAATTATTATAAATGATATAACACTGAAAAAAATTAAAAAATTAACTATGACTTTCACTAGTCCAAAAAAAGTTTTCTTCTTACAAATTTTTCTTTCACTTTGTCTATGTATGTATAGAGGATTGTTTACATGTGAATTAAATACAGTGTACACTTTGGTTATATTATTCTTTTTACATTTGACATGTGCTCTATGTTTTTCTGTGTTTGTTAAATAGTTTTCACAATTACCATTTGGGGGATTCCTTTCCACACAAACATACTTCGTGTTAGGAATAAAATTGTCTGCTATGGCCTTCATCATCTTGTTACAAAATGGAGAAAACAAATCATTAGCTATATTCAGGCAATAATGGCCTGGTAAGAGCTTGGGGTTTAGAATCAGAATTTTTTTGAGTTCAGAAGCTACTGAATGAGTCTGACTTTGGGCACCTTGTTTAACTTGGGGCATGGATGGGATTAAACTCACATAAAAAATGCAAGAATGAAAAAAATCATTCATAATTAAAGGACATGCCACAGTGTTTGATGTGTAGTATTTAATAAGTGGCAGTTATTGCGAGAAAAGTAATATCTGTTTTGTTTATTCACTTTGCAATTGCCATACTTATAGTAGTTCGTAATTTAAAAATAAAATGGGGTGGAGAGAGCAAAGATTCAAATTAAACCCCATGCACTTAATACGTTTCTCCCAGCTGTGTTAATCTTGTCCACCTGCTTCCTGCCCCTTATTGACTCACCTCTTATTGACTATCTTCTTTGTCTCTATTTCCATACTGTCCTGGATGCTGGTGTTACCTCCAATTTGTTTCATCCTCCTTAGATTTTTATAGGTTTTGTTTGATCTTCTTGAGCCTGCCTTTATGCATCTTATAAATTAATGCTAAGAACACCAGGATTAAAAAGAAGAGATTGTGGTGGAAGAAAACATAGCTTCCGGTAGAGGATAGGGTATTTCAAACACTAAGTGGATAAATAGCTTAAAACCTTTGTTTAAACTTTGTATTTAAAACTTAAAACCTTTGTTTTCCATTGTATTTATTTAATGTTACAAATCCTTTGCTGGAAGAACTTTAAATACAAACATATTTGAAGTAAGAGGCCTTTAAAACATATGTGCAGGCATTATCCAAATCTATGCATTAGATCCTTGCCCCAGAATCAGCCGACTTCTCTTAAGTTTGGCAGGTTTCAAAACCGATTTTTATGACAGGGCCCAATGGAATCACAAATTCCATTGTATTTGACAGGTCTATCACTCAGGTCCCACACAAATCAACCTCCTCTTACACAAAAAAATAGAAAGAAACCCATTTTGACAACCACAGGAAGGTCCAATGAATTTTCAGAGTCCAATGAAAGTACAAAGCAGCTCATCTGTACTTTCATATCTGCAAACTAAAACACCATCCATCATATGTCAAAGCTAATATTGGCAATGGCTTCAGTTAGCCACATTTTATTGTGCCATTGCCAAATCTAAAGTTATTACTTTTTAACTTGCTTGGTCTTTAACATACCACAGCATATAACAGGGAAATATCCAGCTGACCACTATTTAGGGAATAAAAGCATCAAATATAAAAATCCCAAGTGTTGAACAGTGTGAAATCTCAGCATTATTTTCAACTTAATTGCACATGTGAGTTATAGATGGTTTCTAAACTGGTGAAAACTTTATTTGTGGTATTTAGGACAGAAATAATAACTGATTAAAATTTAATTCATAAAGCTCAGCCTCATAAACTTATGCTATGGTGAACCACAGACCAAAGAAATTCACTGAAATTTGTGTCTTTGTGTTTTTCAGGACAGAGCAGAGCAGATAGCCCATGAGGGCACTGCAGGGAAAGCACAGGGTGCTGACCACATCATTACTGTAGCCTCTAGCAGTAGGGAGCCATTTCTTCTAGTGGGGATTAATAAAAGTTCCTGGCACATGATGAGATCAATTGTAACCTGGGGAGAGGGTATCATAAAAGAGAAATCAAAGATTATTTCTAAAAATAATGGATTCAGAACTAAGTTGTTTGGCAGAGACCTTACATAGAATTCTCTTCCTCCCTTCTCTTCCTCTTGAATTCTACCTTTGCTTCCAACATAAACTCAGATCACATCTTCTGTAAATCTTTTCCTGGCCATTCGTCATGGTCTTGGATCCCAACATCTCATAGCTGTCCCATCAGGGCCACACTTACCATAGTCTGCTTAGTGAGTCACTCTCCCCTGTTAAATCATTAAATTCCCAGTTTCTGAGGGTAGAGAACAAGATCTGTTATCTTTAAACAGATGCCTAGCAGGGAGGAGGGAGATACCACAAATGAGCTGGTGTCTCCCCCTCTGGGTTTCTACCAGTCACAGCCCACCAGATGGCAGCAGTGCCACCTTCCTCAAATACAAGATTTTAGTAGCATCCTGACCTCATTCATTCATAAGACAGCGCCACACTTTCCTCTTTCTGCTTCCTCCACATCTGGGCCACCATCTCCTGAACATTAATTTATAGCAGTGTGCATGCCAACAACTTATGAGTCTTTCTGATTTGCAACTCTTTGTGTAACTTTCAGAAAATTGCAGGTGGAATTTTTTAAATACAATAATCTGCATTTCCCTCTTCCCACTAAAACGCACATTTGGAAACACATGGGTTAATTACTGTTAACATAATGGATCATGCCCATGATAAACACAGCATGTTCTTGGGTAGGGAGGAATAGTCTATATTCTTCTTGTTTTCACCTGGGCAGGATTTAGCTAGAAAGAACACCCTCAGCCTTTCATTTTTGTCCCTATTTACCCCTCCCTGAGGTCACTGAACGAATTTCCCTTGGCCTTTTCCTCTTTCTCTTTCTGGAGCCAGGTATCAAAGCAGCCTCACCTTTAGTTCTGCTCCATGTCCCATAATGAACCTGCTGAGCATGAGGAAAGTCTTCAGGTATCATGTGTTGCTTAGACCAGATGAGTGTGACTAGTAGTGGTGAAGTGACGGGAAGGCAATTGTGTTGTATGTCTAATATGGATTCTTCAGGAGAGTGTTGATTAACAGTAAAGATGGCACTTTGATCTCCAACCATCTAATTCCTTAGTCTATCCTTATTATAGGAAAACAGGGTGTTTTATTTGGAATCCCTCAAAACCCTAAGAAATGGCATTAAAAATGCCTTATACTTTATAGCTCAATTTTTTAAAAGAAAGAAAGAAGAGGGGGATTTACTCTTTTCATATTAAGTGTTTTCCATTCTTTTACAACCCACATTTAAACTAATCTGCCTTACCAGTTCTCATTTGAAATCCTTAACTACGTCATCAATGCTGATATTAAATAATATTTTAAAATATGCCCTCAAGGATTACTCTCTCTTATAACAAATAATTGACATCAAAATCAGTGGACATAAATAACTGTAGTCTACAACAAAATAACTTGATGTGGGCCCGACATTCCATTGGCCCCCAGGAAATTTTCATTCCTTTCAAAAGTAGTCTGTCATACTTTGAACATTTGGTTAACCAATTGAAACAGAGCACAATAATTGACCTCATCGAATAAAATGTTCAGAAGCATTTTGCTTTCTTGCCTCGCCAACTCTTACAGCTTTAAATATACTCTGCTTCTTAATGAGGCCTTAGCTAACCAATTATTCCAAGGCCTTAGTCTAATATTCTTGAAATAAACCTTGACATTTTTAGTTGCTAATCAGTTCTAGTTGAGGGAAATTTCAAAGAAGTTAATGGAATGGGCCATGATGATGTATACATTTTATATTTTAAAGCCAAAATCCTCCCTTTTTATTCCCCAGCTAGTGTAAGGTTTAACCAATCTGTTTTAGTCAGCTTTTTCACCGCTGCAACTAAAAGACCCAACCAGCACAATTGTAGAGGAGGAAAAGTTGATTTAAGAGCTCACGGTTTCAGAGGTCTCAGTCTCTAGACAGCTGGCTCCATTCCTTGGGGCTCCCAGGAGGCTGAACATGGCAGAAGACTGTGGTGGAAGGAAACAGCTCACATGATGCTCAGGAAGCAGAGAGAAGGAGAGGGAGAGATTCACTTGCCAAATACAAATATATACCTCAAAGCCACTCCCCCAATGCCCCGCCTCCTCCTACCACACCCCACCTGCCTTCATTTACCACTCAATTAAGCCTATCAGGTGATTAATGCACTGATTGGGTTAAGCCTCTCACTATCCAATTACTTTTTGAATTGTCTCACATGTGAGTTATTTGGAGACACCTCACATCCAAACCAAACACAATCGTAAGTCAAAATTCAAACATAGCATCATTTGAATCCTTTTCTCTTCTTTCCCAATGTCTTTTAAAGAGAAGGAAACTCATAAACTAAGAACACAATTTTACACTCTTTTATCTCAATGTTCTTTCTTTTCCCCCAGATCATCTTTGATTTTAATTAATTATTTCTTTATTTTTGGATCTCATATAAATAGAATTGGATTAACCACGATCTATTTTTTATAACATATTATCATCATTAATGTATCCATGGCTTGTCTTTATTTGTTTATAATTTTAATGAAGAGATAATTGCCAATAATTCCATGACACACAAAGATTCCTTTCTTCCAAGACATATTTCAGGATTACATTGCAGGGAGGGCAGAGGAATTAAATAATAAACATATTTTAAGCAAACACAATATGTTCAAAAATGATAAATGCTATACACACAAAGGGAGCAGGATAATGGTTTTTAGAAAATGCCAGAGATAAGTGAGGTAGGCTGTAATATTATAAAGGTAGTCAAGATAGGCTTTGTTTAGAAAGAGTGATTGAGGGAAAGTCCTGAAGAGGAAAAAAATCATTATTCAAGCCGATATCTGAGAGAACTTCCAGATAAAGAAATACCCAAAGCCAACATCCCAAGACTCCCAAGTCTCTGGCATAAGTGAGGAAGACCAAGGGGCCCAAACAAAGAAAAGGGCAGTAGGACAAGAAGCAGAAAGGAAAAGGGAGGTCCTAACCTCATTGCCATTGCCTGGACTTCAGCTCTTACCTTGATTAAGAGGGGAATTATTTAGGATTCTAAGCAAAGGAAACCATGAAATGATTCAGGTTATAAAAACTTTCATTCTGCTGATTTGTTGACAGCAAACCCAAGAGAACAAAAGTAGGAGATCTGCTTAAGGGTTATAGGTTGTATGGAAAACAGGTTTTATATTTTATAAAAGGAAATTTGTATATTTGTATATGCATATGGATTATTCAGTAGAGGGGGAAAATTTGACAAGGAAGAAGAGAAGAGAATGTTGCTAGAGCAACGTCCTCCAGTAGAACAGAAGGAACGGAATTAAGAGTGAAAAAGCTTGTTAATGGGTCTGAGTCTTTGAGAGGGCAACAGAGTGGGTTTTAGCAGTTGAGAAGTGGGGAGAACAAAGAATAGGATGGTAGTATACAGAATGTACTGGAATTTAGCTCAATATTTTAAGTTCTGATCGTATAAATACAAACATTCCACTCTAGATTTAGTGATCAGCAACTGATTTTCCAAAGTAGAGATTATGAAGATTTTCCATTTCAATGCTTACTCTCTTAAGAATTATTCATGACAAGAATGAAAATTAAAATCTATCTGAATGTGGATTGGGAATATAGGTCGGTGGGTAGAGTGCTTACCTCCCATGCACAAGGCCTTGGGTTCAATCCCCAACTCCACAAAAACAAAAAATCTATATCAACATGATGTCTATATCAGATTACTAAAGTTAGACAATAGATTATTTGTGAACTACATTAAGAATTTGAATTTTCTCAGGATTTCACTTCCCTATATTATTTATTTTTTAATCATTCTGGCATTTTCAAATTTCATATAATTCTATGTATGTATAACTCAAAATTGTACTTTTAAGAAAGAACAGTCAAGATAGAAATTCGAGATTGTTGACAGAGCTTAAAAAGCAGAAAATTTCAGCTATTAATTATAAAGAAACATAAGTTTCTTGTATCACAGTTTATAGCAACAATTCTGAAAATAAAAGAATTGTTTGTAAATATGAATTGAAACACCCATCCAAAAGAGAAATGAGTATTATGCAGGTCTCCACCCTAAAAGATTTCCAACGATTCCTTGTTGAAAAATCTGTTACAGTGACATGTCCAATATTATTTCAGTATAAAATTAGAGATAAAGAAGACAATCCTAGAAAGATATTTAATAAAACATAAATGGTGCCTTCACAGTGGTGAGAATTCAAGTGATATATTATTCTCTAGACTTTTCTATATTACTTAAATTATCTCCATTGTTATCTCTGCAATCAGGAAAAAACACCATAAAGCCATTGTTATTTCATACAACAATTATTAGCCTTGATTTTATTATTCTTATATTGTTTCAAGCAAATAATAGAGTTGTCTGTATGACAATTTTCTCATTGCAAAAAGGCTAAAAAGAATGATTATACCAGGGTGTGGTTAGACAAGTAAATTAGTGCTTACAAACAACTTTGGAAGAGTGCTGTCAATAATTTTGAAGATTTTTTTTTGATTTATAGATAAAAGCCTGTTCTTACCATCCTCCCCCCACACACAATTTGTCATACAGACAACTCTATTATTTGCTTGAAATCAAGGCTAATAATTTGTATTCTAAGTGCTATGATAATAACTGAAACTATTACTATCACTAACTACGTGATAAATTTGTCATATTCTTGATTGTTGCCTCTTTTGTTGTATGAAATAACAATGGATTTATGGTGTTTTTTCCTCATTGCAAAAAGGCTAAAAAGAATGATTATACCAGGGTGTGTGGTTAGACAAGTAAATTAGTGCTTACAAACAACTTTGGTGCTGTCAATAATTTTGAAGATTTTTTTTTAAAATTTATAGATAAAAGCCTGTTCTTACCATTTTCCCCACACACACACAGCTCCAAAAGCCAAATGTTTCCTTTAGTTATGTGTGTGCAATTAGTTGCGTGTGCATAATTAACGGCAGAATTTGGCCCATAAAATTTGAAATAATCTGGAAATTCCTACAATCTGGAAAAAATTAAAACCTCTTTGATAAAATAAATTATGAAGTGACCCAATTCAAATAGGCTTTGATGTGTAAGGAAATAGTGTTTTCACTTATGTGAGAAAGTTTAAAAAAAAAATTTTTTTTTCATTTAGCTCAATCTACAACAGACAACCCTTAAGGGTAAGGGGGAGGGGAAATTGTGCCCCGATCTTTCCCCAGGGCCCAAAGACCATGTCTATAAGAGTGGGTTTGTGTACCCTTCTATTAATGAATGCCTCACACAACAAAGGAAAGGGAAGAACAGAGAGGAGCGGGGGAGGGGCCTGTATGTGAACAAACTTACATTCCCCCACCCCCCAGCTTTCATAACTGAGGCTTCCACAGGCATCTGGTACACTTTTAGTACGTTCAAAACCCTCTGTCCTGCACTCCCTGCTCACTGTGACAGAGAGCATAGTCTTTGGTCAAGTATAAAACCAGCCAAAGCAAAGCAAACGTTCTTTTCAGTTTCTGTTTCTAGTTCAAATTTTTCCCTTCATGTGTCACCTAAGCAAGGCCACCAAAATTTTGCATCTAAATAATCTCTGAACCCACTTTCATTTTCTCATTTTAAAAAGGAAATTGAGGGGGGATAAAAGTAAATTAAGCTCTCTACCTAGACCTTTATCATGTTTTAAACCTTTTCTTTCAAGGTCGCATTCTAAATTCTGACATATCCTTTTCATCCTTGCCATGTCACTGAGAGAGGGGTCATAACAGAGAAATAACAGAAACCACAGCACAGTCTGTCTCCCTGGTTTCTGCCTTAAAAAAAAAAAAAAAAAATCAGCAATGTGCATAAGGTTCATTCTTCTGGCCGTGTGTGCTGAACTATTTATCAACCCACAAAGTATGATCTGTTTCTCCTTTATGGTTCTTTCAAAAGAAAAAAAAAATTGGCATCACTCCTCCCTGCCCCCCCAAGAGGCTCATCTGGATTATAACCACATTACCCACGGGATCAAACCACTTGTAAAGAAGTGGAGTCCTTTGCATTTGGATCTTGAAACTTTGAAAACAACCTTAAGCTATCCTCCTAAAAACATTAAAAGGAACATTTTTGTGTGCTTTTCGGGCAACTTTACAAGTTCTTGTGAAAGAATCAAAGTGGCCAGTTTGCACTTTATATGTTCATTATTTCTAGATGGCCTTGCCTATCACCAGAGACAGGGTATGGTCATAAAATCAAGCAAGAAAAGTCACAATCTTTCTAAATGGTCTTTACATTTTGGTCTATGCAACAAAGATAAGATCTTTAACAATTAAATATTAATATGATCTCTGCCCCCTGCTTAAATAATCAAAGTTAATATAATTGATCAGAGACCCTGTGGCTGACCCTCTCTCTCCCTTCCACCTTAGGAAAACAAAACCTGCATTTCAGCTTCAATTTTTTAAGTGATTGATCTACTTTGTCATGCTCTAAATATTTGTTTCAGACTTCTTGATCTAGAAATCCCCCCTAATTTCCCTTTATCTTCTTGGGAGGTAAGTTCCTAGTTTCTTGTATATTGGTTTGCAAAGGTTGCCATAGCAAAATGCTGCAGACTGGGACAATTTAAGCAACAAAAATTTATTTTTTCACATTTCTAGAAGTGGAAAGTTCAACATCAAAGTGCCAGCAAGATAAGATTCTCCTGAACTTCTCTCCTTAGCCTTAACTGGACTCCCTTTTGCTGCCTTTTTACCTGGTCATCCCTCTGAGCATAAACCCCTGCTGTTTCTCCATTTTCTCATAAGGACAGCAGTCCTGTAGGATTATGCCCCCTTCTGAATGGCCTTGTTGTAACTTAATCACCTCCTAAAAGACCTTATCTTCAAATATAGCCACACTCTGAAATACTGGAGGCTGGGACTTTAGTATATAAATTTGTAGGGAGGGGACACAACTATAGCACGTAGTTTAACTTCCTTACAGTCACTTCACACATACTCCATCCTCCACGTTGTACAAGCCAAGCCAGGCCAACATCTGGTTAGGTACATCTTGAAGAACTTTGCATTTTAAAAAGCACTCGAGAGTTTGTATGTTATTAATATCCCTTTTTAAATATTACTTCTTATCAATATATAGATTTCTCTTAACAGAATATTAAACTAATAGTTAATTAAATAATCATAAGCTAATTAATGAAACACATTGAGTCCATAAATTTACCACTGGCATAGCAATTTTCAAATGGCAACACCCCACCAAACCTGTGGTTGTGGGAGGATTTTATAACTACATGAGCTTCTTGTAATTCTATCAGTGTAATTTTTTTTAATATAAATACATACCTAGTGATTTTTTTAATCACAAGTAAGTTTTATATGAGATAAAAATGTGATCCTCTATAATATGAGATACAATGGAGTCAGTAACTTAGAAATTCATGGATTTCATTAGATCACTAGAAGTTTCCCCAAGGAATTCTGAGTGTGCCAGCTGGCCCTTACAGGAAGGCCATCCCTGAGGGCTTGTCATCAGCTCTGTTCCTTGGGTCACTTTCTGCATTCTCATAATGATCTCACCCATTCTGTTTTACTTTCACCTTTCCACAGATGACTCCCAAATCTGCATCTCCTCCTCAGCACCCAGCCTACATTTTCAGCTGCCTGATGGATTTCTTTGCAGTTTGCAGGCACTTACGGAAACCATCTTCTCCTCAAATCTGATTCCCATAGAAATGTAAAGAACAGAACCTTCAAGATGGAATGGTCCGCGTTCCAACCTGAGTGCCCACCCTTGCTTGTCAGAGACCTTGCACATGTCACTCCAGCTCTTCTGGGCCTTGAATTAACCAATTGATCAATTAACTAAAAACTGCCCCTATGGGATCACTGCACAGATTAAATGAAAGAATAAATTAAAAAGCATCTACTCAACAGGTGCTCCATAGATTACTAAGAAAAGAAATCAAAAAAGGCAGATAGGTAAGCAAGAAGGAAGGAAGGAGGAAGAAAGAAAAAAAATAAAGGAAAGGGGCAAGGGGAAATATAATTTTTATATATTATAATATTACATATAAACATAAATTTTTAAATATATAAAATATATAAATGTGATATATATATATATACACACACACACGTGTGTGTGTGTGTGTGTGTGTGTGTGTGTGTGTACTTTAACTTAATTAAGAAAAATATCATTCTTCCAATTTGGTTTGAAAATCTGCAGAATTCTGCTTCTTTCTTCCTCAATTTTCATAACAGTCAACAACTAAATACTGTTGATTCTAAAATACATCTCCTTTCTATGCTTGCTGCTTCAGTTCAGACTCCCATTGCTCTCATGTGGACCCCCTACCTGTTCTCGTTTTTTTCCTATGATTCTTCCCTCTAACCTCCAGGTTTTTCTTCACACCACTCCTAGTTTTTTATCTTTTTAGTACCAACCATATCAATTAAAAAATTTTCATGATTCATTCTAGCATAGAATATCAATGAATACATTTGTTCCTATACTATTTTATCCAACACATTTTTGCATTAAAACTCTCACAGGAATCCTAAACTCCAGCTATAAAAGACATATCATTCTCAAACACATGCTGCAGAAGTTTGCATCCTTGCCCGCATCTGAATCCCCTCCTTCCTTATTTCCACCTACTGAAATTCCTCCCACCCTTCTAATAAGAGAACCATCACTCCTCTAATTCAGTGTTGTCTTCCAGGTGCTGGCCTAATCAGGAAGAGAGGGTGATAATCAGACATGAGTTCAATCAAACGATATTTAGGCATTGCCAAGACATTTATTTTATAATAGGCAGGTAATTTAGGCTTGGAGAATGCAGTTTCATCATCGGACCAGAATGGCATTCTTTGGTTTTTCTTTTGCTGTTTTAAACGCTCTTCCCCCAAATCTACAATTCAAGATTGTTCCTCCAAAGGAGAATTAGGGCTGCAGAGCAGAACACTTATCCAGAATCCCTCCACACCTGTCAGGCTGCTGGCACTGGGATCCCAGGCATATAGTGCTTTCAGATATGACCACTGGAAAACAAGTGCTGGTTCCTCCAGTCTGAACCAGGGTCACTTGCCATGCAGAGGAACCTACAGGAAATTCACACTTCCTCAAGGAAAGCAGATTAAGAAGGGAGCAAAGGGGAATTTAGGTCAAGCAAATAGAAAGACCCCCTTCTCAATGTCACCAATGAAGTCAGTCTTCTTGGGAGGTAGGAATAAACAAGTGAAAGAAAAGGTGGAAAGCTTCACTTTGCATTACTTCTTAAGGAATCAGACTTTCTAACTCTTGGGTCTTGGTGGAAACACTGAAAAAGAGAAAATGAGGTTCTGCCTTAGCCCTGCCTTTCACTTTGAAACCTTAAAATAGGATGAAATAAAAGACAAATTTTCCTTGATGGAAAAGTTGATGAAGCTAGGCATAAAAAAGTATATTAAAATATGAATACTAAAATGAAAGGATCAGGTAATGGAAGGAAAAATTTGAAAAAGTTGGTTAACCAATATGGGATTAGGAAAGAATTAAAAAGTCTATGGAAAACTTGTTTTTTTAATTATTAAGGCATATGTGGCCCAAAAATTAAATATAAAAGTTTGTATATGTTTAAATACATGTGCATTCCTTTTTCTCTGTGGTAGGTAACATCATAAGACAAATTGTTTATTATTTAATTGTATTGTTTGAATTCCCTGAAAAGACTGCTTGACATGAACAGAAAGATTTTGAGTTTTTTCCCAATGTACTAGAAATTTGGGATTATAAAATTCCATTTGGTTTTATTGCTGACAGTTGTTGCATTATGGTATATTTGTGGTTGAGAAAGAACTTGGGAAAGTAACTGAAAACAGGTACTTGAGTTTCTAAGAGAATAAAAATATAAATACACAACATACACACACACACACACACACACACACACACAGAGTTATGGTTTGGATATGAGGTGTTCGTTCCCCAAAAAAGCTCCTGTGTTCAAAGAGGAATTTCAGAGTCAAAATGATTGGAATGTGAGGGTTGTAACCTATTCAGTCTATCTCAGTTTAAATGGACTGACTGGGTGGTAACTGTAGTCTGGTGGGGTGTGGCTAGAGGGGTGGGTCCCTGTGACCCCCTTGTCCCCCTTCCATCTTCATTTCCCAGTTGCCATGAATGGAGCAGCTCTCCTCACCATGCCCTTCCAGACCAATGGACTTAGCAGACCGTGGACTAAACCTCTGAAACTGTGAGCTCAAAATAAACTTTTCACCTCCTAGCTGTTCTTGAAGGTATTTTGGTCACAAGCAACAAAAAGTAACACACACACACACACACACACACACACACACACACACACACACACACATCTATCTTTCCAGCTAAAATTTCTTGTCCTCGCTTTTCTCTAAAGTTATATCTTTTTTCTTAAAAACATGAAATAATTTTGCTCATTTATGATTTGTCTGAATAATTTTGAAACCATACATTTATGCTAAAATATATTTGATGTGTATTTCTGTAAGTAAGTAAAATATATATATATATATTATATATACATATATAATATATATATATATATATATATTTAGTTTGTTCATGTTAGGTGGGGCTGGGGATTGAACCCCAGGACTCAAGTGTGCATACTAGTCAAGCACTTTACTAGTGAAGTATAGCCTTCCACATGATACATTTGAAGAAAAAAAAAAAACCTTTGAACTTGACATTTATTAAAAACTCTTTGATGTATCATGGAGAAAATATATCTAGAATTATAAACAACCAAATTGGAACATTATATTCAAATGACCTCAATTATGAATTTTCCACTAAAACTAGGGAAATTTGAAGAAAATGTAGTATTCCAAATTCTAAAAGTAGAGAATATGCAAGAGATCTCACGTTAAAGCATGATGTGGCAATATAAGTTGACATCATTTAATCATTTTTCACTAAATACTTATTTGCCCTCATGTGTCAAACACAGTTTTAGATGGTTTTTTTTTGTTTTGTTTTTATAATAACAAAAAGGATTAGAATTCTAAATTCGGTACAGCTTACATTTTAGTAGCATAATAGATTACAAGTAAGTAACATATGTTGTATGTTATTGAGTGCTAAGAATAAAACATAAAGCAGGCAATGGGATATGAAATATTTTACGGGAGGGAGAGATAACTACTATGGTAAAATTGTCATCTTCAATCCAGTGACCAGTTAGTTTCTGGGCTGCAAGAGCCTTGGTCCCTTATCTCAGACCTTCTTATATCTGTCTCAGGTAAAGGATGGGAAAAAGGAATCCTTGAACCTGACATTAGTTCATCCCAGCAGTACTCCCTCCTTTAGAAGGAATACTGATTGAATTCACCAAGAATGAAGTTGGAATCCTCAGGTACCAGCCTCTGGGGTGTCAAATCAGTTCTCCACTTCATGAATGACCAAACAGACTTCAATGGGTTTGAAACAGATTCACCAAGTTTAGTTAGTGGCAAACTAAATACTAAAAAGGTCTGGCTATTCAAATTGTCATTCTTTGATAATCCCTGGTTCATAAACTTTCTTTTTACCCATTTTCAACAAGAGCAATACAGAATTCAAGAAAAAACATATTTAGAAAGTTTTGCACTAATTTGGTGAAGAAATTTTGCGTCTATTTTATGTGATAATACAAATTTTTTTAAAAGTTGGAGCTTCTACTTTTGCTTTGTCTTTACAATTTATTTTTAGTCATTTATTTTGTTGAATTTGGCATGAGACAGTTTGAAAAGTCAAAAAAACAAAGCTAATTTTTTACAGTTGTTTTGAGAAACATAGTACTAAATACTTATCCTTGACATTGGAGTCCTTCAAAAACAACTACATATTATTATGAGTACCTGTTGTGTGCTAGGCACAGTGTAAGATACCACAGATTCAAAAACAATAAGCTCTGGGCATGAAAAAGTACAATGTTTCCCATTAAAACTCGATGCCTTTCAGTCGTGGGAACACAAAATCTTACATCATGTGGCTGCTCACCACTACTAGCATGGACTCACTTGTGGGAACAGTGGTTAGAAACACTTTACTATATTTCTTTTGAACAGGGACCAGAAACTGTCTGTAGGAGCAAGAATCTAGAAGGATGAGGCTTGGACATTTTTTCTTAAAAGTTACCTTCAAACAATTTTACAATATTGGGTATATTCTAGAATGTGAGAAAGGGAATGTCAATTTGCAAACTGCAAATCATGAATTCTGTCCTTCTGCTCTATATGGCAAAAAAAAAAAACACTCTTGATTTTTCATTAGCAATGTAACTTACTATTTAGTCTTGAGTTTAGAATGTTTAAATTAAATAGTATGGTCAATAATTAGAAGTTCTTCAAGTATACTTTTTAAAAAGACAGTTTAGGAGTTTATAAGTATTTTAGCTTTGAAACTACCATAGGATTTTGAAGAGATTTATCCCCTGGGATGATGATATGTTTTGATGACATTATTATTATTATTATTATTATTATTATTATTATTATTATTATTTTACTTAGTGTTTTGTATTCCAAAAAAATGATAAGAGGTTGAAATAAAAGAGATTAAGAAGAGATAATTATGCATTTTGAGACATTTTGAAGGGTTCATCCAGTGATCTCTTGGATGAAAGAGACTAGATTCATCTACCAATAAAGATCAATGCTGAGATATTCTAGAAAAATTGCAGACTTGTTTAAAGAAAGCTTTAAGTTAAAATTTGATAGGTAGAAGAAAACAAAAATGTGCAATTGAAATTGAATGGATGAGTTGGGCAACGGATAGAAAAGGCTCTCTCAATATTTCTCAGGGCAAAGTAGCAAAGAGGAGAACCAGGAATACATTTGACTCAGCTGTATTTATCACTGTGGATAAAGGTTAAAGGAAGTGTACCTGATACGTTACTAAGCAGATCTCAAAGATGTTATGGAGAACCTCTAATCATCTGAGAAATGTTTAACTCCTTAAAAAAAGGAATTAATGATAAAATGATAAATTTTCAATGTAAAAGGAAATTTTCATCTCTTGAAAAGTTGATAAACCATTGAGAAAAAATCCATCCTCCAAGGCCCACTCGTGGCTAATGGGAAATCATAGTCATTTCCCAGGTTCAAGATCTTCAAAGACCAAAAGCTGTTGACTGAATAACGTACTAATAACAATGACATTGTGCAGTTTGGCTCAAGTTTCCTTTCTAAGCTTAGCAGCCACTTTTTACTTAGAAAAAGTGAAATTGGAAGGATAAAGAAGAACATTTATCTGGTGGCATAGTTAAGTCAACCATTGTATTATTTTATTCTGTTCTCACAAACTTTACATCTTGGAAATATTTTGAGGGTTGAAAAAGGTAATGAATGTTGACTGCTTTGCATAAATATTTAATAGAGTTAATATACTCAGAACATTCCTAACAAAGATCAAGTTCTCAAAAATGTAAGCACTTATTGTTTAGGATAACACAAGGATAAAGAATATCAATACTTCTCTTGTAGGATGGGAAATTTGATGATCATAAGTATGAAGCTGTTTTCCCAAAGTAGGCTCCACAAAAACAAGGACCTTTTCTCATCTGTAGCTATGTTCCCAGCATTCAGAGAAGTTCCTGCCAAAGTTGGTGCTAAGTAAATTCTTGATAAGTTTTTAAAACATATTTATCTACAAAAGAGACTGAGCAATTCCTGAAATAAGACCAAAGAAAGAAGCAATTAATGACAGGTGTCATCTTAACCCTGCTGTCTTGAATAAATAAACAATGCCCTACTCAGCAAACCTCAGAACTGGGCTAACCTGCCCTCTCTCTGTAGAGATGATTTGGTGCTGATGGAGCCACAAAGGAGTCTCACCTGGATGTTTGGTGATGTACCACTCTACTCTCATAAAAAGAAGTAGCAACATACCATGGAGGGTAAAAGCATGATTGCCAACATCAGATGACTTGGGGTTCAGAGCCTGACTTTGATACCTTCTTGATGCTTGAATTTATACAAGTTATGAATATCCTGATTTATACATCTTGACTTATTTTTTTGTTAAGAGAAAATAGAAGTATATTAGTTAAATTCCTGTTAGATATTCTGATTCCAAAGTTCAAAATGGTGCTGACGTGAGAGAAATTTATTTATAGATCATGTAGAGTCTAATGTGGGTATTTCTGATCACTGAAATCTCTCCCATAAGAAGTGATTCAGAAGCTCCAACTTCTCCCAACTCTTGGATCTGTCATTTTTCAATACTTATTTCTGAGGTCTCCCTGGGCATGGATTTCCAACTAGCAGATTGAAATAAAACAGCAGGCTCATTTGTGGAAAGCATTTAGTGGATGGGGCCTGGAAGCAGCACAATCATTCCTGTCCTTCTATTCCTGAGAGTGAACTCAGCACTCACTCTCACAGTCCCCCTAACTGGAAGGGTCTCATTCTGTGCCTGGGAAAAAGAAGTCATGGGTTTGTGGTGAACAGCTGATCCATCTTTGCCACTGTCAGTCTCTCTCATAGGATATTGGGTTATTGAACAAGAAAACATTTGTGAAGCACTTTCCCACAGAATCCTGGGGCCAGGTGATTATTAATGCAGGGATGCACACGGGAAGGAGAAAACCACACCCACAGTTGTTTCCTCCAGTATCCAATTCAGAAACTTCTGCCTGTTTGGAGGAAAGCTGATCTTACGCACCATAAAATTTGCCCATTTCAAGTGTAAAATTCAATGAATTTTAGTAAATTTATAGAGTTTTATAAAGCACCACAATCCAATTTTAGAACATTTCCATCTGCCAAAAAGTTCTTTCATGCCCATTTGCAGCTGTTCCTGCCTCTCCACAACCAGCCCCAAGCAAACACTAGCCTGCTTTCTGCCTCTATAAGTTTGCCTTTTTGAGTATTTTGTATAAATGGCATTAGACAATAAAAATGTGATGTTTCATGACTGGCTTCTCTGGGTATGGTTTTTTAGAGGTAAATTTGTGTTGTGGAACTTATCAGTAGTTCATGCCATTTGATTGTTAAATATTATTCCAGTGTATGGAAATACCACATTCTTGTTTAGTAGTCAAGTGATAAGAATTTGGGCTGTTTCTGGAATTTGGCTATTATGAATCATTTCTAGAAGAGCTATCCATCCTTATACAATGGAGGTCAGGTGCTTTCTTCTAGGAGGTTTCCAAAGAGGTGGTGGCATTCACAGGAATAGGGTGATAGAATGAAAAGATCATCAGTCTTGATATTAAAATGACTTGGACTTGTACCTCACTTCTTTATTCTGAGCTGCCTTAACTTACAGAATAACCTCAACTTGATGGGGATAAGAGCTGCAAGCAGCATTGACGCATTTGATGTTCCACGACTGTAAATTCTCAATCCATTGCCCTCCATTGTCTCTCATCCTTCTCTGTAATAAACTCAGAGCCTCTTATCAACCTCCACACAAAACCTCTCATATTAAAATGGATTCTTTAACCAACACTATAAGTCAATTATTTCACATCTTTTTCTGCTTGTCCACAAAATAGAATTTCTCTCTCAGAAGGGCTGGATAGAAACATCTACCTTCTAGATCTCATTTGTTCCTCTCCACAGGAAGGACACAGATATAAGTTTGATTGACATATTAAAAACCTGATATTGATTGATTCATATTTCTCTAGGAGTCATTGATAACATGATAAGTCACTGCACATAGGTGCTTGGGTCTCTAATCTTGGACTTTCTGGCTTGAGATGGTGAGACACTATTGAGTGGATAAATAATTGCTCTGGAGGTCTTCCTCCTCATGTGCATTCAAATATAACTCTGGAATAAAAAACATAGGAAGTCCAAGTAGACCAAATTCAAGCTACATTTACCCATCCTATCTTTGCTTTTAATGAAGCTGACATTTCAACTCTCTAATTTCTATAGCTAGACGTTCAACAGGTGCCATTTGAGCGGTAAAGAATGGGATTAATTTCATCAGGTCTAACAGAAAGGTTAGACCTGATGAAATTAAGAGGTTGTTTGTCTCTTTCAGAAAGACAGAACTGGGAATATACTTAGGCAGACCAACTTTCATAGTCTTTTATTCCTTCCATGTGTGGTAGACTCTCCTTAGAACTACCACCCAGTAAGGTAATATTATTGTCCTATCACATAACACAAGATTATCCAATCTTTCTTGGGTTTCCCAAAAGAATTTGTTAGCTTGCTTTCTCTGAAGTTACAAATTATAGTTTCAGTCTGCCTAGCATACCACATCAGTCACTTGGTAAATTCCTGGGATTGCCCAATGGTTGACCAGTTGGATAGCTTTAACTGTCCAATGATTTAGATGTAGGGTGTTAAAACAACTGAAGTGGGCTCTCTACTTAAGACTTAAAATGCCTGAGTGAACAATAATGAAGACTAAAATACCCAATTTAACTGCAAAACTAAGTTGTGGAATCTCTTAGAATATCCACATATCCAAACAAGCACCAGTGGTATCTCTCAGGTTCTCATATTCATATTCTCTCTCTCTCTCTCTCTCTCTCTCTCTCTCTCTCTCTCTCTCTCTCTCTCTCTCTTTCTCTCTCTCCCTCTCTCTCCCCCACCCACTCCACTCCCTTTCTCCCTCCCTCTATCCTTCATGTCTCTTGATCTCACTTTTTGTCTGTTTCTTTGTGTCTTGACCTCCATCCCTATCTCTGTCTCCTGCTTAGAGTTAACAAATATTTATAATGGTAAAATATGCATTTTTATTATCAATATTCCTATCCCATTTCACTCAGCATCAGAATCTAAGAAAAAATAAAAAGAAATGGTTACACTTGTTTACTTGAGAACTAGTTCATCTTGCAAAAGAAGAAAGAATTTGCTCCTGGCAGAAGTAGTTGAAATACAAGGAACATCCCAGAGAATACAGCAAGTCCTAGCATATTACTAACAAAAGGAAGCTTCCCTGTGGCCCTAATACTATCTATCTAAATCTTTAGAGTAACAACTTGGAGGTTGCCATGCTTATTTACAACCCAACATTATTCTCTTGGCAGCCATCCTTATCCTTCACATCTGAGTAATTTTGGCATGGATGTTTAGAGCAAATCCCTCAGAGAGTGGTAAATCACTGCCCCTGCAAAGATCCAAGACCCATGAATGATCATTGAAGTAAGATGAAAGCAAAACGATTGGGAAGTAGCAGGAGACACATTAAGCTTTCAGCAGAGAAGGGTCATCACCTTCTAGGCCTCAAGTTAGCCACTGATATCATAGGGTCATCCTTTAAGCCTGGAAGATTAAAATTGCAAGTGACCTTCTATCCTCCCTTGAAATCCATTTGTGTAGACATCCCATCAGCACAGAAGTCACACATGAACCATCCCAAGAGGAGCAATGTATTGTCAACAATTCAGCAGGTGTTAGGTAAATCCTAGGAGCAGCTCTCCAAAGTTAGGGTTATTTGGCATCTTTCCAGATTGCAAAATCCTCATTTGGAAGACAACTGTCAAGGACTCAGCTTTTGAGATTTTTGATTCGTCAGAGCATATTCCTCTCCGTTCTACTGAAAATAACCATATTCAAGACATAACAGAGTCCTGTCCAGAAGAGAATGAAGGGACATAAAAATTCTAATATGTATAAAGGAAAAAGCACAAAAAGTCTTAATTAAAACACTGTGATATTTGGAAAGCACTTTCTATTACACAACAAATTGCTCAGTACATCAAATGTTTTTGTGAAACATGGAACAATTTAATCATAAGATCATTAATGCATTGCAAATTGATTTTGTTTCAGTTCCTTTTGATTTCTTTTAAAATAAATCCACTATTGTCCTGCTTGTCAAGACTCAGTCTAAAACACCATACGGTTTAAATATTTTATTCTGAATTTTACTTAGACCTAAAAAACTAAACAAAGCATAAGAGATTGGAAAAGTTTCATAGAAATTTATTAGATTTATACATTTCATTTTAATGCTTATTGACACCAACCTATCAAGTATATGAATGCACACACAATGTTAAGAAAATATCATAGTTGGAAAATTAAACATCTTAAAGTATTCTAAAGTTGCCCAACAATAATACTTGGCCCCCCAAATTTATTCATAATCTGTAAGGATTCCATATCTATGAGTATCAAAATATTTTGGTCAATGTTTATATCCTTCAAACTTTATTAGAAACAGTTTTACTTATACCAATGAGGTCATATAATTATCATCACCGTTTAAGCCTGACATAAAAATGCTCTTTTTGCTTAGCATTTTAATGTGAAAACTCATATGGTGATGATATGCTAAGTAAACAACTACTCTGAGACCAGAACTCCCCGTACTTTGTGCTGGATTGACCACTGCAAGTAATTTCTTCCAGAGAAATACATCAGAAGAGGAAAACACACTGACTACCTATGATATGTGCTGCAAAATTGTGCTGATCCTGTCAGGCCAAGGAGATCCCTCCACATCTCACTCACAGACAAAGGCTCATTGCTTAACCTATATACATACTTTGTCATCATTGACTTTTAATATAAAAAATTACAAAGAATAATAAACACCTCTATGTCCACCATATATAATTAACAAATATTAATAGTTGAGTAGATTACTTTAGCTCTGTTGGTATAAGTTTTTTGTTTATTGTTCGCTTTATATTGGAAAATAACATGTTACTATTAAAATTTAGATTTTATTTTTATCCTTACCTAAATATGACAAATATTCTGCTACCTCCATCTCCAAATCCTTTGGAAATTTCTATCTCATCTTTGTGGTAAATTCTTTCTCTACAGTTTTTTTATTACAAATGTTATAGACATAAGCAGGTCCTGCATATAGTAATGTTACTACATATAAATATAACTCTTTTATTTTAATTATGAACATCTATTTCATTACACAAATATACCACAACTTATTTATCCACTTCTCTATTTATGTTTTTATTTTTTGTTTTAATTAGTTACACATGACAGTACAATGACCTGACATTATTATTACTGTGTGTATATATGTGACTGCATGACCAATGTGATTCTACAACCTGTATACTCAGAAAAATGAGAAATTATATCCCATCGGATTCAAATGTATGATATGTCAAGGTCTATTTATGTTTTTAGATTGTTTCTAGTTTCCACTATTAAAATCAGGGCTCCTTACAAACCTCTCCTTATACTCATGTATCAACAGTTTCTTGGGGATATATACCACAAAATGGAATTGCTAGATTGTCAAGTAAGTATATTGTTAATAATACTGCAAATTGTTTTCCAAAAGTTACACTCCTACCAGTACTATATGAAAGTTCCTATATTTTCAACTCCTTACTTCATATTTTCAGACTTTAAACATTTAGTAGTTTCAAATTTTAAAATGTTGCTCATCCATTGGGCATGATTATATTTTATTATTGTTTCAACTTGCATATTATTCGTTACTAAATTTTCAAAGTTTCCTAGCCATTTGATTTCCTCTTTCTTGAAATGAATCTTCATATCCTTTGTCCATTGCTATGGGGCTAAGAAGAAGTTTATGTACAGAACAGGCTGGACTATAAACTGAAATAGTGGTGATCGGTTATTATAAATAAGTTAAATATAATCAGATGCATATGTTAAATTTTAATATGGATATTCTTAAACTAAATATGACCAAATGCCTTTTGTAACTTTGTTTAGTCTTCTCTGTCCTCCATATGTCCAGGGGAATTAGGAAGATTGCTATACCACCCAGAAGAATGACAGTCAGATTCCCTTTGTCTTTCAGAGTCGACGGTTGACATCTCTGACCATTCCAAAAACATAGATTTGTGGGCTCCTGAGACAGGAGTGAAAAAAAAAAAGGCTATTTCAGATATGCAATGTCATTTTCATATTCTCTAAGGACAGTCCTACAACCATATCTTTAAAAAATGTAAATTGCGGGCTAGGATTGTGACTCAGTGGTAGAGCGCTCACCTCACACGTCTGAAGCCCTGGGTTCGATCCTCAACACCACATAAAAATAAATAAATAAAATAAAGGCACTGTGTCCAACTATAACTCAAAAAAAAAGTAAATTATTTATTTGTTCAGTGTATTTTATTATGTAAATGCTTTATCTATATTTCTTAATTATTTCTCTCAGTGGAGATACAAATGTTAGACATAAGCAGGTCCAGTGTATTAGAATAGTTTATCATAGTGTATATGTGATTTTAATCCAACAAAGTAAGCAGAAACACATCCACAGAATCTCTCTTTTATTGGGGGGAGGGTGCAGTTTCCCTATGGGTTTCTAGGATTTATATATATGTATATATAGATATACATATATATATCTATATATACACTAGATATTAATCCTTTGCTCTCCATAAACCTTTCATTCTTGTTCACTTGTTGCATAGAAATTCATTTAGATATAGCTTCATGTATCAATATACTCCTTGATGATTTATTTGTTTTGTGTGACTTAAGATATCTTCTCTACCCCAACTTAATAAAGATATTCTTTGTATTCTTCAAACTACCATAGTCTTTAATCAAATGGAATTAAATGTCTGTGTATATTTTCCCACATTTGGGTATGTGGTTATCCCAATACAATTTATTTTTTCTCACCATTTATTACAGTGAATAAAATATGTTGACACTTTCCTCATGAACTAAAATTCCATGTATCTTAAAGTGTGTATGACTTTGGGTTTTGTTTTTTTGTTTGTTTGTTCACTTGTTTTTTTTTCTTTGTCCTTTGATATACTTTCTCCTCTATAAGCTAACACCATAGTAATTTACAATCTTTTGGTATACAAATGAGTCTTGATAACTAGTATGACAAGGGTCACTTTCTCCTTCACTTTTTCTTCCTCTGCAAAATTAATTCAGTTCTTTTCGGACTTAATTTCTAAGATATTAATTGTTAATAACTTTCTCTAATCCCTTGAAAAAGACTGTTGAAATTTTTATTGGAATCACATTTAATTTATACATATTTTGGGTGAGCTGAAATCTTTAAAACGTTGAGTCTTCTTGCATGTAAGAATAGTGTACATCTCCATTTAATTAAGTCTCCTTTTATATGTTTCAAAACTATCTCATATTTTTACTCATGTAGAACTTGAATATCTGTTTTCAATTTATTCCTAGATGTCTTATATAATTTGTTATGTAGCAAATTTTTTTTAAAAAAATTTCTATAATATTTTCCAATTATTTATTGCTGTCACAGAAGAATATTAGGGGTTTTATATATAAATTGTATCTCTTTTATCCCAGCTTAACTCTCATATTATTTCTAATAATTTGGAAATTCTTTTGCATATTTTTAATGGAAAACTATCTTGTCTGAAAACTAAAATATTCTCTTTTTCTACTTAATCCATGCATGTCCTTTTCATCTCTTCTTGTAATTATTAAAACCACTGACACAATATAAATAGTATCAGTGGTAATAATAACTTTTTTGAAGAAGACCTACTTCTTCCTTTCATTCTGAGTTTACTAATAGCTTACTAAGGGCTTTTATTTTGAAAGATAATGAATTTCATTGAATGATCTTCTTGAATTTACTGAGATGATTGTATGCCTTCATCACTTTTGATCTACTAACATGATACACATATAAACATATTTTCTATTGTTCGAGAATTAATTGTACTAAAACAAAAACCATTTGGTAATGTTGCTGCTGGATTCATTTTGCCTAACAGTTCTCTAGGAAGATTGGACCAAAGAGAGAGAAAATAGTACTGCAATTTTGCATCTACATTTATAAATGAAATTAACCTCTTTTATGGTACTCTACTTGTACAGGTTGAGTAGCAAAATCATTAAAATATGCTAGATGTTTCTAAAAGCCATAATTTTCTGCAGGTTAAATCTACACTAAAATTCTCAGATAGAACTCTATGGTATTTTGTGAGAATAAGATAGATAGTATGAATTGTGCTAACCAAATAAATATTTTAATGATTATTAATCTACCCAAAATTTTCTATTTTTTCTTGCATCAATTTTGACTCTTTTTAATTTAAGTAATCTAATTTATCTAAATTTATTAAAAGATTGATCGTAGTACTCTTTTTGGACTTAGGGATAAAACAGAATGGCTTCTGACTGGGGGTAGGTATAGCTCAGTGATACAGTACATGATCAGCATCTAGAAGATCCTGGATTTGATCCACAGTGCCAATAAAAAAAAAATAGCATGTATGTTTGACCCTGTTTTCCTCGTAATATTTATTTTTGCTATATCTGTCTTTTCAGATCAGTTTTCCAGATGGTTATCTAATTTATTAATGCTTTGTTTTCTTTGTACCATTTATTGGTATTGTCAATCATCATAATTCCTTCCTACCTCTTTAATTCCTTTTTTACCCTTTTAAGATTCATATCAGAAATAATTATAGACAGGATTTACACCAAATAGAAAGACATTCTATTAACTGACAGACTCATTAAAAATAAAAACAAATACTACTTAGTAAAAATAATTGACTGATCCCCAATTTTTTCTTTTTCTTTTACTCATTTTTATTGATGCATTCTAAGTATACATAACAGTGGAATCTGTTGTCACATATTTATATATAAACACAATATTGCAGTATAATTTAGTTAATTTTATTTTTCAGTACTTCCCCTTCTCTCCTCTCTTCCCTCCCCCGCCCCCATGGCCTTTCTCAACTCTACTGGTTTTCCTTCTATTTTAAGAGATTCTTCCACCACCATCACCATTTCCCGCCCTTGTTTTCTTTCTAGCCTCCACATACAAGAGAAAAATGTAGGACCCTAGACTTTCTGAGTTTGGTGTATTTCACTTAGCCTGCTGCTATTCATTAGTTCCATTCATTTAACAGCAAATGTCATGATTTTATTCTTCTTCATGGCTGAATAAAACTCCATCGTGTGTGTGTGTGTGTGTGTGTGTGTGTGTGTGTGACATCTTATTTATCCATTCATCCAGAGATGAACACTTAGACTGATTGCAGAATTTGTGAACAATGCTGCTCTAAACACGGGTATGCATGCTGACTTTAATTCTTTAGGATAAATACTGAGAAGTGGTATAGCTGGATCATTTGCTGGTTCCATATCTAGTCAAATGTTCCTTTTTCCCCATGTTTTTACCAGTATTTTTTTGTTTTGAATTCTTGATTGCTGCCATTCTAACTGGAGTAAGATGAAATCTCGGTGTAATTTTAACTTGCATTTCCCTGATTGCTAAAGGTGTTGAACATGTTTTCATGTTTTTCTTGATAATTTGTACTACACTCAACAAGGACAAAATATATACCCCAAAGCCACACCCCCAGTGACCCACCTCCAGTCACACCCTACTTGCTATAGTTACCACTCAAGTAATACCCACCAGGAGATTAACGCACTTATGAGGTTAAAACTCCCACAACTCAAACATTTCATCTCTAAACTTTCTTGCATTGTCTCACACATGAGTTTTTGTGGACACTTCATATCTAAACCATAACTCTGTATGAATTTGCCTGTTATCTTCTATTTTGCTCCACTGATCTATTTGTCTGTTTTTATGCCAGTACCATGCAGTTTTGTTACGACAGCTCTGTAGTATAATTTTAAATGGGGTATCATGGTGCATCCCACATCACTTTTATTGATCAGGATTGCATTAGCTATTATGAGTATTTTTATTCTTCCAAATGAATTATAAAACAGGTTTTTTTTTCTAGTTCTGTGGAGAATGTCATTGGAATTTTGATGGAGATTGCATTATATCTTTATGTTGCTTTTAGTAATATGGCCATTTTAACAATATTAATTCTGCCTATCCATGAACATAGGAGGCCTTTCCACCTTCTAGTGTTGTCCTCTGTTTTTTTCTTTGGCATTCTATAATTTCATTGTAGAGGTCTTTCATCTCCTTGGTTAGATTCATTGCTAGGCATTTCTTTAGGCTATTGTGAATGGGATTGTTTTCCTAATTTCTTTTTCAGCAAGTTCATTATATAGAAAAGCTATTGATTTTTTTATGTTGATTTGTTTCCCGCAACCTTTCTGATTTGTTTATTAGCTCTAGAAGTCTTTTGGTGGAGCTTTTTTTTTTTTTTAGATTCATACAGCAGGAGTAGGAGCCATTTATTGTAGGACCGGAGGGTTATATATATATTACACACAGCTTATCTTAATTAACATAAACTAGATACAGCAGTCAACCAATAAGGAATCTCCACACTTAATGGCTCACTGGCGTTACTTCACAAACCACTCCCTCTGCAAAATGTCAGGCACCATCTTGACTTGTTTACAGACTCTAACATTTCCCCCTTTTGTTTAATTTAAATAACGATCATAGTGGTTTTTACAGAAACACCATAAATAATTTGCTACAAGCAGAAGGGGAGGATACAAAATGCCACAATACCAAGCCAATTGATGGCTCCATGCAAGAAGCCCTTGGAAAAATTATACCAGCAATGACACTGTTAGCAAAGATACCAAGTTACAATTTGTTTTAGATTACAGTTTGTTGTCTCAGTCCAGGTAAAGCAGTGTCTCAATAGATTAACTCACAGTCCAGGTAAATCACAGTCCAGGTAAGTTCTGTAGGCAGCTAGCTTGATCCAAAATCTCGTCTGGTTCTCAGCAACACTGGAAATTCTTCCACCTTTGTCTTCATTGGCGCTGGGATGAAGGCAGGAACTCTGGATGGCTAAAGAAAATCCTGTAGTATTCCAGCAGGCGCTAAGAAAACAACCTTCTGAAGAATTTAGCACATTATCTCAAGGTTTTTTACATTTGAAATAAGCCTTAATAGTGCTCATTACTCATTAGCTTCCAGGTGTGGAAGAACCATTGTAGTTATTGGCCTTGGAAAAGACCAAACTTCAGGGACACATGTCTTCTGTCAGCAGTTCTGGGCAGCCCCAGATGGCCCCGGGGAGAGTCGGGACTCAAACTGCTTCCGGACACAGGGAGCAAGAGCCTGTGAGACTATGCCTCCAGGTCAGGTCTGGATTTGGGCTCTTGCAATGGCGTCCCACTCCCCAGGCGGGGGTGGGGAAGAGCTGACTGCCACCGATTAGAAAATCCTTGCTGCGCCATGACCGGCTCACGAACGTGGCAGCCAACTCGCAGATTCACGCACCCTCCGGTAAGTATTTAGTAGTAGCCTTTTGCAATTTCTTTCTTGATAATCCTTTCTCCTCTGAACTTTCTTCTTTCTGACTAGAGTTCCTGGGCTTCCATCAACACATTCCCTAACTGCTCTTGGTTCCACTGGGGTGCCTCTTTCCCTTAGTAATTTACTTAACACCCCTTCCATATTTTCAACACAAAGACAATACAACATTTCAAGACAAAACAAGACACAAACATACTGTAACAATCTTCTCCATTTTCTCAAAATGGCCATTTTTCCTCTCACCCTATCTAGGGACGAGCAGCTTTTTTTTCCGTCACTTACCCCCCCCCTAAGTGTCCTGAGGCTCCCCGTACAGGCCACCATCTGCCGCAGTCTGGTGCATCAAAAAAACCAGGGAGTGACAAGCAAATTGTGTAGATTCATACAGCAGGAGTGGGAGCCCTGGTGGAGCTTTTTGGATCTTCTAGATATAGAAACTTATCATCATCAATCAATGATAATATGACTTCTTTCTCTCCTATTTTTATCCTTTTTATTTCCTTCTCTTATCTGATTGCTCTAGTTTGAGTTTCAACCACTATATTGAGTAGAAGTAGTGAGAGTGGACATCATTTTCTTGCTCCTGAATTTGAAGGAAATTGTTTCCATGTTTTCCCATTCACAATGATATTGGCTTAATTTCTGCTCCTGTTTTATTTCTTCCTTCTTTCTATTTTTATCAGGTTGGCTTTTTCTTTTACTAGGCTATATACATTGAAATTTGTCTTACTGGTCTTTAATCTTCTTATTTGATTTTATATACAAAATTCACTCCTGACTAATACACTATGCCATTGCACAAATTCCTCCAAATACTTTAAGTAAGCCTCATAATTCTTGATATATAGTACATTATTTTTATAGTACATTATTTTTTTATAATTTTCATGAGTTCTTCTTTAATCAGTTAATTATCTAAGTTTTTTTTTTACTTTGTAAATATATGGGAGTCTTTGCAATTGTTTTCTGATTAGTTTCCATTTTGTTGCATTATGCTTAGCAAAGTAGAATTTTGTTTTATTAGTTATTTGGAATTTGTAGAGAATTCCCTTTAACCTAATGTAAGATCAACTTTTCTTTTTTTCAGGTACTGAAGATTGAGCCCCAGGGCACTTTACCACTGAACTATAACTCAAGCCTTTTCATTTTTGGAGACAGGACTTCAGGAAGTTGCCCAGGCTGGGCTTGAACTTTCAATCCTCTGCCTCAGCTACCTGAGTTACTGGGATTATGGACATGCACCACTGCATCTAATTAAAATCAACTTTTATAAATATGTCATGTATGCCTGAAAAGAGTGGTTTCATTTTCTGATGTGTGAATGTGTAATCCACATGTCGTATATGTGTTTTATTGAATATATATAAACACACACACATGCACACACATATATATGTTCATATATGCCATCTATATGTATCATTAAATTTGTCATTTGTGCTACTACATAGTGCTTATAACTGCTCACTTTTATGAAACATAATTTTTTAATGATTATTTATATCTTAAAACACAGATTTTCAAATATCAAAAGTACTTAGTTTGCAAGAAAGTTGTACTGGGCCAGCACTTTGTAAAGCATGTTATTAAGTACTAGAGAAAATATCAGAAATATCACAAAAGTCCCTAATGTCACCAAGCTATCACACAGTTTTCTTCTCAGTTAGCAGTCCATAAGAACCTCAGGAAAACCAATATTAGTAATAATAATGATGGCTACATTTTATTGAGTTCTTATGTGCCATCTATCATTCTAAGCACTTTACTCTTAATTTAATCCTCACAATAAACTAATGAAGTGAATACAATCATATAGGTAAGAAACTGAGCAGAGAGGTTAGTCTGCTTAAGCATGTTCCTGAAAAAGGGCAGCTCTCTGAATTAAAAACACAGAATACTAGTATTTTCTTCTCCACTACAGATTCTTAATCACAAATCTGAGACAATGACATCCCCAATTGTTTCTAACACCGACCTGGTATAATATTTTGAATTGTGATAAGTTTTTCATAGCTATGGTCTTGCCTCATTACAACTAAAGAACAAAGACTTTCTTTACAACTAAATTTGCACCATCTCCCCCTACTTCTCATAGAAATTAAAACCAGCCACGATTGGATTCACTTTTAAGCCTTTGAAAACTTGATACACTAGTTGATTCAAATTCATTTTAAATAATCCCTTTCCTAAAAAGCATAAGAGCTCATAAATTTTAAACAAAAAGTAGATATGATTTTCTATGATTACATTAGGAAACCAAAGTCCTAGAAGGTTTTAAGTTGTCTACAGTTCAAAGTCGCATGGAGAGTCAGGGATGGAGTTGTACTTCCATAGGATTTCTTCTTAATCTCCTTATTTGACCTTCCATAAGATGCAGATGGAGATCTGACACCTTAGTAATACTGAAGATTAGCTTAAATTATGCTTATCCAATTAGTATAGGAGTAGTATTTCTTCAAAAAGAGGTTACAATAACAAGAGACTTTTTTAATGGACAAAATTTGACTCCCTATTTAGCAACATAGAACTCCAATTTGGGAGTAAGTGGAAATCCAGTTGAGTCCTAAATAAAGTCAAGTTAAAGGTTTTTCTCCTTAATTTTATAATGCAGATGCCTTCAGGGTTACCCATGTGCACAGGACCTGCTAAAGCTCCAGACCCCCACCTCTTCCTCTCCTCACCCAGAGTAGCTCTGATAGACAGTGGGCTAAAGGATGAGATTGCCTTAAATATGGTTCTAAATTTACATATTAAACTTTGTAATCAGCTAAAATGTCTTCTTATCTAAGAAAATACCTTTTATTTGAAGTCTGTACAGTACAGACCGGTTTTAAAGCAGAAGACTACACAATCTGATGTCAAATGTAAAAGGTTTATTTCTCTGAAAGAAAACTATTTCTCAGACAACATAAACATGCAGTGCTACATTTATTTACTCGATGACTTACATAGAGTTTATTGCCTTGAGAGCTGGACTGGAAACATCCTCTTAAATACCCTAGAGTGCCCTAAAGAATCGGTGTAATTCATCCTAAGCTTTTAGTTATTTCTGACATCTTCAATTTACTTGGCTTTGGCCCTGATACTTAATACTTGGTTCTATTTCTGGCTGACACAAATAATATATAAACATTCATAAATGCACACAAGTTATTTTAAATCCACATTAGACCTGTGAATTAGTTCAACAAAAGCAACATTTTGTGGCATCCCGCCCTTAAATGCTTTTATTGTGCCATGTATTAAATCACTAAGTATTTAGCATTCATCTAAGTTATGTGTTCAGAATCAAACCTCTTTCTGGTAATGGTGCCAAGTTCAGAACGAACAAGAGTTATGGACATGAGGTCTGCAGTTTGAACTTTTGCTCCTTCGCTTACTAGCTATGAGACCACTCAGAGCAAGCAAATCCAATTCCTTGTACCTCAGAGACAATAACGATACCTGCTTCATAGAGCTGTTGTGAGGATCAAAAGCAAAAACATGTAGAGAAGCATATATTACACAACCTGCATACAGTAAAGACAAAATCAACATTGAGTTAAAGAACATGACTAATGTCATGGACTGTCATGTTAGGATTCTAATTCAGTAGTTTCTAAGAATAGAACACAATTTGACCTGAAATACAATTGGATCTGTGCCATAAGGAATGGTAGTTCATAGGTATAAATGGTTTACACTATCCAATTAACATCAGAATTTTTAATTTAATTAATGTTAAAAGTGAGCATTAATTTTCCATCTTTTCAACTAACAGATTTGTAAATTTTGGTTTTTGAATTATAAAAATACTTTTTTTTTCTCTACTATTTTTCTGGAACTCAGCCTCCCCATTTGATATTTATCTTCAAACATTAGCAACTTTTAAACCCCTCCTTTGTCCTCAGTTTTGTCTTGTTTTTGTTTTCTTCTACAGGTCATTTCTCATATTCAAAGAAAAAACTATGAAAGAAAGAAATCCCAAAGACTTTATTGGCTCTGCTCATGCAGACTTTATTTGGCAGAGCCTGGACATGTTTTGATCAAACGTTTTGATACATGTGTTGAGTCCTTTTTCAGTTCTGGGACTGTTGATTTCCTGCCTATCTCATTACCACCCACCATCCTTCCCTGAAACTCTTTGAGGAAAATGTCACTCTTCCTCTTAAGTGCCAAGAAATAATCCATGTACCAGATGGAAAGGAGAGAAATATTTGCTGTCCTTGTTAAATGATAATTGGGATGACAATATGTAAATGACAACTGGGTTTGAACTGCTCTAAAGGAAACCATTTACCAATTAACAGGTGAGATCACTTGAGTTATCATCAACCACTTGATATTTTTTGTTATAGTTTGGATGTGGTATTGTCCCCCAAAGTGCCATGTGTTACAGGGTTTTTGCCCAGCCCATGGTACTACTGGAAGGTGGAGTCCCATATTAATTAAGTCTTCATGTCACTACAGGTGTGCCCACACAGGGGTACATAATGCCTTCCTTTTTTCCCTCTTTTTTCTACCAAGCCATGAGGTAAACAGTTTTGTGCTACCACATTCTTCTGCTGTGATGTGCTGCCTTTCAACAAACCCAAAGCATTAGGGCAGTAATCACAGGTTGAAATTTCTGAAGACCATGAGCCAAAATAAACCTTTTCTCTTTATAAATTGATTACCTAAGGAATTTGTTATAATGACAGAAAGCTGACTCACATAGTT
Source organism: Ictidomys tridecemlineatus (assembly GCF_052094955.1). Taxonomy (NCBI): domain Eukaryota; kingdom Metazoa; phylum Chordata; class Mammalia; order Rodentia; family Sciuridae; genus Ictidomys; species Ictidomys tridecemlineatus. The sequence continues at coordinate 97,091,712 of NC_135485.1, forward strand.
TTTAAAATAATTTTGGGAAAAGTATAACCACTTACATAAAAGGCAGAAAGACCAGAACACCTGAAAAAAAAAAATGTGCTCTTTCATGCCTCCTCTGCTCTCATTGGCGGCTTTGATACCTGGCTGATCAATTATGGATCTGATGGAACTTCACCTTCAAATAGATTTTTCTGGGCCTTTGGAACATGTAGCTACGTAGACAAGTAAATAGGTACTCTTATCCTCTATAAGTGCCGAAGTCTGGCTGGGCACAAAATCACGAGCCACTCACAGCCTTGTAGATTCAAACAGCAATTCTTTATTCCTGAACTCACACCGGCACTCTACACACATTCTGGGGAAATCCACGTTCTGGCAAAATCCACGTACTCCACCAGACTCCGAATCCCAAATACTTTCTTAATCCCAGGAGAACTCAACAAGGAGCAGGCATGCCTGAGGCAGCAGGATACGCCCTATTCCCAGCAGGGTACACCTTAAACCTGGAACCACCCTAAACCCAAGGAGCAGGATACTCCCTAAAACCTGATCTGCCCTAAACCGGATCCGCCCTGGTCCTTGAGCAAGGTCACCTTACTCAAGCATACATGCAATGTCACTGCAAATGACTGGGTCCAAAGGCAAGCCCATTTCCACAATGAGAGTCCTTCCTCTAAGCAACATGGGTTAGGCTGACAAGAAAATTTCCATGCGTCATTCCTACTTGGCAATGGCTCTCAGCAAGTAAGCATTGTGTTTCTGATCACAGAGAAAGACTGACATTTAAATGTGTGTGTAATCATGTGGTCCAACTGAATTCTTCATCCCCAACTTCTATCACTTAGGCATGTAATTTCATTTTTATCTCCCATATCCTGCACTTTTATCAGCAGGGAATTCTATACTGATGCATATACCATCTGTAGAAACCTGGCTTCTTAAAAATCTAAGTTTTCCTTCAAGTAAATTTTTAAAATAATAATAATGAATACTTACTGTTATATCTTTTGTCCTGCCATAATGATAAACAATTATTTTCCTTCATCTTCAAATGAACCCCAGTTTGGATCAAAAATTAGACATCATCATATTTATATAGCACTTATTATGAGTCCTGTGTAATGTTCATGTGATAATTCATTTAATTTTCATAACACTTCAAGTTTGGTGCTGTTTTCATCCCATTATACTGATGAGGAAATTAAGGCTCAGAATGGTTAAGTAAATTGCATGAGACCTAACAGAAATTTTAAAAGAGGATGAAATTTGAACCCAAGAATTTTGCTTCCATACATTAATAGTCTTAAACCCTATACTATTTTAGACTCCCTGAAGTTTGATACTTGTTTTCCTTCTCCCCACTTTGGTACTCCTTTAAGTAACCCTGTAGCCTCAAGAATAAACTTACATCCAAATTTAGGCCCCCACATTCTCTGATGCTCTGCAATATTTTGGTCCAAATCTTCTAAAATTGGTTATGTGGATAAAGGTTGGTGGATGGGGAGAAAGGAGAAGGAAAAAGGAAGGTTCAAATACAATCATCAGATACTATTATCAGTCACGAAGCATATGCCCTCTCCAGGGCTACAATATAGAAAATGGATGGTAAAAATAAGAGAGAAGGTTGACATTTCGAATTTGGAAATGGCCGAATTTCACAGCAAAGAGAAAGACAGATTTTTCATGTTTATGTAAAGATTATGTGTTTGATCTAGGAAAGCATTCCCTGCAAGAAGATACTTTATATAAGTGATCTCTAAAACAAAAGGAGAGAGAGCGCTCAGCTCCCACTCCCAGCAGTGGGAGCCAAGGCCATATTTTTTGGCTGCTGCCAAGATCCACCCAAATGTGTCAGGTCTAAGATCTTCAGTCACTTAAACCTGCTGTGGAAAGATGGATTCACATCCAGGGACTTGTGTTGAGGACTCTTCAGTTTCTTTAAACTTTGTCCAAGGAGAGATGATTGCTATTTTGTTTCACTGAAATTCTTATCTTAAACCATTCCAGCTCACATTTCCAGACTGTGTTGGAAATTTTCCTGTGCATATTCAAAGGCACAGAGTCCTGTATTTCCACCACTTTATATCTTCCCTCTAATCTCTATACTGTAGGGATTCAAAGTGTTCTTAGTTAACATAAACAATATCACATGATTATGCCTTAAATATTCTAGACATAATCTGCTATAGCTCTTATTTTCATCTTAAACTATTTTATTTGTGCATTTTTAAAATAAATTTTTGTCTAACATTTTTCTTCCTTTCCAAATTCACTATAATTATTAACAATGATTTGCAACTATACGGCACTGTGTTTGGATTCCAACTTGTACTCAAGCTTTAGACTGCCTATTACCCTTTCAACATAATTATGATGTTTGTTGAGGGTCCACAAGACTAGCCATAGTAGATGGGCTCATAGAACTCAGTATGTAGTCATACTCATAGTTGTGAATTACTACTTCAAAAAAGATACAAACAAAATCAGCAATGGGAAAAGGTATTTGGGGAAAATTTCAAGGTAAATCAGGCATGAGTTTCTATAGTCTTGTCCCAGTGGAAATCACACAGGATATGCTTAATTCCCCCATCCGTAGTTATAAGTGTAAGATGTCTACAAGGGAAGCTTATTACCAAACCCAGGGCTAAGGTTTTTTCACTAAGGGCTAGTGATGTAGGCACCCTTTCCCTTGCACTTACACAAATTCCAGACTCCCAGAGGGAAAGCAGGTGTTCAGTATAAACCATGTTGTTTGTACAAGCATTTTTGGCACCATGAGCCATTCTTATGAGGAAATGATGGGAATTCTCCTAAACTCTAAGTTCCCAGATGCCAGCCAAAAGCCAACCTTGTAAACAGACCCTTTTAAGAATAGCGGTCAGATTTGTTGTTAACTCTTTTCTTCATGTGCCTATAGCTTGCTTTTCAAAATAAAGAAATGCAATCACTTTCCCATAAGTTTATGATGAGGGTGAACTCCTGTCATCTTAGCTTGCTTACCCAATATTCTTTCTAGTAGATTATATGGTCATTTAGAAAAGTATCTCATATCTGAATAACCAAGACTGATTTAAACAAATAAAAGTGACTAATAATCAGATGCAGTTCTTACTTTTTGGTCTTCTATATATGAACTGAAAGTAAAAGTTACCCCCAAGATTAGTTCTTTTCATTATAACATTCAGCAATGATAGAAATGTTCTAAAAGTCTAAAATCTGCATTTTCCATTACAGTAACCACTAGCATCATGGAACACTAAGCATGTGAAATATGTCTGGGGTAATTGAGGAACTAAATACTTAATTTTGTTCCATTTTAATTTCAATAGTTACATGTAGCTAATAGCTGCATATTGGAAGCACCATCACAGAAAATTTAAGACTTTTACTACTTTAAACTACACTGAGACCCATAGTCTTAACAGCACCTGGAAAACCAGAACTATCTTTTGATTCCCTGAAAGCCAAACTAATACCATACGATGGTCCCACAAATATTTTGATTTCTTATGATCTCAATCCAAATTTATAAGGTTTGCCCAAAACAAAGAAAGCAGGAGTGCTCCGTCACTATATTTTTGTTGTAGTTGGTAGTTGTTGTTCGTTTTTTTATTTTTGTTTGGTGAGGAGTCATTTAAAAAAATACCCTGGTGTGGTACACGTACACAATAGAATATTACTCAGCCATAAATAGGAATGAAATTATGGCATTTGCCATTAAATGAATGGAACTGGAGACTATCATGCTAAGTGAAATAAGCCAATCTCAAAAAGCCAAAAACTGAATACTCTTTCTGATATGCTGATGCTAACTTACAATAAGGGGCGGGGAATAGAAGTTCACTGGAGTAGAAAAAGGGGAATTAAGGGAAGGGAGTGGGGGACGGATGTGGGAAAGACAGTAGAATGAATCAGTCATAACTTTCCTGTGTACCTGTCTGAATACAAGACCAGTGTAACTCCACATCATGTACAACCACAAGAATGGGAAGTTATCTTCCATCTAAGTATGATATGTCAAAATACATTCTATTGTCAAGTATAACCAAAAAGAAGGAATTTAAAAGTTTAAAAACAAATAGTATTATTACTAAACTTTAAAAAAAATTAAAAACAAAAACAGCAACAACAACACCACTCTGGATGGCACAGTGGAATGCACATGTAATCCCAGTGGCTCAGGAGACTAAGGCAGATGGATTGCAAGTTCAAACGGAGCCTCAGCAATGTAGTGAGGCTCCAAACAACTTAGCAAGACCCTGTATCAAAATAAAAAATAAAAGGGCTTTGGGTGTCGCTCAGTGGTTAAATGCCCCTGGGTTTAATCCCTGTTACCAAAAAAAGGAAGAAAAAAAAAACTCCCAATACCCTGGCATCTGGAGATTGGCAGTGGTTCATGTGTACAATGGTACACATTGAGAACATTCAGGGAAAGGAACAGCCTGTCATTTTGTAAAACCAGGAATAGACTGGCACCAAATCAGACAGTGAATCTCAATGTGTAAATATTAGTTCACATATCTTTACCATTACTGGTAGTTATGCTGGAAAAGAAAAAAGGAAGAAAAGACAAGAGCAATAATTTTTCCCACAAAAAAATTTTAATGTAATGGATTATAAATTTCAACTTACTCCAAATGTTATTTTTGGAAAACACAGTTTCACAATATTATATCCCCCAAATCCAGTAGAAAATCATTTTTTGGGGCAAAAAAAATAATAATAACAAATAAGAGGCAACAGTGTATCAAGTAAAAATGGTCATTTAAAAAATATGTTAAAGCTCTATTTTTGCTTTTCATGCCATCATAAAAATTATAAATTTTTCATTGAATTATAAACTAAAAAAACAAATGAATGTCACCTTGTGATGTCTCTACCACTCCTGCATGACACTATAAATTGGTGCCACCTTCCAGAAAAAGATTTAGCCATCCTCGGTAGCAATGATCTGACTTCAAGCTCAAGTGCCCTCGTAGATTTGGTCCCTGGTTTAGTTTCAAAATACAGAAAGGGAAAATGTAAATAAAATGGAATAACTGAAGATAAAAGGAAGGGCCTAAGATTATTCTCCTCAAGAACGGTTAACATCAGTGAGAGAAAATTTTCCCATGGAATTAAAGAAATATTGGTAGTAGGAAAAACTGTGTCCAAAATTCATAAGGTGAATTTGGCAGCCTAAGGGGAAACTAAACTAAACTCTTCACTAGGGCAGATCCTTTTAAGTCAGAAGGAGGAAACAACTGCACAAATTGATGCTCACCCTTTTAGTGCTAAGATTGCTGATAACTGCAGAAGAGAGTAAGAAAGACTGAATACTCTTCATCCTATTGTTAATATACTTGGAGATAACATTATTAATATGAACGTGCTTTTCTAGTCATTAAGTCATTAATTAAAGTCATTCTGTATGGAAAGTAACATTCAAGGCCAGGGTGCTCAATTGAGGAGGGCGTCTGCATACATATGTATCACAACAGTCTATGGTACTAAAATACAGAGATCTGTGACAAGTGTTAGAAAAGATGAGGTTACAACCAAAGGGTTTTTTTATGGCAGGATTATTTAAAGTCTTTAATATGCTCATATGCATGGTGAACACTCAAGAGAGAGATTTGAGTTTCACTCGTTTTTAAACTTTTATGAGTAAAGAAAATCCTCCCTGCTTTGGAGTATATCCAAGGACTCATGTTTAGCAAGAGACATTTTGGGAAACACTGCTGTTTCAGTGGTTCCAAATTATTTCCATTGAGAAGTCCTTTCTTTCACCATCTCTGCTTTCTTGCTCTATCTGAATACATTCTCACAGAAGGAAAGCAGACATGTAGCTAATGTAGCTGTTGGTCCATAAAAGAAAACTTGTCCTACTAATTATGAGTTGTGAGTTAGACATTACTTAATGTTGTCAACATAAACAATAACTTGTTTTAAACTTTTAGTCGTATAAGCAGAATAATAATCCCATTCACAGCCATTATGCTGACAAAATTTTTTGCCCAATTTACAAAATTAAGGAATATGGCAACAATGGTTGATATGTGACTACTGGTAAAAAATAGTTTCACTATGTAAAGAGGCCATGGTGGATATGTAATTTGTGACAAAAGTGGGTAGCTGTTGGCCAAACCATTTTACTTTTCTCCTAGTCATAAAACTAGGGTATATTTTTTGGTCTCCTTTGCATTTGAGTGTGTAGTCAGTAAATCCATATCCTCCAGCTTTGCATCTGTACATTCAACCAATCTTGGACAGAGTACTGTGCAACCAGAACTAAGAGGTTAGGTCTGTACTGAACTTGTATAGACTATTTATCTTGTCATTATTCCCTAAATAATGCAGAATAACAACTATTTACATACATAATATTTACATTGTACTAAGTATTATAAGTAATGTAGAAATGGTTCAAAGTATATGGGAAGATGTGCATAGGTTCTATTGCAAATACTACACCATTTTGTAGAAGGGGCTTGAACACTGTGAACTCTAATAGGGGATCTTGGAACCAATTCACTGAAGATACCAACAGATGATTATACTGACTACTGGCTACTGACTACTTTTGGACCAATTTGGATGGAATAATATGCATAATTTCTAGGCTTGGCCCATTGAAACCTCTCAAGTTATCATACACTCTCTTTTCAGCAATTAACCAGCAAGAGATCTACCCAGAAACACCTTGGAAGCCAAGAGTTAAATGATTCTCACTTTCTCTGAGTTCCTGAATGCTTGCTCCCTCTAATTCTACATGAAGCTCTCTACCACCCAGCTGAATTGGACTTCACATGAAGAAGAAAGAAATGACTGCACTAAGTTGCTGAGATTTCATATTTACTTTACTTTACGTTTATAGCATCTACATTAGTTACAAAAAGAAGGACATGGGGTTGTTGGCCAACAAACTGTAGACTTACTAAATTTGGATAAATTCATTTTAAACTTTACAACATGGCTTTTTTTCCATGATGTTTCTATGATGTTCTATATTTTCATATATTTATCTTATTTTTAAAGAAGCAATGAGAAAAAAAATAATGAATACAGAATGATAAAATCTTTCATTCTGGCTGGCTGCATACTGGCCACTTAACTTTTTTATTTGTTTTTATTTGTTCTTTTTAGATATATATGACAGTGGAGTGTATTTTGACATATCCTACATACATGGATTATAACTTTCCATTCTTGCAGTTGTACATGATGTGGAGTTACACTAGTGGTGTATTCATATATGCACATAGGAAAGTTATGTCCAGTTCATTCTACTGTCTTTCCTATTCCAATCCCTTGTCCCTTCTCTTCATTCCCCTTTGTCCAATCCAATAAACTTCTATTCTTCTCTCACCCTTATTATGTGTTAGCATCCAGGTATCAGATTTTGAGTATGTTAGGCTTCCTTAACTGACTGAATTTTCCTTGACTGTTTGATTCCCTTTGTAAAGCAAGCTAAGCCTTCCTCCCACACACATCCCTCATGCACCCATCATATCCCATTGCCTCTTTTGTACTTGTGTCTTATACTGCCTTTCTCTAGTATAGCTTCCTAGTACTGAACTGTGGTGACAAAACTCCACTGTGCAATAATGTGCAATGATTTCAGCTCCTTTTAAATTTCCCCTTCAAATCATTGGTTGATAGGAACCATAGAGTCCTCTATGGCCCTTCACTATCAACTTTGGCTCCATGTCTGTCTCAGGTCTCTTCAACTGAGGTTTGACCATATTCATAGCAGCAAGGTAAGTTATAACTTTAATAGCTAATACCAGAATGCAAGCCTATGTCTTCTATCACCAAGACAGATTTTGCCCTAGGCCATAAAACAAACCACAATAAATTTAAAAGAATTCAAATCTTATCAGATATATCCTTCAACCATAATTGAATCAAATGAAAAAGCCAAAACTGAAGGTAAACAGGATAATCTCTAAACATGTAAAAATTAAGCAACATACACCTTAATAATCCATGACTCAAAGAGGAAGTGTTAACGGGAATGTTTTTTCAATGTGTAACACCAAATGAACATGAAAACGCAACCTATGAAAGTATGTGGAGTGCACCCAGTACAGTAATGAGGGGGTATGAACAGCATGAAATGTTTACATTAAAAACCAGTACATATCACAAAGTCAATAATCTAAGAACTAGAAAAGAAAGCGCTTAGTAAAGTTGAAACCAGAATAGGAAAAGAAACACTAATGATAAAAGCAGAAATAAATTAATTAAAGTAAAATAATTGGAGATAATCAATAAAACAAAGAGCTAGTTCTTAAAAAATAATAATAAAATTGGTAAGCCTCTTCTGAGACTCACAAAATCAAAAGATGCAAATCACCAATATCAAAAATGAAACAGGAGATATCATCAGATTTTGCAGCTACTAAGAGAATAATAAGGAATAAATAATTTTATGCTCATAAATTTGACAACTTAGAATAAATGGGTTAATTCCTTAAAAATCACAAACTACTAAAATTCAACCAACATGAGAAATATAATCTGGATAATCCTATTGCAATTAGATAAATGAATTATGCATTAGATAAATTAATTATTAAAAATAAAGGAACTTACAGTTCAGATGGTTTCACTAGAGAATTATATCAAACACTCAGAAAAAACCACCTATTTTACATAATATCTTTCAGGAAATAAAAAATAGAACACTTTCAACTTGTTTTTTTGAGGGCAGTATTACCACAATATAAAAAACAGACCCAAAGAAAAAAAGAAAGAAAACCTATTCATGAAAAGTTTCAATAATTATTAGCAAACTGAATCCAATAATGTATAGATAAACAATATACACAGTGACTAAATGAGATTTACTCCAAGTATGCAAGGGTGGCTTGGCATTGAAAAATTAATCAGAGTAATTTACCATTACACAGTAAATGGGAAAATTCATATAATCATGTCAGTTGATACCAAAAAAAGCATTTGACAAAATCCGTTCCTATTAAGAATTTTTTTTAATCCCAGCAAGTTAGGAATAAAGGAAATCTTCCTAAATTTTCTAAAGAAGATCTTAATAACAACAACAAAAAACCTATATCAGTCATACTTAGTGGTGAGTGACTAAATGCTTTTCCTCCAAAATCAGAGACAAAGGAGGAATATCTCTTCATCATTCTTTTCCAACATAATACTGAAAATTCAAACCATTGCAGAAAAGCCGGGGGAGAGGGGAGTAGTAATGCTCAAGAGGCTTGTAGGTTGAAAAGAAAGAAATGAAACTGTCCTCATTTACCCATGACATGGTTATTTATATAGAAAATTTCAAGAACTTCATACAAAATAAAAGACCCATTTATAAAGGTTACAGCATATAAGGGATAGAACACAAAAAATTCACAGTTCTATACACTAACAATGAACATAAAGAAACCAAAATTTAAAACAGAATATTAATTACAATCATATCAATGAAAATAAAAAACTTAGGGATAAACTTAACAAACATGTACAGGAACAATATTCTGAAAATGTGAAGCACTGATAAATCAAAGAAAGATCCAAATAAATTAATGTCTCATACCATATTTATGGATTCAAAGATATAACATAGTAAAAATGTCAATTCTCCTCAAAATTTAATTCAGTTCCTATCAAAGTCACAGCAAGGTTTTTGTAGGTATAATTAAGCTTATTCTCAATTTCAATAAAGAAGAAAAAAGTGGAAGGAATTCCTCTGACTTTGAGATTTGCTATTTAGCTATAGTAATCATGACCTTGACGTATTAGTGGATGGATAAATACATAGTGCAATGAAACAGAATGAAGAACCCAGATACAAAACCCACACAGACATTTTCAATTGCTTTTAAAAAAATGCAAAAACAATTCAATGGAGGAAGGACAGCCTTTTCCACAAATAGATCTGGAGGAATTGAACATACATAAACAGAAAAATGAATCCCAACTTAAACTTAACACCTATTAAAAATTAATGAAAAGTACAAAGTTGTCCACTATTGAAATTTTTTTAAAAATTATAAAGCTTTAAAAAAAATTGGAAAACCTTTAGGATCCAGGACCAGGCAGAGTTCTTAGACTTTACAACAAAAAACAATTCAAAAAAGAAATGCTGATAAATGGGAACTTGTCAAAATTTAAAAATGCTTGACTTATTAAAATCCACATAAAAAAGATAAAAAGACAAGGTACAAACTGGGAGAAAATATTTTCAAATTACATCTCTGACAAAGGATCAATTTCTGGACTATATACATAATTCTGAAAACTCAATTGCTAAAATACAAAAAAAATACAGTTAGAGAATAGGTAAAAGACATGAACAGACATTTCACCAAAGAAGATATATAGATAACAACAGATACATGGAAAGATGCTCAACATCAATAACCATTAAAGAAATACTAATTGAAACTAGGGTTGTGGCTTAGTAGTACAGCACTTGCCTAGCACACGTGAGGCACTGGGTTCAATCTCCAGCACCACATTAAAAAAAACAACAACAACAACCTAAATAAACAAAATAAAGGTATTGTGCCCATCTACAACTAAAAATATTTTTTAAACTATAATGAAATATCACTACATACCAATTAGAATGACTACAATAAAAATAATAACAAAACGAAATTCTGGCAAAGATGCTAAGGATCTGGATTACTCAAATGTTGTTAATAAGAATGTAAAATGCTACAGTTATTCTTAAAAACTTGAACAATTTCTTAGAGAATTAAATATACAATTACCATATGACTCAAATATCTTAGATATTTATTCCAGGGTATTAAAATCTATGTTCACACGGAAAACCTACACAGCTACACCTACGCAACTTTATTTGAAATATCCAAAAAGTAAAGGGGAAACCCTTGTATAATTTTACTGTGGTTCAACAAACTATGCAGTCATACCTTGTAATACTCAGCAATAGAAACTGTGTACTACTGATATGACTTAGTAACTCTTCCAAGTTTATATTGAGTGAAAAGAAGTCAGTCCTCAAATATTATATATCATATGATTCCAATTACAAACACATGCATATGCATGTCTGTATGCATGTATGCATGTGTGTGATAAAATTTAGAGAAGGAGAAATAATAGTTGCCATGGTTTAGAGATAGGATGAGGGATGGTGGGGGTTGGAGAGGAGTCAGAAAGGATAAGACAGAAGGGAGTATGATTAATACAGTGAAACCAAGTGGAGGGATCCTAATGGTAATAAAACAGTAGTGTATTTTTACTGTGATGAGGATTATATGAGACTACACAGGTAATAAAATTACATAGACCCACCCATGCATTCACACGCACGCATACACACACACACACACACACACACACACACACACACACACACACACCTACAAGTAAAACTGGTGAAATCTAAGGGGCTGGGGCTGTAGCTCAGTGGTAGAGCACTTGCCTGGTAAGTGTGAGGCACTGAGTTCAATCCTCAGCATCACATAAAAATAAATAAATAAAATAATGGTATTGTGTCCATCTACAATTAAAAAAATAAATAATTATATTGTATCCATCAACAATTTAAAAGTATATTCTTTTAAAAAATGGTGAAATCTGAATAAAATGAATGATTATATCAATATCTATATACAGGTTTTAATAACATCATAATTTTACAAGATATTATCACTGGTAAAGGATATAAGGTTTTGCTAAGAATTATTTTTTACAATTTCATGAGTACCTACAAATTTCTGAATACAGTTTCAATCTGTAACTGGGCATAGTGACACATAGCTGTTATCCCAACAACTAAGAAGGCTGAGGCAGGAAGATCACAAGTTCAAGGCCAGCCTCAACAGATTAGTGAGATACCTCAGCAACTTAGCAAGACCCTGTCTCAAAATTTAAAAATAAAAAAGCACTGGGGATATAGCTCAGTGATAAAGTTCCCTGGGTTTAATCCTCAGTACAAAAAAAAAGTTTTTCTTTATATTTGTAATAAGCAATGTCTTGCTACCAAAAGTCTCTACTTGTGTGCCACTATATCACCAACACTTAATGAGCAGCCTTCTCACTTTGCCCAAAACTGAGGATTTTCCGGAATGTGGCACTTTCTATCTTAAAACTGGGACTGTGATTACACAAACACACAGTTATTAGATTTTTATTAATTGTTTAAAAACTGTGAGGAGTTCTTTAAAATGGTTAAGATGCTAAACAATGTTATATATTTTTGCCACAATTTTTCAAAGTGGAGGAAAAAACTGGGACAGTCCCAGGCAGACTGAAAGAAGTTGTTTTCACCCTAAAACCATCACACCAGCAATAGAATATTATGTTGGAATCCCATGTTGGCAGAGAATACTACTCTTTTGCAAACTTGAACATAGCACACTTTCTTTATTCCTCTAGGACAGCTGAACACAGCTAAAGGATTAATGGAGATTTTACTGAAGCTTAGAATCAAAAGACTGAAACTCCACATATGCACTGTCCTTGGAATACATAAGGACAGGACAGGCTCCGAAGTCTCCAAAAAGCAAGGTCTCTAATTAAACAGACTATTTAGTTTTCAGTTGCTTGTTATTTATGATTTTAAAAGACATTATTATTAAAAACTTTTTAGAAAAGTCTTCCAATTATTGCTGTCTAGTGTCTGCAGAACATAGAGACACCATATTTTATACACACACACACACACACACACACACACACACACACACACATATATGTAATTCACTAATTAAAATGATAAAAATATTATGGTAATAGAAGAGAGATCAGTAGAGTAAGATGATCAGGGGCAGGAAAAGGGAAGGTACCAGGGAATAAGACTGAACAAATTATGTTATATACATGTATACATATGGTATAATGAATCTCAATATTGAATATAATAATAATGCACCAATAAAAAATTGAGGGAAAAATATTTAGCTGAGGCTTCACCTCTTTGCCACCTTCTTTGGCCCTCTGTCTTTAGGCAGAGCTTGGTAGACTTTTCTACTCTGAATGCTTTCAGATATAGCAGGCTTGTTATTTGAAGAGAGTGACCAAAAGTTCTTCCAACTCTTGCTCATGGTTTTTATACCTGCTTCAAAACCTGATTTTTGAATGAATGAATGTATAAATTCAAAGGGCCATTTAGAGCCAACAAATCAAGTATTAGGGAAATTTTCTTTCGTTTTTTTTTTTCCACATCTACCTTTAGACCTAACAACTGCACCTGCATCCTCTCTATGACTTCTGTCATGAATCAGATTGGTTTATATTAATTAATGTTAATTAATGTTAATTTGCCAATGTTAATTTGCCAAGACACAGACCATAAAGAAGGCACATAGGATGCAACCTATGCACAAAACAAACTCCTCCTCCCCAGTATACACTGTGAGACAAGTGTTAAGTTGTAATTTCTCCTTTGTCTACATTTCATTCCCACTTACCTTAAAATAATTGGAACATAATATAAATTAGTCACTTTTCAAGTTTCTCCTTCTAAAAAAAAATAAAAAGCATCCTTTTAATTAGAAAGTACAAAGGAGAAAAAATTCTTATTAAAGTTGGATGTGACTTGAGAGTTCCTTGTGATCAAATTCCATAAGCAGGAAAATGTTCCTGAAGGGAACATATTCTGTACCCTCTGAATCCAGTCAGAACTAATGGCTAGTGTTAAAATAAAAATTAAAAAGTCTTCTCTCAAAACTCAATTGTTATTTGAACATCACCACCAAGATCCCAGTTGGGAACTTTTTAAATTTCACATTCTTCATAATTACAAAGAAGATTCAACTTGGAGTTTTATTTATTTAAATCTCCTTTAAAATATATGAAAGAGGGGCTGGGGATGTGGCTCAAGCGGTAGCGCGCTCGCCTGGCATGCGTGCGGCCCGGGTTCGAACCTCAGCACCACATACCAACAAAGATGTTGTGTCCACCGAGAACTAAAAAATAAATATTAAAAATTAAAAAAAAATAAATATATGAAAGAGGGCTGGGGTTGTGGCTCACTGGTAGAGTGCTTGCCTAGCATGCATGAGGCACTGGGTTCTTTCCCCATCACCACGTTAAAAAAAAAAAATAACAAAATAAAGATATTGTATCCATATACAACTGGAAATATTTAAAATATTTATATATATATAAATAAAAGATTTTTTTCCTATGTTAAACTTCAGAAAATGTACTATCATTTTTGCTTGTAATGTTATATGATGAATCTATCAAAATTGATGGGAATTAAAGCAATGCAATTACAAACCTCAAACCTAATCAATTTTTAAAATCTATTTCAAAATAATTTAGTAAATTAATGTGAGCCTGTCTTTCTTCATCAATAAAATGTGCTTGATACTATACATTTTATGTTATTATTATACAAACGAAAGGCTATTTAAGTCATGTAGCATAGTGCCTACCATTAAAAAAATTTACAATAACTCATGCATTGAGAATTAAATTTCTTAATTTAAAAAATGATCAACAGAAACAAACTAAAAATAGCAACAAATACACCATGTGCCATTTTTTTTCTTGTTTTGACATGAATTGACTGAAATATCGCCATGCAGTCAATACCAATTTTTTTATTACCACTCTTTTTTTTCTTTAAATAGATTTAATTTTTTAATATTTATTTTTGAGTTGTAGTTGAATACAATACCTTTATTTCACTTATTTATTTTTATGTGGTGCTGAGGATCGAACCTATGTTCTCACACGTTCGAGATGAGCACCCTACTGCTGAGCCACAACTCCAGCCCACTATTACCACTCTTAAACTAACTAGCAGAGTATTTTAGTTTATGTTTCAGGAAGGAGGAACCAACTGGCTTTTCAAAGTGACTGTCAGGCTTCCAATCCATATTTTACATGCCTGTTCAATTTGAGTTTGCATCTTATTCATTTTGTTTTATAGTGGAAAATAAGAAGTGGTAATAAAACCAGTAACAACTATCATCTGAGCCAAAAACTACTGATTGACCTTTGCCTTTTTTTATATTACAGGAAAGAATTATTAATTTTTAGACTTTTGAAAATACCAGTACAGACATCAAAAATAATTTTAAAAAATCTGGAGAGGAAGTGAGAGAGAGAAAAAAAAAACAGCTGTAGAGACATTTTGTGGATTTCTTGACCTTATTTCGGATTGGAAGCCGTTGCTTCAGGGAATTTAACGTGTGTTTTAGCTTACACTTGGACTTCTGGGTCATGTCCCTCTGATAGTTAAATATGTTCAGAGAATCTTGGCTTTCTCAAGGCCAGACAACTTTTTAAAAATGAAGAATGAAAGAAATCAAAATAACTTTTTAACTAAGAAAGTATTTACTATTTGTTTTTAAGAAGGTTACCAAAATATTTTAAAATTGTCTCAAAAAAATAATTTCATATCAGATTTTCTGTGCAAGGAATTCTACTTCCTTATTCTGTCAGGAAAGTTGTAATTCTCTTTAGGATAAATGAAAGCATGACTACTTAGTGTTAAAAATCTAAAAAAAAAAAAAAAAAAAAAAAAGTTCTTTTAAAAATGACTGTCAGGGCTCATTAGTTAGGGCCCTACTTCCCCACCATGAATTTCTGTGATTACTTTATTTATTTATTTTTAATTTTTTAGTTGTAGTTGGACACAATACCCTTATTTTGTTTATTTTTATGTGGTGCTGAGGATGGAACCCAGGGTCTCCCATGTGCGAGGCAAGCGCTCTGCTGCTAAACTACAACCCCAGCCCCTCTGTGATTATTTTCTGCTGGTGATATTGCCTTTCCTTCCATTCTTTTGCTTTTCATACAGGTCAGAGTTCTGCCATTACCCTCAAACAGATACCAGAAACTCATTTTGAATATCTGCCTTTCATTTTGCACAAGCTTAATGGATCTGAATCCCTTGAGGCAGAGGACACACAACAGGGAGTGCGCATTCACAAATCCTCCAAAATGTGTTCAGAACCCACTATCATTCTGCCACCCTTAATTCCATGTTAGAATTTGTTTGAAAATCAGATATGACCATCTTGGTCTATAAATAGTAGTTTGGTTATATACCACCATGAAATGCTGGTGCTTCATCCACTAAGTGGATACAAAGGCATCAGAAAGTCATAATTTTTTGTTGTTGTTGTTCAGAGAGTTGGTGACGGGTGCTGCTAATAAATATTATTTTCTCAAAGTTTAGTTCTCCTCCAATGCATATTATATACTTTTGGAGCCAACTATTTATTACTGTAATATTTCCATTCTACTGATCTCTTAAGCAATTCTAGAACAAGCTATATTTGCTTTGATTTGCACACCCTGATCTCTTTTCCTAAAATTCCTCTTTTCTTTCCTTATCTTCCTCCTCTCTCTTGTTCTATCAAAATTCTCTTGACCTTTCAAGTGACAGAATAGATATTTAATCTCAGCTTCCTTTTCTGACCATGTCCTTTATCACGCCAAGCCTCATCTAGCAATTTGTCTCAGATGCTTTCATTGGACCAGGTTCATGTGTCTATCAGAGCTTTACCCTTCTGTAACGTTACCTCCTTCTTACTATTATTTTCATTATGTGATGAGCTCCAAGACAGCTACTGAGGTATGGTGTCCTCAAGAACTACTCATGGAACATATTCATTCAACCACGTGACATGGTGGTCATTTAAGAGATATTTTTTTTTTTGTACATTTCTAATGCTGTCCTTGGCACACTTCTACCTGGCTCAAGTTGCTTCTACAACCTTCAAATATAGTATATAAGAACTGACAAGAAAGAATGAGATACTCTCAACCACAGAACTCTTCTTATTAATAGCATTATTCTCATTCTCAAACATAATTCTCAATTCTTTAGAAAGAATAGGCTTCCCAGGAGAAAACTAAGCATTGCCATCACACAAGTTCATCATCCAAGGGGAGTGTTAAGCCATCCTATCTAACCCACTCCTCCAAGGGAGAAGTTTCAAATAGCTTTCCATAGATTATAGATCCATGTGGTTAATATTCCTTAAATAAAGGTAGCAGAATGTTCGACGATCTCTGTTCCTTTGAGGAAGAATTTATTTAAAATTCAGTTTTCCTTTGTGAACCTGGAGGATTCTCTTTAGTCATTTGAAAAAGGACTTTTATTAAAGTGCCCCTTTAGTTGAAATTTAAACATGGCTACCAATATCACTCACTTCCTACATGTGAGAACTCTAACCTGGGGTGCATAAGATGCCTGAGAAGGTCTTGAAAATATTTCAGGAATGAAAATGGGAGTGGTGATAGTAATGCTAGTGATGGTGGCAGTGATGGTGTTGAGGTCACAGCAGTGATAATGGTGATGGTTTGTAGTGGTGACAACGTTTGTGGTTGCTGTTGGTCGTAATGGCCATGTGCTAGTGCTAGTGACTGACGTCACGGTGGTGGTAGTGGTAATAGTGATGGTGGTGGTGATAATGGTAATGATGGGTGTTGGCAGTGATGATAATGGATCAGTAGTTGTCTGGTTGTTGATGCTAATGGTTGTAAAAACATTGTCAGTGGTAGTGATTGTAGTAGTTATGATGGTGGTGGGGTTACAGTAGTGGTGGGGTGACAGTGGTGGCATTTGTGTTTTAATTCTGTTTTTGATGGTGTTGGCAATAGCTATGGTGCTCTTACTTTAGAAACTGCACAAAATTGTAAAGAGCAGCTTTAAACAAGTTACTGATAACTCTTCTCCATGAATATCCAAGAGAAACTGAGAAATCAATAAATACTAAGAGGAAAAAAAGACTTCCATTTAGATTTAGGTAATATGGTGCCCAAAAATGTGCCTAGGTCCTTCAGAATAATTTCTTCCTGGATGCCATGTGGCATCTGCCCCTCTCTCCTTACCCTCAGACCACACATATCACCTTTCATTTACCCTTGCATTATTTGTCTAAAATAAACCAACTGCCATTTCCCCTGGGAAGCTTCCCTTAACAGTGTCCCTTTCATAGTTCCCATGGCTTCTGAGTATTTATCACAGTTATGAACACCTATTTATCTCTCTAGTAAATAAGAGAAATTCCTGACAACCGACAAAACTATGCCTTTCTGTCTTTATTTTCCCAACATATCCCACAGAGTGTGAAACAAACATTGAACACCGGTAGGAAAGTCAGAGTGAATGTCTCTATAAGACAATGGGCTTCTTTAAGGGAAAAGATCATATATTTCTCCTCTTTGTGATTTTTCTCTCTGCTCCTCCCCCAGTGTTGTCTGCACAATGGGTACCTAGTAAAGGGAAAGTTTTTTAAATGGCTTAAATATTCATTTGATTCACAAAACAACATGGAAATGGGTAGAAATATTAATATTTCAAGACTTCTTCCATTCCTGAACTTCAGTGGTGTGAGGCTGGTATAATTCGTAGGGGAGAAAGAATATAGATATCCAAGGATGTCTTTCTTCAGTCACACTTATTTAAGGAGCAGAAAACTGGATGAGCCCAGGCCTCATTATCCCTTCTCTATGGATCCTTTCACAAAAGTATTTCAGCTTTCTGTGATTTCAGTTCTGTCTCTTCTTCTGTCTTTTTTATGCAGTAGAAAGCACTTAACACAACAATCCTCCTTCGGTAAGACAGACTTAATAGTAGTTCAACTATTTCTGGTTTTAGGACCCACCTCCTTTCCAACTAAATCAGAGGCAGTCACCTTGGAAAACAGCACCTGCCAAGATGCAGAAAGAAATGATTTGGTCCAGATGGTAATATTTGGCAGTTGCCAAAAGATTTACATGGCCGCAGCTTTAGGCCAAATCAGTTCCATCACACCTTTGCCTGGAGATGGGCTGAAAACAAAAACATGGTCAATTCCCAAGGCCTTTATAGTTTCTTTAATATAGATTCTCATCCACGATGGACACTGTAGTAGAACCAGAGATCAAAACAACTGGTTTTTATGATTGTTTGCTTGTTCCCTCTGACACGGCTTGCTGAAAGAAAAGGAGGTGAATGATTTCCAACTTGGGTTCAGCTCTCCTGAGACGCTTGTGGTTTCATGAGCCTGAAAACTGTACAATCATTCCCCACGCTGCTTTGTCCAGCAGTGGTCACAGGATCCCCTGCTCCCACAGCAATCCTCTAAAAGCCATTCCTTCCAGGAGAGCCAGTTCAACCATCAGCCAAGAGTCAACCTTGATAAATACGATTTTAATAAGTACTAGAAAAATCAGGAAATTGCAGGCTCTTGGCTTTTGTGATTTTTATCATCCCGCATTCCCTACAGAGAGCTGAAGATGAGCCAGTAACATGTCATCCTTTCCATCAAAGCCCTGCAAAAAAAGTCAGTGTGGAAGAGACGTTTTCCTGTCAGGTACTACTGTATATCAAATGTATCCACCTCTCAGAGAAGAAGATGAAATTAATTTGAAAACAAAGAGAAGAGTCTGTAGCAACACTGGCAGAGGACAAGGTTTATAAGCCGGCCCAAGGGTACTCCAAATCTACCATAAGGGAAACATCTGACAGAGAAAAATGTGTGCTGGCAATTTGTTTGATTGTAATTTCAATGAAAAATTGAAACCATACTTCCATGGGATTAGACTTCCCTCATTCACCAGAAGGAGGTTCCTGTTAACAAATATGGACCATGTTAGCATCCCCCGCACTTCCACTTTCAGGCTGCATGCCCGTAGATGTACATTGTGAGTTTCAGATACAGTGACATAGAAGAAACATCCTCAATGTAGCCAGAGCCAGTAGAGTTGGGTTTTAATACATGGAGGACTTAAGTGGTTGCAACTGTGGCAAAAGTGGACATGTGCACTGCAGATACAATATTAATTAGAGGAATACATAAGTCCAAAGTGTTTCCTTCCTGAGAGATAATAAGACTCTCTCAATGGTGTGCAAAAGAGAGCTACAGTTTGCCCAGGATAGTATAACACTGAATGATGGGAAGGCCCTCTCATTTATTTTCCCCAAGAGCTATATCTTTATTTTGTCATACACAGGAGAATGGTATAAGGAAAATGGTCATTTTCATGGTTTGCAAAAGAACAAATGTTTGGTAAAGAAAAGCAGTGCACTAGAACCCAAGGGGTCCTTCATAATACGTGTTTGCAAAGAATACCAGAACTGTTTACAGCGTGTAAATATCCCAAGGAGTCAGTCAACACAGTGATAATTAATGTGTTTAAAGATTAATGAGCTCAAGACCAGTATATGGAGAATACAGCTGACAATTCAGCAATGCAAGGACTGGAAGAATGAACTATTTTGTCTGTGTTTCTATTTACTCACTTTTGACCGGACCTGCTGCCTGTCTTGTATTATGGTCCCCATTTGCCTCTTTCACAGAACTCTAACCATCCACAGAAACATACGGATATTAACTGCCTGTAATAAGGTGTCTCATAGAAAAACCAAACCTTGGAACACACAGAGGATTCTCTGTTGCAAAGGTGTTATTTCACTGCATAAATATTTGAATAATTTGACAGCGTTTGCAAGAGAAACAGCTCATAGGGTTGGGGAAGGAGAACACAGGTGAAGGTCAATCCCTTATGAAGGGTCCCCAGCCAAAGAATCCTCTATAGCCTGCAATGAAATACACTTTATATACAAGTTCCAATTATGTTATGTAAGTTCCCAGAGGGCAGGAGCCATGTCTTTTAAGTATTGACTTATCTGGTACATGGAAGATGCTCAGTTCTCAGTTAATGGAGTCAGTAAACAGTAAACTGCCTGTTATACAAACTCTCATTTTACAAAATTCAAAAGGTAACAGGCAAATTGAGAATCCAAGAGGATTTTTAATAAAAAAGTTAATAAGACTTATGACAACCAAAGAAAATATGACTTGACTGGATTTTTTTAGATTTTAAATAGAGGCTCACTCCAGCTCCACCAAGGGCAGTTCAAGCCTGACTTGTCTTCATATATTTCTTCTGTTGTTTCTCTGGGTAGTGTCATGGCTTGAAATTATCATTTATTTCCAAAGAGGCTAAATCAGTATGAGTGTAGACATTAAGAAGTATTACTTTAATAATTCTAACTGCTGTCTGCCTCCACATAACATTTAGTCTGGCCATAGGGAAAATAAAAAATTAATTCATCACATTTCTTTGAATATATAGAAGCAAAAGTCAGGCACAGCATCAGAAGCCCTATACATTTCTGGCTTTCTCACCTCATTTTGTATTGGAACTATTCTTCAAAGAGGGATGATCACCTTTTCTTTCATATCTTTCTTGATGCAATAAGGCAGAGCACAAATCTTGGGAGAAGACAACATATATTATAAAAGGACCAAGGGAGAATTTTTTTCTTCTGCAAATGGATACTACAGCTGTGCTAGATTATGATGTTGCTTTGGGTCAAAATGGATAAATGAAAACTTGGTTACTTTAATAACTAATTAAAACTGAGAAAAAAAGAGTTGTTTTATTTTTTTTTCTTTCCAATGTAATAAATGGCAAACAGAAGAAATTGAAATAATCAGAAACACACAGATTTGTTCTCAAAGTTCCAGCCCTGTATCTAAAGTATCAACATAGCCATCACTATTATCATCATCACCAGGAAACTAGTTCACAATGCAAATTCTTAGGCCTCTCCAGACCTATTGTATTAGAAATTCTAGGGAGAAGCCAAGCAACCTGTGTTTTCTCAAACCATCCAGGTGTTTCTGAAACTTGCTATAAAATTTGAGAACCACTACTGTAAACTAAAGACAAGGCAGAGAATGCCAATTAGGGAAGACAAATGCTTGCCAGATGGAGAGGATTTGGGGGGAAAAAAGCACTAACAAAAAGATGGAATAATACAGTTACAGACAGTAGATTGACTAATAAAATAATATTTTTAAATCATGATCTTTAAATATGTATCCAACCTGATCTATAAAACCTAGGTCCTAGAGCATTTAATAATTCTTGAAATTCTACTTTAATATTGAGTAAGAAGTAAAGTTCTAAAATTAAAAAAGAAGCATTATATTTTACTTATTTAGACACCTAGCTACATAAATTCTAAGCATTAAAAGCAAAAATTAAGAGAACCTAAAGAACTGTTTTTCTTAACAAATTCTAGAATTTAGTAATCAAAATAGTTCTCTCTAGATGAATAGTTTGAAATTATAATAATGAATGTTAGTTATATTGTTAAGTAATTGAGATAGTTGACATAAATAAGATGTACATATTTTTAATTTCTTGTTTTTTTAGAGACCTTTATAAAAACAATTTTCATCTCTAGGAATGATGTAAAAGCAATTCAGTCAAATAGCAGAGTCACATTACCTTCAAGTCTACCTTTGGTCTCAGTCTGAGTTCAAAAATGAAATTTTTATAAAAATGTTTATTTCTTAGTCCAATATAATTTTATAAAGCATAAGGCTGTTGCTAAAGAATCAAGCATTTAAGAGGCAATATGCTTCACCACAAAGAATTGATAAATATTTGGGGAGATAAACATGTTTAATCTGACTTCAGTATTTTGCAATGTACATGTTACAAACAATGCACTGAACCCCATGAACATGTAAAACTTTTATGTTTTTGCTTATCAACCTTTTTTAAAAGAGGCAATATGATAGAGAATATATTTTAAATACTTTCAGTTGAGTTTTTAAATTAAATTTAAGCCCCACTCTGACTCTTTTGTGTTGTATGTCTTGAGACAAGTCTCTTAATCTTCCTGAGACATACTCCTTACTGATAATCTTCATATAATCAGACTTTTCTAAAAAGACTGTGATAGATGGGATGATGCATGGAGAAGTCTTGGTAGAGTTTAGTTTGTGTGCTAAAAGAACAAGAGATAGCTTTTAAAAATCTAGAATGGTCATATGCTTTAATAAGTGTTCTTTCAGAACCATTTAGCATAAGATCTTTGAAATACACATTGCCAATATATTACAACATTCCCTGAGGAATCATTAATTTTTTTATCAGCAAATTAAAATTTTCACTCTGTTAAACATAATGGCTAACTTAGCTTGTTTGAACTGTCTTAAGCTTTTTTTTGTTGATAGTAAAGTGTTTGTTGAGTTGAAATTATCATTCATTAAAAGTAGCCAAAAATGACCTTGGTAAGCATTATTTTGGCTTGTTCTATTACAGGGAGCAATTGTAAAGGGAAATCCTTGGCCTTCTATGTTCACTTAGCAATTTATATCCCAGAATAGAGATGCTCTAAGAACTGTTTTGCAACATCTCTGTCCTTCCAACAAATCTAAGGGCCAGAATGATGTAGCCTTTGGGAAAAGGAGACACTTGGGAGCTGTAAACAGAACAGCAGCCTAAATGCTCAGGTGACCTGGAACCACAGACAGATCATCACACATACATGTGCCAAACAAGAGCAAAAGCTTAATGACACAAAACACAGCTGAGAAATGAGTGAATCTGATGAACTTTTGCACCATTCCTGAGTAGAATACAATCCAGTGCAAGGAAGCCTAAGAGATTCATTGAGATCTTACGAAAACTTTACCACTCTTCAATTCCCAGAGAATCTAGTTATCAGAAAAATGTAATCTGCCATCTGGTTCATTTTACCTATCAAAACTAATCCAATTTCTAGGAGAAATACTGTCCCCCTACCCCATTTTGCTGATGGTAATATTTGATGAAATGTACTATTTAAAGCTGATGGGCTGAGGTAGGGTAATTCCCCCTCAAATAACCTGTTAGTTCTATGAATTCCTGGCTTTATATTCTATAAAGTCATTGCTGTTGAATTTTATAGAGTAGAGGAATTTTTACTTTGGGAGAAAATCCAAAATAAAGAGACTTGGGAAACAGGACTTGCTTCACTCTGCAGGGACAACAGAGGAGCTTTACATTTGCTGAGAGTGTACTTTCTTAAGTAGTTACATATGTTTTGCATCTGTTAATCTCTTGAGCATCCTATATCTTTAGCCTTTCACTGCTTAGTGAATTTTCCAATTAGTTTTAATTATACAAGAAAAACATCCTTCCAAAATAGCACCTTTTGAGTTGTGAGCCCTTCATCGTTCACTAAGGCAAATAAATTTGTGATTGCTTCATGTAACAGTAACCTCCTAAGAATGCTCATCATTTCATTCCATTCATTCATCCGACAAATATTTATTGTGCACATATTAGGCTAAATACTTTGGAATTCTTTTGCTAATCCTGTTTATTAAATATTCACTTTATGCATTAATATCCCTTTGATTATGATTGGAAATTTTCAAAGATAATTGATTTCTATTTTAAATATTACTATTTATTTATTTGCCCTAAGTGGAAATAACACAGGTTTAAGAATATTCTACTCAGGATTCTGCCATCAAAGTGTTGGGGGATTATACAAGTCTTTCAACCCATGTGGTCCTGGGTTTCCTCTTCGCAAAGTAAGTGGTTAGGCTGGAAAACCACAAAGGTCCTTTTGGTTCTACATGAGCTCTCCATATAACTGGGCACTGTCACAATGTGTTCTGAAATCTGTCTCCAATGGTAACTATGTGCCTGAAAATATTTATGCAATATTTTTATTTCAGCATCATGATGGAGAAGAAGCATGGGTCACTAGGAGTGGACACCACAGCCATAGATTCAGAAATAATATCCATCATAAACTATGACAACTACTTCCTCTATGTTCAGTGTCAACCCAGTTCCTTACCTGAAGGTTAACTGTTTTGTGGTCTGTCAACCGTGCACAGTCTGGCGGAACCTTTGATGGCTGGCTCCAGCTGTTGGCAGAGAAGCTAGTCAGAAAATGTTTGGATGCTGGACATTGACTTTGGGGCTTTGGGATCCAAGGGGAGGTATCAAATATTATGTGATCAAGCACTCAAGCCCTTCCCAGCATAATCAGGTTTCCACTGTAGTTGCAAGGCTATAAACTGGATAGTAGCTGCCTCATTGCTTTGTACCTCAACGCAGGAGTTTAGAATAGTCAGAATGGTCCAAGGGGAGTAAACTTTTGGGGCCCTCCCAAGTGCAGAACTCGCAGCTATACCCCTCCCCCACCCAACTCCACACAGCTGCTTGCAGCCTGCCTACCCTGCTCTGAATTTTCTGACATAAGCTTAAGTCGATGCTCTTGGATTTGTGGGGCCAGAGGGAAATTGACATGGGGACAGAAGGTGAGAGAGAGGGAAATGGGGGTTTTCATGTCCTGTGTTCTCAAGGGGTTATCATCTACATAGGTCTGAAAGTTCCTTCTCTATAGTATACAAACTCATGGTGTTTTTCAGGATGAGAGAAATGATCCTCAATATGCTGAACAATACTGGCTGCAACACTGCTGAAATAAGGGCTGTTGCTTGGTCAAGTCCCTAAAGAGTAATCTGTCTCCTTCCCACTTTCACATCTCCCTCCACATTCCAGGACCTTCCCCATCTTGTTTCTCTCTCTCTCTCTCTCTCTCTCTCTCTCTCTGTGTGTGTGTGTGTGTGTGTGTGTGTGTGTGTAGGTATGTTTACTGGGAATTGAACCTGAGGGTGCTTACCCACTGAGCCACATCCCCAGCACTTTTTTTTTTTTTTAATTCCAAGACAGGATCTTGCTAAGTTGCTCTTAAGGCCTCACTAAGTTGCTGAGGCTGGCTTTGAACTTGCGATCCTCCTGCCTCAGCCCCCAGAGCCGGTGGGATTATAGGCATGTACCACCATGCCTTGCTCTCATTTCCCTTCTGACTCACAGTGTATCTGTGTGTTTGTCTCTCCGTGTCTGTATGTGCTTCTGTCTTGTCCCACTCTCCATACATCCATCTGTATATCTCAGAGCACCCCTCTGTCTGTCTGTCTGTCTCTTCCTGACTTCCTTTCAGTTTCTCCTGTTTGGTGACTGTGTATTCCTCTTCATGTGACCCCATTTCTCCCTTCCTGCCCCATCTCCAGTCTCTGCTTGACTTAACAGAAAAATAAAACAAATTTAAGTTTTCTAAAACCACATCAGCCACTGATGATATTATCAATAATGCCCTCCAAAGCTGCAGTGTCAGGACAAACGAATACTGAAAAGAAAAACTGAATGGAAATAATTTCTCCTAGGTGTCGCCCATAAAAGGAGTTAAGGAAGATCTGGACGTTCTCTTTTCAGGCTTGAGAATGTACAGTTGAGAGGGCTCTGATGACAGCCACCAGGGATGGCCTGAGGCCTAATCAGTAGAGGGGATCAGTAGAGGGGACACTTAGCCCTGGGAATGACAGTGTGGAGTCTCGGCAGAGATCCTCTCTGTTCTGGATCACTCCCAGTTTTTACTAAGAAAACAAAATAGATTTATAGAAATGGCACAAATTGGTAATCAAAGGATGAGATTTAGAGTCCTCACTCTGCCTCTTGCTATGTGGCATTGAAGTGATTCCTTACTTTGTCCCATTTGCTTTTCTTTATATGTGAAATGAAGACAACACTAACCTGCCCTATGAGATTTTTTAGGTTCTTGGGATAGCAAAATGAAACAATGTGCTGCATACAAGTTTCTATTTCTTGTTTTTGTTTAGTTTAGTTTGACTTTTTTGATCATCAGTTCTGAGGTGCAGCAGTTCTCAGCGAGTACAATTTTGTCTCCCAACGGACATTTGACAGTGTCTGAAGACGACTTCAGTTGTCACAACTAGGTGACAATCCAGGGATGTTCCTGGATTCCACTGAGCAAAATCCAAGGATACTGCCAAATATCTTACAATGCACAGGACAGCTCAACCCAACAAAGAGTTATTTAGTCCAAAATAATGTCAACAATGCAAAGACTTTGAAGAGCCCTGGTTTAGGATGATAAATGTTGTAAAGTCATATTTATTTTATCATTGTATCGTTTTATTTTTATTATTTTATTATTCATAACATGTCTCTTTAGAAATATATTTTACACATCTTATCTCTTAGAAAATATGTACTCTGGACAAGTATATTGATGAAGGGAATAATGATTATAAATAAAAAACTCAAAGAAAGAAGTTATAAAATCTCTACCTAGAAGAAATGCCCAACTCTATAGTTTTGCAATTAAAAGGCAAAGAAATCAAGTAATTCATATGAATACCATCCCTCTAGCTATCAGTATGGCTAGGACTGGAACCACATTCTCCTGACTTACTCCTTCACTCTTTTCCCTGTATGTTCTTGTCCTTATTTCAGATGCAACCCTCAAATATTACAGAAACATCATGAAATGCCACCACATTATTCTATAAAATATCCCCCTGGCTTCAAACTCTAAGACAGACATTGCTGTACATTGACTGTGAGTCTGATCCACTATGCAATTCTGTGTAATTTTTTTATTCAAAAATGAATAAATAAACTAAATCAACCAAGTAGGAAATCCTGGTCAAATAAGGTTTAATTATGCCCCGATTAATAATATCGAATTTTACTTTTTAATAGTAACAATATAGAGAAGGAAATTTATTTCTTTTAATTTTCTTATGTATGTTACCTACATTTAATTTGGACTTTCACAGCTACTTGTCCCCCTTCAGTTTGTTTTTATGCATATGCTTGGTCAGGGTATGAGGGGGACAGGGGAGCTAGTGGCAGAGGTCTGAATTCTATAAACCACATCAATAGGTTGCCCTCTGGTTTTTGGTTGTGGTTGCCCAGTTGAGCAGCACTGTTAGGAGGAAGGAAAGATCAGGAAGTTTATTAGCTCTGGCTGACTCCGTGCAGGGTCTCTATGGGATTGCTGCATCCATTAACCCAAATCTTCTCTCAGGCTTCTAACTCAAAAGACTGTGCTCTTCTGTGTCTCTTCTCTCTCTCTCTCTTCTCTCTCTCTCTCTCTCTCTCTCTCTCTCTCTCTCTCTCTCTCTCTCTCTCTCTCTCTCTAATAACCACTCCTTCCCATTAGACCAGTAGGTGATGGTAACAAAGACCTATTGGTTTTGTCTACTGCATCTCATGCCTCCACGTAAAGGATGATGAAAACATCTGCCAGAGCTTTCCTCACTTGTTTTCTACAGTTCTTGGTAACTGGTTTTAGAAGACAGGCTATTTTTAAACTTTTAACAATATCCTTTAATGTGGGCTCATTTGCATTTTTCTGAAATTTCCCTGGTGGCTATTTCTGTTGGAACCACTTGGGAATGAAACTCTGTTCTTTGGATTCTGTTGTGTGTCGAACTGTGTTTACCAAAAAGATATGCTGAAGTCCTAACCTCCAGCACCTGCGTATGTGACCTTGTTTGGAAATAAAGTCTTCCTAGATGTAATCAAGTTGAGACCATTCTCAATTACAGTGGGACTTAACCCAATCTGACTGGTGGCAGAGAGACAAGCTGTAACAGAAAACAGAGTGACGTGTCTGCAAATCAAGGAATGCCAAGGATTGCTGACAATACCAGAAGCTAAAAGAATGGCATGGAACAGATGCTCCCCAAGGTCCTTCGCAGGAAGCCTGGTCCTGCTCACACGTTATTTTCCTCCTTCTAGCCTCCAGAGCTGTGACAGAATAAATTTCTATAGTTGGAGGTCATTTGTTACAACCCTAGAAAAAAACGAATGCCAACTCCTTTCCTCATCCCCACCCCCTTTTTCAAGTTACATCCATTCTTTTAAGCCTTTTATTCTCATGCTCCACTCCCTAACTCCCACCCTACAAACTCAGCCCCTGCTATGAATGGCCATTTCAAGGGACTCGCATCTAGCATAGGATCCTCAACAAGGAGCGAGGGACTTTTTATTGGAAGATGCTATCAACATCTAGTGGGTAAGCACACTATCAGTATAGCTTGCCCCAAAGAGGAACCCCTCCAACTCAAAATATCTACAGTGCTGAAGCTGGAAAACCCTGCTCCAGTACATGCCCTAACTATGTTCATTTCTAACTCGTCTATTGAAAGGAGGAAATGCGTTTGGCTGAGCAATGATGAGAAATAATTCATTAAGCAGCATGAAAATGTGTGTTCTATTTTGTTCTATTTCAAAGTGATGAAGTTCTTTAAGAAACACTCTTGAGTGTTTCAGAAAAAGTAAAGTTATATTTCCCCATTAGACAGGGATACGTTGTCCCTCTCGTGCAAAATTCCATTTTCACGTCAATACACATTGAAACTCTTTAATCCAGAACTAAATTTGCAAACTTTTGGCACAAAGCAGTTTCCGTTTTGGTGCCCTGTTTTCTTTGTGATATCTGCTTGATTTTATTAAGTTCAGACATGTGTTTTGGTTCTTGTATCCTGTCTCCTCTTTTTCCTGTCTCCATTCTCTTTACCCCTCCTCATGACTGGTTCTACTAAGGTCTGCAAACCCATGGACTTTTAAAAAGACTAATCTGCCAAAATTCTAAAACATTTTAGGGAAACCATAACTAACAGGAAACATGATGGTGACTTTTTTTTTTCCTCCAACGACTCCATAGGCTGATGCTGAGTTTAAATGAATCCTCTTTAACTAAACTCAGATATTTAGGTTAATATCTCTTCCTTCCAATCAGTATTGTAAACTCCTTTGCCATGCCAGCATTTCTGTCTTTCAAGTCAGAAACACTGGCTGTCTAATGTTATTTCACCAGTGATTTCTTGATAAATTGAATGTCCTCTTTTATCTCCTTGTAACCATTTTAATTAGACTTTCCTGAAAGAGTTAAGCTAAAATAGCATGATAGGTGATCACATGAGTCCTACTTTGGATGGAAGAAGACTTGTTTACAAGAAGCATGATTGATGAAGTAGGAGAAAGTAAAAATGATATGTTCCTCATGTTGCTTTGCCATTGGTTTGTTGTATAATTTTGGAAAAATCTGCTTTATCTCTCAGTAGAATGATTTTTCTTCTCATATTCAAAAGAGAGGTGATACAAGTACCAGAAAAAGGTACTTAGTCCACCGTTGATTACAACTGGACCATGAACAGGCCTCTGTGCAGTTTGATACGGATCATCTCAGATGTTAAGGGTGAAGCACAAAATGAAAGAGTTGGTTGGAACAAAATGTCACACCCCACATGGGACAAAACACACTTGGGCTGAGAAGTCATAACAAAATAGAGTTACAAAGGAGAAAAAGGAGCTATCCCTCCTCACCTTGCCGAAAAGTTAAAAATATTGTTGTTAAGGCTGTCTGATGAACTTCAAATGTCTTAGCTTTGGGGGAAGACTGTTTTCCCTTTTTGTCACATCATCACATTGTCGAAAGCCAAACTAGTTTTCCAGAAAACAACAATGGGAAATCTGTTTCTTCTTGGAGAAAAGAATTAAATGGTCCGTGTGAGGTTGAGTGAGGCATTTTTTGAATAAATATGACAGATTTGGAAGTCCAAATGCCACCCTCAGTGCTAATGATGCTATTTTATAATCACTGGAGTGGCTATACTGCTGCAAGGAAAATGCCAGAACTTCAAAGGTATAGAGGTCAACTCAGTGTTGAACAAGATACAATGTTTAATAATGTGGCTCAGACACATTAGAACAACAAAAAAGGGCACAGCGAATCTGGTTCACTATGTAAAGAAAAATAACAATATCATTGACTATATTGATGACTACATTTCATCAAATCAAAGACATTGTCAATTGTAAGACAAACCATTGGTTTAAGGACAACTAAAAAAAGAAAAACACTCTCAATTGAAAAACCACTATTCTAAGTACTACTAAAAAAAGGAAAAGTTTTGTGCGAAATTCATTGTAGTATAATGCTTTCTAACTACATTAAATATGAAGCATCTCAATTTTATTTCTGTTAAAATGTGAAAAAAAACAGAAGGAACTTCGTTAACTCAATTGGAATTAAAATTGGAATTAAAATTCTAGGCAAATTTAGGTTTTGTGTGCCTAAGATATTTTTGCTCAAAATTAAAGCATTTACATTGCTCAGGCAAAGAATGGATGCTGGAATATGTGCTTATTATATATACTCCATAGTTGTATAAATGTCAATGACTTTACTGTCATGAAGATCTAAAAAAGAAACAAATTAAAAATTAAAAATCCTTTCCTGGCAGCCCATATCACCAAAAATAAACTAATACAATCTGAAAAAAAATACTTTGGGGATTTAAATAGAAAATGTAATGAATTTAAGACAAATTTTGGGGAGATTTGACATTTTTGCAATGTTGAATCTTATTTTGTCATCTTAGAAATTTTTCATGTAGGTTTTATACAATTTATACAATTTTAGTTAGGTATATTCATAAGTGTATCAGTATTTTTTGCCTCTGTTAAAGGTATCTTAAAAGAAATTTTTGCTGTTTGTCCTTTCTGTTAATCCAAATACTATTATTTATATGTTGTCTTATAACTGACCATTTTATTAAATTATTACATTAAGTCTAACAAAAGAGAAGTATTTGTTTATATCACAATTTTAAGTATAATGTTTTAAAAATAAGAGTGCAGAGCTGAGCTGGGACTATAACTCAGTGGTTGAACACTTACCTAGCCATGTGTAAGGTCCTGGGTTGGATCATCAGAGCCACAAAAATAAATAAAATTAATAAGAATAATAGTAATAGCAAATGTCGCCATAATCACATGATAAAAAGAACAGATTTATGCTACTTTTCCTTTTTTAAAATTAATTCAATATCATTCCTAGTATATACTAGCTCTGGGTCCAAGGTGAGACAGAACATCATGGTGAAAGGGTATATATGGTGGAAGAAATCAGCTCAAAACATAGCACCAGGAAGCAGAGAGAGAGAGCTCCATTAATCAGGGACAAAATATAAACTCTGAAATCACACTTCCAGTGACCTACTATCTCCAGCCACACCCAACTGGCCTTCAATTACTACCCAGTTAATCTCTGACAGTGGATTAATCTACTGATTGGGTTACAACTCTCATATATAATCATTTCACCTCTGAACCTTCTTGCATTGGCCAGACTGCAAGTTTTTCAAACCTTTCTACTCCTGATTAACACAGTAAACTTGGCTAAAAGCTAATCAGTAATATCCATTACACCCCCCTTAAGGCTATGCTGCCTTGAAATTTCTTCTGTTAGATTTATTAGTCCATCATCTTTAAATTCAGTCTTACACAAAGTCTCAGGACAAGGCAAAATGTGAACAACTTCTTTGCCAAAACATAACACGAATGACCTATAGTCCTATTTTAAATAGAGTTGCCCTCCTCTGAAACCTCATGTGCCCAGTCTTTACCGCGTCCTCAGTCCCTATCAGCATTCTTGTCTTTTGAGCTCCTATCAGAATATCCCATTAAGCTCTCTTTATAATATTATAAAGCTTTTCCAGCTTGCATCTCTGAATTTTTCAAAATTTCTCTCTCAGCTAAGTAGCTCCAAAAGCTTCTGAACCACATGATCAGGTTAGTCACACCAACAACCACACTTCTGGTACCAATTTCAGTTTAAGTCAGATTTTGTCATTCTGACCAAAATACCTGACAAGAACAATAAAAGAAAGAAATATTTATTTTGGCTCATGGTATCAGCAGTCTGTGCACAGACGTTCAATTCCATAGCTCTGGGAAAAGGTAAGGCAGAACATCATGGCAAAAGGGTGTGGTGGTTGAAAGTAACCCAGGACATGGCACCAGGAAGCAGTGACAGATAGCTCTACTCACTAGTGACAAAATAAAAACCCAAGTTATGCCCCCAGTGACTATCTCCTCCAGTCACACCCTACTTACTTTCAGCTATGACCCCAATAATCCCTACTTGTGGATTAATCCAGTGATTGGGTTACAATTCTCTCATCTAATCATCTCACTTCTGAGACTTCTTGCATTGTCTCCCACATGAGCTTGTTGGGGACAACTCATATCTAAAACCAAAACAATATACTGGAAAGACAGTTGTCATAAAATATTAAAAAACTGATAAAATAATTTTAAAATATCTGTGAAGCTCTAACAGGATTATCTTAGTTCTTCCAGTCTGCCACATGAAAATATCGTAGATTGGGTGGCTATTAAAGAAAAAAATATATTTTTTACATTTCTGAAAGCTAGAAAATCCAGAAAAAAGAACATGACAGATTTGGTGTCTGGTGAGGACTCACTCCCTGCTTCATGAATGGCTGTCCTTTCATTAGATGGAAAAGGCAAAGAAGCCCTCTGCACCTTTATGACCTAATCATCTCCCCAAAAACCTGACTCTGAATTCATAAACATATGAATTTGAGGAAATCCAAAAATTCAGTATATAACAAAGATAAATGCATACAAACTAAATTATGATGATTTGCATTATGGAGAAAAATTCTGAAACAAAAGACAAAGACAAAAGAAATCATTATCAGTGAAAAAACATAGTCGGTGGAAAAAAAAAACACATACTACTTTAGATATTTCCTTTCAGATCTTTCAGATACACAAGTATCAGCATCAAATTGTATGCTCTTCCAACAAGCTCTTTCCCTAGTGAAATGACCACTTGTCATCTTGTAGAAGGACCTAGAGAATGAAGACCATTTTACACTTGTCTTGATACTATAGAATCTTTCCTAATGGAGGTGAGACATTTCTTCAACCAGTAGATTTGGGCATGAAATTTGACTGAGGTTGACTTTTCATTGTGTAGGTCATCTTAGTCTCATGGTATGCTCAATTTCATTTAGTTGCATATGTTGAGAAATGACCTTGTTGGTTGCTTCATGTATGTTGCCCCTAGGAATCCTTATCCATCTCCAGAGCTCTCTGTGGGTTAGGTTCTCTGGCTGCTGTCCCGACCTGACTACTTTTTATAGTTGTTATCTGCACATTGTTCTAGCAGTTAAACGCTTCCACGTGGCCTCTGACTTTGGAACTATTACCTCATTAGTATTTAACACCCCAATTCTATTTTTTTTTAATTTTTTTTCAGTTGTTGATGGACCTTTATTTTATTCATTTATTTTTATGTGGTGCCTGAGAATTGAACCCAGTGCCTCACACATGTGAGGCAAGTGCTCTACCACTGAGCCACAGCCTCAGCCCTGACACTTCGATTCTTTAACAGCAACTTCTTTTCATCAGCCTTAGCTCAGAGAGAACAGTCACTACCTTACCAGCATTGTCCTCACCACTTTGCTACATGAAATGCCCTCTAGCTCTGTCAGAAAACATGAATAGGCTGATGGATTTTCCAACTTAGGTAATATATCCACTCTAATATGAGTGTCCTGAACTTTTGGATCCTTTCTGCTATCTGCCATGGATCTCTGAAATTTCTGTTTTACTCAGGATAGGCAATTATATTTTCCCAGAGCTTTCAACTTCCATCTTGGCTGCATGTTAGCACCATTTTCTGGAATCCTTGCTAGGGTGGTAAATATTTGAACATGTAAGAATGTTTCCATATAAGCAAACTCTCTTACTCAATCTTATGTTCTATATCATTTGATCCAACACAATTATGAGTTAATATCATGTCCCATATATGTAGTATTTCCAGTATGTACTCGTATGTATAACCATATAGCTAGTTCCACTCTTCCTTGATTCACCTAGTACATGTTAGCTGGTCCTGTAGCTCATTCACGGTGTAATTTTTTTTTCCTCACTTCATCCATCCTAGCACATCCCTTATCATACATAGCACATCATTTATGGCTTAATTCTAAATTAGATCTTGAAACAGTCTGGGTATTGCTTTACTGATCAGAGTCAATTATTTTGGGCAAGATAGTTTTGGTAAAACTCTTTTTGCTTATTAATACATGGACACAAGGAATTTAAAGTGCTCTGGTGGAGGGCATAGCCTATAATTCAATCAGATTTGTGCTATGTTCTATGATGAGATTGCAAACACTTTAGGGACCAGAACCCCCAACTCCAAATTTCAAGGATGGAAAGTACAGTGGATCATTAGGAGTGAAGATTTGGGCCACTTTCACTGTTTTGTTCCCGGATTTATGTATTGTTATCAGAAAAGCAGAGCCATAGAGAGGTCTCTGATTCAGTGCATACATATAGTGTTACCCCTAAGCTAGCACTTCAGATATGCCTTCAGTAAGCCATTCCACAGCTGTATGAGACTTGCTATTTCTTTAAGATGTGGATTATGAAATGACCTATTAGTAATATTGTCATGGACGCACTTCTGTACCTCCTGCAACATAAAGTGGGTCTTCTGGTCCAATGTTATATTGCATTGGCTTCCTATGATCAGGAAACCTGGCTGAAGTTAAGAAATAGCAAAAGATGTTGCTTTGATAATCAGGCATTCCATAGCAATGGTGTTGTGTGAGGCTCTATAAAGAGAAAAGACAAATTCATGTCCAAAATATCTGTCTATGAGATGAACCACTAGTCTTTCTTGGATGGAGAAGATCCATTATAGTATACTTGTCAAATAGTGGATTTCCCTATGCAGGAAAAAAAACATATAGTACTCAGTTTTGGTCTCTGTTGCTGGCAAATGAGACCTAAAGAAGAAGCAGTAACTGGATTAACCTCTACTGGGAGTCTCAACTGTGAAGTCAACATGGAGCTTCCATCTCTGCCTTTATGATAACTCCATTCATGTGTCTGCATACAATCTATTGGTTGGATCATGACAAGGCTGACTACAGTCAATAGACTGAGATGGAGTTTTTTGTTGCTATTATTGTTGTTTTGTAGTAGGAATTAAATCCAGGGACATTTAATCACTGAGCCACATCCCCAGCCCTTTTATTTTTTTATTTTAAGACAGACTTTCTAAATATCAGAAAGATTTTTTGTCTGTTCACTGTTTTCCCAGACCTTTCAGTAAATATCACTATAATGCAATCACTATTCATTTTCAGTTTACATTCATACATGAAGCTGACCCATCCATTAACTAAGCTCAACCTTCCCTCCTCCTCCTCTTCCTCCTTCTCCTCTTCTTCCTTCAGTTAGTCAACAGTGGACCTTCCCAATGACCATGATCTAGGCAAGGTGCATTGGAGCAACTATAATGGGTGACAGGGAAGACTGGGCTACCTACTTATACAACTTGTTTGCATGCACTTCTGATCTAACTTTGACCTGATCCCAAATAAATATTTTTGTTTTATAGACTGCTTGCCCCATCCAACATTATGATTTAATGGGTCTGATACCAACCAATTCAAAGTAGTTTGGGGCACAAAGACATAACATGGTCAAGAATTTTGCCTCTACCAGGGCCAAGAGATATGCCAGGAGCTGTTATCAGATACCTAAAATCTTTACTGAAATGGCAGGTTCTTGTAACTTAAACCTACCCTTTGTTTGCTTTGGTTTATCCCAAAAGAATTATGTGCTGGAATGATTCTATCTTCCATCTGATTATCAATGTAATTCTACTAAAATAGTGGAAACTTTGGGGTCCTAGTGAGAGATGATTAGATCTTGGAGGCATGACCACTGGAAGGTATTAATGCCCAATTTTCTCAGGAGTGAGTTAAGTCTTACACGACTGCAATTAGTTCTCACACATGTAATTACAAAGCAAGGCTCTGCTCATGTATTTGGCCCTTTCTGCATGCAGTAGGTTCCTTTGTGTTTCTGTACCATGTTGTGTCACAGCCAGGAAGCCCTCACCAGGTTATTGGCATCAAGCTGTTTGAACCTTCTACTCTACAGATAAGGAGCCAAATAAACCTCTTTTCTTCATAAAATTCCCAGCACCAGGTAGTTTGTTTTTGCAACATGAAACAGACACATCTTGAGGTTTCTAACATACTCTCTTCTAACATACTCTTATTCATCCTATAAAAATAATCAAAATATAGCCTCTGTAATAAATCATCATAATATCATCTATGTAATAAATCAATGTAATGTA
Organism: Ictidomys tridecemlineatus; assembly: GCF_052094955.1. Classification (NCBI taxonomy): domain Eukaryota; kingdom Metazoa; phylum Chordata; class Mammalia; order Rodentia; family Sciuridae; genus Ictidomys; species Ictidomys tridecemlineatus. Next base: position 97,128,226 of record NC_135485.1, read on the forward strand.
CTATAAGATATCAGGATGATCCAAATCTGTATATTATATATAATATTTTAGATAGATTTGGATCATCCTGATACGTTATAGAACACCATATGTATGTGTGTGTGTGTGTGTGTGTGTGTGTGTGTGTGTATATATATATATATATATATATATATATATATATATATATATATAGAGAGAGAGAGAGAGAGAGAGAGAGAGAGAGAGAGAGAGAAGGTTGGAGTGAGAGAAAAAGATTTATTTTAAGAAATTGGCTAATGTAATTTTAGGGGCTGGTAAGTATAAAAATCTACAGTGCAAACACACAAGCTAAGAATTCAGCAAAGTTGATTCTACAATATTGAATCCAAAAGTAATTTGCAGGCAGAATTAATTCTTCCTTAGAAGACCTCAGTCTTTTATAAGCTTCAACTAATTGGATGAGATACACCCACATTAGGAAGGATAATCTGCTTTACTCAAAATCTACTGATTTATTGTTAATCAAATTTTTTTTAAATTCCTTCACAAAAAAACACTTACATCTCAACTATTATTTATCAAACCACTGGTTTCCAAGCCTAGCCAAGCTAACAAATCAAAATAACCCTCACAGAGGTTGCTGATGAAATTGAGAAGAATAGTTTTTGCAGATTATTTTTACAACTATGCCCCAATGTCCTAGAATAGTTCTTAGCTTCATTAATACTTGTTGAATAAGTGTGTTTCCACTGACTATTTCTTTCTATAAATATGCTAAATTAATAAATATCATATATACACATATATATATATACATATATATAAAGAAACATCTTATTTTGGTGTATAAATACATAAAGGTTAAGGAGTGATAGAATTTATTGAAAAATTTGTCGATCAAAAACAGAAGATAATTTCATAATTAAGTATAAATGGAAAATATAATATAAATAGTCACATAATTCTAAAATATCTTAAAGGGCTAAATTTTATATGCTCTGGTTGCACTCCTGTACTACAACAAGTAGGACTTTAGGACCACTTTTTGGTATCCTCAAATGTCTATCTGTAAAGGCTGAAAATAAATATGGTACCCTGATGCATTCCCAAATGAGCTCAAATGAGCCTAGAGAAATGGCCCTAAGTAAGACATGTAAGCAGTTAGATATTTTCATTGGTGACATCCAGCAAATTATTGTTTCTCATTAGTTTTTGCTAGAGTTATAAAGTTACCAAATACAGAAATTACCTTATTTTTTCCTTCCTTTTTGGATAATCACTGTCTGGTAACATTTGAATTCTTGAAGTTCTCATTCTCATTGAATGACTAGCTTCTTGACATTATTTGAACTTTAAGATTTCAAGAACTGGATTTTCCACAACAGTTATCTGATCTTTAAAAGGTCTCAAAATGAATATGACTCTATTTATTATTCTTCTCACTCTAATAATGTCTGGTTGATTTCCCTGATCTTCTGGTACAACATTGATTATTTGATCATATTATAGATAAAAAAGTATTTATAGACTACCATTAAATTTCCTAAATTAGTTAACCTGAAGATATGTGGTGAGGTAAAAGTAGAAGACTTTAAACATCCCAGCTCTCTCTATCATTTAAAATTTCCTGGCTTTATTTATTAAATCTTGTAAATAAGGTGGCTTTTATCTAGACAAGTTTGCAACAAGTTTTAATTTCTTTTTATATTAAATTTATGAGTCACATACTTTTAGAAAACTTAGATTAGTCATATTCACCAGACAACCAAGATTCAAAAGAAAATCCAATCATAATCCACCATTCAATGAAAAAGAATAATTAATCAATTTTCTGAGAAAAAAAATGATTTGGGCCCTAAATACTGTATTGATTGGTATTAGCTTCATCATTTTTTGTATTGAAATGATATATAGCATTCTCTCCAAATTTTAATTTATTATTCAATGTCTATTAATTATATAACTTGAAGAACTTTTAAAAATTCATCTAGATGATATTCATCTTCTACCAGAAAAAAAAATTAAAGAAGGATTTCTGTTTCATAGTTGTCTTGGTTGAGACCTTCAGGACACAGGACTATTTTTGCTGAACAGTGTTTAGCATATATTAACCATGAAATAACTGTCTATTGTTGAATGTATGAATGACTGGATAAATGAACACATTAGTAAATGATTTCAGTAAGCATTAAGTTTGGCTCTGAAATTCTTATTAATCAAACAACAAGAAAACATGGTAAGTTATGAAATCTCCAGTGCCTAATAGAAGAGAGAATATCAGGTGAGATTTCCTTCATATTTGTTCCCTAACATATGCTGTTTCCATTGTGTATTATTTAGTCAATTCGTCCACCAGATTCTGAAAGTAAATTGGTACCAGCATTTTCTTGATTTCAAATTCAGATCTGTTTCAGGTTTCTACTTCCTCTTCCACTTCCTTTTCTCTCCTTCTCCCTCTCACTCTCCCTCTTCCTCCCCTTCTCCTTCTCCTTCTCCTCCTCCTTTCTTTTTAAAATAATTTTTCTTGATGCATGGCTAATATATGACTCTGTTGTAGTATATGAAACCTGAGTATCTCAAAATGTTTTTGGTTTATCCACAATGAACATGGTATTTCTTTTATTAGTAGAAACAGTAAATATTAATGATTGCTGTGTAGATAAAGAAAATCTATTTTATAAACATATAGAGTTTTGTATAGTCAATTTATATTTTGAGGATCACCATATACTGAATTTTCTCCATCTATCTATCATCTATCTTTTGATCGATCTGATTGATTTGATTGATTTTAGTGTTTTGAACAATGTTTTTTTGGATTTGGGTAAAAGTATAGCTTACAACAACATTATTATTTTTCATAATTCCTGCACAATATTCTCAACTTGTATTAATAACTGATTGCCTTCTAAGAAAATATTTGGGAGATCATAAGCACTCAAATAAGAGAAAAGAAAGGAGGGAAAGAGGGGGCAAGGAAAAAAGGAAAGAAGCAAGGTGAATGGGAGAGAGGGAAGGAGGGAAGGAAGGAAGGAAGAAAGGAAGGAATAGGGAAGAAAAGAAAAGGGAAGAAATAGTAAAAAGAAAAAAAAAACAGATCTTAACTTTAAGTCAAGATAATGCCAATACCATGTACTTTCAGGATCTGGTCAATAAATTGCCTAAAATAATGTGCTAGTAGTCGCTGCCACTTATTGTGTTTGCAATTAATCTCCAGTTATAGGTAGTAAGAAAGAGTGTATTAAACAGAAAAAAAGGAATGTAACTTCCTTCAGTTTTTTCCAAAGCAATCTTGAAATCTTAAGGTTTGAAAAATACAATTCTTAGTCATTTTTGTTATCTTTTCTGAAGAAAATATTATTGAATGTATAAATGAATTTATAATAATCTGCTGTGGAATAGTAAGAAATAGACATATTGGTCTCTGCCTCAAGTCACTGACATAGTGCTCCTAAAATTCTTGTTAATTTGTTTAGGAGAGAATCTTTTATTCTAGTGTTCGGTTTCTGTTCTAGTTCCTGAGACCTCTTGTAGATAGGATTATGTTTGTATGTCAGAGTCACAGGCCAGTTGAACTAGGGCAGTGAGATACTGGTTGACACGAAATCAAAGACAATACCCAGAGATGGCACACAAGACATAAAGTTTAATGGTCCTAATAGCGAATGTCCAGTAGAATGGTCTGGACAAGTATCACCTCCATCCTTCATGATGCTTTGCCAAATAGCATCTCCATCCTCAGATCGAACAGTGGTGGCCTGCAGGATGAGTGGTACTTATCTTCAGTACAGTGGTCTCAATTCTGCACCAGTTGCTACAGGGAGAAGGGTTTGTAAGATAGGCTACAGAAGCAGTGACATCATTAGTTTGCTTAGTTTGCTTTGTTCTTTCTATGACCAACATTCCAAGGAGAATCTGTCCTGGCACATGTGCAAAAAAGCAGTTCCTACAGTTGACACTAATTTGCTCTATTTGCAAACACATGAGAAAGAGAAAGCATCCCCCAATATAATATTTATCCAGAAATTCTGATCCAAGTCCACTCTAATTCTTCCCTTAATTTGGCAAGGTTCTTGGCAATAGAAAGGGGTATTTGATGGAAAATGTTCTTGTTTTCTTTAAGGATGACACAGGGTTTTATGTTAATCTTTTCTTTTTGACCCCAGTTCCTAACACAGAGCTCCAAAATTCCTTGGAATTTCCAGGATGATAGAAACATTTCTTTAAATTATTGATAAGCACCTAGCTGGGACGAGTCACCAGAAAGACCAAGTTATAATTATAAGCTTCAAGCATTCAGCCCAACCTTCCATTCTCCAGTGAGGGGAAAGAAGCTAAAAATGGAGTTAATAATTAATGATTCCTACATTAGGAAGCCGCCATAAAAATCCTTGAAATATGAAAATTGGGGAGATTTGGGGATGGTGAACATCTGTGTCCTGGGAGAGCAGTGCATCCCTACGCCACCCGGACAGCCATGCACTCGGGGCTCTTCCAAACCTCACCCTATGTATTTCTTCATCTGACTTTTCATCTACATATTTTATTATATCCTTTATCAATAAACTTATAGGCATAAATGCAGTGTTTCTCTGAGTGGTAAGAGCTCCTCTAGCCAATTAATAGAATCCAAACAGAAGGGTGTCATGGGAACCTTGACCTATATCTAGTAGATCAAAAACACAAGTCATGACCTGTGTGTCACTGGTATTTGAAGTGGAGAGCCTACAACCTGTGGGATCTGACCCTGTCTCCAGGTAGAGACTGTCAAAATTGAATAGAACTCGAGGACACTCTGCTGGTGTCCACTGGAGTATCTACCAGAGACTTGCTTGGTAGGTGGGGAATAAAACAGCATCTGGTGCCATATATTTGGTGTCAAGAATGTTCAGTGAGGGTGTGAGTGTAAAGAGTAGAGAGTAGGAAAAACAGTTTGGTTTTCCCTATATGCTTATAACCCTATTGCATAAAAAGCAATCTATACTCCTTTCTACAAAAGAGGGGAAAAAGCCACTAATGAGTTTTATGATTTTACACACTATTTTAATCTATTTACAGAACAGTTACAGAAAAGGGTTTTATTTTATTTTTTAAATAAGTTCTTTCTCTAAAAAACAATTAAAATTAATAAGTACAATATAACCTTGAATGAGAGCTTATATATATATACTGCATTCCTTACAACAGCTGTTTCTATTTCACTTTAAATTAACCAAGCTTTATGTAAAGTTTGTAGCTGACCTTTCAAAACTGCAATGCTATTAGCCCTAAAGCACATGTTTCTGATTTTGTGTATGTGAGATAATATTCTAACAATATTAAAAAAATAAGACTGAATTGTGTCTGAGGGGAAAATAACCCAAGTATCATTTAAATATCCTTGAAATAAATGTGAGTTACCCTTTAAAGGCACAGAGAATTACAGGCTTTATCTCACTTTTGCTTATATAAATCTCCATATCCCACATCTTTGCTATCTAAAATGGACAATGTAATCATATTCACACATAAATGCCATTCAATTCCTAATTTCTATTCCCAGTGAAATTTTGTGTTTATATATATTAACTTTCTTCTATGGAACATTAAAAAAAAATCTTATGTGTACTAATTAGTGAATCCTTTCAACATCCTTAAGAAATAGGCAGGAAATGTGTGTTGGTCAAAACAAAATGAAAACAAAGTCATGCTCTTTTAGGTATCATGGAAAAGGAAATCTAATGAATTATTGCACATAAACTCTTAATTAGCTATTCTTCTATGTTTGGAACCAAATAAGAGGAAATTGGCTTAAAATGTTCTAAATTATAGTAGTGGGAGTTAAGGTTAACAATATGAGACACTTTTCTATTGGTGAAAATAAACATGAGACTTTACAGCATAAGAACATAAGATGACAGGCACAAGGTTTGGGATTATGACGGCACAGAACACCTTATGACCTTCTCCTATATCACTTTTTTCCACTTCATGGTATTTAGGTATTTATATTTAAATTGTTCTCCCAGACAATCCCACATCTCTGGGCAGTGATTTCCTGAGTCAATGGCTTTATCCCAGGCGGGCACCAGAGCTCTCCAATACAACATGTTGTGACTCATTGCTCCTCTTTTGGAAGAGGACAGATAAAGATGAGTTTCAGATGTCATTTTTACATGTATTACATCAGAAGAAACATAATCAATGTCTATTTCAATCTTTTTCAAACTCATGGAATTCCATATCAGTGAAAATTACATACAGTTACATAGAGAGAGTTTTTGGATCAACGTGAGCAAAAGAGGCATGTCATGGATTCTCTCTTTAGAATATTGTGATTACTGACCGAATGGGTGTTCCAATTAAGTTTGCCCTGTATAAGAATCTATAAATGTAAAATTAACATATTTATTATCTCTCCTACATTCAATGGGTCCAAGAGAATCTACTCATTGTTTTCATTGATCTTTCCAAAATTTCCCCGGAAGCTGTAATTTGCATAATGGTTCAGAACACTAGGCATTAGCATTCCCTCCATCAAAGCATGATTTCACTGATTTAAAACAATTCAGTTATAGAATTGTTCACAGCTGCTAATTAAAAAATTTCCTTTAAAGTCACTAATCAAGCTAATGATTGAGACCCCAGCATAAAAAAGTGTTGATCTAACATTTCTTCAATTGCCAAAAAACTATCAACGCAGCAGCCTAAAAACATTTTTAAATATTGAATTTCCACCCCAATAATCCTACATATTGATACATATATATCTCATAGATTTCATCTCATATATCAGAAATCATCAATCTGACTAAATTTTTATTTGCTTAATCCAAAGGACTATTCTCATCAGAATTCTATGCATTCTTCTAAAAAATATATAACATTGAATCCTAATTTAATTCAAAGTTATTCCAGAGATATGTTTTGCCTTATTTTCTATTCATTAAAGTTTGAGCTAATTGAAATTGTACAAAAAGATAAAATTAGTAGTGTTTTATAATGTATACTGCATTTTCATTAATACATTCAGCTCCTTGATTTATTAATTTCTGTAAAAAATAAGATACTTATGCCTTTTACATTTATACAAATATTTCACTACAATGGAAGATCCAAGACAATATAAACACATTATTCTAATGTTCCAGTTATTGTTGAAATGATCTATTCATTTCAAAATATTTAAAAATTTCAAGTATTTCCACTAGTTCAAACCATGCCTAAAGGTAAATCTACTCATTAATATCCTTGTGGTGAAATGAGCATTCTGGTTTCTTTTTTTTTTAAATACTTTATAGTCATATTTGAATATTTTTATTCTAACATTAAAAAGAAGAAATTTTGTTAATAAAAGAATTTCCTAAATATTTTTAACAGATTTACACTACTTATTGTGTGGTTTACAAATGTTCAATTCTTCTTCATGTTCACAATTTTAAAACTAGGTAAATAAACTCATCTTTCAAGCTTGAATTCATTTTTTATTTTAATTTTATGTAATGTGTAGACAGTTCCCTGTTCTCTGAAATGTACATAATATAAATCTGCTAATTCTGTAAGTAATTTTTTAAAATTATGGTGTAACTTCATCCTATCCTTAAAATATTTAAAATAAATTCTATATGCAAATATATGTATATATAGACTAATTTGTTCAGTAGTTAGTTCTTATAAGAATGTATCCTATACTATCTCTAAAGACATTGATAAGGAATTTAAGATTAAATTTAATTGAAAAGGAGATTCCAAATCAGTTTTCTATTAGTTAAGTACACGTTGCATATGGGTTTATGTGTGAATCATGCATATGTTTTATACCAAAACCAGGTACATTTCTTCTATAAAACACTGTCAAACATGGGAAAATATAACCTTAATATTGAATGTGAGAATACTGTCTTTGATTATATTCAAACTCACTCAATTTCCCCCTTTTCCCAGAGCCTCTCTCCTAACAAGAAATACCACAAAATAATATGAGAAAGTTAAGATAAATAGAGCCAGAAATGAGATCTATATGTTTGGGTTTGTGTATGTTTAAATATTTGTGATCAAAGCTGGTGTCAAGTGATTCAATAACCTTTTGGGGAAAATACTGAGGATCATGCCATCTTTTATTTGCTCTAGTTGTCTTTCCCCCCCAAAAAATCTGAGTTTAACTGCTGAACAATTTCCAATGTCCAAGACAAAGGCAAATTCCTTAGAATGGTCTATAAGACATATCATATTCTGGTTCCCACCAATGACCCCAGTATTTCAATCACTCTGCTTTCCCCACTCCTCTTCCCTCGCAAATGGAACCTGGGTTTTGGCCTCTCAGTACCTCCCAAATCCCATCACTCTCTTTTACACCTTTGTCTTTAATCAACTTAAGCTTCAACTTTGAAGTCCTCACAGATCCCTTTCACCAAGGAAGATGGATTCTGACTTATGGAATCAATACCTCATTTCTGAGGCTTCCTCTCACACCAGCCATGTCCTTCATAGGCAGAATTACTTCATTCCTCCTCCACAAAACTCCACAGTTCCTTATTAATATTTCTATAATCTTATATCACTTATATGTATTACCTCATGTACTTTTTAAAAAGTAATATATCTATTATACTCTCTACTTATGAGCCTCTTAAAAAAGTACTTACTTGTTTTTCATTTTGTGCACACCTACTATTTATGATTCCTTTTTTTAAGTAAATATAATTTTCCAAATAACTTCTTTCAAATATATTCTTTGTTAATGCATAGAACTGGTACAACATCTAGCACTTCAAAGTACTCAGTAAATGTTAATATTTTAATATCCTATGAATGGATTGGGCACTACTAAAGATATAGTAGAAAGTGTTCCTTATTCATGGCCTTTAATTTGCATTTTATTTGAATTTGGTTACATGTATAGAATTTCAATGGGATAGCTGGGTTAAAGTAAGAAAGCAGTAGAGAATACCACTATTGCTCAGAAATCGCTCTGTCTTATTTCCTTCCATATAGGAAGTACTAGCCAACCCTTGTATTCATGTGGGGATAACATCTGCTCAGCTCTGGTGAGAGCCTTTGGCAATAGCACAGAGTGGGATAGCAGGAACATGTAGAAAAGGAAACCATGGGAATTCGGGAGCATTCTTTTTATAACAACCTGCTCTCATAGGAATGAACCCGTGATCCCGGAGAATTACACTGTCCCTTCTGAGGAGAGCAAGCCAATGACAGAATCCCCTTCTAATAAGCCCCACCTCTTTTGTGTGTGTGTGTGTGTGTGTGTGTGTGTGTGTGGTGGTGGTGGTGGTGGTGGTGGTGGGGTACCAGGATTGAACTCAGGGGCACTCAACCACCACCACGGAGCCACATCTCCAGCCCTATTTTGTATTTTATTTAGAGACAGGGTCTCACTGAGTTGCTTAGCACCTCGCTGTTGCTGAGGCTGGCTTTGAACTCATGATCCTCCTGCCTCCGCCTCCAGAGCAGCTGGGATTACAGGCTTGTGCCACTGCACTGGGATAGGCCCCACCTCTTAAATATTCCACCACTTCTCAGCATCTGCACTTTGAGAAACAAGAGTCCAGCATATGTACCTCTGGGAGAGTAATCATATCTAAACCACAGGAAATTTTAATATAATTTTGATAAAACATCAGACAAATCTAAATCAAGAAACTCAATAAGTAACAAAACTAACAGACCTAAATTACTCTTACAATGTGTCAAGACCACAAAAGATAAAGACTGAAAAACAATAGCAGTTGGAGGAGACGAAAGAAACATAAATATTAAATACAATGTGAGAAACTGGATAGAATCCTGAACCAGGAAAAAAAAGACATTATTGAAATAATTCACTTAATTCAAATTGAATAGAGTTGTATCAATGTCAGTTTCCTGGATGGATAACTGTGCTGTGGTTATATAAATTGTTAACATCAGGGGACGCTGAGAGGAAGGATACATAGGAATTCTCTGGACTATTTTTGCAGCTTTTCTATAAATCTAAAATTATTTCAAAATAAAACAAATTTAATTAAAATTTAAAAGTCAAGTCTTTTTGGTTTGGGGTTTCTAAGTTGTTGTGGTTTGGATATGTGGTATCCCCCAAAAGCTCTTGTGTTAGTGCAGGAATAGTCAGAGGTGAAATGATTGGATTGTGAGAGCTGTAACCTAATCGGTCCATCTTAGTTTGAATGAACTAACTGGGTGTTAACTATAGGCAGATGGGATAGGATTGCAACACATATGATTCACTGGGGGCATACCCCATAAGGCTCATTTTTCCTGTGGATCCTTCCCCACTCCACCCACTATTCTTACCAACCTCTGCTTCTTGGCCACAATGGGATGAGCTGATTTCCTCTACTGCATCCTTTTGGCCACAATGTTCTGCTTCCGATTGGGCCTATAGCAATGGAGTCAGACAGCAATGAACTGAATCTCTGAAGTCATGAGTCCCAAATAAACTTTTCCTCCTCTAATTTGCTTTGGTCACATACTTCATTTATAGTGAGGAAAGGCTGACTAATACACATTTCAGAGTCACCTGATGTTTTATAAAATATCTCTGGTTATCCTCATGAAAATGAATTGTATATTCCAGAGCCAGACAACTTGAGATTGAAACCCCACTGTGCGATAGCCTAGCCATATAGTTTCAGACAAATTACTTTACCATTCTGTGTTTCAATTTTCTTGTATGTACAGTGAAAGTAATAATAATACCTCATATGATTGTTTTAAGGGCTATTTAATATGCATATGTGCTTAAAAGAGTGCCTGAAATATAGTATGCACTAGATAGGTATTAGTTATTATTATCATCTATCAGTTATCATTATCATTATTCAACCTACATGAACTTTTCCATGCATTTCTGTTCATTGCAATTCTCAGAATACAAAACCAATCTTATATACCAACTACAATACAAGGACAAGAAGAACTTCAATTTACAGAAATCTTCTGCTTTCATAAATAATTCATACCTGTAAATGTCAGAAGTTAAAAATGAAAATGTTGAACTTTCTTTATGTATTGTGGAACTAGTTTATAAGTTGGTAAACCAAAACCTTAATTCATTTTGGAATGATGTCTTAGAAATGTCAATGAATAATGTAGGAAAATGTAGGTTTGTGGGTTTTGATTTTTTTTGGTGTGTGTGTGTGTGTGTGTGTGTGTGTATGTGTGGTGCTGGGTTTTCAACCTGAGGCCTTATGCAGGTGAGGCAAACATGTACCAACGGAGCTATATCCCCATCCTGAAAATGTAGGTTTTTGAAAGTCGAATACAGGAAATAAAGTTTTAACCATTCACAATTTTATCCCTCAGCCCACAACCTCACATACTACCTTGCACAATGCCTATGAGATATATACATCAAAAGCACTTTGCTGGGCTGGAATTGCAATTCAGTGGTAGAGTGCTCGCCTAGCACATGTGAGGTTCAATCCTCTGCATCATATAAAAATAAATAAATAAAATAAAGATATCATGTCCATCTATAACTGAGAACATTTAAAGAAAAAAAAGCACTTTGCTAAATATAAGTACAAAGCAATAAAATGAATTAGGATTAAACATTGTCTTACCATTAATAAATCTATATACCACCAATATCTGATGCCTCTGTTCTGTTAGTAGTCTAGGACAAAATTATTTCTGAGTTTTTAAATTAGAAATGATTCTCATTACACACTAGGTGCAGTGGCACATGCCTGTAATCCCTGCGGCTTTAGAAGCTGAGACAGGAGGATTGTGCCAGTTCAGAGCCAGCCTCAGCAATGGTGAGGCAGTAAGCAACTCAATGAGACCCTGTCTCTAAATAAAATACAAAATAGGGCTGGGAATGTGGGGATGTGGCTCCGTGGTTGAGTGCCCTGAGTTCAATCCCCAATACCAGGGGGAAAAAAATTCACATTTTCTTTAACTGCTACATAATGCTGTGTCTTTTTCTATTTTATAGGGAAAAAAAGTTCATAATTCTAGCATGTGTGGGAGAAAGTAAAAATTATTTTACATACAAACAATAATTACATATTAAATCCTATGAAATAAAGTATGTTCCAAAACTAAAAATGTGCCTTACTTAGCTACAAGACCATACTGGTCACTGCTTTTTTATTTAACCACCTAGATGAGTTGCAAGCATAGGTTTTCCTCATAATCTTCTCTCTTTATATGCTCATGAGTTCATAGTGCACATTTTCACATTCTTCTTAAAGTTTACTTGTCATTTTCAGTTAACAAAATCAAAATGACAAAAATTTTGGACTGTTTTCATTCATGATCATATTGAAGAAAAATAATTTACAAAGTTATATCCTGAAAAGGTTTTGAAGGGAATATCTCTTTGGGTGCCAAATATGAAAAGAAACTATCAATTCAGTATAATGTATTAATATTTATGAGAAATAAAACTTGAAGCAATTGGCCAATGAAACATTATATACATTCCTTAATTTAAAAGGTCTTTCCAGGAGGATTTGAAGAGGTTGGGGGAAGTAGAAAACAGCAGGAATCTTGCTTCCCCACTTAGACAACAAATGCACAGCGGAATCTATCTGATGTAACAATTTTCTAACTCTATAATTGTAATTTCCAAAAGAAGGTTCGGATAGTTAATGGTGACTAATTGATGTGAACTTCAGCTTTTAGCTCAGTAGCAGATACCCATTCCCCAAACTCAAAACCCCAACCAATAGCAGTTTGTGGGAACCAGGGTGGACAATAAGACCCTATTATCCACTTGCTGAGATCTGTATTCTCCTCAGTGATTGACCTTCTGATCATTGAAATGCAGACACAGAGGCAGGCACCAGCCTCCTCCCCATTATTACATCACCCTCCTGCTCTAGCTGAAGTGACTCCCTGGGAGACTTAAAGGGCCAGCTTTCTTCCCCTTCCCTTCATTATGTCCTCCCCCTCCCCACTCTGGGGAGTCACACATTAAAGACTAGAATATTCAAAAGCAAATGCTTATATGATGGAAAACAGAGTCTGAGCAAAGGTACGTGATGAATTTTAAGTTTATACCTCAGACTGATCTTGATAAAGCTTACAACAGTCAAACACAGAACTAAACCAAAGCAAACCCTGGGGAAGAGAATACTTTGCTCTCCTGAGATACCATAATTTTAGATTCAAATGTTCCTTTTTCAACAACAAACTCACAAAATATATAAAGAATCATAAAGACATGTTCTATTTAAAGAAAATAAACCCAACAGATGATCTCTGAAAAAGAAAAAATGGCAGATCTGACAGATTTTAAAACAAGTCTTAAAAGTACTCAGTTAATTAAAATAAGACATAAAAATTTAAAAAAAAAATGATGTATGAACAAAATGTAAATACCTGTAAAAAGACAGAAATCCAAAAAGAAACAAAATTATAATAATAACTATAGAGCTGAAAAGTACAATAACTAAAATGAAAATTTCAACAAAGGTATTCAAGAGTATATTTAGGCAGGCAGAAGAAAATGTCAGAAAAATTGACATTAGAATAATTGAAATACCTAAATCTGAGAAACTAAAAGAAAAATGATTGAAAAAAAGTGAAAAGAATCTGATGGACCTTTGAGACACCATTAGGATCCCTAAAGTAGTCGAAATCATTGAGATAGAAAGTAGAATGGTGATTTCTGGAGCCTGGGGGTGGGGAAGGAGAATAGACACAACTCAGTTGATATATAGTTTCAGTTTTGCAAAATGAAAGGAGTTTCTGAAGTAGATGTTGATAGTGGTTGCATAACAATGTGAATATACATAATATCACTGAACTATACATTTAAAATTATGTTAAGATGGTAAATTTTATGTGTATTTTACCACAATAAAAAACTAAAAGAAAAAGGACTCCTTCAAGGATCTTGAACATCAACAATTCTTCTATGAGATTTTCTATGATTTATTAGTCTCTAAATTTAAGCAGAAATAAAACTCAAACCACAACAATGCATGTGTTATGTTAATTTTCATTTGAGGGTGTAGAAAATGAAATCTAAGTAGTGATTTAAAATAGCCTCATATTAGATTACACATGAGTTTAAAAGTCACTTTTATACTATGCAAAATATAAATTAGCAAAACCATTATTTATATTCCCTTTAGGCAAAGCATAAGGAATAAAGAAAAAGAATACAAGCACATGTAAGTGATTTTTGTGTATGTGTTGTTCAGGGAAGTGCCGTTTGTTTTAAATATGAGTCTAATCAAGGGAAAGAAGAAAAAAATAAAAAGAATACCCAATGAACCATAGCAAAGACTCAAACTATACATCTATTTTTTTTCCTCTGAGTTTTCCCTACTGGTTTCTTATGCTCACTTTACAAAAGAAAGAAACTACAAGTGAGAACACATACACAATTGTTTTGTACTTCTTCAACATATGTTTGCCTTTAAATATTCACATCTTTCAACCAAGTAATTTCTAACAAGATCAAAATAAGATTCTTTGTAAAGCAAAACTTGTCATGGACAGTGACTAAAATTATATAAAGAAAGGAGTGTTCCCAGGTTTTCTTTGCTTTTCTCAAGTATGTATCTGTTCCACTTGCGCACAAATGATTTTACAGAAAATGATCATCACTCAGAGTAGTTTTCTTCAGAGTGGGGAAATTAATGAGAACATAGCAACATATTATACGGTCTCTGAGCAACTTTATCCTTAGGGTTATGAACTTCTTGGTTCTGGTTCTAACTAGAAGTTCTTCCCTGTAAACTGTGTGAGTTTATCAGAATGGCATAAAGTTACTCATTGCATGATCTCTAGAGAACAGAAGGAATGACCTTTCCAATGAAGACAGGAGTGATAATGAAAATCGAATGTCAAGTAATCAAACCCGTGGCCATGCTTTTCTAGGGAACCATTGTTGAATGAACTGTCAGGCCATAAATTTAGCACAAAACAGAATTTACTCTTAGATGCACTCTGGGAAATGAACTATCTAGGTTTTGTACTGAGTTCTACCTCTTAACATAGATCTAATGATTTTATTCATTCATCTAAAATCCATTTATGGACTGCCTATTGTATTTTACTTACCAGGGACTATACTTCTTTCTTCAAGGAGCTCAGGATTGAGAGAAAGCTGGAGAGGAAAACCTAAAATGGAAGCACAATATGTATGGGTTTTGAGAGGTCTATGCCCTGGATTCAGTGGGGAGCACACAGGAGGGATTGTCCTGATATGGAGGAAGGTCAAAAAGGTGCATA
Source organism: Ictidomys tridecemlineatus (assembly GCF_052094955.1). NCBI lineage: Eukaryota > Metazoa > Chordata > Mammalia > Rodentia > Sciuridae > Ictidomys > Ictidomys tridecemlineatus. The sequence continues at coordinate 97,143,370 of NC_135485.1, forward strand.
AGTATTCCCAGCCAAGGTTACTGGAAGGATAAGTTCCAGACAGAGAAGAGGGAAAAAAGGGGCTTTCAGGTGGTAGAAAGAAGTAGGGACAATCTTGAGAGCTATTAGAAGGTAAAATAAGGCTCCCAGATGAAGTGGGATATGGCAGATGAGGAAGAAGAAGGAGAGATAAAGAGAAACAAATCTTCTCACTTTCCACATATGATTAGCTTTATTAGCATTTGCTGTCCTCCAGGCCAAATATTAAGTAGGTTCTAAGGAGAATACAAATATGAAAACTATATGGCCACTGTTCTTCAAAGCTTCAAGTTTAGTTGGAGTGGTGACCCTGAGGTTTTGTAGATGCAAGCATAATAAAATGTGGCAGGGCAGGATTCTCCCAGTAAACAGTTGGAACACAAGGGAGACGGGACCAATTCTCTCTGGGTATAACCTAAGGACTAATAAAGTTGTTGCTCCAAGATGCCGCCCCCTCCCTTCCCACAACTTTTAGAGGTTCCAGCATTCTTCCCTGCTAAGCCTAGATTCACTTCTCAATACAATTAAAAAGCTTGGTTTCTGAAGATAAAAGTATAGGAGAAAGTGATGTTGAATTAAAAGTTAGAAAACAAATGGGAAGAATCCTTGAGATCAGCTAAAACTGATTATCTCTCTCCTAACTGGAAGGAGGAGCAGAGGAATGAGGAAGATCTTCAAATGGGAGGGCTGACTTCCTTGGCCCATGCCAGCCCCATGTATAATCTGTCCTCCAGAGAAGAATCAGTGAGGTGCCCCTGACCCATACACATCTTTAATCCTACAGTACTGACCAGAAATAGATTGCAGAGAAAGAGAGAGAGAGAGACAGATGGAGAGAGGTTGATTGAGGAATTGACTCTGCAAACCAGAGAAAGAGGCCACAGGAAAAGATCCTAAGTGGGGATAAAGGAGAAAGTAAATTACAGAGTTCTTGTTATGAATGGCAGCAGGGACCAGTGGGACCTAATGGGGAAGGAAGCCAGCCTTCCTTGTTCCTCAATATAAAACAATTTCTGTGTTGCACTGGAAAGGGAATGGAATGCTCATCAATTATATTAAAAGTAGATTGACTTATTAAAAATGCAGCAATGTTTGCCAAAAGCAGATGGAAAACAGAAATTCAAAACAAGGTGAGGTCATTTGCAAACCCCAGCCTTGCCACTAACTCCCAGCAGCTGACAGTTCTCCTACATCAGTGTGGTGCTGATGGGTTGGGGCGGAAAACAGGGGGCCAAGAAGACAAAAGGGGAATAGAGGAAGTAAAACCTAAGCAATGGTTTAGAGGTTCTTCCCCTTCCATCATTTTCCAATATGGAGAAAGACATCTCCCTTTCCCCTTCTATTTAGAAGGCTTGGTATCAACGTAGAGCCAGCAAAGAACTAGTTACATCCTTGTGGGAATCAGGATTTCCTTCATGTGCCTATTCAATATATGGGCTTATTAATCTTAGACACAGCAATTTACTAGAGCTAAAACCATCCAAACTCTGGTAATTTCTGAGCCTGAACTTGTATGATCACTCTTTCTATAATACTAGAATTTTAATTCTAAACCTTGAAACAACCTTGAAAATATCTGGTCTTTGTCTCTTAATTTCCCTGTTGGGGAAGTCAAATCCAGAAAAATCAGGTGGTTTGCTTTCATTAATAGCAACTCCAGGACTAGAATCTAGGACTTCTGGCATTTGTTACAGTATAAAATTGAACAAAATGAACACTTTGAACAACTAATTCAAGAACAAGGTTTAGGCTAGCTAATGGGTATTCTAACAGTACTTATGCTACTATAGTAAGATCTATTAAGTGGTATTGTAATTTAATAACAGGAATGATAAGCATGCCCAAACTTTAACCACGATTCACATGATTTTACAGAGCTTTTATTTTAAAAAGCCTTTTAAATCTATGGCCACAATGAAAATCTATTTGAATCAAAACAAACAGTTGCAGGGATGGGGGGTGACAAAAGCTTTCCCACCTGTTTCTGGGGAAATAATTTAAAAAAAAAAAAAAGCTCATGTGATTGGAAAACATGCAAAGGAGAGATTATTTTTTTTAAAAAAATCAGCCTTGTTGCTTTAATCATCAATATGATGGAAATTTTTTGACAATCACTGTCAATTTGCACATAAGTCACTATTCAATTATCCAAATTTGAAACAGAAAGTACTGTTTCCTTCTGCAGTGGGATTAGAAATCAAGACCTTACAAATTATGGGAATGTTGACTACAATCAGTTTCTCTTACAACCTCTTTTCTTCTTTTCTTTTTAATGAGTTGCTCAAATTAGGGCAAACAAAGCATTGTTTCCAGAAAGACAGATGTGGGTAGGTCTAGAAATAAGACAGAATGATACTTTTTCTTGAGAGAAAAAGTACTATACTTTTAAAGTAGAGAAAACAACTAAATGATTTTTTGATGCTAGACTCTTCCCTGCTTTTAGAGAAAAGGTAGATTTGCAAAGTAAATGGATGGAAATGTAATATGGGGATTCTAGGACACCCAGCCTTAGAGATCCTTTGAAGAAGTTCAGTTCCTCTGGAGGCACTATGACTTCTGATCTGCATTGCCAACTCAGCATTACTCAAAATCTCAGCTTTTCCTTTTGGAAAAATGGAAACTTCCTGTGTATCCTTCAGATTTCATGGTAAGATTGAAGAGTCTTAAAAAGGATTTCTGTGAAAAGTTTATGAGATATTTTACTTCATTTTCTGACTCTCATTTGCATTGTTTTCAGGATCTTGAGGTCAAGGTAATCTAAATGAATATTTTAGTTGATGGACAGATAAAGTAGAGAGATGGAACACTGAGCATGTGTGAAAAACAACATAGCCCTCAGCCCTTTGTTCTTTATTTTACACTCTCCACTGAAAGAACACATATTCTTGGAATACACTGTACTAATATTATGGTTCCAAATGTAGGCTTCTAAGTCAGACAGTATAGAACTGAAACTAACTCTTTGATTACCTCTCATGTGACTCTGGGTAACTTGCTTCATATTTCTGAGTCTCTGTTTTATTTATGAAATGTGTTACAAAATAGTGAGTAGGATTTTTTCCTACTATCTCTGAGATTCTAAGGCCCAAGGATGGTGATAAAGCACACCATTGGCCCATTTTCATAAGTACTAATAAGCTACCAGGTACCTCCCCAAAGGGCTCCTATGTAAGATAGGAGAACAGCCAGACTACCACCAAGTACCACCTCAACTTCCCCATCAGCAAGTTACCGAACACAGCCAATCATCATTAGTGAACATAATGAGCAGAGATAGAAGATTCAAGGTAATGTGTTTGAAAACAACTGTCAGAGCTCTCAAAACTCTGGTTCATGTGAGCAATGATACCTACCCAAATCATTCTCAAATATAAACCATAACTCACATCTTGTCACACTCCTGCCTAGAACCCTAAAGTCAACTTTCTGCTGGACTTGGGACCTGAATCCAGACTTCCTCCTCCAGCCTGTGATGCACTCACTGCCATTCATTCCCCATGTACTGCCTCACAGAGTATGGCTCCCTGTGGTACTTTCAAGAGTCTCCAGCTTTTCTCTACTCTGGGGCCTTAGCATGGTCCACTCCCTTTGTGTTGGATATATTTCTTTATTGAAGAAATATTTCTTTAGCATTCTCTTTAAGGATTTCATAGATAAAATGATCATCATATCTAAAATATCTCTTGCAAATTTATTCCCTGTTTCAGCCATTGATTCATTTCTTCTGTGGCATTAATTGTAATTTGTAGTCATTTTATTCATGTTTTAGATTTTTTTGTATGTCTTTCAGTGAAAGAAGAGACCTGGCCTATGTTGTTTAACTTTATATTCCAAGTGTCTATATCGTGCCAGACATAAAATATATGGTCAATAAATGTTATTGTTATGATTATTATTATCTTGGCCTCATTCTTATGAATATAGCTTCAAAATCATATCTCTAAGTCTTCTTTTCCCCAATGTATACCATATCTATGTGACTCTAACCATTTACTAGATATTTATATCTGAATATTCCATGTTCACCTAAAAGATGACATAAAACTATCCTGGTATCCTGTGTTGCCTCCCTTGAGTATTAGTCAATACTTTCAGAGGTGTTAGAGTATAAAGCTTTATAATTTTTTGTGTTAAATGTTGCTCTGGGAATAAAAGATTATATATTTTCTCTATTTCACATTTTATTTGGAGATATTTAAACAAAATAGAAAGCCATGTAACATAATTATTACTTATTTGCTATTTTTAACTCATTTGATACCTTCCTTGCTGTTTTAAACTGCTAAGCACATATATACAAACACACAAAAAAAGCTTCCCACATGGGACATTTTGGCACCTCCTGAGCATTTTGCAAGAAGACAATGTAGTTCTTCTACCTAATTTTCTTCATTTTTAATCTGTTTTTTTCTTAATGATGCTACATAATTTTGTGGCTCCCTAATGCAATAATCTATAGAAGATATACAACTTATAATTGAATACTTTGTCCTTCTGTACACTGAATGAGTAGCAGGTCATGCTTCCATGCCCCCCTTTTGAAATTGATATCAACAAGAGAGGAATGCTTATGATATCAAGGCAAGAGGTGTCATAAAACAACAAAATAGAGTGAACTCTTTTGGAGTATCTATATCTGCAATCTGTAAAGAGTAAAATGTCCGTATTTTTAAAAACCTTTTCACTAAAAGCATAAAAAGAAAAATAAATAAATATATGTTGCTGTGGGTTCAGAGAAGGTTATTAGTCATCTATTACCACAATGATGCTGCCTAACAAACACCACAAAACTTCAGCAGCCTATAATAATAAACATTTATTTATTATGCTGCTGTGTTGGTCATCTCAGAAGTTCTGCTAATCTTAACCAGGTTTACACATGTGTCTGCAGATTGTCTGGGTGTCAGCTGATCTAGACTGTCCTGATTTTTAATGACTGAGGCAATTACTCTCTATCATGTTCTTCTCAAGGCAAGGACAGAAGAGTAAGAGAGAAGCCCCAGAGAGTAGTCAGCCTCTGTTTGCATAATGCATACTCATATGCATACTCAAACTCCTTGAACCCAAAACAGAAGACTTGGGTAGAGGAAGAGAGTCCTACAAAATTGTATATGGCAAAAGATATTACAGGGAGGGATGAAGAAGTAGAGTTATTAGTATATCAAAGCACAAAGAAGCAAACCTACTCCAAAATAAAGGACTCAACTTTTGCCCTCCAGGAATGGGTACTTTAATGGAGGGATAAACACAAAATATAAAGTTTACCACATGGTATGTGCTATAATAGAGATGAGCACGAAGAACCATAGAAGCAGAGAATAATTTAACATTGTGGGAGACAGACATCTTCACAACAGAGATTGTTGAAAGCCACAGCCAAAGGAGCCCCAGCAAACTTCCAGCTGCCAGCAAACTTCCAGCTGCCGGCTGATGATTGGCTCACAGCGGCCCCAGCAACATCTAGCTGATTGGCTCCTCTGTGGTGATGTTCATTGGGCTGTTTCCCTGCCCTTTCAGACCACGGAGCTGCTCATTGGGGGACTTCTTTGGCTCTGCCCACATGACCCAGCCAATCGGCCTCAAGAGCAGGAGGATTGTGGGAGGGGGAGAGGCTTGTGTGGGTGAGAGGCTTGTGGAAGCCGGTGGTGGCAGTTGGGCTCTGAGGGTTTTTTCCTGAGGAGCTGTTTTGTTTGGCATTTGTAGTTCTAAAAATAAAGTTAGTTTCTTTTGACAAGTGACTCCTGAATTGGGCCCAGCCAGACTGTGGCAAGAGATGACAATAACATGTACGTGGTGAAGGAATAGACACCATGGTGACATGGTGTAAGAGAGAAATAAGGAATAAAATGGAGATAATAAATAAATAATTGTGATGTAATCAGTGGAAAGTGCAAGTCTTGTGTCCTGGGAACAGTGATTTATGACTATTGAGGTATAAAAAGTAATGGGTGGCCTAACTTTCCCATGTACCTATATGAATACACCACAGTGGATCTCACCTTCATGCATATGCACAAGGCACTAATTAAAAAAAAAACAACAGTAAATAAATACCAGAAAAGTCAGTAGAGAAGAGGGAAAGAAAAGGAAAGGAGAAGTATTGGAGACCAGACTAGAGCAATTTATACACCATGCTTGTATAATTATGTTAAAACAAACCCTAACAGCATGTATAATTAAAATGAACTAATAAAAAGTGATAGAAGACCTTCAGAAGGGAGGGCACATTCCCACAGAAACTAGAAATATAGGAGATATTTACTACTTTTTATAAGCAAAAATAATATCAAACTCCAAGAAAAGCCAACAGACAATAGTCACTAAGAACTTATCTCCTTGCCTCATTCCCAGATCACAGCACCTTGGTTTGATTCAAGTAGCAATGTGCTCAGCTCCAGGGTGTGATTCAAGATTGGGTTTAGCCAGTTACGAAGCTCCAATTTCTATCTTCATATGCTTGCTTTCCCAGATTCCGTTGCATGGCCCAGTGCTGACCAGTAAGATGTAAAGGTCAGTCTTCCTTGGGGACTGGTAAGGATTTTGCTTCATGCAACAGAAGGTAAAATTTCATAAGGAGAAAGCCTTTGTTTTTTACACCCAGCTTCCTATAAATACATTCATGTGACTTGGGGCTATGGTGGACATACTGTAACCTGTCAGTGATATCACACATAAGAAGATACAACCCAATGGGGCTGCAGCCAGGAGAGACGAACAGGAAATTACACCCTTGATGACATCACTAGGCTTCTCAGTCAGCCCTGACTACTAACATTTAGACTTCTTCAAATTTAAGATAGTGACCTCTAGTGCTTAAACCACTGTTGGTTAAGTTTTATGTTTTCTCTCTCTCCTCTCTTTTTCTCCCTCCCCCATCTTTATTTTATTTTATTTTATTTTTGCAATGTATTAAAAAAGGCCTTGCACATCCATTATTTACCCATATAAATGTTCAAAGAAGACACTGAAGAGCCCTATATGACACAATTTATCACATGTCTCTTCTATTCCAGTCTTCTCTATTTCCCAAAATGCTGACTCCTATGGACTTCCTCAATGGATTCCTTTGTCCTCAGCTTCCAGTTTGTTTCAGCCAATGTAAGTCACCAGCAACAGGACATGGGCAGAAATAAAGTGAGAAGCAAGATACCTATTTCCTCCTTCAAGGTCACTATGGGTTGAAATGTTCATTCTACTTAAAGCCACGGTTCCAGTCAGGAACTCTTTGAGTTCTAATGACCACTTCCTTCCTTAACTCCTCTAATGAGTTAGCTTCCCACTCTTGCTAACCTCAGGATACTATGCCATCATTTACAAATTTTTCATATCTCTGCCCCAGCTTTTATAAATAGTCCTTAATTAACTCTCTTCAGTTACTCTATTTGCATGTGTCATCTGTTGCCTGCTACAAAATTCTGATATAATCGATTAGAATAAGTGTAAGATTTACATATAAAAGGGTATAGGTTCAAACTTACTAATTAAATAAACTGAAGTGAGCTTCATAAAAGTGCTATAGTTTTGAGTGGGACAATAATATCTGCTCCAGCAGGCTATTCTGAGATTAAATATAAAGTAGCTTAACAGTGCCTGGAACAGAATTGAAGCTTAATACATAGAAGTTCTTTTCCCATTCCCTCCACTCCAACTCTTTCTCTGAATTACTGAATAAGAATCAGTTGATTTCAAAGCCACATACCTTTAAGATAAAAGAAAAAGGGAAATAGTTCATCTACCTCTACTGTCTTCACCGTGGCCACTGCAAACATCAGTAATGGGTTGCTACACTTATCCTCACTGAGCTCTGATGTGACTTCAGAATCCCTCTTTAAAAGACTAAGACGTCCTTATTTCCACTTTCCTTTCACTGAGAACTTTGTTTCTAATTACTCCACCCAAGTCCCAAACTAGATTATAAATTGCTTCAAGTAACAGATGAAAGCCCACATCTTTAGAACTGAGACACCCTACAGCTGCTTATATCTTATGCATGGCTCAACAATTAAGTCTACAGTCAATTCCAGGCATCATTCTCACCTTGAACTATACTACAGAGCAATAGTAACAAAAACAGCATGGTATTGGCACCAAAACAGACTGGTAGACCAATGGTACAGAATAGAGAACACAGAGACTAACCCTCAAAATTACAATTATCTTATATTAGACAAAGTTGCCAAAAACATGCATTGAAGAAAAGATATCATCTTCAACAAATGTGCTGGGAAAACTGGAAATCCATGTGCAACAAAATGAAATTAAACTCCTATCTCTCACCATGCACAAAACTCAACTCAAAGTGGATCAAGGACCTAGGAATTAAACCAAAGACTCTGTTTGTGCTGGGAAAACTGAAAATCCATGTGCAACAAAATGAAATTAAACTCCTATCTCTCACCATGCACAAAACTCAACTCAAAGTGGATCAAGGACCTAGGAATTAAACCAAAGACTCTGTTTGTGCTGGGAAAACTGAAAATCCATGTGCAACAAAATGAAATTAAACTATCTCTCACCATGCACAAAACTCAACTCAAAGTGGATCAAGGACCTAGGAATTAAACCAAAGACTCTATGTCTAATAGAAGAGAAAGTAGGCCCTAATCTTCATTCTCCTATCTTGGGTACTACTTGACAATAAACAACAACAAAGGAAACAAAACAAGATGTCTGAGTTTCTTTTCTCAGAACAGGTGAAACGAACCATATACATTTCCAGATCACAGGATGAGAGATGCAAAAGACATAGGTCTAGATAACCTAGCTGTACTCCACTACCTTGCAGCATGGATTGCCTGGGCAGATTTTATAAGATTCTATGTTATTGTTTAAGGAATGATTAGCCATCTGGTATTATTAACTTATAGGAAAATTTCTAGGTGCTGCACTTGTATCTAAATAGAAATTCAGGACACCTCTCTGATAAGAAGGCCGGCCGCCTGCAGTATGAAGCATTGCTCTACTGTGTTCCTCCCACTCATTGCATCGTTCTTTGTAATACACAGTAGTATAACAGTGGCACCAAAATCCTCAGTTTGCCCAAATGCACTTGAAAAAATGAAAGAAACTGAGGAGATATTATAGAGGATAAAATTGTTAACTGTAAAATTAATCTAAATGACTATCATGTTTGACAAGTACATGTGTATGTATGTTTGTGTGTTGGTATATATGTGCATGTGCATTCAGGAAATATTTAGGGTTGTGTGGTGGTTTGTAGTGTATGTAGTGGAATCTTTTATAACAATTGTGAAGATTTTATGCATAAAGTCACTGTGTTCAGTGCTTTAAATAATCAACTAATTTAACTGCCACAGCATAACTCAATAAAATATATTATTCCTATTTTTATTTTATAGTTGAGAAAATCAAGGTCTTATATACTATATTATGTACATTACTCAAAGTCACAGAACTTAAAAGTGGAAGAGTAACTCTTAAATGCAGGGCTTCTATTCAATAGTTCATTGCCCATTGAATTTCATTAAATTTTCTCATATATATGAGAATATATATACATATATATATATATATATCATGTCTAATATTTTTCACTAAAGTCAAATCAATTAATACTCACTGCATGTAGTGAAAAAGACCTTTTAGAAAGTTATTAAAGGTGATACAGGCCTATAATTAATGATCAAGTGTATAAAAGAACATTATGGGAAAGAACTAACAGTTATTTGGAAAGGAAATGGAGTGTGGGTATTAATCTTCACTATTTTCACTTATTTACAAACATTTATTAAGTTCTCCAGGAGATACTATGCCTTGTGTTGAATGCTCTATGCTTGTGTTGAAAGAGCACAATGAACCTCATTTTTATGTATCACTGATACATGTTAATCAAAAATAAAATATTTTTAAAATGAGCATAAAAATCTATAATACACCAGCCCTCCCAGCAACTCCAGAAGTTCAGGCAGAAAGATTGAAATTCGAGGCCTGCCTTGGTGACTTAGGGAGATTTTGGCTCAAAATTATCAAAAGCCAGGGTTGCTAGATCCCTGTAGCTCAGTGGTAGGGCACCCTTGGGCTCAATCCTCAGTACTGAAATAAATAAAATAAACAAAGTCAAATAGATGAATACTAAATGTCTAAATAACTGTTTATGTTTTCCCAAAGGAAACAATAGAAAACTCACTGGACACAAGTGTCTGTGAAGGGCTGGGAGGGAGGTGAGAAAGTCTCCACTGAGGAGGTGAGTGTAGTTGAGCACTGAAGTCAATAGAAAAAATAATGATTTTGTTTCTTACCCAGCACAATGATGGAGGCCTCTAATCCCAGCAACTCAGGAGGCTGATACAAAGGATCATAACTCCAAGACCAGTCTCAGTGATTTAGTGAGATCCTGTCTCAAAATTAAAAAAAAAAAAAAATTTAAAGGGTTAAGAATATAACTCAACAGCAGAGTGCCCCTGAGTTAAATCATCGGTACCACAAAAAAATTTTAATTATAAATTTTTCCCTAAAGTTTATCCCTTTATTAGTGTCAGTTATTGAGATATAATTCATGCATCATTGAATTGTGCTTTTAAAGTGTATATATTCACAGTGTTTTGCAACACATCGCTATCTAATTTTTAAATGTTTTCATCACTTTAAAAAAAATTCTATGCTCATTAGCATTCAGATCCCATTCCTCCCACCCCATCTCACCCCTATCTGCTGGAAATTGCTAACCTGCTTTCTCTCTATGGATTTGATTATTCTGGACATTTTATATAAATGAACAGATACAACACGTAATTCTTTATGCCTGGTTTCTTTCATTTAGCACAATGTTTTCTAGCTTAATCCATGTTGTATAGCAGATAGCAGTACTTCATGTGTCTTTATTGCTAAATCATATTCTATTGTGTGAGTGAATCACATTTTATTTATCATCTATGAATTAACTAATGGACATTTAGGTTGCTTCCACTTTGGGGCTACTAAGAACAATGTAGCTATAAACATTCATCTATGAGCTTTTGTGTCACCATATGTTTTCATTCTTCTTAAATATCTATCTGGGACTGAAGTTGCTGGGTCATATGGTAACCCTATGCTTAGCATTTTGAAAAAAGGCCAAATTGTTTGCCAAAGTGACTGCTGCACCACCAGCAATGTGTAAAGGCTCCAAACTTTCCACATCCCTAATAACATGTGTTAGTGTCTGTCTTTGTAATTGTAGTCATCTTAGTGGTTTTTAATTGGTGCCCATCTTGGATTTGATTTGCATTTACCTAATGAGTAATGATGTTGTGCATCTCTTCATGTCTTTACTGGCTTTGTATGTCATCTTTAAAGAAATAACTATGAAATCCTTTGCCCATTATTTTACTTATTTTTCTTTTTATTATTGAGTGTGAGAATTTTTATTTAAGTCCTTTATTAGAATATAGAAGTTGCCAAGGTTTTTCCCATTCTCTGGGTTGTCTTCTCCTTTCTTAATCATATGCTTTAAAGCCAGAAGTTTTTTATGATGTCTGATCTATATATTTTTTCCTTGTCCTGGTATTTTTTATGTTTCTATCAATGCGTTATAGTTCTACACAATAGTGTGGTTCATTTTGACATAATTACATATGCGTGGAATATAATTTGTTCCACTTCAGTCCCTGATAATTTCTCCCTCTCTCTTCTCCCCTCTCCTATAGTCTATTGGCTTTCCCCATCTATTCATTGTTTTGTAAATTGGTACTCCATAGGTATACATGAAGGTGGAATTCACTGTGGTACGTTTGTACATGCTCAAAACATAATTTGGTCAGCCATAGCTGCTGTTCTCCTTTCTTATCACTCTCCCCCTCCCTCTGGACTTCCCTTTTCCATTCCACTGATAGCCCTTCCATTTTCATGATGTCTCCACCATGTTTCCCCGTCTATTTTACTCTGGCTTCTGCATTTGAGAGAAAACATTCAACCCTTGACTTTGTAAGTCTGGATCATTTTACTTAGCATGAGATTCTCCAGTTCCATTTATTTACCAGCAAATGCCATACTTTTATTCTTCTATGTGGGTGGCTGGAGGCATCACAATACCTGATCTCAAATTAAACTACAAAATGTATAGTAACAAAAACCGAATGGTGTGGGCATCAAAACAGGCACAAAGAATGGTGTGACAGAATAGAAGACACAGGGACAAATTTGTGGTGAGCCATTTCAGTGGACCGTGGCCGCCATTACAAGATGGCGCCGGTTTCCGCCGTGGTCTGAGACAAACAACTCCTTATTAGGGAGAGTTGGCACATCATTGTTTAACACCCTATGAGAAAGGTCCACGTGGCGGCTTTGCATTGGAGCTTGGTGTGCTTTATTAAGTGTGGGAGGCACAAGAGAGAATGCTTGAAGACATGTCTGAGTAAAGGCCTGAATAAACTGCTGAGAAAAGATTCCTGAGTCGTGTCTTCCTTGCTGGCGAGGGGTCACGACAAAATTCACATAGATATGGCAACAAAGGTGCCAAAAACATATGTTGAAGAAAGATAGTCTTTTAATGGTTTTAGGAAAACTGAATATCCATATGAACAAGAATGAAACTAGATCTCTTTCACTCTGCACAAAAATCAACTCAAAGTGGATCAAAGACCTAGAAATTAGACCAGAAATTTTGCAATTGTTAGAAAAAAAATGTAGAGCCAATACTCCAACATACTGGCACAAACATCAAAATGGTGGTGCCTTAACAAGGTCCCTAAAGCTCAAGAAATAAAACCAAAAATCAGCAGGTGAGGTGACACTACTTTTTTGTTTGATTTTTGGTGTTACTTCTAATAAAACATTGCCTAAGTCAAAGTCATGAAGACTTATTCCTATGTTTTCTTCTAGGGATTATGTAGATTTTGCTTTTCATTTAGGTGTATGTCTCACTTTGGGTTAATTTCTATATTTTCTGCCTATGAATATGCAGTGTCTCAGTACCATTTGTTGTAAAGGGTTGTAAAGACTATTCTCCCCCCCCCATTAAATTCCCTTGGCCCCCTTGTAGACAATTATTTCACCCTAATATAAGGATTTATTGTGTACTTTTAGTCCTGTCCCACAGATTTATACTTATGCTATATATATCTCTTGAGTCTTCAAAGATGAATGATTATTTGTCAAATCTCAAAAGGTTTAGTTGAGGTGGGTTTAGGAAATACAGGGCCTTCTAGACAGATGTAATCGCAGGAGTAGGAACACAATGACCATATTGCAGAAGAAAAAGAGGTGGGTCTTGGCTAGCTCATTAACAGCTGTGAAGAAGAAGATAAGGTATAGGACTAAGGAGTTTGAGCTTCACCTTACAAAAACATGTAGTTTGTGCAAACTTATACACATGACTATGTTTTACTCTGGAAGAGTCTTTCTAACAACGATGTGATGAATGAACTGGAAGATCATAAAGAAAGAAGAGACCATTTGGGAAATTTCCTCATTATATCCAAGAGAGCACTCAGAAAAGCCTGAAGTAAAACAGTAACAATAGGAAAAAAAAGATAATCAGATGCATTTGAAAGATGTTGAAATGAAAACAACTAAAATTTCTTTACCAGTTAGATGAGTTAGGTTGGATAAAAGAAATATTAGGCATGCCTTCCAGATTTCTGCTTAGGAATGCTATTCACCAAGCTAGAAAACGCAAGTAAAGGACAGATTTGAGTAAAGCATAATTATTTTCATATGAGACATGGTGAATTTTTCTGAGTTCTTTCTGTGTGTCAAGCACTATCCTACCTGTTTTAGATATTATAGTTGATTTAATTAACATACATTATTTTACTAGACCTGTAAAGTGTTACTGAATCCATTTTACAGAAGAGAAAACCAAGTCTCAGAAGATATAAAATGTATCCATTTCATATAGGTAGTCAATAGTAGAACAGAAATCTAAATCTAGATCTATAGTTTTTAAATATGCTTAAGGCAACTTTCATGACAAGATTTCACTCAAGAAAGTAATTGTGGGAGCTGGGGTTGTAGCTCAGGGGGAGAGGGCTCGCTTAGCACTCGCTTAGCACATGCAAGGCCCTGGGTTCCATCCTCAGCACCACATAAAAATAAATAAGTAAAATAAAAGTATTGTGTCTAACAACAATTAAAAAATAAATATTTTTTTTTAAAAAAGAAAGTTATTGTAGACAAAGGAAACTATGTGTAAACTCAAAATCAAATCCATTCTTGGGGTCGGACATAATATAGTTCAGTTGGTAGAGTGCTTGCTTCACATGCACAAGGTCCTGGGTTCAATCCCCAGCCCTCCCCCACACACACACAAAATCAAATCCATTTTTAAAAATTTTTTTTTAGTTGTAGTTGGACACAATATCTTTATTTTATTTATTTTTATGTGGTGTTGGAGATCTAACCCAATGCCTCGCACATCCTAGGTGAGCGCTCTACCACTACGCCACAGCCCAGCCTGAAATCCATTCTTTACTATTATTCTTCTCCATTATCATTTTCATCACTGTTTCATTTGTAAAGACACAAAAATAAATAGGTTAGAAGGGGGTTCATATTATCAGAGTGGAAAAGAATTGTCATTAAAGTCAGCCTTATTATAAAGACAAATTCAAATTTAACTCTTATTTATCAAACACTACTTTACTGTGTTTTCTTTTTTTAAAACACTTTCTTTAGTTGTAAGTGAACACAGTGCCTTTATTTTATTTTTATGTGGTGCTGAGGATCAAACCCAGTGCCTCACAAGTGTGAGGCAAGCACTTTGAGCTACAACCGCAGGCCCCTTTAATCTGTTTTCCATTGCTATAATAGTACAGCCAAGACTGGTTAATTTATGAAGAAAGGCTTATTTTGGCTCATACCTCTGGAAGCTGCAAAGTCCAGGATCAGGGCTGCCACATACAGTGAGGACTCTTTGCTGCATACGAATATGGTGGGAAAGTCGAAGGACAGACTGACACAAGGAAAAGAAGTAAGAGGAGTGAACTTGCTTTATACCAACCTGCTTTCACCCTAATTCAGCTCCATGAAAGTTGAAACTCATACAAGAAAGGCCCTAATACGTTCCTGGGGGCACTTCCCTATGACCCAAAGTCCTACCATGAGTCCTCACCTCTGTATACTACTGCCTTCAGGACCAATCCTCAACCTGAGTCTTGCTGGGAGCAGACTATATTCAAACCATAATTTCTACTACAGTGAGACCCTCACAGAACAGTTATATAGATGCCTGCCCGAGCAACAACAATCCTGTAAATAGATCATTTCTTGTTTTGTAAAGAAGGAAGCTATGCTCAGAGACTTTCCTGATTTTTTAAACCTTTTTTTTTTCTACTTGATTTGGTTTCTAAATATTTTATCTTCACACACAGGAACACACTCAACACTATGTGAGTAACTATGTCTTTACCTACCCATGATGATAAAGGAAAGAAATAAGGCAATTGAGCCTTTGGATATTATAACAATGATCTTGAGCCTAAAATGTGTCCAAATTTTTAAAGAGTTTCATCTTTAATTTTTTGGATACTTTCTGCATCATGAAACACATGTGAGATTTAAATACAGCAATAAATCCTATATCATTTAAATTGCCTTATAATTATTTTATCAAACTTCTGATTTCTGGAAAGCAAATGGTGTACCCAATATACAATTCACTCAATAATATGTTTTAATTTATTAATGAATTAGCTTTGTCCCTGCAGTGTGGTATACATTTTAATAAACACATTTCCATAATGTTTTACTTTTTCAAATAGAGTCCTTTTAGAAATAACTATATTCATCTTAAATAATAGTGACATTTCTCTTATCTCTAATGCATATATGACAGAAACAAACACAGGAGAAAACGTATGCTTTTAGACTGTATACTGTATCATCCGTGATACCTAACTATTACATCAGGTTTCAAAACAATCTACGTGTTTATTTAGCATGACATCTCTAAATGTTATCCCTTATTCTATGATTATGATGTAAATGTATGCATACCATAGAATTTAGAAATGTCTTTAAAGAATAGCTGGCTTAACCTTTAAAAACAAAGTATTAAAACTAAGGACTGAAAATAAAATTTGTATCATGCAACAGACCACCCTGGGGCCATAAAGCTGTTTTGCCCTTTATATATGCAATCTATTTCTCTCCATTTCTTTTGCCAAGTTAAGCTTACTATTGGGCAATGTAAACATGATCTTTCTTCCATTTTGTAATATCCTGTATACCTTCCCAAATTGGCTAGAAGACCAAATTCAACTCTTCTACCACATCTGAGCTTACAACAATATGTTTCAAATGATTGTCTCCAAATACTGTGGGCCTACAGTTTGTTTTTCAGTCCAGCAATTTTATAGCAATATTGTAAAGCAATGACTTCAATTTCATATAATCATGCTTGGCACAGATAGTGGCTCTTATCCAGACCTATTTAATTTCACCTTTTAGGAATTATGTAAATATCATATGTCTCTTCGAAATTTACCACTACAGTGTTACGTTACTGACCTCATCTCTCATAGACCACACAACGTATCAACCTTAGCATTTGTATTTCTGTACTTAACTCATGTGGTGAGCACCTGAAAACCATTCTTAAAACTTACCACCCACTCTCTTGCCTGTTCTGCCTCTGACTTTTAAATCACGCTTGTTAATTTCTGAGGAGTCTTGGCTGACAAGCAGGATGTGATGTACTGTGCAGGGCCATGATCACAGAGGTACAATACCAGGTCAGTGTGGGATTTTAATGATGCAGTTATTTATAATAGTTTTGGGGTATGACCCAAATTAGGAAGAGCATAAGCAAAAGATTTTTGTAAAGCATATGACATTTTGTTCTTGTATGTATCTACATGGTGCAGTTTGCAATGTGTTAGCAGGTAGTCCTGGATTGAAGTAGGTTTGGATTAGAATTCTGCTCTGCTATCTCTAAGATGTGCAACTTTGGGAAAATTCTATTCCTTAGCCTCTGTCTCTTCATTAGGAAAAATAACAAAATTATACCCTCAACACAGATTTGTTATAAGGATTATATTTAAAAATGCACATAAAGCACTTAGCATATGCCTGCCTCAGAGTAATCACTCCATAAATAATAGTTGTCATTTCTGTTATTATTACTATTGTTGCTGTTATTGGGGGTTTGAGGAGTCCGTATGATTTTAAACGAGATCAACAAAATTGGACCCAAAACAGAAGCAACATACATTATTGCCCAACTTAAAATACTTTTGGACAGCTTTAACTCTTCCTTTAATTTTCTGTTTTAAGCGTTTTTTTCAAAACATGTTTGGGAAAAGAGGCATAAAAATACAATACTCATTTACATCCACTGATAAATTGCACTCTCTGCGTCCAGTTGCTTTTTTCCACGGTGCCTTCTCCCCTTCTCTGAGCTCTGGCACACAACCCTGTTACTCTGGCCAAGTACTGCAGCTGAAATGTGAACAGTAACTGGTTGAGCAGATGTGTGTCAACAACTACACTCTGGGAAAAAAAAAGGTGTAACCGCAGCACTATCACTTACCAACTGTATGGCCAAGGGCAGTTACTGAACCTCTGTGTGCCTGCATGAATTTTAAAGTGAGGTTAATAATAATACCCACTTCAAAGGGCTGTGTGAGTTAATACACTGAACTGTCTAGAACAGTGCTGCCCATGACTGTTCCATAGGTCATGTGTTTTTCTTTCTTTTATTTTATTACAGTATGCTTAACTCAGACGTAGCATTGTTTGCACACATACACATACACAAAACATCTACACAAAACAGACATTTTCTTTCTTGCAGCAGGTAAACTGTCTTCCTTTCTGTGGTGTGTCCTTAAGTTATCTGCATTGCAAAGAATGATACTTGTTTGAGTCTCCTTCTCTTAAGATCTTCACTACTGTTAGGAATTTGGAAACCTCAAATTTTTATTTTAGGCCACAAAAATACATTTAGTGTTCTGTTGTTGTTTTATCTTTTAAGGCAACTAAAGGCTGCTACATAGTACAGCTTTACTATCTAATACTTTAACCTCTGGAAAACTGTTAAGGCCTGAATTTTGTACTAGGAACTATATACCAAGTGTGGAACTGAAGCTCTTTCATAGGCATTTGATAATATTGTCATGTAGTCATGGTTGATGTGTTTTTCAAAGCTTTATTCATGGTAACAGTTCATCACTGTGCAAGCAACACACACACACACACACACACACACACACACACACACACACACACAGCTACCTAACCTCAATATAAAATGGAAAGATCCTAAAAGATTTAGAATATTTTCTGACTGTTCTATAGCAAATTGACTATGTCTTTCACGGGTTCCAATGTCTCAGACATTTTGGTATCAGCGATTTCAGTGACAGTATCTGGGAAGTTAGTGCCAGATCATAGTTTTTGCTGGGAAAAAAAAAATATGTTTCTCTGGAAAAAAAAAAAAACGACTAAGTATCCTAGGTAAGATTTTTATTAGATTCATTTAGATTTTAGAGTTTTAGATTTCTTTTTAGATTTTTATTAGATATGTTAGTTATTTTTATGTACAGCCTATGCTTCACTTGAGAGTGTTAATTTTTTTGTAAAAGAAAAATGTATCATAAAAGAAGAGTTTGTGGCATCAAGTTTAGAAGGATTCAGGTATGATACCTGTTATTCAATAAATTTATTTCTAATAATATGTCCATGGCATTTATAACGCTTTCTATTTTTATATTAAAAATATATATTTCTTCTAGATTAATACTAGAAGAATTTATAACACATAAGTGTTTGGAACTGAATAATGTACATGAGAAAAGTAGGGCATCTAGGAATTTGAAGCCAGCCTAATGTCTGGGTTCTAGGACTAAGGGTTATACCTCTGATTCTCAGTTTTCAACCTAATTGTCTCAGAGTTGTTGGACAAATGTTTGGTTATTTTAAGTCAAATCCTGATACACTAGAAGCAATAGATTATAAATTTTAACTTATGGTCATGGAAATCAATTTGAAACTACAGAAGTAGTTAAGTGTGCACACACAGAGAGAAAATGTTTATTATTAAACATATAAAGCCAATTCCAATATGTTAGCCACATCAGATCCAATACCAGAAATGAAGGTGATTATACACTTTTAAAAATTGAGGATATGGGTAAAATAGACATGTGTTTATTATCTCATAAATCACCAAAATTGATATAAGAAGAGTCAAGTTACTGTGACAGAAATTTTAAAAGTTGTTCAAGAATCACTTCCAGAAAGTTACCTATTCTGTCTTCATAACAGTTTTTCAAATCTTTCAGGTATGTGTAATTGTTGAAGTATCTAAATTCTTTCAGAGAACCATAAGAACTTTTCTATTTTAATAGCATGCATATTCCTAATCTGAAATTCTGATAAATATAAAAATATAATGCTATAAATCAACTTCACTATTAATAAAGTTGCTAAAATTTTAGAAAATTGAATACGGTGGTATATAGAAAGAATATTGTTGGGGCTGGGGATGTGGCTCAAGCGGTAGCGTGCTCTCCTGGCATGCGGGCAGCCCGGGGTTCGATCCTCAGCACCACATACAAAGAAAGATGTTGTGTCCGCCGAGAACTAAAAAATAAATATTAATAAATTCTCTCTCTCTCTCTCTGTCTGTCTCTCTCTCTTTAAAAAAAGAAAGAAAGAAAGAATATTGTACCCTGAGTTAGTAAATGTGATTTGCATCTCAGCCCATACTCCCATTTCAATGAATCTCATTATACTAGTGATTCTTAAAGACAAGTAATCAATAGGGGAAGGACATGAGTAGTTTGAAAAAAGAAGTGTCCCTATGTGCAGAAATACTCAGAAGAACAATAAACAACTAAGCAAACCAACAAAAACCAACAAAAGAATCATACTTCAGCCTTACTCCCAAATGTCTTATTTCAAGGACTGTGAAAGTCCAAAGTTCTCTCAAAGATTCCAGCCAGTTCCTGGGGACTAATGTCCTTCCAGCTTCAATCTCTTGCCTCTTCTGAATTACTTCATTTCATATTCCAGATATGATAAAAAAACATGTAATTTTTGACTTTCTGATTTTAGCTTATTTTGCTTAGTATGGTATTCTCTAGTTCCATCCATTTCTGTGCAAAATAACATAATTTCATTCTTCTTTACAACTGAATAAAATTTCATTGTGTATGTATACTACATTTCCTTTATCCATTCATCTGTTGATGGGCACCTCAGGTGTTTTCATAACTTGGTTATTGTGAAATGTATGTTATAAACATAAACGTACATGTATCTGTAGAGTATGCCAACTTTAATTCTTTGGGATAAATACCCTTTCTTACATATTAACTCATCTCATTTTGATGAGGCATGGCATAGCTGATAATATGATGTTCTAATCTTAGTCTTCTGAGTAATATTAGTCTTTATTATGAAAAAGAAACTGAATATTAGAACAAGGTGTTCAAAATTCAAACCAATGAAAATTGGAATTCATTTAATTGAAATGTCAAGAACTATTCATAATAAACATTAATCTCTAGGATATATAAAGAACTCAAAAAACCTAACCCCCCAAAATAACCCAATCAATAAATGGACTAAGGAACTGAAGAGACACTTCACAGAAGAAGAAATACAATTGATCAACAAATATATGAGAAAGTGTTCAACATCTCTAGCAATTAGAAAAAATGCAAATCAAAACTACTCTAAGGTTTCATCTCACTCCTGTCAGAATGGCAATCATTAAGAATACAAGCAACAAAAAATGTTGGTGAGGATGTGGTGAAAAAGGCATACTCATACATTGCTGGTGGGACTGCAAATTGGTACAATCACTATGGAAAGCAGTATGGAGATTCCTCAGAAAACTGGGAATGGAACCACCATTTGATTCAGATATCTCACTCCTTGGTTTATATCCAAAGGACTTAAAATCAGCATACTATAGAGATGCAGCCACATCAATGTTTATAGCAGTGCAATTCACAGTAGCTAAACTATGGAACCAACCTAGGTGTTCCTCAAATAGATGAATGGATAAAGAAAATGTGGCATATATATTCAATGGAATATTAGTCAGCTTTAAAAAAGAGTGAAATTATGGCATTTACCAGTAAACGGATGGGTTGGAGAATATCATGCTAGGTGAAATAAGCCAATCCCACAAAACTAAAGGCCGAATGTTTTCTCTAATATGCAGATGCTAATTCACAATAAGGTGGGGGGCACTATGGAAGAATAGCATTACCTTAGATTAGGTAGAGAGAAGTGATGGAAGGGTAAAGGAGGGGATGTGGAGATAGGAGAGATAGTAGAATGAAACAGACATTATTATTTTATGTATACATGTGACTGCATGACCAATATGATTCTGCAACATGTACACTCAGAAAAATGAGAAATTATATCCCATCTATGTATGCTGTACCAAAGTGCATAAATGCATTCTATTGTCATGTATAACTAATTAAAACAAATACTTTTTTTTTTAAAAAAAAAGGACTATTCATAATAAAACTCATTTGGTTAGAAAGATATGATTTTACTGGGTATAGAGACATATATTATAAATTGTTTATATACATATAAATATGTGTGTATACACACACATCTATATACACATGCACATATATTTAAAATATAATAGTTATTTATCAGCAAGATTCAGCCTTACTCTCCCAAATGTCTCATTTCAAGGACTGTGAAAGTCTAAAGTCCCCTCAAGGATTCCAGCCAGTTCCTGGGGATGAAAGTCCTGCCAGCTTCAATCTCTTGCCTCTTCTGAATTACTTCATTTCAGATGCCACCCCACAATCTCCAATTTGTGTGGTTCTTGTCCCGTGATAATACAGGGACAAACTTTTTTGTTACGAAAATAAAAAGTCATCTTCAAACAAGGAAACTGTGAATGTGGATGATTTTTATGTATGATGTGAAGAATTGAAAACTGAGCTGTACCTATTTCTGCTCTAAAACAGTCCCTTACCACTTTATTTCCCCAATTGAAAAATCCTGCCAGGCTGTATTTTTGTAGTTCATATTTTCTTCCTCCTCCGTCCCTCTGTCTCTCCCTGCCCCTCTCCCTCTTTTTATACCCTGATATTTTTTACTCTTTTTATGGCTCTTTCCCCATCACCAGCAGATTGACTATTACTTTGTTGTGAGTTTAAAGCACATTCCCAGGATCTTTTTTTTTTTTTTTTTTTTTTTGGCCTCAAACAGCTAGCTAATTATTTTCTCCAAGATAGTTTATTTCCAAAGAGGAATTCTTAGGAATTAATGTATTAGCTCTACTACATCATATTTAGCCCAATCAGTGAAAAGGACATTTTCAAATTGTTCTTTCACCCTATAATTCAAAAAGTATTCATATCCAATCCTTCACTATCATTTAACATTAATAAATTTCCCTTGTATAAACCTTGACGTTGACTCAAATCTAAAACTGCCATTAGTGCTATGAAAAGTTACCTAAAAATTTTGCAGTCTCATTGACATTTATGAACCATGTTTTTAAATTCTGAATTTAACTTTTTTAAACAACTGTTGCATTCAGCAAGTGACTTAACTAGGACTTAGTGAAGAGTATGAAAAACTAAGACTCTCCTAGGCTTGCTGTGTTCTGTAAGGAACCTAGGAGCAATCTGGGCTTTTCCCTTTTTCAGAAAATGCCCCTCACACACACACACAAGACATGTTGATGTAGACTGTTAGAGAATGTCAGTTTACAATTGAGAAAGAAAAATAAAATAAATTCTGGTTTAAGATCACTCTTTAGGAAACAGGGTGCTACTGCCATCTGGGGGAGGTTCTTTCCTGCTTCATTCAAGAAAGTCAATGTGCTCATCAGATGAATGAATCCCGTTCATTTTCCTTGTCATGTTCACCCAGGAAAGACTTTTTGACCCTCTGTCCATGAAGTCATAAGATCTTGGGGATGTTTCCAAGTTCTCTTCACACATATATACATACTTCAGAGAATTTTTGAGATAAAAAAGAAAATGAACCCCACTCTAATCAAGCTAAGTTTGTACATCTTACATACCATAAGAAATTATTTTGGGAATTATGGATATACACTAAGAAGCAACAAAAATCAAATTTGAAATATCAATAACAAAACACAAATCTTTTAGAAAAAAAAATTTATTTGACCAGAAGTTAGAGTTAATTTTATTCCTTTTCTTAAACATATTATCATTAATTGATAAAAGATTACATGTACTGAGATAATCATGCTAGTGATTCTGTTGATTAGGATAAGGTAATAAGTTTCAATTATATGGAAATAATTTAAAGAGTTTTCTTAGAGAATTTTGAATTTATGAACTAAATATTATTATGAAATCAGTATCCAATTATCATGCATATATTTTGTATCTGCTTATTGCAAGTTTTCATGAATTAGTGATATTGGTTATTTATCATATAAAATGGAAAAAAGTTGCCAATGCTATGGAATGTTAAATACTTACCAATCTTGCATTTCTTTATGCTATAGGTAATTATAATGAGAAACATATTAAATCAAAGAATTGAACCCTGGGAATAGAAGTTTCAGAAAATATCTATTAAAATTGTAAGACAGAAGTCAGTGCTGATTAGATAAAGACAATCAGTTATAAAGAGGATGTCTGGTAATAGATTAACTAAATTAAATAATATACTACCAGTCTCTGGCTGGTACAATAACACTGTCAGGAGATTAAAGTTCATACCAAAGAAAAACTACACTAGTTCCAGGGAGTCTGTGAAGAAAGCATTTTCAAACCAAAAAAGGTAAGTGCTACACAGCAAATGGATTGGGTTACCTAGTCATTTTTTAAAAACATCATGTATCTGACTGATTAGTAAAAAGAAATGAACTCTAACTCAGAGCAGTTGACACAAATGAATTAACTGCATGAGCTGCTGTCAACTTGAGGGATACACAAAAAACAAGTGACTGTTTGTGGGACTGTGAGTCTCCTTCAAGGTGTCTATTTTAAGATCTGGAGATATTAGAGTAAGGGGGCATTAGAGAACAAGAAGAGCCTGGAATACTTAAACCTGTGTAATAGAGTGAAAAGTTATAAGCAAAAATAATAAGTATGCTATACTAAAGTTTCTTTTACTTCTGAATAGAAGATTGAGCATACTTGGCAAGTTAGCCAGTATCTTTGCTTATCCATCAGTCAGTGAAAATGATTGATGAACTTAAAATTCTGTAAGGGCTTATACTCTGTACAAATGATTGACTGCAATTTCGTGCCTTGTAAATAGAGTAGGTTTTCCTGATATTCTCCTCCCTCTTAGCTAAGTTGAAAAATGTGCCAAGCTTTACTTTATCAAGAAGTCAACACTTTGCAATGACCTATGGTAGGGATGATTTACTAATAATTTCAGAAGAGAAATTACAAATACTTCTCATTTTCATCAGCATATAGCCTGGTTGTAAAAAAAAAAGTCTTGGTAAACAGAAATAGGAATCTTCTTTGACATTATTCATGTTTCATAGGAGACAAGCATTCAGGAAGTAGGGAAAGATGAGTTTTTACAGATGACATGTATTCAGGGAGTGGGAAGATAGGAAAGTAAACGATATTGTCAAAATTTAAAAAAGAAAAAAGTCTCTTTCTCCCACTATTCAATTCTTCAATAGTGAATAATTTTCAAATACTTTTTCTGGTTTTGTTCCTGAGCTCAAAAACCTGAATATCGATTCCTAAAACAACTAATCTCCTACACTAATGCATTAACATGGTCTTCCTAAATATGTTTTATGTTATCTTCATGAAGTTTGGGTACCCCTCTCCACCAATTTCCTGCAATTATTACTTCCTCCTACCTTATCTATATTCTGCTTTTCTCTGTCCTCCCACTGTAAACTACCACTGTTATTTCAATCTTCTGTCTTTACCACATCTTCATTTACTGGAGTTCTCTTTTGTGCCTTAGTCACTATAAAGGAGGGAAAAGTAAACCAAAGGTAAGACAGTCAGCCTCCATATCTGAGAGTTCTGCATTTGTGGATTCAACTAAACATGGATTGAAAATAATAAGAAAAGGAGTTGTGTGTGTATTGTTCATGGATAGGCTTTTTTGTTCCCTCACCATTATTCCCTAAGCAATACAGTATAATTTACATAGCACTTATATTGAAATATACATTATAAGTAATCTAGAGATCATTTAAAGTATTATACTGGAGGATGTACATGGATTAAACCAAATAATATACTATTTTGTATGGTACTTAAGCATCCATGGATTTTGGTATCCGCATGGAGATCCTGGAACCAATTCCTCCACGGATACTGAGGGATGACTGCATATGGAATGCTCCAGGTCAGGTAAGAAGCTTTTCATTGGGGCATGCAGACAATTAATAGTTTATGCTATACCTTTGCTTATCCATAGTGATGACAGACAGCAACAAGATGATTATCAACTTGGCACTCTTTGGCAGGACTCAGAGTGGGAAAAGTTCTGCTGGGAACATTCTACTGGGAAGTACTGACTTCCACAGCAGATTTGCTCCATGTTCTGTAACCACAGATTGCAGCTTGGGCCGAAGTTGTCACCTCCACAGCTTCATGCGTCGAGCGGGGCAAGAGATAACCCTGCAGGTCCAGGTGTTGGACACTCCCGGTTATCCACACAGCAAGCTGAGCATGAGTCACGTGAAACAAGAAGTCAAGACGGCACTGGCGCATCACTTTGGGCAAGAGGGTCTCCACCTTGCACTGCTGATCCTTAGAGCAGACGTGCCTTTCTATGGACAAGAAGAATCTTACCCAATCCAATTGATCCAGGTAATACAAAAACGTAATTATACTAGTGCCACTATTCCTATTTGGAGGACATTGCCCTAATAGGGGAGAAAAATTTGTTAAAGGAATAGTTTAAACCATAAAATATTAGTCACATAGGAGTAACCAGTAAAAATTACTTGCTTTTCCACAAGAATCATTTTTTATGATATCCTTTTAGGGAAATTCAGTAAGTCACTTTATAACTGGATCAAAAATTGAAGTAATAACCTTCTGAGGTTAACTAAGACTCAAAAACCTTAAGAACTGCAAACCTGAACGTTTTACACAATGTGGCCCCTGGACTATTGAGCCACTTGTTAAAAATGCATTTTCATTCCAGACCTACTGAATCAGCTCAAAATTGGGACCTGCATATCTGCATTTTTGTAAATTTCCATATATTTCTTAAAAACAGTTTGGTTTCAGAACCACTGAATTTAATTAAATACTGACTTCAACATCAAGGAGACAATCTGTTACAGTTCATCAACAAACATGTTCGTTCACTGCTTTGTCACTGAGTATTATTGAGCACTTGCACAGAGCCTAATGATTGGTACAGACTTGAGACTTAACTGTAATCTAGAAGAGACAAGTCAAACACAACAATGCATTAAGAGCCAATGTGTTGTGACATATGAGAGGGGGCTTCATAAGCCTTCAGATCATAATAAATATTCAAAGGAGATCTGTGCATTATTTAAAGGGGAAAAAAACAGGAATGCTTTGTGTGCCTCATCACCTGTAGCAGAAGGAACTGCTCCATTCCATCCATGAGAGGACCACAGGGACTTTGGGTTAAACATAAATGATATATGCCACCTTTGCTCAGTGGTCCATCCCTGTTTGTTTGTTTGTTTATTCACTATAAGTTCCTAAGATGGAGACTTATTCAGGCAGTTAGAGGAGTTAAGTGAGGGGAGAGGTCCATTATGGCCACAGCTAGGAGACAGAAGGAACATACATATTTATTTTATTCTAACTTTGTACAGCATATAAGAGCAAGCCTTATGTCTACTATTACTAACAATTCCTGGAAACTATTCATTGAACTGTTCCATTCTATTCAATCTCTCCATTCCTTACTCGGGATCCACCCACACTAAGTGCTGGACTTCACTAATATCACTTACTAAGATCACTGACTTACTGAGCTCACTGAAGCCATGTCTGCTAGCTCTGCAGGTAAACTAAATTGAAAATAGAGAATATATATTTTCCATTCAGGTATTTGTATAAATGCTAATTTTCTTTTGATCCAATCTCAGGCTATGCCAGTATAGGCCCTGTTATACCCAGAAAGATGGGATAGTTTGCTTTAATGATGTTTTTTTTCTCTTTAATAGTAAAGACAAAAGATTGTTTTAAATGACAGACGCACGTTTTGTTTTTCAGTAATTGTGCATGTTTCTAAAATTGAAAAAAAAAAGAAGCCATATGTGTAATCACAAGAAACTAGCGGAAAAAATTAAGGTGACAATAGCAAGAAAAAAATAAATAACCCTCATCATCCAACTCCTGTAAAATCAAGGACATGCTGTACAAAACTAAAGAAGAAAAGATGATTGCAATTAAGACATAATATGGAATCTAAGACAGCCCATAAACCTCCCCAGACTATTAAATCCTGCATTTCAAATGGTATTTCTGGTAGAAATCAAGTGATGGGAAACCTGCATCCATTACATCAGTGTAATTTTAAACCATTTTCAGAATTCATTTAAAGCTATTGCTAAATAAACATTTAGCTTAAATTATAGAGGAATGTAATTCAGTAAATGTACAAGCTATTTCTCAAAAGCTACCCTAACACTCTCCATATTTCCTACTAATTTTTCCTGATGTACCTATGCTGAGCCCAAAAGTTATTTTCAGTGATATACATTTTAAATATAGATTTTCTGACTTTAGACTCTAGAATAATATTATAATCCCTAATTTTTATTCTAGTTAATTTAATTCATACCCATCTCTGGTCTTTTAGGATAGTATCCAGCATCTACCTTCCGTAAGTCACTGTCCAATTCAGAAGTTGAAGATAGAGAGGAGATGGAAGGGCAAAGCTCAGAGGCAGCCTTTTTTTCCAGAATAAAAATCTTTTGTGTCCTGTGTAAACTCAGCAACCAAGACTTAGTAATCCTCAAAGTGTCTCATGAGACTTGGGAGGTACTGCAGATCTGTTTTGGTTTCCATCAGGGTCTTTGGTTGATGGTCTCCAAAGCATGAGCTGGAGGTTTCTGATTTTCTTTCTGAAGGTGCCTCAGCTCCTGGTGGCAGCCATCTGTATGTGCTCACACGTCTGGAACAGCTGCCAGATATCTAAATATTCAACAGGACCAGCAACTGTTAGGAAGGAGCAAGGAGCTGTTAAGGTCTTTGGGTTCACACATATCCTGGATTTCTCTTTTGTCTGATAAGAATAAAGCATCTGCCTTCTTCTTTTTCCTTTACACTTCCCAGGGGTGCTGGTGACTGTCACGAAAAGGTTTTACAAGGCCAGAGCCAGATAATTGGTCTCTCCTTTCCTGGGCCTCCCCCTTGTCTTCTTGAATATTCTTCCCAATTGTTTCTAATATTTTACAAAAGGGTTCTAGACTGCCAGCTGTGACAATGGAAACATTTCCCCAAATGATCTCTTTTTCTTTATTTATATTAGGCCTTTTATTAATTTATATTAAAATGAAGGAGAAGTCAGTGAGTCATCTCCCCAAAATTGGGAAATAAAGGGAAGGAATCATCTGAAAGTTTCTGGGAATGTTATTTGAATGTTAAAAGCAAAATCCACAAATAATGGGTCACAGAAGATATAATAAAGTCACCTCAAGGAAAGAGCTAGCACACAGCCAAGGCACTTTAGGAATTGAACCTAGGAATTGACCAAAGTGCATATTCTTCCCACTGTCATGGTATCATCCATTAGTACTGTGTACAAACAGGCTTTAGTACATATTTTTGTTTCATAATCAACGCCTTAACTGTTAATGTAGTCCACAAATAGCTAAATGCAAATACAAAAGTCTCAGACCAATTAGTGCCTAAATATACCAAAGACCATGGGCTTAGCTGTTCAATAGAAATTTAATTAAAAACAAGCCTAATGTAGTAATAAGACTTTATGATTTTAGTTTCTAACTTGCAAAATGGGGATAATTTTACCTATTAAAGAGTTCAGAGCATTAGATTTAATAAATGTGACATGCTTAGTGCTGTGCCTAACACAGTAGATTCATAGAAAATGACAAAGTATTACTATTACTATTGTTTTTACCAGATTTTGAAAGCACTTATTCAAATGAACCATAGATATGAGTGGAAAACTGGAGGCTAAGAGTGTGGATTCTAAGTAAGTTATATTTGTGTTCAAGTTTCTACTTAGTTACTTACTTGTGGCCTTGGGCAAGTAATTTCTTTAAATGCCATTGGTAAATTTGGAATGATTTCAGTATTCGTTTCACTAGGTTACTTTGGGGATTGATGTCATAGCTGAGATACTGGCACATGGCAAGTGTACAGTAAATTTTACCTCTGGTCACTATTACTTTAGTGTTGGTATTTGTTTTATCCTAATATTAGGACATATTATTTGTAGAAATAAATTTTGTTAAGTTTTATTTCAATAGACTTCAAAAGAAAATAACAATGAAATACAATCTAAATGACTCTAATTTATAAATTTTTAAAAATCTAGGAAAAAAAATGTACTAGTTTAGTGGGAAGAATATGAGCTCAACAGTCAGGGGAACCTTTGCTATGGGACCAGGCCCACCAATGATGAGCCATGTGGCTTAGGCTAAGCTGTCTAACATCGCACAACCTCAATATTCTCATCTGTAAAATGAGGCAATGAGGATGGAGGCTGTTTAAGGTTGCGTGCTCTCCGAATCTGATCTAATGAGGTCTTATCATTCAGCCTTGGCTCTCCGAGAAGGAAAATGTGGCACTTTAAAGAGGAATGAGAGTAAGGGAATATCATAAAATATAAAAAATGGTCCTTATTGTCCTCCTGTTCCATGATAATTTTTTTTTCTCAGTTGATGTAATAGTTGGCTTTTTACAAAGTTTCCCCCTAAAAAGTCCAGATGCTATGATTTCATCAACCACAAACAAATGGGGCAGGGCTGGTGAGGTCCTGGGAAAACTAATATAATTCTTGGAAAACAAAGTTTAGATTCTAACTAGTTGTCCCAAAAGGACTAGATGGACTCAGACCCATTAGCACTCTAAAACCAAACAGTTTGTGAATGTAAGATTTCTACCTAGCTTGGTACTGTGTTTCAATTATTAACACCAGCTAACTCACAGCAACTTATCTTCCTCTTGGATTTGGTGGGGGGAGGCATCAATCAACTGTGATTATTCTTTCTCTGGGTCCATTGAGAACATGTTTGGCCACTTGCATGATGATTCTGCACCAAGTGACACGACTTTCAAATATTCAGCTATTTTCTGGCCAAAAATCAATCTAAAGATTAAAAGCTAAATCAACCATTCTGTTCTGTTTTTGGCAGTAATTCAAAAGCGCAATTTCTCTCACAGTTTGGGACATGAGCATCCTTTCATAAATAATTATCAACATGCAAAAACTTCCCAGTGGCTGAACACATGGGTCTGTAAAGTGGTGTAGAGTTTAGGAGTCTGTCATGCATAGATGTTCTAACTCGATTTCCCTGAATGAGACAATGGTTTAAAGAATAAGAAATGTCTGGTGGCAACAGAGAGTGTATTGTTACTATGCAAAAAACAAAAACAAAAACAAAAAAAAACAGAAGCCAACAGAATACTATAAAAATGATATCATTTACTTCAATAAGTACTAACTTAGCAAGACAAGAACTCTATGTTATGGTGTATATCTCAGGAAAAGACTGTTGTACAGTTTATTTAGCATGAATTTTTACTATGGTGATATTTGAAAAATATTTAATGACAAGTATGGTCCAAGTATCAACCAATCAACATCTATGGGATAAGTTTAGATAGTGCTCATAGGTGAAGGTCAGTGGCTATTTATTAACTTTGTATGCATTTCAGTATCATAACCATCAGTATGATTATGTTGGTAGTGAACTGATTTGAGTATCTGATCTGGTTCTAAACTTGAGAAACTTTCAAAGAATCATCAAAGATAAATAGCTATAATTATATAGAAATAAAATCCCCATATTGTACAATCCCCAATCAGGCTTCTTATGTTGATTCCCTTATCAATTCCTATGCATTTTTAAGATTCAGCTCAAGGCTTTGTTTCATGCAAGAAACTTTTCCTGATCTTCTATTCTCTACCCTTTATCTTTGCTTCCCACCTCTACCTTAGATTGTGCTAAATATCTACCTGTATAGCATCAACATAATTTATATCACAACACTGACAAGTGCAAACAAATTGAAAGTATTTCTTTCCCATCTGCTTTTCTTTTTCCCCTCTAAGTTTAGTAATTACACAAGAATCCCTACTAGGTATTGAACAAAAAATGTATTTGTCTTGTTCTACATTGTGTCCTACCCTATAGAACATGCCTAGAACAAAGCAGACCCTTAATACATATGTGCAGAAGGAAGAAAACATCTGTAGTGCTTTTTAAACTTCAATTTCCATAAGGATTATGATGCATTTCGTGCAAGCCTCCCAGATTATTCTGAGGCAAATGGCCCAGATTTTTTTTTTTTATTGACAGAGCCTACATCTGACATTTGTAGCATTTGAGTAATTGTTTTAAACACTGGTATTAGTTGGTTAGGGCTGCTGTAACAAAGTACCACAAACAGGGTGTCTTAACAGATAGGTATTGTCTCTCAATTGTGGAGGCTACAACTCTGAAATCAAGATGTTAGCAAGGTTGGTTCCTACAAAGTGCTGTGAATGCAAGATCTGTTCCAGGCCCTCTGCTTGGCTTGACCATTTTCACGATCACATTCCCTATATTTGCATCTTCGTCCAAATTTCTCTGTTTTATAAGGATACCAATCATGTTAGAATATTTAACTAATTATATCTGCAATGATCTCATTTCCAAATAAGGGAGGTCACATTCTGAGGAAGTGGGAGTTTTATTCAACATATGAATTTGGGAGAGGACACAATTCAACACATAACACCATTCTTCATTTACTTTGCAAATCTGTGACTCCACTAAAGATCTGTTAAAATGCATTGAATACATGACAAGTTCTTAGACTACCGCTATCGTTATGCCACCATTAGATGAACTGGAATGGTAATATCTTATGGATTCTTAGATTTACACAAGAATTATGTTCTTTAAAAGTTGGGCTAATACATTTGTGTATTAAAGGAACATAAAAATATATAAGTCAGGTGCGGTGGTGCATGCCTGTAATCCCAGAGCCTTGGGAGGCTGAGGCAGGAAGATTGTGAGTTCAAAGCCAGACTCAGCAACTTAGTGAGGCCCTAAGCAACCCAGCAAGACCCTGTCTCTAAATAAAATGTAAAACAGGGCTGGGGATGTGGCTCAGTGGTTAAGCGCCACTAAGTTCAATCCCCAGTACAAAAAAAAAAAAAAAAAAAAAGAATGTAAGTTTAAGTACTTGCAAAAGTTATTCTGTAGAATCTTTTAGTTGAAATAATATTCCCTGATGTATTGACCTTGGAAATTGAATGTAGATTTTCCTGAAACAGAGCTTTTATTTTGGTGGTGGGGGGGGGGAATTGGTACTGGGACTTGAACCCAGGGGCTCTTAAACACTGAGCCACATCTCCTGCCTTTTTTTTTTTTTTTTGGATACAGGATCTTTCTAAGTTGCTTAGGGCTTTGCTAAATTGCCAAGGCTGAAGTTGTAAATGGAAATCTTTCCTTAAGTATAACACAATGATGTCTGTATAAATGTGTGTCTCTAGAACCCAAGCTGTGTAAGAGCATTCTTCCTCATGCTGTTATATACTTCAGCACCATTCAGACTTGTTAGAGTAGATGTGGGTTTATGACTGTCAAGTTTGCCCAGTACTGTAGACTTTTATCTCTAAAAGTTGGACTTGTTGATGGAATCCCATAGTAGTTTCAGTGTTAGATACAGTTTTTTTTCACCATACATCTGTGCATTTTCTCTTTAGGTGACTGAATATTTAAGGTATTTGTGTGCATAGTTAACTCAATTTTTATGGACTGTTGTTTCCTGTTAATGCATATTGCTCAGTGGCTTCAGTATATCTTACCTGTACTGACCAAACCTAAATAAAGACTTTTATTGTAACTCTTAAAAATAAAAAAATAAATTGCTAAGGCTGGTTTGAATTTGTGATCCTCTTGCCTCAGCCTCCTGAGCTGCTGGGATTACAGGTATGAACTACCACACTCAGCTAAACAAGCATTTTTAAAAGAAAGAAATATATAACATTGTACAACATAGAAAAACAAACTTTGAATAGATGCAAGGGAAAATGTTGAAACTATTCCCTGGGAGAGTTGCTCTGAATACAAAAGAGAAAGTACAGATTATAGGCAAATCCATCACAAAGAATAGTAGAAGCAAAGGAAGACTTTAGAGGAAATTACAACCTTGTGTCCCAAAGATTAATTAAACCTCACAACTAGACCCTCAAAATAAATAAACAAAGCCCTAAACCTTCTGAGATGATGATGAGATTCTAAATGCCAAATTTATTCAACAGATATTTACTGGAAGTTTACCATGTGCTAGCATCTCTGGCTGATACAGGAGTGACATGGACATGGCCTTCAAAGTGTTCATGATCAAGTTTTAGAGAGGAATGAATTAAATAAATGGCTCTGATAAAAGCCAGACTGTATCAGGAGTCGTAATTGGTAATTTTTTGAAGTGTTTCTAATTTTAAATACTTTCTTGCACATTTCTATAGTATTTTCATATTATATTTACATGTCTTTATTTCTTCCTTAATCTCTTTTTCCTTCTTCACTTCTTATTCTTTTCTTCTTTCAATTTTTCAATACCATAAACACTAATCCTATATTTGTTATGTACATTGACAATAGTTTACCAGTCTATCTTTCCATTTTTTAACAATTTTTACACTAGAGTTTTTACTAATATGTTGCTCCACATCTCTGTATGTCAATTTCTTCATATCATAATGGAGAAAATAACAGATTATCTCCCACAAAGAATAATGTTGAACTTCAAAAGAGATAGTACGTGTAAAGTACTTAGCACTGAATGTTAGTTGTTTACCCTTCTTTCTTTCTTCTGATTACCAGAGGTTCTGCCTTTTTCTTGTTATATTATTCCTAGGTATTTTGCATTTTCTTGCTGTTATAAACTGGTAGCACCTTTGAAGTGTTTTGGTAATGGGAGTGTTAGGAATGGAGAAATTCTTATTTGTCACATTGTCATGATTTCACATATCTTTGGAAACATTAAAAAAAAGTTAAATGGTTATTTCTAGATGCCTTTCATATTATGTGAATAATTTGCCACATGCAATTACTTCTGCTTTATATCAGCTTATTTTCACTAATCAAACAAGAATTTATTACATAACTAACTTCCACATATTACTAAACAAAGGAACACCAGTCTTTGATGTTTTTTTCAACCACATTAGAAGTCCTTCAATGTGTTTGATTTTAGGCATGTGGACTGAGGATGATGAGGATTACAGTAACACTTTGTAGTTTTTCCAAATCACCAAATGTATTTTGATCTTAGCTTTTCCTTTATATGTCATCTGATTAATCAACAGAGTATAACCAGATTATGTAATTTTAAGCCCCATGTAAACTTTTTTAGGGATAACACCATATCCTTTAATATATATACATATGTATATGTACAGACTTAATATATATATACATATACACACATATAAAAATTTTAAAGGATTTTTTTATCAATAAAAATCTTATATATGAGGCTTAAAATTACAAAATCTGGTGGGGATTGTATAAAACAATTCTCTAGTCAAGGTCCTCTGACTTCAAAGGAATTTAGTGGCTCTAACAAAGTCAGGTTGCCAGACAAGTATAAATGATTACTGAATGTTATAATTATTCAACATGCAACACAATAAGATACTATTTAATATCAAATTTATAATATGGATAAATTATAACAATAAATAAAAAGAGAACAAAAGTTTTTTTTCTCTTGAATGCTCATCCATCTCCCTCTATTTGCTTATAATACTGGACCTCATATCAGCTTCCCATTACATGTATCAGCTTTCAGAAATATAATGGCACATAGATCTGTTGGCTCACTATATTGGAACTTCATAACTCCTTTGCTCATTTTTGAGGAATAGATTCCAAAGCAAATAGCCATTTAACTTCTTTTCTCTTTCAGGAACTTCTGGGAGATACTTGGAAGAATTACACTGCTATTCTTTTCACCCATGCAGAAAAAATAGAAGATGCTGGGTTCAGTGAAAATGAATATTTACATGACGCCTCTGATACACTCTTAACCCTACTAAGTTCTATTAAGCAGAGATATGTTTTTCTGTATAAAAAAGGAAACTTATTTAATGAACAAAGAAGGAAAATCTTGGAAAGAATTGTGGAATTTATAAAAGAGAATCATTATCAAGGTCTTACTTTTAAATAAAATTTAAATAAAAAGAGCATTGAACAATGGAGACAGAAACCTGGTTTCAAAAATTTGCCTTCCTAAGCATAAATGTGGACTTTGAAAATTCCTTACATGGTCAGTGAGTGTACATTTATATAACCACTTTGGAAAACTGTAAGAACATCATCAGAGATTCAAGACTTCTAATGCAAATCCCACAATATAGCAATTAGACACCTAAATACATAACCAACAGAAAGGTGTGCACTTGTGCACTAAAAGACAGGCATGCACAAGAATGTTCATAGCAGTACTATTCATAATAGCTAAAAACTGGAAACTATCCAAATGTTCATTAATAGTAAATATGTAAATTGTGGCATGTTAATACAATGAGATACCTTACAGAGCAAACTTGACTCCATATCACATTATCAAACAACTGTTCAAACATAATGCTGAAAGACAGAAGCCAGACAGAAAAAAAGCACATTCTCTGATTCTGTTTGCATAAAGTTCAAAAAAATTCAAAAACTAAAGTCATCCCAACTACTCTCTTTCTGTGCCAAGGCTTGGAAGAGTGGTTTCCCTGGGGAATAATGAGCAACACATGCACTTGAGGTAGCCTCTGAGGTTTGTTAATGCTGTTTTTTCGATTTATGAGCTGGTTTCACAGGTTGAGTTCACCTTGTGAAAAAGCAACAACAAATGCTTGTGATTTATCTGCAACTTAGTATATGTTATATTTAAATAAAAGTTTAAAAAATGGCAAAGTAGGGTTCAAGTTTTTAAAAGTTAGCTCCACTGCTCACTTAATACTAGAGAAGGAAAATTGCTTATCACTTCTCAGAGTCTGTTTCTTCACATGGAATACCTGCTTCATCATTATTGTAATGATTAAATGACTTGGCACATGGTAAATGCTCAATAAGTGTTACCTTTATTTTTTCCACTTTCCTAAAATCTGTGGTTCCTATTTAGGTTTGGAAACATCAGGTAAAAACTTGGAGCAAGCCCTCTGGCAAGAATAGCGTAGCAATTGTGATCACCAACTATAGAGAACCTCTGTATCTCCCCCACCTTAGAAGGCTGGGGACTTCAGTGTACTAGAGATTCTCAGGATGGTCTCAATGACAGCAGTGAGAATTAAAGGAAAATAATTCCAGTTGATTATAGGAGCCAATTCCATGACCAAGTCAAATCATAACACTTCCATATTTCATGATTACATATGAGTTTTTGCTAAGATATTCACCAATTTGCAAACAGCTTGTTTTCATAAAGGTAATTCATAAGTTGTGTATTTTCCATTAAAAACAGAATTACAACTGCTTGTTTTTCTCCTGGAGTAATCCTCAAAAGCCTACTTTTTATGTTCAATATTACTTAAACTCTATTGTAGATGGTATTTATTAAATAATTCATCCTTTTCCTACTTAAGTGATAGGTAGATAGCTAGATCTAAATATAGACATGGAGTTCTCTGGAGTCTATTTCTGGATATATTCTGAATTCTTTATTCTTTTCCATTATTTATCTTATTTACATAAAATAATGATTTAAATATAATGGTTTTCTTAATACATAATATCTATATATCTTTATGTAGTATATTATAGTAATTTAATACATGTATACAATGTGTAATAATTAAGTCAGGGTAAAAAGCATTTCCATTTCTTCAAACATTAATTACTTTTAAGTGTTGGGAATTTTATACCCTTCTAGTCATTTTAAAATATATCATAGATTGTTATAACTAATATTTACCCTACTGTGCTAAAGAACTGGAATTCCTCCATTCTGTGTGTTGGTACATTCCTTGATAACTGGGAGGTCGTTTTCCTTATTATTATTGTTTTTTCAAAAGATGTTCTAGGCTGGGGTATATCTCAGTAGTAGAGCACTTGACTAATATACCCTAAATTTGATGCCCAGCACTACCAAAAAAATAAAAATAAAGATTTTCTGGCTTCTCTCAGACATTCATTTCATATATAGTCTAAGATTATCTTTTTTATTTCCCAAACATACGGTTTTATAGTATGTATGTATACATGTGTTTTATGACAAATTACATTCTGTGATATTAAATCCTTTCTTACAAGCATATAGGATATTTCTCCATCTTTGGGATCAAAAACAATTTGGAGCTTTTCATCATAAATCCCCCTGTTTGTTTCATTCCTTAATTTTGGAGGAATTGGGGCATCTATCCTCTGGCTGGCTCTTTATTGCTGCATCAGTGTATAGATTCCACCAAGGGCATCTGAAGCATAAGAGCCAGATGCTTATTCCTGAAGGTACTAATATAAACCTGCCAAAGAAGTCTGAAACAGTTAGTAGCTCCACCTAGGGAAGAATTTTGATAATCATGCATAAGAACTTTTTCTATAACCTCCCAGCTCTGTTATTTTGGTGACTTTGACAAGCAACTGTGTGCAATATCCTCCCATTTCTGACTGACTTCTGCTGAAGACATTGTGATTATTTTTCAAGTGGTTGTGTTAGGTAGCTAGCCAACCATGAATGGATGAGCAGGGAAAGGACAACTAGGGGTGACTGAAAGCCACAGGGAACCTTATCTGACAGGCAGACAGGTAGTTCAAAGTCTCCCCAAGCCATAATTACATCCCACTAAGATAGACTGTTGTCACACCCTACCAGATAGCCTGGACCCTCACCTATCACTGAAACTATCACAAACCCCAATTATCCTGGCAACCAATATATCAAGATGCTCACAAAGAAAGCTCACTGAGGTTATTCAAAGGTTGACTTGCTGATTAAGGAGGTAGGAAATTGAGACAGAAACAGGTGGATTCAATTGCCTGAAAAACAACTCTGAGTGCCACGTCAACCTCTCTTTGAGGCAGTCTGTAGTTCCTATGCTGTCAAGCGAAAGTTCAAGAGGTGGGCTTGGGTGGGGCTCTTGGGAAACTTCCCTGGGACCTCTAATGAAACTGGAGGGCACACAAATTTAGTAAAAAGAAAACAGATTTATTTAAAGTCAGCATTGAAGGAAGATAGAGGAGCCATTTTCTGTCTTAAATCTCTATCTTTGGAAACACAGGGACAGAAGAAGAGGAAGCTCACACCATCCTTCTCCTCTCTTGAGAGGACTCACTCTCTCCCTTCAGAGTGCTCTCATTTTCCGTTCTAATAAACTCACATGTCTGAAATCTTTCTGGCATGATCACAAGAATAAGGGTGAAGGGGGGGGGGGCTCTGTGGCTGCCTTAGTTTCATAGCAGGGCTCATGCCCAGTAACAGGTGGTCCTCCATAGTTGAAGATTTGTCCAGTTCTTTGATACGATTGATCCCTCATCAGAGGGGAAGTGACAAATTATGAGTCAGTGTCAAAAGACCCCCTTTTTAGCCAAATTTAAGCAATAAGAGGGTTAGAAATGTAGTCCTTATACTAAGTCCAGCATTAAGGATTTGGACAAAGAAAATACGAAGCATTAATAAGAGCAAAGCAAATCTACTATCTATAGTAGATTTAAACTAATAAACATAATTTCTTTAGCACTACCAATTTTATCTAGAGAAAACCAATTTTTTTTGTAAAAGTAGATCCATTCAAAATTTGCATTAATAATCTGTTAGCTGGAGTCTTTGTCTTATGCAAACTAAGGTGAATTACCATTTGGGTAGAAAACTCAGTATCACATTTTACAATATCTTCAGAATTTGAGGTTTAGGGCTGGGGTTGTTGCTCAGTAGTAGAGTGCTTGCCTCTCCCTTGTGAGGCCTTGGGTTCGATCCTCAGCATCACATAAAAATAAATAAATAAAGATATTTTAAAAATTGGGGGTTTATTCCACAGAATGGTAAAAATTTTGAATGTGGGATTACAAGAAATAAAGTTTATTCAAGAATTAAGAACATGTAAGTATCATATCCCAAATACATTTTGCAAGACAAGTTGTAAAGCAGTATAACTGAGAGAATCTTATACATATACTGAAATTTTTAATTTTAAATTTATCTACATATGAACAATGAATAAAACAAGATTTCAATTTATTAACTAAAGGGATATGGTTCATGCAATCTAAAATGACTACAAGAAGGGCATGGTGGAGCATGCCTGTAATCTCAGTGATTTGGGAGGCTAAGTCAGGAAGATTGCAAATTCTAGACCAATCTCAGCAACTTAGTGAAGCCCTCTGAGAAACAGAAAATCCAGGTGATCCATTTTCAAAATACAATATTTAGCTTTAAATGTAAAATGACTTGGGATGTAAGAAAGGCAGCTGGAGGGGAAAGCAGGATGGAAAGTTACAATCAGGTAACACTGAGTGTAAAGATTTACAGCCCCTTGACAGACAGGAGATGAGAAGGATGGAGCCTGAGCTGACCAAAAGAGATAAACTGTGAACATGCCAAAAGGCCCTCAATCTATGGGGACTTTCCTTCCACAAGGGAACTAAAGTGGGTGGGTTCTACAACTAGAGGTATATTTCTTTAAATAACACAATAGGAGATATTGAAGTAGGCTCTGACCAATGTAAGAGGGTAGTCAAATACCCTCTTTCCTTAATAGCTTAATGTTTCCTGCCAAAGACTGTAACATCGGTCCTTATTTATGGGCAATAACCTAGTACTCTTCCATCAGAGATAGAGGCCTAGCAGACTGTCTGCTCCGGGCTCCTGCTTTGGTTTTGATTGCTGTGTGCCATTCTGCACGTGGAAGTAAAATTCTTGCCCTTTCAACAGAGCTGATTAGTGTCCAACTGTTTGTTTTGACTTCTGGGGTGCACAGGATTCTCAGTATTTCCAGAGCTCTAAGCAATTTAGCAAGGCCCTGTCTCAAAATAGAAAATTAAAAAGGTTTGGGATGTGGCTCAGTGGCTAAGCCCTAGGTTCAATACTCAGTACCAAAAAATAACTACAAATAACTACAAACAATACATAATGTATTATTACTACATAGATTGTTCAACATTTGAGCAAAACAGTTTAGTTACCTTTACAATATGTTAAGACATAAATCATGAAAAAATAATGATGATAACGATGCAGCATTATGTCAGGACTATAAGATTTATAAAACTTTATAAAAATTTAAAATATTTGTATCAATAAAACATACTATATTGAGGTAGGATAGAGGAAATAGAACATAAGTAGAAAGAAGACATAAAGAAAGAACAAGAGAATAAAATTTCAATTTTAAAATTTTATATTTTTCCAGGCCTATCACTCCTAGGTCAGTCTTTCTCCCAGGTCAATCACTCCCAAATTCTTGGGAAATCTGTAAATCTATGTGGGGACTGTTAATTATTCTTTCCCCCACTAATAGATTAAGTAAAGAGTGATATGACACTGAAAAACCTATAACTTAGTGAACTTCCAGTACTATCTACTGATCAGATAATGAAGACCACATCACCAGACTGATAGCATTTTTATATATCTTCCCATGCTTGCTCTCCACTGAGTTCCCTTTGAAGAAGAATCAGGAAACCCAAACACTTGTTTCTCACTCTTAAGATGGCCCACGTTCATCCAGGTATTCTGTGCTTTATCCTTAAAAGTCATCTCTCTTGAACCTGCCTGCAGTCTTCCTTTTTTGTCTGTGTGTGTGTGTGTGTGTGTGTGTGTGTGTGGTGTGCTGGGAATTGAACCAGGACCTTGTGCATGCAAGGCAGGTAAGCACTCTACCAATTGACCTATATCCCCAGCCCAGTCTTCCTTGATTATGTATTTATTTTCTTTCCTTTTTTTCATAAGGAATCCACAACTTTTATTGATAGTTGAGTAACTTGAAAAAATTATCTTCTCTATCAAAAGAAATTCTCTTCTCTAATATAGATGAGATCGTAATGCCATCCAGTTACTATTTATTACTTACAATCAGGGACCCTGAGCTTCAATATCATAGTTGGAAGAATTAAGAAAAATTTGGTTTTTTAAATTAAATTATTTATTTATTCTAATTTGTTATACATGAAAGCAATTCATTTCATATTACACATATAGAGCACAATTTTTCAAGTCACTGATTGTACACAAAGTATTTTCACACCATTCATGTCTTCATACATGTACTTAGGTAATGATGTCTAACTCATTCCACCATCATTCTTACCCGCTTGCCCCCTTCCTCCCCTTCCCGTATCTAAAGTTCCTCCATTCCTCGAATGCTCCCCACCCCCATTGCCACTATGAGTCAGCATCCTCATATCAAAGAAAACATTCAGCCTTTGATTTGGGGGAATTGGCTTGCTTCACTTAGCATTATATTCTCCAACTTCATCCATTTACCTGCAAATGCCATGATTTTATTCTCTTTTAATGCTGAGTAATGTTCCATTGTGTATATATACCAAAATTTCCCTATCTATTCATCTATTGAAGGGCATTTAGGTTGGTTCCATAGTTTAACTATTGTGAATTGTGCTGCTATAAACACTGATGTGGCTGTGTCCCTGTAATATGCTGTTTTTAAGTCCTTCGGGTATAAATCAAGGAGTTGGATAGCTGGGTCAAATGGTGGTTCTATTCCAAGTTTTCTAAGGAAGCTCCATACTGCTTTCCAGATTGACTGCACCAATTTGCAGTCCCACCAGCAATGTATGAAGTGTGCCTTTTTTGAGGGACCTTGTTGCTAAATAAAATACAAAAAAAAAAACAAAAACAAAAACAAAAACAAAACAGCTAGAATGTGGCTAAGTGATTGAGTGCCATTGATTCAATCCCCAGTATAAAAAAAAAAAATAGTCAATGCTAGCAAGGTATTTGGGTTAGTAAGATGTACCACTTGTAGAAATTCCTTCCTAAAGTGTCACCAGTGGGCCAGAGATTTCCTCCTTAGGGGTCTCAGAAAATCCCATACAATAAAGAGTCTACTACGGTTGTTCATGCCCTCATTTGTACCTCCAGACAGGCTATAAAAAGTTCCTTCTTATCCAGGAATGGACTATGCTTCTGAATTGGAATTCCCTAAAGACTCTTAAGCAGCACCTCAACACCTCTGCTAGGATTCTAGTCAAGTTTCCCTGGGTGGACCAGCAAACATTTGTCTTGTCTGAGAGACACCCTCTGTTGTTGCAGCCATCAGATTTTGGCCTCTGCTAAGCCAATGGCCAAGTTAACAAAGAAC
Organism: Ictidomys tridecemlineatus; assembly: GCF_052094955.1. Taxonomy (NCBI): domain Eukaryota; kingdom Metazoa; phylum Chordata; class Mammalia; order Rodentia; family Sciuridae; genus Ictidomys; species Ictidomys tridecemlineatus. The sequence continues at coordinate 97,185,709 of NC_135485.1, forward strand.
ACATAAAACACTTTCATTAAACTCCAGTGTATATTTAGATATAGAGGCTGCACTGTATTACAAGAGTATGTTAACTCTTTTAAAAAGTCATTTTAATAAAAAGGTTCTTTTAAAGGCATAAGTACTTAATGAAAGTAAAACAGAAAAGGAGAAAAAGTCAAATGAAAAGGAAGAAAAGTTGGTTCATAGCATTTGCCTTACTTGTGGACTTCCTTTCTGGTTCCTGAACTGTCATAACCTCTGAATGACACATGCTTTGATATGTGGCTCCTTGGGACTCCTCACTTCAGATTTGTGTGGCCTTCTCTATTTGAATATTCCATGTCTCCAACACTAGATTCTGTGCTTTCTTTCATTTCTTTGTTACTGTTTTAGCATTCTCTGCAACATTCTCCCCGACTCTAAGGTTCAGTTTGTCATCATCCTTACTTCCTCTAGCTTTTAATCCTTGCAAAAGAATATTGTGCAAATTTTGATAATTTTGAGGTTTTTCAGTATAGTTGTGTAACTTCAGTTTTCATGTATTCAGCAATTTCACCAGGCTTGTTTTTCCAGGGAAACATTTTTTTCCAACAAACCTGCAATATTTTCTCTATTTAATTTTGGAATCCCTAACATAATTAGGATCTTTCAAATTATTCTTGTAGGGAAAATGGCCACTAAACCACTGGAACATGCAATAACTCTTTCCAAGTCACTATGTCTTGATGGGCATGAATGCTGTTGAGTTCAATAGTGCCATCATGATATCTTTAAGGGTCCTCCTTATATTCTTTATGATCTCTTCTGGACAGTACTGGAAAGCAAGGCCACAATCTACCAAGTACACTTGGTCAAGATTTCTAAAGATCAGAAGATTTGAGGTCTTGATATCTCCATGTACATACCCATGCTCATGAATATATTTCAGAGTATCCAAAATTGGTAAGCTTAGCTGCAAGACAGTTTTCTGAGAAAATCTTTTGGCATTTGCTTCATATATTTTCTGAAGGGCACCTCCAAAGCAATCAATTAACATAAGTCTGCAACTTTTTGCATTTTTATTATGTAGACCAGAACCTCTAATGTTTAGAAACACCAGTGTACTAAAGTTCATGGGTATGAATCCATTTCTGAATTTGCTCTGGTTTTGCAGCTTGCTGGGAGAACTTTAAATTCAGTTTTAAAAAAAGGTTCATTGTCACTGGTTTCTACTTTTATAGTCTGAGTTGTTTCGTTGTCAACTTATTTCAAAGATTTTTTTATCAGCAAGATATATAACAGTCAAAGCTACCTTGGCCAATGGGTAATCCTACTTTCCATTCCTTTCTTGAAACATCAGTTATTATCTCCCCAGCTGCAAATTGTTCTGCAAGACATCTCTTTGCACGGCTCTGCCATCCTGAGCTGATTTTATATGAGACATTTTTCACCGGAGTTGTTCTGCCCTGCACAAATTTCCCACTTCTGTCTTAAATGATTATCCTCCAAACACACAAAAATAATTGCTGAGAATTTTGTATCTCTGAATCTTAGCCCACACTGACCAGTAACCCAAAAAACAAGATCCACATGGTTTATTTAAGACCCAAATGGTGAAGAGATTATTTCACACCACCTGGTAACACAAAAGTGAATCATGCAAAATTCAAAAGGCTACACGTATTTTAGCTCCAAATGGCAGAGGTAAAAATTTTCCAGGACCCTGGAGTGCCTAGAGCTGGCCAGCTCCCCAAAACCTTTTTCTTCTATCATCCAAGCACTTATGGGTTAATGTCAGAGCAGGGAAGGAAGGAAAATTCCCCTTATGCAAAGAGGCTCTGGGTAACTGCTGGGATTTTTCCTGAAGTTCCAACTGAGTGTTTGGCTAGCAAGCAGTTGAATCTCTTCTTCCTGTGAGATCCTGGTGGCTCCCCTCAGTGGAGACTGCTCAAAGAGGACTCTCCTAGCTGTCTCACCAAAACTGTTCTGGGGAATAGGGTCCACTAAAGCTTGCAGACAAAGGTTGGTGAAGAAAACAGGTCCTGAGGAAGATAGAGGGGGGTCTTTTCTGTATCTCTAACTTCAGAGAGTTTGGTGTCTAGACAGCTTTTATAAGAGGAGAGGGGGTGGCACAGTAGGACAAAATGCATACACAGATTTAGCTAGGCTGGGCTAATCAGAAATATATCACAGTTTAAGTTTCCTAAGTGCTTGCCTGGGTGAGGGAGGAGCTTCTTAGCTTCCATTCTCAGCATGAGCAAGTTTGAGAGCCAAATTAATTGAAGTTTTTAATTTTAAAGGGGATTGGTTATATTATGTCTTTTAATTTAATATGCAAATATGAGGAAGTCCATTCCTTACCACTTCCTTCCTTTTTCATCTTCCTTCATCTTTTCTAGTTAGTTTTCCTAATATATCCTGAATCCTAACATAGTATTATATGAGGCATCAACTTCTAAATGTACTCTTGTGTGTACCCTTATGCAATAGCAAATCCAACTCTGAATAATAACCAGGATCAGTGAATGCAGGAAAATAATGTGTTAGTTGTTAATGGGATTGCTCAATCATATGAATGAGGCACTAAAATGAACAATGAACTGTGTGCCACCTGAGGCTGTGCCGTTCAAATTTTTCTGAATGAGAGTGCATATGTATTCATCAAATAAACAAACCATTTCTGGAGATAATTACAACTCACAACAAAAGAACCATGTGAGTAGGATTAGCTCTAGGCCAAATAAATGATGTCCAGACAGTTTGTCTTTGGTGTCCTGCCACCTTTTCTATTAGAGTCTATTGTTTACCATCTTTCCTCATGTCCTTCCAGGTGCCCATTCTGTATGCTATTCTCATCTGGAAGCCACAAATTTCCAGTAAACTTTATATTTGAAAGTGCCTTGAACATTTTAGAAGATTGTATACTTGGTATTTTTATGCAGCTAGGATTATTATCTCCTTAGTTAATTCCATTCTGGGAGCCTTAAACCTGCCAGCCACTCTTGGGTTTATTCTTCTAGACCTATGACCTCGATTAACAATTTCAGATTTTCTTCTACCATTCTTCCTTTCTTTTCTTGTTAAGCTATATTTATCTGTACTCTGCCTTTTCTTTTGAAGGATTCGCTTAGTTTTTCCCTGCTATTGATTTTCAGACATATTGCACTTTGTGTACATAAGATTAAGGTTTTTCAAGTGGCATTGCTAATTCCCAGATTCTCACTCAAATTTAATTTAAAAATAATTGTCTTTTCAAACATACAAAGTTTTTGTTCTCTTACTTGCTGTTTTAAGAGAAAATATTTTCTTTTCATATGAAAACTGAAGATTATGGAAAAAAGTTATTTCAACCAACTTTTTTTTTTGCTAAACTTATTAAAAATGACTTTTAGTTTGTATTTTTCATTAATCATTTTCAAAGAGAAATTCAGTTAGGTGTTGATTTTGGATGACTTTGTACTGTTCTTTCCAAATTTTCCAGGTGTGAAAATTTGAGTGGGTTTGAAATGAATAAGTTATCAGCCAAATATGTAACTTAAGGCTGAAAACTTAAGTGGATGTATATATTGAGAGCCTTTCTCTGTGGCATGTATGATATTCTAATAAGGGAATTTACTAAAGCTAAGGTAAGACTTTTTCAGAAGGCCTTGACATGAGATTCATTACTTGAATGCCATAGAGGATGTGAGCAGACATTCACAATTGCTATTTGGACAATTCTGTAGGCATTGTGTAGTGATAGGAAGGACAAGAAGAGTATTATTTAGCTCTTCATTAAAAAGGATTATTCTTTCTCCTTGCAATTACTGAGCCCCAGGCTTGTTTCTGTTCCTGTTGCTAAGGACAATAGCCTGCCAGATAGGAAATGATTTTGATGAAGATATAACACTTGCATACATTTTTTTATTTAAAAATCTGGGGAATTGGGAATAGAGTATGTTAGGGGAGTGGAAAAAAACAGAAATAAGGTAATACACAAGGGTGAAAAACACAATGTACATTCAATAATTCACACTCTGAAATTTCAGATGGCTCACTTTCAAATCAACAATTATTTCATTGTTCTAGGTCCCACCTCCAAATAATCTTTCTGGAGTTATGCACCAATGAATTATCTCTGCCAAGATTTATTCAGAGGAAAAACCCTAATCATAAAAAAATACAATAAACAAGTATGTATGAGTCACTCTTTCCCATTCCAACAGGTTGGTACCTAAAGATTTTGTTTTATACAGAGGCATATTAGCTCATCAGCAACTATTCTATTTTTCATCATTATTACAAAATTTATGGTTATCATTCTAATAGTACTACAATTGAGTGTACGCAGAAAAAGTCGTTACTATTTTAAATTCTCTATCCAGAATTTAGTTACTTCTCTTATACGTTGGCTTTTGGGATGGATTGTCATTACGGGGTCAATGCCTTCAACAACAGTGTACTACTCATAAGAATAAGGGTATATGGTTCAGCAAATAAAAAGGCAACTGTTGTCAGCAGCAGTAGCAGCCTGATTTTGCCAAGGGAATTCCTCCCCAGAAAAAAGAAAAATATCTAATAAAGATTCTTCATATCCATTCCTGGGGAGTGTTTAATACTCTCATTTTGCTATATAATAATCTCTTAAATATTCCACTGAAGCAGTTAGTATAGATTAGGGTGTTTTTTTTTTGTTTGTTTGTTTTTTGGTCACCATCTTTCCTAACAAGTTTAATCAAAAGGAATTAAACAACAACAAAACCTCTTCCTAAACTTCTCACTCAAATAAAAGAAACCATCAAATTACTTAATTAACATGGAAGAAAGTATACTATAATGGAGAAGAACACAGGATAAGTAAGATTTGTAAGAAAATGTAGATTTCTGCTTAGTACAGATGTTTAACTGTTAGTTTTGGGGGATTAAATAATAGAGCTACCTCACAAGAAGAAATGGATATGACGTGTGAAAACATTTTGGAAGCTATAAAGCATTATGTATTTTGATGATAATTTTATTATAAAACCCATGACTATAGACAGATATGTCTTCTTTGGCTGTTGTTGACGATTATTCCTTCACTAAAATTTTGGAGAGTACAGCTTTCTCCACAAAGACTGCAATTTGCTGTATTATTGTCAGTTGAGTTACACTAACTTGTTTCCTGTAGTTTTAAATTTTGTATCTTAATATAATGAGTTTGTAGTTTTCTCACTGTTGCATGTCACTAAGAACCAGGAGCTGTGTGATAATTCATGTAAAGCTTGTGTCTAATGTCTACTTCCAATTATACTTTTTATTTTTAAAGATACAACATATGATAAAAAGATAGAGGAGATAAATTCATGCCCCTTTGAAATGGTGAAGTATTCCCTCACCTCCAAGAAATTGGAAATGGGATTGCTTCTGTTTATATTAAGCCAAGTAAAGCAACACACATAGTTAGAAACACATTTAAGAGCACTGTAATACTATCTATAACATCAATGACATTAAACTTGTAAAAGAGCCTCAATAAACAGAGCTGGCCAACATCTAAAAATCTAAAAAAATGTATGCCAATGGAAGTGGAGGGAGAGGAGAGAAAGTTTCTTTAATAAGCATCCACAGAAAGAGAAGAGACATTACATTGATGTATAGAGGACTGATCAGGTCTACTATGACAGGGCCTTCATCCAATATGAAACAAGAAATCTCCTGAACTGGAATTCAAGTTCTCAGAAAATGTGATACCAGAAACAGAGACAGAAGGAATAGAAACACTAGCTTTTGAAAGAAATATGCCTATCATAAATTGATACCAATTCAGTATACATCTATTATATTCTAGGTATTGTTTTAAGTATTTTATGGGTACTGATTTAACAAAATCTTTAGATCTGTAGGTACAGTTGTTTTCTACTTATAGATGAGGGAAGCAAAGTATATAGAAGCCAAATAGTTTTCCATGGTTCCACAGGCATTTGAGTAACAGAGCCTGATACATAAACTAAGCCATTTGGCTTCAAAACCAATACGAGTAATCTTGATAGATTTAGCATCTCTGACAATCTCCTACAGATCCAAGTTTTTGGTCTTGCAAAGCTAAGGCCTAGACTCAGAGACCGGTTAAAACTCACCAAGATTTCTCTACAAGGGTCCCTTCCCGACCCACACCCTGTACCTTGCTGACGTGATTCTCCTCAAACTTCCACGAATATGGAAAAGCTTATAAATAGTCTAACCAGGAGTTTACATACTTTAAAAAGCAACAACAAATTTTCTGTTTGGTGGGCACTTAATAATGTTCTTGGTAGAAGCAGGGCAAAAAAAAAAAAAAAAAGATTTCTAATTTTATGTTGAAATCAACATGTCCTAAAAAGGATTCATTTTAAAAGAATACTACAGGGCTGAGATTGTAGCTCAGTGGTAGAGCACTTGCTTATTATGTGTGAGGAACTGGGTTTGATTCTCAGCACCACATATAAACAAACAAACAAATAAATAAATAAAATAAAGTTCTATCAACAACTAAAGAAATATTTAAAAAATACTACTACACATGGAGTTTTTAAATAGATGTTCCTCAACTTACCATGGGGTTACATCCTGATATACCCATTGAAAGTTGAAAACAGAAATTGAAAATGCATTTAATGCACCTAACCTACCAAACATCATAGTGTAGTAACACAGTATGATGGAAAGTATTGCTTATTTTCCGTTGTGATCTCATGGCTGACCAAAAGCTATGGCTTGCTGCTACTGCCCACAAGTACTAGAGAGTATTACAATGACATTGCTAACCCAGGAAAAGATTAAAGTTAAAAATCTGAAGTATGGTTTCCACTAAGCACATATCCATCATAAAGCTGAAAAATCTTAAGTCAAACCATTGTAAAGTGAGGACTGTCTCTATAAGAAAAGCTAGTACTCTCAGCCTTCACCAAGGTAGTGGGCTGCTCTTGCAAAACTAAGTGTGTTAGAGGAGGGTCACCTTTTCTCTAGGTTCAGTTAGCAATATAAATAGAAATCAAGAAAGTGAATGATCACTAATCAGAAGGTGCCAGCTGTTAAGCCTCTGATCTAATACTACCTTCTGATGTTGAAATCCTTAAAAGGCAGACTACTGTAAGAAGCCAGAAGGGTTATATCCAGTTTGGTAACAATGTCTTTCTTTTTGTTGTTGATTCCCTCAGAACTCTCCCATCCCAGCATAATAAATAAACTGTAATTAGATTTTCTGTAAAAAATAAAAACTATATAGGGGCTAACTTGAAAACCTAATTAATGCTTTTATTTAACTTGAAAAATTGCTCATTAATTTCCAACTTCTTTCTCTCTTTAGCATAAATTTTTAAAGATCTGATAGGATTGCTGAAGGAAGCATGGTCATTTGGTAAAATTGGCAAGGTATACTATAGTACTTGACTAAGAAAAGACGTATGTGCTCTAATCTTAGCTGGTCAATATGAGATCTCCTGAGCACCAACCCTAGTCCCCTACGTGGCCCCATTTCTGCTTTGACAAGATGAAAGAAACTATCATGAACCAGGGACAACTCGCTCAACTTCAGGCACAAGTGCACAGTGGTGGGAAAAAAACTGCTTGCAGAATTGTTAGATCACGAAGCAAAGAAAAGACCACTGTCTCCAATTAAAATCAAATTAAAGCAAGCTTATTATTTCCACCAGCCGGGCTGCCTCTCCCAACAAAAACCACGGGAGCCAGACAGGCCCGCAGCTTTCTAGCCCAGAAAGTTACACAAAGGGGGGGGGGTTACAGATAACAAACCCTGACGTGCATAACACAGAGGCTAGTTTATATTTTTGCTGGTCCTGACATCAGAATTTATGAAAGTCATTAGAGCCTCAGAGAGGGTTGTTACATGGTCAAGGAAAGTTAGGCATGGGTGAGTTCAAGGCACGGGCAGGCATTCCAAGCAGTTTAGAATTTGCAGTAATTTATAGTAAAGCCGAAATTAGTTTTTTATGCCTTTGTGGCAAGATGGCTTCCAAATTTAAGAGGGAATCAGACTGAGTTTATCAAAATAAGAAAGTGGATCATAGAATAGCCATAGCAGATGATAAAAAACTTCAGTTCTCCTAAAGAAGTTAGGGGTAAACAATATCTCAAGTATCAAAGAGGTGGATATGTTTATAAACCAAGGAACAGTGATTCACTTTAACAGTCCTAAAGTTCAGGCATCTCTCTGGCAGCAAACAGTTTGACCATTATAGGCCATATTGAGACAAAGCAACTGACCGAAATGCTACCTAGCATCTTAAACCAGCTTGGTGCAGACAGTTTGACTAGTTTAAGGAGGCTGGCTGAAGCTCTGCCCAAACAATCTGTGGATGGAAAAGCAACACTTGCTACTGGAGAGAATGATAATGAAGATTTTGTGGAGAATTTTGATGAGGCTTCTAAGAATGAGGCAACTTATCAACTTCTGAAGAAGGTAAATTTTAGGAAGTTACTGGGAGCTGGTATTTGTATTAGAACTGCTTTTTAAAGTTGTTTGTGTATTTGATAAAATCTAGATCTCTAATATTTTTAAGCCCAAGCTCCTTGGACCTCATAGCTCTTTTCAGTTTTTGCTTATGCACAATTTATTCTTTGCAGCTAATTAAGCTGAAAAAACTTAAAGTTTAAAACAAAGATTAATGAAGTCCTTTGCTTAGAAAAAAAAAATAAACAAAAAACATGAAATTCGTGTGATGTACTTTTTGTGATGAAATTTCATGAATTTCACGCATAAATCAGAAAATGATTGTGTTACATCATGGGCTTTAACAAATGAACAAATAGATTTTATAATTTTCAGATTCTATATATGATATAATCATTAGGCTTTACTATCTTTGATATAGATTAGAGCATTCCAATTTTTACTTGGAAAAATGACTACAGGGAACTAGTCAACTAAGTAATTGAAATATTCTTTATATTGTGTAATTCAGAATTAAAGAAATTCAATATAATTGAGAAAAATTAGAACAAGACTTATGAAAGACTATCACTATAAGCCTTTATTCCTCAAAGAAAACAGATCTTGAGTACAAGAAAACTTTTGAAATTCATTGTTTTCAGTTATCAATATATTTTAATGATCAGCTCATTTAATTTTTCAGAATGCGAATATTATATTGGTATTGTATTCTGCCTGCCTTTTATAACATACAGGGTTGTTGTTGGATTTTGCGTTTTTGTCTCTTACAGAGGATGTAGACATCATCTATGTTAGGATATATTGTGTGTATGTATGAATATGTTTCAAACAATATCTATACTATCCTCTAGCCTTGACCTCTTTCTTTTTTGGGTAATCCAATCATCAGTCATCATCTCATGGATCGTGACTTCGAGACTCATAATTTTTAAATTAATTTTCATTGTTCCTATAATATTTGTAAGGTAAGTGAAAATAAGTATTTGACACCATACTGTATATGTTAAGTTTTGATCTATAATTCCTTTTAATATAGACAATATTATGGCATCTAAAAAATAAAATATATCAATCTTAAGTATTCTGAAAAAAATTATTACTAATTTTATCATGTGGAAAGAAAAGTTCAATACACTGTTAAAATTTTCAGTTTTTTAAAAAAGTTATTTTAAGTATTATAAATCAGGGATAAATCAGGGTTACTTTGGCAGCAAATTGCAAAATGTTCAAATGCCTTGTCCCCTGGTTTTTATGATGTTTGACTTTTAGAATCAACATTTGGTCATTTCAGTGTTATAATATCACTAGTCAATAAGTTTTACAGATTCCAATGTCTTTTTTTTACAGGACATTTAATAATACAGGTTCATAATATACTGAAATTCTATAGGTTTGAAATTTCATGCATCACATACCTACAAATAAGGAACTAAATATTAATCAAGTTATCTAATACATAAAAAAAATAAGCTAACCAACATCCTCACTAAAAATATAAATGATCACAAACATAGGCAACTCCCCTCCTCATTATCTAGGATCAAAACCAAAGGTAAGATGTAGTATCTCCCTAATCAACAGAAAAAAAAAAAATACACACACACACATACACACACACACCAGGTAAGGCTAGTTAAGTTTAACAGAGAGACAACACAAAAACAAGGCAGTCACATTTTAGGTGTAAGTTGCAAATATATTCCTTTTTATTATTAGTAAAGTTTCTCCAATGTTCTTCATCATGGAAGCACTTTATTTGATTCCACTCTTGGTCATGGTTTGAGCCCTACATACTCCCTTCCCTTTCACCTCAAAGGGAGCTCCTTTATATGTGGCCACACCCTCATCATTAGTGTACAGGTCAGGCTGGATCTGCTCCCAAATCTTCTTCTTAGGATTTAGCTCCTTGTCAGGCTCTCCTGTTGGAGAGGAGAAAACCAAAATAAATAAATAAATAAACAAACAAACAAACAACCTAACAAATATACAGAAGTCTTCAAGAAATGTCTAGTGAGATTTCAATGAATTATCTTGGAGCACTTTCTGATCTTTAGGTCTAATCAAAACTTGAACACATTTTTATGATGTTAGCAGTTTATATTCTTTTTGGTTTTGGGTACTAGGGATTGAACTCAGGGATGTTTTACTATTGATCCACATCACCAGCCGTTTTTGAGAGACAGGGTCTCACTGAGTAGCTTAGGGACTCGCCAAGTTGCTGAGGCTGGCTTTGAACTTGTGATCCTCCTGCTTCAGCCTTCCTAGACAAAACTGATTAACATTTCCTTATGAACATTAAAGATATATTATACTGTTATGTATTTTTACAGGTAATATAGCTCAGTGAATTCATTCTCCAAATTATTAAAAGAAAAATATAAGATATTCATTTAATCATAATGTATAAAGAAAAATATGAACAGAGCATATTGTGATGTTATATTTTATACTTAGCAGAAGCAGCTAATGCATTACTGTACATATTAACATACAAAAATGAACGACTAGATATCTGTTCTAGTGCTTAAAGATTTCTTATCAATACTGAAGAATGGCTTGAGCATTGGGATAATGTAACTAAATATAATAACTGATTTGGTTTTCATCTGCTACCCTTGGTAAAAGATACAGAAAGGAGTAGTAGACAGAGGACCAGTATTTTCCAAACAGTAGGAAAATACATTGTTATCTGAAATTTACATTACAACCCTGATTCTAATTTTATTTTATTTTAGAGGGGGGGGGGAGAGGGAATTTTTTTAATATTCATTTTTCAGTTTTCAGTGGACACATCTTTATTTTATTTTTATGTGGTGCTGAGGATCGAACCCAGCACCCTGCGCATGCCAGGCAAGCATGCCACATCCCAGCCCCTGATTCTAATTTTAAATATAAAAAAACTAAAAGAAAAGTTGTTCAATGTCACACAAAGTGGAGCCAGCATTTGACATCAAAGCCCATATTCTGTTAGATTGGCATAAACTAACATTTTTACTAGTAAAGTGTAATCTAAAACATAGATTACGCTTTCAAAAAGAAACAAGTTAACTTCTTACATGAGAGCAATCCCCTTATTCCTTCTATTTATAAAAACTCACTCTAAACTCTGCAATCAACAGAAGACAAGTAGTACAGTATATCTAGTCTAGGCTTAAAGGAAAGTAATATATCAAACAATTCTTCTGTGTAATGACAGTAAAGTGGACAGTAGCTAGAAATGTTCAAAAATATTTGGAATGAAGAAAATAATTTATCTTTTAATTAAGCATTAATAATGTATTCAAAGATTTTCCTTGAGGTAATAAATATATGCCTTCTGAATCTTTTCCCCAGTAACTTCCAAGTTGGAATCTTTTAAAATTACTTTATCTTTTAATTACCAGAACTACCTATATCCCATGTTCTGATTTAGTGTTTATCCTCTGGTCGTACATGCAGAGGAAAAATAAAATGGATTAAATTGGTTGGCCATGGTGATTTGTTCTTTAATAGCTCTTTAGAGCTGGGAAAACTGGCAAAAACTTTCAAAACTGCTCTCTAATATCCAGGTTTTCCAAGATGATAGAACAATCATTTAAATAAAGTCTACAGTAGAAGAAGATGCAGTGAAATAAAACTGAATGACTGACTAGTTCTTTCCCACTCTAAGATCATTTGATTGAACAACAGACTCTAAGTAATGAACAGAATAAGAAAAAATATCCAATAAAGTTCAATTATACTTTACCTGATATCTATATGAGATTTTTATTTATTGTTTGTAAATAATTCCTTAGTCTAAAAGCTTAATCTTGGGAATAAATCATGAGGGGGAAATGGGCATTCCAGAATACCAAAAACTAGAGGCAAAGATACTGTTCATGGAGGCCGGAGCACTGATTCAGATTTGTACCCCTTCTCCAAAAGATGTTGTCAAACTGGTGAGTTCACTAAACAAGGTGTCCCAAGCGCATGTATAAACTTCTTATTAAGAATATAAATTATATGAATAAATTCTTGCTGAATGCAGACAAAAAGCCCCAACTACGAAAAGCTATGGTGCAGGGCTGGGGTTGTGGCTCAGGGGTAGAGAGCTTGCCTACTATGTGTGAGACACTGGGTTAGATCCCCAGTACCACATAAAAATTAACAAATAAATAAAGGTATTATGTCCATCTACAACTAAAAAAATTAAAAAAAAAAAGCTATGGTGTAGCACAAAATTATAAACTTCTCATATCTAGAAAAATATTACTATGTACCCATAACCACATTCATAATAACATATAATATGTATATAGTGCTTAAGAGGTTCTGGTACTGCAGTATCTATTTACTCATTTAATCCTTTCAGTATACATCTAAGTAAGATTAATCATCATCACACTATAGCTGAAGAAACAGAGGCACAAAAGCTCCAGCTAAGAGCTTGAAAAACTACAGCATTGGCTAAGAGTAGAAAGGAAGATAAATTTTGAAAGTTAAAGCTCACAAAATCCACATGAGACAATTATATAGTTAAAAACTCATTATAGGTGAAAAAAAAGCTAAGGTTTAGAAAGCGTCCCAGGTCATGAAGAACATGCAGGGCCAAGATATGAAAGCTTTAAACCTCACAAGTCTTCAATAATTTTCAAACAATAAAAATGTGAACTAAAAATAAACTTTATTTAGAAACTAATAAAGGATACCCCCAAACTTGACTATTACTTTTAACTCAGGAGATTCAATACCTGACTGCTATGAAGGTACTTTTCTATATTAACAAATCATTAGATGAGACAAAGGGGCTTAGTAAACTAAGAAGTGTTAGGTAAGTGTCTATTATTAATGCCAGAAGGCTATCACTTTCACTGCTTTAAGCTAATTTAGACAGTAGATAATACCCCACATTTTATAATCTGCAAGCTCACTTACTTTTGACTATATGGAAAAAAAGAAAATTCTGAAGATTCAAATTACCTTATAATTTTATGTTGTCTGTCATGAGGAAGCTGGTGTGGGAGGGGAGGAATAAGAAAAGGGCCTCCCACAAAATTAAAAGGAAGACAGACTGAGTAGAAGTAGGGAATCAAAGGGGAGAAAGGAAGGGAAAGAATGAGGAAGAACTGGGGAATGAAGTTGACCAAATTATGCTATGTGCGTGTATGAACAAATCACAACACATTCCTATATACATAACTATAATGTACCAATTTAAAAAAACAGAAGGAAGATCAATAGAAAACAGAACAGGGAGGAGGGGAGGAAATAGGGGAGTACTGGGTAAGCTATGGTATATGCATTTATGATGTCAAAATGAACCCCACAGTCATGTTTTAACATAACATTATAATGCATTAAACATGAAAAAGAAAAAAATAGATGAACTATTATTACCATCATACCCTGTTTTATTGTGCTTTGTTTTACAAAGGTTTGTAGAGATTTTTTTTACAAATTGAAGGTTTGTGATAACTTTGCCTCAAACAAGTCTGGCAGTACCATTTTCCCAAAAATGAATGCTCACTTTGTGTCTGTGTTGCATTTTGGTAATTCTCACAAAAATCCAATCTTTAAAAATTATTATTTCACATATTTTTCAATATATACATGATTACTATATCTGTGATCAGTGATCTTTGATGTTGTTATCATAGTTGTTATATAAGACAGCAAACAACTGATACATGTGTGTGTCCTGACCTGCTTCCCCCAACTCCTCACCAAGTCTCCATCCCATTTCTCAGCCCTTCCTATTTCCTGAGAAACAACAGCACTGAAACTGGGCCAAATAACAACTCTACAATACCCTCTAAGTATTCAAACTAAGCGTCATCAATTTTTCACTCAAAATCAAAAGCTAACAATGGCTGGCATAGTAGTGCATGCCTATAATCCCAGCTGCTGGAGAGGCTGAGACAGGAGAATCCTGAGTTTAAAGCCAACCTCAGCAATGGCGCTATGCAACTCAGTGAGACCTGTCTCTAAATAAAATACAAAATAGGGCTCAGTGGTTTAATATCCCTGGGTTCGGTTTCTGATGCCCCCCCCCCCCCCAAAAAAAACTAACAATGATTAGGCTCAGTGAGGAAGGTATGCTGAGACAGGTCCAAAGCTAGGCTTCTGTGCCAAACAGTCAAGTAGTAAATGCAAAGCAAAAGTTCTTAAAAGTGCTACTCCAGTGAAGACACATGTAAGGTATGAGAAAAGCAGCTAAGCAACAGGGAGAATGGAATTGCCATCAATGAGAGGCAAATATCATGGAAAGGGGGAATTCTAGAGAGCAAAGACATGTGAATTCTTCCGTCTTGGGATATGTTAAATGAATAAATTCATAGTAGATAAGTGACTGGACAAAGTCACTAGGGGAAGAGCGTAGAAAGAAATAGAGAAGGAGAAGGACCAGGGCCTGAGGCACTCCAAACAGAGTTAAGAGAAGTGAGGGAAAAAAAAAAAATCAGCAAAGGGGATGAGAAGGTTAGCCCATAAAGCAGGAAGGATTAAGAACTAGTCACTTAGCTACAGGGAGAAACTGGTGATCTCAATTAGAGCAGTTTTGGAAGAATAGTAGGGAAATAGTGGAAAAGAAATCTTTCTGAAATGGATTTTAGAGAGAAAGAATTTTGTCTTTAACTAAAAATAAATCTATTTAAAAGCTAAAATCTATGCTTTGTGATAAAATGTTAATTTATATTATAAGTAAGATTCAATATCTATGGAAATAAATATGACCTTGGAAGTTAAAATGTCCTAATGTAAATTCTCATTTATTAGACCATAAACTAATTTTCAGAAAGGGCTGCTCTTAGTGTAGTATTGATTTCAGATTATTTCTGCTTGGGGGTTTAGGGACCAATTAACATATTTAAACACTAAAATTTATAGATTTCCACATTTAAGAATTTAAAAAGTGTTGGGTTGGTGGGAAAGGTTTTAGCTGTTGTTATAAACATATTACTTGGTGTCTTCTAAATGCTATGAGTTTTTTTGGCTTTCTATTTGGAAAACAATAGGTAAGTGTTAAACTTTTTTCAAGGCCAAACAGCAGTTCAAAGGCCTGAACCCAAACTGTATTTTTTTTTAACACACTTAATAAACATAATAAAATGTCAATCTTCAGACACTAAGCGTCTCAAGGGACTATCAAAGGGTACCAGCAGGCACCTTAAGCTTTATAATGCAAAACAGATGCTAAGAAATAAAGCACTGATAAATCATGGTTTTTTCCAGGAAAGAAAACACAATAAACACCGTACTGTTGTACAGTATCAAACTGTTATTTCTTTTCAGATTTACTGCTATAGAAGCAGTATTTGGTATGGAATCTAACGAGTACTCACAGAACTCATGTCTCAAATTTTATCAATTATTTGATACTATTCAACTCAGATAAGTGTTAGACCTCATGCATTGTTTTAAAACTAGGTTATCTTTTGTTTCACATTATAAGAAAGAACATTCCCTATATATTCAAATGCTTAAGGCATAAAGGAGAACTGGAAAGAAATATTAGACTGTGGAACAATGAAATATATCTTACAAATGGCTAAATGGATTGAAAGATTCAAGAATATAGTAAAGGCAAGAAAACTATGCTGAGCTATAAGCATTTCTTATGCTGAGTCATAGGTTAACTCAAGAAAATACTTAACTTTATTCAATAGTAACATTCATATAATAAAAACTAATTTGAAATGCTCAAATATTTTTCCTTTAGCTTTATAAGTGAATGAAAGTTATTATAGTGAAAGGACCACGAGCCTTTATTAATTAAATAGTTCATATTAATTAACAGGAAGCAACAATGAACAGACAAAAATACTACAGTATTAGAGATCTGGTCACATCTATGGCCTGATTCTTGGCTAACTCTAAAACCTTAACCAAGTTTCACTGGCCTTCAGTTTCCAAATTTTACTTTAATAAAAAGTAAGGCAAATATTAATCTGGAAAGGTAAATTAGGATTCACATATTTTTTTTCCCAATGCATTCTAATTCTTAAAAGAAAAAATTGATTCTCATTCTATTCAAATTTAGTCAGACTTCTAAACTGAATTTTAGGTTAATTAAATATAAATGTGAGAGTTTGGCCCAAAGTAAAAGGTTGGGGAAGTGTTTGGATTGTGTGAGAATAGTGGTGATCATATGCTCTTAGAATATAAAACCATTGGTTTCTTTGAGAAATCATTCAGACAGGCATTTTTCTCAAAAAAAGGTTCTTAGAACTTAAGCCATTATGTTCTCATCTACCAAGGTTCAAGACATACTTATGCATTCAATCAACTTATGCATTCAATCTTAGGGACTTGTAAAAAAAAAACTTTTTTAGATAGTCTACATTTGATTAGGAGGGGAGGTGAATTTTAAGGAAAATAATCCATATTTTCAAACTATTTCAATGTTAAAACTTCTTCACATTCTAATATTTTGTCAAACAGTTAACATCTGCCAACCATTCTTTCTCTTCTGCTTCAAAGACCTATTTGAAGAAATGTTCTCACACATTTGAAGTTTCATTTGTCTCAGGAACATTTCCATAGGAGAAAATGAACAATATAAAATGAAACTTTCTTTGAGATTATTAAATAATTGAATTTTAATTTAGATTTTCTCTATACTCTGAAGTCAAGAAAAAGAACATGCAAGTAATTCAGATGAATTTTGAGTTAGATATCTTTCCTCCATGCCTGAATTTTCCATCTCTTTGATTTTTTATGTTGTAGTCTAAGGCAGTCTACAGCTTAAATGATTTTGCAGGATATTAATTTGTTCTTTATGTCATACTCTTTTGCTACACAGGCATTAATATTAGTATTTACCTAGGATGAAATTCCTGTGTTGTGTTTTATATGATGTGTGTCTTCATGGAGCAGAGGATGGTTATATGGTTTTGCTCAACATCTCATTCAATAACATTTAATAATGATCATTTAATTCTAAGCCTTATGATTCATATATGAGGTTGATTTTAACTCCAAATATTATAAACATCACTTGAAAACTGATTCCCAAACTATTTTAATTATCAGTATATACTTACCAGGGAAAGTATCAAAAGTAATTCTGTCTCCCGGAACAGATCCATTAGGAGGATCCAAAATTTCAACTTTCTCTGGTGAACTAGCACACATCACCATTGCTTGAGATAGTACTCCCCTCATCTTTGCAGGTTTCAGGTTACAAAGTAGAATCACCATCCGATTTTGCATCTGTGTGAAACATAAATCGGTGACAAAAGATGTGCATAAATTTAGAATAACAATATCTAGAATACTCTAAGGCATAACTATTAAATATCAGGGGTTGTGGCTCAGTGGTATAGCACTTGCCTGGTATGTGTGAGGCACTGAGCTCGATTCTCAGCACCACATCTAAATAAATAAATAAAATAAAGGTCCATCGCTGATTTAACTAAAAAATAAATATTAAAATTCTCTCTCTCAAAAAAAAACTTACGAACTAACAATGTATTAAATGTTTTATGGGTAAAAAAGCAGAGGTCTTTCAGTCAAATACCTATTAAATGAATATTGAAGCAGATTTGGTTTTGAATTCTGGCTGCCATTTATTAGGAAGCCTTGCATAAACATATGTATAAATGTATAAAGTTGATCCTCCTGTTTTTTGAAAAGAAAAAAAAAATTTAAAGGATTCTCAAAGGATTAATCATAGATCCCAAACATGAGGGTTCTCCAGGCAGCTGCCAGACCCCCACCACCCCTGCTGGGACCAGGTCTTGCTTCTTCAGGCAGTGCCTGAAGCGCAAACTTCTAGCAGCACTTTAGTGGACCAGTTGGAATCCTTATTCGAGGCTTGCTTTGCTTCTCTTGTGGGTCAGAATGATGTTAATGGTAACGATCAGAAAGAAAATTAAACTGGTGTTGATCAGTATATCCAGAAGTTTCTGGATATTGCAAAACAGATTTTTATTTTCCCCTACAAAAAAAAGATTGCAGTTGTCTGTCCAGAAACCAGAGCAAGTTATCAAAGAAAATGTCTCAGAAATAAGGAATGAAATGTGGTGGGAAAACACGCTGGTACAGAATTATTTCACAAAGCTGATGCATTGGCAGCAGGTGCTGGAGAACATCAATGTGCAGCACAAAAAGCCCTCCAAGTTCCCTAGGGCTCCTTGTTTTCTATTTTATGCATCTCTTAGATTACATCTCTTCAGTCAGTACAAATACTCCACTGTCTTCTCAATAGTCAGTGGATCTGTGGCTGTCTTGGATTGTTTTGTCCTCTCCAGCCCTGAAGATCCCTCCCCACATGTGTCAATATCCACTCATGTTCCTGGTCTGGCCAAGATGCCACCTGGTGTACAAAGCCTCCACTCCTTTTCAGGCCACAAAACATTTCATTCCTTCCACTGTCTTTGTGGATTAGTAAATGGTATCTGTTTCTGTGCCCTTTGCTGCATTGTATACCCATTGGAATTAGGCATTACTCCCCTTGAATGTACATGAATGTATGATATTTTGTACTCACTTTGTACATATTACTCATTTTGTTTGTGTGCTGTGAGGATGAAATTCAGCTTGTGGACCTAAGATCAGTAATGACCAGACTGAGGCCAGCAGATCCCCTTGGTTGGAATGGATAGGCCACAACTTAAAAGTTATTTTTCACTCACAAGGATTTAACCTGGTCATCTCATGCTAGTTAGAAGCTATGATTGGCAGCTTTAGGTTTCTTGATTAAAAACCTAAGTAAACTGAGTTTGAGGCAGTCTTTCAATGATAATGGTACTATTGTTGAAAAGATCAGAAACTCTTCTACTTGGTGATGACATGAAAAAAAAATTTAACTAGTGTATATATGAGTTATGTCATTTCTTCATATTAATTCAGAAATTATCTGTCAAATAAATAACAAAATTTTGATTAAAAAATTATAACATGCATGTAAAGCATTTATCTTAGCATTAGCACTAAAATGAATGTACTCAGTTACACATGCACATCTTGCTCCCTAACCACTTGATCATTTCCAATATTAGGCAAGATTTCCTCCTTAAAGACAACATTTCAACAATCAGAGCTTTATGCAATTAATATCAGGGTTACTTCTATAATCAGTCATAGAAATGACTACAAATTTCCTTAATCTTCAAATATTGAAGTATCTTAATTCTTTCCTCAACCAGCAAAAATAAGGAATGCAGTTCTTTAAATTATTTCAAAGGCTTAAAGTACATGGGACAAAAAAGACTATTGCTGTTGGAAAAAAACTAAAAAGATGTATTCTTGGGTGAAAGTGGCTTTATAAACAAATGTTATATGCAAATTTACTTCCAAATTCTATGATAAAAAAACATGGGCTCAAGCTTCAAATTACTATTAGGGTCTTAATGGCTTAGATGTTGATATAGCTTTGCTTCTAGGTGGGCAGATAGTGCATAATCCATGAGAATAGTGAAAATGAAGGACTGGGCATATATCTCAGCGGTAGGACACTTGCCTAGTGTGCAAGTGGGAGGACATTCGATATTGTTGGGAGTGAAGTCCTCCTTCAAAAAGTCAGGTGATGGGTGCAGGAGATGTGTTGTGGGAGGCAGCTTGGTTGGGCAGGTCACCTCCCTAAGAAATGATTCCTTGAAACCACATTTTCCTGCTGTTTTAATTGCTTCCATCCTGCTTGATACACTATGTAAAACAAGAACAGAAATAAGATTAACAGTATAGTCGTAGCTTATAATCTAGCTACGTGTACAGGAAATTATTTAAAAGGTTTTAGGGAAGAGATTACTTCAGATAAATGGTCCCAAATTACTTCACTGTTGAAAGCGGGTGCCTTTGCATCAACCATGGCCAGACTCTGAGACTGTAATTTCAACATATCCAAAGAAATATTATAAAAAGGATCAAGTCCATTAGGCAATTACTTACACTTTGCCATCGAATCTCAGTATCATTATAAGGAATTCTAATAACACAAAACTGAGTTAATGTTAACGACACATGATATCTCTGGGCCCATTGGAAATCTTGTACTTGTTCTCCCTAGCCATATAATAGAATCTTTTAGTTGTGGATTACACTTAAAATTTCCTGTCTCAGTAAAATTCTTTTGAAATTGCTGAAAGTAGCTGTGGAAGCAATTATCTCAGCCATCAGAGAAAACATTCAACAGTTTTACAAGGAGCCAGGTGGCTATTGGCTTTTTGGGAATCATAACAGTTTGTCCTGAATTTTGCCATATAGTTTGACACATTATTATAGCATACAGTTCTCACGTAAAACATAATACAAATTTTGTGAGGCATTATATTGTGCTTTAGTAAGTCCAGACAATAAAACAGAGGAATTTAATATACATACTGTGAGATGGAATTCCTTATGAAAGGAAATATGAAGATGAGTAACATTTTTAAACTTATATTAAAAATTACCATTTCCAATTCAAAAAGGCTCCTGAGTTAAATATATTCTCCATATTTCAGGTGGCCCTGAAGCCATTTAACCTTATCTCTTCCAATCCCCAACTGGTTTACATAGAAACAGCATTCTTCCCTGATTTTATAGGATGACAGATACCAGGGAGTCCAACTGATTTTGTAAAGTCAGTATGAAATCAGTGATCTGTTGGATATCTGCAATAACCTGTGCTGAGGATTTTTACAGTGAATAGAGGGTTCTAATCCTGCTGTTCCTATGCCTATCCCAATGAATGTTTTTAGCCCTATGAGTAAAGGAATAATTTGAAGGCTCTCCTACATCTGGTGTGTGCTGTTATTAGAATAGGTACACTTTGCTTGTGAGGTAAATTGTAATTTTGAGGAGTAAGAGAGATTAAGGTACAGAGGTCAATATAATTTTACTAGACAGGGATAATTATGAGCCTTGCAGAGGGAAAAGCTTCAGAATTTGGGGGGGCATCTGGGCTGTGGGGCTACCACAAGTATACATCTTGAGTTCTATTAAAAGAATTCTTATCTTTTTAAATGCCCAGGTATGGCTGTATTTTGATCATAACTGTTTTTGCTAGGTGTTCAAGACCAAGCTGGTCAAATTGACCTTGTTCCTATGTGTTGTTAAGAGTCAGCAGCAGAGTTCCTACAGGGGTCACTTTTGGGGAACTGGAGAGCAATTTCTTAGCTCCTTTAGTGCAATCTTCTAGGTAGGGTCTCCTTGATGAGGTAGCTTCCCCTGAAAGCATCAGGGGTGTCTCCTTTCTCCAATGACACTCCTCTTTTCAGCAGGTACACTGATTGGCTTTCTGTTCTCCAGTGAGCTCATTAATCTCCCTGATCAGGAGGTCATGTGGCCCAGAGTTGCAAAGTTCCTTAAAAAGTTCCCCCATTGGGCTGGGGATGTGGCTCAAGCGGTAGCACGCTCCTCGGGTTCAAGCCTCAGCACCATATACCAACAAAGATGTTGTGTCCGCTGAAAACTAAAAACTAAAATATTAAAAATTCTCTCTTAAAAAAAAAAAAAAGTTCCCCCATTCCCTGGATTCAGGCTGACTTAGGGGCCAGGAGCCAAATACTGGTTTTCTTGGCCCCCTTGTTTATTTGGCCTTGGTCTTAAATATATAGCAAACCAGTCTCACCAGTCTTAAAGTTAAGAGTACTAGGCTTTAAACTTTAATGTCTATAAATTTATAGTCTTATTTTTTTATTCTTTACCCTTTATATTTAATTGGAGCCTGCATTAATACTGGAAGTTAGCCTTATATCCTCTCTATCTGATGGTGTATTAACTCAGACTAACCCAGGATGTTTGTTCTTGAAGCAGTATTTCTGCAAAACATTAATAGGCAACAGCTAGCTACAGAGTTTTACAAGGAAAATACAAAATGAAATTAACAAGATAGGTATTATATAATACCTATCTTGAATTTTGGTTGAGTTATACATTATATCCTCTGAGATCACAATGATCTTTACAACAAAAATGAATCTTTTGAATACAATTTTAAATGAGCTGAAGTCTGGCTTATTTTGGAGCCATTCTAACATGCAGTAAGGTAGGAAGCAGAGTCTTATCTCAGGTAAGGTGGGCTCCTGTCAAATTTTAGGCAAAGTGTTCTAATTCTAAAGCTGATTTTTGCCTCTTAAATATCATTTTACAAAGTTTACATATACTGTCACTTGAGTCTATATGGATAGCTAATACAATATAATATTACATTTAAAATATGAATTAAAGAAAGGCTAAGAGAGTACTTAACTTTCCTTTTGTGTGGAAAAGTGAAAAAATGCTTTCATGTTTATTCACAATATAAACCTTTAAACAGATGAGACTCTCATTATCTTTTAGAAATACATTTACATTTTTACGTGTAAAAAGTAAGCTTAAGTTACAGAACATTAAATGACAAATAAATACCCAATTAAATTTGCTATTCTTATAAGTCTAAAATTACCATTACAAAGATGTTTGGAAAACATCGTTGGTAAAAATGTTTTTAACCCTCCTGCTTTAAAGACTTATATATGTGGGAGATATGAACACATTTAGTATGCTATACTGATGTTTTTATATGAACAAAGTTTAGCTTTTAAAGGAAAAGTTAAGACTGTAATGCTTGAAAATAATGGTTGTTGCTGTGTACCAGTGTTGTATAGATCTCAATTCCTTGTCAAGTTAACAGTGATTAAACCTTGGTTTTATATAAGAACATTAGTATCTGACCTTAGGGGAAAACCCTAAATAGCTTTAACTGATTGTTCCACCTTTTCAACTTTTGCCGTTTACTTACACAGACCCTCAGTTGTTCATTTCATCACACAAAGACTTTGTTATCCAGAATCATTTTTTTCCACTAAATATATTTCCATACCTAGAACTTTCTAATTTCTCTTTCCTATCTGTTGACCCTGTGTATATAGTATTGCATTTGCTTGTTTACCAATTCATGAAAACATAAACAATGTTCAAGCATATCACCCTATAGAATTAAAAAAGAGTACTTGATGTTATATTTAACAGTTAGCATATTAACTTTGCAAACTAACCAGATGCTTTTAACAAACACACTGCACTCTTATGTTACCAGTATGCCAGTCCCAGACTGGACTTTTCCCACTGGGGACTGGAGAAACATCATTACCCTAATCTCGATGGTGAGGGGCCCTTGGGGGTCCCAGTTAGACAAAAGGCAGGGGTATCAACTGGTAGAAACTGGAGGAACAGGTTCTTACCTCTTCAGAGAGATGAGAAGGCTAGTGAGGGATGCAGAAACAAAATGGCAAGGAGGGGCCTGATCCAGAGGCTTGAAAGGTATGCAAGGGACAGGAAGGTGGGGGGCCAGGGAGTAGAAGAAAGCCTCCTTTAATGTTAACAAGGTGTTTAGTATAAATCCTTTTACTCTCCATATTGTATTAAGTGTAAAAAGTTTAGTAGATGGTTGATATCTGGTATATCTGCCAGAGTCAGATTTCAGACCCAAGACCTTCACATTTGTCTCTCATACCAAACTTCTCCCATACAGCGGCTGATATTTGGTACTCCTAAGGGCTGTTGGGGTCAGGTTTTAGACTCAAAGCCTTTGTGCAACACTAGGGAGTTGCCCCAGCTAGACACCTTCAGTTGCTTTCAGTCTTTCCTGTCTCACTTACCAATTTTTTTCCAAATAAAGTGAACAGCAGAGGGTGTAAAGGACCTATGTTCTACGGGGTGGGGAAAATGTAGTCAGTTAAGAGGTTCAGCTGTAGCTGCAGGAGTCATAGCTGGGGATTCCCCCAACCTCAGAGATCCTTGGGGGTGCTGGTTGCTTGACAGTCACTTCCCAGGTCCCATTGGTCATTCAACTTAAGGGAAAGGGAAGGGTTTGGGGGGATAGGGAAAGGGTCAATTTCACCTTACTCCAGTTCCTAGTCAGGGAACCAAATGTTACCACAAATGACTCACACATGATAAAGGCCGGCAACTGGGAAGCAAACCTCAGAGCAGCAAGCTTTTCTTTATTCAGTATTCAGCAGTGGAGTCAATGGGTTGAACACCTGGCAAGGCTCATTTATGGGGCAGAAAATGGAGGCAGGATGAAGCAAGGGTCTGGGTTATAAAGGCTCTGTTGAGAATGGGACAAGAGGGTAATTCCTGGGGTTCATTGTATTGGGGTCGGATGATCTATTAGGGTGGGACAGGAATGTAAACAGGCAATCTCCTAGGGCTTATTGTACTGGGGTCAGCTGACCCTAGCTTGTGCACAATTGTATAAAGACATTTGTGGGCAAACATTAACAAGATGGTCAATCTTTACCTGATGCCAAAGGACCTGGAAGACAGGAATATGACCAATGAAACAAGGATACTGATGCATTTGAACTGTCTTATAAAGTATAGAACAAATGAAGTAACTCTTTTCATGGTGTACTTCCAATAGTAGCTGTTTCAATATGTTCAGCAACCTCAAGAGTATATGAACTATGAGGCTGGGGTTGTGGCTCAGTGGAAGAATGCTCATCTAGCATGTGTGAGGCATTGGGTTCGATCCTCAGCACTACATAAAAATAAGAGTACATGAACTATCACTATAAATAGTAATGGTTCATTAATAAAATGAAGTAAAAGACAAATGAAGAGCTTGAAGCTTTGCTTGTTGTGCAGAAGTATATGTCTGTATTATCTCAGTATGAGCATGGCTATAGAAACCTGCCTTTCCTGAGCTTGAGCCATTCATAAACACTGTCAATGCTCTGGCTATTGGCTAAGCATGTACAGTTTTTAGAAAAATAAACAAAGTTACAAGAGCAAACTGAACAACCTTATCATGAGGGTAATGACGTTCTAGTTGACCAGGAAAATTTGCAAAACCTACCTGCCAAATATTGGAAGATTAGCAATGCCAACTATGTTGTTGGGTGGAAAAGGAGTTACAATAATAGAAGGCTCTGACCCAAACAATTCTAAGTCTTGTGTCCTACCTTTAATGACTAACTGAACAACAAAATTGTGAAATGGAGTTAAAAACTTTTGAGGGCAGTGAGCTAGGTGAAACAACCATTCAGGAACTCTCAATGACTGCCATAATGTTCCTGTATGAATAGTGGGAAATGTTAATAAATATATAGGTTCTTGTGGATTAATCCTAGTAAGCTGTGCAGTCTTAATATCAGTTTCAACTTTTGTCAAGGCAGCCCTTGCCTCTGCTGTAAGTTAGTGAGGATATGTTGGAGAAGGATCCCTCTGTAAAATTTGAAATAAAGTACTCAAATCTGCAAGAGATAATGTTAAACTTGGCCACAGTCAGTTAATATCACCCAGTAATTTCTGAAAGTCATTAAGAGTATGTAAATCATCAGCTCTGATCTGTAGGTTTTGCAGATGAATCATGCATTCTTCAATTAAGTTGTCCAAACATTGAAAAGGAAAAGGCTTCTTTGCAGCTTCTCAGGTGCTATGCATAAACCCATTGCAATAAGTGAGGTTTCTAATTGATCAAAAAATTTTAAAAGCATATCTGAATTAGCATGAGCCAAAAGAATATCATCCATATAATGGATTATATATGCATCAGGGGATTGTTCTCATATTGGAACAATGGCTTTTGCTAAAAATGTCTGACATAATGTGGGGCTATTGACCATACTTTGAGGTAAGACTTTCCAGCAAAATCTCTTTACCAGTTCCTTGAAATTTATAGCTGGGATATTAAAAGCAAATCTCTTACAATCACCTGGATGTAATGGTATAGTGAAAAAACAATCTTTTAAATCTATTACTATTAATTGATAATCAAGGGGAATAGCTATAGGAGAGGGAAGCCCAGATTATAAATCCCCATTGATTCCATAGTTCAACTAATGGCTCCGAGACCTTATAACAATCTCCATTTGCTATTTTTTTTTTTAACTACAAATATTGGAGTGTTCCAAGGGTTAAGAGTAGGCTCAATATGACCAGCTTGAAGTTGTTCCCCTGTAAGAAGCCACTGATCAACCTAGACAGGATTATCAGACAGCTTATTAATTTTTCTGCTGTTTTCTGAGCCAGGGAAGAGATCAATGCCCCCATTAAAAAGGCTAATTAGATGTATTAATTAACCCATATTGTCTTTGCTGACAGGACTGAGGCATAGGTGAATATCTTTCTTGTAGATTAATTCTCAATCTTTACTGGAGATAGATCTTTGATTAGGCATTTGGGATGTCACCATAGAATGAGGGTTATCAACAAGACTCCCAGGCTGCTCAAAATATTTTGCACCCATAAATTTACCGGCAAAGTATCAAGGACATAAGGCTATGCCATCTTTATCTTCCCACCGATGTTACAGAGCACTTTGAGCAGGCTAAGAAATTTGACAATGCCTTCTAAATTAGCAGATGCTGTGTGTAAGGCCCACTTGCGCGGTCAAAATTTGGTAGCAATCACAGAAACATCTGATCCAGTATCAATAATTCCCTTGAAAATTTTGCAATTAATTTTAAGATCCAATAGAGGGTGCTCTTGCATAATTAATTGAGCCCCGTATGCTCTATCTGTGGAAATATGACATTCCTGGGATCTGTTTGATAAAGCCTCCTCTGCAGAATAATAAGGCAAAAAACAAGTTGTGCTATGGTATCCTCTGGATAATGGAATTTGTTTGAGCAAGCAGCTTTAACCTCTCCATTAAAATTTATGTCAAGAATATCTGATAGTAGGACCTGAATTCCTTCTGGAGTTAAATTTCTCTAACCCAATATTAAACCTATTGCATCTGGTTGTAGAGGTCCATAAATTCCCCTAAGGATGATTTGTGGACCCAATCTGGAGTCAGTATGAATTCTGAGGTGGGGCAGAGGCCCAGACTCCTTGTTGCCAAACGGAAAATGTCCTGCGAGACTAGGCCTACTCATAAGGAGGCTGGGCTAGAGAGAGTGATTGTTGAGCCATAGCTAATGACTGCTCCAGAGAGAAACATGATGCTCTTATCATTTGGTGGGGCTGGGGCTCGGTACTGCATAGGAAGAAGTGGCTCATTTATGCCTCTTTGGGAGCAACATTCCCACACCCAATGGCATCCTCTAAGGCACTGTGGACAAATTCCTGGCACATTTATTTGTCCTTTCTGCCACAATTAAAACATCGCCTCTTAGAACTGACCTTCTTTAAAGGAGTTGAAAAACTTGTTTTATGGCAGACGCCATTGCTACACCTTGCATGTATGCTGGTCCAATATGAGAACAGAGACGGATGTAGTCTGATATCCTCTGATATTGTTCCCCTTTTTCGGTGAGGTTTGATTACCTTTTGGCAAACTTTATTAGAATTTTCAAAAGCCAGATGTTTAACTAAAAAATCTCAGAGGCACTGGGATCACTAATCATTCGGTTTGCTGCTTGATATAAACGCACCACAAAGTCAGAGAAACTTTTATCTGGTCTCTGCAGAATTTGGCTAAAATTCAAGGTTTTCTCTCCCTTAGTAGGTAACTCTCTCCATACCTTTCTTGCACACACACTTATCTGTGCATAAGTATGCAAATCACAATTTAATTGTTGCCTCAAATCCGTGAATTGTCCTGTTACAGTTAGCATATCTAAAGTAATGTTAATTCCATGCTTTCTATTAATTTCTGCCTGCTTGGAGCAAAAATCTTTCCAATTAGATTTCCATAACAAATATTCAAACCCAGAAAGGCAGGTTTTAGCCAGCAAGAGACAATCACTAGGGGGCAGGGCCTCATTACACAGGGATTCTATCAAGCTTTGTACAAATGGTGAGTTCAGTCCATAAGTGGAACAAGCGGACTTCAACTCTTTCACTATTTTAAAAGGGACAGCACAAGAGCTCTCTGCTGCCCTGGATACTTCGGATCTAGTAGTTTAGGGACCTTGACTTTTAATGTCCCCTGAGGGACTGGGTGAATTACTGGAGCAGGAAGATTCATATTCAAATTACAAAGCTCTGGAGGTACATCCCCCTCAGACTCAGAGTCCTCCTCAGTCTTCCATTCCCATACTTCATTCTCTGGTTTCTCTTCTTCTGAGTGGACTCAGGCTCTGCCTCCAGGCCAAGATCTCCTGCCCTTTCCCAGTCTGCATTCTCAGCATATAAGGAAGTCCTACAAGGCAGGCAGGCCTGCTGACTGCCTCTGAAACTCCTAATGGCTTTTCTGAGGTTAGCAATTAATTCCTCAGCAGTCCACAATACACTATTTTGATTTGAATACAAGCATGTCTCTATCAAAGTCCACATTCTCAGGTACAGTCACTGAAATACAACCAGCAGGCATTTCTTTGCAAAGTCTTTCCCAAATATGCAAATCAAGAGATTCTTTTTCAGGGAACCAAGGACAAACTTCCTTAATCACTTCTAGGAACTGGGCAAGCTGAGCTCACTTGACAGACTTTCCTCTTTGTTTAATGATAGTTTTAAGAATAGTTAGATAATTTTTTGCTCTCTGAAGAGAGAGAATTCCCCATGCTTAAGGTTATCCTATCTGAAAGATTCCCCCCTCCTCTTTCTCTCTATTCTACTATTCCACATCGTTTTCTATGAGAGAGGGCCAAGAACCCACCTGCAATTTTTCATTCTGAATTCCTTGTGATTTGGGTCCCTGCTCCAGGCACTAATTTCTGCCCACGTCCTGCATGGGAAGGGAGTGGGTAACTATCGGAGCTATGGGCTGGCTGCAAAATAAAAGCTATGGAAGTAGTATTACAAAAGAAACACAGAAGACCAGAAATATTTTAAAAGTAGGGACATGAATGGTGGAGCAGGCCAGATGGTCTGACTTCTAACAAACTTATAGAGGTATAGACCAAAGGGGATGAGTAGAATTTCTTCATGAAGTGCAGGTTAGGAGTAGGGATAAACAGGTTGTGTGGTGCTTGGCAGGTTACACCTATCTCTGGAAGGCAGTGTTTGAACTTGGAGTTGTAAGCTAAGGCAGGGCACCAGCATGATCTGGGCTTTCTCGAACTGTGGAATTTCACCAAGGAGTTCCCAGAAAAGCGGATTCTCTGCCTTAATGGCTCAAACAATGTCCATAGTTATGCTCCCAACAGTTATGACTTATGGCTTATGTGTATGGCGCTAAAAACTTGCAGTTAGAAGCCTCAAGACTGACTATGCCCCATCTTGAATGGTGAACAGGAAAGGTGACCCATGTAGATATTAAGGACACTTCAGCCTTGGAGTCAAATGAGTGAGCACATGCTATGTGCACAAGTTGACTCCATTCCCTAAACAGAGAATTGTACATGACAGCAAATAAAATAGCATATGTAGAAAGATTACATATTAAGAACTTTAAAAACAGCAGAAATCCTCATCAATATTTTCATCATTATTCCATAATGGAATTCTATCATTTTTTGACCTCGTAAGTCACTTATAAAACCAGAAAGCACAAATCTAAAAGTGAAAGGACAACTATAATTTCCTTATAATGCAGTAAATACTTGAGAATTTAAAAAAAAAAGAGGAGAGGGGATCATGGAGACTCATTTGAAAATTTAATGGATTCCTTTAATGGATGAAGCCACATCTCCAGCCCTTTTGATTTGCTCAGATAAGGGCTCACTAAGTCATTGAGACTGGATTGAACTTGCAATCTTCCTGCCTCAGTTTCCCAAGTTTCCTGGATTACAGGCATGTAATCTAGCTAATAAATTCTATCTTAATTAATAGATGCTTGTCAATTTTTTTGTGGTTTTATACATTCTGCGGAATTTATCACATTTGAATCATTTGAATTAATCAATATTGGTATCATGTTATATGACCATCAGATATAAAATTATAAAGGAAGGACACTGAGAAAGAGGGAATAAAAATGACACATATAAGAAATGGTAATTTAGTTGTGCAGATTACCTGTTCAAGAGGAACATGATTCACCAGGCCACTGACAACTGTTCTTGGGGCTGTTTCTCCAACATCTACTTCTTCTACATACAAAGAATCTGCATCAGGGTGTTTTTTGGCAGTAATGATGCAACCAATTCGAAGATCCAGACGGGAAACATCTATTGGCTTAGAGTCAACACTTCCTGCTAATGATTGTTGTTTTTTCTCCTTCTTCTCTCCTAAAAAAGAATGAGTAAATAACAAGACATAAACCAAAAATACACTATGAAAAATGTACAGTGTCAATACTGATGAGCTTAAAAAAGAAAAAGAAAAGAATATTTATCTTTTATTTCTTACAAAGTGAAGAATTATAAAGTCATAAAATCATGACCACTATTTTAGCTATTTCTTTGAAGAATTGCCTATATTTCAAGTTAAAGACACAGAGGAGAGTTTAGCCAACTAGAGCTCACTGCACTAATCTGCATGCTGTCTATATTTATAAATAAAAGTTTTACTGGAATACAACCCATATTTACTCATTTATATTTTGTCTACAGAGTATTTGCACTAAGGCAGAGTTGAGTGGTTGTGATAGACTTTGTGGCCTCTAAAGCCTAACATATTTACTATGTGGACTTCTATAGAAAAAGTTTGCCTTTCCCTAAAACAGGGTTATAGAAAATCCCTCAAAAATTTTTACGGGAGCTTTTGAAAGGTGAAAAATACTTTATTTAGAAAAATCAATATTAGTAGACAAATGTAAAATAAACTATAGTAAAATACAATTTCACTGATAAAATTTTTATCTTATCAATTATATAGAAGAATACATATACTGTGAATTTCTTTATTTCTTATGATTTTCCTCTAAACTTATGAGGACTTTAGGTTTATGCAGAACAACTATCTGATATCATATTTAATTCTGATTATGCTTTAATAATCCTATTTTTATTGGTATGTTGAAAATATAAATTATTCACGTATGATTACTTTAACCAGAGTCAAAATGCAATCTGAAAAGATTTTAAGTCTACAGGCAGTTTTTAAGTCTATAATTAGCTTTTGTTATGAAGAATGTAAAATACAAATAAAAAGTTATTTACCTTCTAACTTGCAGGGTAGAGACAAGCTACTGTTGCTTAGAACCATTCATCCTCAACTATGCCTTTGTTTAATCTTTCAACAAGCATTTACTAAAACAATAAATATAGTACTAAAGCATTTGAAATAGTAAGGTAAATGGCCCAGGCTGTCAAGGCACTCACCACCTCACCCCACCTTGCATAGAGGGTGAATCATTCATTTGCTCAGTATATCCATACTATATATTTTACCTGCCTATTACTCACTTAATACCTGTCTTTGTTATCTGTCTACTGAGGTATTGTAGTGCTTGTTTTCAAATAATTCCCATATTACCTATTAATAGGTCTAAAGTGCAATGCTATTGATGTTGGCAATTTTATCTAAAAATATTGCTATAATTTCCCATTTTCTTATAAGTTATAGTTCTCTTACTGTGCCTAATTTATAAATTAAAGTTTATCATAGTGTAGGGAAAAAAAAAACCAGAATAAAGTTCTGTACTATTTTCAGTTTTAGAAATCCACTGAAGGTCTTGAAATGTACTCCCTATGGGTAATGGGGTACTACTGTGTAATGATTATGTGATAAATGTTACATACATAAAAAAACACAGAAGAACAAAAAACATAATTCTGCATGAAACAGGAATTGTAGATTCTGTAAAAAGACATGGACAATTTCTACAAAGGTAGTTTATGAAATAGGAGATAGGACTATAATTTTGTTGGGAAACTTAAAAAAAAAATCTCACCATTTCCATATAACAAATTAGCAAAAATTTTTGTAATGGTAAAAATAATACAGAAATACACAGAATTATTTTAAAAATGCATCAAAAAACCTAATAATTAGCATTGTGATAAGATGTATACATTTAACATTAAAATATTGCAGTAATGCAGTATAGTATATCTATCCATAAACAATTTTAAACTTTGTTTCATAAGCACTGGAAATATCTTCATCAGTAATCCATATTCTAGCAGTTATTGCAAACATTAAACTATATACCACAAGGTTTTTAAGCTATCATAAGAAATTTCAAAATGTTTCATTGACAAAATGCTCAAGAGATGTATGTAGTATTCTGGAGAAAAATGTATAGGCACTATAGCCCTTGTATGAGCAGAAATATTGGAATGTGGCAATCCTACTAGCTAAACTTACAGAACTAACTTTCATAACCAGCATTGTCCAAGATAATAGCTGCCAGTCACATATGGTTGTTCACATTTAAATTCAAAACACTTAAAACTAAAAATTCAGTTCTTTAGTCACACTAACCACATTTTAAATATTAGAAAGTCACATGTCCACTTCGGCTATCATGTTGGACAATGCAGGTACAGCATTTCCAGCACCACTGAAAATTCCATTGGTTTGAAGTATTCTAAACTTAGAGCTCCATTTGGTCTTGTTTTTTTCCTTCCCCTGTGTAGCCACATGTGATTAGAAGACTGTTTAATCCTATCTTCAGAAAAACACTGCATCATCCTTAAAGAACAGAGTATGGACTTCACAAAACATATAGGAACTGGATATATTATTCTGTGTCTACTTAATTCATGTTATAATGTAAAAGAATTAGGCTGATTTGCTTCATTGCAACATTTCATCTAGCGGTGAAGTTGTAAAAGATGTAGAGCTCCTACTTACTTCTAACATAGGCTATTGATGAATGACAAAAGGAAAATACATGTACTGAATACTAAATTGGCTTAGATTAGTTCACAAGTTCCTTAGTTATTTGTTTAAAAAAAAAAAACTGTAAACGAGTACATGCATAATGACAAGCACGCAAATAAAAAAACTGGTGAAATAAAATCTAGTAAGAAGTAAAGAAGAGTAGTTAAAAGGAAGTCAGATTTATGTTTAGAAAAATACTTTCAGCAGCAAGGCAAGGAGGCTTTAATATTAGTTCAGATGAAATATTATACTACCTATCAAAATTAAAGAATGGAGCTGTGTTCTAGATATATTCAGTGATTGAAAAAAAGGGTTGACTGTAGAAGCTGGTGATGTGGCTCAAGCGTTAATCCGCTTGCCTGGCATGCACGGGGCACTGGGTTCGATCCTCAGCACCACATAAAAAATAAAATAAAGATGTTGAGTTCACCGAAAAAACTGAAAAATAAATATTAAAAAATTGTCTCTCTCTCTCTAAAAAAGGGTTGACTGCAAGATTTTAAGTGTAGTTGCATTCTTGGATGTGACCTAATTACCATGTCACTTTTTATATGCTCCTGAAAACTTAGTACCCCTAATACCTTAGTGCATATGGTTTGCTTCAAATGGACATTCCTTCCTAATCTTAATTTGTTCTATACTTTCTACTTGGGATTTTTTTTAAGTAAGTCCTGAATGCACACCAAAATTTAGTCACACCAAGCTATGTATGGGTTCCTACCCTTCATCTCTAACTTCATACCTTTAGGACTCAGTTTCCATGTTCCAATATTATTGCACTATTAATTTTACTCAAAGTCATATAAAAGTTTGAGCTTTGTTTTGAAACTATTGTAATTATTATAAAAAATGTTAACATTATTTGATAACCAGCCAAGAGTCAAATAGATTAATGGTCAAAAATACCTTTTTTTTCAATTTTCTCTTTCACCTTCTTTTCTTCTCCTCCTCCTTTTATCTGTTCTTTAGTATCAGAAGATATAGTTGTTATTGGTGAAGAGTGTATCACATTTTCAGAAATCATGGAATTAGCTTGCAGCGTGGTACCAGATGGAAATGGTATTTGCTTCACTGATAAAATAAAAGTGATAACACAATTTATATTAAATCAACAAGATAAAAACCAGGGAATTGGGGTGAGGCTGTAGCTCAGTGGTAGAGTGCTTGCCTCACATGTGGAAGGCACTGGGTTTGATCTTCAGCGCACACGTGCGCGCGCGCGCACACACACACACACACACACACACACACACACACACAAAATAATAATAAAATAAAGGTACTGTATCCATCTACAGGTGAAAAATTAAAAAATAAAAACAACAAAAATCAAAAACAAAAAAATGGAGGGAATTGTGAATCACAAATAGGAACTTTTTATAAAAGAAAAATTCAGTGTATGACTATCAAAATATCTATTATTTGAGAAAGTAGAAACATCAAGAGTTTAAAAGTATTTTAACCATTACTGAGATAACAATAAATGTATAATTTCCATTTGATTACTAAATATTAAAGTAAGAAAATGTCAGGTAACAATAATAGTATTTGTCACAGACATATTGTGTTCTAAAAATCTTTCAAAATGCTTCACATGAAGTTCCCTACGAAATAGAATCTCTTCATGTTACCGCTTTACAGATGCTAAATCCCATTATCCAAAAGTTAAGAAATGACCCATCCCACAGTGATAGAGAAATAAGAATGTGTATCCAGGCAGTCTGTTTCTAGGGACTGCATTCTTAACATCTAGCAAGATGGCAAGTTTTAAATTTAGCTTTTCTTTTACAATAAACAAATGGAAAGGTGACTTATAAAATTTGTTTTTGCAGCACTGGGCATTGAACCCACCAGGGGCATTCATTCTACCACCAATCTATATTCTTGTCCTTTTTTATTTTGAAAAATCCTCTAAATTGCCGAGACCATCCTTGAACTTATGATTCCTCTGTCTCAGCTTCCTTAGTAGCTAGGGTTATAGGCATATGCCGTCATGCCCAGCTGGGAAGGGTTTTTTTTTTTGGCAGGTGTGGGGGTGGGGTAAGAGGATGGGGGAGGGTACTAAACTCAGGGGCGCTGGGCCACTGAGCCACATTCCCAGCCCCATTTTGTATTTTATTTAGAGACAGGGTCTCACTGAGTGGCTTAGCGCCTCGCCATTGCTGAGGCTGGCTTTGAACTTGTGATTCTCCTGCCTCAGCCTCTTGAGCTTCTGGCGTTATAGGCATGAACCACCAGGCCTGGATTAAAGTATTTTTAACATCTCAAAACACTGCTTAAGAACTTTTTTCTTTATAAAAAGTTGCTTTTTAGTACTGAATTGTAAAGAAGTAATGTGGTGTCTTCTAACATAGAAATGATTGGTATTAGCTGAGGCCAGGTGCGGTAGTGCATGCCTGTAA
The DNA here is from genome assembly GCF_052094955.1 of Ictidomys tridecemlineatus. Classification (NCBI taxonomy): domain Eukaryota; kingdom Metazoa; phylum Chordata; class Mammalia; order Rodentia; family Sciuridae; genus Ictidomys; species Ictidomys tridecemlineatus. Next base: position 97,220,950 of record NC_135485.1, read on the forward strand.
TCCCAGTGGCTGGGGAGGCTGAGGCAGAAGGATCCTGAGTTCAAGCCAGCCTCAACAACTTAGTGAGGCCCTAAGCAACTCGGTCAGTGAAACCCTGTCTCTAAATAAAATACAAAACAGGGCTGGAGAAGTCGTTCAATGGTCAAGTGCCCCTGAGTTCAATCCCCAGCACTATTATATAACACAGAAAAATGCGATCTCCTGAGGGATTTTATATGGCCTAGATTCTGGTCAATATTCAGACCATTTATCTGAGGCATTTAAGTATTTTGGATGATACTGCTTTCTTTAGTAATGTGGATTCCTACTTCATATTTAACCATTAAACTGAATTTAGCACCTTAATTCAAACTTCTTTTTTGACTTATTACAAATCAAACCCATCTATCATTTCTAAAGTTAATCACCTCCATTTTGAATTTCTGCTTGAATCAGCTCTAGTTTCAGTTCCTCAATTTCTTTCTTTAGTTTAGCATTTTCAACTCGAAGTTTCTTCTCTTCTCTCAATGTTGCCTGCAAAACTAAGATCAAGGAAGTTCAGTTAAAATGTGTTTTTTCAAAGTTTTCTTTAGAATGCTATTTGAAAAGAGCATAGTTAGTACTGGTTAGGATCAGTTCCATTATGCCAGTTTACTATTTCCTAAAACAATATGATGCATTCATTCTTTTGTATGTGTGGGAATTGGTTCTAGGACCTCACAGAGACCAAAATCTTTGGGTGCTAATATGCTTTAAATAAAATGTGCTTTAAATAATGTATAAAATGTAGGTTATATTTGCATATAACCTACACTCCTCGTGTATATTTTAAATCATCTCTAAATTACTTATAACACCTAATACATTCCAAATGCTACATGCATAGCTGATATATTAAGGAGAAATAACAAGGAAAAAGTTTGCAAACATTAAATATAGATGCATTGTTTTCCTTTCCCTGAATGTAATAGTTGCCTAAATTCATGGATGGTGAGAAGAGCTATTTTACCTAAGAAATAGTACAATATTAAAAGAGATTTTGCAAAATAGTAATTATACAGGATTTGGTAAGCCATTTTCAGTTTTATATAGGAAAAAAATTATTTCAATTAGTGATAGCAGAAGATTTCGAAATTTCTATTATCACATTACCCTTAGCAACTAAGAATTCTTTGTATGTAGCGTATTTACCAAATAGATTCTAATATCTTAAGCTTAGAATATTATTATACTCTACCAAAACATTAAGGAATCTAAGTCACCAGATGATTAATAACTTACATAGTAAACATTTTTCTGTCAATATATGAATTCATTGTAAGTAACTATTTAGAAAATTTAAAATTTTCTTACTTGTTTTCTCCTTAAGAAGAGCAACTTGCTGCTTAAGATATTCAATGATTTGATCTGCCTCTGCGCCTTTCTGTTCCAGTCTCTTCAGAACAGCATCATTGCCTGCCATTTTTTTTTTGCTAAAAAACAATATAAATCCTAAATGAAAAAAATACAGTGTGAAAAATCACATTATGAAAGGAATAAATTTATCATATAGGACATTGATAAAGCAGTCTGAGGGAAAAACATTTTCTGCTGTAATAGAGCAACATCTCAGAAAATTACTTTTACTGAGAAGAACAAAGACCAAACAAGCCAGAAATGTTAAGAACACTAAGTCCTGAGTCTCTTTGGAAGAGGAAATCTACTTTGTTCCTCAATACAGAGAAAAATGCTACATAATCATATTTAAGGTTCAAAAATTTAAATACTGCAGAATATTATAACATAAGACTACGAAAGGAAAAAGGATAGCAAAGTATCACTCTAGTGTTCTAAGTAAAGAGTGTCCTTCCTAACATGCAACCTTTGTATATTAGATATTTCTAATGTTCACCGAATTATGTACATTTCAGAAGGATTGTGTGAAGTAGGAAAAATAAATATTAAAAGAAAAAAACAATAATTAGAAAAACATCAATATTAATCGTATGTCTACTCAGCAGTAAATGTCATTATACATTGTCCTTTATAAGAAATTACAAGTGGAGGCTGGGGATATAGCTCAGTTGGTACAGTGTTTTCCTTGCATCCTTGCATGAACATTGCCCCGGGTTCAATCCAACCCCCGCCAAAAAAAGTGGTTTACTTTTATCATAAATTCAAAGAAATTTTTAAAAATCCTATAGATATAGAAAATATAGAAAATTGCATACATGCAAACATTTTGAGATTCATTCATCAAGTTAGTTTAAATTGTCATATACTGATATATCATATTAACGAGAGGGTTAATCATTAGTAACATTATGCATTGCTTTTTTTAACTTAATATTAATTTTTGGTTTAAAGTATAATAATAACAATGTAAAATTGATGGACTAATCCAGATTATTAATGATCAGTACTCAAAAAATTGTGAAGTTTTTTGACACAGAAAAAAAAAAACTGGCCAATGTTCAAATACTACAGGATTTTTAATTTCAAATTATTATCCAATGTCTGTCCTATACAACAATCTGGATTTTTTTTTAAATAAGAAAACTAATCCTCAAAATACTCTGTCCTTAAGTTGAAAACAGACATAATACAAAAGTGAAATAAAACCCTATAAAACAAAGTTGCTAGAAAATAAATAAATAGGAAGTAAAACCTAGAAAAGTCCTACTTTAAAAATTTATAAAAGTGTAGACAAAAAATGTATACAAATTTAGAATGGAAATAGCATTTTTTAATTCTGCCCTTTTTTTTTTTTTAGTACTATAGATTGAACCCAGAGGTGCTCTATCACTGGGCCAATCCCCACAGCCCTTTTTGTATTTTACTCTTTATACTTTATTTTGAGAAAACACTCTCTAAATTGCCTAGGCTGGCCTTCAATTTGTGATCCTCCTGCCTCAGTCTCCCCTGTAGTTGGGATTACAGGCACACACCACTTCGCCTGGTTACCTGACACCTGAACAAAAAATATCATGTTGTTCTTCAAATCATTTTAAAGTTGAAATTTCACAGGATATATACAGCAATGTAGAGTAAAAATGCTCTTCTGAATTTTAGTATCTATTTTAACCTAACATAAACAATAATAAAATAACTTCAACTGGTGAAATATTACTATTGCAAACAAGTAATAATGAGTATTTGAGAACATAAAATTAGTGAAAAATATAGCTTATAAAATAAGTTTTCATAAGTGAGTGAACTGCTCTAACATATCACCTACAAATAAATACTAACCAAGTTGCTGAAAAACATGACACTCCTGCTCTGAATCACATAAAAGCAGTTAAGGATCTTCTGAGACAGTAATTTTAAAAATAGGGTTATATATCCTAGCCTAAAGGAAAAAAACAAAGGATATGCAATTTTTCTGAGTGATGAATCTATTTACTGTTTTCAAAATTAAGATTTAGTCACAAAACTGAATTAAATATAATAGGACTTGGATCTGTCAAGGCATATGGAAACACAGGAGTAAGTTTAGGAAGAGAGAATAGCATGTTTCAAAATACAGAAACAAATAAGCTGAATGAACATAGTAGTAACACACATAAAGAACCACTAAGAAGAAACAATGTGATAAAGGGCAATGATGAAACTTTGAAACTGATAGAAAATATAAATGAGACAAAATTTGGATAATCCTCAGTTATTGTTAACTAAAGGTTAAAAGTGTAGGAAATACAAAAGTGAAAAGACTTGCCATGCCAGTTTTTGTAAAACCAAAACACTATTATAACAAACTAAAACCACAAAAGGGTTACAAGATAATAATCCCAATTTGGCAAAAGATGGTTTAACAACTAGTTACTAACTTAAGTTTGTAGTAGTTTTAAGTAAACTAAATACAGTAAACTACTTAAGTTTATATAGTAAACTACTTCAGTTTAAGTTTGTAGTAGTAAAATAAATGAGAAGTGTTTTAAAATTAAAATATGTCCAATAAAAATCCCCAGCTTATCCTCACACAAAAGGTAATAACACATTATTGAAGAGTTATGTCAAATTTATGTCTCACTTTCATCTAATTCAAAATAGCATAACATACATAAAGCACAGTAAAATCAACTTTTTGATAATTCTTACATTTTTACATACTGCATGTTAATAAAATGCTATGTAATTAATATCTAAGTACTTCATTAAAATATACATATATGTATATATTAATAATAAAATAAGTATGATTTATATGCCTGGTTATAGGTTTGCAAATACTAATTTAGGTTAAGTTCTTGTTTTAAATTATGAATTAGGACTGAGAAATGCCTATTAACGTAACAATAAGTAAAAATGGACTTTTGTTTTAACCAAAAAATTAGATAAGAGAAAAATGAAAAAAATTAAAGATGAAAAAGAGAAAACATGTTAGTAACAAAGAAATATTAGTGGAATACACATCATGAACTGAATTTCCTAATAAACATTAGGTAATAATTATACCCAATATATATTCTATTTTGTTTTTAGTCTTTTTCTCAGCACTCAGATACTGACTTATTTAATCACATTTAATCATTAATATCACAAGGTACATACTACTATTATCCTCTCCTATTTTGAGAATTTCTTTTAAGAGTGGTGAAAATAAAATGGAGTAAGAAATCACAGACCTTGGAGCAGATTCTATCCTTTGCCCCTCTGCCCTTCTTAATTGTTGGTAACTATGAAGTTATTTAAACTTCGTGAGTCTTAGTTTTATCATTTATAAAATGAGGACAATTTTACTTATCTCATTGCGTTATGAGATATAAAATGATATACCATACATAATATTTAACAAGAGTTTTTGGCACATAGCAGATAAATAATAGTCAATTCACCAGGCACTGAACAAACTTTGGGAATACAAATAAAAGATTGGGTGTATACATAATGTTTACCCTCAAGAAATTCATGGTATAGTGTGTTACCTAATGTTATTATATTTTCTAGATCTCTTGTTATGATTTTTATATTTCTCAGCAGACTAAGGACATGATAAACAATACAAATAAACTTATAGAGATTGATGTTACAAATGTACTTAGATAATTTGGGTTATGAGACTACATGTTAATTTCTTTGTGAGTTATATAGTTTATGAGAGTGACAGATATTAAGTTATTAATTTTATGTTTATATCACTGAGCAAAATACATCTAAGTACTCAGCCCTTAGGAATTCAATAAAACAGTCAACTGAAAATCTTTCCACTTTCCCCTACAACTGGGTATTGCCATCATAATAGTGGAAACTATAAAAGATAACAGACTTGAAGTCATTAAATAAATGACACACAAGGAAGGAACATTGAACAGAATAAAGCATATTTCAATTCAATTTGTTGTGAAGATCTTCTAAGGACTGGATAAGAATTATCAGCTCTAGCTCAGAAGGCAAAACAATCCAGGATGAGCAATTAATTTTGCTGAAGGCACACAAGTAGCCAAGAATACCAAGAGAAAAACTGTTGTTTAAGAGAAGGGGGAAAAAGAGTTAACAATTCACTGAGTGCTTTCTGTTCAATTTCACTGTGAACCTAAAACTGCTCTAAAAAACAAAGTTCTATTAAAATAAAAATTAAAAGATGAACAAGGTAGAGAGAAGAAAGGGAAAGAGGCACAAAATTACTTTTACTGTGGAGAGCAAGAACAAACAAGGCAGAAATGTTAAGACCAAGTCCTGAATCTCTTTGGAAGAGGAAATCTACTTTGTTTCTGAATGCAAAAAATAATACTATGTAACCATATTTAAGGTTCAAAAATTTCAAAGCCTTAAAATAAGGCAGAATATTATAACATAAGAAAAAATTACAGTTGGATAGGAGGAATAAGTTCTAATATCCTACAGCACAGCAAGGTTAACTAAAATTGACAATCATTTATTGTCTACTTTGAAATGGCTAGCAGAGAGGATTTCAACTGTTCTTATAATAAAGAAATGATAAGATAAGGTGTTGAATAGACTAATTATTCTGACTTGCTCATTAGCCTCATTAAGGGAGAAAAATAAACATCTTTTGCTAAGTCATTTTCAAGAGTTCTTGGCAAAATAAGACTCGGAAATGACTAGAAAATGTAACAGCTGTTAACCAGTTTTTCCTCTATTCCTAGATGTAATGCTAATATTAAAAACATCTAAAAACATTTGCTTCTAGTCATGTCTGTGTATTAACTTTTCTAAAATATTAAAAGGCATTTTTGCTGTTTTTAGAATGAGCCACCCTGAAAATAGCTTTTTTCCAGCACTTGCTGAATAACTGCCATTTCAATTTTCCAAAAATACAAGACTAAATTTATGTTAATATTTTCTAGTAATATGCAGATAATGATCACTAGCACTGGCAGAATATACTTATTTTAAAAAAGTGTTTACAGACAATAAATCTTAATGGGAAGAAGTACCTAACAGGCTGTTTGACCTTGGTAAAGTTAACTCCTCTATGCTTTAGTTTCCTAATTTACATACTGAGAATACTTTCACCTGATTTCACCTTCTACTTCTTAGCCTTTTTTCTTGAAAGGGAACCCTGACCTTTTAATGAAGTTCTTCAGGGCTTGGTACTGATCTCTACTCTCCTGTAAGGATTAAAAACTGTCACCACACAGTTGAGAAATCTTTGTGTTTTGGAGTTAAGTGTTTAAAACAACTGAAAGTCAATGCATTAAAGCAAGGCATACAGACTTCTAGTGGTTTGCCATTAATGTTACCTGCCAGATCCTAAAAGTAATTTAGGCTTAAGACTCCCAATGTTGCTTAAAGTCTCTAATTTTGCCCAATGTGCTGTATTTATAGTGGAAAACAAAAAAAATTTCTTTGCACACAGAAAGCTTTCAGACAAATGAGGAAAGCAGTAAATAGAAGAAATTTTTAACAAACAAAATTATGGTTAGGGGTTGGTGATGAGTTTAACATTGCTTAAAGTCAAGACATATCTTTGAACAACCCAGTGCTCATTTCATTGTTGTATGTTAATCACTGTTGTGATTTTTCAAATTTTTAAAAAATTTTTTTGTAGTTGTAAACGGACAGAATGCCTTTATTTTATTTACATTTATGTGGTGCTAAGGAACCAGTGCCTCACACATGCCAGGCAAGCACTCTGCCACTGAGCTACAGCTCCAGTCCGTGTTTTTTCTATTTTCTATTGAGCATAAGCTGAACTTCAAAACTTTTAAGTTTCCCGAGTGTTGTCAAGCTTTCAGTATACTAACCTGTATAGGATTTTTCAGATAACAATGTAACATTTTTACAGCTTTTACCCTACATTGGCTAAATACTCTACATGGATAATGTATGAATACTGTAATTATCTTCATTATACAAAAAAGGAACTTGAATAAAATTAGTTTGTCCCAGTTGTACAGCAATTTATTAAATGACTGAAATTCAAGTCTGTATAATGGAGAAGCTAGTTTTTTTACTGGTTAAGCTGTAACGTCCCTAAAGGATATATTTAGAAAATATTTTCCAAGTTAAGGATGGAATTCTAACCAAGAAACACCTATTAACATTTATTAGAACTAGTAGTGTCTAAATAGTTTAGGAAATGCTAAGTTAGTCTCTGTGCTAAAATTTTAAAATCTTCATGCATGTATTTTGTATAATGATGAGGGACTCCTTCCGTCAACCATGCTATTCCCCTTGTCCCTGCCTTTCCCTCCCACCCCTTCCATCTCTATTCTTACCTTCCAAACTTTTTTTTACCACTTGTTTAATAATAATCTAATTGCCAAGTTAAAAGATTATGAAATTAAGATGTAACACTTTGTTATGTTGCTTATTTTTTTAAAAAGCAAATTTCCTGCCTCACATTCTCAAATAAGCTACTGCTTTGAAATTAAAGTTGTAAGTGCAGATTAGAAAATTTTACTTTATAGAAGTTCCATGAAAATTTAGAAGCATCTCTATCTCTACTTTAAATTTTTTTTTGGTTGTAAATGGACACAATATCTTTATTTTATTCATTTATTTTTATGCGGTGCTGAGGATTGAACCCAGCGCCTCACACTTACAAGGCAAGCACTCTACTGCTGAGCTACCATCTCAGCTCCAGTCCCTCTACTTGGAAAAACAGATTCCACTATTTCAGAATTACAATTAAGTAAAAACTGACATTTTTCTTAGACACTAAGCATACTATATTTCAAATGTAAGATGCAATCAATTGTAAAACGGTCCAGATGCTCTTTTCAGTACAATTATTAAAAAAACAAACAAACCTTCGTGTTGATTCAATTGACCCAAAGCTTTTTTTTAATCCGTTAGATGCATCCTGCATTACTACTGGAAGACTTTTAAATTTAACCCTGATTTTTTCTTACATTACTTTTTTCTAAAGGAAAATTAAAACAGAAATGAAACTCAATAACTATAACGCTGCATATAACTAAACTAATGAAAGTACCAAATAAGTGTGTATATATGCAGAATACAAAAACTATTTCCACTATCTGTAGTGATTTTAAGACTAACAATTTTAAAACACAACTATGAGAAAAACGTATATTTCAGAATTAACAATCTTATCCTATTTTAATTGTCTTTCCTTCTCCTCTCTTCATCTCTACTCTTTGTTTTATTTACATATTTATTTATTTTTTATTTCTTACATACATGACAATAGTGGAATGCATTACAACCATAATTATCCATTCACAACACAGTTTTTCGTAACTCTGTATATAAAGTATGTTCACTCCAAATTATGCCATTATACATGAGCTCTTACTATTATTTTTTGCATTATGATTCTTAATATACCTTTATACCACAATTTATCATATCTCTGATTGTATATAACGTATGTTGATACCAAATTCACATCTTCATGCATGTATTTTGTATAATGATGAGGGACTCCTTCCGTCAACCATGCCATTCCCCTTGTCCCTGCCTTTCCCTCCCACCCCTTCCATCTCTATTCTTACCTTCCAAACTTTTTTTTACCACTTGTTTAATAATAATCTAATTGCCAAGTTATCTCACTCTGAAAGAAACACCTTTTTATTAGTGTTAAGCAACATGGTACCTTTTAGAATTAGGTTAAAATTTCTTCCAGGACTTACTATGTGCCAGAATTTGAAGTAAATAATAAAATTAAAAATACTGAGAATAATATATCTATATCAGAGACACTCAAAATATATAGCAGCAACAACCAGTATTAATTGCAGGGTTCTTTTTATCTACCTTTGTTAAAACTTATAGGAGATCTAAAACTGCTTCTTGGGAAGGTTCATATTAATTGACATTTTTTTCCATACTAAGAGCTCACTTTTCTTTTCCTGATGAGGAGACAGAAGGTTCTATTTGGGTTTAAAGGATGGCTATGAAATGAGGGTTAAGGCTACAGAGTAGATGTGGAGCCAGAATTAAAGACAGGCAGTTAGTATAGGTAGGTGATCTGGGTTAGATATGGAACAGGAAGGACAACTTAGAAGTGAGAGATAGCCCACTTCTAAGACTGAAATATAAATGCCTTCAAAGCCCTTCCTCCACCCCTACCAAGATAACCTTCCCCTGCTCCAACCTATTGCTAAGGTAACCAGCCCCAGGAACTGTCCTTCCCTTTCAGGAAGTGGTAAAGTTGTTAATTAATGCACCCTAGGTTCCCTGACTGCCAGGGTCACTCCATTTTAGTTCCTCAGGCCCCTCCAGCCCATGTGCTTCACACCTTTTGGCCATCCCACAAAGCAACTACTGGGCCTAGGCTAGTAGGCAGGAAGGAGAGAGGTAAGGGGGAAGAGAGCAGAACAAAGAAAATCTGGAATGCATAAAAGAGGCAGAACACCCTCCCTTCTTGAGATACCAGGATACTACCAATGGGCCCCTTCTCCCTCCTGGGAGAAGTCTGTATTATCCCTTTTTAAATAAGCTGTGCTTTACATGCTTGCTTCAGCATACTTATCCAATATTATACTTCAACATACCGGAGGTATCAGATGGGCCATTGAGAGTACAAGTTCATGTATTTCCACATACCATGGCTGTTAATACAAAAACTTTTCTCCCCAATAAAATGTACACAGAAATCTAAAAAGAGGTATGTGTAGGCCTCCCATGATCTTCTTACATCCCAACAAGGTTGTTTTTTTTATCAGGATTAGATTTTCTTCAGTAAAACTTAACTCACCAAATATTTCCCCCATTTCTTATCCAAGAATACAGCTAATAATAACAGCTACTACTTTAATGGACTAGGCCCTTGCCATTTAACCTTTATAACCTTGGAAAAGATTATTTCCTTTTTGTAGATAGACTCAGAGATACTAGGACATGTCTAAATCTATTCAAATATCAAATGACAAAGCCATGATTATAACTTGAGTTTATCATTCTGAATTCACACAATTCATTTTTATTGTTCACAGCCTAATTAAAGAAAATTAACATGTTCATAATACTCTTGTATATCTAAGTGAATCAAGAATATGAATGGCCATCTTACTACCTGTCCTGAAGCCACTGTGTTTCCTCTGGATTATAGTAAAAGTCTCCTAACTGATCTCCTTTCTTTCACTCCATCTTTCTCAGTCTATTTTGACAGAAAGCTCAGTCCCTGTCGTTAATGCCAGTTTAATAATGAGGACACAGTTTTGAGAAAAAGGAAAAAGAAGGTTTATTGCTTTGCTAGACTCCCATCCCAAAGTCTGTGACTTCCCCTGATCAGGAGGGACACACAGAGTAGTTTTAAAGGAACTTTAAGGGTTACATTCCAGATGTGCTCTGGTAAGGGGCCCCAAGGTGCCCAGATGCAGGGTTAGGACTCACTTGTTAATTTGGAAGGCATTCACTTCCCAGATACTCAGCAGGCTTCTCCTTCCTGTAGTGGGTGTGTTCAGGGAGTGGTAAAAGTTGTTAATTAATGCACCCTAGAAGGAAAATAAGACTGTCTTCCCAATCTTGTTAGGGAGGGGGAGAGGTGAGAAGAAAGAAAAAAACATTAAAAAAAAAAATAAGCCTTAGAGCAATGAGGACTACATTCAGAAGGTGAAGGTACCACCTTACACTACAACTGGCTCTCTTAGCACTCAATGGCTCAAAACTCTCCAATGGCCTCCTGTTTCATTCAGAATAAAAGTTAGATGCCTTCAAGATCCTTCATGACCCATTTCTGCCTTCCTTAATTCTATCTACAGCTTTAAGCCCTTAACTTTGACACACAGGCTTGTGTGCTGTTCTGGTAACTTTTTCATGGCTTCTGCAATGGCTGGTCCTTCTGCCTGACTGCACTTCCCGGCGATATCTCCATGGTTAAATCTCTCATTTCTGTCACCTCCTAACTAAAAAAAAAAAAAAAAAAAAAAAAAAACAGTCATCTTTTCCGTGAGCCTTCTCTCACTACATTAAAATTTTAGACTATGTCCCCTTTCCTTGCTGGGTAATTTTTTTTTCTTCAGCAGAATTCATGACCTGAAATATGTTATGCTCTTATTCACTTTTATGTCTTCCTCAATGAAATGTAGGCTGGAGGCACACATTTATTCACTGTTCTTTACCTAAAACCTAAATATAGTGGGCTTTAATAACTATTTGCCAAATCAACGAATTACTGGCTTCACCCACAAACATCAAAGTCCTTTTACACACACACATCAAAGTAAACATGCTCAAGAAACTATTTTTCTCCAATAACGTCCTTTCCCTTGGCATTACATCCATTTCTCAAAGTTAGTTCCTTCAAGACTCCAAGCTCTTTCCTATTTTCTTACGTCAGTGTGGATTTTGGTGGGAATCAGACTTCTCATTAGTACCCGCAGGTCAGGTCCTCTCTCGTGGGGGAAAGTAAGAGAAGAGAAACCCCTAAAATGGCAATCTGTGTACCCCAGACCCTCCGCGACCTTACTCAAGTGAAGCGGCGGCAGCAGCTCCAAAGCAGCCTCAGCCTCGAGCCGACAGAGACAGCCTGCAGCACACGGTGGCAGGGAGAAAGGACCCAATAAGGTGCCCCAACTAAACGCCTGAGCGCTCCACTGACTCAACCCCACGCTCTGTCCTTCTCTTCCTGTGATCAGTTCTACTTATTCACCAACACCACACTCTCAGTTTTCCAGTCCCTCACCCAACATCACCAACTCCCCCGGCACCTCTTCCCTCTCGCTATATTTTATCGCCAGTTTGGGCAAGCGGCATGAGACCGGAAGTTGGGGGTCTTTCTTCGGGACTGCGTCGCAAAGCTCTAAGGTCAAAAGGAAGCGCCAACCTGTTCCGTGTGTGGGGAGGGGACAGCAGGGCGCTGTCAGTGGAGCGTGCCGGTCTCCGGTTCCCGGCCAGGTTCTCAGAAGGGGACTTAGGCTGTCTAGGCTCCTAGGCAAATGCCAATCTCTATGTTCCCGGCGTTCCAGGAACGGCCTCTTTTGTTGAAGTACCTAAAACGCAGGACTTGGTGCTTTTAAGCAGTAACAGCAACACCAGCCACAGTCGCAGCGCTGGGGTCCTGGGTAGAAGCTCCATCCCCCTGTCTTTTGTCCGCTTGCGTCCCCAGACTCAGAGGCAGGTATTCGGTTATCCCCGTTTTCTGTGTCGTAGTTGGTGGGACTTGTGGGAGGTAGAGGAAAATCATTTGCAGCGAGTGGCTCGCATGTCTGCAGCGAGAGATGGAGCAGGGCTTCTTGCTGATGGGGGTTGTCTCCATCCCTAGCTACAGCCCCCTTTTCCCCTAAACCACACGTTCACCGGAGTCTTGGAAATCTAAGGCAACTTTCGAACGCAACCACAGCATCAAATGAATGCTTAAAGAAAAGGTTAGAGAATCTGAAGTCTTTTCTGTTTCTTAAACCAAAATACGCACTTAATGCTTTGGTATATATCTGGCTTTCAAGGTGTAGTCACTTGTTGAAGTATAATACTCTCTTAAACAATAGGAGAAATTGACGCAGTGGAAGAGAGTGATTTCACAATTTTCAGTGGCTGTTTTACAAGGCCTTCTGTTCCTGTTTGTATTTGGGATAGAGACAACTTTTGGGAAAATGTATATAAAATTAGTGAATTAATATTATTTGTTGAAGAAATGTAAATGCTATTTTGTTCATGATAAAATTAGCATCTTTCTCCCTGCTTTTGACACCCTGGCCCTCATTCGAGTCATTCAGCTTCCAGTCCTTTGAGGACAAAGATTCTTGTTCATCCTTGGCACAGTACCAGGAGAAACATTTGACTTAAAATAGGGATTTCAAAATGTGGAAAGAATTTTCAAGTCCAACTTCTTTGTTTGCTGTTTTCCTCTTGTAATCCTTTTTTACTCACGTAGTGTAAGCAACATGCATGTGTCTGTTTTTTTATGAGCCTTTTTAGGTACATCTTGAGAGGTAAAATTGAAATAGAACAATAATTAATTATTTTATGCTAATTAATGTTTTATCTTTAAAAGTCATTTGCATTTTACTTATTTTGTTATTTGATTTTTCAGTTGTCTAAGTGATAAAGGCATCTAATTGAAAACCCAATAGTAGTTTGTAGTAGGATTGAATAATAAAATGCAACAGTTCTCTATCATTTTCTACACTGAGGGCTGTTCAGATGTAAACACTTTAATATTTTCTAATTTAGACCTAATTGTTGAATGATAAGTTAAAATTCTGATTTTTTCCTATTGTCTTAAAGTAGTCCATAGCATCCACAGATTTTAGAATAGTTTTCACACTTTTTAGTTTTTGTGTTGGTTACTTTATAATCCTAAATAATATATGTAAACTCTACTTTTTCACATCAACTTTTGAAAATATTTTTGACCCCTTATTTGTTAAAATGAGAAAAGTAGTGACTCTTTCTTCATAAGAGCAGAAACTGCATGCAGCTGTTACCAAACTTGTAAGTTCTTTTCCTGGTCAATACTATTTTCAAATGATCAGTTCTGAGAGCAGGCAGGAAATTTTATTCAGGGGGTAATGGAGAAGGGGTGCTTATACTCTAAAAGTATCTAAGTCTGCATTATGAGAGGGAATGATATGCATACTGTCTTAAGAGCTTTTCACTGAGAAGGGATGGGATTTCTATAAATCAGGGTGTCATCTTCTTTCTTTCCTCATTTGGATAATTGTATTTGACAAAGTGCCCATCTTTTAAAGAAGTCATTATAATGAGTTCAAGGTCATCTGGACTGTCTCTGTGATGCCTGAACTAGATTGAGCCTGTCTGGGGTTCCACTTTGCTGTTAGTGTTCTCTAACTCCCTTTAACTATTGTAAGCCAGGGGCATCTGTAAACAGCCTTTAGGTCAACAGACTGTTGGTTACTACAGGGTTAGTTGGTGAAACCTGCACTTTCCCTTAGCTGTAACTTTACTTATAAATCATCAAGGTTAATAATATTTATGTTTCTTTCTTTTTTTGAGAGAGAGAGAGAAAACTTTCAAATATTTTCAGTGGACACAACATCTTTATTTTATTATTTTTTAAAATGTGGTGCTGAGGAACGAACCCAGCACCCCGCGCATGCCAGGCGAGCGCGTTACCGCTTGAGCCACATCCCCAGCCCAATAAAATTTATGTTTCTTAATGACATAATCTTTTGCTTTTTATGCTAAAAGACAAGTACATTTTATTGTAAACCAATACAACTTTTACAACATTATGGCTTTATAATTATTATTCACTGCAAATCCAGGCAGTATGCTAGAGTACATTTTCTTCCCAATGTTTTAGTTTTGTAATCCCTGTACTAACCTAAAACACATTTTTTGTAATATTAAGGTCAAATTGATTCTTCTTTCTTCTCCAATGGCAAAAATTCATGCCACAGATAAATTGTGCTTTATTTCGTAGACTATTGATATTCTCCCTACTTTATTTTTTTCTTTCCACATTTTTTATTGGTGCATTATAGTTGTACATAATGATGAGATTTGTTGCTCCATATTCATACATGCAAACAGTATAACAATATAATTTGGCCAATATCTCTCCCCAGAATTTGTCCCTTCCTCCTTTCCTCCTATCCCATGGGTACTTTCCTCTGCTGATCTCTCTTTGATTTTCATGAGATCCGTGTTGTCCTCCCACTGCCCACCTCCCTCCCCCTCGTCCCTCCCCCCCACCTCTCTTTTTTTTCCTTTTACCTCTTTAATTTTCACATAGGAGAGAAAACATGCGACCCTTGACCTTCTGAGTTTGACTTATTAGCTAAATAGAATGGTCTCAAGTTCCATTCATTTTCCTTGCAAATGACACAATTTCATTTTACTTTATGGCTGAATATATATCACATTTTCTTTATTCATCTGTTTATGGACACCTAGGCTGGTTCCATAGTCTCTGACAGTTGCATATTATGCTGCTATAAACATGGGTATGTTTGTCTCACTATAGTATGAAGACTAATTCTTCAGGATAAATACCCTTGCTTACCTTTTAACGCCCCATTTGATTGCTTTTCTGTTTTCATTTGCAGAAAAGGTATATGTGCTTTCTTCAGCAGTCCTCTAATTTTTTTGTATTTCATATGTAGAATCTTCTATTCCTCTGTTTAAGACATCCATGGAGACCAATGGCTATTGCTTAATTTGGACAAATGACATTCTAGTTCTTTTGGATAACCTCTAAATGGGTTTATACCTTATTGAACATTTGGATAAATCACATTGTTGTTAAGCCACATTTTCTATTATTTGTTTTTCTCCTGTTTTGCTGAAATATCTTCTAAAGAACTTAAACAGAATGTATAGATGAAAAGTTTGGTTTTTAATGTTTACATAATTATAAATTACAATTAGCTATTATAATTGATAATTTGGCTGCATATAGAATAAAGATTATGTTCCTTTAGATCATTCAAAGCTTTACTGGCTAGTCTGCTCTTAATTTGTTGATAGATGAACGATTTTTTTCCTTTAAGAATTGATTAACTATTTCAGTTTATGCTGGATATTTTGAAAATTTATAGTGGCATATCTAGGTGTGAGTTTATTCTCCTTGCAATGATTTCATTAAAGGGGGTAAGATAAATATCCCAGTGTGGGTGTTTTTCATTTATGCCTTATAAAATTATAAGTCTTTTTAATTTAAATGTACATATTTCCCTTTAAGTATGGGAAATTTTCTTTATTTTTATTTTCATTACTTCTCATTTTTCTTTTTCCCTGTTTAGAAATTCCTCTAAAGTGTTTGTTGTGTTGATCCATGTCTGTTATATTTTTTCTTATGTTTTTGTTCTATATTATGAGAATTTATCTGAACTTTATTTTCCAGTGCATCTATTTGATTTGATGATCCTAATTTCTACTATTTTTGCCTTTGATAATTCTTTTTTCATAGCCTCTTAATTTTGTTTCATTTTTATGAGATAAAATTTACACATATTAAAATAAACAGATTTTAAATGACCTATTTGATGAGTTTTGGTTTATGTATTTACACTTGTAACCACCACCATACTATCAAGATATAGAACATTTTCATTACTGTGGGAAGTTTGTCTGTTGCCCTATCTATTTAAAATTCCTCTTCCCCACCCAGAATAGTATGTTCTGATTTTTATCACTAAGTTTAGAATAAAAGGTCTGGAATTGCATTTAAAGGGAGTCATATATTATGTACTCATTAGTGTCTGCTTCTTCATCAATGTGTTTTTGAGATATATTCATGTTTTCTCATGTTTGCTCCTTTTTTTTTTTTTTGAGTAGAGTTCCATGGCAAAGCTTCTTTATCCATTCAGTTGTGGGATATTTGCATTGCTTTCAATTTTTATCTATTATGAGAAGAAGTACTATCAGCCTGCTAATGTATGCATTGTTATGAACAAATATGTTGATTTTCTTGGACAGATGGCTTATAGAACTAGAATTTCTTAGTCAAGTTAGGAATATTTTTAACTTTAGAAAATTTACACTTTATCAGAGCTTCAGTTCAGCATTCCCTTCCATGGAGTATTGCCAGTCATTTCTTCTGATTGAAGTGAAGGACTGCAGTTGAGGTTTTGTGTTTTTCTGTGATTAATGACATTGAATACTTTTTAATGTGTTGTCTATTTATATACATTTTGTGAAAATATAAGTTTATGACTTGTCTGTTTACATATGGACTTATATGTCTTTTTATTACTGGCATATAAGAATTCTTTGTAGATTCTACATTCAAGTCTTGTCATATATATAGACACATATTTGATAAAGATTACAAATGTGTATTGGCACACACATAATATATGTATAGATAGTTATAAATATTTCTCTTATCATTGCTTGAATGTTTATTTTCTCAAAGGTGCTTTTTGGTGTGCAGATGTTTTTAATTTTGATCAAGTCTACTTTATCAAATTTCTCTTTTATTATTAGTGCTTTCTGTTTCTACCTAAGAAATCTTTGCCTAGCTTAAGGTTGTAAAATATTCTCATGTGTTTTCTTTTAGAAGACTATCAGTTTCAGTTTTTACATTTAAGCCCATGATCCATCTTAGATTTTGTGGGTTTATCAGTAGAGGTTGGGGTTATTGTTTTTTTTCCACATGGTTAGCCTGTTCCAGCACTGTTTGCTAGACTATGCTTTCCCTATTGAATTTCTTTGCCTTTGTTTAAAATCAATTCATTATATTTTTAAAAATGTATATATAATGCATATTAGGTATAGATACATTGTATGGAAATTATGATGAACAACCATTAACCAACCCACTAAGAACTCACTTTTTCTTTAGATTTTTGAAGCTTCTTGTGGCTTCTTTCCTAACTTTGCCACTACTTTTCATCCATTGGTACCCCATACTGAGTTTTTTCCCCTCATTCTTATTGAATATTTTTAAAACATGTAAATATTACAGAATTATTAATTTTTTATGTTTTTAGTTTTATAAATATTGGCATAAGTTTTATGTGACTTTTTATCCATTTGGCATTTCTAAGATTCATCTATGCTGTTAAATGATGCTATAGTTTGCTTATTTTTCATGCTCTAAACTGTTCAATCAGGTGAATGCATCACAATGTATTTAACCATCCACCTGATATTAGAAATTCACATTGTCTCCAGTTTGAGGATATTGGGAACAATGCTGCTTTGGTATTTCTTATATAAATCTCCTTGTGTATATATGTAGTAGTCTCTGCAGAAATATAGTATCAAACTGTTTTCCCAAGTGGTCATACCAATTTACATTCTGACTTAGAGTAAGTGAAAGGCTTGATTTCTCCACATCTCATAACATTATGTTATCATAAACAATCATTATAATTTTTACTAGATGATGAGTATAGCTTCTTTTTTTAAATTGTTTTTATTGTTGGTTGTTCAAAACATTACATAGTTCTTGATATATCATATTTCCCACTTTGATTCAAGTGGGTTATGAACTCCCATTTTTACCCTGTATACAGATTGCAGAATCACATCAGTTACACTTCCATTGACTTACATATTGCCATACTCGTGTCTGTTGTAGAGTATAGCTTCTTATATCATTTTAATGAACAATTCTTGATTATCATAATGAAGTTGTTTATCTTATATCTGTTAATTATTATTCTTTAATCTTTGTGAAATATATTTTTCTGCAACCTCCTGCTTTACATACTGGATGCAGTAGTTTTTCCAATCTCTAAATATATGGTTTTTTAAATTTATTTTTTCATAAATTATTTCCATTGTTTCCCAAAACAGATTTTTCCATTTATGTATCTCTTCTAAACTAGCTGATAATTCTAAGATGGTTTATTATTTTAGCATTTTAGGAAGGTTGACTCTGAGCTTTGTATATTTTGAAAGGCTTGTTGACTGGCACATTTGTTTTAGGATGACTGGGTGGATATCTAGAACTTTACTGGACAAAATTACAGAATTAAGAGTAGCTTTCTTTTTCTTTTCTTTTCTTTTCTTTTTTTTCTCTTCTCTTTTCTTTTCTTTCACCTATGCCCAAACCAAACTATAATTTTTCAGTTTGCTCAGTTACTTTAGGGGAGAACTTTGTCTTTCTATTTGTTTTTTGCTTAGAGGATAAATAACTGCCCATATGGGGACTCTTGACTCTTTCAGGCCACCCTTCTGACTTTATTTTGACTTTCTTTCACCATTGTTCTTACCTTCTCTGTAAGCTTCTGAATTGGAAGAGACCAAGCAAACTTCCTGACCATTATAGGTTGCAAATCTTCTTTCTTTCTATTTTCTTGGCACAAGTACTCTTGCATATACATTTTGCTTTATAATAGCTTCTTGAAATCATTTTTGAGCTCCATAGTAGGAAGAAGAGCTTTATTCATGTGAAAATGCAATAACAAACTTTATGTGCTTTTAATACTTTCAGGTGTCATTGAAGATGGGAATTCGGTTTAGCTTTTCTTTTTAATGCTATTGGGAAACTTTGGATTTGACTTAGAGCTGCAAAAAAAAATTTTGTTTGAGTTTTTTCTTCTGTACCACCTTATAATTTTTAAACATTGATTTTTTTAATTTTAATTTTTAATTTTTTTGGTACCAGGGATTGAACTCAGGGGCACTGGACCACTGAGCCATATTCCCAGTCCAATTTTGTATTTTATTAAGAGACCGGGTCTTTCTGAGTTGTTTAGCGCCTTGCCATTGCTGAGGCTGGCTTTGAACTTGTGATCCTCCTGTCTTAATCTCCTGAACCACTGTGTGACATTTTTTATTGTAGTGTTCAGTTTGACATTGATCTCCAAGTGGTGTATTAAGTATAAGGTGAGAAAAATACTGACTTAATGTTTGTTCAGTCTGTAATAAAATTCTCTCTCCTTTCCAGGTCATCTTGGAAGATCTGGAACTCCAAGAATGTTTCCCTTGAAGGATGCAGAAATGGGTGCCTTTACCTTCTTTGCCTCAGCCCTGCCACACGATGTTTGTGGAAGCAATGGCCTTCCTCTCACACCAAATTCCATCAAGATTTTAGGTCGCTTTCAAATCCTTAAGACTATCACCCATCCCAGACTGTGCCAGTATGTGGATATTTCTAGGGGAAAGCATGGTGAGTGAGTTTGCTTTTTTTTTTCTTCTTTCCTAGTCCCTGTTTTCTACCTTCTTACCAAGATTCAGTGATAAATATGTAGTAAATATAAAAAGAAATTGTTATGTGTGTAGGTGTGTGCTAGCTATTTATGTTTGAAAAGAATTTTGGCTGTCTTCAAATAAAAAGTCATAAGATTAGTTTTGCTTTTTTTTTTTTTTTTTTTTTTTTTTTTTTACTGAGCAACATTAGTCTTTTCACATATGATTACATGTGTTTCAGCCTCATAAACCCACACTACTTTTTCTTTATTGTTCTTTTGAAAAGTAGGCTAAAATTATACTTTGAAGTTAGGTAGTTTATTTCTCATAAAATTATTTACTCTGAGAATCTTCGTGTTTATAGACTTGAAGTAGAAAATATTTTTGTAATGACAGTTACCAATGGCTAATAGTTTAGTGTTTAATTATGTATCAGGCAAATATTTAAGTGTTTTACATATTTTAATTAAAAATCCTCATAAGATGATCTTGAAATAGAAACTATTACACCTTCATTTTAAGGATAAGGAAATTGAAGTTCAGAGCAGGATCACACAAAAGAAAATATGGAATGGTAAAATAATAACACTAATACATGTAATGATAAATTTTATTTGTTGAAATATCTTAAAAGTTGCCTATGTCTATAATCATATATTGATAACAAATGATGACAAACTATTCGGTGTCCAAGTACTTTAGAGCTCCACCATATACCTACTACTCTGAATATTTAGTTTTTGTTAGGAGGCTTAGTGATATGAGTAGGAAAGAAAGTGGTGGTGAGAAGGGTTGTATAGCAGATGATAAAAATATTTGATTTTTCATATTCATACATGTATATGTGTATTATTTGTATATGTATGGTTGTATATATGTGTATATACATATATGTGCATGTATGTATGGACATATAAGCATATATATGTGTGTGTTTATACATCTGTATAGGCATAGACATACAAGCCTTAAAATACATGATTTTATCGTAGCTTCTTTTACTGTGCAAAGTTGCCTTCCATTGATTGACTGATTCACCAAATATCAGTATATTTCTGTTTTTGGCCTAACCTTTCAGTTGAAAACTTGGGAGACATCATATTGATGCCTTAAGGGTTTCTTTCCATAATAAACACATTTAGAAGGCAGAACTAGCAGAAAACTAGCTTTGAAACAAAGTTTACAAATATGTTGATGAGTTGAAGAATTTCTAGAAACAAGATTTTCTTAACCACTGACATTTCTTACTTTCTGCTGTCATTCATATATATATATATATATATATATATATATATATATATATATATATAAAACCTCTAAATCTCTATCTACAGGATTTATAACACTTTAGTAGACTGTTGCTTGATTCTATGGCCTTCTTTTTGTGCTAGGTTCCAAATATTTAGAAATGAATAAGTCAGGATAGGATCTCAGTTCCCAAATAAGCTGCAGAAATTTTAGGGAAGAATACAATCATGATTTTAATATAGCAGTACTAAAAATAGGTGATACACAATGTGCTGTTATAAGAATATAAAGGATAGAATGTTAAATTCTACATTAAAGAATATTGATGTTAAACTCTTACATAAAAGTTTTGGTCTAAGTATTTCAGAATACAGTGTGATGGTTCCTTTGGGAAGTTTATCTCCTTACATTTATTCATTTCAATGGTACTGGTGGCCTAAAAATATTGAAGGATTTTCAAAAGATTTTCTTGTCTTTTGTTGTTGATATAGTCCTAACAAACCAAATCTTTTTTTCATTATTAATCAATCATTCTTATTTTAAAAAATAAATTTACATATTTTAATTGTAATCTTACTTTTTTTCCAAAAAGTATTTGAGACATGCTACAGATATCCATATAGTACTATTTAACACTTGTTGTGCACCCCTAATCCAAAATTCCAAAATGGATTGGTCCTTGAAAACTTTGGGATTTAGAAGCACTCTGAATTTCAGATATTGGAGTTAGGGATGTTCAACCCATAAAGTCTGTGCACATATTTCAAAATCTGGAAAACAAAAAAAATTGGAACATATCCCAAGCATTTTGTGTAGGGGAGATATATGAGATACATGGAAAAAAATAAATAATCATTATGTAGATGTAGGAAGGCAAAAACTACTCTCTTATATTAAGTGTCTGAAGCCCAGGAATCAAATAATCATTTGACAAAACGCAGATTAACAGGATTAAAAAATCTCAGTATGTATATACATATACATATGTACATACTGAGATTTTTAGTATCTCTCTGTATGTATATATACATACATATATACACACATGTACATGCAGCTGGGGATTTCACAAAAATATCACTCAAAGAGCTAGTTAGAATTTGGGTCTTTAATATCTTTGTAATAAGGGGTGATAAAGTATAGAGAAGAGGCTAGACAGAAAGGATTTGGGGCTTCTGGTGTGGATGTAATTTGTGGGAAGATGACTAGGAAAGATAAATAAAAAGTATTTAATAAGTTTCATTATGTAGGTAAGAGTCATTTTCCTTTCTGATGTGGGGAAGGGATACTTTTATAAATGGAAATTTCTGTCATTTTTACATAGAGAAATTTATATCCTGCGATTTAAAGAAAATTATGTCCTTCAGCCAAAACAATCCTTACACCAACGTGGCATATTTTGGAGTGGCATACTCTGATATCCCTTTCATGGAGAAAGGAAATAGTATTAGGATAAGATATTAGGTTAGTAGTATTATTAAATGCATCGTTTCCTCAGGTGGGCTTTAAATTTGTAGGAGGAGGGTGGTGGTACCAGGGGTTTAACTCAGGGGCACTTAACCACAGAGCCACATCCTCAGCCATATTTTGTATTTTATTTAGAGACAGGGTCTCACTAAGTTGATTAGCACCTCCCCATTGATGAGACTGTCTTTGAACTTGCAATCTTCCTGTCTCAGCCTCCTGAGCCTCTGGGATTACAGGCCTGTGCCATTGCTCCCAATTTAAATTTGTAGATTTCTTATAGGTAAGGGCAAAAGAAGGAAATCCAAGTACTTCAGAGATTTTTTTAAATAAGAAGATAATTATGAGATTAACTGGTAGATTTTTACCTACATGTGCAAAAATGAGTTGTTGCAAAGTTTTAATGTTCCTACATCTGTCCTGCAAATGAAGTATGGAAACATTGTTATAGAAACTTCTTTGGTATGGGGAATTTTTATCTCTTTGTGTTGTTATAAGCAGTGTTCTCAATATATCTGGCTATGTTTGCTTTATTGTTTTGTTGAGTTTCTGTTTTGATTTTGTTGTTGTTGTTGTTCTCTGAGCTGGGAATTCTCTGTAATTTATGGTCCCAATTTTTCTTTGGGTTAAAGTAAATTTGACAGTTTATAATAGCAGCTGATAACCTAGTAGCCATGGAGACCTATGAATGAGTGGTAGAAAGTCAGTGAACCCTTCAAAATTGTAAGTAAAATTGGATGGTTTTTTTTTGTGTGTGTGTGTGGATGTGTACAGATGCACTTTATCAAAGAAGTACATGGTTTTTGTTGATTCTCAAAAGGATTCTTAATGTAAAGACAGGGTTTTAAAGCACTACCATCGAATATCAAATGTATGGAGAGACTCTTTTAAAAAAAGAGTCTCACTGGCAAAATTGAGGTTCTAATATAAGATCTCAGACTTTCCAAGGTTAACTTGACATGTGCCTCTTGTTTTATTACATACATACTTTCTAATCAAGAGTCCTACAGTCAAGGCCACTGTAAGGGGTTTTGCCATTTGCACACTGCATGAAAGCTTCTGGCCAGAGGATTAGTTGGGAGCTATAATTTGATTCTAAGTGATACTGGAAGAAAGGATGCCTTTTCCAGTTGAAGATAAACATGAACATTACTGGTAACTTCATACAGTAGAATATATAGATAGCCCCATCCATTTGCCAAAAGCCCAGTACAAAACTTTTAGCAAGTTTCTTATTGTTAAAAAATAACTTTTATTAATTAAATGGTGTCAATGAATTGTAACAGTGATCTACTTCACCTTTTGAATGTAGTACTGAGGCTTATTTTTTTAAAAATATTTTTTATAGTAGATGAACCCAATACAATACCTTTATATTATTTTTTTGTGGTGCTGAGGATCAAGTCCACTGCCTCACACATGCTGGGCAAGTGCACTGCTAACTGAACTACAGCCCCAGGCCTGAAGCTTATTTTTATAAAAGGGGAACTTTTTCCTCTGGGGGCTAGGAACAAGACTACCCTGAGTTATCTGTGCTCCTCTGGAAGTAGATGTCTGCTAGAGGATCTAGGAAGTGACACTTCTTGGCATTCCTCAAATCTTTGTTAGAAAAAAGGATTATTTCACAGTTTTATATGTTCATCTTAGCATCACATTTGTTTTTTATATAAGCCACTGCATTGCTGATTTGTATTTGGCACATTATGATTCCAAAATATTTTATTCTGTGAAACTGTATTGTTTTTATAACAAACAGAAGTTATTTTCAAACAGTGTTCCAGAGTTTCAGAACAGTCTCCCTAATGTTTCTTGAAAAAACTGGCTCATATTGGAAACATCATTGTGGTATACACTCTATTACCTCTGGGAGAAACACTGATATTCTGTCATGGATTATGGCTCTGAACTATCAAAACAATGCTTAAAATAGTTGTATAGAATCTTGAAGCTTTAGCAAACATTGATTTATGATATCTTTAAGGAGTTTTCAAAAGAAGCCTGACAAATTTTAATCTACTTCCAAATACTGTGGAAATCTTTTATACATAAAATGGTTAATTAATGGAATGTGAACATTTTAATAAATTCTGTTTTTGTTGTAAGTGTGACTGAGATATTATATCTAGTTTACAAAGTAAGCATGAAATTTTTTACGCAGGACAGATCTCTGATGACTATCATCATTTCTAAAGACTATATCCTGCCTTTGCTCCATTAGTTCATTCAACAAATATATGTGTAGTCTCTGCCTGTATGTTTTAGGTGACATTCTAAATATTAGTAATTTAATACTGAACAATATATTCCTGCTATATGAAATGTATTATTTGATTATAAAAAACACATTAAATAAAAATGTATACAAATCCTTAGAGTTGAAACAAGTGCTACCAAAGAATAGTGTAATAGAGTACATTGTAGAAGTAATGAATAGATTTGGGGGACTAGAAAAGTCTGTAGGAAGTCACATTTAGCCAAGGTCCTCATTATCTCATTAGCTCCTCCCCAGCCTTGCAACAACCCTCTGAGTTAGACCCCGTTGTTTTCTTCCTTGTACACAAAAGAAAACTGGAATAGATAGGTTAGCAAATTTTTTCCAGGTCAATTAGCTAATGAATAGAAAATTAGGATTTGAGGCCAAGAAAAAAAATATCCTATGCTCTTAACTACTTTGTTACATGATAGGAGTTAAATGCAGAAGTTGGGAAGATCATTTCAGGCAGTGGAAACCCATGTGTAATTAAATATTCAAAGGCAGGAAGATCAGAGTGGCTCAAAGTTGATGAGTTAGTATAAAATAACAAAAGAAGAAGACTGGGAGTTCCTTATTCAGATTTTTAATTATTTTATCACTTGGACTTTAGTGTGAAAATATGTTGGGGGTTGGAATAAGAGTTTATGTGAGGTTTGGGGTTGTAGCCCAGTGGTAGAGTGCTTGACTAGTATGTATGACGCACTGGGTTTGATTCTCAGCACTGCAAATAAATAAATAAGTGAATAAATAAATAGATAAATAAATTAATTAAAGGTCCATTGACAATTAAAAAATATTAAAGGAAAAGAAGGGTGTATGTGAGAACAGTTAAGAGATTTTTGCAGTAACCTAATGAGATGATGCTTACTTGGACCCATGCTGTGGCAGATGGAGAAAACTGCATAGATTCCTGGAAACATTTTGAAGATAGCAATAGTAGGTCTGTTTGTGTAATTTGAGAAAGATTACTCCTAAGTTTCTATTTAGAGCAGCTGGCTGTATAATGGTATCATGTGTTGAAATAGCACCAAAAAAACTTGAAGACAGACTTTAAAGTGTAGTTTTACTTCTCTTGAGTTTTAGGTGACTTATATTAAGTGAGAGAAGTTGGCTATAAAAGCCTATAATTCAGAAGAATTCGAGTCTAGAAGTAAAAATTAGCCATCTTTCAGCATTGGGAGTAGAGAAGGAGAAAATACAATTAGAAGACCCAAAATCAAAGCTAGAGAAATAGGCAGTATTTCATTTTAGATGGAAGAAATGATGATCTACAGAGGAAACTTAAGAGGACGGAGCCAGATAGGGATAGAAAAACCCAACAAATGTAGGAATAAAAAGCAAAGGAATACCCTTTTCTGTTTTGGTTTTATGATATGTTTTGATGTTTTGTTCCTCTTAGAACTTTGGAGTTACACTTAATTGCTTGGAGTTTAGCTTCTTTTTTTGGGAGGAGAGAGGGGGGCGCGCTGGGGTTTGAACCCAGGGCCTTGTGCTTGTGAGAAAAGCACTCTACCAACTGAGCTGTACCCTCAGCCCCTCAGCTTATTTTTTCTTTTTTTTTTTAATTGAGTGAGAGCTTGAAGTTTCATCATGGCTTCCTTATTGTTTTTCTTTTTCTTTTCTCTCATTAAGTGTTCTTTCAAATTTAATTCTCTTTAAATTTCTATTAAATACCCCTGCTAAACCCATCCCTAGCTTTGTCTTCTGCTATTTAATTCTCTTTCCCTTCCTGTTTAATTTGAAATTTTTTTATCTGAAAATGATAGTTTGAATTCATAGTATTTTTAATTTTTGTGTTTCAGATTGTTCCAAAATAATACCCTACCTTCACACCCATGTCATACTGCCTGTACAACATTGTCCTTTATCTTACTCTCTACTGCAATTTGAAAGATCATATGTTGAACCAGTTACTGAGAGGTATCTCATATATATCTTCTGTTCTCAACTTCTACTTTCCCATCATCTGTTCTTTTTTCTACCTTTGCTTCTTTTTCACCTTCACCAAACCTCTATTTGTAGTTATCATTATTATAGTATCTTTGTAACTTCTTTTCTCAATGTCATTGTTTTTTTGCTCAAATTATTTTATATTTTATTAGCATTTATCAATTGTATGTATTAATGGGATTCAGTGTGATATTTCCACATATGCATATGGTTGGACTGATCAAACCGAATTTCCCTTTATCTACCATTCCACACCCTCTTCCCACCCACTACTAATGACCGTTTTACATTCAGGTCCAGTCATTTTTGCTTGCACATATGATAGAGTATATGTTGTCTTAATGTATTTGGGCTTATTACTTTAACACAGTGAATTCATTTCCATCTATTTTGCTATAAATTATAGGATTTCTTCTTGATGACTGAATAAGATTCCATACCATACACGATTTTCTTTATCCAGTCATCTGGTGATGAGCATCTAAAGTGATTCCATATCATAGCTATTGTGAATAGTATTGAAGTAAAATGGGGTGTGCAGGCATCCCTTTGGTATGCTGTTCTTTTGAATGTATATCCAAAAGTAGAAAATTTGGATAATATGGTAGATCTACTTTTCACGGTAATTCATTTTGCTTTGTGTTAACTTTCTTCCTTGCATAACTTAGAACCCATTTTGC
This sequence comes from Ictidomys tridecemlineatus, assembly GCF_052094955.1. Lineage (NCBI taxonomy): Eukaryota > Metazoa > Chordata > Mammalia > Rodentia > Sciuridae > Ictidomys > Ictidomys tridecemlineatus. The sequence continues at coordinate 97,248,427 of NC_135485.1, forward strand.
ATAGAAACTTATAACAGCTCAATTTTTTTAAAAGTGAAACTCTTTGAAATAACCTTACAAAATACCTAACCACTTTTAAACTCAGTTGTACTTTCTTTTGTTTGTAGATTGATTTAACAAAAAATTATTGATCTGCCACTGTGTCAGATATGATGTTAGTCACTAGGGATAATGGATAAGTAAAAGGAAAAGACGGTATGAGTTGGTCATTAGATCTGTACTATCTTAGTTGATCTGTTGGAAAATAAAAATTACATTATAAAATGGTCTACTATTATTTTATGTTATTTAATATCAGCAGGCCTCATGATGTTGCAAACAGGTTGATTTTATTTTCTCTCTCTGTAGAATATTTCTACTTTTCTCAAATTTCTGAATTCTATTTCAAAGACTTTGGGTTTGAATCAGACTGTCAAAACAGTAACTAATTTTCAAATTTCTCTATCCCTTTAAAATTTCTTTGTACCTTTTTGGCAGTCTTTCAGTTTATATCAAAGGGATTATTTCTTTTATCCCAAGGTTAACCTTTCCTTCTGTTTTTCATGAAGCATATAAGAGAAACTCTAGAGAAAAAAAGTAAGATGAAAAAGAATTGTTACATGGGGCCATGTGGCACACGCCTGTAATCCCAGTAGCTCAGGAGGCTGAGTTAGGAGAATCCTGAATTCACAGCCAGCTTCAGCAGCAGCGAGGTGCTAAGCAACTCATTGAGACTCTGTCTCCAAATAAAATACAAAAGAGGGTTGGGGGTGTGGCTCAGTAGTTGAGTGCCCCTGAGCTCAATCTCTGCTACCAAAAAAAAAAAATGTTATTTATTTAACTAGATATTTATCCTATTTTTCTATATATTTAGTAATATATTTAATATATAGCTTTAAGATTTTGTTTTTCATATTATATGTTAGTAACTTAAGTGTTCATCAAATATAAAGTGTATTTGCTTTGTTTTGCTCAGAAAGACTGGTCGTGGTGGCTGAACATTGTGAACGGAGTCTGGAAGATTTGTTACGAGAAAGAAAACCTGTGAGGTACTGTATAATATCAGGACAAGTAAATGAAAAGTGGAAATTTGGCAAATAAAAGTAGAAAATACAGAGCTTTGATTTTTTTTCTACTACTTATATAATGATGAAATCAAGACATAATTTTTTCTTTAGGAAATTTAATTCACAAGTTACATAGAAATTCAATGTAAATGTATTCATGTTTTGCAAAGAAGTCATTCTGTGACGTACTTTAAAAAATTCCTGAAAAGAGTATATTTATATGAATTTTTTTTTATACTGGAGCATGAACTCAGGGGCACCCAACCACTGAGCCACATCCCCAGCCCTATTTTGTATTTTATTTAAAGACAGGATCTCACTGAGTTGCTTATCACCTTCCTATTGCTGAGGCTGGGTTTGAACTCTTGATCCTCCTGCCTCGGCCTCACCAGCTTCTGGGTTTACAGGTGTGTGCTACGGAACTGGGCTTGAAAATTTCATTCTTCGTAGCACCAAGCATTTTAGTGGCTAAAGTTATTTTCATAAGATTCTGGTAATTTTAGGGATACAATGAACTCTGTTAAGTAAAGGTCATGTTGAGGAGGAGAAAGACAATAACCATGACTTAAATAAAATTTAACGATTCAATTTGAATTTTATATGTAAACAACTGAATAAATTTATTTTCTATCTTTTGGCAAGAAGAATATACAATCTAAACTTTTATTACAAATTATACTGTCAAATGAATTGTTTTATAGATTTTTTTGAAATTATCTTAAAATCATCAAAATATATCTTTAATGAATCAAGATAGTTGCGTTAGACTGATTACAAAATGCTTGCCATAAGACTTTATAACACTGTAATTATCTGTTTCTTCAAAACCTTCCACTGGAGTTTCCCCAAACATGCTGGCAGGGGAGTACCTATTAAAAAAACAAACAAAACAAAACAAAACAAAAAAAACATACTGCCCTGAGGTAGGGCCAATTAAGTTTTCAAAGAAAGAAGCACTAAATACCAGGGGGAATCAAGCATTTATTAAGGAAACTGAGTGCTCTAGCTTATTAAGATTTAGCAAAAGTAATATTTTCCCCACATATATCTGCAGCAAGGGATCAGGGTATGAAATTCATATGAATGTTAAAGGAATTTTTACTCAAGACTGAGGCCAGTTTCTCTAATTTAAGTGTTTTGAGCAACAACTTAAAATACTATTTTCAGTGCTTGTGAACATTCAAAGCCCTGGTCTGGGCTCAAGCCTGCTGGGAAAAACCTGCACCTAATTGGGTCACTGAGAATCAAGACATTGATTTTTGGTTAGGACACAGAAATAAAGTGATAGGGAAAGAGGGGACTATTGGGGGATCCTGTGCCATCCTAATTTTAAAAATGTTTTTATTCTCATTGGTTAACACTTTTCCATCACCACAATATTCTGAATGAAAGGAAATTTTTTTCAAGGGAACAAAAATGAGTATCTTATTAAATGCTGATAATTTTATGGGAACAAAACAAATAAATTGAATAGAACTTTCCTTAGTACTTCAAATGATTTGACCCCTGAATAAAAGGCTTTGGGGCCCCTGGGTAAAACTACAGATACCATGTTTATCATAGTGTTACTTTCTTCTTTAGAAAGGTATAGTCTGACGGTAGGTAGGTAGGTAATAAAGTGAATTTTCTATGTATTTAGAAATAGTTTTACCTTATTTAGTGTACCTTTTTATAGTTATATTTTGTGTAATGTCACCAATTTTGATTATTTTAAAAATACGTAGTATTATTCTTTGCTCACTATTTCAGATTTATACTATAATTTGTGTCATTGCTACTAAAATTAATTCTTTGTAAAAGCTAGTTGATACACTGCTACTAAAAATAATTCTCTGTAGAAGCTAGTTGATACTTATGTTAGTCAGCTTTTTGTCACTGTAACCACAACACTTGAAAAGAACAAGTTAGAAGAAGAAATATTTATTTTGGCTCTTGGTTTCAGAGGTTTTAGTCCATGGTTGTCTGACTCAATTGCTTTAGGCTTAAGGTGAGTGTGAACATCATGGTAGAAGGGCATGGTAGAGGAAAGCTGCTTAGATCTTAGCAACTGGAAAGCAAAGAGAGGAGAAAACTCCAGCAATAAGATAAATTCCTCAAGGATCCCCAATGACTCCTTTCCTCTGACTGTGTTCCACCTACCAAGAATCCATTTACATTTTCAGTCCATCAAGCATTGTCCACTGGTGAGACTAGAGCCTTCGTAATCCCATCATTTCCCAAAAGCCCCACCTCTAGACATCGCTGCATTGGGAGCCAAATCTTCGACACAGGAGATTTTGAGGGATATTCTAGATATAAATCATATCATTAAAATTCAAAACAATTTCAGTCTTCATCTATGAAAAATATTTCAACTGAGCCTGGGTTAAATTTGTATAAAGATTTATTATGCAACATGTGTAATGAAAAATCTGTTGAGCCAGACATGGTAGTGCACACCTGTAATTCCAGCAACTTCAGAGGCTAAGACAGGAAGATCGAGAGTTCAAAACCAGCCTCAGCAAAAGTGAGGCTTGCTAAGCAACTCAGTGAGATCCTGCCTCTAAATAAAATACAGAATAGGGCTGGGGATGTGGCTCAGTGGTCAAGTGCCCCTGAGTCAATCTGTGGTACCAAAACAAACAACAACAAAAAGCTGTTGACTAGCAAGGCATCCTTGCACAAGCCTCTTAATCATTTTTGTTATTTGTAAAACAAGGAATTATATATGATCTAAGGATCATTCTAGAAGAAGTTATGCCCAGCTTTTTAATATGCATTACATCTTGATATGGCATTGATCAGTTGCACTTATAAATATATATTTTTGTGTTTTCTTATACCAACATTTTGAACCATCATTTTTTATTAAATAGTAGATTCCTTAATAGAAAAACCCATGACAAATCTGAGTGTAAAATTTCTGTGTTATAACTTAAAAGGCTAAATTCTTAAAGAAAGAAACATCTATTTTTTTATCCCTCAATTCCATTGCAAGTTACAATTCCATTCCAAGGTGTGTGTGTGTGTGTGTGTAACAAATATATATATATATATATATATGTCTGTGTGTGTGTGTGTAACAAACATATGTGTGTGTGTGTGTGTAAACATATGCTATATATTTCATTTATATGAAATACTAGAACAATTAATACTTGTCCATGATGACAGAAAATCAGTGCTTGAGTGTGACTGGGAGAAGTGGGGAATGTGAGAACTAATTTAAAATGGCCTTAGGGTACCTTTTCAAAGTGATGGAAATTTTTTTACATTTTAATCTGGCTATTACATACATGGTGAGTGCTTTTGTCAAAATTCAGTAAAATGTACACATAAGATATATACATTTCACCTATGTTTACGCAGGTGAATATACCAAGTTCAAAAGAAGTCTATTGAGTTAATTTCTTGGCTTGAGTCTTGAATTTCTCATAAAGATATATGATGTTAATGAAGATGCTTGATCCAATGGCTTCCTTTTTATTCTTTGTTTTTTTTTTGGTTCATGGAAGATATAATATGAATTTATTATTGATTAATAAACTTCTTCAACACTAAGTGGTTTATAGCAGCAATAAACATTAGTTACCTAATATGGTTTCTCTGGGCCAGGATTATAGGAATGACTTAGTTGGATGGTTCTAATTTAGGAGATAAAGGTCATGAGAAGGTTATAGTCAACACCCTCAGTTAGGTTTGCATTCATCTGAGCTTGACTGGGAATGGGTGGTCTATTCCTGACATGGTTCATTCATAAAATGGTACCAGTTGTTGACATGAGGTTTTGATTCTCCCTTCCATTGAGGGCCTTTCTACAGGTCACCTTACTATTCACACAGAGTGAGCAATCTAAGAGAGAAAAGAAAGCAAGGGAGAAGCTGCAGTGCCCTTTGTGATCTAGCCACAACTGTATACTTTCATGTCCTCAGCATTCTATTGGTTGAACATGCCAGACAATAACTCTTACCGCTATGGGAGGAGACTAATAAAAAATATGAACTTCTGGAGTCTCTTCTCTACTCATTGGGATCCATATTGGGAGCTGACTACCTACCACAGAAGTCTTAGAGATCATATAAGTACTTAAAAAAAAAAAAAAGTTGTGGCGCATGCCTGTAATCCCAGTGGCTTGGGAAGCTGAGACAGGAGGATTTGAGTTCAAAGCCAGTCTCAAGGTGCTAAGTAACTCAGTGAGACCTTGTCTCTAAAAAAGATACAAAATAGGGCTGGAATGTGGCTCAGTGGTTGATTGCCCTTGAGTTCAATCCCTGTTACCCCCTACCAAAAAAGTGAAATGCTAAAACAGCATTATTACTAATTAAAAAAATAGCTGAAGTTCTTAAAATTATTCAGCATGTATTTAGGATATTTAGGGCAGAAGAAAGGAAGGAGTTTATACTCCAAAGAGAGGGTAGAGTATTAAGAGAATATTCAGATGTACTAGAGGTGAACTAGGGTCTTCATGGACATAGCCATGCCATCATGAAACATAATGAAAAATGTCCTATATCCTGAAAATAGACCTTACTATGATTTTGAGCTCCCAGCAGTTCCTGAGGCCTCCATAGCTGTAATGAGAGCTGTACCTTGATATTAGGATGGTAGTGTCTACAGACTGTTCCTTCTTCTTCCTTTTTTTTTTTTTTTTTTTTTTTTACTATTGTAAATGGACAGTGGTGCTGAGGATGGATCGAACCCAGTCCCTCACATGTGCTAGGCAAGTGCTCTGCCACTGAGCTATAGCCACAGCTCCCAGAATGTTCCTCCTGTTTGCCACATTTCTTTCTCTGCCCAGATATGCCCTTCCTTGACTTAAGTTAAAAGACTGGTGCAAAACAAAGAATCTTGGTGACTCAGAAGACAAATATCCATTTCATCTCTTTACTTCTACTCTTTCTATTTTTTCTTTTTACTGTTTTTAACTTTCACTTGTTAATCAAGATTTCTTTACCAATGAGATTATAGCCATTATCTTTTTTAACTAAAGTCTGTAGTTTATTCACATTCCCTTACTTTTACTTAATTCTGAGCCACTTCCCCAGCCCTATTTTGTATTTTTTTAGAGATAGGGTCTCACTGAGTTGTTTAGCGCCTCGCTTTTTTTGCTGAGGCTAGCTTTGAACTCACAATCCTCCTGTTTTACCCTTTGAAGCCGCTGGGATTACAAACATGTACCATCGCGCCCTGGCCTAAAGTACTATTTATTATTATTATTATTATTAATAGTATTAGTAGTATCAGGGACTAAACTCGGGGAACTCAACCACTGAGCCACATCCTGAACCCTATTTTGTATTTTACTTAGAGACAGTGTCTCACTGAGTTGCTTAGTACCTCACCTTTGCTGAAGCTGGCTTTGAACTCATGATCCTCCAGAGCTGCAGGAATTACAGGCGTGTAACCTGTTTATGGAAAGTGAGATGTTCTTAAGACTTATAAATTAGTTTTTTATAAATTAGTTTTTTACTTCCGAAAGCACCTGGCAGCTGTAAGAAAGGCAGATGCACAAGTAAATAGGAAATCTTCTATTTAGATAGGATTGTAATTTGAGATTGATGATTGTTACTCATCTTTTTGTATGTATTGTAAAACTGTAAACTGCCAGTTTTCTGGGATTATTTGTAAATAACTATCATTCAAGGCTTGTAGCTTCCTTGATTTATATTTTGAAAACAAAATTAAACTGTTAAAATTGGCAGGATAGAAATTAGGGGAATGAAAACTAGAAACTTGAGTCTTGAGTCTTGTTTCAGTTTACTGACTTTTTGTGTGAAAGATTTAATATTAAACCAATATTTTACTATACTATCATAGTAGTTATTTGCATTACTAATAGATTATATCTTAGCTTCGTATTCTACTAGAAATATCAAGCATTCTCCTTCTTTTTAGTTCTAATGGTCATAAAAACAAACTTTGAGAATTCATGTAATCCAAGTTGAGAATTATAAGTTTGTATTATGACCTTGAGGTCTTATTGAGTTAGTTTTTTATAGAGCAGTGTTATTTGTACACATGTTTTATTAATCTGGCTTAAAGGAGAAAAGTACTCAACATTTTCTTTAAAGTCTATTCAGGCTCAAATATGTGGAATTTATTTTAGGGGAAAGCTGCTGTCTTTCCAGTGGCTTTTATGTTACCTATACTAGAGTTTTGTCTTGCCAACATTTCTCACTAGTTCAGTTTTCAAAATTATTATTTGGAAACAGAAACATGGAATTAAACTCCTGTGCCTTGTATGATACAAGAAAAGTAATATTATTTGGAAGACTTGTTTGAAATCATCATTTGTTATCTGAGCATCTACTTTGCTATTTTTAAACCAATTCAAGAGACTGAAAAGTAGAGAAATTTAGATCTTATCTGTTCTCTGGTAGACTTTCTAGGGAATATCAAAAGAGATGCACTTTTATTACTCCTATTAAAGCTAGCACGAGGAGATATGAATCTTTTAAGTCTAAGTGTCATGAGGAAAAGTATTTCCGTTTTGTGTTAGTAGTATATATGCAGAGCATGTACTTTTGCTATTATTATCTATAATAATAATGACAAGTGTAACTCATAGATATTCAGGAGAATTTTGGCACTTGCAGTACAGTTTCTACTTTGTCCTTAAATTTGCAAGTGAAGGAAGGATGTGTAATGTAGGCATGTTTCTGTAATAAAATGTAGTTTGTCACATTTTTAGAATTATAGTTTTGAAAGTTTACCAGAATATCATGAGACTTTGATGGAAAGCAGATTACGTCTGTAGCTCTTTACTAGTTTGATGGAAAATATTATTTGATTCATTCAGATGAATAAGTTTTATTTGCCCCTTTTAAAACATTGCCTACTCACTGCATGAGATTCTTCAAGGAATTTAGACACATTTTGGAATATGTTGGTTCAGAGTTGGAGAATGGACCACAGGTATATATTTGATGGTTTCCACTACCTATTTGTGCTGACTATAGAAAATCCTTATTTTAAACTAAAAGCTGATAGAAGTTTATTCATACTTCCCCTTCACTTCGAAGTACCTAGTTTAAAATGCATTTGACATTATTATGTAGTCATGTAATTAGGTGTTTATGTAACTAATCTATATTTTTCTTCCTAGTTTTTCCTGTTTTGTTTAAAGATAGAAAATAACATAAGAGGGTACTCTTCACTCAGGCTTGGAATCTTGCATGATGTTTTCCTTTTGAACCCTACACCTTGTTAGTTGTCAAGTACTGTCAACCTTGGTAATTTTTCTCACAGTTTGTTGGCCTCTGCATTATTTGGTGTAGGTCTTCACTGACCAACAACTTGACTATTACATTCTCTCTGATCTTCCAGATTTTAGTCTTTCCATATTCCAGTTACACCTACTTTCTCTGTTATATTAATATTCTTGAGGATCACACAATACTCTGCTCAAAAACATTTGGTGGCTTTTCATTTTTTTTTTCCTGAAGAAAATGTATTTTATAAGGTTAAGGATCTGACTTTAATCTAACTTTCTGTGTAGTGTCTAAACTGTGCAAATAGTTTTTATTGTTGCCAATATATAGTTGAAAATACTGATTGTCAGAGTATTGGAATATACTATGAAGATGGAGGTTTTTTTTTTAAGCACAATGTCTAATACTTCAATACATTTTTCTGTCTTCCTTTATTCCCTTCTTCTCAACCAAAGCATCCATAATATTTTTCTTCTCTAAATTTATGTTACATTGTATTTCGCTAGCAGTAAGGTATTTTTCTTCCAAGTTATAAGTGTTTGCCTGTGATTCTAGAATTAAGGAAGGGATACTTTGTCTTCCCATTTTGATATACATACTGTAACTCATTCACTTTTCTGTTTCCTGGCATGTTAGCGTACAAATTTAAAATTTTAAAAATATATTAGTAAATGAACTAGGAGTGAATTATATTTTTATTTCTTTATGCAATTTGAATATTTTTCTATTATATTTCTTTTAATCATATACCATAATGTAATTTCCAAAGCAAATGAGTTTTGGTGAAAGTATGATGCAAATGTGATCTTGGTAATTTGGTTTTAATTTTCCTGGAGGTTTTTTTAAAAATAAAATGATGATAATTATAGATAATTACCGCTGCCCAAGTTCATTCAGGTTGTTAACAGGTTACACGCCTGTAATTCCTGCAGGTTGTTGACAGAATTCAGTTCTTTGTAATTCTGGCTTCTGTTACTGTCAGAGGAATGTGACCATATCTTTTATATTTTCAAAACAGTTCAGAATATGAATTCCTATGTAAAATCTCTATATTTCTAAACACTGTGGAGTAATTAAAAAGTTTTACAACACTGTGATGCAACAATGCAAAGTAATGAGCCTTATTTATGAGGAGCCAATTTGCAATTATCTGATATAAGAAGGTAATATTTTTTCTATACTTTGATATAAGTGAATAAGTGAATGGAGTCTGTTATGATTTGGATCGGAGGTGTTCCCCAAAAGCTCAGATGTGAGACAATGCAAGAAGGTTCAGAGGAGAAATAATTGGGTTATAGCCTTAACCCAAACAGTGATTTAATCCACTGATAGGGATTAGCTGAGTGGTAATTGAAGTGGTAGGGTATTGGAGAAGGTGGGAATTGGGGCGTGGCTTTGGGTATCTGGCCAGTGGAGTCTCTCTCTTCTTTCTGATCATCATGTGAGCTGCTTCTTTCCTCCACATTCTTCCACCATGATGTTCTGCCTCCTCTTGAGCCCAAGAGGAATGGAGCAGTCCTTCTATGGACTAAGACCTCTGAAATCATGAGCCCTTAAATAAACTTTTCTTCTTCTTCAGTTGTGCTGGTTGGGTCCTTTAGTCAAAGAAGTGAAAATGTTGACTGTTGAGTTATTTTGGGAAAGAAAAAGGCAATGGGTATTTAACTTTTTTAAGAATCATACACTTATTTTAAGTCTCTGGAAAGAGAAAGTATAATATCTGCATTTTATAATTTTACCAGTGAGGTAAGAAATTATATACCTTTGAAAAATTATTTTTTAAAAATAGAGTGATCTGAGAATGATAGGCATCATCTGTTTGGAAATTATTTTCACCATGAAAACTTTTTTTGGTACATGGATTGAACCCTGTGTGCTTAACCACTGAATACTCCAGCCCTTTTTTTATTTTTTATTTTGAGACGGAGTCTCACTAAGTTGCTTAGGGTCTAAGTTGCTGACACTGACTTTGAATTTTCGATTCTCCTGCTTCAGCCTCCCTAGCTGATGGGATTATAGACATGTGCCACAGTGCTTGACTCACTATGAAAACTTTCTGTTTTAAGAAAAGAAATATGTATATAGCCTCAGTGGTCAACTATCACACTTCTTCTTTTGCTCTTGGTTTTGCCTTTCTTTAAACCAATTCTTTGAGGGAGATACCATCAGTAAATACTAACTCATGAAGGAAATTTGTGTTTAGGATTTCCACTGACTTCAAGGGAACCCTTCGAATTTTAATTTGTGATATTGTATGTCTCCATATAAGATGAGAGAAAGAGGGGAGGAGATAGTTATTGATCGGAATAACTTTCTGTTGGGAAATCTTTGAAGAACAGAAATTACTGAGTTTAAAAGTGATAGGTTGTCAATGTAAAAGGACTAAATTTAAACAAGTATTTGGAGTCAGTTAACAAAACTCAGGGTGTTTTTGGGTTTTTAAATTTTTTTCTCTGTCTTATTAGCTATTTGTTTTTTGCTTTTTAAAAAGTTATTATGTTAGATATTACAATATACATTATTATTTTATCTTAGTTTTCCATGAGTTAATATAATGCTAGTTCACATATAATGTAGGAACCTTTTAAAAGTATACTTCTATTACCCTCCTCTTTTTTTGGTATTATACATTTTATATATAAAGTGTCACTTTAACATTGTATTATAAATCTCACCATTCATCATTTATTTTTGCTTTAAATAATTTCTTTAAATAGCTTGAGATAGGAAGGAAAATTCTTTTGCATTTAATTATGTATTTACCATTTCCTGAACTCTTTATTTCTTTGATCCAAGTTTCCATCTGGAATCATTTTTCTTTAGCTGGAAAAACTTTCTTTAAATTTTTGTTTTAGTCTGTCATATGCTAACAGATTTTCACACATATTTGTTATCTAAAATTGTCTTTATACCACCCTAATTTATTTTTCTCTTGACTAGTATTTTAACATTAAATATTCACACATAGACAATTGAAATACTTATGCAATATACCTAGATGCTATAATTAATATTTTGATGATAGCTTTTGCTATCATCAATATATATTCTTTGTCACATATATATTGAACTATCCATTTATTAAATCACCTTATTATTTTGATGCATTTCAAGGTAATTTACATATATGAGCGCTCTTTATCTAAATATTTCGGGATGTATATCATTAATTAAAATTCAATGCTTTTTTTTAGATAAAATTTATATTAAGGTACAAAACCTGTTTAAATGTTTGATGAGTTTTGACAAATATATATACCTGTGTAATTCAAATCCATATTATGACTAGATCACCACCAACATCCTAGAAATTTCCTTCATACCCCTTCCTATTGAGCCTCTGCCCCTCTCCATGTACAGCCTCCAGCTACAACCACATATAGACATTTTTCAATTTAGATTTATTTTCTTTACTTCAACATTTTATATATTTGGGGAAATGCTGTTTGTATCCTTTTATGTAAGGATTATTTCACTCAACATAATGTTTCTGAGAATTATTCTTAGATTTCCTGTATCATAGTTAATTTTTTATGTTGCGCTATATTCCACTTTATGAATATACCAGTTTGTTTAGCAATTTTCTGTTGATGAGTTCCTGAGCTGTTTCCAGATTTTTTGATATTATGAATAAAGTTTCTGTGAGTATACTTGTGACTCTTTCTGTGGCCATGTTTTTATTTTTCTTGGATCAATAGCAGGTGTATAATTCATGGGTTACAGGTGTGTATACATACACACACACACACACACACACACACACACACAGACACAGACACACACACATATGATTGATATTATTTAAAAAAACAGATCTTTTCCCAAATGTATGCTTTGTATTCCCACCAATAATATATGACCATTCTAGTTCCTTCCTAATCTTTCCAGCATTTGGTGCTTTCAGCCTTTTATTTTAGCCGTATGTAGTAGATGTAAAGTGGTATCTCATTATAGGTTTAATTTGTATTTCCATGATGTTTTAAAGATGTTGAGCATTTTTAATGACCTTATTCAGTGTTTGCATGATGACACACATAGCTATTTATTTTTTTGTCTCTTTAGTGGGTTCTATTATCTTTTTATTGTCATTTTTTGTATCTTCATACATATTCTTTTTTTTTAACAAATTCTTCATTAGACATTATTTGCACACATTTTCTGACAGTCTGGCTTTCCTATTCATTTTTTTTAAAGAATGAATCTATGAACAACAGTTATTTGTGATGAAGTCTACAATATTAAATTTTTCTTCTGTGGTTATTGTTTTTGTGATCCTGTTTGGAAACCTTTCTCTGTTTCTAAACCATGAAGATAATTCCATGTGATATGTTTTTTTCTAGAACCATTAGTTTTCGATTTTATGGTGAATCTATGATCTATCTCAGCTTATTATTTATTTTTTGAAAACAAAGCTTAAGTTAGAAAAAGTCCCTTATTCAAAATTGTTCAAGATTTCAAAAGTGAAGGACTAAACAAAAATGATAATGACGATAAAAACATAATTGCAAATGTGTAATAACCTTTGACTACAGGTGGGTAGAAATACTAAATCATTTAATAGGAAATAGTTGGTTTGAGTTAATTGAACCAAATGGAGATTTAATATTCAAACATTTATGCGATATTTAACCATGATTGATTACTTTGATTATATTCTGTCATATCTTTGCTACATACAGTGTCAGTTACATATCTGGTAATAAGTTAAATAAACTGTGATTTTAGCTGGGCGTGGTGGTACACATCTTAATTCAGTGACTTTGAAGGAGGATAACAAGTTCAAGGCCAGCCTCAGCAATTTAGTGAAATGCTGTTTTAAATTAAAAAAAAAAATGACTAGGGGTATCATTCAGTGATAAAGCAATTCCTAGTACAAAAAAAATTTAAAAAGTAATTTTGGGAGCTTATACATTTTGTTGGAAAACTAAAAATTGTAAGACCTAAGTGAGCCTAGATATTTTTAGTTGAAAACATTTTGTTATCAGTAACAACAGAAATTAAATTGATGACTTATTTTTATAAGATTATCCTTTGGAGAAAAAGGTATAGTGAGGGACCATATCACAGAAGTAATTCAACATTTATTGAGTATCTACTTTATGCTCTGTCAACGTGTTATATTTAAACCTCATCACATGGCTGTAATGGCTGTTACCTTATTTTGTTCTTTTTTTTTTCTCTTTGCTTTCTCTCTGTCTTTCTGGTAGTACCATGGGCACTCTACACTGAACTATGTCTGTAGCTCCTATTTTATTTTTGAAATAGGGTCTCATTAAATTATCAAGGCTGCTCTGGAACTTGGGATCCTCCAGCCTTAGCTTCCATAGTAGCTTGTATTACAGGCTTGTGCTACTATGGCTGGCTCTATTACCTCATTCTAAAAATGAGCCAAGAGCCGCGCTCTGTAGTGCAAGCCTGTAATCCCAGGAGGCTGAGGCAGGAGGATCGTGAGTTCAAAGCGAGCCTCACCAATGGTGAGGGGGCCAGGCAACTCAGTGAGACCCTGCCTCTAAATAAAATACAAAATAGAGCTGGAGAGATGTGGCTCAGTGGTTGAGTGCTCCTGGATTTACTCCCTAGTAGCCAAGGGGGGGGGGGAACAAAAAAAGAGCCAAGAGGTCTGGAATTATTCCTTAGTGGTAGTGTTTACCTGGCATGTTGAAGTCCTGGGTTCAAACCTCAGCACAGAAAAGAAAAGAAGAGAAGAAGAAAATTTAGAAGCTAGGTTACAACTAGAAAAAGATAGCCCTGAATTTAAATCTATTCTGCTCAAATCTAAAGTCATTTTCTTTGTTTTATACTACACACTGTTTTGTGTATCTGAAAGTGAAGCAGAGTCAGTTGTAGTCAACCTATAGGATAGTGGTTTGCAGAGTGTAGTTCATCATTATCACCTGGGAACTTTTTAGAAATATACATTTTTTAAAAATAAAAACTCATCCTAGACCTATTGAATCAAGAAGTGGAACCAGATATATGTATTTTGACAAGCCTTTAAGGTGATTATTTACCATTGCTTAGTTAAATATTCTTAAATTCTTGAAGTGGTAAAGAACCCATAAATCAATGTGCTCTTTGTAAAACCATATAAAGTACTGATTTACATAACTTAAGAGCAATTTTAAAATAGCTGAGCTAACTTAGACTCTTTATAGGTTCTGGGATAAGTAAATGATAGAAAGCATTGCATAATTTAAAAAATACAAGTGAAACCTAAAATTGAGAACCTGTATCCATTTATATTGTAATTTTATGTGAATTGATAAAAGATAACTGTCCTTCAGTTTTATGTGAATTGATAAGAGATAATTATCCTTTAAAACAGTATTCTCGCATCAAATTGTCCTTTTAAACAGTATTCTGGAGTCACTGTGGAGTTATGAGTAAAAGCTTTTTTCTTACTCTTTTAAGATGCTTGCTAGAATGGGTATGATCTTTTTTGCCTCACAGCAATGAGGCATGAAAATCTAGTTCATGGATAGAACTAGAAATCTTTTAAGCTGAGCTGACTTAGGAAAAAGTTACTATTTATGTAGAGAATTCACTTGACTTCTACCTTAAATTTGAGGTGAAGCTCTGGTTATTAAAGTGGTGTTTTGCATCGTTCTGTCTTTCTATGTGTGTATCATAAGAAGCTTACTGAGTCAAGTAGAAGTAGCTAATAACAAGACTTGGGTATTTTTTTAATTCTTTGATCAAAGTATGATCACTGTATCTCCTCAACTCCTGATAAATACAATTTATAATGCAAATATAGTATTTTCATCAATCATGCTAGTCATAATTCCTTCAGATAACACTAATCCCTATTTAACTGAACATTTCAGTTTGGCCCACTTTTGGTTGCACTGTACTGGCTTGCAGACATAGTAATAGATGCTGCATACAATTCAGGCCCTTTACTGTTCTTTTTTGTTCAGATAGGCAAGGTAATAAAATATCTAAAACTCTAAAATATTGGTCTTCAAATATGAATTTGTCTCAAATTGATATTTATACAATACTATCAAATTCTTTTTTTATCACACAGCAAAATATATGAAGGTGGTCCCATAAGCTTGTATCACCTACTAATATTGCAGACACCTTACTTTGTATAAATGCACTCTGTGATGTTAACATAATGATGAACTCAACTAATGAAACATTTAATAAGAATGGATCCCCTTTGGTTTTTTTGTTTGTTTGTTCGTTTTTTTCTTTCAGAGGGGTGTACCAGAGATTGAATTTAGGGGCACTCAACCACTGAGCCACATCTCCAGCCCTATTTTATATTTTATGTAGATACAGGATCGCACTAAGTTGCTTAGGGCCTTGCTTTTGCTGAGATTGGCTTTGAACTGGCTTTGAGAACTTCCAGCCTTAGCCTCTGGAATTGCTGGGATTACAGGTGCGTCACCACACCTAGCTATCCCTTTATGTTGAATTATAATTTTAGTTAACAACATCAAAAAGCTTTTGAATAAGTTAGGATACAGATTTGACTAAAGGTATATAATAATCTGTTCTTTAACATTAGAGACATATTTCAGTCTTAAAACATGTTAATGCTCTGACATGTGGGAAGTTGGACTTACTACCCTGTCATTATTAGTGACCATAATGAGAGAAGAAATTTTGGTGTGTCTGATCCAGGACAATAAAATTGCATGAGAAAAGAAAATATTTATGGGACATAAGTAATCTGCTAATTTGGGGATACTTCAAACCTACTTGTCAAATGATGATTAATTCTCACAAAGAAATTAGAAAACTGTCTTGATTTTATTATGTCAGAAGAATAGGTGATGAGCCCAGTTTACAATTTTTATTAATTTATAGAGTATATACATATAATGTAACAAAGTATTATTGATAGTTTTTTAAAGACCTTGGGTTGTTTTTGTGGGGAGGGTTGGAATTTTTATTTTGCTTTGATTTTTAGATGATCAGGATTCTGTACAGGATCAATAGCTCATTAATATTCATTTAACTCCAGTTTGGTGTTATATTTCTCACTTTATAAATTTGCAAACTGAGGCAGGGTGAGTTGGAGCATTCTTTGAGCATAGCAAATCAATGACAGATCCTCCTGGCATTAAGTTTGGACCTCAAACCACTAGACTATGTTTTCCACATGTGTTTTGATCTTATCAAATTAATTTTCTGCAGAGAAGAAAAGTTATCTAGTATTCAAGTTGGAATGCTGATTGCTCAGTTCATTGCTTCCCACTGAGAATTAGTTACATTCCAGAATCAACAATGCTCAACTTTGATTATTTCAGAGTAAAAGCTGAGTTGTGAAATATGCCCAGTCTCATAGTTTAGAGACTGATGGATTATTATTTGTACTTGCTACAAAGTAATCTTTAGGTAGTAGTAATCAATACAACTCTTAAATTCGCGTTAGATGAATGTCCTTTGAAACTAAAACATTTGTGCCTCATAGTGAAATGAATTGTTTTCTTTTTTCAATTGTGAAAACTGTTATTCTCTTTCCTTTAAAAATGTGCTTTTAAAAATACTGTGATAATTTTAACAAAATATTAAGATATATTATGTGGTAAGTGTCAGATTTAAAGTCTTAAAGATATCAGCTCCTAATTTAAAAACATTTTGTCCTCAAATTCTGGAATCATATACCAGTGAATCTTTAAAAGTTATATATTATTGAACTCTTTGGTTTTGAAGTTTTAAAGTAAATTTACTTTTTTGGTACCAGTATATTGAAAGAAAAAATAGAATTATATGCTTATAATATTATCTCAACATTAATCATTAGCATTTTATTTTCCCTATTTCTTAAATCACACGGTAGCTAACCATATTTCATCTATGTTTCCTCTCTCCTAACATTATACTTTGGGCCTATACAACCAAGAAAGGAAAGTTTTACACCAAAAGGAAAATATCTGTGGGAGTGATCAGGTTTTATAAATTGAAAGAACATCTTGAACTCATACAGTTTATAAGTGTGTTTCCTCCCTTGGTTTGCTCACAGTATGGGTGTTTTTTTCTTGTGGAGTGGCCCTTAGAAATGTGATGGATCTTGGATGTGAGGAAATAGCATGTGTGCTTTTAGTTACCACCTATACATGAACAACTTCCAAATATATTCCAGCAATCCTGACCTCTCCATTCTCTTTCTTGACATCTATTTCTTGCAATCTGAATAAAATCTTTTTTTTGCAAATAACCTAAAGGAACTGATGGTTTGAGGCCATTGGGAACAACTTAGTCTAATTTATGGCTTTAGCCAGATATTAACAAGATTACCCGGCTACCCAGTATACCCTGATTTACTCCTGATTCCTCCAGTAAATAAAAGACTAGGAAAGATGTATTTTAAGCAGGTGAGTACTTCTTGCATATAGCCTTTGTGTGAACTTAAACAGTTTGTTTATTGATTGAAGGATTTTGTAATCTCACATATAAATGAAGTTAGCATTATTGATTGATTGCTGTTATAACAGATTTTTTTTTGAGCTGTTATTTCATTAGTGGTGAAGAATTTAGTTTCTATACTATCTTATATCATTATGTGGTATTTTATACACTATTTAACGCGTTTGATATGAATTTTCACAGTAAATATTCTGTGATAGGCATAGGCATACTTGAATAATATAGTTTTTTCCTCAAGGTCCAGTGGGAGAGAAACCTACACAGAAATAATGACCTTATAATTAATAAGCCTTGCAAGTAAGTATGTGTTATCAGAATAAAGGGAAGGGATTATAATTTTATCAAGGATAAAGAAGCATTAGGATCTTTTAAAAAATTATTGAAATTTCAGACTAGTTCTAGGATAATGGAGGATGTCTTAATGGGGATAATTGAGGAAACAGAAGCCTTAGAGAACAGGGCCATCCAAGTCTTGATATGATTAAAGAACAGGTCCTTAGGAGTGAGGAACAGACAAGTATAGGAGATTGTAATTAAAAATCTGGATGTCTTACATGTAGATTGAACAATGTATCATTGTGATAAACTATTCATATTTTGCAATATTGTCTAGGGTTTGATGAAAACCTTTTACTATGAGCATGTAAGGTCAACCAATTCATAGAGATATTAAACCCATGATATTATCCTAAGTGCTTTTTTTAATGTTTTTTTTTTAGTTGTCAGTGGACCTTTATTTATTTATTTATTTATTTATTTTTTTATTGTTGGTCGTTCAAAACATTACATAGTTCTTAATACATCATATTTCACAGTTTGATTCAAGCGGGTTATGAACTCCCAACTTTACCCCGTATACAGATTGCTGTATCACATCAGTTACCCTTCCATTGATTGATATATTGCCTTTCTAGTGTCTGATGTATTCTGCTGTCTGTCCTATTCTCTACTCTCCTCCCTCCCCTCCCCTCCCCTCCCCTTTTCTCTCTCTACCCCTTCTACTGTAAATCATTTCTTCCATTTATATTATCTTGTCTTACCCCTCCTTTCCTCTTATATATCATTTTGTATAACCCTGAGGATCGCCTTCCATTTCCATGCGATTTCCCTTCTCACTCCCTTTCCCTCCTACCTCTCATCCCTGTTTAATGTAAATCTTCTTCTCAAGCTCTTCGTCCCTACCCTGTCCTTGTTTACTCCCCTTATATCAAAGGGGTCATTTGGTATTTGTTTTTTAAAGATTGACTAGCTTCACTTAGCATAATCTGCTCTAATGCCATCCATTTCCCTCCAAATTCTATGATTTTGTCATTTTTTAATGCAGAGTAATACTCCATTGTGTATAAATGCCACATTTTTTTTTATCCATTCATCTATTGAAGGGCATCTAGACTGATTCCATAATCTTGCTATAGTGAATTGTGCTGCTATGAACATCGATGTAGCAGTGTCCCTGTAGCATGCTCTTATTAGGTATTTAGGGAATAGACCGAGAAGGGGAATAGCTGGGTCAAATGGTGGTTCCATTCCCAGCTTTCCAAGAAATCTCCATACTGCTTTCCAAATTGGCTGCACCAATTTGCAGTCCCACCAGCAATGAACAAGAGTGCCCTTTTCCCCGCATCCTCTCCAGCACTTATTGTTGTTTGACTTCCTAATGGCTGCCAATCTTACTGGAGTGAGATGGTATCTTAGGGTAGTTTTGATTTGCATTTCTCTGACTGCTACGATAGTGAGCATTTTTTCATGTACTTATTGATTGATTGTATGTCCTCCTCTGAGAAGTGTCTGTTCAGGTCCTTGGCCCATTTATTGATTGGGTTATTTGTTATCTTATTGTCTAATTTTTTGAGTTCTTTGTATATTCTGGTTATTAGGGCTCTATCTGAAGTGTGTGGATTAAAGATTTGTTCCCAGGATGTAGGCTTCCTGTTTATCTCTCTTATTGTTTCTTTTGCTGAGAAAAAACTTTTTAGTTTGAGTAAGTCCCATTTTTTTATTCTAGTTGTTAACTCTTACGCTATGGGTGTCCTATTGAGGAATTTGGGGCCCGATCCCCCAGTATGTAGATCATAACCAACTTTTTCTTCTATCAGATGCCGTGTCTCTGATTTAATATCAAGCTCCTTGATCCATTTTGAGTTAACTTTTGTGCATGGCGAGAGATAGGGATTCAGATTCATTTTGATGCAAATGGATTTCCAGTTTTCCCAGCACCATTTGTTGAAGATGCTATCCTTCCTCCATTGCATGCTTTTAGCCCCTTTATAAAATATAAGATAGTTGTAGTTTTGTGGATTGGTTACTGTATCCTCTATTCTGTACCATTGGTCCACCCGCCTGTTTTGGTACCAGTACCATGCTGTTTTTGTTACTATTGCTCTGTAGTATAGTTTGAAGTCTGGTATCGCTATACCGCCTGATTCACACTTCCTGCTTAGCATTGTTTTTGCTATTTTGGGTCTTTTATTATTCCATATGAATTTCATGATTCTTTTATCTATTTCTACAAGAAATGCCGTTGGGATTTTGATTGGCACTGCATTGAACTTATAGAGAACTTTTGGTAATATCACCATTTTGATGATGTTAGTTCTGCCTATCCATGAGCAGGGTATATTTTTCCATCTTCTAAGGTCTTCTTCTATATCTTTCTTTAGGGTTCTGTAATTTTCATTATATAAATCTTTCACTTCTTTTGTTAGGTTGATTCCCAAGTATTTTATTTTTTGGGGGGATATTGTGAATGGAGTAGTTGTCCTCATTTCCATTTCAGAGGATTTGTCACTGATATACAGGAATGCCTTTGATTTATGCGTATTGATCTTATATCCTGCCACTTTGCTGAATTCATTTATTAGCTCTAATAGCTTCTTTGTAGACCCTTTTGGGTCTGCTAGGTATAGGATCATATCATCTGCAAATAGTGATAACTTAAGTTCTTCTTTTCCTATTTTTATGCCTTTAATTTCTTTCGTCTAATTGCTCTGGCCAGTGTTTCGAGGACTATGTTGAACAGAAGTGGTGAGAGAGGGCATCCCTGTCTTGTACCAGATCTTAGAGGGAATGCCTTCAATTTTTCTCCATTCAGAATGATGCTGGCCTGTGGCTTATCGTAGATTGCTTTTACAATGTTGAGGTATGTTCCAGTTATCCCTAATTTTTCTAGAGTTTTGAACATAAAGGGATGCTGTACTTTGTCGAATGCTTTTTCTGCATCTATCGAGATGATCATATGGTTCATATTTTTAAGTCTATTGATGTGGTGAATAACATTTATTGATTTCCGTATATTGAACCAGCCTTGCATCCCAGGGATGAATCCTATTTGATCATGGTGTATAATTTTTTTGATATGTATTTGAATCCGATTCACCAGAATTTTATTGAGGATGTTTGCGTCAAGGTTCATTAGAGATATTGGTCTGTAGTTTTCTTTCTTTGAAGTGTCTTTGGTTTCGGAATCAGGGTGATGTTGGCCTCGTAGAATGAATTTGGAAGTTCTCCCTCTTTTTCTATTTCCTGAAATAGCTTGAAAAGTATTGGTGTTAGTTCCTCTTTAAAGGTTTTGTAAAACTCTGCTGTATACCCATCCGGTCCTGGGCTTTTCTTAGTTGGTAATCTTTTGATGGTTTCTTCTATTTCCTCTATTGTTATTGGTCTGTTTAGGTTGTCTATATCCTCCTGACTCAATCTGGGCAGATCATAAGACTTGAGGAATTTATTTATGCCTTCACTATCTTCTATTTATTGGAGTATAAGGATTCAAAATAATTTCTGATTATCTTCTGTATTTCTGAAGTGTCTGTTGTGATATTACCTTTTTCATCCCATATGTTAGTAATTTGAGTTCTCTCTCTTCTTCTCTTCGTTAGCATGGCTAAGGGTCTGTCAATTTTATTTATTTTTTCAAAGAACCAACTTTTAGTCTTGTCAATTTTTTCAATTGTTTCTTTTGTTTCAATTTCATTTATTTCAGCTCTGATTTTAATTATTTCTTGCCTTCTACTTCTTTTGCTGTTGTTTTGCTCTTCTTTTTCTAGGATTTTGAGATGAAGTATGAGATCATTTATTTGTTGGTTTTTTCTTTTTTTGAGGAATGAACTTCAAGCAATGAATTTTCCTCTTAGAACTGCTTTCAATGTGTCCCATAGATTCCGATATGTTGTGTCTGTGTTTTCATTTAACTCTAGGAAGTTTTTAATTTCCTCCTCGATGTCTTCTAAAACCCATTGATCATTCAGCAACCTATTGTTCATTCTCCAAGTGATGCTTGATTTTTCCTTCCTTCTTTTATCATTGATTTTCAGTTTCATTCCATTATGATCAGATAAAATGCATGGTATTATCTCTACCCCTTTATATTGTCTAAGAGTTGCCCTGTGACATAATATATGGTCTATTTTTGAGAAGGTTCCATGTGCTGCTGAGAAAAAAGTGTAACTACTTGATTTTGGGTGGTATAGTATATATATGTCAATTAAGTCTAGGTTGTTAATTGTGTTATTGAGTTCTATAGTTTCCTTATTTAACTTTTGTTGGTAAGATCTGTCCAGTGGTGAGAGAGGTGTGTTGAAGTCTCCCATGATTATTGTATGGTGGTCTATTAGACTCTTGAACTTGAGAAGAGTTTGCTTGATGAACACAGCTGCACCATTATTTGGGGCATATATATTTATGATTGTTATGTCTTGTTGGTGTATGGTTCCCTTGAGCAGTATGAAGTGTCCTTCTTTATCCCTTTTGATTAACTTTGGCTTGAAATCTATTTTATTAGATATGAGTATGGACACTCCTGCTTGTTTCCGCATTCCATATGAATGGTATGATTTTTCCCAACCTTTCACCTTCAGTCTATGAATATCTTTTTCTATCAGATGCGTCTCCTGTAGGCAGCATATTGTTGGGTCTTGTTTTGTGATCCATTCTACTAGCCTGTGTCTCTTAATTGGTGAGTTTAAGCCATTAACATTTAGGGTTATTATTGAGATATGATTTGTTCTTCTAGCCATATTTGTTTATTGATGTTACTAAACCTGATTTGTTATCCTCTTTGACTACTTTCCCCCCTTTACTGTCCTATCTCCCATTGTTGGTTTTCAATGTTATTTTCCATTTCCTCTTCCTGTAATGTTTTGCCAAGGATTTTTTTAAGAGATGGTTTTCTAGCTGCGAATTCTTTTAACTTTTGTTTATCGTGGAAGGTTTTAATTTCATCTTCTATCCTGAAGCTTAATTTCACCGGATACACGATTCTTGGTTGGAACCCATTTTCTTTCAGTGTTTGAAATATGTTATTCCAGGATCTTCTAGCTTTCAGAGTCTGTGTTGAGAGATCAGCTGTTATCCTTATTGGTTTGCCCCTAAATGTAATCTGCTTTCTTTCTCTTGCCGCTTTTAAAATTCTCTCCTTATTCTGTATGTTGGACATCTCCTTTATAATGTGTCTAGGTGTGGATCTCTTATGATTTTGCACATTCGGCGTCCTGTAAGCTTCTAGGATTTGTGATTCTGTCTCATTCAAGTCTGGGAAGTTTTCTCGTATAATTTCACTGAATAGTCTGTTTATTCCTTTGGTTTGGAGCTCTGTGCCTTCCTGTATCCCAATGACTCTTAAATTTGGTCTTTTGATATTGTCCCATAATTCTTGGATGTTCTGCTCATGGTTTCTTAGCAGACTTGCTGAGCTGTCTATGTTCTTTTCCAGTTGAAATACTTTATCTTCATTGTCTGATGTTCTCTCTTCTAAGTGATCTACTCTGCTGGTAGTATTCTCAATTGAGTTTTTAAGTTGGTTTATTGTTTCCTGCATTTCTAGTATTTCTATTTGTTTGTTTTTTATTACCTCTATCTCCCTGTGAAATTGATCTTTTACTTCCTGGATTTGTTTGTCAATGTGATCTTTCATTGTCTGATTTTGCTGTCTCATGTCTTCCTTGAGACTCCAGATCATCTGAAGCATATATATCCTGTGCTCTTCATCTGACATTCCATCTGTTGCAGCTATTACCTCTTCTAAAGTTGAGTTGACCTGCATTGCTTGTGGTCCTTTCTTTCCTTTTCTTTTCATACTGCTCGCGTTTTTTTCTGCTTGGTGCAACTGTTGTCTTTTTGAAATTTACCCTCTATTTATTTATATTGCTCTTGTATAGTTGGGAAGTCCCCCTTGCAGGGTGGGTAGTGGCTGTGCTCCTCCTCTAATTAGGGTGGTCTGTCTACCAAGCTAATCGGTCACAGGTCTGCCCCCACTGCAGGCACGGGTCACTGTTCTGCTCTGACCCCACTCCAATTGTGGTAACGTAACTACCACGCCCTGGGGTCGTTGGTCCTGATCTGGATGTGGGTGGCGGCTCTGCTGGGTCCCCACTCCAATTGGTGTGACGTGTCTACCATGCTGGCAGGCCTCTAGGCCCGTGGGTCGCAGTTCTGCACAGCCCCCACTCCCAATGGGAGTACCTGACTACCTCTCCAATGGGTCGCTGAGCCTCCTCCGGACCCGGGCGGCGACCCTGCTCCACCCCCCACTCCAACCAGTGTGATGCGATTGCCTCAGTGTTACGTGTCCACCACGTTGGCAAGCTACCTGGCCTGTCTTGCCAGTGGGCTGCTGGTCTGCCTGCCCTGCTTGCTCAGATGGCAGCTCTGCACAGCCCGTACTCCAAATGAGGTTACTTGACTACCGCACTGCGGGTTCGCTGGTCTTATTCTAGGCGTGGGCGGCTTCTCTCTTCAGCCCCAGCTGCATTTGGGGTGTCATGATACCACGCCGGCGGGTCACTTGGCCTGCTCTGGGCCCAGGTGGAAGCTCCACTCTGCCCCCACAGCACCCAGCAGGACCCTGGCTGAGAAGCAGTCACCGCCGGTTCCCTAGCCTTGGGCCAAAGCAGCTTAGGTAGCAAGAAACCCGCCTTTCCAATCCAGATACACTCTCCGCTGGGAGCTGGGTCCAGCGAGCGACCCCCACGAGTTCCCCAGCCCCAGGCCAAAACTGTCCTGGGAGTCAGAATCCAGTTGCCCTAAGCTCAGCGAACGCTCCACTTGGAGCTGGCCTCCACCGGCAGTCTCCGCAGACTCCTCAGACCTGGGCCAGGTTAGCCCGGGAACCCGAGTCCCGCTGCTCAGTGCCCGGCGCACGCCTTGCCAGGCACGAGCCTCTAAGAGTATTCTCCACAAGATCCCCAGTCCTGATCCTGAGCAAGAAATCTGCTAGACGCAGGCAAATACCAGCCTGAAATCACCTGTTCCGTAGCTGAATGAGCTGAGATCAGTAGAACAATGGGATGGTTACATCATCTCTCCCAAATGGCGGCTGCTGTCCTCCTCTGTGGTCCGACCGGTGACTGGAACCACCGCTTCTCTCCTCTGTCTCAAAGCTGGAACTCAGCACTAAGCTCTACCAATGTATCACTGGCGGGAGCCCCCCGAATCCGTATCGCTGTTCCCCTGCTCCGGCACCTTGCCGATCCCCAGCGCGCGCCACAGACTCCAGCCGCGGGGCGATCGCCTATCAGGCTATGCGACCCTACGTGTGGAGAAATGGAGCTCCCACAGCCGAACCTCGCACGATGGAAATCTGTCCACTAGATTCTGGAGCGCCTCAATTTCACTGGAAATTCCCAACAAGATAGCCTTCAGCCGTTTTATATCGTCTTTCTCCAGCTCATTGACGCGGCACACTGGGGTGATGCACTCCCTTCGCCGCCATCTTCTCCTCCTCCAAAAAAATTTAATTATTTATTTTAATCACTATTTTTATGTAGTGATAAGAATCAAACCCAATGCCTCACACATGCTAGGCAAGTGTTCTACCTCTGAGCCACAACCCCAACCCTAGCCTAAGTGCTTTTTAAATGATAGGTAAAAAGTATTTTAGTAAATTTTCTTTAAAATACATCTGGATAGAGCTAAATAAAATATATTTAGATTTGTCCTAATCTAATAGGTTTGAAAATTCAGAAAACCATATTTAAAATACAGATATGAGCAAGTTGTTTCAATTGTTTTTGCTGTTCCTTCTGTTTTTCTCTTAACTTTACCAATATTTTTTTATTTTTTAGGTCTGTTTTGATCTCACTGATGTAATAAATAAATTTTCATATTTTATTTTCCTCCAAAGACAAAGGAAAGGATAAATAATTCTCAACCATTAACCATATTGCTTGCATTGAAATTATCAGTTCATAAATTTCTAACTATACTTAGGCTTCTTTATTGTGGAGATTGGTTCTTCCTCTTCATATCTATGTGGACTAAAAATGAAGTTAACATGCAGCTAGTAGCCACCCAGTTGATGTGTTCAAATACAAACAAAGTATATTAAAATGTCACCTTGCTATATTAGAAATAATTGTGTTATTTTGAAAGCTACCTTTGGATCATATTGGTAAATTTAAATCACCAGGGATTCTTATGTTCATTCATTAGGGACAGTGGTGGCAATATATATACTATTGTCACAATCTCTGAAGTAATAATAGTAACTGAACATCTCAAAAGGAATAGAATATTTTCTTTTACTTGAGCTATATCATAAGTTTTCTAAGTTACTGAATGGTTTCTTTATTAACAAGATTTTAAATTGGGACTTGTTGGACAAAGCCTTATTGTTCTCTGCCAATATATTTTTTAAAATTGTGCAACTCCCATTCCTTTAATCCTAAATTTTTTAGTGTCCATGTTGAATTAAACTGTAACATATTTTCAAATACTAGATGTGATATTATTACCTTACTTTTGTATTTTAGTTGCATTATCTATTTAAGAAAAAACTTCAAGATCAAGTTTTGACAGTATTAAAAAAATGCAGCTTTAAAACAAGTAAACAAAATTCCATAAATACTTGTTACTCCTTTTCTAATATAAAATAAGATGAATTTTTTATTTTATTTTTCTTATTTTCTATTTTATTTATTTTTAAACATTTATTCATTTAGTTAGTTGATTGTAGGTGGACACAATATGTTCATTTTATTTTTATGTGGTGCTGAGGATCAAACCCAGTGCCTCACGCATGCTAGGCAAACATTCTTCCTCTGAATCACAACCCCAGCCCCTTGTTTTTGTTTTTCTACTTACAGTACTGGTGATTGAACCCAGATGTACTCTACCAATGAGCTATATACCCAACTCTTTTTATTTTAAGAAAAAGTTTCACTAAGTTTCTGAGGCGAGACTCGAAATTAAGGTCTGGGATTATAGGTATGCGCCATCACACCCAACTTATATTTTAAAATAAAATTTAAAATTAAATCCTAAGGGTAACAAAGGGTAGAAAAACAAATTTATCTCTGATTTAAACTGATGAGTACTGAGTCCATTAACTGTAATTTACAAGTAGACTCATGTAATAGCTAAGAAAAGATATGCCATGAGCTTCAGCTTTTTTAATATATGAATTTAAAACATTTTTTGTATATATGTTCATGAGCTCATTTTAAACGTAATGGTGCTTTTTGACATGCATGTTCTAATGTCTGTTTTACAATCAGTAAAAGTACAATATGAAAAATAGAATGCTCCATCTTCTTTATTCAGCAGTTTCAAAACTGGTTTAATGGGGGAAAAAAAAGTTTGATTTTAATTTTATGAGAAAGAGCTCTATTTTGAAGTAGTATGTAGCTGAGGACCTCTAGTGTCACAACTGAATATGTCATCAATTTTTAAGACTGAAGATAGATAGAGAGTGTGTGTGTGTGTGTGTGTGTGTGTGTGTGTGTGTGTGTGTGTGTGTGTTTGTGTTGTGAGAGGGACACACACATAGAGTCAAGGTAAGAGGACTCAGACTTCGCAGAAAGTAAAGGCAATCAAGACTGTAGAACCAGCAGAAGGATCAACAAATGGATTAATGGAATATAATCAAGAGAGGTGAGAAATGAATTCATACTTCTATGGTCAACTGATTTTTTACAGGATGCCAAGAACATTCAGTGGGGATCTTTCTCAAGTCCTCTCAACAGATAGTGCTGGACAACAGGAGAGCCAAGTGCAAAAGAATGGAATTGACCTATTTTTTAATTGAGTTGTCTTTTAATTATTGAATATAAAAGTTGCTTAAAAATTACAGATAGCAATCCCTGTGAGACATATGGTAAAGGTCTTCTCCCATTGGTAACTATTTCATTTTCTTAATGGTATCCATTGAAACAAAAAAGTTTTTAATTAATGAAATTCAATTTATTTTTTCTTTTGTTACTCTTATCAAAGAATTCTTTGTCATATCTAAAGTCATCAAGATTTTCTCTGTTTTCTTCTGTAATTTTTATAGTTTTAGCTCTTACCTTTAGGTCTCTGACCCACTTTGATTTAATTTTTTAATATGGAATCAGTTGGTTTATTTTTGAAGATGTTTGTGAAAACTCTGTTATCCCAAATTGTACTTGTTTTCACACATTTTCTCTTTGCCCAAGACTGACTAATATCACCTTCACATGGAAGAAACCATTTGATAAAGAGAAATAGATTGTCACTATAAATAATATATAAATAATAACATTTATCCTTTTTTTACATACATCATGGGAAATATGAAGTTTATTACTTGTCTTCAAAATATGACTGACAATCAAGGATTGGATTATAAGACACTTAAGGGGAGAAAATGAGTTTGAGAGAAACAGCCTTAGGATTGGAGCAGGAAGGACTCATTGGAATTACCACATAGGAAATGAAGATAACACTCTATGTATCCACAACTAAAAGAATTCTAATTCTCCTTAGAGAGACTCAAAAGAATAATATATCCACAACCAAAGAACACTATCTACTGAAAAGAAACACCTGGAGAATAGTAAAGTCGGTGGTGGGGGTGAGGGGGGCACGAGAGGCAAAAAGAGATTTCTGTTGATATCTTTCTCTTTCTCTCATACCACATACACAAATAAATAAACCCTTTAATTATATAATAGAGCTAAAGACCATCCTCCTTGATAGTAAAAGTCAGTTTAGAAAATAGTTCCAATTTTCATCTGTTAGTGGACAGAGCTTCAACTTAAAGAGAAAATAAAGACAGCACATCAGGTTTTTTTCTTGTTACTATTTCTGTGTTAATGGAACATGTGAATCTTCAGATTAAAGGGTTGTACCTGATGTTGACCAGCACAAAGGTGTCTATATCCTAGAACATTGGATTGAAGTTTTATAACTCTAAGGATAAATTTAAAAAGTATCCTCAGCTTCCAGGGAGGAATCACAGGACATCTATTATAAAATTGAAATCAGATTGATATTAGACTTCTTACTACTAATAAAGGATACCATAAGACAATGGAATAATTCTTTTCACGTTTAAGAATAGAATGAGACATTTTCAGACATGCCATGCTCTAAAATGCCCTAATCATGCCCTTTTAAAAATTTTCTCAAAAATTAAGAATGATTGAAAAATTAGTGTTCAAGTTGCCTAAGTTTGTTTTTCTTAGCCTCTGCTTGGTTCTATAGTAAATATATATTAATCATTGTATGGCAATGTGCCAGTCACTTCCCATCTCTCTGAGTAAAAGCCAAAGGTCTTATAATAGCCCAAAAGATCTTACACGGTTGTCTCCTTAAAACTTACCTTTTTTTTGTCCAGTTAAGTGATAAACTAAATCACATGACCATCATCAAAATTGAAAATAGAATAATTTCATCACTTTGCAAAATTTTCTCCTACTCCTATCTATTCCACCACTTGAGCCCATGTGATCACTGATTATTTATTTCATTTTTGTACTATAACAAATGTTTTTTCTTCAGTATAGATTTCTCACATACTGAGTATACTCTTAATTCTTATCTTATATAACAGTCTTTTTCTTTTATTGGTGACTTTAGGTAACTTATACTTAATATAATTATTGATATATCTGGATTAAAATCTGTTCTGTTCTTTACTTTTCCTTTTACTTAATCTGCTTATGGGTTTTTTTTATTCCATTTTATTTCTACTACTGCCTTATTATTTATAGCTCTTTTAAAAATTTTAATGGTTAACTGCAGATATTTAATTTGTAAAAATAAAAAAAAATGTATAGAAAAGAAATCTCTACAAAATGTTAACATTAGTAGTTGGGGAGGTTGGATTTGAAAGAGTCTTCCTTGCTTTTCTATATATTATTCCTAATTCCCTACATGAATGATTTAGCTCATTGGTAGAGCACTGGCCTAGTAAATTCCACTCCCTGGATCCAATCCCAAGTACTGCCACATACACATATACAAATACACCTTCAGAGAGGGACGATGTGAGAGACAAAACATATAAAGAAAGTGGACATCTATGCACAGATGGCTTAAGGAGGATAAGATAAGAATTAAAAGAGACATTTTGCCTTATTAACCAGTGTGGAAAATATGTTAATGTCTGTATACCATAAAATATATTGTACCTATATTTTAGAGGCTACAGCGTTTTGTTTTGAGCAGAAGACATGGTTATCCTTGATTCTGATCTGCCACACATCTAAAGCTTTCTTGATAATTTGATAAAGCCAAACTTGTCAATGATCATTCTACCCTACTATAAATAATATACACCATCCAAATTCAGGTCCTTTCCTGCTATTAGAGTAGCCAATAGGAAAGTGTTGTCAGATCACTTTGTTATAATCAGAGTTGATTATAATCAATTATGTTCAAATGGTTATTTTATAAATATGTAAATTCTGTTTGAATGGGCAAGATGCAAAAAATTTTATGTTTTAAATGTTTTCACTATGTCTTATTCTTTAAACAGATTGTAGATATGCTTTATAATTGATGTTTGGATTTTTGTTTTCTTTTTAGCCATCCAAAGGTTTTGTGCATAGCATTTGAAGTACTTCAGGGCTTGCAGTATATGAACAAACATGGCATAGTACACCGGGCCCTGTCTCCTCATAATATCCTCTTGGATCGAAAGGTGATTCTCAAATACTATAATAGATATTTGTATGTTGCTTGGAATTGAAAGCTTTTGAAATCAGGCCCTTAAAATTAATCAGAATGATGTTAGAATATGTTTTAAGAATAAATAATGAAAAGACTATGAAAATGATATATTTATGATTGTGAAAAAGCTCTTTAAATTATTTAAATGTTTAAATTATTTAACATTTTTTTAATTCAGTTTCTATGTGTCTTTCATGTAGGATATTCCTTTTTTTCACAAACTAATGTTCTGACTTCATGTGTTATTTTTTCTTTCATTCTTTTTGCTAAAGGATTTGTTTTATGGCTTCTCAACATTCCTCTCCTCAGAATTTGCATTTGCTTTTGTTTTAAAAAAACTTTTCTGACCAGTTACTTAGAATATCATTCTCATAAGTATAACTGCATTGAATTTCTTCTTCTTTACATTTTTCTTTTATTTATTTATTTTTTACCCCTCCTAAGAGAATTATTGATAATAAAGTGATATAGTTTCAGGAATAATCATAATTTCATTTTTCTCATTACATATAAACAGCTTTGGGGAAATTTTGGTTGAATTATTTTCTATGTAATTGTTCTTTGAGTGTTTTCTCAAATTTGATATAGTCTTAAAAATCACAAAATAGAAATGATATTTATTAATTTCAGACTTATGGCAGAAAGGTAACATTGCTACAACCAATCTAACTTGTTTTAAAATATAAAGTAATGTCTGTATACCATAAAATATGTTGTACCTGTTTTTAAAGGTCACAGCGTTTTTTAGCCTCTAAATCTTAAAAAGAAGATAAATGAATGGAAAGTTGACTTATTTTTTTAAAGTACAAACATTTAAAATGAAAAAACCTAAAGAAACAATTTATATTTAGCTTTTATTAAAGAACTCACATTTGTGATAATTGTTAGTCTCAAAAAATATATGAATTGTTGGAGCCTAACAGACTTAACTGAACTCTCGTGATTTTTGAACTGAACTTTCCAAGCTAAATCCCTTATTACAGTTAAATTTTAACATTATGACTGTATTTGTATTTCCCTGAAAATAGAACTCTTCTGAAAAATTACTACAAAACATTATAACCAAGTATTCAAAACAAATGAAAATATTTTTGCCTGTTATCCTTTGTTAAAAAAAACCTAGATTAGCACAAATAAACACAAAAATGTTAAACTAATTTGACATTGTGAAATATATGTATTCCTTATACAGTTATATAGTATATGTATCTGTATATATATACACTTATGTGTCTACAGATATGTGTACATAAAAATATAATAAGTATAAAACAAACTAAATTTTGACAGTCTTGGATAAAATTTTGGTATCTTATAAAATCTTATATGGTAATATTTTGATAGAATAGCAGTCTGATTATATAATGATTGTGGTAGTCACAAGGCACATAGTTTTCCTTTCCAGTTATATTAAAATATTTCAGTGTCTTTTCCTTTATTGTAGGGACATATTAAATTGGCTAAATTTGGACTTTATCACATGACAGCTCATG
This sequence comes from Ictidomys tridecemlineatus, assembly GCF_052094955.1. Taxonomy (NCBI): domain Eukaryota; kingdom Metazoa; phylum Chordata; class Mammalia; order Rodentia; family Sciuridae; genus Ictidomys; species Ictidomys tridecemlineatus. The sequence continues at coordinate 97,280,446 of NC_135485.1, forward strand.
GTGATGATGTTGATTTCCCAATAGGGTAAGGATATTTTACTTCTGAGTTCTGTCTTGGGCATGATAATCTTTGGTAACATGCACATTTTGTTACTTATTTTTGATAATTGTTTTTTAACATAAAAGTAATTTTTCTTTATTAATTCATATTAATTTCCCAGGTACTTTGTTAAAAAAATAGACAGTTTCCCAGTGTTTCAAAAATCCCTAATGTTGATCTTTCATTGAATTGGAAGAAAGAATGATAGATTATTATTTACTTTATAATGCTTTCTAGTTAGTTATATTTCATTAAGAAGTAAGTTTAAGACAAGAAGACTGATCACATTCTAAAAGATAGTGTGTGTTCATAAGAGTCTGAAAGTCATCACTGTTGCACTGATTTCAATTTAATTATTTACATTTAATTCCCTGTTTTCTAAAATCTAATTGTATATTAAGATTCAAATTGAATTATTGTGGATATCAAAATTGGGAATAGAACCACAATTTGACCCAGCTATCCCTCTCCTGGGTCTATACCCAAAGGACTTAAAAACAACATATTACAGGGACACAGCCACATCAATGTTTATAGCAGCACAATTCACAATAGCTAAACTGTAGAACCAACCTTGATGCCCTTCAATAGATGAATGAATTAAAAAAAATGTGGCATCTATACACAATGGAAAATAAATAAAATAAAAAATAAATAAATAAAAGAGAATGAAATCATGGCATTTTCAGGTAAATGGATGGAGTTAGAGAAGATAATGCTAAATGAAGTTTGCCAATCCCCAAAAAACCAAATGCCGAATGTTTTCTCTCATATAAGGAGGCTGATTCATAGTCGGGTAGGGAGGGGGAGCATGAGAGGAATAGACAAACTCCAGATAGGGCAAAGGGTTGGGAAAGGAAGGGAGGGACATGGGGTTAGAAATGATGGTGGAATGTAACGGACATTATTATCCAAAGTACATGTATGAAGACACTAATTGGTGTGAATATACTTTGTATACCACCAGGGATATGAAAAACTGTGCTCTATATGTGTAATAAAAATTGTAATGCATTTCACTGTCATATAAACAAATAAACAAAAAAGAATTATTGTGGATATCAGAAGTAATGGGATAAATTCTATATCTGGAAGTCTGTGTTTAAGAGGTTTATTTTATCACTTCTGATATGGAATTTTAGATGTACATTGCCCTCAAAGAAAGAAAGTAACAGAAGTTTATTTCATTCCATACTTAAATAGATACTTTAGCTTGACTAGCACATACAGTAGCTTTTTATTCGTAAATACTTTAGTTTGTATTTCCTAAAATAAGGAGTTTTCATATTCAACCTCAGAATTATGATCAAAATGAGGAAACTAAAATTTATATATTTTTATCTAAACTAGATTCTGAAATCATATTTTTTCAATTATACTATAGTTGTTTTTAATAGTATTCATTTGTGTCTTGCTCTCTGAGTTTCCTAAAGTCAATTCTGTTACATTAATATTGAGAATTCTGATATGCATTTATGGAGTATAATTCTGAAGCAAAACGTTTTTTGAAAATATAATGTGATGTTTAACAAAATCCTCATTTATAAATGGCACTTTTATCCTTATATATTTCTTTCTTACCTAAAATTTTCATTAATTAAGGCACAGACAATAAATAACCTTAGACTTTATTGAGTGAGGAAACATTTCTTGAGCACTTTGTCTCTTGCCTTGGTATATACAAGAAGGTTAAAATAGGTTCTGTCCTTAAGAAGCTCATTGTCCAGTAGGCAGATTTTCCATTTTGATGACTTAATTATTAATGTACATAGATACACAGTCTTATAGTTTCATAAGTCAAAATCTATGGCCAACAAACAATTATTTGCATAAGTATAAATATTATAATTTGTAAAATAGTCAAGAATTTCTACTTTTTAAAAAAAACCTTTAAATAGGATAAGTTCTTGATCCAGTTCTAGCTTCTTTGTCATGTGGTATAATTGTCTTTTGACATGAATTTCAAAGAGCTATATAGTAAACGTGATTTCCACTGCTTCTACTTATTGTCACAATTTGTATAAAATAAAACTTCAAAAACATACAAAAATTAAGATTTTAAACCTTTGTTTATTGGTGCTTTAGGTTTTAGTGATGAATAGAAGAAAGGAGATGATTTTTCTAAAAGCATACCAAGCATTTTGAAGAACTACATTTGAATTTAAAAGGCTTAGATAGAATTGGTCTTGTATTAACATTTATCCTAGCTTGCTTTGAAGTGTTGCACCCAAAGGGTCTTACCAGAAAGTATCCAAGAGCAAAATGTGCAACATTAGCCAAGAAAAATAAAGTGATCAAACAGCGAAGGCAGGAAAGAAAATATTTACACCAGAAGAAGCTTGCAATTAATTCAAAAGACAAATATTAAGGAACAATAAAGTAAAATATTACCATCTGTTTCAAAATATTGTAAAGAGTTAAAAGTTGGGCATTCATTTCAGTTGGCAGTAGCTTAATATCTTGTTAAAACAGCAAACATGATGAAAACCACATGTATTTACCCCACCATTCATATATACAGCAAAGTTCTGTTAATTGTCTTCTGAGTGTTAAAATGCTTTAAGAAGAGGTGGATATTGAAGGAAGATGATCTATATTTAAGAACAATCCTAGGGCTTAATTGTTTTCATTAATTCCGTCTTTGATTAAAAGGGAAACTAGAATTTTTGGAGCAAGGGTTATCTCTGTGCTTCTATCAGAAGTTTTTGATACAGCAACTTATCTATAGTTTTGCTTGATTTTTCATTACTTGTCCTGTCATTTTTTTTGTTGTTGTTGTTTAGATGTACTGGAAACAGGGATGAAAGTGAATAGTTTGCCTGTTAGATATGGTAAAAATCATCATAAAAAGTATAACATTATATTTGTGTCAATAATACTTTCAACAGTTTATGTGATAGATATTATGTCTATTTTACAGATTGAAGAAACCCAAATTGCATATTACTGAAATTGGAACATAGATATTATAACAACATATCCAGTGCTTTTCTACAAGGTTTCACCTGGTTCTAGGGATTTCATACATTCATAGGAAGATTAGTGTGGCCCTGGTTGCACACCTGAAATCCCAGTAACTCAGGAGGCTGAGGCATTAGGATCACACATTCAAAGCTAGCCTTAGCAACTTGACCAGGCCATTAAGCAAGTCAGTGAGACCCTTTCTCAATATACAAAATGTAAAAGGGATGGGGATGTGGTTCGGTGGTTAAACATCCCTGGGTTCAATTCATGATAACAAAACAAACTCCACCCCCCCCCCCAAAATTTGATCATTTTAGGCTATAAAACCATTGTGAAAATTTGCATATAGAAGAATATTTGAGAAAATTAAAAGATCAATTGTATTAAAATGAAGAGGAATTTAAAAACTTATACCCATTGACTTTAAGTTATATTCTCTGTCTTAAGTGATTTAAATAAGTAGTACTGGCAGTGAGTGTAAGGAGGTGTCTATAGAAAAGAGAGAAATGGATGTAATATTTGAGTGCCTACTGTAAATATGTATGTTAAATATACTTAAATACATTTTGATTACAGTTGGCAGCATTGCATAATCTAATATAATTGAATTGAAAAATCCATATTATGTTGTGTACATGAGACTAAATCTGAATAAATGAAGGGCATACACACACATAATAATTAGAGCAGAATTCTACTCATTTTTTAAATTTCTTTTCTGAAGCTATTAAAATTTTTAGGCAGTGATTTACAAATTTAGCACTTGCCAATTGTCTAATTCTTATTGTCTGCTTTTTAAATCATTTTTTCTAAGGCAGTCCTAACTGGCATTGTGATTTTTTAAAAAATAAATGTTCTCATGCAAACACAAACAAATGGTTTATAAAATGAATAAGACATACTAGTATCTTCAAGGAATTTTGTTTTTTTTTTAATTTAGATAGGAGGTTAAATATTTATAGAATATTATATAGTGTATAAAACAAAAATATTTAACATGTTTATCATGTATAGCTTATTACATGAGATTCAAAATATGCACACAAGGACCTTATAGAATTTAATCAAGTATGTTTAATTCCTTTGTGCAAAAAAAGAGAAAGCTTTTTTTTTTTTTTTTTGGTATTAAGGATTGAACTCAGGGGCACTCAACCACTGTATTTTATTTAGAGGCAGGGTCTCACCGAGTTGTTTAGCACCTTGCTTTTGCTGAGACTGGCTTTGAACCCTCGATCCTCCTGTTTCAGCTTCTCAAGCTTCTGGGATTTTAGGCATGCACCACCATGCCTGGCAGAAATCTTTTTTCAAAGACATTATAGAAGACCTAAATAAATATGAACATATCATGGTTTTAGATTGTTAGGGACACTACTGAAAAGATGCAAGTTCTTCCCAACCTGTTTCCATATGTGATCTCTTTTCAGTAAAAACTGCAACTATGTGTAAAAGAAAACATGGAAAGATAATTCTAAAATGTATATAGTAGAAACACCTAAAGAGAAATTGAAAGTTGTGTGTGTTTGTGTATTTTGAGAGGGCTTACCTTAGTAGTTGCCAGTAATAATATACATAAGGTTATAGAGTTAAAACAAATCAAATAGCATTAGGCACAATGATCAGTGGAACAGAACAGAAAGCTAAAAGTCAAACCTACCATATGTGGCAGTTTTATTACTAGTAGACCTGTCACTGCAGAGCAATTGAGGAAAAAAAGAGACATCAATAAATAGTATAGAAGTCAATTGATTCTCCATTTAGGAAAGATGGAAGTTGTACCTTTATCTTACCTCATATAAAAATTTTATTCTAGGTAGAAAAAACTTAAGTATGAAATTAACTTTCAAACTTTTAAAAATAACATGAGACCATTTTGACAAAATCACTATGTATAAGAAAAAATTGTAAATTTGATTGAATGATTAGTAATTTATCACTCATAAATAGATACCATAAAGAAAATTTAAAAGAAAAGCTATTTAGTGATAGGAAGTGTTTCAAGTCATAATTACTAAAAAACAAATTAGTACTGAGAGGCTTTTGGGGATATCAGAGGTTGAACTCAGGGACGCTCTACCACTGAGCCACATCCCCAGCCCTATTTTATATTTTATTTAGAGACAGGGTCTCACTGAGTTGCTTAGCACCTTGCTTTTGCTGAGGTTTGCTTTAAACTCATGATCCTCCTGCCTCAGCCTCTAGTGGTGCTGGGATTACAGGCATGCACCACCATGTCCAGCTAGTACCTAGAATTTTAAAGAACCATTTCAAAACAATAAGAAAAAAAATCAGCTATGTAGATAAAGGTTATCCCAGAAGACTTTATCTGTAGAAACTATGTCCTGCTTAAAAGGTTTGTCCTTACCTGGGAACTTGGACTTCAGAAGCATTCCCATGGTTCTCTAATTGTAAGCATCGTTTTCTGTACCTGTTTACATAATGAAGTTTATGTTGAATAGTTGCTTTCCTTTTAGGAGTCCTATATTTTTGTACATGACAACCAATAAGTGCCTGTGTGACCAGTCCCCAGTAAATACCTCAGGCCGTAAGTTTTTGATGAACTTCCCTGGCCATTGTTAGTACATTTTTGTTGCTGTTGCCAGGAAGAGTGTACTCTGCTTAATACCTGATAGGAAGTAGAAAGCAAAAGAAAACCTGTACATAGATTCCCCAAGAATCTCTTCTATTTCTCTTGTGATCCAGCTTTATACCCTTACTATGTCATGTAATAAATCTTAGCTCTGAGTATACCTACGTACTGAGTTCCATGAGTCCTTCTAGTAAATCTGTAAACATAAGAGATAGGAGGGTTTTCTTGAGTACTGTAGTACAACAGTCTACTAGGGAAATGAGTAGAAAACTTGGACAGGCACCTCACAATAATAAATTCAAGTGGCTAATAAACATATGAATATATGATGCCTCGATTTTACTAATTTTCAAGTATTTAAAAGTTGAATGTGCATTGACATATAGATCTCACCTAGCAGACTGTCAAACATTAAAATGCCTGTCAAATAAATATTAAGTGTTGATGAAGAAGTAACCAACAGGGACCATCATATCTGTTGGTGGTATATAGATTGGTATAACTTTCTGCAAAAAATATTTGACATAATTTTAAAAAGCTGAAAGAACATGTATTCTATGGCCTAGAAATTCAATTCTAGTTCTTACTTTTGGGAAAATTTCAGGTATATGCTATACACAGTTTTAAGTGAAGCATTGTTCATAATGCAAAATGCAGGAAATATCTTAAATGTCATTGATGTTTAAATGGGCAAATAATGATTTATTAATAAAATAGAAGTAAAAATTAATGGTGTATGACTACATGCAGCAATACAGATTACTCTTTCAAATAAATAATGGTAATTGACAAAGCAAAAGAATATCCTCAATTTAATTCCAGTACTATAACATTCAGAAATGTGCTCAACTGAACAATATACATTAAGGATATAATCATGTAATAAAGCTATAAAGAAATTCCACATATCTCTTTCTTTTCAGGGATAAGGATGGAAATATAATCCAGGAGAACCAGAATGTGAATTTAGTAATAATTTGTTCTTCACTTAAATTGCTCCTTGGTACTTAGATGTTTATTATAGCTTTATTCTTTATACCTTATTCATATTTAATAGTCTTTTGTATTTGCTCAATATTTGCTAAAATACTTTTAAAAAAATTTATCATGAAGGTAGTGTGAAGGAATGAACCCTATATATTGTTTGTGAGAACATAAATTGATAAAACCTCCCCAAAAGGCAATATGATGTGGTATAAGTTATGAATTTGTAGTGATACTTCTAGGATTTTAACTGCCATCTATACATATATCTGATAAGTAGAGTATTTATATTTATAATGTATTCATTTGAAAATTGTTGTATCAAAAGAAATTTATTAGTCAAACAAGTTGTTTATCAATACAATGACATTATCAGCAATTTTCAAAAAGAATGAAGGAACTCTATAGTTATTTTTTTCAGTTTTCTTTATTTGCTTTGTTTTTTTATTTTTAATTTTTAAAATTTGTTATATGTGACAACAGAATGCATTACAATTCATATTACACATATAGAGCACAATTTTTCATATCTCTGGTTGTACACAAAGTAGAGAATGATCTCAAATATATTTTAAGTGAAAAAAAGTAGTATGGCATTCTGCCATATGGGGGGACAGGTACAGAGAAAGTCTTTCTTTTCAATTTAGATTCCTTTTCAATTTATATATTTTTATAGCTTTGACATTCCTATTACTCAAAATAATATATACTGACTTCAAAGTTAAAATGATAAAATAATAATTCACTATTAAGAGAAGAAACCTAGAGGACTGCAAGAAAGGCAGTGTGTTAAAAACAGGAAAGCTACCAATGCTGGAGAGAGATATAGTGGTTTAAAACCATTAGAAACTCATATAGGTACAATTGATTCTTAGACATTGTATATTGAATTTAGAATTCTTAGCTACAGTTGTTAATTTTAATGCATGGGGCTTTTATCTAGTTCTTGTGACATTGATAGAAAAATGTACTCCTGCTTTTTTCCTCATTATAGTTCATAGTAATTATTCATGATTTTAATATATCATTATAGGTATCCATCATACTTGGCACCTGAAGTAATTGCACAAGGAATTTTCAAAACCACTGATTATGTGCCGAGTGAAAAACCATTGCCTTCTGGCCCCAAATCAGATGTATGGTCTCTTGGAATCATTTTATTTGAACTTTGTGTGGTATGTATAAACAAATGTTAAACTAAATCACGTGTTTTTTATTGTTTTGCTGTAGAAATGGATTAAATTTAGAGAAAAGTGTAAAATAATTACACCTTTACCAAGTGTAAACAGCTTCAGAAATATTGCGCTAAAATTAATTATGCTTTTTATGTGTTCATGGTTTCTCTGCCCTCTGGCGTTTTTTCTTCCTGTTCTCTTTTATTTCCTATAAATTCAATTTGTTTGTTGGAATTTAAGGAAGCCTTCTCTAGACACCTTCTGTATTTATTAAAGGCTTAAGCTGTTATTATAAACAAAAGAATTAAAATACAATAACTTAAAGAATGTAGATGTTTTTCTTACTTATGTTCAGAGCAGATAGGCTCTGTTCCACCATATCATGTAGAAGCCTGGGCAGGCAAGAATGATGGTTTCATCACCATTTTCAATATCTGGTTTTCAGAGCTGCTTTTTTTTCCCCTTAATCATTTTTTTCTAGCTAAAGGGGATAAGGAAGAGTGAGTGAGTTTAGTATTACTGCCTTTAAGAATATGATCTAATAGTTTTAAATAAAAATCTTGTTTACTTTTCACTAGTGGCTACATGTAGGTAGAAGAGAGGTTAGGAAATGTCATCTTCAGCAGAATATCTAAATTTAAAAAATATATATGAGAATGAATTTTGAGGAACAACTAATAATGTGGTAATCTGTCCTCAAATTATCTGCCAGTGTTAGATACTCTGCCTTCTCTCCTCTCCTTCTTCTACCATAGCATCTGGGGGCAGAAATCTGGATTGTTCATTTGTTTCTACCAAGGGATTTTTCAAATATTTTGAAAAGAAAATAACTCATTGAACAATTTTCATTTTTAAGAATTTGGTTGATATTATTATTTCATTTTGTGTGTTTAAGAGAAAATTTCTTTAAAAATTCTTTGTAACATACCTGTAATCTCAGTGACTTGGGAAGCAGATGGGGTGTGAGGGGGTATCACAATTTCAAGGCTTGCCTTAACTACTTAGTGATACCCTCTTTCAAATTAAAAAAATATAAAAAGGACTTGGATGCAGCTCAATGATAAAGTCTCTGGGCTTAATCAGCAGTACAAAAACAGCAAAACAAAACATTCAAAATAATTCAATAGCACATGTATTATATAAAAGTTAAGAGATAAGTTTTTGGAGTTCAAACTGTATTTGTAGTCTGATGTTGCAAAGTAGAACTGTGTGACTTTGGGTAATATGTTAGTCAACTGTTACTGTAACAAATACCTGAGATAATCAGTTTGCAAAGAGAAAAGAGTTATTTTGGCTCATATTTTGAGTCACAATTAAATGGCCCTGTTGCTGGGCCTGTGGCAAGACAGCATGTCATTGTGAAAATGCTTGGTGAAGCAAATCTCCCCTCATGACCAGGAAGCAAAAATGAGAGGAAAAGAAAGAGCAGGGACTGAGGTGTCACTATCCCCTTCAAGGTTATGCCTCCAACAACCTGAGAACTTCCAGTATGCTTCACCTTTTAAAGTTTCTGTCACCACCTAAAAGTGCCAAACCTTTAACATATGGGCCTTTGGGGTCATTGAAGATCCAAAGTATATCAGGTCATCACCTCACTTCTCAAGGCTTGGATTCCACTTTCATAAATAATATTAGCATCTATTAGTATGGCATAGAAAACCATTCATTAGTGTTTTATTTTTAAAATAATGATGTTAATATATTCATAACATGATGGCTTACATGTTAGCATTGCATTTTCTAAAGGAATATGCCAGATTTTATGTTTTTGTCTAACCATCCAACTTTTCATTGGTATGCAGATGATAGTAAATATTATTTTTGTTTAAAATCACAGCTGAAATGAAAAATTTTTGGAATGTGGATGTGAAGTGCACATAATAAGTATAAATATAAAGTATACAGCTTTTCCTTTTTGCTAGCATCCCAGATATATAAAGTCTTCACTAGTGATCTGGGTACATTTTCTATGAGTCATTCAATTCAACAAATATCAATGAGTATTTACTGTGCGTTTGACACTTATGACAACAATAACAAGGGATAAATAAGACACATCATTCGAGAGCTCATGATTAGATTAAAACCTATAAACTTTGAAGGTAAATACTGAGAGCTGTGTGATTTAAAATTAAATTTAATTCTACTGCAGGCCTTTATGGAACTTTAAGTGGTACTCAAAGTTTAGGTATTCAGCTTAAGGATGCCAGACTAAATATATGCTTAAATCTTCTGCCTCATCAAACTCTTTCATTCAGTGTTTTTTTTTTTTTTTTTTTTAAACTGGGGATTGAATCTAGGGATGCTTAACTATTGAGTCACATATCCAGCTCTTTTTAAAAATATATTTTATTTAGAGACAGGGTTTTACTGAGTTGCTAAATGCCTCAATATGTTGCCTTAGCTGGCTTTGAACTCACACTCCTCCTGTCTCAGCCTCCCTAGCCTCTGGGATTACAGGCATGTGCCACTGTGCCCGGCTTCTTTCATTTAGTTTTTAAAGGCTCTCTTTATCTATAGTTCTGATCTCAAGTGTTCAAGAACATTTTTTTCTCTTTATTAAAAAAGCAGAGTCTACAGAAAGACTGTTATCTTCTTGTCTTCTACTTGTGAATCTATTTAAAAGATAATACAAGTTTAATTTCTAATGAAAGTGAAATATAATAACTAAAATTAATGAAATATTTTATACTTTATATAACCCTCATCACTACCTATAGGGTATGTACAATTAATATTCCAATTTTACCAATTTAAAAAGGCAAGCTTAATGTGGTGAAGTAATGTACTCAAGTTATGTAGCCATTTGGTAATGGAAGAGTCGATTGTTATTCAACACATAATTTTTGGAGGTATATTAGTCAAGATGCCATTCCCAGAAAAATCCAGAGGCAAACTAATAAGGAAACAATTAAAATATAATATGTGCATCTTTTATAAATGTGCCAGGTGCTATGGGAACATCAAGGTGGCTGTCTGAAGTTACTATGGAAGGAAGGATTGTTAGGGGATGTTTCTCAGTAGAGGCAATAAACTAGCTGAATCATGATACATAAGTAGGAATTATATAAGTAGGTGAAAGGCTAATGCAGATCTTTCCCCAGGGGTATCTTGATCTCTTAATAAAATAATACTTCTTGTCATGGAATACCTCTAGATAGCCAAGTACATATGGGACTCAAATGGAACAATGCTTAAGATCAAACCAGAATGTACTGATCCCTAGACACATGAAATGTTTATTAAATATTAAGCAACACTTTTTAAAATGTCATTTTGCCAGTAATTGTCCTTTAGTGAAGATGACTACAAATCCATAAAACCTCTGGAGATAAATGGCAGTACCTGATAAAATCAGCTTCAGATGTGGAAATTACCTCCCTGGAAGAAAAGATATAAATAACAAGAATTTCTTTGCTCATTTTATTTAGGGAAGAAAATTATTTCAAAGCTTGGATATTTCTGAAAGACTAAAGTTTTTGCTTACTTTGGGTAAGTGTCATGCAATTGATTACCTTTCCACTATAAATATAATCTTTAGTAACTTATACATCATGAACAATGTACAAATCATGCACATTGAAGATGTGTTCTTTTGAAATAGTGAAATGTCTCACTTCTCCAAGTTTTTAATGATCAGAGCTAAGCATTAACAGGAGAGCTTAAGAAATGCCTTCTGAAATGTTATAACAGAGCTCATTAAGGAATTTCATGATATAGCCAAATAGGCTAACTTATAAAAGCAAACTATGTGAATATAAAATTATACCTCTCTGTAGCAATTTAACTTCAGACAATGTTTTTTAACTTTGGGATTGTCTTTTGGTTTGACTAATGTATCAGTAACAACTCAGGAAGAAAGTTTAGTTTTCCTTATAACATGCTCATATTTTTTATGTATTTGAAATTCATATTAACAAAAATTTTTTATAATCTACTTAAGAATTGAATAAATTAAATATGGATGTTAATAAAGGAGAGAAGAATATTGATAAAACATTTTATGTAAAAGCAACAGATTGTATTCAACTTAAGAGTTTACAAATAAGAATAGTTATAGAAAAGTGATAATAAATCTTGATAATGAAATATAAATAAAATTACATGAAATTTTATCAGATTCACCACATTTAATTACAAAAATTGATAATATAGCTATGAAGAAATATTAGAGATTACTAAATGTGGTTTACAGACTAAGCTTATACTTTAAATCCCCATAGAAATGTGTGTATTCTCTAAATTATATATAATAAAAAAGAAATTAGTCTAAAATCATGAAAAACAGTCTTATTAAAAGACTGTTATTAAATAAAAGTCTTATTTTTACCTTTCTTAAATAACAGCTTTATCTCTACTTAATTGCTATCTTTCTGTACCTATGATTAATTAATATTTAGTATTTGAGGTATTTTTTAATCAAAACATATAAGGAAAATTAACAAAGTCATATTTTTTTTTAGAATTCCCAAGTGCCAAAACTGTTACTATGTGACTTAAAATATTTGTTGTCTGATTAGTCTTATTTATTTAAGTACTGGGGATTGAACTTAGAAGCAGTGAACTACATCCCCAGTCCTTTTTTTTTTTTTTTTGAGACAGGCAGGCCTTGAACTTGTGATCTTCTTGCTGAAGCCACCTCAGTTTCTGGATTACAGGCATGTGCCACCATGCCTGGCTAGTCTGATAGATTTTTAAAAGCAGAATTTCTTCATATAGTGTTTTCTGTTTTATAGACTGTGTAGATGACACTGTAATAGTTCTGGCTGAAGAGCATGGTTGTCTGGACATCATAAAGGTTTGTCATTAATCAGTGTTTTATTCTGTTTATACTTATTTAGCAGAATATGAGAGATTGGATAATTTATAAAGAACAAAAACTTATTTTATCACTATTTTTGAGGCTAGAAAGCACAAGATCAGGGTGCTATCAGACTTTGTTCTCTAGTGAGGTCTGCATCTATAGAAGGGAAGAGTGGTGGATCCTCACAAGGGCAAGCTAGGCGAATGCTAGGTGAAGCCTCTTATATAAAGACCTTTATCCCAACCCCAAGAAGAGGAGCCCTTGTGACTTAATTATCTCTTAAAGGTCCAACCCTCTTAATGCTATTAACTTTTCCATTAAGGTTCAATACCTGAATTTTGGAAGGAATACAGTTAAATCATAGCAATCTGTTAATGAAAAGTTGTTTTGCATAGTTGAGATCCAGTAGCAAATTATTCTAAAACTGTTATTTCTCTTTATTTCAGAGAGTGATATATTAAAATAAATTTATATAAAGTACAGATAAAGACTTAATTAAGACCTTGTGGAGAAGCTAACATTTGAGTAAAATATATTTCTGAAATGGATCATTACAAATTATTATTTTCTGTCTTTCTTTACCAGGAACTTCCTGAAAATGTGACAAATCTTTTAAAGAAGTGCCTCACTTTCCATCCTTCTACGAGGTTGATATTGTTAAGACTTTAAAAATATGTTGATCCTAAACATATAAGCATCTGATTTTTTCTCTTATTATAATACTAATAAATGACATATAAATATTTAAATATATAAGGCATGTACATGACTAACATTAGTATCATGAATGCAAGTGATATAAGGCTTTAATTTTTTATTAATAAAAGAAAAAATTATTAAAGTTAAATCATGACATATACCAAAAGAAGTTACTAGTTCATTTCATAGCCTTCAAGTAAAAAATCTCTTTGAATTGTTGATATTGTTAGACCCAATAATAATATGAGGGAAATGAGAACATACTTTATTGGTAGTATGTATTATATTAATGAGCTTGGATAAATGTTGAGGTAAGCTAATAATTGCTAATATAAAATGATTTCTTGGAAATTTGGTTAATTCATTTTCATTTGAAGATGTCAAAGACTTATAGCTTTTCTTAAACTCGTCCTACAATATTTCAAAATAATGTGTATAATTTATTTTTAAAAAACAATCTTATCAAGACAGAAATGGTGTTAAAAGCATAGTTTGGAGGATAAAATGCTACATGAACCTAAAAAGGTAGAAAGCATATTTAAAAGGTATTATTTTACATAATTATTTAATTAAGATATTCAGTAAAGCAGGTTCATGCTAGTCAGGCTAAAAGTTTAAAAATTAGATCATGAGGTATAGAAAGTACATCAAAACCTTAAAAATGAAGGATTTATGGTTATTTGATTGTTATTTAAAAATATACTTCTAGATTCTGCAAAGACCTCTGTTATTTTCTGTGCTAATGAGACATTTATGACTTGAGTATCTCTTTGAATGTGTGCCATATTCCTAGGAAATTTTTTATGACTTTCACTCATGCTCTGTATTTTAAATTGTGTTTCTCAAGGCCAACCCCAGATGAATTAATGAAGGATAAAGTGTTCAGTGAGGTGTCACCGTTGTACACCCCGTTTATCAAACCTGCCAGTCTGTTTTCATCTTCTCTGAGATGTGCTGATTTAACTCTGCCTGAGGATATCAGTCAGTTGTGTAAAGGTAATAATAAATAAAATATAGACAGTCATATAAGACTTATTTCTAGAGGAAGTCCCCTTATTCTCCTTTCAGATTTCATTTTATCAGCAATATATTTTTACATTAGTAGGATTTTCATGGATAATTATTTGAGAATTAAGTAATGGTTCTAAATGTGTTAAAAATATAACTGACCCCAAATTTTAATCCTTTAAATTATGTATGTTCCATGTAACTTATTATAAATTATGTCTAAAAATCATGTTATTGATAGGAAGTTGTTCATACCATTATATTTTACATTTGAAGAGAATATCAGCTTTTAGGTTTTCATTCTTTTAATCCTTTTATCATCGATCAATTGAATGATTAAGTGATTTAATAGCACTAGAGACTGAACCCTGAGGTGCTCTACCTCTGAGCTATATCCTCAGTTCTTTTTATCTATTTTCATTTTGAGACAGGGTTTAGATAAGTTACCTAAGCTTATCAGGTACTTGAAATCCTCCTGCCTCAGCCTCTTGAATAGCTAGGATTATAGGTTTTCATTCTTGTGTAATGACTACAACTCACAAAATATGTGTTTTAGTGACAACAGTAAATTACTTTTATCCTGAGAAATTATCATGACACAAGTCATGGCAGAATATATTTATTAAACATTTATTCAATATTTATTGAGTTCCTACTATTTACCACACACTGAACATATCAAATGTGAAGGCAGGCAGGCATTTAGTTACATATCACTATTATAAACAAAGGTCAATATGAACATAGAACAACAGAAATAGTAGAAGGAGAAACTAATTCTGTCTGGGACATCAAGAAAGACTCCTTAGAAACATCTAGTGCCTTGAAACATGAGATGAGACAGCTTTTGTTAGTTTATGTATCAAATGCTTTTATTTGCTTTTACTACTTTCTTGATATAGAGGGTAAAATTTCCAATTCTATTCCTCTAATATAAAGGATAAATATTCCAGATTTTCATTTTTTCTAGTTTCTCTTGGTCTAAGAAGTAGGCTTATGAACTAAAGGTGTCTAATGGGATTCATAGAAAAGTCTCCTTGGTATGACAGTTTCTCCTAGGAAAAATTTTTGACAAGAAATATACTACAACAGCAGTTCACCTTCCGTTTTGAGTGCAGAAAATGTGTTTAGGTTTTGACAAACTTTAGCTGGGTGCAGTGGCACATGCCTCTGGCCCAGTAGGCTAAGGCAGGAGGATTGTGAGTTCAGAAGCCAGCCTCACCAAACTCAAGGCGCTAAGCAACTCAATGAAACTCTGTCTCTAAATAGTATACAAAATAGGGCAGGGGAGGTGGCTCAGTGGTTTAGTGGCCCTGAGATCAATCTCCAGAACCCAAAAACAAAAAGACAAAGTTTAGATCCTGAGATTTATTTAGCATAAACCACTTTTAGTAAGATATTATTTTCACTAAGAGCATTCAAATTATTATAAAAACTGAATTTGAATTTGCCAATCTGGCATTCCCCTCTGTGGGAGAAGGGATACCCAACTCCATCCCATTCTAGCCATCATTTTCTATCTGAAGGCAGGAAGCACTCATGGTAATCAAAGTCCAGAGGCATAGACTCCATCATAGAACCATACAACACTTTGCCTCTTCCTGGCCATGCTATCACACACAACACTAGAGCTTGCTGGAGTTGGGTATTTCCCAAATCCCAAGTCAATTAGGCTCTAGCTAAGCTTCTTCTGAGCACAGGCCTTATTTATAAGAGTGCTCTGACATGTTTCAAAATGGTTTCATGTTCTCCTCCCCCTGCCAGTAGCATAAGAGCATTTGTATCCAATATTTATTGTGAGAAACTAATGAAACTCCTATAGGTAGAACTCACAGAAATATGGGGTCCTTCTATGAATGGGTTCCCCTGAAGATTTTAACTTTCAGACTTTTACAATACTGAGTACCCAGCAATTCATTAGTTACAGTTCAGATCTTCCTGCCCTAGCACTGGTTCCTAGGGTGTTTACCACTCATGAATCTCTGCTTCAGTGAATTGTGACTCTTAATATTCTCCTATTTATCTCTGTAGTATTGGGGTTTGTCATTTGTCCTGTGTCCTTACCTCTTTTGTATATCTGAAAGAAATCATTGATTTTCTTTATTATGTTTAGGTTTTTAATTGTTAGGTGGAATGGCAACTTCCCAGCTCCTAGCATGCATGAAAAACTAGTAACCAGACATCTGTTCTTCAGTTTTTTTTTTTTTTACTGTTTCTAAATAGAAGCTATGTTGACATTTAACAAAACAAATTGTACTTGCTGATTTGTTTTTATTCACCATTAATAGATATAAACACTGATTACCTGGCAGAGAGATCTATTGAAGAAGTTTATTACCTTTGGTGTTTGGCTGGAGGTGACTTGGAGAAAGAGCTTGTTAATAAGGAAATCATTCGATCCAAACCACCTATCTGCACACTTCCCAAGTAAGGAAAGAAAACTTCTCTTGGAAATGGAAAAAACAAACAAACAAAATCTGGTAATAACCCCCAAAATAGTTTGGCTAATTTTTTTTTCCTTTTGTAAACATTCCAACTAAATGATTATGCAGAAAATTGGAAGTCAGCCCCTTTTTTGATTGATCAGAGTTTGTGTGTGTGTGTGTGTGTGTGTGTGTGTGTGTTTGTGTGTGTGTGTGTTTTATTTTGAGATGCATCTCACTGAGTTGCATGGCTCCTCCTATTTGCAGAGGCTGGCTTTGAACTCACGATCCTCCTTCTCAGCCTCCGCGGAGGCACTGGGATTAAAGGCATGCATCTCACTGTGCCCAGCTGATCAGAGTTTCTAATTGCAAAGTTTTTGTCAATATTTTTACTGTGTTTAAATATTATTATTATTATTATTATTTGGAGGAGGATACCAGGGATTGAACTCAGGAGTACTCAACCACAAAGCTACATTCCTGGCCCTATTATGTATTTTATTTAGAGACAGATCTCACTGAGTTGCTTGGCAACTTGCTTTTGCTGAGGCTGGCTTTGAACTCATGATCCTCCTGCCCCAAGATGCTCGGGTTACAGGTGTGCACCACCATGCCCAGCTTAAAGATTATTTTTGATAAATAATTTGTTTTATGATCCATTTGAATAGCATCAGAATAATATTTCCAAAACAGAATTTCCTCTAAACTCTACCTGAGAAAATTCAAATTCTTTGATTGCTGTTGTTTTTTTGTTAAATTTTTTCTTTTTAAGAACATTTATTAAGAACTTTAGTTTTAAGTTAGTGTTGTGGAACATTGTGCAATAATTTATATTAATGAAAAGTGTATGTCAGAACAGTAATAGTCAAAGTAGTTAATAAACTGGACTAGTATATACTATTATAGAAAACTGTCCTTTTTCCAAATACACTTATAAGGTTAAGCTCTGTGACTTCACTTACTGTGCTTACAGTTTAGAAAAATCTGAAACACACTGAATTATTAATTAGATTGGAAGTTTAATAAGTATCCCTAAGGGCCAAAATTGTCATTACTGTACATTACTATTCCTATTTATTCAGGAAAATATGAACATGAATTTCTTTTCTTTTGATACTGGGGATTGGATCATGGATGCTCTACCCCCAGCCTTTTTTTATTTTTATTTTGAGACAGGGTCTCCCTAAGTTGTTGAGGTTGGTCTTGAACTTATGATCCTCCAACCTGAGCTTCTCTAGTCAGAGGGATTATAGGCATAAACCCAGAGTGAACATAAGTTTTTTTAGCTTCTATCCATGGTTTAAAATTTTAATTTTAGATTATAGAACAGGTTTGCTTATTGCATATAAGTTTTGAAACCATCTGCTCTTCCCTTTTTTTTCTTGGCTTTTTTATTTTGATAAATTATTTGGATAGACCACTAGGTTTCCACTTTTTTTCCCTTTAAAACTGATTTTTAGATATATTTACTTCAATTATACCACTCATCCATTGAATTAAGTAAAAAACAGAGATGAAGATGATGGAAATACTAGGAAGAAATGATTTGAAAGATATATAGATTCTTATTTATTTATTTTTTATGTCAGGGATCTAATCCAAGAATTTTTAACCACTGAGCCACATCCCCTGCTCTTTTTTTTTTTTTTTTAATTTTGAGACAGGGCCTTGCTAGTTGCTGAGACTGTCCTCAAACTGGCGATCCTCTTATCTCAGCCTCCTAAGTCCATGGAATTATAATCATGAGCCACCATGTCTGGCATATAGAATTCATTGAAATTTTAATATTAATTTTTTTTTAGTTTTTGGCAGACATAACATCTTTGTTTGTATGTGGTGCTGAGGATCCAACCTGGGCTGAACGCATGCCAGGCAAGCGTGCTACCGCTTGAGCCACATCCCCTCATTGAAATTTTAAACAATCAATTGTTAGTCAATATTCTTTCCCCTAAGAATTGAGAATGTGTTTTTTCTTTTTCCCTTTATCATTTTTCACCTATATAAACTTCAGGAACATCTTTGTATAGTGTCAGGATAGTAAGTTTAGCATTGAAACTACATGAACAGTTGTAAATGATAACCTTGTATTCCTAAAATGCATTTATTTTGTGTGTGTGGGGGTGTAGTAATAGGGATTGAATCTAGAGACAATTTACCAATGTACTACTTCCTCAGCTCTTTTTATTTTATTTTGTTTGCTAAATTGCCAAGACTGCCTTCAACCTTGTGATCATCCTGCCTCAACCTCCTAAGTAGCTGGAGTTACTGGCAATTGCCACTGCATCCAACTGTGCAATGCTTTATATATAAATACTGTGTTCATATCAACTCAAGAGATACCTAAAAATAGGACTTGTTTGGAGAAGTCTCAACTACCAGTTATACCTTCTAAAATTTATTTCTTGATGAAGGGATTATTACTTTGAAAAATTTTATTTTCTAGAAAAAACAATAAATTGGATTTTATATGCTAATTATAATTTTTTAAAAATCTCTTTTAGTTTTCTCTTTGAAGATGGTGAAAGCTTTGGACAAGGACGAGATAGAAGCTCCCTATTAGATGATACTACTGTTACATTGTCTTTATGCCAGCTAAGAAACGTAAGAAAAATACTTTGCCAAATTTGCTTCAGGTATTTCTTAAAATACCTTTAAAGATGCACATTAAGCTTTGTACACCTCCCAGATTTCATAAAATATGTGAGAATTTCTGTAAGATATATGCCACAGAGTGCTATTTCTAGAAAATAGAATCTGTATAATTTTAGCTTTATTATATATTGTGTGATTCTTCACAAAAATGATTGTTCATCTTTTCATCATCTTTGGATAAATATTCTCATTTCTCCACTTAGAGTTATCACTTTTTAAAAAAATCTTGTTTTTGTTAATCTAGTGTTACAAATGATATTTTTCAGTGATACTAATCCTAATCTAATTTTTAGTGCATTTGTCAGCCTCTTCATATTTTTAGCTGTTCATATATACTAGTTCATATCTTTTATCACTATTTCTGAATAATTTCTTATTGATTTGAGGGCTTCTAAAAACTACATCCAGATGTGGTGTCTTTGTTGGCTATGTGTCATCTTCTAATCTTTTGTTTTTCTTTTAATTGGACTTTTAGTGAATAGAATTTGAAATTTTTATCAACATCTTTATTTCTAATTTAATATATTTTATTTGATATGTTGTGCTTGTTGTAACCTATTTAAAGTTGTATCAAGTTATAAATATTTTTTGTAATATTTTTCTGTATTGTTTCTAAAATATTTAAATAATTTTTATCATATTTAGTTCTTTAGTCTACCTGGAATTTATATCTAAAGTACTTGTGACAAAGATGTCCAATTACATATTTTGTTCATAGGAAATAATCCCTTGTCTCATCACCATATGTTAAATAGATTATTTTCTCCTGTTTTGATCTGTAATTCCACCTTTTTGGAATACGCATGGATATGTGTCTGAGTGTTTCTATTCTGCTTTGTAGGCCTGTTTGTTTAACCTTAGCCAGTTTTACAGTGTATATACAGATTCTTTAAAATTTCCTTGAAATTTTAAACAAATTCCATAAATTGGAAGAGCCTCAATTTATTATCTTAAAATGGGATAGGAGCTCTTTCACATCTTGCTCTACTATTGATTTCTGTTATCATCTTACAGAGTTTCATTAAAATATGTATAGGATTTCGATTGAAATTACATTGAATTTATAGGTTTATTTGTAGGAAATTGATATTTGTAAAATATGGAGTCCTATTTTTTGAACATTCCATAGGTATGATATTTATTGAAGTTCTTATAAATTTTCTTTATACTGTCTATATTCATTATCAGATGCATTCTTACTGCCACTATCATAAATAGAATGTATTTATATGTATTATTTTTTCTAACTTTTATTATGAAAATTTTTAGAGAAGAGTTGAAAAAATTTTGCAGTGAACAACTTAGTACATAGATTAGGGGTTGGTATGATGTCTTGGTCGAATCAAGTCACACCTATTATATACCTATTATTTAGAGCTGTTTTGTGCTACATTGACAGAGTTAAGTGGTTGCAACAGAGATCACATGACCCAAAAAGCTAAAAATATTTATTATATGTCCCAACAATTAAATATTTTGCTATATCCTAACATAGATATAATATAATATAATATTATTATAGAGTCTATAATTAACATTTTGCTTTATTATGTATGTCTCTACCCCTCTAGCCATTTGTCCAATCATCTTACTTTTTGTTCTTTATTACTGCAATTTAACATATACAGTAACTGGAGTTAAAGTTTTGCATTTGCTTCTTTTTTAAAAATATTTCTTAGTTGTAGATGGACATAATATCTTTATTTTATTTATTTTTATGTGGTGCTGAGGATTAAACCCAGGGCCTCACACATGCAAGGCAAACACTCTACCACTGAGCTAAAACCCCAGCCCATGCTTTTGATTCTTTTCAAGGTAAAATTTGTGTATGGTAAATGCCTGGCCTTTAGAAAAAGAAGATGTAAAAAAATTTAGTTTTTTCATCATCATATTAGCTGTATGTTTCTCTAGATATTGTTTATCAGAATGAAGACATTTCCCTCTAATTTTAGTTTGCTGAGAGTTTTTATCAAGAATGGATGTTAGATTTTGTCAAATGCTTTCATGCATGTTTTGACAAAGTTTTAAGATTTTTTTCTTTAACCTGTGGATATGATGGTTTATATTAGTTGATTTATGCATATTGAACCAGCCTTGTAAGCTTGAAATGAAATTTACTTGGATTATGGTATATAATTATTTTTATACATTATTTAGAGTCAAATGCTAGTATTTTATTGAATTTTTGCTTCTGTGCTCACAAGAACTATTGGCCTGCAGTTTTCTTTTTTTGTAATGTGATTGTCTGTTTTTAGGATAATTCTGCCCTCAGAGAATAAAGAAGTATTTCCTCTGCTTGTGTACTCAAAGAGATGATTATAATTTTTTTCTTAAACATTTGTATTCACTAATGAGCTCATCTGGTCAGGATACCTTCTGTTTAGGAAAATTATTAACTATCGATTCTGTTTCTTTAATACATATTGATGTATTCAGACTTACACATTTCTCCTTTGAGTTTTTCTAAATTATGTCTTTCAAGGAATTGGCAGTTCTGGGTTTTTTGGTTCTTTTTTTTTTTTTTGGTGGGAGGGTACTAGAATTGAACTCAGGGGTACTTGACCACTGAGCCACATCTCCAGGCCTATTTTGTATTTTATTTAGAGACAGGGTTTCATTGAGTAGCGTAGTTCCTCGCTTTTGCTGAGGTTGGCTTTGAATTCACAATCATCCTGTCTCAGCCTCCCGTGCTGATGGGATTATAGATGTGTACCATCACACCCAGCCTCCAGCTCTATTTTGATGATTGTTTAGTATATCTTTCTCTATTTGTTACTTATAATCTGCCTCTATTGTTATGTTTGATGTGAGTGAACTTATATTAGTTGTAAATGTATATTGTAAACTCCAAAGCAAACACTAATAAATTTTCGAGAAATATAATTGATATGCTAAGAAAGGAAAGAAAATCAATCATGTAAAATGATCAATTAAAACCAGAGAAAATAGATAAAGTGTGCATATTAATATGATATGCCTAAGTGTAGACTTTTGGTGTATATCCTACTTTTCTCTGAGTTTCCTCAATCTTTGTTTTGATGTCTATTTAATTTTGAAATTTCTTAGGTAATATTATGTAATGTTATTTTTGTATCCATACTGATAATCTCAATCTTTTAATTGTTGTATTTGGACTATTCATATTTAAAGTGATGATTGTTAGATTTATATCTATCATCTACAAACTATTTGTTGTTCATAGTCCATTATTGTGCTATTGCTATTCCTTTATCTTATACTTTTTGTATTTTGTCTGATTTTAATTGATCAATTTTACTTCTTTTAAACATTTTTAATGTTTGCCTTAGAGTTTGCAAAATACATTTACAAGTAACATAAGTTCACTTTCACTACATTTGCAGATAGAGAGTGCAGGTATTTTATAACATTTGTATGTGTAAATCCTTCTCCCATCCTTTATATCATTGCTATCATTCATTAACTTATCCATAGACTATTAACAAATAAATTGTTACCATTATTATTTTGAACAAATTCTTATCTTTTAAACCAATTAAGAATTTTAAAAAAGAAAGATGTATATTTTAACGTTCAGTTATAACCTTCTTTAAACAAACATTAATTCTTCCTTTCTTTAGGTGAATTCTGATTTCTGACTTTTATAATTTTCCTTAACCAGGGCTACCGACAACAAATTTACTTAATTTTCTTTATGAAGAAATATATTCCTTTTTCACTTTTAATGGATAATTTCACTTGGATATGAATTCTGGGTTGTTAGCCCCCTCCCCCCCGCCCCCCACACACACCCTGTAGTACTTGAATATTCTACTTCCATCTCCTTTTTGCTTACATGATTCCTTAAGTGAAATTCAACGTATTTTTTATCCTCATTCCTCTGTGTGTAAGGTGCTCTCCATCCCCTGGCTACTTTCAGGATTTCCTTTTTGTCTTTGATTTTCTGCAATTTGAATATGATATGCCTAGGTGTAGACCTTCGGTATGTGTTCTGCCTATTCTCTTAGTTTCCTGGATCTTTGATTTGATGTCTATTTAATTCTGGAAATTTCTTAGTTACTATTATGTAAAATATTTCTTCTATTTCTTCTTATATTTCTATTATATGTGTACTTTTTGTAATTGTCACAAGGTTTTTGGATACTATATTTATTTTTCTCTTTGCATTTCAGTTTTCAAAGTTCTTTTTGCCATATCTTTTATCTTCCTTATCCATGTTCAGTGTACTGATGTCTCTCAAAAGGATTATTTCTCTTATGATGTCTTCCTTTCTTTCTAGCATTTCCTTTTATTTCTTTATTATTTCCAATTCTTGCCTATATTACCATTTGTTCTTTTATGTTTCCCACTTTTTCTATTTAGAGCCTTTAGCAAATTAAACAGTTGTTTTAAATTCCTGGTATGATAATTTTAGTATCTTCTATTTCTCAGTTTGTTCTGAAGCTTGCTTTATCTTCTCAAGCTGTCTTGTTTGCTTGCCTTTTAGTGTGCCTTGTAATTTTTTGTTGAAGACCAGACATGATGTACTAGATAAAAGTGGTAAATAGGCCTATAATTTAAGATTTCATGTTAATGTAGCTAGGAGATTATTAATAGTTTCCTAAAGCAGTGGTGTCAAGGCTAAAATTTCTCCTATTGTTCTTTATTATTTTCTTCTGTTGTCTTTGGATTTCCCTAAAAATCTCTTGTTAAAATACAGTCTAAGGCTTGTAGTTCTTTGCCACAGTCTGGCTGGGCACAAAAATCACGAGCCACTCAAGCAGGAACAAACTTTATTTTTGAAACTGCCTCCAATACCCGGTACGCTCCTGGGAAGATTGCTGTCCGGGGAAGATTGCTGACGACCCACGCGCCATTCTCCCGGACCCCAACAGGAAGTCCCTCCTTCCGCACTTCCCCAACCAATGGGAACTCTCCAGGAGTCCAGAGGCAGGCCTAGATGGACAGCAGGAATCTAATATCCATAAGAATGCAGATCTTAACATAATCGTATCATCTCAGTGGCTTGCTGGCATCACCTTTCAACCAAAAATGCCATGCATCATATTACTTGGCTGTGGCTCTTAGCAGTTCTTCAGTTCAAACTTACCCTGTCAGAGAGAAGCCCCATTAATATGGTGATGAAGCAAAGGGGAAGAGAAGTGTCCAAAATCCTATGATTAGATCTTCATTGTTTAGTAAGCTTGTATTCCTAGAATATGATCTGTTCTTCACAAGTACTTCTTAGCTTCCCTTTCCCACCTCTTTAGGTGAGACAGAAAGCTAGGGAGCCTGAAGTTTGATATTTCTCTTCCCCCACAACAAAGACTAGAAGGGACTAGAGTTCAGTTATCCTTCTTTCTTGTCATTTAGGCTGGTTAACCCCCCAAATTGGTTAAGATCCAACAAAAAGGCTTCACAGGGGGCAGACTTTGTTAAGGAAAATAGCACTCTGGATATTTCAAATTAGTTATGTTTCCCCTCTTTATACAGGAAGTATGAGGGGATTTCTCTGTCTACCTGAGAACCTGGAGTACTAGTAGTAGTAAATCTCGGAAACATAAATTTCTTCCTGTCTGGGCCTCTAAAAGTTTTCTGTCTCAAGTTAGCCTGTGCTTAGTCTGCAGTAATTGTTTTTACGTGAGCTTAGTCTGCAATAATTGTTCTTACTA
The DNA here is from genome assembly GCF_052094955.1 of Ictidomys tridecemlineatus. Classification (NCBI taxonomy): domain Eukaryota; kingdom Metazoa; phylum Chordata; class Mammalia; order Rodentia; family Sciuridae; genus Ictidomys; species Ictidomys tridecemlineatus. Next base: position 97,305,412 of record NC_135485.1, read on the forward strand.
GGTTCTTACCAAACAGTGGCTTCTGCTTCTGGTAAGCTATATATTTGCCTGTTTTCCAATTTGGGGGACTGATAACTCTGAGAAGAGTTTTCAGTTCACATGGCTTTTTTTCTTACTACGGTAAGAGCAATCACTTCCAAAAGGTTTTTAAGTTTTTTTTTTAATTTTTAATTTTTTTTCTAGTTATATATAGCAGTAGAATGTATTTTGACACATTATACATAAGTAGAGTATAACATCATTCTTTTGGTTGTTGCTTTCAAGTTCTTCCCTTTTTATTTTTCAATCATCCATAGCCAAGACAAAAATGATACTCTACTTTATTGTCTGCATCTAGGTTAGCAATTCCAGCACCACCCTCCCAACCCCCAGCCACAAACACATACATAGTTCAGTCTTTACCTGGCTTTAGCAGAGGCTTCTATACTCTGGCTATCTTTATTCATGCACCCAAGCTGTATCCCTTTAAGCTCCAAATCTCTAGGCTACAGTTATCAGTATATTTCAGTGGTGTTCTCTGTACACAGTTTGTGTTTGTTATCACTGCATTTTTCTTACTTTTTAGTGCTTTTTCACCCATCTAATATTATAAATATTATATAGTAGGTGGGCCTTATAACATCTTGTCTGTTATAATGTCAATAACAACAGAAAATTACAATATCACAACTCAATACACTGAATTTATGATCTCTAGAAGGATATATAAAGTGGAAATATAATAATACAAAGCAGCAAATATAAATTACCTCTGAAGTATATAGTATCATCTGATTTTGTTATACTCTTTAATTTTTTTTTTTTAGTTTAAATAAAATTGAAGCCAAGTTAAAGGAACTCAAGGCTTCCATTCTATTTTTTCCATTTCCTTGTAGTTCTACTTTTAAAATTTAAAATATTTTCCCTATATAATTATTAAGAAATGTTAATTTGTTCATTTTTAAGGTAATGTGGAACACAAATAGTATGTTTTACCCTAAATATTCCTGTGTATTTTCATCCTTTTGTAATCTATATGTACTAAGTTTTAGAAAAGACAGTCCGAAAATATGCTTATAAAATAGTGTCTGTTATATTCAGGATATTCAAAGCCAACCTTTAAAAAGATGTGTTTTAATAATATAGTAAAACTTGGAAATTTTTACTTTATTGAAAATTTGAATCTATGAATCTCAGGTATAGAGCTTAATAAAAGGATAAATACATAGCATATCAAGTTTTAGAGAAGAGCCAGGTATAAATCTGGTGTTTGTCAAATTTTCAGGGTTGCATAAAGATTTTCTTTGACTTTTAAAATTCTGGAAATAATTCACTTGGGTACATGATGAGTCTTATCAACAGATTGGTAATGACAGCACATAGAACTTAAACTTTTGTGTCAATCCCCATAGAAGCAGATATTCTGCCTTCAAATTGGAAGTTGAAGAACACAGTAGCAGGCGAGATTGCATTAACTATAATCACCTTGCTTAGGATGAGGCTAAGATTTTAGTACTGCTTGCCTGCATATATTTTTAAAAAATGATCTTAGCAATATTATTATTTGTAGCAATGTTTAGTGTAATAATTTTGCAGGGAAAAATCATTAGTCAAATTTTGTCAGTAGATTTGTTAACTATGGTAAATGCTCAAAGTATGATATAAGAAATTCTGTTGAATCCTTTACTAACACTTTGACTTAGTTTGTGTTATGCCTAAGTAAAAGTAAGATGGGCTTTTAATATATGTGTGTGTGTGTCTGCGTGTGTGTGCGTGTGTGTAAATTGTGTATATATAGAGAACTTTTAAAAATATTTCTTCAAATGATTTAATAGTACTCATTTAAATTTTACATTAATGTTAGTAATTTTGTATTGTGTTGGGAAAAATATTATAATAAGTATCTAACATTTATTAGTGATATTTAGAGGTAAAAGAACAAAAAGTTTTCTTTATTTCTAAGTCTTAATCAGTAGAGGCATGATATGTTTGCATGTTTGGAAGAAATAATTTTTAGATTCTGTTTTATATTTTTCTTGGTACTGTCATAAGTTTATGATTTTTACATTATTGTTTCTTTTAAATACACATCAGTGTTGCTGCCTAAGGTGATTATACATCAATATTTTCTTTTAATTCACAGAGATTAAAAGATGTTGGTGGAGAATCATTTTATCCTTTACTTGAAGATGAGTAAGTGTATATATATATATAGTCTCATTTTATACTTATTTTTCTTTTCTGTTTGTATTAGATTTGTAAGAATTTTCTACATTTTTCTTGAAAAGTCCTTTCTAAATAGAACATTTAAAATGGTGTTTTAGTTTGTTAGAATTTTGTACTCTTTTTGTCAATATTTTTGCTTTTGTTCTTTTTTTACAGTCAGTCTAATTTGCCTCACTCAAATAGCAATAACGAATTGTCTGCAGCTGCCACTCTCCCTTTAATCATCCGGGAAAGGGACACTGAGTACCAACTAAACAGAATTATCCTCTTTGACAGGCTGCTAAAGGTAAGGATTACAAAATATAAAGTATTAACAATAGCACATAAACAAATTTTTTATACTTTAATTCTTAGTTGTGATATCACGAGAAGACTAATTTTTTGTGACCAATCTTCTCTGATTAATTTTCTTTAATTATAAAAATGATACGAATTTATACAAAGTAAAATTAAAAAGCAAAAACAAGATGAGAGAACATATGCAAAATTATGTTAGATGAAGGATATTTTTTCTTTTTAAAGAAAAACACCATTATTTAAAGAGACAAGTGGATAAAGCACATAATACAAATACATAAATGTTTTCAAATTGTTCATTCTTAGTAGGAATGAAAAACCTAAAATTAATATAGGATATTTTTGAATATTAAAGTTGCAAAGTGAACAAAGGCATATGGAGTTTGGAATTGATTCTTTTAAAATAATTGTGAATTAACTGAAATATTTTCTAAAGTAACTCAAACTACATCCATAACCTGTTTCTAATAATTTTCTTCTAGAAATCTATCATAATATGTAATTTATAATAGGAAAATTTTATATGCAACATATAGAAGTAGCTTCATGGCATATAGACTTTGAACACTTTTAGTATCACTAGATTTTTACAAAACTCTTTTTATACATTATCTTGTTTAACCCATATGAGGCTGATACCCTAATTCTCTATATGACCTTTCATAGTCTGCCCAGAGCACAAAATAAAGAGGGAGTTCAAATACGCTCCTTTTTAATTATATTTTACAAATTTTAGAGAGGATTAGGGTCCATTCCACTGCTTATTTGTATAAATGAAACTGGACCCAGTGATTAGAAATACTTAGAAATATATTCCAGACACTTCAATATTATCACTGGTATATCAAGAACTATATAGACTAAAAGGTAGCACTTGATCATAAGTTGAAATTTTTTTCATTTGTTTTATGTTGTTTTTATTATTTAATTGACAAAATATACATATTGATGGGGTACAATGTGACATTTTAAGGCATTTCTACATTGTTTGGTGTTTGAATTAAGGTAAGCATATCTATCATTTAACATTTCTTTGTGATGAAAACATTCAATATCCTTTCTTCTAGCTTTTTTGAAGTGGGTAATGCATTAGTATTATTTAGATTCACAGTAGTATGCAAAAGAACACCAGAATTAATTTCTCCTTTCTAACTGTAACTTGTTATCATTTCACCCTCACCATTCTACTCCCCAGTTTCTGGTAACCACTATTCTACTCTAAATTTCTATGAGATCAGCATTTTTAAATTTCACCTGGGTGAGATCATATGAGATTTGTCTTTCTGTGGTTGGCTTATTTCACTTAACACCTGTATTCCTGTTATGTCCATATTGTCACAAGTGACACAATTTCATCCTTTTAAGCCTGATTAGTATTTGTGTGTGTATACACCAAATTTTCTTTGTCCATTCTTCAGTTGATGAACACAGGTTGATTCATTTCTTGACTACTGTGAATAGTGCTACAATAAACATGAGAGAAAGTGAAGATGTCTCTTTGATATCCTGATCACCTTTGGATGATCAGCAATGGATCATATGATAGGTCTATTTTTAATTTTTTGAGGGAACTTTATATTGTTTTCTAGAATGGCTTTAGTAATTTACATTCCCACCAAAAGAGTATAATTGTTCCCTTTTCTCCACATCCTCAACAGACCTTATTATATTGTTTTTTTAGTAGTAACCATTTTTAACTTAAGGAAGAAGAAATAATAACTCATTGTGGTTTTGCTTTGCCATTGATTAGTGATGGTCTTCATTTTTTAAAAAAATTATTTATGCATTTTGTGTATATGTATGCATTTATTTTTGCAATTGATATTTTGGAATTCTTACACATTCTGGATATCCAACCCTTGTCAGATGTATAGTTTCCCAGTTTTTTTTTTGTTGTTGTTGTTGTTGTTCTGTATTCTATCTTTTCATTCTATTGTTTACTTTGCTGTGCAGAAACTTTTAAATTTTTTATAATCCCACCAAGTTTTGCTTTTGTTTTCTGTGCTTTTGTAGTCTTGTCCAAAAAAAAATCCTTGCTCATGTCAATGTCTCTATGTGTTTCTCCTGTTTTATTCCAATAGTTTCCAAGTTTTAAGTCTTACATTTAAGTCTGTAATCCATTTTGATTCGGTTTTTATAAATGGTGAAAAATAAGGGTCTGATTTCATTGTTTTGCTTGTGAATATCCAATTTTTTCAGCTCCATTTATTGCAGAGACTCTGTGTATATGTGTGTAAATGCTTGAATTTACTTCTAGGCTCTCTATTATGTTTTATTTGTTTATGTGTTGGTTTTTGTGCCAGTTTCAAGATGTTTTGATTTCTGTGGCATTATGATATATGTATGTGTGTGTATGTATGTATGTATGTATCTGTGTGTGTGTGTTTATGTTTGTTTATTTATCTACTTTTTATTATTATTTGGTACTGGGAATTGAGCCATAGGGTGATTTACTACTGAGTTACATCCCAAGTCCTTTTTAATTTTTATTTTGAGACAAGGTCTTACTTAGTTGCTTAGGTTGGCATTGAACTTGTGATCCTCTTGCCTCAGCCTCCTGAGTCACTGGGATTATAGATATATGACACTGTGTCCAGGGTTTGGTATATTTTGAAGTCATGTATTATATCCATATTTTTTCTTTTTGCTCAAGATTGCTTTGGGTATTTGGATAGGGAATGCATGAATCTGTAAATTAACTTTGGGTAGTATGGCTATATTAATAATATCAATTTTTGCAATCTGTGAACACAGAATATCTTTCCTTTTTGTCCTCTTCAATTTCCTTCATTAATTTTTAATAGTTTCATTGTGGAGATATTTTTACCTCTTTGGTTAAATTTTTCTTAGGGTTTTATTTTTAATGTAGTTTTATTAACAGCTGTGGTAGGTAGCCATCTTACAGCTGTGATGGTGATACCTCAGCCTGCTGTGGCCCCTCTCTGGGGAGTGACAAGGAGATGATGCTCTGTTGAGCTAGTTGAAGCCCAACAAGCTGCTGTGGATGCAACCGTCTGGGACACCACACATAGCAAAGCAGAGACACTTCCTTGATGTAACACCATGTGTCACAGGCCACCTCTCCAACCCACGTCTGTACCATAGGAGACAAGCCTGTGTAGATGGCAGGCATGAGATGCATATACTTGTACCCTCTTGAATGCCCCTCACCATACCCACCCTAAACAGTACTAGGTAAGGTGGTCATTATAAGATATCCCACCATGTCCCCAAGTGCTAGCTTCAGCAATAGGCTATGGGTTGGGTTTGTTTCACCTCTGCTGACATCAGAAGCCCTCACCTCAGACTCAGTCTTCATCACAAGTATTCCTAGGGGTTTTGTCTGTTTGTAGCTGTTGTAAATGGGATTGCTGTTTTAGTTTATTTTTCAGATAATTTACTGTGATAGAAATGCTACTGGGTTCTGTATGGGTATTAAGTGGTATCCCACTGTATGTTCATTTTATATACTGGAAATTTGCTGAATTCATTTATCAGTTTTAATAGTTTTTAGGCAGTCTTTGAAATTTTCTCTAACAGAGGTTTATGTATTCTGCAAAGTTATTCTTTCTCTTGCACAGTTGCTCTGACTAGAACTTTCAGTTTTGTGTTGAATAAAAGTAGTGAAAGTGGACATCTTTGTCTTATTCCAGAACTTAAAAAGAAAGCTTTCAACATTTTTCTGTTCAGTATGTTAACTATTACATATATGGCCTTTATTATGAGGACAGTATTACCCTGAGGCACTTTCCTTCTATACTTAACATGTTCACGGTTTTTAATCACAGAAGGAATGTTGTATTTTATCAAATGTTTTTTCTTCATATATTGAGATGATCATATGATTTTTGTCCTTCATTCTGTTAATGTGGTACTAAGTGGTATTTTACTTAATTAATTTGTGTATATTGAACCATCCTCATATCCCTAAGTTGTATCCCACAAGATCCTGGTAGATATTTTGAATATGTACTTGGATTCAGTTTGCTAGAAATTTGAAGATTTTTTTCATCCAGGATATTGGTTTGTTGTTTTACTTATTTGTTTCCTTGTCTGGTTTTGATATCAGGATAATATTGTTCTCATACAATGTGTTTAGAAGAATTCTTCTTTTTTATTTTGAGAATAATTGGCATTGGTTCTTCTTTAAATATTTGGTAGAATTCAAACATCTGGGCTGGGTTTTACAATGGCAGGGGAATTTTTGTTATTGATTCAATCTTACTATTATTGATTTTTTTTCAGATTTTCTATATCTTTATAATTCAGTTTTGGAAAGGTTTTGTGCCCAGGATTTTGTCCATTTCTTCTAGGTTATCAAATTTATGGGAGTATAACTTTTACAATCATCATTAATGATTTTTTGCATTTCTATGATATCAATTGTAGCATCTCTTTTATTCACATTTTATTTTATTTTTTGAGTCATCTCGACTTTTCCCTTCATCTCACTGAGTTTGTCAATTTTGTTTATATGTTTGAGAAACCAATTCTTCATTTCCTCAGTCTTTTTATATTGTCATTTAGTCTATTTCATTTGTTTCTTCTCTGATCATTATTAGTTACTTTTCTAATTTTTGTTTTGTTTTGTTCTTATTTTCCTAGTTCCTTGAGATATGGTGATAACTTGTCTATTTGAGGTGTTTCTGCTTCTTTAGTGCAGTCATTGATTTCTGTAAACTTCCCTCTTGATACTGTGTTTACTGTTTTCCATAGATTTTATTATTTTGTTTCTCTTATTTGTTTTGAAGAAATTTAAATTTTCTTCCTAATTTTCTTATTGATCCATTGGTTTATTCAGAAGCATGTTGTTTAATTTCTATACATTTGTATGGTTTCCAGAGTTTTTCTAGTTATTGATGTCTAGTTTGAATACACTGTGATGGGAAAAAAATACTTGATATGACTTTAATTTTTTGAACTTTTTAAAATTTCTTTATTTATATCATAGGCTTATCCATATAAAAAAAATCAAATTTGGAAAGAAGCAAGAGTTGACATTCCTCCTCTAATGAGGGGTTTAACCTGGGCTGCTCTTCTGGGAGTTGAGGTAAAAAAGAAAAGAGAAGGTTAGAAATTGATTAATAAATAGTGCTAATAAAAGATTTTTAAAAAGATAGTGTTTCCATATATGCTTTTAAATTATTAGAAAATTATGCAGTAAATATGAACATTAGAATATTTGGTTATTTTTAAGCAGAAAGAATACAGAAGAAAAGAATAGAGTAGAAAAATTATTTGAAGATTTGTTGGGTTTATGCTATTTAATATTTTATTTAGTGGTTCTCACTGAAAGTCTTCCCTTTATTTTCCTGTAGATATCTATTACCAACAACTCAAAATTGTTTGACCCCCCAAATTTTTAATCCTTTTGGAACTAGGTTAGAAGATTTTCCTTTTTTAAAATTCTTGATTGCTTTGATGAAATCTATAAAACTATTTGAATTTAGTTGATTACTTTACAAGAATGTCTATTGTCCATGTAATATATTAATTTTTAGTATTATAAGAGTTATAATACTCAAGTCCAAGAGGATTTCTGATGTCAGATTGTCTAAATCCCAAAGAAATTGATACAGCAAATAATATCACCAAATTTCTCTGTGTTTTTCCTCTATCATGATTATAAGCCAGAAAAGTAAGAATTTTTAATGCTCAGTCCTATAGAATATGACCAAAATTTGAAGTAGTTGGCTCGTGTATTCTTTGTGTATTAAAAAAACTGAACAATATAGATGACCCCATTAGTCCCAAATGTTTATAATTCATGATATCTAGTCCATCCCAAACTTCTGTTTCCAGGTACCATACTACTACTTTGAAATATTCCATTTTATTTTTCTTTGTTTACTAACTTTTAACAGAAAATTTTCTTATGACACCCCCCCCCCGCCAAAATCCCTTCTATTTATGAAATTTGCTATTTAAAAGTCAACAATGGATAGAAAAACGATAAAGCTGTGTTATACTTAGTATCTAAATGACACACAGAACTTTTTAACCTTTTGGTCTATACTGTTCACAAGTCTGCTTGTTAAAGATATAAAGAATTACTCTTAAGTTGAAGTATAACTTGGATTTGAATACGCATGTATTGGGTAGGTTTTCAAAATACATATTTGTAAGAAATAGGTTTTTCCTGTTGCATATCCACAATTTAAAAATATGAACTCTACAAAATGCCCCAAAATCTGAAAATTTTTGACTGCTCACACACTGCTTCAAAAAGTCATATTTTGGAGCATTTCAGATTTTGAATTTTCAGATTAGCTATACATAGCCAGTATAATTTATGCCAATATTTCAAAATCAGAAAAACTCCAACGTCTGAAACATTCCTGGTCCCAAGCATTTAGAATAGGAGATATTTGCCATGTATTATCAATTTTATTAAGGATATTAACATTTTGTTTTTTTTCAGGGAGCTATTCATGACAAGTATGATGCAATTGATAAAGATACTCCAATTCCTACAGATAGACAAGTAAGTTTTTTTAAGTAACATAAGATAACTCTGCCTAGTATTTAAATTTTAGAAAAGCATGAGGAAATTTTTCTCCTTTCATTATTAATATTCAGTTGCCTCTTAGCTCATAAATTAATGACTAGAACAACATTTTATAGGACTTTAGGTTGAGTAACCCACTTTGAAAAATGATAATAATTCTGTTCCTGAAAATTTGGCACTTTATTTAGGCCAAGGCAATAAAGGAAGATATATTTGAAAACTATTAATACATGTCTTTTCAAAAGAAATCCACTTCCCTTATTTAGATAAACATGAAACTTCTTTGTTACTTCTAGAAGATTAATAATATAATTTTGGGAGGATGTGGGGTACCAGGGATTTAACTAAGGGTCACTTGACCACTGAACCACACCCCACGTTCTATTTTATATCTTATTTAGAGACAGAGTTTCAGTGAGTTGCTCAGTGCCTCGCTTTTGCTGAGGCCAAACTTGCGATTCTCCAGCCTCAACATCCCAAGCCTCTGGGATTACAAGTATACACCACTGTGCCCAGCAATAATAAAATTTTAAACTTTAGACACTAGTATTATGAAGGTGAAATAAACTGAAATTCATATTATGCTCTCTACTCTTCTTTAAGGAATGAGGTTATGGGTTTATGAGGGATCACTTTGTCATAATTATACCTTATTGCTTTGCTGTTTTATAGATTGAAGTGGATATTCCTCGCTGTCATCAGTATGATGAGCTATTATCATCACCAGAAGGTCATGCAAAATTTAGACGTGTATTAAAAGCTTGGGTAGTATCTCATCCTGATCTTGTGTACTGGCAAGGTAAATTTTTAGTTATTAAACTTTCCTTAGAGTAATAAAACTAAGTATCAAATATTCTGCTTTTAAAAAGTCAGTGTTAAAGCTCTGATTCACTTTAGAAAGGTTTATAGGAGAACATCTTTTTTTAAACTTTTGTCAAAATGCCTAGGAGATATCATTTAAATACTCCATATTTAAAATTAAACAACTTGCAATCACATTGACTAGGAATGAGGAATATTTGGTGTTTTTGCAATCTCTGTGGATACAATCTTTTTTTTTTTTTTTCTTTTTTCTTCTTTTGTAGTGGGGATGGGGCAGGGGTTGAACTCAGGGGCATTCGGCCACTGAGCCACTTCCCCAGCCCTATTTTGTATTTTATTTAGAGATAGGGTCTCACTGAGTTGCTTAATGCCTTGCTTTTGCTGAAAATGGCTTTGAACTCATGTTCCTCCTCCCTCAACCTCCCAAGCACTGGGATTACAGGCAAGCACCACCACACCTAGCTCCATAGATACAATCTTAAATTTGTACAAATATTAAAATAATATTATGCCATAAATAGTTTTGGAATGAGTTGAAATGTTTATTCATCATCCCTAGTTTATGTTTATCATAGTTATTAGGAATTAAAGCATAAAATATTACCTCAAACTGCTCATTTTACTTATTACCTTGTTTTTCCCTAGAATCTTTTACTACTTGTTAATTTTTAGCTCTTGCCATTATTATTTTTAATGGTCATTAAAAAATTTATAAATTAGAATCCCATTCCATGTTATTTTAATACACACCTAAATTTTGAGATTCTATGGCTTCAGCATCCCAAACCACTGGGATTACAGGCATGCACCACTGTGCCCCACAATGATAAAATTTTAAATTAGGATTATGAAGGTGAAATAAATTGAAATTCATATTATGCTCTCTACTCTTATTGAAAGTTTTGATATAATAGATGTTTTCTTATTTCTGTTTTTTACTCCCATACTTTAAATGAAGGTATTATTTTTCCTGGGTTTGTATATTTCAGAGGTGTTTTATTTCTTCCTTAGCTATTGTAGATAAATTTAAGTGCATTTTGTTAACTTGACAACATATGAACAGCATTATTATCAGTGAAATAAACATATTAGATGTTTGTATTTCATTTCACAAATTTTAAAGGATTTTAAAAAATATTTCAAAGAAAAAGAACATAAGGCAAAAACTTCATCTCTTAGATGAGAAAACATACCTGAAGATGTTAATTGATAAGATCACAGAGTGTCAGAGATGGGATCATATTCCAAGCCTTCTGACATTTTTGTTTTTCTACTGCCATATTGATTTTTACCTCATAATAATATTGTTAAGAATAACTTATTTGTTTTAGACACTTGCCATTTTTCAGACATTTAGATATTCCTCAGAATAACTCATGAAGGAATTCATGTCTGGATGGGTAATACTTAAAATGCTTAATCTCTTTGGAAGTAATGCAGAGAATTGAATGAGGTATATGTGTACAATTCCAATGGATTATTCATTTGACTCCTTTGTTCCAACCCTTCTGTGTTAGGTCTTGACTCACTTTGTGCTCCATTCCTGTATCTAAATTTTAATAATGAAGGTAAGGCTCTTTATCATGAAAATAATTGTTGTATTATCCTAAAATAATCGGTTGAAAGATTAAAGGTTTTTGTTTTAACGTTCTTCTATTCTACTTTGTAAATACTATAAAATTTGTGAAAGAATCTGTTAAATTCATTTTAGAGAATGTGAAAGATTAATTTATTACTGGAGAGTTTTAGTTGTAATGACACAATGATTAGAGATTTTTGGGAATTGAACTGGTTATTCTAAATTCACTTACCTACATTGGTGACCATTTTATGACTCTTGAGAGAAGATTTCTGACTCTCTAGAGATTAATTTTAGTCTAAGGATACTTTCTAAAGCATTTGTAATAACTCCCTAGCTACATTTTTCTTTGATTTTATATCTCCAAAGTGTGTCAGTTCAAACACACCTCTTTTTTTTTTAAAGAGAGAGAGAGAGAGAGAGAGAGAGAGAATTTTAACATTTATTTTTTTTTTTTTTAGTTTTCGACAGAGACAACATTTTTGTTTGTATATGGTGCTGAGGATCGAACCTAGGCTGCACGCACACCAGGCTAGTGTGCTACCGCTTGAGCCATATCCCCAGCCCTCAAACACACCTCTTTAATGAAGACTTATTCTTCCTGACCAATATAGCATTTTGTATTTCAGGAAATTTACCTTGTTCTATTTTGTATTCTAGTAACTTAAATATTAATGTTTTAATAACTTTGGGTTAATGACAGGTTTTAGTTTTCAGCCCCTTTGCTTTCTTTTTATAGATTTTTCAATAAATATTTATTAGATTCAGTTGATTCAAATCCCAAATCCTAATAATAGATCACATCTAGCGCATGTAATTGTAGATAGCATTAATGTCTAGACATGTAATCTCACATTCTTTTTGGTATCAGAATATTCATAGATTTCTGGAATTGAGTAGCAGTAACATACTCCAAGAGAATTGAAATATCGTGTTAGACTGCTTTTAAAAACATGCTATTCTCTGATTTTCTCACCGATTAGACTAAAGCTTTTGTTATGTTTAGTTTGATGCATTCGATTATCACTCATACTGATCCAAGAATAGTAAAGGATCTGAGTTTGAAAGAATATGTTATAGCTATTAGTCCTAAATCCTAAAGTTTACAGTCTTGTGTACATCAGCATTAATTAAAGATTGTAAAATTTGTAGATATCATTAATGATATCAATTTGAGATATTTTAAAAAGACTTTTGTTGTCTAAAATATTTTCTATTTTAAAGAACTGAGGTTTTCTTCCCCTTAATTTTGTATTTCTAGCACTTAATACTATAATCATTGTTTAACAGAAGAATTGAAGAATATGTGCTAAAAATGCTTATCATTTACCCTATTAACCAATATTTTATTTGCCTTTTTCTTTCTTAGCCTTGGCTTATGCATGTATGTCTGCTTTTATTCCCAAATACCTATATAATTTCTTCTTGAAAGACAACTCACATGTAATACAAGGTAAGCAAATATGTTTTCTTATCTTTTTTGCAGGAAAGTTACTTATATCAAAAATAACCAGTACTCAATTTAGTTTATGGTTTTGACCCCACAACATTTGGTGATGATCCATCACTAAAATTTACAAAGAGAAATGAGAAAGTTTAGTCTTTCCTTCAAGTCCACAAAAAAAAAAAAAACATATTTTAAATGACTATTTAATATCTGATCTCAATTCAGTTCAAATGTAGCATGGTAGTTTAAGAATATTAGCGATTACTCTTTGTCTCTCCAACAATTAAAATTTTCTATAAGAAGTGTTACCATTGAACAAGCCTAGAGTAAATTAGAAATACTTTAAAAAGCATTTAAATGTGTAAATATTGAAAACACTTCTCATCCATCTCATTCCTAATGCTTAAACACCCAAAATAAACTTCTTTTTTCTTTACTTTGATAAAACATATTTTCTCTCTCAGAGTACAAGTCAGAGCATAATTAATTTATCAATACATTTAGGCTAACTTCAGCTGCATTCAAACTTCTAGTATAATTTTATGAACACCTTTTTGGAACTAGCATAGCAGAAGTTAAAAAATGTGTATTTTCTGATCAAACAAATTTTTCAAATTTGAGCTTCATTGCTTATTGTGTAAGGAAGGACAAAAACAGTTTCTCTGTATGTCATTTTCCTCACATCTAAAATGAAAAGATTACTTACAAACATTAAACATAATAAAAATTTAAAAGCCTAGCACATGAAACATTTAGTAACTGCTATTACTTATTTATTTATGTTCATATTACTATTATTTCTGTTTTTACGTTAATGCCATTATTACCATAGTATTACATGCTGTTTTCTCTTTTCAATATGGTTCTAAATGTTTTAAGGTTATGGAATTTTCTTAAGGTTTTGTATTTCTTTTAGAACAGAACACAAAGCTGCTCAAATAGTCTCCTATTTGTCATTTTTATGACAATTATAAAGAATTTGAAATTCATGCTGGGTTTTATTTATATCCTTTTGATGTAGTTTAGTTTGAAGAGAGGAAGTAGGAAAACTAGATTTACAAAATTCTGATCCCAATTAGTAATTGAAATCTCAATTACTAATTTTTTTTTTACTTGTCAGCTTTTTCACTGCTGTAACTAAAAGACTTGACAAAAACAGTAAAGGAGGAAAAGTTTATTTTAGGGCTCACAGTTTCAGAGGTTTCAGTCCATAGACACTTGGCTTCATTCCTTGGGGCTTTAGTTGAGGCTACAGATCATGGTGAAAGTGTGGTAGAAGGAAGGGGCTCATGATGATCAGGAAACAGAGAGAGAGAGTCCACTTGCCAAATATAAAAAGCACACCCCGAAAGACACACCCCCAATGACCCACCTCTTCTAGCCACACTGTATCTGCCTTCAGTTACTATTTGGTTAATCCCATCAGAGGATTAATTCACTGGTGGGGTTAAGATTCTCTTAACCCAACCATTTCTCCTCTAAGCCTTCTTGCATTGTCTCACAAATGAACTTTTGGCAAACTTTTTACCTCACATCCAGCTTATAACAGTGTTCAATATAATGGGAAAATAGAAACAAAGAAAAATATAAACAAAAAGATAAAAGACTAAAAGGAAAAGAATATAGCTAAATAGCTCAGCACTCATAATTACTTTTACAGCATTAATTTTATTAGAATATAATAAAAAAATGTAAATCTTTTAAAAATTTTTTGTGTTTATAAGGAAATTAAGTCACAATCATGCATGCATCTCTTTATGTTTACAATGTGGATAAGAGTTAGGTATTAAAATAATGATTCAATGTCTTCGTGTTAGTTTTGAAAGTATACTCTATTGACTTATATTTAGGAATGTTTGATTTGACATGGATATGCCCAATTCTCTGCACATTCCTACCACAGAGACTTTTACATATAAAGTTGGGTTTGATATGAGAATGTTTTTTAAAAAGCATACTTTTTTGCTTTTACTTTTTATAATTATGGAGAAATGTATTTTATAGGAAAGAACTTGCTTTTTGCTTATAGTTTAATTTAGTAAGGCAATCCACTTCAAAGGTCATGTGATGCCATCTTCAGAGATTTTGTAAAGTTCTATAGAGTGGCCCTATACCTTAGTAGTAGGAACATGCCCCACACTTACCCATAGTTTTCTTATTAATTTGAGCAGTGATGTTTATTATAGAATTAACATTGTACTCTTTTAAGATTACAGTAACACCAGATCTAGCTCAGTGGTAGAGTGCTTGCCTAGCACATAGGAGGCCTTGGGTTAAATTCCCAATACTGGAAAACAAAACAAAACCAAAAAAACCCTTAAAATAGAAGATTATAGTATCACTAAAATGAGTGACTTTAATAACATCTTGGACAATACCAGATGATCTTAGAGAATAAGCAATGTGAAAAATCTGTCAAATGTGACAAAAGACAAACTGAAAAGATTAAGGGTAGAAAATAGTTTAACATTTATTTAGTACTAATGGTAATTTTTTAACACACAGTTAAATATGTCAACAATATAATGCTTCTATTTCTAAAGCTAACATGAAACCATAATGTTTAATGAACTTTCATTATAAAATCCTGGACATTATCCTTTTCTATATTTGCCAAGCCCTTACAGTGCCAAGCTAGATTCCTATACTTGAATCAGATGAAAATATTGGGGAGTACTCAAACAATTACTATAGGGCTTATCAAAGGAACTGCCTAGACGATTCATTACATAGTTGGATGTTGCCTGGCCAGGTAATAGCTCTCAAAGACCCAAATTAGAAGTCTTCTATAATACTAGTTTCTGTTTTGCTCCATATAGATTCCTCTTACAAAACGTGGAATTTATTTACCTCTAAAAATTTTATTTTACAAAAATTGTTTCGTGTGTCAGATGGATATATATGTTGTATATATAAAAGAATTTCCAACATGGAAAAGAGTTTCTACAGATTTTTAACACATGTTAAAAGGCTGAGTTACAAATAAGCAATACAAGATCTTCTTAAATTTGTTAAAATAGAAGAGAAATACTGCATACACAATATGATTTAGAAAACACTTGTCAGAAAGGCCAAAAGGACTTATATTTACTTGATTATTCAGTAATGTATTTAATCTTTAACATTATAATTAAAAGCTTCTCTTAAACTAATGCTCTCCTCTATTTTTTTTTGTAGTTGGACACATGCCTTTATTTTATTTATTTTTGTGTGGTGCTTAGGATCAAACCCAGCAGCCTCCCCCTCTAGTTTTAATTTTTGTTGTAATTTTTATAAATTTTTGTTTGAACTCTTGAATTAACTAATGAATTATTAATGAATTATTAATGAATCTAAGTTTGAATTATTTTAAAACCATAAAGATAAAAGACTAAAAGGAAAGGAATATTAATATTCAATATTATGGTGAAAAATGTAGGATGTATATTTTCCCAAGAAACAATAGACAAGCTTTCCTAAATCACTTGTTCAATTCTTATAGTGATCACATATATTATATTAGGAAAAGGCATGATTTTGATTAATTTGATTTTTGAGAAAGTAATTGCTCTGACAATGTACCAGACACTGCTTATGGAATTGAACTTCTCAGGATAAATAGCACTCAGTCCTTTCCCAAGAGATTTTATAACATGATATAGGATGTAAATGTGAAAGTAACTAAATATTGAGTCATCAGATAAGTAATACTACTATATTATCACAGTGCAAGATGTGGAGGGGTTTGTCTTGATCTTTTTTTTGTGGCAGAAAGAAGAGATGGCATGTCTGGAAAGGTCTCATAAAAGAAGAAATACTTGATGAGTTTGAAGTTTCTTGGTGAAAAGGAGGAAAGATTTTATTAAGACAAAGAATAAGGAAGAGGATTACAGGGTTTTTTTTTTTGTTTTTTTTTTGTGTGTGTGCAGAATGGTTGATAATAGCCAGTAGTCAGATCTGCTGTGTGGGTTAGGAAAGACAGAAACAGTGAACTAAATAATTATAATAGCCCAATGATTGTTGGTTTCACGAAAGAATGGTTTACTTTTCTTCAAAATGTTTTTTGTTTTTTTATTTCTGGCTTGGAAGTAGCAATATTCAGCTCTCATTTTATTAATGTCTCCGTGCATTGTTTTTTCCTCTTTTAAGCTTTAAATTTTCAAGATGGTTATTATTTTTGATTTGTGTAGTTTTACACACTTTGCCAAATTCTGGGGAAAATCTTAAGTTATATGAAACTGATTAGTTCAAAAATTAATTATAGAATTGCATTTTCACCTTAATGTTTGAATTGTTTTTCCAGAAATTAAAACTTTCTATATACAGTAGTGACATAAATTGTTTTCTGAAAAAAATAATTGTTGCTATAAATATATGCTAGTAGAACATAGAAAATATTTTCTATTTAAAGTTTTTCCTAAAATACATTTACTATTTCTATTCCTAAGAGTTAAAATACTTTGCCTCTATAAATAAATAGAAAAATAATCTAATCATGGTAGCCTATTTTTAACCTTACTTTTATTAACTTTTACTTGAAGACCTTTTTTAAGGTACAATAAATTTAGTTAAAATTCTGGCCTACATGAATAGTCATCATTTGGGGCACTATTAAATTATTATCAGCAACTTACTATTAAGTTGAAGAGTGTCAATGCACATTTAAGATAATGTGTTGAATCCACAACTCAGGAATGGTCCTCTAGGTTATCCAGGATTACTAAAATCAAGATTCAAATTTTAGAGCATCAGCTGAATTGATAAAGGTAGAGGAATTGATTAGAATTTTAGTGATATTGAAAACCAGGTTTTTGTAGTTTGTGGAACAGGCACATGTTACTCTATTGAAGAGAAAGGCAGCTTAAGGCCAGTGAAAAAGTGAGCAGCCCAGGTCTTGCTAATGACATTTTGTACAACATTAAGTATATTTTTGTACTGTTTTATAAAAGCAAGGCACATTCACACTTGGAAGAATGCTGAGTCAGGGGCTAGAGATGTGGCTCAGTGGCGGAGCACTTGCCTAGCACATGTAGGGCACTGGGTTCAATTCTTAGCATCACATAACAAAATAAAGGCAATCTGTCTACCTACAACTACAAAAATAAATAGGAAAAAAAAGAATGCTGTCAAAATAGGAGAGATAGAGATACCATGTAAATCTAGGAAATAAAATTGAGTGAACGTTTTACCAATTTTCTGTTAAACTATGTATTTTTCTAAACCCTTTGAGGAAAAAGGAGATACGGTCTTTACAGTGATTTTCCTAGCATTTAATGCAGCAGCACATGCAACTAGATTGACTGTATAACTACATCAGAATATTTTTGAAATTCGAAAGTATTATTACCTTAAGTACATGTATGAAGAAAGGAATGTTTGACTCTACTTTGTGTACAACCAAAGACATGAAACATTGTTCTCTATATGTGTATTATGAATTGAAATACATTCTGCTGTCATGTATAACAAATAAGAATAAATAAATAAATTTAAAAATTTTTTTTAAAAAATGAAAGTAGCACTAACTGCAACAGATTCTGGGTATCAACCAGGTGCCAACTTGGACTCTTCCAGGAAAACTAGGATATGTGATTACACTACACATAAACATTCAAAAATTCTTTGAAGAGGAGGGAGGAGGGAAAGACAGGTATACAAAAGTTCAAAGTCCATTTGTGAAATGTGGGATATAAAAGTAGATCTCCTTTCCCACCAAACAATACCGAAGAGGGGTTGGGGTAGAACATGTAATTTCACTATAAGGATATGTATTTAGAAAAGAAGTACACTGCATATTTCTAATTCAATGAACTTTTCTCTCCCATGGATGGTGAGTCAGGAGATTTTTTTCCTGATATGGTAAATGTTCCATCTTTACTAGACATTTATGAGAATTACTAAGTGAATTTTCTTGCTCACTTAATAGTGTGGGGGGGGGAGAAAATGGGTCCCTAAAGACTACTTTTTGCTTTCTCTTCTTTGGACCTTCTTTTCTCATTCAGTTATAAAGGCTGATGCTTCCTTTTTGACCGTTAGTAAATAGGCCAAACTGTATGGCTAGAAAATTTTGTTAATAGAAGATAATTTTATTTCATTTGCAATAAAATAACTGGCTTCTTTTGAGTGGTATGAGTCAACAAGTCACCAAAGGGTTTGGTTTGGGCAGTTCTTACTTGACAAGAGCTATATGACTCTGTTTATTTCTCTCTACTTAAATTTTCAGTATAAACTGGCAGGCAACCTGATAGAAAATAAAATAAAAAGTATTTACAGAATTGAAAGTACTGTTTCTGATTTGTGAACAGAGGAAACATTTGCTTTAAATCTATCACCCCATCATCTTTTCTCTCTTCCTTTCTCCAGCTAAGAGGAAAAGGCCAAAAAACTGGTCAGAAAGGAAAAAATGATATTCATATGTAGGGCTTTTTGAAATTTCATCTCTGCATGTATTTTATGAATTTTCTTAGAAGATAAACGTATGGCTTATTTATAAACAGCTGCACAAAAATATAGTGTCATGAAATTTTTACATAGAATTCATTGGGGATTGTCATTTGAAAGTGTGTCACGAATAAGCTGTTTAAAAGGAAAATATTAATGTGAAAAGATTAGAAAGAGAAAGAATACTTTTCTCATTTTATATTTGCAAAAAATTAGAAAGTATAAGATTTCATTAAAATGCAGAAAAAAATAGATGTGATTTTGTACAGTAGTGTAATTTTCATAAATACCTTGATTTGTTTGAAGTATAGTAGCATTTACCTTTATATAGGTCACCTGTAGTTGAGAGAATATTATTTTGTGTTTAAGACTCTATACTTAATATTTTCATCATATACATATATCTGTATAATCCTTGTATTTTTCTGACAACTAATCTGTTTCTCTGTATCTATCATTACATTCTTTCAGTTTTATTTACAAACTGAAAGACATATACATTTTGATATTTTAAAGTTTTTTAGGGGAGTTTTAAATGTCTTGTTATTGTTAGTCTTTTGTTTGTTTTTGCATTACCTGGACTTTGACCCAGGAACACTCTGCCCCTGAGCTACATCCTAAGCCCTTTCTATTTTTAGACAGGATCTAGCTGTGTTGCCTAACTTGTGATCCTCCTCCCTCAACTTCCCGTAAAGCTGGCATTGTAAGCATGAGCCACCATGCCCAGCTTTAAATGTTTTTTTTTTTTTCTTTTTTGGTACTGGGAATTGAACTCAGGAGCACTCAACCACTGAGCCACATCCCCAGCCCTATTTTGTATTTTATTTAGAGACAGGGCCTCACTGAGTTGCTCACCTCACTTTTTGCTGAGACTGACCTTGAACTCATAATCCTCCTGTCTCAACTTCCAAGTTGCTGATATTACAGTCATGCACCACCATGCCAGGCTTTAATGCTTTTTTGAAATACCTTGTAATGTGATTTAGAGCGGATTTGAGAGGTTCTACCATAAGTATAACAGTCCATACTGTATCTCATTTGAAAGCCTATTCTGTGCAACAAAATTTATGTCAGTTTTATAAATTATATTTATATAAATGAAGCAGTGTGGCCAAACATCGTGGTGCACTCCTATAATCCCAGCAGCTCTGAAGGCAGAGGCAGGAGGATCAGGAGTTTAAAGCCAGCCTCAGCACAAAGCTAGGTGCTAAGCAACTCAATGAAACCCTGTCTCTGTATAAAAAACAAAAACAAAAACAAAAAAATGCTGAGAACATGGCCAAGTGGTTAAGTGCCCCTAGATTCAATCCCTGGCACTAAAAAATATAAGTAAATAAATGAATAGGTGTATGATCTGTATTAACACATAAAATCAATGTATGTATCTGTGGGGAGTTTAGGAATGGCGGGAAAAGCTCCTTAAACTCAACAAGCCAAAACAACCATTTACCTGTCCGAGATTTTATTAGCAGGACCATAGCAGCCAGTCACAGAAGAGAAAGGGGGGCCGGTGAGAGAGAGCCCATGAACAGGGTGTTGATGTTTATAGGCTCAAGGCAGGATGAGGAGGAGCAAGGCGAGTGGGTAGTTACTTCTTCATTGGCCGAGAGTTCACGCCACTTCAGGGATTGGAGGTTTGCCATTCAAAGTTCGAACCATTCACGGGGATTGGAGGTGGTGGTTCCTGCCCCATTCAGTGCAGTCATGGACCTGAGCTCCTGGAAAAGAAGCACTCGGGCGCCATCTTTACCAACAGGGTCATAGCTTACATAAATTCTCCCATCAGTGTTTGGGAGACCACAAAGAAAGTGGTCTACTTTTTTCATGATAGATTAGGTCTCTTCAGTAGATCAATAATTAACATATAAATCCATGTAGTAATTAAATTTATCAGTCTCAAAAGGATGATATTTAATTTACTGGAGCATAGTTGTTGAGAATTTATTAAAGCATCAATTTCTGGGTTAAAAATGAGGAATGAGTTAGAAATTAATAACTATATACTAATACATAAATATACACTGGAATGCTTATGATAGCTGATACAATATACATTTGTTTTCTGGAAATTTGGGACCATAAATATACCATCACTAATTGAAAGGAGATAAAATGAAGTTAAACCCAGATGTTTTCACTTTGATTTGTAACTCTTAAAGCTGATAGAAATTATACCTGTTTTGTTATGAAAGGAAAAGGTGAGACAGTAGATACATAAAAAAAATTTTGTGGCAGGATGATAAAGAATCACACTGGGTCAGGAATATAATTCACCCTTATCATTGTATTGAGTAGAATATCTTGTTTTCTTTGCTTTTTGATCTGATGCTCTTCTTTGTAAAATATATGATACTGCTTATGGAAAAATTAGTATAAAATTCATGTGATCAGTAGAAGCAAAGTTTTGTTGAGAAAAATAAGGAAAATCTATTTGTGTTGATGGATTGTCAAGAATTTCGTTTTATTTCTTGAAATATTAAAAATCATAAACGCATAAGGCAAGGCAAACATTATTTCTAGATGTTACATTCACCAAATAATTGTTTTAAATAATAGATGTTACTTTAATGAAGGAGAGAATCGAGATTATTAAGGGAAAACTTGTATTATTGTGATTTTAGTTTCAAAAGGGGAGAAAGAAAGAAGTTGAGCTTGTTGAGATGTATCTTAATTTTATTTATTTTTCAATGGAAGTACTGTGCTTACTTGCCCTGGAGTATACTGCTATCTTGATTAGATTGGCACATAGTAAATTGGTAAAAATAGTAACTTATTGAGGGGGCTGGGGTTGTGCCTCAGGGGTAGATGCTTGCCTAGCATGCGTGAGGCACTAGCTTCAATCCCTGGTATCACATAAAAATAAAAACAAATAAAATAAATGTATTATGTCCATCTACAACTAAAAAAATTTAAATAGTAACTTATTAAAACAAGGGTAAAAATGAGAAAGTACTTATAATCTAGTTGAACCCTATGAATTAGAATAAGAGTAGAATCAGCAACGGTTATTTTTAATTGCCTACTGTGTGCCTACTTTCTGATTAACAAGATGTTAATTCCTACTCCTAAATATGCCAATTGCAGTCGTAAGTGGGAATACATTAAAACTAGAACAGGTGCCTAAACCTGTATTCATAAACAAGTAATAATTTAAGGCATAATAATTCTATTTGTTACCACTTATAAATGTTGTTCCTTGCTGAAGGATCTGTTACACTTTCTGAACATTCAATAAATGTGAAATGGATTTAATATTACTGTAGAGAAATTGTTTTTAGAATTTACTAAGAAAACATCATACATCATGTGTGTATTTTGTGGCTCAAGATATAAACTGATAGCTCTGAAGGCAGAGAATAGTGTTTTTTGTATATTTGTTTAATAATTAGTAGTAAGTGATTAAAGTAGTGACAACGAAATTTTTTTATTAAATTTTTTTTCATAGATTAAATCTTATTCAGAATATAAATTACACTGTAATTTGTTTGAATTTAATATCTTTGAGGTAATTTGTAAAGTCATGATTATCTAACTTTCTTATCATTTTAGAGTATCTGACTGTGTTTTCTCAAATGATTGCATTCCATGATCCAGAGTTGAGTAATCATCTCAATGAAATTGGCTTCATTCCTGATGTAAGTACTTGGCACATTAATAGATTACAAGGTAAAAAATAGAGCAGACATGGCCAGCGCAAAGCAGTGTGTTTTAAAAATTTTTGTTATTAGGAGAAGACCCTACATGAACAAGTTACTATTACTACTACTAATTATGATACTGTGTTTGTGTGATTAACACCATATTCTCACTTTGAGTCAAAGGAAAGGCCCTTGTTTTCTTTATGAACTCAATGTTATCAAGTTGTTTTCTGTTGAGTATGTTAAACTGTTCTGTGAAAGGTTTTCATTTGGATTTTATGGTAGTCTGGCCTGATTTTGAAGAAATAGGTAATTTATACTTAACTGAAATTAAATATAAATTCTCTATTTCCAGCAGCAAAGGTAATTTATTATAGCAACAGTAAATGTATATTTATTTTCCTCTATTCATTAATTTAAAATGTAATTGTGTCAAGCAAAATGTATATAATGTATTGTTTGACGTATAACATAATATGTAACATATTGCCAACAATAGCATGTAATAGTTGAATAGGAGCAAAAGTGTTTTAGATGAAGGAAATTACTACAGAAAATAAACCAAATTTACAGGAACAAATGAAGAATATCTGAAATTATACACATAGATATTAACAGCACTAAATGTACAAGCATATAACTGCTATCTTTTATTTTTTCAACTTCTTAAAAAGACAGAAATATACTCAAAGTAATAATTACAACAAGATATTGCTGGATTTAAAGATTTATAATTATAATATGTGTTACAATACCACAAAATGAGTAAACAGAAGTAGAGCTATATGATTAACATTTCTGATCTCAGCACAATTATGAATCGAATCTATAGAAAACAAGGGCATATTATAAGCATTGGAACAACCAGCATGTAAATTAGGAAATTGGGAAAACATTAAAGAACACAGACAAAAAACAATGACAGAAAAACAGAGGGACAAAATATATGAGATATGTAGGAAACCAAAATAAAAAGTCAGATGTAAATAGAACCATATTAATCATAACATTTAATGAGATTGAATTATTCTAAATAGCTTCTTCTGTGTTTTACTTGATATTACCTTGGAAGCTTTGCCATATTTGATCTTACTTTATTAGTTTTTCTGTAATATATATGAAACTAAAAGTAAGAGTTGACAGGCAGTGTTACACAGGGGGCATGGCTTAGTCTGTTACTTGTTCATGGTTTGTGACATGGAGTGAAGCCTCTTTTGGAAGGCTGTGGGATAAACATATGTCAAAACATCACATTTTACACCATAAATAAAAATAATCACTAAGGTTACATATTTAAAGAAGGCATTGAAATTGATAGAGATATAACAAGATCTTTTTACATGTTACATTTTATACTTTTAATTTTTTTACATTGAAAATATGCCTCATTAAATAGTTAATTGAAAACCTGGCGCCTGTCCTCAAGCAATTATAATTTTTCAAATGCTTTATTGAAAAATTATCAATAAGTAGTATGGTATTATCTCATTTTCATAGACTATAGTATATATGTACATATACATAGGAAAAGTAGAAAGGCTATACTATAGAATATTAATCATGACTATTTGGTGTTGGAATAATTTATGGTGTTTTTTTCTAGGGGGCGGTAGGTACAGTTCTAAATTTGTTTTCATTGAACGTGTTATGTTTTGTAATACAAATTTAAACTATATTATATGGTAATAATGAGTAGAACATTATTTTAACCCACAAAGTATAAGAACATATGTATTTTATACTGAGACCCAAAGCACACCAAAAATGTGTTTATGTGTATTTGTAACAAATTTAATAAACATTGTCTCACACTTCTTATATATAATGCATCTACTATATTTCTTAAATGTGCGTATCCAGTATGTTGATTATGTGAACCTTAATTTGAAAAATGCTTATTTAAAGGATTTTTAAAAGGCAGTAACTGATTTTGAAATTTAAAAAGTAAAAGGCTATTGGAGTACAATATCACACATTTTTTAACCTAAAAAAAAAAAAAATGCTTTTTAAGCTAGAGATCTCATTCCATCTTAACCACCTTTGTTTCCTGATTGTCTTACTTCTGAGAATGGTATATTGAAAAGTTTTGTTAGAAAATGTTTATAGTGGGCTAGGATATAGCTCAGTTGGTAAAGTGCTTGCCTTGCATGCCCAAGGCCCTGGGTTCAATCCCTGGCACCACAAAAAAAAAAAAGAAAATGTTTATAGTAACACTCAAAGCATTTTGAAGTATTAAAAATAGCAGTGATAATATAAATATTACTGAGTGCTTTAATTTGTAAAATAATTAGTGTTAGAAGTAAAACTTTAATCATTTGCCATCAATCCTCTGCTCTCAGCCTCGTGTATCTTTCATTGGAAAAATAGAAACTAAAATATCAGTCCATTTTTTCCTTGTTCATTGCTCTTTGTTATTTATTTAGATACAGGGTATTTTAACTCTCTGTGATATAATCATTAGGCTTAAAGTAACCCTCAATAATTACAGTGTCATTTGCTTCTAGACTTGTGGAGAAGCATCTTTCATTTGAGTAGACAGCTTATTGAGTGAGGGATCCAATAAGAATACATACGATATCCAAAATAAAAAGAGAAAACAATGGCAGATCCTTTATTATTAAATGAAAATCTGTGAAAAAATAATTAACCAATGGAAATATCATTATAATAATATTCATTATTAATGCATATTAATATGTGTTTGCTTTATACATATTTTCTTTATTTAAATGTATATAAAATTTTGCCTCATGTTATAAATGTGAGGTATAAAACAATACAATACTAGATTGGTCTTATGGCTAGGGCTGAAGAAATGTTGAAGAAAGGGATTGCCAAGATGGCAATGCTATTTTGAGGAAAAAAGAATACTATTAACTAAAATATAGGCTAAAAGAAGAGGCCGTTATTTTTTAGAAAAATTTCTTGCCCAGGGCAGTGGCACATGCCTGTCACCTCAGAGGATCAGGAGGCTGAGGCAGGAGAATCACAAGTTCAAAGTCAGCCTAAGCAACAGCAAGGCGTTAAGCAACTTAATGAGATGCTGTCTCTAAATAAATACAAAATAGGGCGAGGGATGCAGCTCAGTGGTTGAGTGCCCCAGAATTCAATCCCCAGTACCCTTGACCCTCACCAAAGTTCTCTTAAAAGTACCTAAAATGTATTCAACTCAAAAGAAAACTACATTAGTTCAATGCTATAGATGACAGAATATTTATGTAGACAAATGAAAATGGAATAATATAGTCTATGATAAAATTCTTAGACATACTCATGAATATGAGTAGCACTAAGAAAGAAAACATATAGGAAAAATAATTTATCTTTACTGTAGTTAATCATATAATTGAATTCTGAATGATTATGATGTAAGGAGCAGAGATTAGCAAAAAACATTGTTAAAACATGATACTGTAAACACGTTAAATGTTTACTGCATAACAAATACTATTCCATCCTCTTTGAAAGTAATCATTCATCAAATCCTACAAATTTGTAAATAATGATTGTTGAATCTTTATATATTATACCAGTTTTGGAAGGACTACTAATAAGGTGAAAGTAAAATTCTACATAACAATACCTGATAAAAATATTTTATGAAAGATAACAGAAATCAGTTTTTAAAATATTCTATTTTTTGCATTATTTTACACACGTAAATATGTTTGTTTTAAAGTATCCCTTAAGTTCTGGGATTTGTTTGTACCCTACTTGCAAGCTTATAAATTATAACTGTTTTCTGGACAGTGGCAGAAAACATAAGACTCCTGAATTAGAGATGAAAGGCTTTATCACTCATAGTACAACAATCAAAGTTAAATATTAGCATGTTTGTTGTTTTCCCTTCTTCCCAAATCTCATGGAAACAACAATGAGTGCCCAGATGTTACCTGTATATACAGTGGATTGTGTTAAAGGAATGAAACCATGAGTTCAGGATTTTCAAATGTTTTTAAATAGATGGTAAATATGCCTTACCTTTTTCTGAGAGAGTAAGGGAAAGACTCCTTTAAAAAAAACTATATACATATATACACACACACACACACACACACACACACACACACACACACAATTCTTTTTAGATGTACATGACAGTAGAACATATTTTAGCATATTATACATACATGGAATATGATTTATTCTAATTAGGATCCTATTCTTGTGGTTATACATGATGTGGAGTTACCCTGGTCTTGTATTCAAATACAAGGATAGGAAAGTTATATCCCATTAATTCTACTGTTTTTCCTATTCCCCTCCTGGCTCCCTTCCTTTTATTCTCCTTTTTTGTTTCAAATCTATAAGTAAACTTGTCCTGTCTCCACGGAGAGATCTTATCTTTGTTTTCCAAAGGTGGGTTTTTTTTTTGTAAACATATTCGAAAAGATAGTTCAGGACAAAATCAAACATCTTTGTTCACAAGAAATCCAGGAATTCAAGAAAGCACATTAAAATTTGAATTTAATAAGTCAGGCTTGGTGACACACACCTGTAATCCCAGCTACCCTGGAGCCTGAGGCAAGTTCTAGGACAGCCTCAACAATTCAGCAAGACTGTTAGCAGCTTAGACCCTGCTTTAAAATTTAAAAATTTTAAAAAATAAAAGAACAAGGAATGTAGCTCAGTGTTAAAGTTCTCCTCAGTTCAATCTCCAGTACTGCAAAGAAAAGGAAAAAAAAAAGAGGAAATAAAAATACTTAAAAAGAATAGAAAGAGAATATATAACTTTTAAACTAAGGCAGGTTGTGGTAGTAAGACAAAGTCATTCAAACCTGTAAAATCAGAGAGAACATAGAAAGAATGTAAGCTAATTAAATTGCCTATTAAAGGAGTATTTAGATGGTGTTTTTAAAATCCATCTATGTGCTATTTATAAGAGGTAAAAGTAAACATGTAAAGATATTGGTCAAAAATGGTAAAAGACATGTTAGGCAAACATTAACCAAAAGGAAATATGTGCAATAATATTAATTCAAATAAGTTTTTTTAAAAAAGAGAACACAAAATAGACTCACTCATAAATGAAATTTGGTATATGATAGAGGTGCCTTTATAAATCAATTAGGAAAGAAAACATTAATAAATAAAATGGTTCTGATACAATTGGGTAACTATGTATGGTAAGGGGTGTGAACCAAAGGCTAACCTCTTACCACAAATAAATAAGTTATAGGTTTACAATATAGAACACCTAAATAAGAAGCATCAGATTTATCATATCTGTTTAGGAAAGAATTTTTATTTACTTTGTAGAAAATATATGAATTTAAAAAGAGAATTGAGTAATACTAAGGGGTCTCACATTACATTATTAATATATTATTCTGGTTTTGAAACAAAATTAGCAGAATGTTAATGTGTATTAAATCTGAAATGAGGGTACTTTAGTGTTTTTAAAATGTGCTGCTATGCAGATAGTGAATTATTTGGTAATTCAATACTTTTCATATAATGTACTTATTTTGTTAATGACCCACTCCTAAAATGGAGACTTTTCATGTAATTTCTTAGAAAAACTCTTTAATAGTAGTATAATGAAAGTAATATCAATTTACATTTGTAGTGTGATTAGTGATTGAGACATTTGTAGATCATGAGGAATTGGAGATGGAAATGTATAGCACATGGCAAAATGCTGACCATCCCTGATGTCCAGCTTCTGGTTTCTAATAGTAAACCTCTAATTATGGGACAATAAAATGCCTCTATGTATATTGCTAAAAAGTTGCCCTACAGATATTCCCAAATCCCCTCTATGTAATTATTCTGTTACGACTGAGAATCCCTAGAATAAACAAAGAGAAATCAGGGGAAAGAGAATATATCTTAATCTATAGGAAATTCCTCTGTCTACAGTGATTTTCACTTCACAGAAAGTAGCAATTGAAACTTATTTAGTAAAGAAAGCTAAATTGGTAACTAAAAGATTTTTTTTTTGAGGAGGCTGTTTCCCCACTTTTGTAGATAATATAAAAATGTTAAGAGGCCATTTTAAAATTTAATTTTGTAGACATTTGATATTTTTACTGTGGAGATTGTTGAAAATGAGTGGTGATGGAAGGGGTGTGATAAAATACAGAATGTTTTTAACATTTATTAGTCAGATCTTTTTAGTTGCAGTCATTAGTTTTTATATGCAGCATCTTTTTGTTTCTTCTCTTACATTATTTTCTTTAGTATTTTACCTTTAAAATAAATGTTGAGGAATCTCTGTGCCTCTAACAATATAGTTGAGGATTCATCAAGAGGAAGCGCTTGATAATAAGTTCCTAGACGGAGTTTCCTACTCAAGAACTAATCCTATCAAAGTAAGCCCTCATTAATTTTCCATCATTGAAATTCAGGCTTCCATTGCAGGAAAGATTATGATTTCTGGCTCCTTTCCATTTGCTGTGGGTCACAGAACTCTGAACACTAAGCACTGCTGAAGCTTAAATAGCTAGGAATATTTTATACTGATGTGATGCCTAGATTATATGTCATGGTAGTTATGTGATTTACATATAAATAAAGTAATGTGTATTTGACAAAATTGGGGCCATAGTGATTTTTATCATTTTTGTCTTGATGTGTTTTTGCTTCTGGAAATATACCAGGCACTTAAAATGAGAACAGTAAAGTATGCTTCCTCATTCTTAAAAGAACTATTCCTGAAATATAGAAATAGCATTCAGCTTGCAAATTATGAAAATTTGTCAGGTGGCCATTAAGAGAATGATAAGGACTGTATATCAGTACTACAAATACCTTTTAAACCTGTATTCTCAGTTAAAGCTAACAAATTCAGCGATTTGCTGGCAAAATTTGGCAGAGCTGCATTCTGAAAAGATGCTTTTACTACGACTAATTTCTTCTTTCCTTAAAAGCTTATTTCTATTATTTTCAAAATTTTTATTCAGCTAGATTTATACTTAAAGGTAAAAGGACTACTTGGAAATATTTGTTCATTGGTTCATTCATTTGTTTCTGGCTTTTGTGTTGTTGCTTCAAAAATGATTAGATTTTATCTAAAAAGAATACTCTTGACAATAAATTTTTCATATTTAATCCAGATAGGGTCCAGGAAAATCCACCTTATTTGAAATATACCATGATAAGAATTCCACCAATCTATTGTAGTCCATATTCTGAGACCTGGGGTATGTGTTTTCTTGTGTGCTAGCTGCTGTGTTGTTCCTGACATTAGTTCTAACACCTAATGCCCTGAATACAAATAACATATGAAAGTTTCTTTTTAATAATAAATCTTAATTACTGTTCAGAAAGGACCCATTGAGGCCCTGGGTTCGCTCCTCAGCACCATAAATAAATAAATAAAATTGTGTCCAACTACAACTGAAAAATAATTATTAAAGAAATAAAATTAGGTATATATGACAGCAGAATTCTGCATTTTGATTCATTGTGCATAATAGTGTTTTGTGGGATTTTTAGTACTAGGGATTGAACTCATGGGCACTTGACCACTGAGCCACATGCCCTATTTTGTATTTTATTTAGAGACGGAGTCTCACTGAGTTACTTAGCACCTCGCTTTTGGCTGAAGCTGGCTTTAGACTTAATCCTCCTGTTTTAGCCATCCAAGCTGCTGGGATCACAGGCATGTGCCACTCTGCCCGAGGACCCAGATTTTGGAAACCAAAGGACCTATTAATGACCCAGGAAAGATAAAATAGTATTTTGGGTAACTTCTTCCTAAAAGGTCACACACACAAGGTAAATGTCAGTTTAATAAATCATCAACTCTACCCCTTATCCATTTCTAATCAAATGTATCCTTATAGATGACAGAAAATTGAAAGGACGCGTGGTATATTGTAGTCGTTTTCAAATTTTTTGGTCTTAGGATCCTTTCATATTCTTTTTTTTTTAAATCAAAATTGCAGCATTTATTTAAATATCAATGTATTATGAAATATTTATACTTCCCCTGAAAATGAAAAATGGGACTACATAATTTTTAGCCTGTATTTTATTTTTATTTGGGAACCCCAAAGAGTTTTTGTTTATGTGGATTATACCTACTAGTATTTACTGAGATATTTTTAAAATATTAGCATATTATTTCACTGAAAAATAATAACTTATTGAAATTAACCAAAATAACATTTTTTTCTAAAAAAAAAATAGCTGTTTCTCCCCCAAAATTAGAAGTAGTACTGTTTTGTATTTTTATACTTGTTTTAGTTAATGTAAAAGATCTAGATTCTTGTATCTGCTTCTGCATTCAATCAATTGCAATACATTATTTTGGTCAAAGTATATGAAAACTTATAGTTGTTGGCAAAGGAACTTCTCAGACACTTCTTAAATCTTAGTTGCAATGTACATTCTTTATCAAGTAAACTTTCATGCTCTGTTACATTAAAATTCATTAGTCTGTCTTGCACTTGGAATGGCTCTTTACCCATACACGATGTTGTAATGTTATAGATTGGTCATATAGAATGTATTGGTTTGCACAACTTCCAATTATGAAAACTTTCATTTTACAACATCAAAAAATCACATTCATTAATGTCATCACTGATCTCATTCAAAAAGTCATTAAGTTTTGGGAAGCTGCCAAGCTTACTATGACAGATATAAGTTTTCTTGTATTCTAATCTTCATCTGTCAGCTCAAATTTTTTCTTGAAGTAACAGGCTCACTTTATTCATTTTTTGAAAAATATTGGTCAAATAGCTAAGTCTAAAAAAATTGTTTATCTGTCATTCTTTCAAGTAAAAATAGCATTTCTTGAAAAAAGTATTTATGTTGCCTTATAGCTCAAATGATACTGTGTTTCGTCAAGTCAATCATTGTGTTTCGGAATATAGCACAAGTGCTTTACACTTATTCCTGTGTAATTTTACCAAAAAATTTAAAATATATTTAATAAAATTATTCATTTTTACTCCTTCACAAATATAATGACTATAATTAGACTTTGGGTCCATAGCCTTGATTTGTGCTTAGATGCCAACAGTTGGATCCATCAATGGCTTTGCAAAATTAGCACAACTGTCAGCACAGTAAAAGCAAAAAATAACTTAGTATTCTTATGAAAATAGTTTGAAATGATAGACCCATGATTTAAGAAAGCTGATATAGAGGTAAACTCTCAGACCCTGGGCCATATGGGCCAGTGGCCTAAATCCTGGTTTTTCAATGTACTAATTATGAAACCTTAGTTTCTCTTACCCACAGTTCTCTTACTATAAATGTAGATTATAATAAATTTTCCCCCATAGAATTACTGTAATGATTAAATTATATAAAACATGTAAATTGTTCCAAACAATTCTTGGCACAAAACAAGTGTAAACTGGTTAACTATTATTTGTATTATTTTTTTATTATTTTTTTTCACAGTACTGTACTGGTGATTGACCCCAGGAACCATTCTACCACTGATTTTGTGACAGGGTCTTACCATATTGCCTAAACCCAGCTCAAACTTGTGATTCCCCTGCCTCAGCCTCCTGAGGATTACTGGAATTGCAGGCGTGTACCACCATGACTACCTTGTTTACTGCTATTAGATTCTGATCGTGTTGTATTATTGCTTTGGTTTATTCATGGTTTTTAAACTTAGAAGAGGATTATATTTCAATCTATAATAGATATATTACTTTGCTGCATCAGTTAATGAATAGTCTACCAGGGGAGTGTGGTACTGTAATAGTAAAGTCTCGTTTGTTTGAATTGGCGAGATTTCCTGCCACTTTGAATTTTAACCTTTTTATTGATTTAACTTAAAGATCATTTTAAGTCTCCAAGAAAAAAGTGCTACATGGCATCTCTTAAAGTCTTTCTTTTATTTAAAATAAATTAAAATTAATTATGTTGAAAATTTTGAAGGTTTTCCAGTATTCAGTGAAGTAATGGAAAGTTGCTCTGGAAGTACAGCTGTCCTTTCCAAAATGATAGTATAAATTTAAAAAACATTAACTTACCCAAGTTTATAGTTTTTCATTCAAAATTGTAAGCCAACTAAGAGAATAGTAAAAAATATGCTTATGTAGTTACTTATTTTTCTACTTTTTTTCTTATCTAGGGAGATCATGACAAAAGATATAACTAATATAACCTTGTGTATGGGGGAGACATTAACCATTTACTTATTAATTATTTTATATGTTTCAGTCATTTCTTAATAATTTATAGAAGTAGAATGAAGACATATTAAAAAAATAACTATTAAATATTTTGGTAAATTTAAGAATAGCAACCCAAAATTTTATTCCATGTTCCTCATTTTGGAAATATAAAAATATGACTTGTGCAGTGTGGTTTGAACTTACTGTTTAACTGTCATGCATATACCTGAAGGATATCCATGATATTGATACCAATTCCAGATTTCAAATACCTCTCTAATGGGTTCTATCTTATTTCTGGTTCTTCTTGCATGTGTATGGTCAATACACAGTCATCAAAACAAAACACTAAAAGATATCATAACTTCACTGGAGAACAGCTGTCTTTTTCTTTTTATTAAAGTTTTATAGTTGTACATAGCAGTTGCGTTCACCCTAACAAACTCATATATTCATGGAAATCAATTTCAGTTCATGATCCCCACTTCCTTTTTAGCTATCTTTTTTGTTCTACAGTTGTAAAATATTTTTTAGATTTATTAGAAAAAGTTAAAATCATAAGTGGAATGTCTTTTTAAAAACTTCCTATACCACATGTTCTAATTACTTTGTAAACATATCTACCTATGGCATTTGCCCACTAAAATTGTATCAAACAAATTTTGGTGCACAACTATCATTTAAAAAATAGAAGATTACTCTGATTAAAAATAGAAGATTACTTATTCTCTTAGCAAAATATCATGGTCCAGGTTCTTGTTGCAAAATATTGTTATGAATTCCTAGCCATTGATGATTGAATGAATGAAAATTTTATATTTACTCATTGTTTTTTCTGATTCCCGTGGTAAGGAAATTCACCAAAGATCATTTGAGCACTGAAAGTTTGAAATTTCACTTATGTGACGAATTTTATCATTTCTCTGGAGTCTATAGTACTGCTGCATGTCTCATTGCATTCATCTTCTCACTAGTCCACTAATTGTGAATCATTTTTCTTTGTCAATTTTCTTCTCTTTAAAAATAAGGGTGGAAAATGAAAAATCCTGAATTCTCATTTGTGTTCAGTGAAAGCTTTTTTAATATAAAAAGCCTATAATTTACATCTTATTGAAAAGAATGCAATACTTTGGATAACACAAAAATAAAAATGAAAGATGGTAGTAATGATTTATTTCAGTATTGTTCCATCAGGTATGGTCTGAATATGCTTTATTCTCACTAAAACTCATGTTAGGGCTTAGTTCTTAAATGTGGCAGTTTCAGGAGGTGGTATTTAATAGTAAGTGTTTAGGTCATGGAGTACTACCCTCATTAATGGATTGTTTTTCTTGAGACATTATTCTCATGATACTAGATTGGATCTCACGAGAGTGTCTCCTGTCCTTCATGATTGTATTATCTCTTGCAGGAGTGGGTTGTTATAAGGCAAGCTGGATTATCCCTTTGGTCTGTCACTTTTTCTCATTTGGTGCTGGCTCCTCTTACAAATGCTTCTGCCATGTGATGTCATCCACAGTGTTATGATACAGCAAAATACCCTGGCCAGATATACCTTTCTTGAACTTTCTTGCCTCTAGAACTGGGTGTTAAACAAACCACTTTATAACTTAGTCTGTGGTATTTCTTAGTCTATGGTATTTTGTTATAGCAACACAAGATGGACTAAGACAATTCCAAAGGAACTCAGCAATTCCATTATTATTGTGTTTTTTAATGCATAAATAGAACAATTTATTCATAATAATAAAATAATTCCTACTTGTATAAAATCACAAAATATTTCACAGTATAGGAAAAATAAAATCACTAAGATTTCAATAACATACTTATAGATTTATAGAAGGATCTGTTAGACCTATATGATAATTGTTCCCTCTAAAGTAACAAAATATTAATCAGCCCAAGCAGTTAGAACAACTCAAATCTCAAAAACTAAAATTGGATCTCATTTTTTCCTGAGAATTGAGATATTACAGTTAGTGTAGATTTTATGTAAAGGTAATCAACTGACCTCCTCATTCTGTATTCCTTCACACACTAAATTTAACCTTTAGCTGGAAGCTGGATCATTCAAATGTGAATAATAATCAGGAATGAGCCAGCATGGTGAACTGAAGGAGCACAAAGATATTTGAAAATATTATGTTAATAATATTGATAATAGCTTTTTTTTGGTGCTAGGAATTGAACCCAGGTCCTTGTGCATGTGAGGCAAGCACTCTACCAACTGAGCTATATCCCTAGCCCTAATAATAGCTTTTTAAAAGAGTAAAAACCAGAATAAAGTATAAACCCAGTCAATGACATAATGAATAGATGTGAGGAAATCTACATAGTAAAATGAAAAAGTACAAAAATACATAATAATAATCTCAGAAAAGATTTCATAGCAACACTCAGTGCAGAAATGTGTATAAAATTTTGAGAGAAAGAAAGTTGACTCAAGAATTGCATAGGAGCTAAATATAGCGTAGCAAGCATAAAAGTAGCAGACAACATTCTTAAGAAGGAAAGAATTAAGGGAATACAACCCCAAGAGCTTTTATTAGAGAATATGAACACAAAAATGTATGTCAAATTTCAGCCAAGAAGATGAATAAAATTAAAAATTCAAGGAACTTGTTGAAAGACTAGGGTGAACCATTAAGCCCATTTAAATGTAACATTGATCTAGACTCGATGACACAAACCTATAATCCTAGCCACAAGTTAAAGGGCAATCTGTGCAATTTAGCAAGACCTTGTCTCAAAATAATAAATAAAAAGAATCCAGACTATAGCTCAGTAGTAAAATGTCTCTGGGGCTTCAATTCCCAGTACCAAAAATAAAATAAGCCTGAGATTGAACAATTATGTTACGTTTACAGTATAGAATGTAAATGTCATAAAATTATATCAAAATATTATATGTAAATTGAATTATTAGAAACCAGAGAAGAGGCCCAACATACAACTGTATTAATTTTATATTTTACAACAGTTATATATATTGATACTTATTCTTGGAAAATATAATTCAGAAGTTTTTCATTCCTTTTTTATGATCCTTAATTTGATCTTTCAGAAATTATCATCTTTTATGACAGATAAATTAAGTGTTTTTCTGTTTTATTTCTATTTTTTAAGTATGGGTACATCTAATATTATGAACCTCATAAAATAGCAAGTGTAATATGATCCAGGCTTTCTAGAATTTTTTTTATTCATTTACAATTTTAGCTATATGTGCATAGGAATATATCAATGCTTTTTATATTATTTTGACTGTTAGATTTTGAGGACTTTGAAAATGGTATGTTTTTTATAAATATAGTATATTTCATTTATTACAGAAACTTCTATGGTATCACTTCCTTGGAATAATCTGAGGCTAAAAATTACAAAACAGACTTATTGAATATTTGGGGAGTGATTTACCCAAATTTTATATTATTACTAGACAACATAGAAAAATACTTATAAGCCAACTTGCTTTAGTCTTCACAACCACCTCTATATAGTGCAAAGAATAGCAGACTGGCAGTTAGAAGTCCTGGATTCTGTTTCCTACTTTATAATATATACCTGTGACCTTGGTCAAAGTGACCTGCTTCAAGCCTTAGATGACTCGCCGATAAATAGGGAAAAATAAATAACACCAATCTTGAAAAACCACAGAACTTTTGCATGACTCAGTTAAGTCGAAGTAGATGAAAATGTTTTATAAAATAATGGTGATAATGCAGTTTGAGAAAACAGTTTAATTAAGAAGAGAAGACAATCTAAGAGGTTTCAAGTCTTGAACCAGACAAATGACCAGGTTAAAAAAATTGCATTTTAACACTGGAGGATCTGCCATCAGAAACCCACTAAAGAATACCACGACTTAATTTTCTGATTTTGAGAAAGTGGGGGAGCACATATCCTGAAATTTTCTAATTCAATAATCTTATCTTCAAACCTTTGCAGATTCAAGAACCTTAAGTCAACAGGGCAATTAATAAGCCAGGAGCTGTGTTCCATTATCCTTTATTTTTATTTGTCCTTTCATACATATAATTCAAATGTTTGTATTTCTTTTTATCTGACATAGCACTAGCATAATAGTTTTCATACAAGCCTGTAGTAAAATTGGTTGTCTTATTTTAACATCATCTTTTGCTTCAATATTAATAGTTCCTAAAAATATCTGAACATAATTGTTTTTCTTTTTTTTAAAATATTGTTTTTAGTTATACATGGGCACAATATCTTTATTTTATTTATTTTTATGTGGTGCTGAGGATCGAACCCCCACTTTTGCTTTTCTTATTGATAAATCTGAAGTTCACATTGCCAGACCATGTGGAAAGACCTCATGAAATGCTAAACATAGCTGTTCTTGCTCGCTATTGCTAGGGGGCAGTATTTACTTAGCTGACTATACAGATAAGCACTAGCCAAAACATACATATATAATTTCATGATCTGAGAAAATACTTAGAGCATGTATGACTTCTTTTCATTTTCAGTTTCCAACTTTTATGAGGAAATAGCTAAAATATCTCTAGCTTTATGAAAGCATATGTATTTTATATTTGTAATCAAATTTTTAAAATTTATTTGCTTTTTTGAAAAATTAAAACCTGCCTGATATTCAAAATTATCTTATTTTACTGTCATTTTTTTCTATATCAGATAACATTATGAAACTGTACCAATACCTTTAGAAATTAAGGCAAAAATATCAATATTTTTCAATTAAGATTTTAAAAGTAATATAGAAAGAATAAATAACAGGTATTACAATCTCACAGATTGCCATTTTTTTAAACCTGAATTTAATTGGTAAGAGGTGACTAGAACTGACTTGTCAAAATTAGAATTGAAGTGCTTATTTCCTCATTGCAGTCCTTGTCTGTTTTTACTAATACGTGATGGCCTAAATATTAGTGTACACTTCATTTGGTATACTATAGGAAAATATTGGTATGATAGAACAGGAGAATGAAGTGATCACAGTTATTTTTAGAAAGGTAAATTTGGCTGAAGGAAATA
This sequence comes from Ictidomys tridecemlineatus, assembly GCF_052094955.1. Classification (NCBI taxonomy): domain Eukaryota; kingdom Metazoa; phylum Chordata; class Mammalia; order Rodentia; family Sciuridae; genus Ictidomys; species Ictidomys tridecemlineatus. Next base: position 97,343,435 of record NC_135485.1, read on the forward strand.
TTGAAGCAGTTAGAAATTGAAAGTAGGATGAATACTTATGAAACATTTGCCATAGCTGATAAAGAAGGAATGATAATCAAAACAAGGATGGTTCAGTATGAAGGGATAGAAACAACAGACTGAGGAGATCTTGTAGAAATAACACCTATGGGATTTGATAGGAAATACTTTAAAATTAAGTTTATTCAAATTAAGTGACTGGAATGATAGGTGCTAATAGAAAGACAAGGCTATTTGGGAGTGACCATGAATATAGTATCTTGGATGTAGTTAAGTTATATCGAAAACAACTTCATCTTTTCAAGGCCTCCTCTTAAATTTTATTCGATGGTACTAGAACATCATAATTTGTGAGCATAGTTTTATGCTATTACTAAGACAATACTTTCTGAGTACTCTATACAGTACTTTGTTTATTGCAGGGGTTTGGTTTGGTTTGGTTTCAGTTTGGGTTTTAGTTTTTTTATTTTTCTTTGTGCACTGACCTGTGTAAAAAGAAACTACCTTGGCTTTGTATGAGTCTGGCAATTTTTGCCTCTGATCATTTTAAATAGGTCCCCACTTTATGTAGTTTCCTTATATAGATGTCATTTTTAGTATTTAGCAGTTTTTGAGGGGAACCCTATGCAATTTCTGGAGCTTTCTCTCTAAGCAGCTTTCTTCTGTCTAAAATTATGAAGATTCTAGCCACCTTGACTTCCTCACTCTCCCAACTCTGCCTCCTTAGCTCAGGACAACCACCAAACTCTTCCTGGCTTTTTCCTTCCTCTAATGGCCTAAAAACTCTTTGCAGAATGTCAGTAAGCTGACATTCTGGACAGTTATAGGTTTCATTTCATGTATTTCCTCTCTCAGGCATTACTCTACATGCTAATATCCTAGATCTGCACATTGTTGTTTCATATATTCTGTCTAAATTGTATGCATTTCAAGTGGGAGGGTAGATCTGATTCCTATTCCATCTTGTTCAGAAGCACAATCCCTCTATAGATCTTGATGAAGTTAATAATTAGATAGGATAGAATGGGGTGAAAGGTACTATTTATTGCTGAATTAATTTGGCAAATATTCTTAGTGACAGTTGGTTTTCCTCAAAACAGTAGCAAATAATATAATTGATGTTATGTTTATAAAAGAAAGATTGAATAATAGTGATGGAACTAATCTCTTTTAATTTTTTAATTTAAATTTTAATCAAAGGTGAAGAATTAGGGTGAATAATTTGTATTTTGTTAGATATTACTGTTTTCTACAGTTCATACTTGTTACTATGAAGACACATATGTCTTTCCCTTTTTGAATTTGTAATGTCTCTAAAAAGAACTATTTACATTTCAACTTGTGTAAATGATGATGTGGAGATCAATAGCCTTTATTTTACTATAATACTTATGTTTTAATGAATTATATAATTGAATAGTTATTGACTGGCATTTTGATAGCATAGATACTCCATTGTGTGCAATGTAAAGACAATGTGCAACTCTCTTCATAAATTTGTAATTAATGGGTACCAAAAGAATATTTATTTAAACTCTATCGGAAGTACAAGTCTTTGTTTAATAGTATTTACTTAATAGTATTTAATAGTATTTACTCATACAGTATTTACTCATACAGTAAAATAAACTTCAGATTTTTCTGCAAAATATTTTTGGTTTTTAAAACTTGCTAGTGACAGTCCTAGTGTGTGACCCATCCAGCTATATAACTCATTGGTATTTATCCTAAGGAATTAAAGTTCACAATGACACATGCATACCCATGTTTATAGCAGCACAATTCACATTTGCCAAACCATAAAACCAGCCTAGGTGACTAAGAGCAAGGGAAGATTAAATAAGAAATCATCTCAAGCCATGAAATAGAAAAGAAGGGGTGAATATGTAGAAGAATGAAACTAGACCCGTATCTCTCACCCTGCATAAAAATCAACTCAATGGATCAAAGACCTAGGAATTAGAACAGAAATTATGCAACTCTTAGAAGAAAATAGAGGTTCAACACTCCAGCATGTAAGTACAGGCAACAACTTTCTCGAAAGGATCCCTACAGCTCTGGAAATAATGCCAAGAGTTAATAAGTGGATGGCATAAAATTAAAAAGCTTCTGCACAGAAAAGGAAACAATTAGGAATGTGAATAGAGAACCTACAGACTGAGAAATCTAGCTACTCTTTTTTTTAGTTCTCTAATATCTAGAATACATAAAAAATTCAAAAATTTCACACCAAAAACTCACATACCCCATAATTTGACCCAGCTATTCCCCTTCTCAGACTATACCCCAAAGACCTAAAAAGAGCACACTACAGGGACACAGCTACATCAATGTTCATAGCAGCACAATTCACAATAGCTTGACTGTGGAATCAACCTAAATGCCCTTCAATAGATGAATGAATTAAAAAATGTGGCTTTTATACACAATGGAATATTAAGCAGCACTAAAAAATAACAAGATCCTGGCATTTGCGGGGAAATGGATGGCATTAGAGCAGATTATGCTAAGTGAAGTTAGCCAATCCCTAAAAAACAAATGCCAAATGTCTTCTCGGATATAAGGGAGGTGACTCAAAGCAGAGTAGGGAGGAAGAGCATGAGAAGAAGATTACCACTAAACAGGGAAGAGAGGTGGGAGGGAATGGGAGGGAGAAGGGGAATTGCACAGAAGATGGAAGGAGACCCTCATCATTATACAAAATACATATACGATGGTATGAGGGGGAAAGGGGAAAAAAGAAAAGTGTCACAGTAGATTGGTAGAGAGAGGTGAGGGGAGGGGAGGGGAAGATAGGGAGGGCAGCAGAATACAACAGACACTAGGATTGCTGTATGTATATACATGGCTGTATAACCAATGTGATCCTGCAATCTGTACACATGGAAAAATGAGAATTTATACCCTGTTTGAATCAAATGTATGATATGTCAAGATCATTGTATTGTCTTGGGAAACTAATTAAAAAAAAAAGAAATGGGCAAATGAATAAAATAGACTTTTCCCAAAAGAAGAAATACAAATGGCCAACACATATATGAAAAATGTTCAATATCATTAGCAATTAGGGAAATGCAAATCAAAACTACACTGAGATTTTTTATCTCACACCAGTCAGGATGGCAGTCATCAAGAATACAAATAATAAATGCTGGAATGGGTGTGGAGAAAAAGGAACACTCTTACCCTGTTGGTAGGATTGTAAATTCATACAACCACTCTGGAAATCAATGTTTAGGTTCCTCAAAAGATAGGCAAGGAACCATCATATAGCTATACGACTCCTAGGTATTTATCCTAAAGAATTAAGATTATCATGATACATGCATGTTTGTAGCAGCACAGTTCACATTTGCCAAACTATGGAACCAGCTTAGGTATTCAAATGATTACCTTATAATCTGACAGTGGGTGAATGGATAAAGAAAATGTGATACACACACACACACACACACACACACACACAATGGAGTTTTATTTAGCCATAAAGAAAAATGAAAATAGGTAAAACTAGAGACCATTATGTTCTATGAAATAAGTCAACTCAGAGGGTCAAAGGTTTTGTTTTTCTCTCATGGGGAAGTTAGAAAAAGGAAAAGAAAGATGGTGGGGAATCTCAGGAAAATCAAAGGGATTAAGTGGGGGTAGGTGAGAAGAGAGAGGAAAGTTGTGGGATTGATATTGGCCAAATTATATTGTAATATTGTATGCATGTATGATTATGTAAGAACAAATCCCATCAATATATACAACTGTAGTGCTCCAATAAAATGTGTGCAGGAGAAAAGAAGGGGTTAATTTATTTTTCCTCTACCTTTGTTCTATTTAGGCCCTAAATAGATTGGATGATGCTCACTCAAACTGGGAAGATGATGTATTTTATTTGGTGCACTGATTCAAATGATTACCTTATCTGGAAACACCATCAGAGACACACCCCAAAATATTATTTAATCAGATACCTGAGTCCTCTGATCTAATCACTTTGTCACATAAACTTAACTATTACAAGAATCTTTAAAATCTCAGCGGTATTTTTGTGTCACTGAAAAGTGCACCCTTAAAAATAGCATACTAGTATGGCATTGAATTAGCTATGATCTGGAGGGTATCCTCTGATCAAATGAAGGTATTCTGTGAATGATTCCTGGAGAAGTCATCTATATTTGTAATATAGACAGATATTACAAAATAAAGTATTTGTGGCAATAATTATAGTTACCTGCATTGTTTTTTTTTTTAATTTTAATCAATGGAATAGACCAAAACATAGAATTTTTTTTTAACTATTCAGTTTAGTTTATTGGCGATCATTCTAATTTTGTCTTTCATTTCTTCTTTATCCATCCCCTGTACTCCTGCTCATAGCTCTATGCCATCCCTTGGTTTCTCACCATGTTTACTCGTAAGTATTATTTTTCCTCTTTTAGAATTGTATTAGCAAAAATACAGTTTTATTCTTCCCTGACATTTTATATTTGTAATAATATTAAGCAAATTTAATATGCATCCCTATGTGGTTCTTGCATGATAAAGGTGAGTATAAAATAATTCCAATTGTTCTGACCCCTGAACATTAAAATGAGAATTGTATATTGAAAATTTATTTTATATTTCATGGTATTCATTCAATCCTTTCCCCCTTTGAAAACAGTATTTAACATCAATTGTGGGGTTTATCTAAAGGTATCAAGGCTATATTTTACAACCAAATTAGGCTTAATTTCTAGAGATTCTATAATAACTCACAGTTTTATTTTCTAAACTAGGAGGACTCCTAGAAATTAAGCAGATTATGTGAATGTTGTACTTTACTTATAAATATTAATACAGTGAACATCCTTACTTAAATATGGTACACGTGATAAATGGAATAATATTTGAATAGATCTGTATGCATGGGCCTGGGAAGATATCCACAATATTATTAAATGAAAAAAGGAGTTATAAAAATAGAAGACTGTTAAAAGGATATTTTTGATGAATATTTAATAAAGCAGGTGTTTATAATGCATAATGGGGATGTAACCTTACTGTATATAAAACAATTTTAAGGTTTATCTACATAAATAAACTTGTATAATAATATAGCTAAATAATTCTGAGGAGAAATATTATGAATTGTACATATATACCAATATTGATAAGTTAGAAAGTGTCATCTATTTGACTGATATGATTATTAATTAATTTAAGGAGACCTTAGGAAGCTATAAGGTGACAAAACTAAATAAACATTTTATAAAAACAGTTTGTAATATTAGCTCCTGAAGAATAGTTTGGACCATAAAATAATACTGATATATCTAGTCAAGCAGGTTATTATTGTTGTTTATTTTAATTTTTAACTTAATTAATTTTAAAAAATCATTCTACAGATGTATTTCCACTGCACAAAATTTTCCACCTCTGGGATACTTTACTACTTGGAAATTCCTCTTTCCCATTCTGTATTGGAGTAGCAATTCTTCAGCAACTGCGGGACCGGCTTTTGGCTAATGGCTTTAATGAATGCATTCTTCTCTTCTCTGATTTACCAGGTAGAGGTCTAAATAAATGGAATAACTAAATGTAATTTAAGTGTAAAATAATGAGATATTTTTAAGCCATTGTTTTAGTTAGCATTTTTGTAGCTGTGACCAAAAGACCTGACAATAACAATTTTAAGGAGGAAAAATTTATGAGAGAGAGAGAAAGAAACTTTGCCCTTCAGGGTACAAATCAAAGTTCAGTGGAATTCTGTCATACCATACAAGATAGTAAGTTAAGTTGTATAGGGTATTCCCAAGTGAGGAGTTTGTAAATCTAGGGGTTGAATGCTTAAATGTAGACAAATGGATAGCAACTATACACTTGATGCTGTGATTTAAAAAAAAAAAAAACTAACGTGGCTCTTAGGATGTAAGTAAATTTGTGAAAGTGGGGTACAAAAGCTATTTTTGCAGAAACTGAAATATTTTTAGGTAGAAAAATTCTACTTTTTTCACAGTATTTCTTTGATTCCATTCCTTCTGCTTTTTGCTTTGCTGTCCTTCATATTTTCACACAAGCACAAGTTACTACTGATAATAAACACACTTTAAATTACATAAGAAATAAATTTTCCTGAAAACCAAATAAATAGAGAAAGGTACTCTAAAGTTATCTGTATTAAGCCTCGAAAGGAATAAGAAACCTGCTTCCTATCTGCTTTTTATTTTTAGTGGATGATCTGTGTTTTATTCTGTATTATCTGTCTGTTGAAAATCTTCATCTTTTGGGGGGAAAATAGTAACAAAATGCCTTGGGGTAATTTAAAACTTTTCCTTTCTCCTGCCCCCAAAACTAAAAATATCACCATCAGCTAATTTATCAAATTTTAATTAAAGTGTGTTATTTCATATGTAAACAAATAATAGTTTAGTTCTTTAATTTTTTCTGGGAAATTTTTTTCTGAAAATTGTCAAGTTTTTTGTTGTTGTGTTGTTTATTTTTGGTTTTGAACAGGAACAGAAAAGCTAGTTTCATAACCTAAGAATACTGTCTGTACCCTACAGATGTTTTCTTGTCATTCTCAACTTGCCAAAGTAAATAGAAGTTGATTGATTAGGATTAAAAGAATTTTTCTGGTCAGTTATAAAAATATGTATATTGAAAATGCTGATTTTGCATTTTGAAATAAAGCAAATTTAATGCCTTTCCTATTTCGTATATAAATATTTCCATTAAACACTAGTGAAGGAATCTGTTTTAATTTTTTATAGACAAGTTAGTGGTAACCCTGCTTGCCCACTAAAAATATTATTTCTGAAATAATAAAACTATATACATTTGTTATAACTGAATAATTGAGAAAGTATCTCTCTTTCTTAACCTTTGAAAATAGGACACCTTCTTTGTATGTGAATTACCTGATCCACAATGCCATTATTCTGGTCATTGTATATGATTCCTGTTAGGGGGGAGAGAGGCTTCTAAGAAAAAATATGACCTCTTTCAAAAAGCATAAAGGTTTTCATTGCAAAGTTGGTCTTTAAGTACATCTGTGTTTTGTTTTAATCACAGTGCATTTATTTGAGATAGCATTCTCAGGTAGGTTTTAAAAGTTGTCTTTTTTATTCTCCTACCCTCAACAATTCTTGAAGGAATTTGGAAGTGACCAGAGGAAATCTAAAAAACTGAATCTGGAGTAACCTTTTGCACACTAACATCTCAAAGTTTTAGATGATGTAAATGTAGAACATATGTGAAACAGATATGCTATTTTTCTAGTCTACAAAGAAAGGACCAATAGGCTAACTGTATATTTCACTTCCAATTATTGAGACAGACTTTTTAGATAAAGTAAGACTAAGATTAAGCATTAATTTGAACTCAGTAAATATGTTATGCTTTACTGAACTCCTACTTATCTGAGTTTAAATAATCAGTAAACAGAACAAATTTAACTCTGTTCTTTACTAAAGGAGATTGACAATTCACTGTACAAAATGTGTATTGACACTAATATAACAAAAATAAAAACACCATCCAGTTGGGAACCTTGTGAACATGATAGGCATCTTTTTTAGTTCTTAATAGTCTAGTTGTTAAGAGCATGAAATATGCAGTGATATCACCTAGGCTCAGATCCTGCCTCTACTACTTTCACCAGTGCAACCTTAGAGAAATGACTTAATCCTTTCATCTTTGATTATATGAGAATGATAATAGTAAGTATTCTATGCATAGATTGTTGTATTAAGTCATTATATCTAAAAAACTATATAAGTGACTATTATCATTAAGTCACTGTTGTTATAATTTTTCTCACTTTTTTCATTTTATATAACATACTTTCCTATTGGTAGTATAAATGAAGCAATTTCCCCAATTATCTTTTGTATAAATTAATGATCACACAGATTTGTTAGCAAAATCTAATGAAGAATTACCTGAAAAATCAAATAAGTCTTTAAGGTTAAGTACACATTATTAGTAAGAAGACTATCTCTTTTCCTTGCTTATAAACATCACACTGTAGTCAATAGAGAACCCAGGCTTGGGAGTCTAGACTGACATGGGTTTGAGTGTTGATTCCACCATTCACTACCTGTGTAAATTGGGAAACTGAGTGGGGTACTGCTGCTGAGAGAACATGGTCTATAGGGTGAGATAGATATGAGTTCATATCCCAGATATGATACATATTAGCCAGGAAAACTCTAAAAAGTTATTGATTCTCATTGGCAAAAGAGTCCTATACATTGCAAAATTTTCAGTAAATACAGTAAAATACACAAGTATTTTTAAGTATATGTTGCATTTAACATTTTAAATTTGTTAGGAATATATAACATGAAATTATACTTAAGTTCCATGTCCATTCGTCCTCCTTTTCTTCATTGAATACTACCTCTTTAATTTTTGTAGGGGGAACTCAGCAGAAAATCACAGTTCTTTTGATCAAAAATTGTTGCGTTGTAGAAGGTGATATATTGTGATTTTACATTCCAAGAAAGTACAAACGATGCTAGAAATTTTTCCTGAATGCTCTTGACATGTATTGGTATGTGTGCCATGCTTGTACTAGAACAGATTACTTTGAGATTGGTACATTTAACATTGCTTGAACAGGGGTGCTTTACCACTGAACTGTATCCTTAGCCCTTTTAATTGTTTTATTTAAGACAGGGTTTTGATTGCTTAGGACATCACTAATTTGTTGAGGCTGGCCTCAAATTTGTGATCCTCATGCCTCAGCTTACTGAGTTGCTGGGATTACAGGCATGTGCCACCATGCTCAGCTGTGGCAGGATATTTTGGGAGAAATACTTGGCTTTTCATACCACCATCTAATAATGGATTTTGGCTGCTGCTTTTAAGAGAGTAGTTTCCAAGGTTACCACTTTTTAAACTCAGTTACAATATGGGGTTTCCCAGTCTTTGTTCTCTCTCTCTGATATTCTGCTATAGTACCCTCTTTGGCTTTTAAATCTTTCTTTGGAGATATATCCATGCAGTTTTGAAGATAAGAATAATATCTAAGTAAAACCAAAAGGATAATAATTTTAGAGTGGATTTCTGACAACTGAGATGTTTAAATGCTTTTTGTTTTATTGTTTTGTTTTATATTCCTTTGTACAGTTGAGTATCAATTGAACATATCAATAACAATGCATCCCTGATTATATTCCTTATTTTTAAATACATTTCAATAGTGGAATGCATTACACTCATTATTACTCATATACAGCACAGTTTTTCGTAACTCTGTATATAAAGTATGTTCACACCAAATTACGCCATTATACGTGTACTCCTTTTTTTTTGCATTACAATTCTTAATACATATATATTCCACAATTTTTCATATCTCTGTATATAAGGAATGTTGACACCAAATTCAAATCTTCATACATGTATTTTGTATATGATGACCATCACATTCCGCCATCCTTGCTAATCCCCAGAGGTTATGCAAAAAAACTGATTATTTTCAAAGACAGAAATATTTAAAGGCAGGAATATTTTTCTTAGAGAACTCTGTAGAAAAAATAATGTTAAATCTGTATGGAAGAAACCTTAACTTATTCTGAGATTAAAATAATGGCTTTAACATTGGGAGAAATATGCATATATAAACTGTTTAGAAGGTAATAGTATACTGAAAGATTTCAGCATATGAAAAGTTTCAAATACTTTTTTATAGGAAGAAATCAGCATTTGACTGAAAAATCTTAGTTGTATAGTGATTTTTCAATTAGAGAAGCTTAATTTAATAGAAAAGTTTTGAATGAAATTTAAGCATTTTAGTATCACCTACATATTTTGTAATATGATTTAATTTTCAACAAAAACATGAAAAATATTAGTACCATCTCACTATTTTCACTAGTTCAGAAAGTATTATATGTGTTGTGGAATTATAGGTGGATAGGTGAAGGTGTTTATATTGATTAAAGTCAATTGTATAATCTAGTCTTACTAAAAATTCCATTGACTTTAAAGCAGTTCTGGTGATTCTTGTGCTAGGGAAGGGGAGAAGGATGATACCTATTCTTGGTTATAAGTTCTCATGGATCTCTAGCAGGTGATTGGTGAAATCAAGACTTAATCTATTTTCCTTCCTTGCATTTAACCAGATAGCAATATTAAGGAGTTCTCTAGCTTCCTCACATGTCTAAAATCTTTAAAATCCAAGATTTGCTTTGTACACCATTTTGTTATAGTATAAGTCATATTATAAGACATTTGAATGTCAGACAAAATCAGTATGCCTCATTAAATATAAATTTCAGATAATACTACTAAAATAAATATATCCCAAATGAACATTGTTTATCTGAGACCCAATTTTACTCCATCTCCTACATTTATATTTGCTACATTGGACAACCCTAATTAGGTAAGTATTAAAAAACAACTTCTAAGAAAGAAAAGATTAAAAAAATACATTGAAATTCAGGCATAGCATATGTTGGGGATGGGGTGGAAATTTAGTTTGAAAATGGCAAATAATGCTCAGTTAGTATTAAAACACTTTTTAACTTTTCCATATTGACATAAAAATTGGTAGTATATTTTCCTTTATCCACATGAATGTAATAAGATCCTAAACACCACAACTTATCCTAACTTATCAGATTGTAAACATTTAATACTTTAATGTTTTGTGAGATATTCTGAGTACATGCAAATGGTTGATGGCATCTGTAACTTTCAGAATGGGAATGCATGATTGGCAAGAACTATAAACTAATTCAAAGACATACATACCAACACTGGATTTTTCTTAAATATATTATGCAGGATAATGGATAATGGATAGATGTCATGTTAGATATGAAATATCCTTTCAGTAATCAAAAATCTATATATTATATATATTACACACACACACACACCATAAGAAATATTTGGTTCAGGACTTAGCAACATAAAAAGGAGGAGGAGAACATAGATACAGTAGGTATTTATTTATTCACTAAGTTCTCTGTATTATTCATTAATTGCTGTTCTTTCATTGTTACTGCCTGTGGGAATAAATTTCAAAATGCAATGTTTATTTACAATAACTATCAAAAACCATTAACATTAAACAATGACAACACTCTGATTTTACAGTGAATGGCATTTTTTTTAAGTTTATCTGGCTTACTTCCAATCTATAGAGGTGATATATCCCCCACATGTATACTTACATTAGTATACACACATATAACTTTATTCACCCTAATATACATGACAAGCTCCTTGAGTCATAAGGACAGAGCCATACTGAGCTGTCCCCGCATTGCTGGTTACATAGATTTGTTCTTCTGTAGAAAGAAGTCAGTTGAAGTCCCAAGAAATTGAGCTCTTAGTAAGAACAGAGACCTGGAGCCGACAGTTACAACATGAAACATGGAGACCTCCTCAACTTCCCAAGGACCAGTCTTTTTATTTTTCCCCATTTATTTTTTAGTTGTAGTTTGACACAATACATTTATTTTATTTATTTACGTGTGATAAAATATAAGGATCAAACCCGGGGCTTCACACATGCTAGGCGAGCATTCTACCACTGAGCCACAACCCCAGCCCACTCAAGGACCAGTCTTAAGACCCTCTCTTCCCAGGGGTTGAGTTCTAAGAAAACATGAAAGGGACTGATGGGAGTTCTCCCACCTCCATGTAACGAAGGAACCCTCTTTCCTACATTTTCCAGAGTCTGGCAGCATATCTATTTGCCCTCCTCCTCCATTAAGAAGGCTTCATATAACTTCATAAGCTCTGGAACCCAGTGAAATAAACCTTGTTGGTTCTGTCTTCCTCTATGAGAGGAATAAATTTCATAGGGAAAAATTTCGACATTATGTAGTATAATATTAAAAGAATGTATATTATTTATTTCCCAAGTTTCAAAAGTATTTAAAAAGATTTTTAACTGTAAAATTGAGAACTGTTTGTTCATTTAGGGATAGATATAAATGAAACAGGATTACAATACTATTTGTGTATAATCTCACAATTGTAAACAGTGGCCCAATTTTTTTTTAAATCTATAAACTTGAGTCAAATATAACTGACTATATCCAGTGGGCTACTGATTTGTGACTTCTTTGTTTGAAAAGAGAAATGACAGACAGACTTTACTAGACAGAGTGAAGAAAGCGCTGAAAAGCCCCAAACAACAAACTGATGGAAGTCCTTTTGAGAAGGTGACTAGAAAAGAGGATGGAGAGCACAGACAAAAAAAGGAGCATACAGCATCCTGCTCAAAATATTTAAATATATTTATATATATATTTATAGAGAGATTTGGTTTCAATTCAATGTCCCTGAAATAATGAAATGTATTGTTGAAAATAGCATCACTTATCAAAATAGGAATGAATGGCTATATTGATATTTGTGGAGCATTCTTGTCTGTGTACATTGCTTTAAAGGAGCTCTATCTTGGGTTAAACAAAGCATTTTTTAACATAAGTGATACTAGTAGTAATCCATAATTTTTTTCCTGGCTCATAGCCTGCTGTAAGGTAAAGAATTGTTCTGGTGAAAGTTACCCTTGCAGCACACAGTTGTTTAGTGGAAGTTTTAAATTGTCTATAAGAATGAGGCCATTTTACCTTAAGCTGAGAGTACATTAATTATTCACACTTAATGCTTGTAAGTATGTGATGTCCATGGATGTACATCTTGGATTTGCAAAAGCACAGTCATAACAGAAATTAAATGTGGAGATTTTATCTATGGCCCTCTCCCCATCCACCTGTAAAAGCTGGATATTAACATTAGATGATTTATTATTTAGACGATATATTAAATTCTCTTGAATTGAAAGGTGGCTAAAGTTAAATGAGAAAGTAGTTGATTTGGTTTTATTTACATGGATTGCATGGTTGTATAGTCACTAAAATAAAACTCCATGAAAAAGTTATTTTCAAAATCTCAGGTTATATCAATCTTCTTGGGGAGCCACAACTGCATTATTTCTGTAAAAAGGGAGAAATTTGAAAACAGATGTTACAATATATGACTTCTAAGCAGAAATAAATGATTATGGAAAACACAAAGTCAATGGCATGACTGGTGAAGTCTCTCATATTGTGACATGATTCTGGAAAGCTGGAAAAATTCTCATAACACTGATCTCGGAGGTGCTCTTAAAACAGAACTAATTTTGCAACACATAAACAGTTTACAAAGTCACAATGTTTCTTAGATGTTGGGAACTATAATGAAAAACAAAGTCAGGATTGATATGAATTTTCCACTTACCTTGAAAATTAAGATTTCATTAGAGTACTGCTACATTTTAGATCACATCCCAAGTTTTAAAAAATCTAATAAGGAAGTTTGTCACTACGGTCTATTTATTTTAAGATTGAAAGGGAGTTTCTACTCTTAATTTTTGTGACCAATCCAAAAATTATCTTATAGTTTATATCAGAGTGATTCAGCATATCTGTCACAAGATATCAATGATGGAATTTGTTTGTTTTACTGTTGACAGTTTATATGGGCTTTGAGTTTTCAAATTGCTTAAACAGAATACTGTTTACTTTTGAAGTATATTGAGTAACCACAGAAACATTTAAAGATTAGAAACTATCTTTAAAAATTTCTCACACACACTGATGTTGTTGCCAGTGAGAATTTAAGAACCAAAATGTGTTTTAAAAATGGCATTTATCATGTATTGTTCAATATGTGATTTGTATTTTAATAAGGTGATAATACTTATGGGTCCCCTTTTATCTTTCTCTCCTATCTAGCCCTCTATTTCTTTACATTTAGCACAAAAATGAAAGTAATTTGATATGTGGCCTGTTTTAAATGGTGATCTTCAACAGAATAGAAAATAACTTCTGAATCACATGTCCCTTCTATGAGTGCAGTGTCAAGTCAATTTAAATAAAATAAAATAGAACAAATGAACAGACCAGATTGTAAAGAAGAATATACCGCTGTTATTAGGCTCTTTTCAAAATTATGTAGCATAGAGGAAATGTCTAGAATTTTCTTATTTTTATTACAAGCTGCTGCATTTCCTTTGAAAAATTAAAACCATTTCAATTATTTTGTATAAATTATAAGTAATAGAAAAACTGGTTAATGAACTTGAACACAAGGCTGTAGTTGCCACAGATATCAAGACTCCTGTTTTGTTTGTGATTACCACTAAGTGTAAAAAAAAGAGAAAATGATGACTGAGCTGATCTGGTGCTAAATATTCCAAGCTTCTGCATTATTCTTTTTCCTGAGGTGTACTCTGTTTCAACACCAGCTGCTTTGCACTATAGTATAGTACACCCCACTGCTAACTTTTAAAAACAATTATGTTAAAAAGTGAAAACAATTTAAGTATACACATATCAGTAGTGTTGATTGAATTTTCTATTTATGCTCATTGCATTGTAGGCATTAAGCAGCAGGTATGATAAATGCATAGCAAAATGCTGCAGTAATTGCATGAGCTTGTACCAGATTTGGAAGGCTGGGTGAATTAAATCAGGAGCCCAGTAGCACACTGTACCATCATTTCCCCTTAGATATTGCCAAAATTATGTTTAAAAATTCATTCTTTCTTTCATTCAAACAAATATTTAGTGACTTTCTATAATGAGTGTGTATATGCATATATGTGTTAAAGAGTATCTGTATATATGTGTATAATTAGACTTGTTCAATAATGTTTAGCAACGAGAAAACTAACCACCTTTGCTTTAGTGTTTTGTGCGGTAAAAAAAAAAAATCTAAAGTGAATGAATTGTGTGTCAGAAAATTTCATTCACTTTCTGTGAGACATTAGATCAGTAACTTTATTCATTCCATACATTTTTAACAAACTTTATTATATGACAGGAAAGTACTATTGCAGTGGGACCATAAAAATAAAAAAGATATTATATTCCTGAATAGGATGGGAAGAAAACACTGAAAGCTTAGAAAATGACACAAAGATGACACAGAGGTATGAAACTTCCTAGCCATCTTAATGTAAGTAGGATGCTGGTAAAATGACTAAAGAGTAGGATGCAAGGGAAGGATATCAGGACTGAATGAGATAGTGGTGATAAAAACTGGTGAGAATATATGGAGTACTGTTTACAGGGAACATTGCATGACATGTGGAAGAATTTGGGCTTTATTCTCCCTGCAATTGAAATGCTTTAAGCCAAAAAAAAAAAGTAGAATATTTTAGAAAAATGATTCTGACAGTAGTATGGAAGATGATTTGGACACTTCTAAAATGCTGTGTTCCAAGCAACGGAAAGAGAGCTGCAGGTAGATAAGTTCAAGAATATGGTAAAACAGTTTCTGTTGAATTTAACTCTGGATCAAAATAAATTCCATGAAAAAAAAGTCCTGGGAGATTTGTAATGTTTTAGATGGATTTCACACATTCTCTCTTTCTAGTAACATTTTATCCTTACTTAGTTTTTTAGGCTGCAAATGATACTACTTATGAACAATCCTTAAGTGTGGATCAGTGAATTACTCAAAGGCAAGAAACCAGAGAACACTCACTCGAATATAGGCATAAGGAATGGTTCATTTCTTCACCCACACAGATCTTTGTTGCCCCTGCCAGGCAAGGGTCTGCTCCTCTACCATCTCAGAAGAAGCCATATTTTGGGCCTGAAGCTTATTCAATGTGGGGAGGCCACCCTTTTTTCAAAAGAGGATATAAATTATAGTACTGAATTGAGCTATTAAAGACTGTTAGAGGAGCTGGGGTGGTGGCTCAGCGGTAGAGCGCTCACCTAGCATATGTGAGGCTCTGGATTCCATCCTCAGCACTACATAAAAATAAATAAAATAAAGGTATTGTGCCCAACTACAAATAAAGAATAAATTTTTTTAAGAAAGAGAGATAGAGAATTTTTTAATATTTATTTTTTAGTTTTCAGCGGACACAACACCTTTGTCTGTATGTGGTGCTGAGGATTGAACCAGGCCACACAAATGCCAGGCAAGCACGTTAATGCTTGAGCCACATCCCCAGCCCAGAATAAATATTTTTTAAAAGGAAGATCATTTTGAATGAACAAAGAGATCACAACAAATTACAAAATGTAAAAATACTATAACTTTGTTAATTAAAATCTAACACATCTCTCAAGATATTTTTCTTAATGTTTTGGCTTCATACTTTCCTTGCAATGTGACAATAATGTCCATTAGTTCTTATAGAGAAAATAGTAATCAGTCTTTCCACTGGCAGGGTTGATTGAATTTTTACTTTTGATAGTAGCAATGCATAAAGAATGATTTTTTACACAGTTGTATTTATTGTAGTGCTTCAGGTTTGTTTCCTATAAACACACAAATGTATTTTGTTAAATTTCTATCAAAAAAAGGAGAAAGTGTTATTAGCGTATTTTAACTATATATGTGGCATTATTAAATATATTTCTGAAAGGAAAATACTTCTCCTTTGACAAAGGTACTCAAAAAAGTCAAATTCTTGATTTACTGTTCTGTATGTTTAATATGTGGAAGAATTTTTCATAGTCTGATTTTGGGCTGTGTACATTTCAACCATGTTTGTCCTATGCTACCCATTAGTTTCCAGTGTTGGAACACATTCATTTTGCATTATATCCCCTGTACCTGCATAGAGGGTAGTGAAATTACTCCCAGAAACCATTTCTAGAGTTGGCAATAACTTAACTATAATGTTAAAGATAAATAAAGGCAGATACTAGATAAAGTAGTGAGAATATGAGAAATAGTCCAGTGAGATGTGAACTCACTTTTGGATTATATAGAAGTTATTGGGTGTTTAAAGGCAGAATGAACTGAGTAAGCAGTAGCTTAATGGAGTTAGGTAAAAACGAAATTACAAAACAGGGAGCATGTAGGTTGATTCATGTGAAACCCATAGGGTTTGCTAATTCATGCTTATTAGGCTCCTACCTTCCCACTGGATACAGGAAGACAAGGCCTCTTTCTTCAGGCGCCAATTGGAACTAACAGTAAATTCTTTTGGCATCCTTGTGTTTTCACAGGCAAGCACTTTAAAAAAGGCTAGTGTTGTCCTAGGGATGTGGTCTTAAGCTATTGTAAACTGTTAATTTTTTGTCAAGGCTGTATAGGCCAAATTTAAAATTAAGTTGATAAGGAGCTAGGCTTCAGTTTGGTGACAAAGAAAATCATTGTCAGTACTCATAAGTTATTTCAAATGTAGATATCTGCCATTACACCAAACTGAATGTATCTGTATCTTACTCTGAGTTGTATCTTACATTGTCCACAGCAACTGTGACATTTCTCAACACAAAAGGAAATACAAAAATGGAAGGAAAGTTGGTATAGAAAAAGACAGTTTTACTTACTTCAGTAAAACATTATCAAGTATGAATAGATTGTCCTTCACATGATGGAATTAGAGAGTCTTCAAACTGAGAGTCAAGAAGCATAAGAGAGGAGTTAAGTGACTGTATATAGGTATAACCCCAACTACTGCCCCACTCCCTAACAACATAGTCAATTCCCAGAAGGATGTCAATAGGTAATTGAGAAAGAATTTCCTAGAGAAACTGTATTTCCCCTGAAAGAGAAATAGCTTACTTAAGGGTCCTCTAACAAAATAACTACTCCCCAGTTTCCCCTTTAATGAACACTCAGTTACCAAACCCAGCTCATATGTACAAAACATCCAATCTGAAAAAAGGAATATCCTCAAAAAGGTAACTATAAAAAGATATTACAAGTATGAAAGATCAGGAAGTTTTTTAAGAAACAGAACATTTTTTCATTTTATTTCAAAATACTCAATTCTAGATACTATGTATGCATAGTCAAACCATCATTCAAAGGCAGGATAAAGATATAAAAGACATGCAAAGTTTACAAATAAGTTTCCTCCTATGCATCCTTTCTTGTATACTACTAGAAAATATGATCCATCAAAATGATGAAATAAATCAAGAAAGAAAATAATGTTTTTTTAATTTTTAATCCTCCTCACAGAAATACGGATCATATATAGAGGAGAGCTGAAGAGAACTGGATAATAGTAAAAAGAAGTGCCACTAAAACAACTAATCAATAGATCTAGGAAGCAACTCAGCAGCCGTTAAAGTATAAAAAGAAGGTTTCAATTGAAATGTATTTTTTTTATCTACCTTTGCCCAAAGGTAAACGTGAGATGTTTTTATCATGCTGAACATAATTCAGTGTTTCTAAGAGACACAGTAATTATGAAGAAGGATCAAGAAACCAATTTATATAAGTTATTTCACTTAGAATCTCAAAGTATCTTTGGTTCAAACCTGAGGAACTGTAATTAGGGTACATGCTTTATTCACAATGCGCTATACAAATAATTATGATGTAGGAGAGAAAATAGTAGTAAAAGAAGAGAGATAAGAATAATTGCACACTGCAATATACAGTTCACAAAATATTTTTGCTATATTTAGATTATGACAAAGTACTTTGGAAGGATTTGGGAATGGAGAGGTAACTTGGGCCAGGTGAATGGAGAATATGGTATATGCCAGTACTGACCATCAGGGTGGAATTAAAACTTCCCCAGTAAATTTTCAAGATTTACTGTAAACTGTTTATGGTGTTAGTAGAATATTTTGGAGTGAGATACAAATTGGCATTTTCCACTGGAAAATGGAAAATGATCTGGACCATTGACTTGATTTCAACATTGTGCTGGGTAGACAGATGGGTCAAACTGATTTGAATACTACAGATGCAAAGTCTATGAACTGAAATTCTTTTAGGATTAAGCAGAGTAAAAAGACAAATTTAGATGACTAAGAGCTTTTTCTCTTCAGCTAATAAATTTTTATAGTAACTATCTTAATTGAGAGTTTTCTAAAATAAATTGAGTATATCTGTTTCTTCTTAAGCAGAGTAGAGAAAAATAACTTTGATTTTTATATTTTTCTTCTAGTTGGTGTTTGTATCCTTTTCCTTGTGAAATATCAGGTTAATTATCTTAGAGAGCTTTTTTAAAAAATACACTTCACTGTGTTAGTCATTGCTCATATAATTTCAAATTTCAAATCTTGTTTTAACTGTTTTGTAGAATTTTTTGATAGAAATAACATGTAGAATGATGAAATCTGACCTCTTTGTGTAGCCATCAGTGGAAACAGCTGTGAGATTGGCAGAAATCACTTAATAGCAGATATAGGAATGCTTAATTGAGTAACTGATCTTTTCAGACCTGCTGGTCCTATTCCAAATCTAAATGAATTGGGAAATAACAAAATATGCCTATAACCCTTCAGTAACTTCAGACATCCCACCCATAGTAGAACACAACATAAGTCTGTTTCCTTATGTTTTCTTAGCTTTTTCATCTTCAATAAAAATGGTAGAAAGATTACAATACCCATCTTTAGGCATCATTGAAAGAATTAAACAAACTAAATGAAAAATATACAAAGCTTATTGCATAGTAGATGCTCAGTGTCATTTTTTCCTTCCCTTTGCTAAAGATTCTCTACCTTATGATGGCAAATAACTAAATGCATGACTAGTGTTCTATATCAGTCTTCTTGTTGCTCTGACAAAATAGCTGAGATAAATAAAGAGTAAAGATTTATTTTGGCTCACAGCTTTATGGTCACTAAGCCCTCTTGCCCTTGGGCATGTGGCAAGGTACTTCATGGCAGCTGAGACACAAAAAAGAGTGGAAGAAAGGAACCAGGATTCTAATATACCCTCAGAGATCATGTCCCCAGTGACCCAACTTCCTCCAACTCGGCCTCAAACAGAAGTGTGACTTACCATTGTTCTAGGCATCCCTCAATCCAATCACAGTGACAACCAAGATTAAGCCCTACACACAGCACCCTCCATGTATACTAAGTGCCTATTTCCTTTTTCCCTTACAAGGCTTTTATTTCAAAAACAGAAATAGGAAACTTGTCCCTTTGCAATTTTAAACATAGTTATTTCCATTGCCTTTCTGAGCTGACACACTTGGAATTTTGCAGAAGAAATAAGAATATACACCATTTGCTTGGTTTATTTAAAATTAATTTATTCTAATTAGGTATATATGATAGCAGAATGCATTTTGATTCATTGTATACAATTGGAACACAAAATCGCATTTCTCTGTATGAGATTTAGCGTCGCACCATATGTGCAGTCGTACATGCAGTCATACATGTACCTAGGGTAAGGATGTCCATCTCATTGCATCTCATTCCACCATATTTTCTGCCCCCATGCCCCCTCTCCTCTCTTCCCTTTGCCCAATCACAGTTCCTCCACTTTTCCCATGCCCTGCCTCATTATGAATCAGCATCCACTTATCAGAGAGAACATTTGGCCTTTGGTTTCTTGGGATTGGCTTAGCATGATATTCTGTAACTCCATCCATTCACCTGCAAATGCCATAATTTTATTCTCTTAATGTGGAGTAATATTCCATTGTGTTTATATACCACAGTTTCTTTATCCATTCATCTATTGAATGGCATCTAGGTTGATTGCACAGTTTAGCTATTGTGAATTGAGCTGCTATAAACATTGATGTGGCTGTGTTACTATAGTATGCTGATTTTAAGTCCTTTGAGTATAGACCAAGGAGTGGGATAGCTGGGTCAAATGGTGGTTCCATTCCAATTCCTAAGGAATCTCTATACTGCTTCCCAGATTGGTTATACCAATTGCAGTCCTACCAGCAGTGTATAAGTGTGCCTTTAACCCCAGTCCTTACCAATACTTATTGTTGTTTGTATTCTTGATAACAGGCATTCTGACTGTGTGAGATGAAATCTTAGCTTTTATTTGCATTTCTCTAATTACTAGAGATGTTGAACATTTTCTCATATATTTGTTGATTGATTGTATATCTTCTTCTGAGAAGTGACTGTTCAGCTCCTTATTCCATTTATTGATTGTATTGTTTGTGGGTATTTTTGTTGTTGTTGTTGTTTTGGTGTTAAATTTTTTGAGTTCTTTATATATCCTGGAAATTTGTGCTGTATTTGACATGGGTGTAGCAAAAATATGGTCCCAAAATGTAGGCTCTCTCTTGAAATCATTGATTGTTTCTTTTGCTGAGAAGAAGCTTTTTTTTTTTTAATCCATCCCATTTATTGATTCTTGATTTTATTTCTTGTGCTTTAGGAGTCTTGTTGAAGAAGTCAGGGCCTAATCCAATGTGATGAAGATTTGGGCCTATTTTTTTCTCTATTAGGCCCAGAGTCTCTGGTCTAATTCCTAAGTCCTTGATCCACTTTGAGTTGAGTTTTGTGCATGGTGAGAGATAAGGTTTAGTTTTATTTTGCTGCATATGGCCTTCCAGTTTTCCCAGCACCATTTGTTGAAGAGGCTGCCTTTTCTCCATTGTATGTTTTTGGCACCTTTGTCTTGTATGAGATAACTGTATATATGTGGGTTTGTCTCTGTGTCTTCTATGCTGTACCATTGGTCTATAAGTCTATTTTGGTGCCAATACCATGCTGTTTTTGTTATTATAGCTTGTAGGGTAGTTTCAGGTCTGATAATATGATGTCTCCTGCTTCACTCTTCTTGCTAAGGATTGCTTTGGCTATTCTGGGTCTCTTATTTTTCCAAATGAATTTCATTACTGCTTTTTCTATTTCTATAAAGAAGGACATTGGGATTTTAACTGAAATCACATTGAATCTGTATAGCACTTTGGGTAATATTACCATTTTGACAATATTAATTTTGCCTATCTAAGAGCATGTAAAATCTTTTCATCTTCTAAGGTCTTCTTCAATTTCTTTCTTTAGTGTTCTGTAGTGTACCATGATCAAGTGGTGTTCATTCTAGGGTTTCAAGGTTGGTTCAACATATGGAAATCAATAAATGTAATTCATCACACCAATACACTTAAAAGATAAGAATTATATGGGTTTCAAGGTTGGTTCAACATATGGAAATCAATAAATGTAATTCATCACACCAATACACTTAAAAGATAAGAATTATATGATTATATCAATTGATGCAGAGAAAGTATTTGACAAAATACAGCATCCTTTTATGTTCAAAACACTAGAGAAACTAGGGATAGTAGGAATATACCTCAACATTGTAAAAGCTATCTATCCTAAACCCAAGGCCAACATCATTCTAAATGGAGAAGAATTGGAAGCATTCCCTCTAAAAACTGGATCAAGACAGGGATGCCCTCTTTCACCACTTCTATTGAACTTAATCCTTGAAATTCTAGCCAGAGCAATTAGACAGACAAAAGAAATTAAAGGGATATGGATAGGAAAAGAACTCAAACTTATCATTATTTGCTGAAGTAGCAGGACATAAAACCAATACCCATAAATCAAATGTATTTCTATGTATCAGTTATGAATCTTCTGAAAGAGAAATTAGGAAAACTACCCCATTCACATTAACCTCAAAAAATAAAATACTTGGGAAACATTTGCTTGTTTTAGGAATACATAGAGTGAAAAACTAACCCATGCTAAATTCCTTCATCTCAGTCAACTTCTTTGCACTTCTATCTTTCTGTGAAGTATCCACTTTTCCTACACATATTTCTATACAAAGACAGGAATGATTAATTCCTCAGGAATGCAACTGTGCTATGGTTCCAATAAAAACACGATAATTTGAAGTTGTAATATACATATTATCTCTGCATGTTTCTATGTACATATTGTCTCTATCTCAAAGGGACCTAAATTTCAAATTTGAGATCAGAAAATCTTTTGAGAAAATGTTTCTTTTTTGAAATAATTTAAATCATATACATTTCAACCTTTCTGCACTAAATTCAGGAAAGTGTAAAAAAGAAAAATATCTGACTTGAAATTTTGATAAATTTTGCCTTGATTATTTTATATCTTATTTAATATATGGCAATGAAGCTTTCAGTACACTTCAGTAGAAATTGTGGTGAATCAACATCTGAGTCTTTTGTCTACCTTATCCCAAATACCAAGCCCCTCCTTCTCTATTTTACTTTCAAAGGTAAAATCACTGTCAGAGTAAATGGATCATAAGAAGACATGTTTTATGTTACTTAAATAATATACCAAAATATACAAACATACATGTATATATGTAGGTAAATCAATGAAACACTCTCATAAAACATGCCTATATACATACATTTACATATACATACAGTACCACCAAATATGTCTACCATTCCAGGAATTGATATGTTGGTTAATATCTATATTTTTTACTAGCATCTTTTCTAATTAGTTATCTGCTTCGCTATATTCACATATATACATTTAGGAAACATGTAGTTTTTTAATATTCACAAACCTATCCAAATTCTAATTTGCTCTTTAATTTTCTGTCTAGAAATTGACATTGAACGCTGTGTACGAGAATCAATCAACCTATTTTGTTGGACGCCTAAAAGTGCTACTTATAGACAGCATGCTCAACCTCCAAAACCAACTTCTGACAGCAGTGGAGTCAGAAGTTCACCATATTTTTCAGCTGAATGTGTAGAGCCTCCAAAAACAGATCTGGTATGTATTTGCAGATTGAAATTACAAATTCTAAAAGAAGATGTATGCAAAAGTAATATATCCTGGTATTATTATTGCTCTTAATATTGTTATTTATATCCTTTTTAATGGAGTTATTTTCTAATATATGATTGCATTCACACAGATATTTCAAAAAAATCTCTATTTAAACATTACAGTTAAAAAACTTATTTTACACATTATTTCATATTTTATTTTCTATGCAATCACAGTATCTGTGTGTGCATCAAGTTTATGTGTAATAAGAGATACCAGAAGCAAAGGAAGAATTGTTAATAGGAATTTATTTGTTGGTTGATAAAAGAGATAACATTTTGAAAAACTGTTTTTCAGGTTTTTCTATATTGTCCTTCTTATAAAACACAATTTATAAATATGATGAATGTAGCTTTCAGTTATAATTATTCATATGTTCCAAATGTTCTATTACCACAATATATTAATGATTTCCATAAAATCGAATTTCAATTACATATATTGTTTTATGATCCTTTAATATACTTAATAGAGTAGACTTTAACTTGTAAAATTTTATATTCTAATAATAAACATTTTCCAGTTTTTTTCAATTTATTTTTATTTTTATTGGTATACTATAATTATACATAATAGTGGGATTTATTATGGCATGTTTGTACATGTATGTACCATAATTTTATCAATCTCATTTCCCAGTACCTTCCCTTTCCCTCCCCTCCTTTCTTCACCTGATCTTCTTGCTCTAGTCTACTGAATCTCCTTTCTATTATTACTTTTATTTTAATTAGTATATAATAATTACATAGTCTGTGTCTATATAAATATACACACATACATTTATATGTACATGTATATAAATTTGCAGGAATCACTAGTGTGTTTGTATCTTGGTAGCACAATTTGGTAGATTTCATTCCTCAGCACTTCCCTATAACCTCCTGTCCTCCCTTTCTCTGGATCCCCTTCTTCTGTTTCTGGTCTTCTCTTTTCTTGAGATTGTCCCCTTTTTTTTAATGCCTTCTCCTACCTCTACCCCTGTAACATCCCTATATGAGTGAAAATATTTGACTCTTGACTTTCTGAGTCTGGCTTAAACATGATGTTTTCCAGTTTCATCTATTTATCCACAAATGACATAATTACATACTTTATAGCTGATTGACTCTCCATTGTATATGTAAACCACATTTTCTTTATTCATTCATCTCTTGACAGGCACCTAGGCTAGTTCCATAATTTGGCTACTGTGAATGCTGCTGTTATAAACTTGGTATGCATGTATCTCTACAGTATGTTGATTTTGATTCTTGGGGACAATAGCTGAGCAATAAGGTGGTTCCATTCCTAGTCTGTTGAGGAATCTCCATACTGCTTTCAAAGTAGTTGTGCTGATTTATAGTCCCACTAACAATATATACCTTTTACTCTACTTCCTTACCAGCAATTGTCATTATTTATGTTCTTGATGATTGTCGTCCTAACTGGAGCAAGAATATCTGTTTTTATGCCAATACATGCTATTTTATTACTACAACTTTGTAGTAAAACTTGAGATAAGTGTTTTGATGCCTCTAATCTCACTCTTACTACTCAGGATTGTTTGGGCTATTCTGTCTTTTTTTCTCCCATATGAATTCTTGAACAATTTTTCTAGTTCTGTTTATGAAAAATGTCATTGAAATTTTCATGGGGATTGCATTGAAACTATAGATTGCTTTTATAATATGGCCATTTTGACAATATTATATCTGTCTATCCAAGAATATGGAAATCCTTCCATCTTCCAAGGTCATCTTCAATTTCCTTCTTCAGTGTTCTATAATTGTCATTATAGAGGCCTTTTAGAATTATTTTAGGGTGGAGGTGGCTATTGTGAATGGAATTGTTTTCCTGATTTCTTTCTCAGCAGATGCATCATTGGAATATAAGAAAGCTATTGATTTTCATATATTGATCTTTTGTCATTATACTTTGCTAAATTTGTTTGTCACTTATTAGAAGTGTTTTGGGGGGAGGGGTCTTCTTAGTATCGTGTCATCAGCAAACAGATATTTTCAGTTCTTCTCCTATTTGTAATCCTTAAATTTCTTCTCTTGCCTGATTACTCTGACTAGAGTTTTAAGAATTATATTGAGTAGGAGTGGTAAGAGTGGACACTCTGGTCTTCTCCAGACTTTAGAGGAAAGCTTTAAGTTTTTCTCCATTCACTGTGATTTGGGCATGGGGTTTATTATATATAACCTTTATGATGTTAAGGTATCATTTCTTCCATCTCTAGTTTATTCAGTATTTTTTAAAATATTTATTTATGTATCTTTAGTTTTAGGTGGATACATTTGTTTGTTTTTATGTAGTGCCAAGGTTCTAACCCAGTGCCTCGTGCATGCTAGGTGTGCACTCTACCACTGAGCCACCACTCCAGCTATTCAGTATTTTTAACATAAATGGAAGCCAGATTTTGTTAAAGGATTTTCTGCATGTATTGAGATGATCATGTGATCTTTGCCCTTAATTCTATTTATGTTATGTATTCTATTTATCAATTTGTATATGTTCAACCAACCTTGTATTCCTGGGATGAATCCAGCTTGGTCATGATGTATAATCTTTGTATTTATGTATTTTTGAATATGTATAGCTACTATTTTATTAAGGATTTTTTGCATCTATGTTCATCAGAGATCTTGGTCTATAGTTTACTTTCCTTGATGTATATTTATCTGGTTTTGCTATCAGGGTGATACTGGCTTTGTAGAACAAATTTGGGAGTGTTCTTGAATTTCTATTCATGAAAAAATTTGAAGAGGCTATCTGGTTGTAGGCTTTTCATTGTTAGAAAGTTTATTATGATTGCTTCAGTCTCATTACATGATATTGGTTGTTTAGGTTTTCTGTATTCTCTTGGTTCACTTTGGGTGGGTAATTTGTTTCTAGAAATTTGTGAATATCTTAGATTTCCCAATTTATTGGAATATATATTTTCAAAATAATCCCTAGTGATTTTCAGAAATACCTGTATTGATATCTCCTTTTTCATCTCTATTTTTGTTGATTTGGGTCTTCTTTCTCTTTTTGTTACTCTGGCTAAGGGTTTATCAATCTTTGTTGATTTCAAAAAGCCAACTCTGTTTCATTGATCCTTCTTTTTTTAATTCTCTAATTTCTGATTTTAGTATCCCTGTATCATACTGGTTTTGGAATTAGTATATCCCTGCTTTCATGGGCCTTAAGGTATATCATTAGATTCTTTATGTGGGATCTCTCTCTCCCCGCCCCCACCCTTTTAGTGTACTTAGGCACTTATTACTATAAATTTCCTTCTTAGAAATGCCTTCATAGTGTCCCAGATATTCAGATATTTTTGGTACATTGTACCACTATTCTTTTTTTAAATTAATTTATTTATTTGTTCTAATTTGTTACACATGACAGCAAAATGCATTTTCAGTTTATAGACACAAATGGAGCACAGTTTTTCATTACTCTGGTTGTACACAAAGTAGAGTCACACCATTCGTGTCTTCCATACATGTACCTAGGGTAATGATTTCCTTCTCATTCTATCATCTTTCCTCTCCCCATGCCCCCTCCCTTCCCTTCCTTCCCTTTTGCCATGTTAAAAGTTCCTCCATTCCTCCCAAGCTCTCCCCACCCCCATTATGGATCAGCCTTTACTTATCAGAGAAAACATTCAGCCTTTGGTTTTATGGAATTGGCTTACTTCACATAGCATGATGTTTTCCATTTCCATCCATTTACCTGCAAATGCGATAATTTTATTCTCTTTTTTTAATATTGAGTAATATTCTATTGTATATGTATATACTACAGTTTCTTATACATATATTTTCAAAATAGGTTGGTTCCATAGTTTAGCTATTGTGAATTAAGCTGCAGTAAATATTGATGTGGCTGCGTCACTGTAGTATGGTGATTTTAAATCCTTTGGGTATAAACTGAGGAGCGGGATAGCTCTGTCAAATGATCATTCCATTCTAAGTTTTTTAAGGAATCTCCTTACTGCTTTTCGTATTGGTTGCACCAATTTGTAGTCCCACCTCCAATTTATGAGTGTGCCTTTTCCCCCACATCATCACCATCACTTAATGTTGCTTGTATTCTTGATAACTGCCATTCTGACTGGAGTGAGATGAAATTTTAGAGTAGTTTTGATCTGTATTCTCTATTGCTAGAGATGTTGAACATTTTTTATGTGTTTGTTGATTGATCATATATCTTCTTCTGAGAAGTATCTGTTTGGTTCCTTAGCCTGTTTATTGATTGAATTATTTTTTTTTAGTGTTTTTTTTTTTTAGAGAGAGGAGAGAGAGAGAGAGAGAATTTTTTTTAATGTTTTTTATTGTTTTAGTTCTCGGCGGACACAACATCTTTTATTGGTATGTGGTGCTGAGGATCGAACCCGGGCCACACACCTGTCAGGCGAGCGCACTACCGCTTGAGCCACATCCCCAGCCCTTTTTTAGTGTTTTTTGAGTTCTTTATATATCCTGAAGATTATTACTCTATTCGATGTGCATGTGATAAAAATTTGCCCCCATTCTGTAGGCTTTCTATTCACCTCATTGATTATTTGTTTTGCTGAGAAGAAGTTTTGCACCTTGAAACCATCTCATTTATTGATTCTTGTTTAAAAAAAAGCGGGGGGGGCCTAATTCAACATGATAAAGATTTGAGCCTATTTTTTCCTCTATTAGGCTCAGAGTCTCTGGTCTATTTCCTAAGTCCTTGATCCACTTTGAGTTGAGTTTTGTGTATGGTGAGATATAGGGTTTAGTGTTTAGTTATCTTTTGCTACCTATGGCTTTCCAGTTTTCTTAGCACCATTTGTTGAAGAGGCTGTCTTTTCTCCATTGTATGGTTTTGGCACCTTTGTCTAGTATGAGATAACTGTATTTATATGGTTTTGTCTCTGTGTCTTCTATATTGTATCATTGGTCTACAAGTCTATTTTGGTACCAATACTATGCCATTTTTGTTTACTTTTTCTCTGTAGTATAGTTTAAGCTCTAGTATTGTGTATCACTATTCTTGATTGATTTAGGAATTTTTTTATTTCTCATTTCTCCTATGATCCACTTCTTTCAAAAGAGTATTATTATTCAATTTCCACATGTTTATATAGTCTATAATTTTTCTTGCTCTCGATTTCTAATTTTATTCCATATGACTTGATAAGATGCAAAGGATTTTATCAGTTTTTTTTGAATTTGCTAAGACTTACTTAGTGACCTAAAACATGGTGTTTGGGAAACGGTTCTATGAGCTTCTGGGAAGAAAATGAATTTGACTGTTGTTGGATGAAATATTCTATAGATGTCTATTAAATTCATTTGATTTATAGTAATATTTAGATCAGAAGTATCTTTATTGGTTTTATGTCTGTATGACCTGTCTATTGGTGAGAGGTGGGTGTTGCAAACACCCATATTGGTGTTATCTGAGACTTAACCTGAAGAACTGTGTGTTTTATATATTTACATACACCAACACTTTGGGCATATATATGTAATATAATTACAGCTTATTGTGGTATTGTTCCCTTTACTACTATGTAGTAACCTTTATTATCTCTTCTGATTAATTTTTGCTTGAAATCTTGTTGTTGTTCAACATGAGACTAGCTACTCCTGCTTATTTTTAGACTCCATTTGAATGAAATGGATATTCACTCCCTATGCCAGCAAAAGATAACTTAAACACTAAACCCTATATCTCACCATACACAAAATTTTCAATTTTGCTATTTCAGTCTATTGGATGTCTTTACCTTAAGGTGAGTTGTAAAAAGCATGTAATGGAGTCTTGTTTGTTGTTTTTGTTGTTTAATTCACTTTGCCAATCTGTGTCTTTTAATTGGAGATTTGAGACTCTTTACATTTAGAGTTATGAAAAGATGTTTATAATTTCCTATTTTTTTCGTTTGTTTCATTATTAATTTGGTTTTAATTTTCATTTATTTAACTCCTCTTCTAGTGAGCTTCATTTATTTGGGAGCTCTGGGATTTGTTTTTGAATTTTTCTCTGTGTGATATTCCTTGAGGTATTTTCTGTAGTGTTAACTTAGTGGCCATATATTCTTTTAATTTATCCTTCTCTTGGACAGCTATTATTTCTTCTTTAATTCAGAAAGATAGCTTTTGGTTGATAATTGTTTTTGTTCAGAGCTTCAGTTATCTCATTTCAAGCTTTCTTGAATTTCAGAGTATGATCTGAGAACTCACAAGTTGTCTTATTATTTTAGCTCTAAATGTTACCTGATACTGTTCATCTTGTAGTTTTTATTGTATGAGTATTCTTATTCTCTGTTAGTCATTTTGATTATCATGTGTCTTAGAGATTTTTTTTTGTTTTGTTTCATTTCGTTTTTATTTAGGGTCTGTATGCAATCTGTATGTGGATATCCATCTCATTCCTCAGACTTAGAAAATTTTCAGCTATTCTTATTATAAAAGGTTCTAAATGCCATTGTCCTATATATGTATGCCGTCTTGAATCCCAGTGACTTAAGTTTGGTCTCTCAGTGTTGTCTCAGAGTTCTTGTGTATTCTGATCATTGTCCTTTTTTTTTTTCCTAATTCTTCTTTATTTCTTACCAAGTGTTCAAGTTCATATATCCTGTCTTTGAGTCCTGAAGTTCAGTTTTCTATACAATCTAATCTGTTAATTATCCTTTCATTGGAATTTTTATTGAATTTATTGTGTCTTTTATTTATCAACCTCTTGCAGTCTTTCCTGGAAGTTTTATCCCCTTCAATATCTGTGACTTCCTATGTGGAAGATTATAAATTTGGGAGAGAGACTTGTTTACCTGTTGCTTCATGTTTTCAGAACTCTTATACTTGTACATCTGTTGAGATGGATTACACTTTCTTTTTTATGAGGTGGTCATTTTGTGTAGTTATCTCTTTTTTAAAAGTTCTGTGTTGTTGGTATATTAATTAGAGGAAAAACTGAGGTAGGAAGGTAAAAATTGTTTAAAATATTCAAAGCATATACAAAGGAAAAGCAGAGAAGTAGCCAGTGACAGTTATAAATAAAGAGGAGATAACATTAAAAAAAGAGATTAAGAGAATTTAGCTATTAGAAGGAGAAGAAAGGAGAAAGCATAAAAAGGGAAATAAAAACAAACAATACTCAAACAAAATTAAACAACCCAACCCTCCAAAGACAAAACAAAACAACAAATGGGTTAAAATATCTATATCTAAATAGTTTTAGATATATCTCCATTAGCCAGTCTGTGTGGCAGGAATGAACACACACACACACACACACACACACACACACACACTAAATAAATAAATAAACAAACAAATAAGATTAAAAGAAAAATATCTAATTAAAAAATGAAGGAATTGTCTTCCCTGTAGCAAAACTGTCAGCAGGGATGGATATTCACTCCCTATGCCAGATTGCTCTCCTTTCTGTTTCTTTTTTGACTTTGTTTCCCTTAGAGAGAGCAAGGGCTGGCAGCAATTAAATCCATCCTCTTTGTGTTGTTCACCAAGCTTTGTGCAATAGTGGCCTAGAAACAAAGCTGGTTGTAATAGCTTTCAGCGTTCCTTCTTACCAGTTTATGGTATTGTATAATCAGAAGTACTGACCATTGGAGTTTTATCCAAGCAGACTAGATTAATGCACTCTTAGGGCAGGGCTGGTGCAGAGTAAATGGGAAGTTCCAGCAGTTGGGGTTTAGCTTTAATCAGACCTTTGGAACTTTGTTAGGTGGTATATGCTCCAGAGAGGTTAGATCAACCCACCCTAGGGCAAAGCAGATGCTGATCTCTGGTGGGCATCTGAATGTCAGAAGCCTCCCAAGAACTCCACTCCTATGGCAGAATAACTAACACTTTATGTTCTTGCTCATGCTGCTGCCTGTGAATGTGCTCTTCCCCGGATTGGCCTTCAAGAACAATCATGCCTACCTATTCAACTTTTGGATCCTCATTGACTGGTCCTGTGAGCCACCAGGACCCAAAGCAAAAGCAAGTCACACTCCCCTCTATTCCCTAACCTGAATCACTCTGTACACAATCTTCTGTGTGCCCACTTCATTTGTGTCCCACCAGTGAGACTCTAGGCCATACATCAGGGACTTGCTGGGACAGCATGACAACACCTGCTATGATTTTTCATGGTCCCACAGTAGCAAGCACTCATCCAACATGGCCACTTAAAGGTGCCTCCCCTTCTCAGCTCTCTATTAGCCAGCCTAGAAATGGAGCACTTATCAAACACCAGTTCACTGCTCAGTCTCTGGTTCAGCTAAGTTCAAACTGTTTCTCTGTTTCATAGGTTCTCATGTGCCACATTTGGTCACTCTATTTCTTTTTCTCCCTGTGTTACCTTTCCACTGGCACCAAAGGCCTGGCTCCAATATGCTCTATCTTGTCCTCTCTTCAGAGCACCTGAATTTCTGTTTCTCTACAATTATCTTACTATCCAATATGGAATTTCAGTGAATTGTCCTTGTCACCTACCTCACTAACAAGCAGGACTTCTGCTGCTTAAATCCCAAGCTACAGAGCCTCTAATCCTCCATCTTTCCTTCCTTCCAATTTTATTTAATGTATGTTAATCAATAGATTTTATGGGTAATTTTTTTCTAATTAGGTGTTTTGCAATAATTCACACTTTTTACCTCTTTATATTCTGATTTTTCATGTTTTTTAATGTGTGAATACATCCATGTTTTCACATTTTTTATCACAAATTATATTTGTTAAATACACTTATTAATATGGCTCAGTTCTTCATTTAATACAAAGAAATTTTAGCTGTTACGATCTCTTCTTCCAGAAATCTGGATGATAAAGAGGAAAACACTTCCATGAATACATAGAAGTAAGATTACAATAAATTTCAAAAAAAAAAACTTACTGAGAAATAAGAGTAAGAACCTAGTAAATAAACATTTGCATTATAGTTTTCCAAAAGCAGAATAGGCCTCTCCAGGAGAAATAAGTTTTGAAACACTAGTAAGATTCCATCAGAAGATATTATTACCATGTAGTTGATTTTGGTGTGAAAATTCACTTGTCAGCTAAGGGTTATTCTAGATGACCTATATGATAGCTTGAAACTTGGAAATGCAGCAGTTTTAAATAAGAGCTTACAGTTTTCAAATTGAAAATTGTACCCCTTTATTACAGAATAACCTAAGTTAGAAAGCCATTGGCATTATTTTTTAAGGAATTATGATGGCATATGATGAGGGGGGAGAAGAATAAGCATAAAAATTTAAATGAAATTGGGAGTTTGAGATTTTGAGTAAAAGTACAAGAGAATTAATAACTACTGAATAATTTGGTGTCTACCAGAAAATACACTTGATTAATGTAGATAGTCACTTAATCCTCACACAAACCACTAGAGAAAGTACGATAATTCCTATTTTCTAATAGCATGAAATTAAGCCCAGAAAAGGATTAATAGTTTACATAGCTAGTTAATAGTAATACCAGAATTGAACCTCAAGTCTTTATAACATCACAGGTCCTCTTTTTAAATTAAAATATAATTATATATACCATAAATTTCACCCCATAGTGTGTGCAATTTACAGTGATTTTTACTACATTCATAAGGTTGTATTACTGTCACCACTAATTCCATATTATTTTTATTGCTTTAAAAGTTGCTGCATATCTATTAGCAATCATTTCCTACCTCCCTTCAACTTCTTGCAAACTCTGATCTATATCTCTATCAATTTATCTATACATTTCATATAAATAGAATCATACAGTATGTGGCCTTTTGTAATTACCTTCTTTCATTTAGCATGTTTTAAAAATTTATCCATGTTGGGACAGAGGTGTAGCTCAGTGGTAGAGACCTTCCTTGTTTAGCATGTTCTAGGTCCTAGGTTCAATCCCAGCATCATCAAAAAAACAGAACAAGAACCAATATTTATCTAGGTTGCATCATGTTATCAATACTTTATTCCTTATTATGTCTGAATTAATATCCATTTTATAGATATACCATATATCTGTTTTCATCAATTAATGCACATTTAGCTTATTTCTATTTGGGGGTTCTTATGAATAAAGCTGCTAACAATATTCCACGTACAAGTATTTGAGTACTTACTTTTAGCATACTCACAAATGGATTCTCTGAATTGTGTAATTCTGTGTTTAACTTTTTGAGGAACTGCAAAATGGTTTTACAAAAAAGTTGTATTATTTTACATTGCCCTCAGCAACTTATGAAAATTCCAATTGGTCTGCTTTCTAATACTTGTTGTCAGTTTTTTTTTTAATTAAAGCTCACCTACTAGATTTGAAGTGATATCTTATTGTAATTTTAGTTAGCATTTCTCCTGTGATATTTCGTGATATTTCAAATCTTCTCATTTGTTTATTGATAATTTCTTCAACTTTGAAGAAATGTTTATTCAAATTCTTTGTTCTTTTAAAAATTCAGTTGTCTTTTTGTTGTTGAGAGCTGTGTGAGTTTTTTTTTAAAGAGAGAGAGAGAGGAGAGAGAGAGAGAGAGAGAGAGAGAATTTTTAATATTTATTTTTTAGTTCTCGGTGGACACAACATCTTTGTTGGTATGTGGTGCTGAGGATTGAACCCGGGCCGCACGCATGCCAGGAGAGCTCGCTACCGCTTGAGCCACATCCCCAGCCCCCTGTGTGAGTTTTTATATGTTCTCAATATAAGTGACTTATCAGAGATATACATGAAAATATACTCATGTATATTTTCCCATTCTGCATTATCTTTTTACTTTTTTGATAATGCCTTTTAAATAAAACAGCTTTTAATTTTTCTGATATTTAATTTCTAACTTGCTTCTCTCTTATAACTTTAAGATTTTTATTTGCCCTTTTGAAAATTTGATTATTCAGTATCCAAATGTAGTTTTTTTTTAGTTTATCCTACTTGGAGTTAATTGAACTTTATGGATGTGTAGATTGTTTTTCATTAAATTTTGGAACTTTTTACTATCTATATATCAATATGTGTGATATTCTCCCAAAGGTTGCTTAGGCTGTATATATTAATATATTTTTGTTCTTTTTCTTTTCTTTCGTTTTTCCTACCCCCACCTTCACAGAGGTTCTTAGGCTGACCTTGAACATAAGATCCTCTGGTTTTAGCCACCCAGGTTTCTGGTATAACAGGCAAGAACTACTGTGCCCAGGTTATTCATTCTTTTTCTTCTCTGGAATTCAGTGGAGCTGTTTTCTTACTCACTGATCTTACATCTGCCACATCATATCTTATGTTGAACCCCTAATTCCAGTCATTGTACTTTTTTAGCGCTAGAATTTCTACTTTGTTCTTTGTATAAAAAGTTTCTCTTTCTTTAATGTAATTCTGTATTTAATGAGACATTCCTCTTTAGACATACTTTCTCTAAGTTCTTTAAACAGTTTTCTTTTGTTCTTTAAAACATTTGATTTAAAATCTTTACCTAGTTAACACAGCATTCAACTTGGTTGAAAATTGAAATTTTTTAACAATTTTTTTCTACTAAGGACTTAACCCTTTTAATTTTAACTTTAATTTTAATTTTGAGACAAGATCTCACTAAGTTGCTGAGGCTGGCATCAAACTTGCAATCCTTCTGTCTCAGCCTCTGGAGTTGCTAGGATTACAGGTGTGAATCACTATACCCAGCTAAAAATTGAATATTTTAAATAAATATAATATTATACTTCTGGAAATGAGATTTTCTGCTCATTTCTAAAAATTGAGCATTTGGAGTTAATCTTATTTGGAGTTAATTGCTCATTCAGTGCTCAATTTTTTTGGGGGGGATGATGATTTTTATTGTTGATAACATTGTTTGGTGAATTTTCTGAATTCTGTGTAGTCTATATTCTTTGTCAAGTGTGTCCATTTTAGCTTAATGGTCAGATAATGATTAGATACAGATTTCCTTACTTGTCTCTATATAGTAAGTGGTCCAGACTCTGCCAAGGGCTCTAAGTGTATATTGAGACACATCTTCAATACTCAGGCAGCAATTCTGTCTTAGCCTTCACATTCTGCTTGTTCATAGCCTATTGATCAATCTATAAGAACTTAAAGCTTTTCAGCTCTGCATGTGTGCCCAGTTCTACATCTGTGTGGTTGACCACCTAGATTTACATGAATATATCAGAACTTGCATTTTTTGTTTGTTTGTTTTGGTATGCCCTTTAGTCCCTTTCATCACTGTTTAAGAATTTTCATTGTAGAGATCTTTTACCTCTCTGGTCAGATTTATTCCGTGGTGGTGGTGGTTTTAATCTTTTAGAAATATATTGCTTGCTTAATTTGTTTTTCAGTTGGTATTTAACAGTGTCCTTTTTAAAAATTTGTTTTCATATCCTTCAACTTTACAGAATTAGTTTTATTAATTCTATGATAAATGCTCTATGAAAATAATGAATTTCCCATATTTTTCTATATTGATAAAGAGTGTCATTCTTAGAATTTAATTTTATCAAATTCTTATTGTATATTTATTGGAATATTTTTCCTCTTTTAATTGGTAATATGTTACATTATTAAAACTTCTTATTGGTTCTTACATTCCTAAGATTCACTCTTGGTCACTTCAAAAAAAAAGAAAGAATGCATACTACATTTAGTTTGCCAGCATTTTATTTTTTTGTTTATACATCTATATTCATAGATGAGATAAATCTATAGTTTTCATTTCTTTTGTTTCTTTAATTCTTAATATTATATTTATTTCTCCAATTGTCTGTTTTCCTTTTTTAATTTTTTTTAGTTGTTGATGAACCTTTATTTTATTCATTTATTTGAATGTGATGCTGAGAATTGAACCCAGTGCCTCACACGTTATGCAAGAGCTCTACCACTGAGCCACAACCCCAGCCCCCATTGTCTGTTTTCTAATCAGAGTATAGTTTAGTAATAGCCTATTTCTTATAGATTGTGAAAAACATATTTATAAAGCCATCTGACCAGAGTCTTTTCATTAGGGAGGCATTTGATCATTCATACTGTTTTGGTAAGTTCATCTTATTCGAAAAAATATTCCTACTTAATTCATGTGATTTTTTTTCTCAAAATTTGTTTTTAAACCATCTATTTTCTGGAACTTTTTTGTGTTCATGTAATTCTTTTAGAATTTGTTTTGTTTTACCTGAGGTTTTTTTTCCTCTTTCCTTCGTAATATATATATTTGAAGATTAATAGCTACCAGGAAATTAGATAGAAAAAAATAATGTATGCATGCCCTATAAAAAGTATATTCATTAAAATTAGAATACTCACGTTAAAGTTTTTATATGATATATTCTTTCTTCAGATTCTTTAACAGATTAAAAATGTTTTTTTAAATTGGAAAATGAATTTTTCAACTTTAAAATAAAAGTTTAAAAACAGCTAGAAGAAGAAATTTAAGTTTAGTTTATACATGTATCTCTTATATGTATTTCCTGAAGCAGACTATTATACTAGAAAAAAACGTGAGCTTTGCTGCTAGATGGACTTGGTTTCAAATTTCAACCTTGCTTTTTTTCATTGAAAAATCTTGGGTAATTCAATAATCTCCCTAGTTTTCTTTTAAAAGTGAATAGAATTATAATAATACTTATCTGGCAGTGTTATTTTAAGAATAAAATATCTAACATACATAATTAACATACTTAATCCAGTGCCTGGTATATTACAAGCACTTAAAAATAGTAACAATCATTATTACATGTTTAGTAATTAAAGTTTAAATTTTTCAACTTTGCAAACTACCCAAGAAATTCATAACAGTCTCCTGTATCTATAATTTATATAAAAGATTGGATATTCTGGTATTCTCTTTCTCTTTAGCAATGTTACTTGTATTGCTTTACACTTAAAAGTCAGCAAAAACAGTAAGAAGAATTAAGAGTTAAGAGAGGCTACCTTGCCAAAAAAAAGAATCTTTCTGGCAGGTTTACCTTAGTAATTTTTAGTTTAAAATTTCACTTTGACCTTTACTTCTTCGTTTTAATACTATTTTGATTTTCAAACTACTAAGGAATTGCCAAAAGAATTACTTCATCTAGTGCCAAAGTCTTTACCATCTAGCTTTTCCTTAAATAGCTAAGAATGTGCTTGAGAATTCTGACCATAGCTGATTAATTGAAGAAAATTATAAGTGAAGATATATATCATTTTGATGGATAGAATGAAATTCAGTTTTTGAGACTGAATGTATTTTGGAAAAAGATTGTGGTAACTCTAAATTTCTCTATTTTAATCACCACACTGTTTATGAATAGTAGAACTTAGTTGCATACAGTCTGTGACTAAGCAAGAATTATTGTTACATTCTTTATGAAAACCTGATTATGAACACATATACTTGCCCAGGATTTTTTAATGAGTTAAATTTTATTTTTTCACCTATTGGTAACTGGTTACATATATTGTTATTATAAATAATGTGACATACATTGAATTATTTTCAATTTATTGCATATGCTTGAAATATAGATTAAATATGGGTTTAGTGTAGATAAAATCTTTATAACAACACATTTTTATGCTTTCGGTTGAATAACTTTTAAAAGTCATATATAAACACCAGTCTATGAAGTTTAATCTCCATAATAAACAACATACTTTTTATAGTTTGAAAAGTTAAAAACAACACTACAATGTATTGTAGTTTTGGGATGCTCAAGTACATTATTTATCTGCCCCTAAAAAAATCTCTAAGGTAAGCATTTTTATGCTCATTTGAGAGACAAGGGAACTTAGATTACTTAATTCAAGTTAACTTATACATTACTATTTTATCTGTAGTATAAAAATGTTTTCCCAGTAGCTGGATCGTGTGACACTTGCCTGTAATCCCAGCTGCTTGGGAGACTGAGGTTGAAGGATTGCAAATTCAAAGCCAGCCACTGGAACTTAGCTGAGGCCATGTCTCAAAATAAAAAATGGCCTGGGGATGTGACTCAGTCAATAAGCCCTCTGTCTGCTGAGTTTAATTCCTGGTTCCCCCAAAAAATTCCTTCATTCATTGAAATGTATGTATCAATACATTAAATTAATACATTACAATACATTGCATCATACATTACAATCATAGCTTTTCGAGCTTTTTGTAATGTTCTTCATTTCTCTAGTTTGTATGTTTACATATGCCTACACAATCACATAAATAGCTATATTTAAATAAGTTTTTCCAGTAATGTATAAGGAAAAGCACAGTTATGTGATCTCTTTTTATATATACAATAAAATATAAACCTAGAGGAAAACTGAAAATTCTCTAAGAGTATTCTGAGCAGTGTTTGATTGAAAACAAAAGTTTAGCTTTGCATCTATTCTCTTTACTATTTGTGTTCCAAAACAATTATCTAATAATCCCTCCATGAGCAATCTGGAATTTTGTAGCACTTTTATTAAGATATAAAGATTGGAAATCTTTATCTTAATAAAGGTTAAAATGTGTCGGCCCTGTTGAAATGAAAAAAAATAAAAATGTTTTATTGAAAACATTATCTTTTGAAATTTGGTTTTTCCATAATATTGCATGATTTGTTCCTATCCTACCTCATCTCAAAATACAATTAATGTAGTTTTAATATAAGGAAATAAGGGTTGGTTGGATTTGGGTATAGGATATCAAAAGATCTTGATTACTTGATTGAAAAATGATTTTCTCTCTCTAAACTTCTAGTTTAGAGAAGGAAAAAAGTGAACAAATTCCTAGACAGAGACCTTAATGCATTCCTTAAGTTCTATAAATACCCTATCCAAAAATTATGTTTAAAAATTAGACTTATGTGGGGCTGGGGCTGTAACTCAGTGGTAAAGTGCTTGCCTCACGTGTGTGAGGCATTGGGTTCCATCCTGAGCATCACATAAAAATAAATAAAGATACTATATGTTCATCTACAACTAAGTAAATATTTTTTTTAAAAAGTTAGACTTATGTAACAATCATATGAGTAGACTAGATAGGACAGGAGGGTTGGAGGGGAAGGGAGGGGGAATGGGGTTATAAATGATGATGGCATGTGATGATCATTATTATCCAAAGTCATGTATAAAGACACAAATTGGTGTGAATATACTTTGTATACAACCAAAGATATGAAAAATTGTGTTCTGTATGTGTAATAAAAGTTGCAATGCATTCTACCGTCATATATAAATAAATAAATAAAATCTTAAGGGAATGATGATTGTGTATGTGTATTTGGATGGTGAAATGTGGGGATTGTGTCATTTGTCTCTTCCACATTTTTGTAGTCTTCAACATTCATATCGCCTATATTTAACTTGTATAATAAAACATGAATATATAAATTGAATATATATACAAATATGTAAATGATAGATAATAAGTCTTTTATGGCAGGCACTTCTCCCATGAGAATTTTTAGGTTCTCTACACAACTCTCCCATGAGAATTTCTAGCTTCTCTACACAGCCCTATCAATATAAGATTCTCCATTTTGTTTTCTTGATTTGATGTTTGTTTAAATTGTTACATGTGTAATTACTTTACTTTATTATGAATCTTAAGACTACTTACAGCATGAATTAGAGAAAATTATCTGAGTGAAAATTAATGGAAATTTAAATGTTTTCATCTTTCACACCAGTGCATTATCTAGCCCAGACTCTGTGTGTGTGTGTGTGTGTGTGTGTGTGTATTCTTGAGAACTATCCTAGATTATTTTTCATTTAAAAATATTGCCCTAATTTGAAAATACATTTTTACTTCAAAAAAAAGAGTTAAATGGTGTTAATTTCATTTAAAATATTCCTGAAGGTATTATATTTTTTACAAACTCAAAAAAAAATTAGAATTGTGTAACAATCATATGAGTTGGTCATTGAATGGTAAAATACTCTTATGCAGTATTGCATTTTTATTCATTTTTATGTTTTTTAATTTTGTTACATTTTAATTATGCATAATAGTGGAGTTCTTCATGACATATTAATTTACACATATAACATGAATTGTTTCACTTCATAATATTAATTTTAAATTTTCTTTTTTAAACTGTGAAGTCAATGCCATACATATATCTTTTGTATAATACATTTTTTCCATTTTAAATTACAGATATACAAAGGATTATATGTATAAAATACCAACATTCTATTAATTCTAATGAAAGAAAAAAGTATAAATTATACAAATAAAAACATAATCTAAAATTATTTGCCTTAAGAATATATTTTGTATAGTCTCTATGCTTACAAACAAAATAAAGTATTTAGAAAATTTGCTTTTAGTGGCTAAAAAATTATTGAATATTTGATTCAAGAACAGCAACTACAAATTAAATATTTCAAGAACTACAACTAAAAATTTAAAAAATTTCTCTAAAACTCTGGTGTTAGTTTAATGGGGATACTCCGAAATGTGATTTGGTGCTTTTCTCTTTCAGCTTTTAGATTTTTTTTCTTTGTGGTGTACCTTTGACATTTTAACTATAATATGCTGTGGTAAAGATCTTTTATGATCCTATCTAGTTGGATTCAATAAGACTCCTGCACATGGATATTCATATCTTTCAAAAAATTAGGGAAGTTTTCTCACTTTTAAGTATGCTAAATTTTAGTTCATTGACTAGGCTTTCTATGCCATTGAATTTTTCTCCTTGACTTCTGGTATTCCAAAAATATGGGAGTTTTTTTATACACTGGTGTCCCCAAAGGTCTTGAAAACTGTGTTTTGTTTTGTTTTTCTTTTTCCCCATTTTCTTTTATTTTCTTTTTTGTCTGTGAGATTTCAAAAGATCTGACTGCAAGTCTTCAAGTTCAGATATTTCCTCTTCTCCCTGATCTAGTTGTTGCTATGGCTTTCAATCATTTTTTATTTTATTTTATTTTTTTACTTAAATTCTTTATTTCCAAGATTTCCATTTATTTCTTTTTCAAAATCTTTATCTCTTTGCCAAATTTCTCATTCATATGTGGCATTGTCTTTCTGATTTCATTTAGTTGTTTATCTGTATTCCCCTTAGATCTTTTTTTTTAATTTTTAGTTGTAGTTGGACACAATACCTTTATTTTATTCTTTATCAGCTATTTCTTCCTTATGTATTTCTTTGACATCTGTTGCTAGAGTTAACTGTGTTCTTTTGGAGGCATATTATTACTCTTTTCTCATTTCTTTTACTCCTACATTGATATTTATATATCTCATGGTTTAGTTATCTCT
Organism: Ictidomys tridecemlineatus; assembly: GCF_052094955.1. Lineage (NCBI taxonomy): Eukaryota > Metazoa > Chordata > Mammalia > Rodentia > Sciuridae > Ictidomys > Ictidomys tridecemlineatus. The sequence goes on from NC_135485.1 coordinate 97,385,017, forward strand.
ATTGCTTTTATGGGGTGGTTATTTTAGTAAGTGGCTTTTTCCTGAAGATATGTTCTGGAGTGTTGATTTCTAAGGAGTATTGACTTTCTTTCTAGCTGGGCACCATAATGTAGTCTCCTTATAGCTTCTTTAGCTATGATTGAATGAATTTGGGTAAAGTACATAGCATGGCAGTCTGAGAGTCACACTGTCCCTGTGAGCTATTCAAGAGTAGGGACACTAGCAATTCAGGCAGGTGTGATACTGACAGCATTGTGTGTAGGAAGCTCACTTTGGCTGTTCATGATGGGAATGACAGCCCCTATCAGACAATGGGAATTTCCCCAGACCTTGTTGATGCTAGCTATGCCACTAGCAAGGCCTCTGTTTCTAGCCACAACAGTGGTGAGAGGCCTGAAACATTTGTCCTTTGACCAATGTGGGCCTAGATACTGCATGGAGAGAGGTAATGGCAGTAACCAAAGCACCCCCTCTGTGGTACTCACCTAATTCTGACTATAGTGCATGGTCATACAGGGTGTGAGGATATTGTGGCAGAGGGAAATATATAGATAGAGTGATAGCAAGAACCATTGTGTTCCTGTCTATTACCAGTAGTGCATGTCTGAGTGCCAGATTGGGGCTTTTGCTAGGCAAATTCCACTAAGCTCTCTTTGGCCATGCAGACCCAGGGCAGATGCCTGGAGCTAGGGCTTTTCTTCCCACAAATCTTTTATCTATTACCCCAGGAACCACAGAGTTACTGAAAGCACCCCCAGCATGCCCGTGTAGTCCAGGTATCCACAGGAACTGCGGTGCTTCCTTCCTACCTAGTCAATAACAGGATCTTGAGTATTGTGCAGGGTGATGACCTCATGGGTCTGTGCCTTCAGTTCTGTAATTGACATGAGTCCACAGGCAGCGGCCACACTTTTGGTCTCATAGGGTAGTATCTTGATCTCTTGGTTTTCAAGGGTGGCAAACTCCATTCTCCTCCATGTGGCAATACCCATCCCCTACAGAGTAGGGTACTCAGTGGAATTAGGTCATAGTCAGTCTCCTGGGCCAAGTTGGGTTACAAGGAAACTGCCTTAAAGCTATGGCAATGAAATATCTGTGAAGCCCCAGTTATAGGAACATGCAGAGGTTTCTGATCTTGAGAATAGTCCAAATTCAGATAATGGGTCACTTTTCAAGATAGCTTCAGGCTTCAGCACTCTGGGTGTACACTAGATGATGAAAACATTTTCCAAAACAAAGCTACTATCCAGATTTCAGGTTTACTTACCTAAATGGGCTGGAAGCCTGGGAGGGTTGTGAAACTTTCCCCTAGCTAGGATTGCCAGCACCTGCACTAATAGAGTTTATTGGGACTCACACTTTCACCCTTACCTCTGCAAAGGAGTCACTCCTTTCCCTCTGTTGTGGAGCTGGGGTGGCAGATGTTAGAGTATTTATTTCTCTTTCTATGATGTTGTTCTTGGTCTCTGAAACTTTCAAGGTTCAGTCTCTTGCTGATTTCCATTGTTCTCCCACAATCACCTCAAAAATGTAGTTATACACTTAGTTCTTCTTTGTGAATGAGGAGGTAAGTGCTGGGGCCTCTATTTTCCTATCTGGGATCCTCCTTCAAAAATATCATCTTTTAGACCACAAGTAAATTTCAGAAAGTTAAATATTAAGTGCCAACAATACTGACAACATTTTAATGTAAACAATTTTATTAGAAACAGGTACCTGTTTTATTATAGAATAGTTATTTACACTCTATAAAAAATAACCAGTATCTAAATTTAAGAGAACTACACCGTAGTATCTACAGTATCCACTATTCATAACACACAATGTAAATATATGGCTACTGTTCACCAGCCCCAGGTTTGATTAAACAAAACAATCCAAGAGTATCATCAGTAATTAAAGTACAATGCTTGTTGCTGAGTTCCTGGCATACAATAGTTAACATTTTAACCGATAAGTGTGTAATTTTACTGTGAAATCTGAGCTGCAAGGTTATTTTGCCACAATTCATGAGGCACACAACATTTTTTGGATAAATATACAGTTAAAAATACAAAATAATAAAAATCAAAACAAATCTTATAACTCCTAGAAATAATACTTTAAAGATATTAAAAATGGAAAATATTTGTTTTCTTTTATAAAGAAGAGAATCTAAAATTAAAATTCTAGAATATCTAGAAAATCAGTTCTGGATATCAGAACATGTTGGGTATAGCAAACGTAGATATGTCTATCAGGGACAATGGTTCATACCTATAATCCCAGCTACTAGGGCAGTTGGGACACTAGGATCACAATTTCCTGGCCAGCCTCAGTATAGTTTATGGATACATTAAGAAAAGAGCCATTCTTATATTTGGGCCCCCAAGGCCTAAGTCAGTGCATACCAAATAGTGTATTATCAATATGTGTGTATTTAGTTGAAGTAACTACCATAAATAATGTTATTACTAGTTAACCTTTAGTTGAACAAAGTATTTGGATAATTAATGATAATCCCTTACTCACCAAGTATGCTAGCTCTGTCTACTTTTTATTCATGACATGCATTATGTTTACAATTATATATTTATGTGTTCATTTGTTTTATCATTTACTCCTCCATCAAGGACCCAGTAGAGATTAGATCTTATTCACCATGGTATCACCAGTGCCTGTTAGTTTATGGCATATAGTAGATAACCAATGAGTATTTTGAATGTATTAATTGAAATAGTTAATTCATTATTCCATAGTTTAGTCTTTTTTAAGATTTTTTTTGGGGGGTGCGAGGAATTGAACTCAGGGTTAGAGATAGGGTCTCACTGAATTGCTTAGCACCTCGCTTTTGCCGAGGCTAGCTTTGAACTCACAATCCTTCTGCCTCAGCCTCCTGAGCCGCTGGGATTACAGTCATGGGCCACCATGTCCAGCTTGTTTAGTCTATTTTTGATAAGACAATGTATCTGAGAAATTATTCTTAAAATCTGTAATATTTGTTGAGCATACAAATTTGAGGCTCCATGCACACTCCATATCTATTAATCAATCTCAAAGGGTTGGATTCTAAGCCAAGCATGGTGGTGCACACCTCCCAGCAGCTAGGGAGGCTGAGGTAGAAGGATCTTGAGTTCAAGGTGAGCCTCAGCAATTTAGTGAGGCCCTAAGCAACTCAGTGAGACTCTGTCTCTAAATGAAATATTAAAAAGGGCTGGGGATGTGACTCAGTGGTTAAGCACCCCTGGGTTCAATCCTGGTGCAAAAAAATTTTTTTTGAAGTTGACTTCTGCAATTTATAATCTTACTGAGGTCCCTGAGTGAGTCCTGAAAAGAATATCCACATGGTTTTCTCTTGACTCTTGTCCTGAGAAGTTAGTAGGCATTTGTTTATAGAGAGAATATATCTCAAAATATTCATATTTATGGGTATAGTTCTTATTTTCATTTGTTTCATTTTATTTTATTTTTACACCAGCCTACTTGTTTTGGTATTCAGGCCTAACCTTTTGCAACAAGTTAGCTTTCATGAACAAAAGCTATAAATCCGTTTCATTACTTAATAGTTTCAGCCTGTTCACTCTCTGAGCCTTTTGGGGGCTGGGAGTGCTAGGGTGTCCAACATGCTAGGCCAGTGCTGTACCACTGAAGTACATCCCCAGCCCTGAGCCTCTCCTTTTGTCTTTACTGCCAGCAGGCAGCCAGTTTTCTTTTCTCCCTAGCTCTCCCAGGCCTTCTTGATGCATTTTGTGAAAGCAGTTTCTAATCAGCAGTACCAACCCACAACACTAGAATTTCCAAGGTCACCCATGTGGAAATAAATTAGAGTATGAAATCCATCTGGACTCAAAAAATTTAGATTGCTTACTCTTACTGATGTTTTTACTCTCTTGAAATCAGCAACTGTAACCTCATTAAATCAATTCAAAGTATGTAGTGATCTAATTAGTGATCTGTGGGATATTAATACATGAGTATGTGTGAGAATGACTATAAACACAACTGTCATAACATGGAAGCATTGGGAATCTAAAGTGACTGACTTCTCCCTCCTAAAAACTTAAAGACATGAACAATTTTACTTCAAGAGAAGAAATGAAAAGAAGCAACAACAACAACAACAACAAAAAAAAAGTGATGGATTAAAAAGCCAAAAGAAAAGACAGTGATTTTTTTCCCAAAGGAAGAAAAAATTTTCTTTTTCTTGCCCACTTTCCCAGGCAGTGAATTTTGACTAAGTATTATTCATTCAGTGGGCATTTGTTGAGCATTTATTACATTCTAAGTGTTGAGGTTTTTTGTTTGTTTGTTTGTTTTCCATAATGTGAACTGCATCTTTTCCACGTACCTGCTAATTATAAGTATGTGAGTAAAAGAAGTTGGGACAACATCCTGAGTTCAGATGAAGAAAGAAAAAAAAATGGCCCTGCCATGCCCCATTATGGACTGTACTATTCATTCTCTAAACTCAAATGTTAGCTACTTGTGTATAGAGTTGGCAAGACTTTTATCACTTTAGATAAAGTTCCTTTCCCACAGCATATCAGTTACAAATTTAGCATCTAATTTAATTCAACACACCAGAATACTGCTTTTGGCAGATGGAAATAATATATAGGACAAAAAAATTAAAAAACATGTATCAGAATGTAAAATGAACCAAACGTTGTCTCAAATTCTTTGGAGAGGCAAGTATAAATTTTGAAAAACATAACAAAATAACTGAGGGATGATTTTTATTTCCAGGTGAAAAAAACTGTAAATTAATGATACATGTTTATCATTTCTTTTTATTCATAAACCTTCATATATTTCTCTTATAAAAAATCTAATTGTTGGAGTTAGGGTTGGGGCTCAGCGATAGAGAGCTCGCCTAGCACATGGGGGTACTGGGTTCGATCCTCAAAATAAAGGTATTGTGTCCAACTACAAAATATATATTTTTTAAATCTAATTGTTGTTTCACTGTAGCAGTCTGACACTTAGAAAATGTAAATGATGTTTGCCACCATATTTTAAAACATTTACTATTGAACTTTTAATGTGAAATTATCTTGGGGAAACCAGAATTTGTTATCCCTTAAAATAGGGATAATGATATTAAAACTGTTTTCTTCCTGTAAGATAGAGAAATGGCTAGGTTTTCTCATCCTAAATCATCAAATAAGTAAACATCACTCTTCTGATTTCACTGTGCACAAGTATCCTCTGTATGGAAGAGTGCTCTATCAATTCAGCAAGTGAAACAAGCATAGGGAAAATGTCCAGAGTTACACAAGTATTGCACCATTGGTGTTCTAGGCTGTACTGACAATGATTAGCAGAAGGAGAGGTGAAGAGGAAAAGAAAGAAATGTTTGGAAATTTTGATGGCAGGGCTGTTAGGATTGGGTTCTTGATAGGAATTACAAAAGAAGAAAATAATATGAATTAGTATTGTCTTTGGTGAAAATAACAATTGTCATGATGTAGCACAGAGCATCCTACTTAGAATTTCCAAAACTGGGAGCTGAACCTATCTGAGACAAAGGCACACTTCCCTAAACACAGAAGAGATATGCCTTGACATAGCTTTAGCATATCCACATTGCAGTTGCCAGAAAGGCAATGCTGGTGACAGTTTTTATTCCTCTACAGCCTGATTTAATTCAGTATTGATTTGAGACAGCTCTGTAGCAATGTTTTCCACCAGCAAGTCTATAGAATATATTTTCTTCATGAAGAGTGATGGGTACAGATAGTGTAATTCCAACTAGATAATGAATATCTGGGGTCTTGCACAGAGGTCTTTCTTATGCAACCTCAAAGTTCAGGGATGTCATTTCATGTATCACTGACATTCCATGGCATTTAAAGTGAAATAGATTCTGGCACAATTTTACAGAAGGGTTAGCAACAACAGACACAGTTATTACCTACAGGATTCAGCAAATCTAATGATTTTCAGTTTTCAGGGTATAAATATCCTATTTATTCAGCCATTCTCTTAGCATTTCTAATAAAATACTCAAATAAACAAGTCTTATTGTATGAGATTTGACAATTATATATAAATTTTCTACATTTTAAAATTATCTGAAATTTTAACTTATTAGCCTGATTTATACAGAATCTAACAAAGAAAAGTACAGAATGTGAAAGGAAAAGGCAGTTTTATCTGCAGCATCCTCATATCTGCTAGAGAATTACTGCTAAAGGTTATTTCTTTGTTCACTCACACCCAAAATGAGTAAAATTCTCCCAAAACTTATTGCAAAGTACACGTATCTGAATTATAGGTTACTATTCAGAAGTCGTAGAGAAATTAAGCAAAACTACTCACTTAACAAAGATGTGGTAAGCTCATAGAGTCTAGACAGATTTGACTTAATATATTTTCAACTTTTATATTTTCAAATGGATAGCTTAAAATGTTTATTTTCTTGGATAAATTAAATAGTTCTCAATAATTCTAAATATATCTTTATGGTAAACTAGATTCCCAAATGTATTTGTTATTTTTTAATGTCCTTGTTTCAGTTACATTTGTCTTTTGTAGTTTCTATCCTTTCTAGTAACAAAAGGTTATTAAAATTGTAATCATAGTACTCATTTGAACATATATATATATTAGAATTGTTTTATCTTTGTTCTTAATATTTGGGGAAAAATAATTTTGCTATTTTTATTGTTACTGAACTAAATTTATATAGATAAGTAGGGAAAGTTAATGTCTGATATTGAGAGGGTTTTTCCCCCCAAGAACAAGATACATTTTCTATTAATTCATGACATTTTTTTAAGTTTCTTTATGACATTGTAAAGTTTTCTTGCATATTTGTTTGTGTTATTCCTAGCTATTTTAACCTTCTGTTGTTATTTCTGGGACATTCTACTTCATTATATTTTCTAGCTGAATTTTTTTATAGAGAGATATATTGTTGATTTTACAATTTGGTGTAATAATTAAGAGTACAGACTTTCAGGTCTTTGTTACTAACACTGACCGACCAGATGCATAAACTTAAGCAAATCTCTTGACTTTTCTATGCCTGTTTGCTTGTCTTTAAAATAGGGATAATGACATGTAATAAATATCTTAAAGGGCTGACAGGAGGATCAAATGAGTTGATATATGTAGAACAACTGCTGGTACATAGTAAATACAAAAAATGTGTTTGCTGTAATCATTATCATCATTTTCAGCCATCTTACTGTTCTCTCTTTTGAAATATTTTTGCCAGCTGATTCAGATTTCCATTTGCAAATTATGATAATTTTGTGTATTTTTTCCAATTGTATACATCTTATGTTTTTCTATAATTTACTTGTTTCACCTTTTTCTTCAGAACAATATTAAATAATGATGATAATAGTGGACTTCTTTATCTTACACATGGATTTAATGGTAGTGTCTTTAGTGGTTTGCTGTCTTTGGATTTGAATGATAAATTTTACTATGTTATGAAAGTGTCATGCATTATGATTTCTTAAAAATTTTATCATATATGTTATTTACATCTTGTTCTGATGATCAATAGGAGGTAAAGATAAGCTATGACTATTGACTACTGAAATTTGCCTGTGTTTTATTTCACCTTTCAGAATCAGCTTTAAGTCTAGACTAAATCCTGATCAACTATTTGTGTAAAAGGAGTCGTTCTTATCAGAAACTGCCAAACTTTTTGTTTAAATTAGTGTTATATTTGAAGTCCCTGCTCATAGCTGGTGTGATATGATCACAAAAATTCATAGAATAGGCAATTTTGTGATTTTTGAGTGGAAATTGGAAAAAAATATTTATAAGACTCTACAAATATAGAAACTTTACTGAAAATTTTGAAAAAGTGATCATTATTTCTAGTAATAAGTAATTTACTTTTGTGAAGATGCTGCTACCAACTTATGTGGCTTTATATGTCCACTTGTCATTTGTTGGTTCTTTTCTTTTTGAATACTGGGAGTTAAACCAGGGACACTATATTGCTGAGCTACATCCCCAACAGTTAAGTTGCCCAGGCTGAACTTGAACTTGGGAATACTCCTGTCTCAGTCTCCCAGTAACTGGGATTACAAGGCATACACTACTGGGCCAGCAGTTAATTCTTGATTATATGTATTATTCTTATCATTATTGAGACTTAAGTAGCCTCCTGTGTTTTAACCCATAATTTATTATCAGGTTTTACAATTGAATAGCTATTTTATTTCTAGAAATAAAATTCTTATAAACACATTTTACTGTCTCTGGCAATATGGCCCAAAAAAACAAAAAATAAAAAACATTAGTGAATATGTATGTTCAGAATAAATAAATATATACACACACACACACTCTTTATATAGTATTTTAAAGATTTTTTTAACTACCAAGAAATATTATCCATATTTTTTCTTTGGGTTACTTTCTTTTTATATATTTAGTTATATTAAGCCAAAAGAAGGATATGAAGTTTTTTTTATTTAGTAATCTTAGCATCGAATATATCTAAAATATTGCTGTAATTCATCTGTAGCATTATAATTGATAATTTTAATTACAATGGCTATTTTATTTAACATACTTTATGTACATAAAATAGTTTTAGTTTTTCTTTTGGTTTTCTTTTTCATTGAGACATTTTATACATCTTTATGGGGTGCACTATGGTAATTTAACACATGTATACAATATGTAGTAATGAAATCAAGGTAATAACCATTTCCCTCTCAAATATTAATTATTTTTACATGTTGGAAATTTCATACTGTATAGTTATTTCAAAATTCATCAGATTTTTTTAACCAATAGCTCTCCTATTGCGCAATAGAAAAATCAGAACCGATTCCTCCTCTCTCTGTTTGTTGCCTCCTATTGAACTTGTTTCCATCCCCCGCCCCCTGTCCTTTGTCTTCCCCAACTCTCTAATGACCACTATTTCATTTCATCTGTAAAGTAGACTTATTAGTAATACACAAATGAATGGGAACATATGGTATTTACTTTTGTGTGCCTGGCTTACTTTACTTATATAATGAACTGTAGAAAGGATTGCATTCTTCTTTATGACTAGAATACTCCATTATGTACACATACCACATTTTTCTCTATCCATTCATCCACTGATCGGCATGTATGTTAATTCCATGTATTAGCTATTGTGAATTATGCTGCAATAAATATCAGAATACAAGTAATTTTTGGTATGATTTCATCTTCTTTGGATATTTTTCTATGAGTGGAAATGCTGGATCATATGGGAGTTCTATTTTTAGTTTTCTGAGGAATCTACATAATGTTTTCCATAATGACAGTACTAATTTACATTCCCACCAGCAGTGGTTTTTTTCTATTTTATTTTGTTATATTTTTTTGTCTTTTTGATGACAGCTATTCTAATGGTGATGAAATTATATCTCATTGTGGTTTTGATTTGCATTTTCATGTTCTTGTTGCTCATTTGTATGTCTTCTTAGAGAATTTTCTATTTATTTATTTATTTCATTAGCTCATTTTTTGTCAGATGAAGAGTTTGCAAATATTTTCTCCTATTCTTCAGGTTATCTCTTAATTCTATTGATTATTTCTTTTGTTATATAGAAGCCTCTTAGTTTGATATAATCCCATTTGCCTATTCTTATTTTGGTTTCCTGTGCTTTTGGGGCCCTATCTATAAAAATCATCATCTATCCAGTGTTGTCAAATATTTCCCTCATGTTTTCTTTTAATAATTTCATAATTTCAGGATTTACATTTAGGGTCTTTGATCCTTTTGACTTTATTTTTATGTTCATTGAGAGGAAGAGATTTAGTTTCATTCTTCTGCATATGTGTATTTAATTTTGCCAGCATCATGTATTGAAGAGACTCTCCTTCATTTATGTTCTTAGAATCTTTGTTAAAATTAGTGGCCTGTTATGAACATGGATTAATTTCTGGGTTCTTTATTCTGTTCCATTGATCTTTGTATCTGTTTGGGTTAGTATAACTTTGTAGTATATTTCCAAGTCAGATGTTGTGATGCTTCTAGCTTGCTTGTTTGCTTGTTTGATATTTGTTCCAGATTCATTTGGCTATTATGGGTCTTTTGTGGTTCCGTATGATTTTTAAGATTTTTTTCTATTTCTGTGAAGATATTCATTGGTGTTTTGATGGAAATTTCATTTAAACTATAGATCACTTAAGGAAATATGGTTATTTTAACATTAACTCTTCCAATTCATGAATGCTCAATAGTCTTCCATTTTTCTCTGTTCTTTACAATTCATTTCATCAGTGTTTTATTATTTTGCTGTAGATATTTTTCACTTCCTTGGTTAAATTCATTCCTAAAACTTAACAATTTTATAGCTATTGTGAGTAGGACTGGTTTCTTGATTTCTTATTCAGTGAGTTCATTCATGAGACAAAAATGCTACTCTTTTTTGTATGTTGATTTTATATTCTTCAACTTTACTGAATTTCTTTAGCAGTGATAAGAGCTTTTTGATAAAGTAGACTTTTCTATGTATGAATTTATGTCATGTGTAAATATGGATAATTTAATGTTTTTTAAATTTTCTTCCTATTGCCTATTTGGTCTTGCCAAGATTCCCAGTGCTATATTAAATAAGAGTAACAAAAGTGGACATTCTTGTTCCAGATCTTAGAGAAACTTCCATTAGCTTTTACCCAAAGTATTATTGGCTGTGGGTTTATCATATTTAGCCTTCAGTATTTTGAAGTATGTTCCTTCTATACCTAATTTATTGAGAGTTTTTATCACAAGGAAATGTTAGATCTTATCAAATGCCTTTTGTGCATCTCTTGAGCTGATCATATGGTTTTTGTCTTCATTCATTCTGTTAATGCTTGTTTTTAAGAGAGAGCGAGAGAGATAGATTTTTTTTTAATATTTTATTTTTTAGTTATCGGTGGATACAACATCTTTGTTTGTATGTGGTGCTGAGGATCGAACCCGGGCCGCACGCATGCCAGGCGATCACGCTACCACTTGAGCCACATCCCCAGCCCCTGTTAATGCTTTTTTTTTTTTTTTTTTTTTTTTAATGGTGCTGGGGATGGAGCATAGGACCCAGGGCCTTATGCATGCAAGGGAAGCACTCTACCAACTGAACTGTATTTCTAGCACCTGTTAATGATTTTTATCAGACTTATTGATTTGTATATTTTGAACCATCCTTGTATCCATGGGATGAATCCCATGGTTTGTGATCTTTTTGATGTGTTGTTGAATTGGTTTGCTAGTATTTTATTGAGAATTTTTGCATGCATATTTATCAGGGATATGGGTTTCAACTTTTTTTTTCTTGTATTTTTGCTTCAGTAACAGGATAATTCTAGCCTTATAGAATGAGTCCGGCAGAGTTCCTTCCATTTCAGCTTTTAAAAGTAGTTTAAGAAGAATCGAAATTAGTTCTACATTAAATGTTTTATAGAATTCAGGAGTAAAGCTGTCATCAGGTCCTGAGACTTTTTTAAATGAGAGAATTTCAATTATTTCTTCAATTTCATTTCTCATTTTGGGTCTCTTTATATATATAAATATATAAATATATTTTATATATTTTCCAGTTCTTCTGGATTAAATTTTGGTAGGTTATGTGTGTTCAGGAATTTATTTCCTCTAGTTTCCAGTGTTTTAGCATAGAATAGTTAATAGTACTTTATTATGTCACTTTTATTACTCTGGTATCATTTGTAATATCTCCTTTTTCATATCTAATTTTTGGGGTTTTTTTCTTCTTGGTTATCCTAGCAAAAGAATTACCAATTTTGTTTATTATTTAAAAAAAAAACTCTTTGTTTCTATTTTTTTTGGTTTTGTTTTAGGGGTTTTTTGTTTGTTTGTTTGCTTGTTTTTTGGTCTCCATTTTATTTATTTCTGTTCTAGTATTGATTCTTTCCTTTTACTAATTGTGGGCATTTTTAGGCTGTTTACTTAAGAGTGAATGTTTTCTGGAGATATGTAAGCATTGCTATAGACTTCCCTCTCATTATTACTTTTGCTGTATCTTACAGACTTTGATGTGTTGTGATTTTCACTTATTTCTAAAATTTTTTAAATTTGTTTTGAATTTGTTCAGTTGCATGCACCATCATTTGGGTGCATGTTATTCAATTTCCATGTGCGTATATATTTTTCAATCTTGTTTTTGTTTTATTCTGTTTTAGTCTAAGAACACAGTTGTTAAAATTCTATATGATTTCAACTTTTTAAATTTATTGTGACTTGATTTGTCGTCTTAACATGTGTTCTGCCATGGAGAATATTCTATATACTGATGAGAAGAATTAAATTCTAATGCTGTTGGATGAAATATTCTGTAAATGTCTATTTGCTCTATAGTGTTATTCAACTGAGATTTTGTTGTTGTTGTTGTTGTTGAGTTTCTGTCAAGATGCTCCGTCAGTGAGGAAAGTGAAGCGTTTTTATTTTTTATTTATTTGTTGTTGTTGTTTTTGCAGGGCCGGGAGGGAGGTGGACCAGGGATTGAACCCAGGGGCACTTAACAACTGAGCCATTTCTCAGACCTTTTTTAAAAGAAATTTTTTAAGTCAGTATCTCACTTAGTTGCATAGGGCCCTGCTAAGTTGCTAGGCCAGCTTTGAACTTGTGATCCTCCTGCCTCAGCCTCAATAGTTGCTGGGATTACATTGTAGTCCCTAGCTATTGTTGTATTAAAGACTACCTCTCCCCTTATCTCTAATATTTACTTTACACATTTGGGAATCCTATTTGCACTGCATTTGTATTGACAATTGTTTTACCTTTTTTTAATTTTTGATTTTGTTATTGGTTCTTTTTTATGGTTTTCCTTTTTTAAAAATTTATGGTTCTTTTGAGTTACATGACAAGAGCATTTATTTTGATATAATTATAAAAGGTTGAAATTGAGAAATGATTTTTAGTTCCTGATCTTTTTTTTTTAATTTCTAGGGTTTAAATTGGATTTGATTCTCCTTTGACTATATTTTGAGTGTAATTCTTCACTAAGCTGGTTTTCATTTTTATTTCTTATTTTTTCATGAAAGATTTATTGAGTCTGTTTTGTAATGCAGGCTTTCTAGTCATGAATTCTTTTAGCTTTTGTTTATTATGGAAGATTTTTATGTCATCTTCTATTCTTAAGCTTAATTTTGCTGGGCATAGTATTCTAGATTGGATTGGGATCCTTTTTTTTTTCAGAGCTTGATATACATTATTACAAGACCTCCTAGATTTTAGTGTCTGGATTGAGAAATCACTTGAGATCCAGATTGATTTACCTCAAAATGTGACCAGTCATTTTTCTAGCAGCTTTCAAAATTCTATCATTATTCTGTATGTTAGGCATTTTCATAATAATTTGTCTTAGAGTGGATCTGTTATGATTTTGTATATTTATAGTCCTAGACGACTCCTATGTTTGAATTTCCATTTCATTCTTAAGGTTTAGAATTTTTTCTGATATTATTTAATTGAAATGATGCTACATTCCTTTAGCTTTTATCTGTTCTGATGAATCTTAAATTTGGCCCTTTAATGTTTTCCCAGATTTGCTGAATATTCTGTTGTAGTCTCTTAACATCTTTTCTCTATGGTTGACTTTATTTTCAAAATTATAGACTTTTTTATTCAAGGCTTGAAAATCTGCCTTTAAAGTAGTCTTAGCTACTGGTGGATTCTTTCCATTGAATTTTAATTTGATTTTTTTGATTCCTTCATTTCAAGGATTTCAGAATCTCTCTCTCTGTATTGAAGTGATCTTTCACTTCCTGTATTTTCTTTCACTTAATTCCTTATATCATCTTTTATCACATGGAACAGTTTAACTATGAACTTTTTAAATTTCTTCTTTGACATTTTCTCCACTGTGGTACCAATGTTCTCTGTCATTAAAGCATTTGGGGTTGTTTGGGATGGTTTGTTCCCTTGCTTTTTCATATAGTTTGTATATCTCCCATCTTTCATTAGTGTTCTAACTCCTTTTAAGTGAAAAACTACTTTGCGAGCTTCTTTTTCTTAAGAGCCCTGGGTTAGGTGAATATCTAGATAATGGCATTTTAATTCATTGTGTGATCTTTGCTGATCCCAATATCAGAACTACTTTAAGAGATACCCCTGAGCTCTATTTACTAGAATCAGCTCTGAGCCAAGTCTCATTCTCTTCAACCTTAGAAGAACAAAAACTTGTCGCAGCTATTCTCTGCAGTTCCTCAAACTCAGGTATATGCAGAATATAATTAACAAAATCACATGAAGAAGTTTATTTCTATCACTAAACCATGAATGTAAATGGATTAAATTCACCAATCAAAAGACATAGATTGGCTTAATGAACTTTAAAAAAAGGCCCATATATATGCTTCCTATAAGAAGCTCACTTCATTGGTAAAGACATGTAGACTAAGAGAAAGATTCGAAGAAGATATATTGTGCAAATGGAAGCCAGAAATAAGCAGAAGTGGCCATATTCATCAGATAAAACATACTTTAAATAAAATTGTAAAAAGACAAGGTCATTTTCTTAACAAAAAGATCAATTCATCAAGCAGATAAAATAGATAAAGAGGAAGCCAAGAGATGAATGGTAGATGACAGAAGTGAGCTAGGTATCGAGTCCCCATCTCCTCACATCACAGAAAGGAGACAGAAGAATTGAGAGGTGGGTGACAAAATAAATGTTCTAAGATTTGATATTACATAGTCTGAGACCTGGAAAGACTGGAAGATAGGTTCCAGGGAAGACAAGAAACATGTATTGCTGTAACCTGAACCCCAAACAGTGGATGAGAAACGGGGAGGGCCAACAGAGGGAGGAAGAAAAGGAGAGGGTAGGGGGAAAGGCCAATCTCTTAAGCTCACTTACTTAAAAACTGTTGGAAAAGACAGATAAAACTTAAAATGTGATGGTAACAGAAGGCTCCTTATAACAGTGAAAACAGCTTAAAACCAAATAGTGAAAGAAAGCTGATTTGGTGGTCCATAGCCATCTTGTGGAGCCCTCAGCTGAACAGTCACCCTCTTAAATTGGCACAGTGTCTTTCCATGCCCAAATAGCTACAAATTAAACCAGAGGGAAGTTCCTTTGATGGGACCTCTTAAGAATCCAACCAACAAGAATTTCTAGAAAGACCACTACTAGCTGTAAATAGCTGAAACCCCCTCTCACTCCTCTTCACTATGAACATCGGGAATGAAGAGAATGAAGCAGGCTGGTGGGTATCTGTGCTGTGGAAGTACGCATCTAGCCCTGCTCAGCCTCTGCGACTCAAGCAAGGGCAAAAAATTCTATGCAGCATTTGCTCACTTAGGCGACTCAGGCAGAGACAACAACAAAGCTTCTTTGCCTCAAATAAAGGAAAGTAAATTCATCAGACACTAGGAGGAAGCATCCTAGGAAAGCCAGAATCATTCCCCAGGATCCAGATTGCAGGGCCTTACAGGAGGGAAGTTGCCTGAATACCCTATTAGGCAGAAACCCAGTGGTCTTCAGGGACAAACTTGAGTAATGCCAGTGATTTTTGCACCAATAACCATGGTCCCAACGCCATGAGCTTGGAAGGAGACCTTCCTTAATTCCTGCCAAGTGAGCACAAGTATTGCCAAGGGCTGGGGCCTCTTATAGCTGAATTCCTGGAGTTGTAGTAAGAGTCCAGGTCCTTTCCCAGTTTTGAATGGGATGAATTAAGCTGGCACTTGGCACTAGTAGCTGCAGTCCCAAGAGGATAAGCTGGAAAGAAGACCTTCCCTATTTATTGCCAAGTGAGTTCAGATAGTCAGGGGTGGGTGGCCACTGGTAGGCAGGTTTCTGGATCTGCACAGAGGATGGGACTTTTCCCAGCTCCCAGACTATAATTGTAGTTGAAGCAAGGACTATGTACTAATACCTACAGTTCAAGGTAGACCTTCCTTTGTTCCTAAAAGCTTGGGTGAGACTCAGTTTCATGGCTCTGGCAGTCACTGATCCTAAAGCTGCCATGTGTGAAGGAGACTGTCCTCTGCCTAGTGAGGTATGTACTAGATTAAGGCTTCTGGCAGCATCAAGGGGTCAGCTGCTGGTCCCTGTGGTAAAATGACAATTGGCATTGGCCAGAGCTTGGATTTTAGGGTTTGGGAGAAGCCCAAAGAAGTTCCTTCTTAGATCAGCCAACTCCCCAAACTAAATTTGAAACCTGTAAGGACTTTAGAATGTTCCTGCAGTTAGGACTCCTAGTCTGCTGCTCTGATTAAGTTTGCTGACACTTTCCCACTTACCTTTTCCTGGCAATGTGAGGTTCCCCCATCCCCACCCTACAGGAGAGCCAAGTTTGTAGTTGGAATTTGCTTTGTTCTTTTCTCTAAGTTGCCTTTTCAGATTTGACTCTTTGTGTTGTTAAAGGTTATCATCACGTCCTTACTGGTTTCCAGAGTTTTCCTTCAGTTTTTCTTTATTGTTCTCTGTGGCACAGTCCCCTGCAGGGCACCTATACTCAGCCATCTTAGCTATACTCTCTTGTGTTTCCCTTGTAAGAATTCACATTTGTTCATGCCCAATTTATCTTTAAAATATAAAACTCTAGTTAGAGCTTAAATGAATTGATAAATTAGTTTACCTTGAAAAACTATTATTTTCAATGAAAAGTATGAAATAATGGATACTAAACATTTTAATATTATTGAAATGAATTATTCAGATTTATTTGTTCATATTCCATACTATGAACTTTAGTATTATAAACTGAAAGTACAGTTTGGTGACCTTTGGTTTCAGGGTTGGTCATGAGATCAGGATGGTTACACTCATTTCATTACAATAAGAATCTCTGCCCTTATTTCAAAGAATTTTGAAGTATTTGAAGCTAAATACACTTAGACATTTATGCTTCTCTACCCATATTCTCATAGGAATTGTCTGCTATAGTTTACAGTGTATTAAATAAAGATTAGAGACAGATGAATATCCTTTCTTTAGCATAAGAATTTAAATAGTTTTCTATGTTCACTGCTGAAACTTAGAATTTCTCATCATTTGGGGCATCTCAATTATATTAAAATATAAATGATTGCATTATATATGATATTAGCTGAGCATTCCATCAGAAGTTAATCTTGATAATAACAATAACAGAAACACTTTACAGATCTCACTCACCTTGTCTTGACAGCAGTAAAAGTGAAGAGAAGCTGATCTCAAGACTTCCAGGCATTTAAAGCTGGCTAAACCTTCTAACCAAAGAATATTATGGTCATTATTTGATAGCCTTGAGTTATATGTAGTGAGGGAATGATGGGGGAATATTCCAAGTGACAAAGAACACCTGAGCAAAAATAATATTGCTTATCACTTCGATATAGGAGAGAGAAAGAGAGACTGAGAGGGGTAATAAGGCAGCAGCCCAATTTAAGTAAAGGCTGCAACGTAGAAAACTAGAGTGTAAGAAGAAAGTATTAGTTAGACGAAATGACCATGACATCTTAGTCAGTATCTGGCTTTATTTCCTAAATCTCTATATCATTGATGCTGTTGAAATTGGCCATAAGTATGCTTTGTGGAATAGCAGTGCTACCATATTCTACAAGGAAGGTATCAAAGTAACTCCAGAAGTTAAGCTTAGTGGAACCACTCTCATTAGCTTATTATTTACTTTAGTCCAGGAAATATATCATGTTCTGGTTTTACTTTGAAAATCACTTTCAGAAACTTACATGCAAGTGACTAACACGAACACCATACCACCTTACCACCTCAACACATTTTTTGTCTTACAAATCAATAACACTAGAATTCTTTGTAACCTCCATCTATCTTTTCCATCCTGACTTAGACCAATTTAAACCATATGAAATATTACCCAGCTACTTGTCATTGAAATACAGAAGCTTGTATTGGTCTCAGTTGATATAATTATATCATGCTTATGAACAGTACTTATGAAGCCTCACAGTGAGAATCACTCTTGAATCTCTTAAAGTAGAAACTTCAATGGCATTATTATGTACAGGTGTATTACTTTTGTCCCAAGAGAGAAGCAAGAGGTTCGGGACCTATTGCTAGATACAGATCAGTCACAAAGAAGTCATGGAATTCTAGAGAGAAAATAAATGCCCATCTATTCCTGCCACTTTATTTTATACATCAGAAAACATTACATATCTAAATCAGAACTTATCTTCCCTCTCATCTGATTTGTATCAACATTACGCTTTTTAAGTTTTTTACTTATGTTCAAAATTTGAGAGCCATGACTTATTTATAACTGTCCCTTTATTTCTATATATTTTCTCCTTGCCTATTTTCCTATACTCCTTCTCATTTGTCTTCCTTTCCTTCTTTATCTTTTCATTAAGTCACTCAATTTTATTAAGTAGCTACTAAGTTCCAGCCTTTATGGTAGGCAACAGGATATAAAAACAAGTCTGAGCCCCTGCTTCCAAGAGACTAGTGTCAGAATTTATAGAGCAAGAGCTATAAACCTGAGAAACTCTGGATATTTGTAAACTGAACTTCAGAAAATTATTTCAAGTTAAAATAGGATCCTGACTAAAATTTCTGCCTCATTTTTATCAGCTGAATTGGAAAAACAGATGTCGGCAGATTTTTAAATGAGAAGCTTGTATCAGTATACCTCCTAGAGATAGAACCAATACCCTGGTAGAATCAAGTCATC
Source organism: Ictidomys tridecemlineatus (assembly GCF_052094955.1). Lineage (NCBI taxonomy): Eukaryota > Metazoa > Chordata > Mammalia > Rodentia > Sciuridae > Ictidomys > Ictidomys tridecemlineatus. The sequence goes on from NC_135485.1 coordinate 97,403,587, forward strand.
TTCCCAGTGTGTTTGGTAGAATTACCTGATATAGAATGCTGTACTTGAAAACAGGAAAATGTCTGTGTTTTTACCAGGTTTAGATTTTGGCTTACTTGGTGGAATTATCACTAATGCATGCTAATACCGTTTCAAAGGGTCCTATTTAGTGACTTTTATCAGTAATACCACCAAATAAATTCTGATTCTGGGATGGCAATAGAAAATGACTTTTTATAAAAAGTAGTTCTCAGGCAAATGCAAATATTTGCACTTTAGATATGTAAGCTCCCTATGCATCATATATATATATTGGTTCTTGGGCTGAAATTCCAAATTAATAGACATTTCTGGAATTGTTCTATAATTACTCTAAATTCTTATCCTTTGTCCATAAACCAAGTCTCAGGAACTTGGAAAACTAGTCACACAAGGAAAATTCTGATGTCTACGATACTAAATAAGACAGAAGTTGTAAGTTGTGCAGAGATTTTTTTTTAAATGCCATAAGGGGAGATTTTACAATGAATTGTAAAATCACTTATGAAACTAATTTTAAAAAAATAATTATGTATTTTAAATATCATAGTTAGGGGCTGGAGTTGGGGCTCAGTGGTAGAGCACTTGTAAGGCCCTAGGTTAGATTCTTAACACCACATATAAATAAATCAATAAAATAAAGGTCCATAAATATCTAAAAAAATTCAAAAAAATAATGAATATCATAATTATTTTCTTCTTAAAATAGGGTGGTTTGTCCAAAACCTAATTTGTTAATATCCTAAAATTAATTTACAGAGGAACTTGAATGTGTAATATTTAAGTTCCTTTCACATACATATTTGTAGACATTTGAAAAGTTATGATCATATTTGTCAGTGTTCCTCTTGTGTTTCTACCATTTCATGTAACAGTACTGTAATCTTTTAAAATCTCATATATGACACACTTGGTTAGAAACAATGCCAAAGAGAGTCTTTCTTTAAATTAATCGTTTCTTAGTGTAGTGAAATTGTCAGTAAAATCATCACTGGAGAAGAGAGATCTGCAGAAGATCTGAGAAGGTCCCAAAGAGTTACTTGGAGAGAGGTGGAAAATCCACTTAGGACCAGCAGGGTCCTTGACATACATGATGGGAAGGAATTTTGGACTGGGATTGTGGCTCAGTGATAGAGCGCTTGCCTAGCATGTACAAGGCACTAGGTTCAATTCTCAGCACTACATGTACATAAATAGATAAAATAAAAGTTCATCAACAACTAAAAAAGTTTTAAAAACAATTTCAGCATGTTTCAGTAGAGGTACAAATAGACTTGTTTAGGAGAGCAAGGAATACATATTTAGAGAGGATGTGGGCTATCTCAAACCATGTTTTATGGATTCTTAGCTCCTCTTTTAAAGAGAATTGGATTAGAGGTAGGTACAGTTAGGTATGTGAAGATAACAGTAGTCTGGTCATTCTCAGGATCCTTTAGGCTGATAGTAGTCTCCATTATCTGATTAGTAGATAATGTTAGAAAGTCCCCTACTTTATGGGTTTTTCAAGATATTCTCTTTGTTTATTCTATTTATCAGTGAACTAATGAACACTACACAGGGTAGATATACAAATTTCCCAGAAATTTAGAAGTGACAGACCTTGAAGAAAGACTACCTTGGGGAATGACAGATCTGGAAAAGAATGTGGAACGTCAAAATTATATTTCTTTGCCCTTCCTTTATGTATCTTTTCTAAACATTTTTAATTTCTTCTATTTTACTTCAAAATCCTCTTCTTCAGCCAGGGTACTTCTTTCACACAGTTGAAATTTCAGTTTGAAATGCCATTTTCATCAATAACTAAAAGCACAACTAGATAAGTCAAAAGTTCTTTATTTTATCTTCATAAATGTATAACTTCACGTGAAGGCTGGGGAAAATACCTGTGAAGACTGAAATCTGATTAAAAGGAGATGGAAGTACTCATTGTATGGCTTGCTGATTTTAAAGCTCTTTAATCTTTCTGAAGCACTTTTAATTTCAGAATGTTTAAGTAGCTTTAATTCCTAATATTAAAAAATTAAAATTCTTAATGCCTATTTTTATTAAAAGCCATAAACCTGTGAAGCTTTGCAATTTCCTTTTCTATTTAAGTTAATAAAGTGAGAGAACAAGTGCTTTACCACTGAAGAATTTACGGCGGTCAGGGAAATCCAAGAGATGAGAGCTGACATCAAACTCGAATTGGAAAATATTTTTTTCAAAATACCTGTCTGATAAATGATCCATAAGATTTATATTCTCTTGCCTGGAAATACTAAATTAGAATTTCTAAATATATAATCCCATAATGAAACTGAGAAGAGAGATCAAATTAATAATTGAGATAATAAGTAGACTCAATTTTGATAATTTATTAAAAATATAAAGATTTATCCTTTGAATTCCTTTCTTTTCAATCAAGTAAATTTTAAATTCTAAAGTTATGTCACATAAGTCTTCAGGAGTGACTAAATTTATGTTAATAATTTTGTTGTCTGTTGTAGGTATGTGAGAGAATTCTTGTCCCTACTAAATAACAAAGAGAATAGCTGTTTGTCCCTTGTCTGAATCAGCATTATGCCACACAAAAAGCTCATAGACCAGTGTGCTACTTTGATATTCTGGAGACTGCTTTTACTTCATAATTAAGACATGTTGTCAATTTGGTTTCCTAAGAAAGCATCAGATTGTTTTTTATTCTTCAGAGAATCTACTCAATATAATAAATTATATTATAAAATTTTAACACATTAAATTATATTATACAATTTTAATACATATTTTAGAATGAGTTTCTTTAATTAGTATGTATCCTGAGTTACATTACAATTTCTCATATTACTGAAATTGTAATTAATATAATTCACAACAGTAATTACATGAAGAAAACTAATGTGCTTAGAGGAGCTGGGGGTTTTTTTAAAGATACACAGGATTCTCATAAGGAAAATTTTGCTTCGTCTGTACATTTGCTTTCCTTTAGATGCAATAAAGAATTGCCGAAGTGCCTCAATAGCTAAGAGCACAAGTACATAATATACTGCTAAAATAAGATCGTTTTCTCTTTTCCATTGTTCTATGTTTATATTGATTAATATAGAAAGCCTGAATGTATTTTATATTGTCTCTAATTTGTCTCTGCAATATTCTCAATATTTTTGGTTTCTCTTCATGTTTTTTCCAGTCAAGAGAATCCATCCCATTAAATGACCTAAAATCTGAAGTATCACCCCGGATTTCAGCAGAGGACCTGATTGACTTGTGTGAGCTCACAATGACAGGCCACTTCAAAACACCCACAAAGAAAACAAAGTCCAGTAAGCCAAAGCTCTTGGTGGTTGACATTCGCAATAATGAAGAGTATCCTTTACTTATGCACTTTCGAAGTGTGGTCCTACCTTATTCATATTTCTTCCTTTCCATCTAAAGGATATGTGGTAAAACAATGAGCATTTCTAGGATTCCTCTGAGTTCAGATAGCTAAATGACTCTCAAACTAGATGCCAGAATGGTCTTATGTGAGTTTATATTTATAAGATAACATGTACCAGAGACCAAAAAATATTTTTCAAACAACACCAGAATATTGGGATATTTTCCTGTTTTCTTTTGGTTTCTTTTTCTGAAAGTGTGTGTGGTTTTCTGAGGAATGTTGCTATTCTTAAAGGCATTGGATCAGTCATTCTATAGATAGGAATTTTGGCAAAAAATGAAGAATATATACCTGGTCTCCTTCAGAACCTAGAGAAAATGTTTGCAAGGATCTTAACACTGAACTTGTATTTACTATAATTTCCTAAACATTGGCTTACAAAGAACATGTATACTCACTAAATACAAGTTTTTCTTACTAAGATTTTACTATTAAATATGTCATAACTTCCAATGATTTTTATTTGGCATTGAAGATTTTATTTGGCATTGAAGAATAAACACTTGTCCTTATGTTTCATCTTTCAGATTCTCATGAAATGTGACTTGATTATTCTCTAAAATCTAGGCAACTGAATCATACTCTTTTAAACAGAGCAAATACTTCTTAAAATAAAAAATTTTCTTAGAAATTTGATATATGAAATGGAAATAAATTTTATAATTTTTTCATAATTTCACATTTATAGCATTTATTAAATATAAATTTACTTTATGTAAATGCTATATATATTAAATATAAATGCTACAAATAAGGGTTAGCAGGTTGATGAGTTTTTTCCTAATTAGTTATCTATGGCAATAGAATTATACCTCACACATAGAGTATAATTTCTCATTCTTCTGGTTGTACATAATGTAGAATCCCTCCAGTCATATAGATATATATGTACATAGGGTAATAATGTCTGATTCATTCTACTATTCTTCCCACTCCCATACTCCCTCCTCTCTACTGAATCTAAAGTAACTCTATTCTTCCTTAGCTCCTGCCTCTTGCTGAATTAGCATCGTATATCAGAGGAAATATTCTGCCTTTGGTTTTTTGAGATTGTTTTATTTAACTTAGCATGATTCTCCAGCTCCATCCATTTACCCCCAAATGACATCCTTTCATTCTTTAAGACTGAGAGATATTCCATTGTGTGTGTGTGTGTGTGTGTGTGTGTGTGCATGCCACATTTCTTTATCCATTCATCTGTTGAAGGGTACCTAGGTTGGTTCCACAGTTTAGTTATTGTGAGTTGAGCTGCTATCAACATTGATGTTGCTGTATCTCTGTAATATGCTGATTTTAAGTCATTTGGTTATAAACTGAGGAGCGGAAGCTAGGTCAAATGGTGGTTCCATTCCAGGTTTTCTGAGGAATCTTCATACTGCTTTCCATAATGGTTGCACCAATTTGCAGTCCCATCAGCAATGTATGAATGTACCTTTTTCCTCACATCCTCACAACATTTATTGTTTTTTGTATTCTTGATAATTGCCATTCTGACTGGAGTGAGATGAAATCTTAGTTTTGATTTGCATTTCTCTAATTGCTAAAGAGGTTGAACATTTTTTCATATATTTGTTTATTATTTCTTCTTCTATGAAGTGTTTGTTTAGTTCTTTAGCCCATTTATTGATTGGTTATTTGTTTTTTGGTGTTAAGAGTTTTTTTTAATTCTTTATATATCCTGGAGAATAATGCTCTATCTGAGATGCATGTGGTAAAGACTCTCCCATTCTATAGGCTCTCTTTTCACATTGATTGTTTCCTTTGCTGACAAGCTTTTTAGTTTGAATCTATCTTATTTATTGATTCTTGATTTTACTTCTTGCACTTTAGAGGTCTTCTTAAGGAAATCAGATCCTAGGCCAACATGGTGAAGATTTGGGCCTAATTTTTCTTCTAGTAGGCGCATTTACAGAACTGCTTGAACAATTAATTCTTAAAATGTTAGGAAATGGAGAATACAGTTTGAAAGCCTACAATTTCAAATGATACATCCCAATCTTTTTGTGAAAAGTTGCTACTTTTTATTTTCTCTAAGCTATGAGACTCTTGAGTTTGGAGAGAGTATAGATGTGATGTCCCTGGCTGGTTGCTAGGGCTTTATGTATACTGGAAGTTCCTGGCAGAGGGGGTATGTAGCATTCCCCCACAAAAGGCATGAAATTTCAGTTGAATAGTCCTGCTTTAGAAGTTCTTACAATCTGATACTTTAAGGGTTTAATATTTTTTAACTTTTTAGGGTATCTTGTGCTTGAGCCTTTAGTCAAAATCACTCTCTCATAAAACCATCAAAAACATACAGCATATGTTCCTGTTTTAATTTTAAAGACTATTACTAGAATAATAAATGATAATATTTATTTATAATATTTCACTTCAAATAATTTAGCTATTTTAGATTTAAAAACATACAATATGAAAGTGGCATTCATTCCAAGATTTTCCAGCTTTATAATCTTAATTTCTTTTCACTGGTACTCTCCTTTATGTTCTTCTAGATGGATACAAACAAAAGAGCAGAAAAGAGAACAGCTAACCTGAACATTGTTCCCTGATGAATATGGATGAATCTCTAATGTAGAAGTGCCCTTCAATGTCTAAAGTTAGAACTAAGAAAATACTTTACTTGGACATTTAACTGCCTATCTATGATTGTAGGTTAAAGGAAGAGAATCAGTGTTACTCTGTGCTACTTGTGAATGGGGTAGGTTCAGGCAATGAAGACAATAAAATGAAATCATCCATTTTTGGCTATTCTGAAGAGCCCAACCTATGAAGTTTTCTAAGTCTTCTTTTGTGAAAGCTTCTTTTAAAACTAAGGGGTTTTTAAAAAATAATTTTTATTAGTGTATATTAATCATACAGAATAGTGGATTTCATTATGGCATGTTTATACATGCTTATGACATGGTTTAATCAAAGTCATTTCCCCATTACCTTTCTCTTTTCTCCCTCTGGTCCCTTTCCTCCCTTTTGCATTCATAACTTCCTTCATTTTTTCCCTTCAGTTTCTGTATATGAGAGAAAACATATAATACTTACCTTTCTTTCTGAGTCTGGCTTCTTTTGCTTACCACGATGCTCTCCAGTTCCATCCATTTTCCTGCAAATGTTTTTCTTAATGGCAGAATAAAATTCCATTGTGTATATATACCACATTTTCTTTATTCATCTCTTGATTAACAACAAGGATGATTCCATCCCTTATTATCGTGAATTTTTTTGTGATAAACAGAAATATGATATCTTTAGTTAAGAATTTAAAACTGAAAATTTATCATTTTAAAGTATGCTGATTTTAAATCTTTTGGGTAAATATCAAGGAGTGGTGTATTGCTGGATCATATGGCAGTTCTATTATTAGTTCTTTGAGAAACCTTCATACTGATTTCCATAGTGGCTGGACTATTTTACACTCCTACCTACCAACAATGTGTAAAAGTCCCTTTTTCTCCACATCCTCATTTATTGTTCTGTGTGTTTTTGAAGATTTCCATTCTGATTGGCACAAAATGGAATATCAGGGTAAGTTTGATTTGCATTTCTCTGGTGGCTAAAAATTATAATTCATATAATTATTAGTTTTTCATATAATAATTCTCTTTCATGTATTGTTGGTCATCTGAACTTCTTTTGAGAAGTAGATACTTCATTTTCCATTTGTCCACATGAATGTTTTTTTTTAAATTTGATATTGATTTTTTGAGTTCTTAATATATTCTGAATATTAGTTCCCTATTTAAGAAAACTTTTCTGACAAAGATTCCTTCCACTTCTGTAGGCTGTCTCTTCATGTTGTTGTTTTCTTTCCTGCTGTGCAGAAGCTTTTTAATTTTATGCCATCCCACTTATTGACTCTTGTTATTATTTCCTGACCTATAGAACTCTTTGTATGTTGATTCATCCTTTGTTTTCTTCTAGCAATTGCAAAGTTTCTGATCTTAAACCTATGTCCTTGATCCATTTTCAGCTAACTTTTGTACAAGGTGAGAGATAGGGATCTAGTTTTATTCTTCTACATATATCCAGTTTTCCCTAAACGATTTGTTCAGGAGGTTGTCTTTTCTCCAGCATATATTCTTGATACCTCTGTGAAGATTCAGTTGATTGTAAGTATTTGATTTGTCTCTGTCTTCTATTCTACTTAATTGTCTATTTTTATGCCAACCCCATGCTGTTTTTGTTACTGTGGCTCTGTAGTAATTTTAAACTAAGATATTCTTAAACTTAGACCATTTATCCTCATGACATTTCTAAATTTTTCCTCTACCACATATCTACTACTTTTACACTTCTGAGTTCCAAATATTGCTACCTGTATTTCATAGTGCTTTGAGAGAAGCCAATTTCTAAACTTTTCCCAGAGTCATTGGTTATCATTAAATCTCTATTAATATCATGAAACTGTGAACAATAGAGAGTTATACATCCAACAATACCCTTTGATTGAGTTGTCTAAACTATTTATGACCTTCCAAGGCTGGAAGAAGCATAAGCTTTTTATAAATCTTCTGTGATCTGTACTGTTTGATTATATTATACTATAATAACATTTCCTTGTAATTATTCATGCTAAATCCTATTTTTAAGGAATTAGAGACAAGGGAAAGATATGTACATAGTAATAAATACATTCATAAATTTAGTGCTTAGAATCAGTGTGATTATTTGATATTTTTAGATATCACCATCATTGACAGCAACTGGTAAAATATTACTCTCTATAGTGCTATTGATAATTTTTTAAGAAGAAGACATAAAATATAGTTCTTATTTGCCAGGTTGCTTCAGTATGAGGACTGTAAAACACTAAAATGTTTTATGCAAAAAGACAAATGAATAGTAAAGACAATCTGTAATAAGAACCAAATGAGCAATACAAACAAAGAATACACCAGCAAGGACTTAATATCTGCATAAGAGAAACCAGATAGGTATAGAACTCAGGTGCTTTTAATATTTGTAACCCCAACACCAGGGTTGGCACCTAGAAAGTATCTAGAAAATATTTACAGAAGGAAAAAGGCAGAATGATATACCCACAATCTCCTATGGTACAGTTCAATGTTAAACATCAAGATTCTTTTAGCATGTGACTGAGGTTGTAGCTCAGTGCTAGATCATTTGTCTTAACACATGTGAGGCACTGGGTTTGATCCTCACCACCACATAAAAATAAATAAATATAATAAAGGTATTATGTCTATCTACAACTAAAAAATATTATAAAAGTCATTTGGCAATATATAAACTCTTCTTGCACTCTATAGCTGAGACCCTTTTCCCTTTAAGCTTGGAAGTAAGACAGTACTTACAAGAAAGCAATAGAATCAAAATTTAGAATTAGAAGTACTCATCTAATTAATATTCATTAATTGAGTAAATATTTATTGTATTATTGATTACGTGCCATACAATGTAGATTTGGTAGAACTGTTGGTAAACAAAGTGACAAAATTACTTGGACTTCTGGAAATCTCATTTTAATTGGAAAGATAAGCATACCTCTAAAATGATCTTAAATGATAAAAAAAATGTTAATTAAGTAAAAATAAAGCAGGAAAGAAGATAGGAAGTTGTTTTAGTCAGCTTTTTCGCTGCTATGACTTAAAGACCCAACCAGCACAACTGTAGAAGAGGAAGTTTATTTGAGGGTTCTGTTTCAGAAGCCTTAGTCCATAGAAGGTCAGCTTCCTTGCTCAGGGCTCAAGGTGAGGGAGAACATCATGGCAGGAGAGTGTGGAAAAGGAAGCAGCTCACATGATGATTAGAAATCGGAGAGTCCACTCTCCAGAAACAAAATGTATACCCCCAATGAACCACTTCCTCCAGCCACACCCCACCTGCCTCCAGTTACCACTCAATTTAATCCCACCAGGGATTAAAATTCACTGATTAAGTTAAGGATATGAGCCAATCATTTCTCCTCCAAACTTGCTTTATCTCACATGTGAGTTTTGAGGGGACAACACATCTAAATCATAACAGTACTGTTAGAATTCAAATATAATACTCAAGGAGAACATTGAGATGATGATATTTCAACAGAGTCAAATGATGTGAAGAGGTGAGCTATAAAAGATATGGAAGGAATTTCTAAACAAGAATTTCTGACATGAATACATGGCTTGGCATTTTTGACCAACAAAGAGACCAGCAAAGTAAGAGATGGAGTCAGAGAATAGAAAATTATCAAAACCAACAGAAGTTTTGGGATGGTCAGAAATCTCGACAGTATATTTTGGAGTTATTATTTCACCTTATACCATCATCCAATAATTCCTGAAAATCCAAAACTTGAGATTTTTTGACTTAGAACTTTATGGAAGATGCAAATATATGCAGCAGCAACAATGTGTACTGTATTTGTTATTTTAAAATGAGAGACACTTAGAATGAGTAAATATAAGAGAATTAATTGTTAATGATAGCTACCAGTAAGCTTTCACACTGTCCTAAGCATGGTTCTAGTTCTATGATGTGGATGTATTTAACATCTCTAGTTTACTGATGAAAAAACAAAATTAAAGAAATGAAGCAACTTCCCAAGGCCATAAAATTGGCTAACTTGCTCCTACACCTTTATACTATTTGCTAGGCACCTATCTAGTCTCTGCATAGGATGTTAAGCATAAACAAGATTGAGGCAAATGAGTTTATACAAATTAATGACTGAATTAATGTAATGTATTTTTTAAATAATTTCATTTCTCTCTTGCCACAAACATGTTTTCCACTCCTGTTTACAATAGGAGGAATGGAATGTTCTATATCACATTTTCTTTCTTCAAAGAAAGTAAGTTACTTTTGAAATGTTGTTTAAAATATTTTCTAAATTGCCTATTGTTTTCCTATATTGTCTTTATCTTCTACTTTATATTGTTGAAATGCAATATTTGGGCTTTGCTCTATAGACAGCCATGGAAGGCTTCTTATCAGGAATATGATATTTAGGAATAAATTTTTAACTTGACAACATCATAAATAAAATGGCTTTTCGGAAAAGGTGAAAGTTGGAGGAAGCAGCTACAGTTGTAGTAGCTAAGCTCAAAGTAATCAGTGTCTAAAGTAGACAGTAATGGGAATAGAGATGGACAGATGAGTAAAATGTTAGAAGGGGCCACTAATATGTTAAAAATGGAGGATTTGGGGGCTGGGAATGCAATTCAAATACACTGCAACAATAGAGTTAGCAAGGAAATGACATCTGAACAATTTTTATTTCAGTTAATATTGTTTAGTTACATTACGAATGGAGAAACTGGGTTTAATTCCGTTTTCCTTTTTTGGCTACTGATATACTAACAGTATAGCCTTCAGGGCTTAAAGATTTATAACACTAATTAAAATTAGCACAGCAAACAAACTTACATAAAGGTATGTACACTTTCATAATTGCTCTGGCAAGATTGGTGTACTTTATCTGTACAGGTATGATGTCACTAAGTTTGGTACCCAGCAAAAATACTGTGTTCATTTAGGATTTAGGAAAAAATGAGATTATTTCTGTGTTGAATTTTGAGAGATTTTTAAAGGGATTTTAAAAATCTTTGGGTAAAGTGAAGAATCTTTCTGGAATATGAGCATTCATAAAACTGATTTTTTTCCTATCTGCTTAATTAAAGTATAGTATATCTGCTTACTGTAGCATTACATAGACTGATTTAGGAATACAAGAAAGTCTTCATATCTTAGAAACCTAGAAGATAATATATGCCATTCCTGCCTGTTAATGCTATTCTGATAGCCCAATTCTTTTATAACAATGAATTTAAAAATTTTTTTCAGATCTGTTTGTCCATGGGACTACCATGTTTTATTAAGTGGAAAAATTTTATTATAATCTCACTTGAATGCTCTTTGGCAGTGTCTACCAGATAGAATGTAGAGCTGGAGTTTTGGAAGGGTATAGCTTATTGCCTGGTCACCATGTATCAAAGAAAACTCATGAGTGTATTGGAATGTGTCCTATCGTACAAAGTAGTAAACAGCTTTGTACAAATACCCTGAGTAACTGCTGTAATAACTGGATAATTTCATAAGTACAGATTAAACATCTCTTATCCAAAATACTCAGTACCAGTAGTGTTTTGATTGAGATTTTTTTTTTTGGAAATTTATCTGTACATAATGAGATTTCTTAGGGATGGAATCCAAATCTAAACATAAAATTTATTTACATTTCACATACAGTTTATACACATATCCTAATACAATATGTGTAATAATTTGTACATGAAACAAAGTTTCTTGGTTTGGAATTTCCACTTGTGATATCATGTGAGAGTTTTAAGATTTTGAAATATTTTATATTTCAGATTTTGGGGCTAAATTTGGGCACTCAGACTATATTTTTTATAGTAGAGAGTTAATTGTAATTCCTGCTGTCTTTTTTAATCATGATTTTTAATTCCTTCAATAATTTCATCAAAATTTCTAATTTCACTTGGACACTGAAAAGTTAAAAATTATTGTTTATTGGTATTGTCATTTTTACCAAAATCAAACTGAAAATTATAGTGGGCATTGTTGGAATTACATTATCAAGATGCATATATGATTGAGGCTAATCACCACATAATACTTTGGCCTCTGGTTTCAATCCCCAGTACCAAAAATAAATAAATAATTTTGCATCTACTTCTTGTATAATCCTAAACTGGGTATTTTGAAGCTGAAGCTTTATAAGTTCTTAATTTGTAAATAGCTTAGTGCCTGGCTATTGAGAAGTATACTTAGTACAGAACCTCTTTGTGTTTATGCTTACATGAAATAGCTTTTTTTGAAATGCAAAAGGTTAAAATGGAGAATTTCGTTTTTTGTCTAGAATATAAGGAAAGCAATGAAGTTATAGTCATAATCCTAAAATATGTAATGTTGCATATTCATTTCACAACAATATCTTGCTGTAAAGAATCTTTACATATTTGTCTTTCACATCAGTACAGTGAATTGAAACCAATTCACAGAGAAAGAGCTTATCAATGCATATTTTCTGTCCTTTTGCTCTCCTTATCAGATTTAGCCCAGGAATGATCACTTGAAGTTGCCAAATATGAAACACTGTTCTATTTTACTATTCTAATTTAATATAAAATACATAAAAATATGCACTTTTTAAAATACATAATATGCACAGTATTTTATTGTGATTATGAAGGACTCAAAAGTAGCTGGGTATGGTGGGAGGTTGTAATTCCAGCAACTGGGAGGCTGAGGCAGAAGGATTGTAAATTCAAAGCTAGCCCCAGCAAGTTAGTGAGGCCCTAGGCAACTTAGTGAGACCTTGTCTCAAATCAAAAAATAAAAAGAGCCAGAGATATGGCTCAGTAGTAAAGTGTCCCTAGGTTTAGTCCCAATATATCCCCTGCAAAAAATATGGGAAAAGAATATTCAGCTACATACCTTTGCAATATAATCTGGTCATCATCTTTAAGATATTTAGAAATTACCTTAAAAAGTTCTGCTTCTTCTTATTATGTCTTTCACATAAGAATCTGAATTATAAGCAGTGAAACTAAATTTTTAAGGAAGAAAACAAAGGATTCTTAAATGACAGAAGTTGTCTTCTTCATTATCCAACTAATTTAAACAAAGAAACCAAAAAAAAAAAAAAACTATTGGATGAAACTGTACTAATGTGTAACTAGGCCAATCTCATTCTCCTCTACTGCTTACCAGTCATGCTGTTAAGGATAGAAAACTTGGAGGTTCAACAACTTTGTCTGCAATCATTCATGCTTAGTCTCTTAGGTGCTAGAAGTTTCATGACAAAGAAGATTCTTGGATGAGTGCTCAGATATTTTCCAGGACTTTTTGATTCTAAACTAAGAATAAGGGAATTTATTAGTTAATGCTATTTCTTCTGTGTCTTGTCTTCCAAAGTATAACCAAACAAAGGTCTTAAGTAATTTTATGTCTTGGATATTAACTTTCCTCTTCCCAACAATTCTATTGCCATCATATTTTATCAAGCATTTTAGCATTTAATCCATACTTTTAAAAAATATAAAGCATAACCAACAGTAAATTCTAGGGCAATAACAAGTTATGACATACTTCTAGTGACTAAAAGGCAGTTTAGACAAACATCCTCTTTAAAAACATAAATGAGAGTGAAACCACAAATTCATGGCTACTTTTTTAAACCCAATATTTACAGAATTTAGCTTTAAAACAATTTTTCTTCAGAGTAAAGGACTTGTAATTTCTAATATGTGGCTGAACAAATTTTATGCAAGAGGTACTCAACATGACCTTCCGTTGTAAAGCTTAACACAACCTGAACATTGTCCTTTGTTTCTGATTTTCAAGGAAAAGAATTGAATTGGCTCTGCCTACACAAGCTATCTGTCTACCTTCACCCTCCCTCCCCAGTATCCTGTCAGCCAAGGTGGTGGCAGGGTTATCTAATATAAACATGACAGCCTATGCTCACCCTTTCACAAAGGGCAGTGGCTGGGGCTCTTTCAAACAAAGTGAGGAGCAAGCAGGTAATATAAACATTTCTGCCACAGCAGTTGACTAGTATAGATTTGTATTGCTTTTGCTACTGTGAAAGCACTAGAAAGAAAAGATGTTCACACTTGATAAGTGCTGTTTCATAAACACAGAAACTATCTCTAGCAATTGATTCAGACCTGACAGATATAGATCTATTTGCTGAGAACAAATGAGTTGTCAGGTTCTTGGTTTGGTTATCATAATTTTTATTTTAAGATATACCTTTGCTAAAAACAAAAGTATTATCTTTTTTTTTAAGTACTGTCAGGATAATTGTATTCATGGATAAAGTCTTTACTATTCATGAGAACTACAGTTGAGAGTATTGAATAATTATAAATGTTTGGGAAACTAATGCTTATGAAGTCTAAGGGTATTCTTCCCAATGTTATGAATTCTCTGCACATGCTAGAAGACTCTAACTAAACAACATACACAGAAATTCCAATGTTGATTCCATCTTTTCGTTTTTCTGAACCTATTTTATGGTTGTTTCTCTCATTATTAATGCCAAACTTTTTCTTTAAAAAAAAAAAAAAAAGCAATGAAGTAGCAGCTGAACTGCAAATTTGAGATATATGAAATGTGATCAATCTCCACCATCATTTTTTTTCCAATGTTGGGGATTGGATCCAGGGCCTCATACATGTTATTTCCCATCATTCTAGAGAACTAAAGCTTGGAATTTTTTAACTCTTCATTGATGACAGAAAGGAAAAGTATAAGGGAGACAGAAAGAAAATAGTGTAAAAGATGACTACAAATTCTTGGGTTATTGAAAAAATTCTCATTTCAAAAAATAATTCCAAGTTTTCTCCCTTCTGTGTGATGTGTGTGATGAATTTTGGGGGAAAATATTACTTGTTTGTGTCATAATGTTTTAAAACTATTAATTTACATAACGAAAGTAGAAGTTTGAGAAAATGACTATTAAACACATCAAATTCCTTTCATGGTAGTCATCACTAATCAAGAAAAGGAAAAGATACTGCCTAAATTTCTTATAAACTAGTCTGTATATTTACTCCTCTTTTTTTCTCCACAGAGTCTCCTAAATGCAAATGTAGTACTTAGCTTTTCTGCTTAAAATCCTTTTTCATTGTTCTTAGAATAAAGTCCAGTATTATCAACAAGGCCCTGCATATCTGGCCCCTCCCTCCTTTCCCAGGCCCCTCATACCTGTACTCCTCCATGCTCTCTAAATTCCACTGCCAGTGGCCTTCCTGCCTTTCTCTTTATTGGCCATGTATCTTCCCACTATAAAACAAAAACTTCTGCCTAAATTGTTATTGAAAGCAAAAATAACCGAAATGGGAACAAACCTCAATAGATCAGCAAGCTTTCTTTATTAAGCCATAGAATGGCACATTTTCAGAGAAGAAAATGGTGAATGATTACAGGAAGGGTCTGATTTTTATAGTGTTTAAGTGAGATTTGGATCACAACAAGTGAGATTTGAATCATTTGCATAGGTTGGGCAGTCAGGAGGAACATTTGTGCAAGTTCAAATCCTAAGTCAGGAAAACAGTTGCAAAAGTTCAAAACCCATTGTTGCTGGGAAAGGGTGAAAGTTTCAGCCCAGGGCCCATTGTATGCCCTTCTGGCTCTCCCAGGTCACACAGCTCTCCTTTCTCCCTAGGGGTTATTATTCCCCTTTTTCTTGTTATTTTCTAGGTCTTTCAGTTATCACACCCTATTCCACTTCCATGTCATCCCTTTGCCTAGTTAACTTTTATTCAAGTATCATATACATTTCTTTTAGAGTAATGTTCACAGCTGTTTTATTTGAAGACTTATTTGATTAATGAGTATTTAAGAAAATCTTTCTCTATTCTATAATTCTATACAGAGAATCACCTTTTCTTTTCCAAGGCTCCATTTTATTCAATTATACTTTTTTTTTGGGGGGGGGAGGTGGGTACCAGGGATTGCACTCAGGGGTACTCTACCACTGAGCCATATCCCCAGCCCTAGTTTGTTTGTTGGTTGGTTTGTTTGAGATGGGGTCTCACTGAGTTGCTTAGCACCTCGAAATTGCTAAGGCTTGCTTTGAACTTGAGAGCCTACTGTCTCAGCCTCTTGAGCAGATGGAATTATAGGCATGCACCACCATTCCCAGCTCAATTGTACTTTTTAATTATTTACTGGAACATGTATTTTTTCTTTAAAATCTTATGACATTTCTAAATATTTTAAGCTAATGGATCCCCTAATTCCTAATAGTCAATAAGACCATCAGAACCCTTCTTGAGTGTAAAAACAATAAAACATCACTACCTTCAGTATTCAGAGAGCATAAAATTGGAAGTAATGAAAACATGAGCTAAGTTTTCTTGAGAAACTAAACAGCAATAAAAGTGTTTCCAACTAGTGCTAATTACCTGTTATAATCCTGAGTCTCATTTAGCAATGGCTTGCCTAAAATGAATAGGCTCTTGCAGTATCACATTAGACCTGAGACTCTAATCACAGTAGCCAAACATAGTGGCACACACCTGTAATCCTAGTGGTTTGGGAGGCTGAGGCAAGAGGATCACAAGTTCTAAACCAGCCCCAGCAATGTAGAGAGGTCCTAAACAACTTTGTGAGATTCTTTCTCAAAATAAAAAAGGCTAGAGATGTGGCTCAGGGGTTGAGTGCCCCTGAGTGCAATCCCTGGTACAAAAAAAATAAATAAAGCACAGAGGTAATAATGAACTGAAAGGTGTGAATATTGTAAAATCCTTATGACTAACATCACTTTGCTGCATCAGGATCGCTTTCACAATTCATTTAACAAGGAAGAATGTCATTATGTCCTTGGCTAGTCGTCTTTCTTTTTCTTTTCTACCTCATTTTTAGATTTAACTTTTTTTATTACCCTTCGAGGTACTTAATTCACTTAATAAAATATTCATGGGAGCATGGAGATGTTTGGTACTATCTCTGCAAACCAGTTACCTCTGGTTCTTTGAGACACTCAAGCTGCACACAAAAAAATGTTTTCCTTAATTTAACCTGTACAGTTTTGTTCGAGGTCACATTTCAGGCAGCATCAACATTCCATTCAGTGCTGCATTCACTGCAGAAGGAGAGCTTACCCAGGGCCCTTACACCACTATGCTTCAGAACTTCAAGGGAAAGGTCATTGTTATCGTGGGCCATGTAGCAAAACACACAGCTGAGGTAAGTATACTCAGAAATGTTATATGCATATATGATGAGTTATTTACCTGTTTATCACGTAGGATGTCTAAAAGCATGTTTCTTCAGGAATTGGTCATAAATGAAATGACTTTTGAAGATCTGTCTAGATTCTTTTTCCCTTAGTTTTCAACATGAGGACCCATAGTAAGTTAACTTCTGTTGTTTAGATGCCATTTGTCAAAAGTTCATATATATTAACTTGGTCTTAGTATGGTGATAGTGAGAGATCTGACTTTTAAGATATGGGAACTAGGGGCTGGGGATATACCTAAGTTGATAGACTGCTTGTCTTACATGCACAAGGCCCTGGGTTCAATACCCAGCACCACAAAAAAAAAAAAAAAAAGATGTGGGAACTAGTGGGAGGGTCCTTTGGTCATGCTCTTAGAAAGAAAGGATTATGGGATCCTACTGAGTCTCCAACTCCAATTTTGAAATGTGATCCATTACTCTACACACATTCCTAGGGCACTCACTAGGGCTGACACTATGCTTTTTAGACATCAGACTCCAAAATTGTGAGTTAATTAAACTTTTCTTTATAAAATAAAATTAGCCAGATTCAGATATTAGAGTAGCAAAAAAACAAATTAATATGAGAGCACAGGTTTTTGAGGGATTTGTGTGCGTGTATGTGTGTGTGCACACGCATGCATGCATGTGTGGTGCTGAGGGGGGTATTTGTTAATTGCTTTCTGAAATTGCAAACATGTAGCTAGAATTTTCTCCATTGTGGAAAAACAGAAGGGCTAGAGTGTAGGCTCTGAAAGCTAATCAGTAGAATTTACTAGGTTTGGGAGTTTTGGTTATTAGAGACTCAATTTTTTTTTTTTTGATGAAGAGGAGTCAGGAAGGATATCTACTTGCTGATTTAAGAAATATATGAAACAATAAAATGGCCTTGCTGTCCCATGGCTATATTATAAGCAAATTGAAAAATAAAACAGTAGATATGAAGGCCAAAAGTATCACATTTTTAATAAAGGACATGTTAGAGACTATAGCTTAATATGAGAGCTAAACAGGATGGGGAAAAACACCCAGAAGTAGGCAGAAAACATATCTAGGTATGGCAATGTTGAACTGATTGAAGGCCCCTTTTCTAAAAAGAAGAAAAAAGATGCTCCTGGGAAAACAGCAAAGGCAGTTGTTCCCTCCGGGCAGTTTTTCTCAATGAAAGAACACGACTGAGCCTTCCCAAATTTATCAAATAAAAACCTGTACTTCCCTGGACAGAAAGAATAAGGGTACCACCCAGCTTCTACATGCTCCTAAACATCCTAATCATTATATTAACCTCAAGTTGTGCTTATTCTAATTTTACCATAAAAGTGAAAAGGTGTATGTGTATATACACATGTGTGTGTTTATATGTACATGTATGTATATTATATATGTGTGTCTGTAGACAACTCATGTCATTAAACACAAAGTTAAAAATATTTATCTTGTATTATATACAAGACACTGAACTTCAACATATGAAGGATGCCTGGTAGCATGAGTATTCAGATGAAATAATAAAAATATATGTCAAGTAATAAATGAACCATCACATTCTAAATAAATAAATCACTGTTATGTTTATCAGAAGCCAGGTGTTATCAAACAGTTCCTTTTTCACATCCTCCATTCTGACTCATACTTGTAGACAGTGATGACAGAAAAAAAATCATATGCATAGCTATTAACACTTCAGTCCAACAACAGGAAATCATCATTATTTTTTTCCTTTGTAGTGCCGGGGTTTGAGCCTAGGGCCTTGCACATGCTACCACTGAACTATATCAGGAAATCATTTTTGATAAGCAGTTTTGTATATTTGTTTAGAAATGTATTTTTAATAATTTTTCTGATCATAGGATTGAAGAGAAGTTTAGATATTTATTATACTGTTTCATATTTTTATCAACTGTTAAGCTCTGTATTAATTTACCAAAATTCCCCACTAAATTAGAAGCATCTTAATTTAAAGCATATTGATTGGAATTCATATTGATTGAGTATTCGTGGTTGTTCTGGATATCTTAGTCTTTTCCCCCACTTCCCATCACAAATCCATTCTCCACCATTTATCACCCCTCACCTGTCAGGACCAACTTTCATGTATTCTGGAGTCTAGTTATTCAGCCAATTGGGAGGTCTAATAGATTATGGGACGGAGAGAGATCAGGATATTTATCCCCCTAAATCCTCTGTCAAAATGGGGTTGTAGGTCATCTCACATGCATGAGGCACTAGGTTCAATAACACATAAAAATAAATAAATAAACAAACAAATAAATATTGTGTCCATCTACAACTAAAAAAATATTTTTGAAAAAATTATCTCAGGTTGGCTGTGTCCTTCTACTGAAAGATAACACTTCTCTCTACAACTCTTGAATTAGCCCCTGGTCAATACCCTTTGGCTCTAGAGGTGGCAATAATAGCTCTGCTTTTACTATAACTTCACTGTCCCTATGGGTCTCATCCCACCTACACTTTTGTAATTAATCTCTTTGTAAGTTTATCACAAGGGTTTATTAAGTATTTAAACACATGGATTTTTGTTGTTGTTCAGTCTAGATTAGTTGTCCTGTTCTGTTTCTTACTAGTTTTGTTAATTTGTGTTAATAATATGACCTAAGTTGCCAATTATAAAAAGAAAATTAGAATTATAACTACCTCACAGCATGTTTTGGAAGATTTTGAGTTAGGCATATAAAGTTTATTGAAGAGTCTGATACTAGTAATCACTCAATTAACAACAGCTATTAATTTTATTCTCTAGTACTGTTATTTGCATACTGTGAATTTAATGAATGCTATTTTATGTATGTTGTTTCTAAAAAGCTTCGAATTTGGGAGTACATCAACAAAATAACAGAGTAAGCAGCCCTAATCTTTCATCCCACCACAGAAATAACAAAAAACAAGCAAAAAGAAAAAGAAACAAGTAGAAACTGTACTGTGTTGAATAGAAGTGGTGAAAGAGGACATCCTTGTCTCCTTCCTAACCTCAGGAAAAAAGCTTTCAATCTTCACCATTGAGTAGGATGTTAGCTTGTTTTTTTCATTTGTGGTTTTTATCATGTTGCGGAAGTTCCCCTCTGTTTCTAGTTTGTTCAGTGTTTTTGGCCTTAAACAATATTGAATTTTGTCAAGTACTGATTTCATATTATGAACAATTGAATGTTTTCTTCACTTCCTTCTATTAATGTTGTCTATTATAACAATTGATATTTATCAATGTTAAACCTTGTATTCCTACCATAACCTCCAATTGGTCATGGTCTATAATCCTTTAAATATACTGCTAAATGTACTCCCTAATATTTCCTTTAGGATTTTTGCACCAGTATTCATAGACTATAGTCTATAGTTTCCTTTCTTTATCTGAGTTTGGTATCAGACTAATGCTGGCACAGCATAATTTAAAAGTGTTTCCTCTTCCTCAACTTATTGGAAGGTCTTAAAAAGTATTTTTTTTTATTCTGGCCAGAGGAATAAGGCAAGATAATATTTTTTTCAAACTGGAATATAAGTTACTTTTACCACAAACTAGATGGCTTTAAACATGAGAAATTTATTCTCTCATAATTCTAGATACTAGAAGGCTAAAATCAAGATGTTAGCAGAGGTATGTTTCCTCAGAGACTCCGAATGGAAACATTTCTTGCTTTTTCCTAGCTTCTGGTCATGACCAGCAATACTTGTTTTTCCTTGATTTGTAGCTATATAATCTCTTGACTGCCATCAGGTAGTATTCTCTCAGTGTAGTCTATCTCAATATTTCTTCTCTTTCTTATAAGGATGCCAGTTAAATTAAGGGCCCACTCTACTCCAGTATGACCTCATATAGGGACCTACCCAATTCCAAATAAGGTTACATTCTGATATCCTAGAAAAGACATGCATTTTAGAGGGACATTGTCCAAACCAATACAGAATGAAAGAATTAAAGCTTACTCTGCATAAGACATGATTTTGTATTGAGAAAACTCCAAGAATGCACCCACACAGATATAAGACTATTAGAATAAATGAATCCAGCAAAGTTTGAAGATAACAAAATCAACACACTAAAAAAAAAGAACACATGCAAAAAAGATCAGTTGTATTTATATTTACTGAGGGTCACAGCGAGAAAGCAGCTGAGTAAGATCCTCTTATTGATCATCTTCCTGTAGGCACATCATGTTGAAAAAAGCTATGCATGTACCAAACCACCATCACAAGAGCTGAGGAAATTGGGAGAGAGACCATAGTGCCTGCTTTTAGTATAACAAAATGAAAATGTTATTGAATAAGGCAGGAAAGAAAGAATTACCCACAGAAGCCTTTCCCCTGACTCCAAGCAGCCCAATGGTGAAGGAGACAGAATTACATCCAGGCCTTAGACGTGAAACCCACTACCAGGCTTGCCATGATGACACCCATTGCTGGGCAAAGCCCTTTGACCTCAACCACCATTCCAATACTCATGGACTGAGCCCCTGAAACTGCATTAGGCATTGCCTTGGGTAGCAGAGCAGGAAACAAGGCTACAACTGATGGGGAGCCAGATATGAAAGCTAGCACAAGGCATTGTTTTGAAGCTCAATGCCAGGCACACCAAGTGATACCCAGCATGCAACAGAAACTGAAGAAAGGCCCTGTACACAGGTCACAGCTCACAGAACCTATAGATCAGGCCTGGCATTAGAGAGATCATTGTGCTGGCAAGACATATAAATTTTGACCTATATCATTTCCATGCTTGCATGTGCCAAGGGCACACCTGTTGTTCTCCTGACACAATGCAGCTATGAAGCCAAAGGCCTGCCTCTGTTACCCATCCCCCAGCCTTAAGCAGTGAATTATTGCCAGATGAGTATGATTATACCACAACAAATTTCACTTTTATATATTAATGCACTAATTAAAAATAATCAAAGGGAGATCAGTAGAGAAAGTAAACCCAGGCATTGGGGTGTCTTGGAAAAACAAGGTACTAGGGAATGTGATCAAATTATGTGTTTGTACAAAAATAGCATACTGAATCCCATTATTATGTATAATGATAATGTACCAATAAAAAATCTTGAAACAAATGAAAGTGGAAACAATATACCAAAACTATGGGATATATCAAAAGTAGTACTAAGAGAAGACATTTTAGCAATCAATGCCTACATCAAAAAGGCAGAAAATTATCACTGCATGTCAAGGAACTAAAAAAAACAGCAACAAACCAGAATTAGTAGAAAGAAAGCATTAGTGAAAATCAGCAGAAATAAAGGACAAAGAGACTTAAAAAACTACAAAATATCAATGAAACAAAAAGCCAGTTTACTGAAAAGATAAACAAAATATACAAACCCTTACCTAGACTAAGAAAAAGAGATGAGAATGAAATAAAATCAGATTAAAAGATACTACAACTGATGCCAGAGAAACACAAAAGTTATTAGATTATTATGAATAATATGCCAACAAATTCAATAACCTAGAAGAAATGGACAAATTCCTACTTGCAAATTTTACCAAGACTTAAGTATGAAGAACTAGATCTGATAATAAGTACCCATAAAAAAATGTTTTTTAGTGATGAAGGAATCATCACTAAAAAACATTTTTCAACAGATAACTTCACTGATAAATTCTTACAAACATTTGAAGAACTAATGGTAATTCTCAAAAAAAAAGAAGAGGAAGGAATTTTTTAATTGGTGCATTATAGTTGTACATAATTGTGGAATTTGTTGTCACTTTCATACATGCACACAATCTAACATTTGGCCAATATTTTTTTTACCAGTATTTCCCCTTTCCCTCAGCTGGGACCTTTCTCTACTGATCTTCCTTTGATTTTCTTGAGATTCTGCGTCCCTCCACCTTTCTCTTTTTTTTTTTCCTCTCTTGTTTCCACATATGACCTAACAGCAAATAATTCTTTCAAATGCATTCTGTGAGGCCAGCATTACATTGATACAAAGACCAAAAAAGAAAACAACAGACCAATGTCTTGTGAATATAGATGCAAAAATTCTCAACAAAATATTAGCAAAACAAATCCAATAGCATATTTTAAAAGGCTATTTCCCATTATTAAGTGGGATTCACCCCAGGGATATAAGCAAGGTTCAGTATCCATAGATCAATAAATGTGACATACCACATCAACAGAATCAAGGACAAAAACCATGTGATTTTCTAGATATAGAAATGGCATTTGACAAAATTCAACATCCCTTTATAATAAAAATGCTAAACAAATTAGGTATAGAAACATATGCCTTGTCAGACACAGTGGCACACACCTGTAATCCTAGTAGCTCAGGAAGCTGAAGCAGGAGGATTGCAATTTAAAGACCTTACTAAGCAGTTTAGTAAGGCCCTAACCCAGTTAGTGAGACCCTGCCTTGAAATAAAAAGGACTGGGGAATGTAGCTCAGTGGTAAAGTACCTCTGTGTCATAATAAAGGCCCTTTATAATAAGCCAACACCTGAAATACTGAAGGGAGGAAGGCTGAAAACTTTGTAAAATCTAGAACAAAAGGATGCCCACTTCCATACTTTTATTCAACACATTGCTGGAAGTCCTGGCCAGATCAGTCAAGCAGAAGAGCAAAATAAAAGGTATCCAAATTGGAAAAGAGGAAATGAACTTGTCACTATCTGCAATCACTATTTTGCAATATATATGATCACATATAAAACACCCCCAAAATAAAAAAGAAGCTCTTAGAACTAATTAATGAATTCAGCAAAGTTGCAAGATACAAAATCAACATTAAAAAATCACTGGTGTTGCTATATTCCAATAGCAGATTATCTGAAACAAAAATCAGGAAAGCAAAACCACATATGACAGCTATTTAAAAAAAAAAAACTAGGTATAAATTGAGCTAAATACATGAAGACCTCTGCAATGAGAATTATAAAACACTACTGAAAAAAACTGAAGATGACGCAAAGTTGAAGGAAATCTATGTTCATGTATTAGAAGAATCAATATTGTTAAAATGTCCATACTACCCAAAGTAATATACAGATTTAGTATAATTTCCATCAAAATACCAATGGCATTCTTCACAGAACTACACAAAAAAATACTAAGATTTATATGGAAACACACACACACACACACACACACACACACACACACTGAATAGCTAAAGCCATCTTGAGCACAAAGAACAAATCAGGGTGCATGACTGATTTCAAAATATGCTACAAAGCTTTAGTAATCAAAATAGCATAATAGCATAACTTTCCTGTGTTCATATATGAATACATGACCAGTGTAACTTCACATCATGTACAACCCCAAGAATTGGAAGTTTTACTCTATGTATGTATAGTATGTCAAAATATACTGTTATGTATATATAAAAAAGAACAAAAAAATACAAAATAAATAAATGAATAAAAATTTTTTTAAAAAATCAAGGTTTGATTCACATCTTTTTTTAAGCCAAAACACCAAAGTAACTGTTGTTAGGAATCTTGTAACTAGTATGTTTTCTTCTTAGCTGTGGCTGCTAGAAGCTTAAAGTCAAATTTGAGATCATTTTTAACAACTGTACTGAGTCTCCTGCTGGACTCATTTTCTGATTGTACATTTACCCTGACCACTTTATTTTTATTCTATTTTATCTATTTAGCAAAAAAGGTTGCCACAAGGTGACTATGTATAATAAATAAAATCCATGATCAAAAAAAGAAAAAACACAGAAACAGACACATAGACCATTGGAACAGAATAGAGATCCTAGAAGGGAACTGCTACTTCCACAGCCAGTATGGTGTAAACATGCACATTAAAGAAAGGATAGTTTCTTCAATAAATAGTGCTGGGGAAATTAGACATCTACATACAGAAGACTGAAAATCTGTCTCTATTACCAGTTACAAAAGTTAATTCAAAATGGATTACAGAAGAAGAAAACAGGATAATACCTCAGGACATTGGTGGTTCAGGATTTTTTTGATAAGATTCCAAAAGCATAGGATACAAAAGCAAAAATGGACAAAGGTGATTGCATCAAATCAAAGAACATCTACATAGGAAAGGAAACAACCAACAGTGAAGAGAGAGCCTACAGAATGGGAGAAAAGATTTGCAACCTATACATCTAATAAGAGGCTGATATCCAGAATATATAACCCAATGCCAAAAATAAAAATATTTTTTAAAGTGGGCAATGGGCTTAAACATACATTTTTCAAAAGAAAATATATAGATGACCAACAGGTACATGAAAAATTGTTCAGCATCACTAACTTATCAAGGAAATGCAAATCAAAACCACAATGAGACATCATCTCACCCACTAAGAATGTCTGCCATCAAAAAGACTGAAGATAATAAGTGCTGGTGAGGATGTGGAGGAAAGGCAACCCTTGCATACTGTCAGAAGAAATATAAATTAGTATTGCCATGTGGAAAACAGTACGGAGGTTCCTCAAAAAACTGCTATCTGGTTTAGAATTTCACTCCTGGGTATTATAGCCAAATGAAATGAAATCAGTATGTCAAAGAGACATCTGCATGTTCGTGTTCATTTGTAACACTTTTGACAATAGTCAAGAAATAAAAACAGTGTTCATTCATCAGCTGATGAATGGATGAAGAAAATGTGGTACATATACACAATCAAATATGATTAAATAAAAAAAATGAAATACTGTCATTTGTAACAATATGAATGGAACTGGAAATCCTTATGTTACGTGAAATAAGCCAGGCACAGAAAAACAAATTAATATTGTTGTGATGACATTGCTATTCAAAGCAATGTGCACATTTAATGCACTCTTAAAATCCCAACAATGTTTTTTGCAGAAATGGAAAAGCTCATTCTAAAATTCATATGGAATTTCTAGGGACCAGAAGAGACAAAACAATCTTGATCTTCATATGACAAATCAGAAGACTCACATTTTCCAATTTCAGGACTTAATACAAACCTTGAGGAATCAAAACAATTTGATACAGACATAATGATAGACATATAGACCAGTAGGATTAAATTGAAAGCCCAGAAATAAACCCTCACATCTATGGAAAATCAATTTTTGACAAAGGTGCCAAGACTATTCCATGAAAAAACAGTAGTCTTTTCAATTAATGGTACTCAAACAACTAAATATACAAGGCAAAAGAACACAGTTGGACCCTTCTTGATCTTATACAAAAAAAAAAACTTAAAAATGAATGAAATACTTAAATTTAAGAGCTTAACCTATAAAAATTCTTAGCAGAAAAAAAATGGAGATAAATCTTTATGACTTTGGTTTTGGCCCTGTTTCTTAAACATGACACCAAAACCACAGACAAAAATAAATAAATAAAATTTACACCACTAAAAATAAAAACCTGTGCTTCAAAGTAACTATCAAGTAAGTGAAAAGATAGTACACAAAATGGGCAAAAATATTTATAAATCATCTGATAAGTATTTAATATCAGAATACAAAAATCTGTTCAAAAATCAGTAGTATTTATACTAACAACTTCTACAATATAACCACAGAAAGATAATTAAATTTAAAAATGAACAAAGAACTTGAGTAGATATTTCTCTAAAGAAGATATACAAACAGCCAATAGCACATATGAAGATACTCATAATAGCTGTCATTAGGGAAAGATACTCAATGTAGTTGTCATTAGAGAATGTAAATCAAAACCACAATAAGACACCACTT
This sequence comes from Ictidomys tridecemlineatus, assembly GCF_052094955.1. Classification (NCBI taxonomy): domain Eukaryota; kingdom Metazoa; phylum Chordata; class Mammalia; order Rodentia; family Sciuridae; genus Ictidomys; species Ictidomys tridecemlineatus. The sequence goes on from NC_135485.1 coordinate 97,430,384, forward strand.
CATACTCAAGAATTGGCAAAAAAAGGGGTAGGGGAGAAATTGGAACACTGGTGAATTGCTACCGTGAACATATGAAGTGATGTATCTTCCACAGGAAACTTGTATCAAGTTCTCTAGAAAGAAAACAGATGTATCATACAACCCAGCAATTGAAAACAGGGACACAAATACATATTTGTATACCAATGTTCATAGTAGCATATTGTCAGAAGAAATATAAATTAGTATTGCCATTGTGGAAAACAGTATTGATAGTTGTCAAAAGATAGGCAAACCCAAGTGTCTATCAATAGACTAATGAATTAATATATGTTATATAAATAAAACATAATATTCAGCCATGAAATAATGAAGTTCTGACTCATGCTACAACATGGATGAACCCTGGCTAAATAAAATACACCAAACACAAGGACAAAAATTCTTATGATTCAGTTTATATAAAATAAGTGAAACTCAGAGACAGAAAGTAGATTAATGGTTACCAGTGGCTAGAAGAGGAAAGAATGGGAATAAGTCTTTCATGAGTATAGAGTTTCTATTTGGAATGATGGAAAAACTTTGGAAATAAATTGTGTTGATGATTGGATAGCATCATGAATGTACTTAATGACCCTGAATCTTGCACCTAAAAGTTTTTAAAATGTCAAAGTTTATGTTATCCATATTGCCCCAATTTTTAAAAAATAGACTCTAGGGTGTGATATGTTGAGCCCATCTCACTATCTATCACCAATTCACCTGAATCCGACAATTTTTGGTGAGACACTTGTGGAGAAACTTTCATGTTGCTTTAAGTGATTTCCAAGCAAGTAGCAGCTTTTCTTCTACGTTGAAATTAGTACATTGCAGTTGGCAGTGTCCTATTTTTAAAGATTAAGAAAGCCACAGTTCAGTGCTGTGAAAAGGAAGCAGAAGTACCAATTCTAGTCAGTGCAGTTGCAAATTATCATTGTACATGTTTATTATTTTTATGTCAGATCCATATTTTGACTTGGAAATTGTTTGTTTATAAAAAGTAGACACTGCTTATAATTTTTCTAGCTTTATGTCATCTATTAAGACCTGGTAAAATAACCACTCTGAAATCCAGAAAATAAAAATATAAAATGAAGTATAGCCCAATTTTAAAAAAAAGGCTTTCAATATTGAATATAAGAAGTGGCAAAATCATTGAACTACTCTAAGAAAGAAAGAATGAATCACTTGTCTTGACATATAAACTAGGATCAGAGTATCTTTTGTACTACAAATACAAATAATTGCTATACAGTGACCAAATATATTGAATATAATGTCTAAATTCACATAAGATAACAAAACAGATCTGAGAAATATAGCGTACTCTGTACCTAAATAACTATAATCAGAAAATAAATTATGTATCATTAACTATTTCTTGTAATTACAGTTGTTTCTCAGGGTATTATAATGAGATAATTTCATTACAATTACCACTTCCCTTTTTGTATTTGATCTTGCTGCCACATTAAATACATTAGAAAACCTTTCAGATCTGCCATTTGGTATCTAGGTAAAACATTGCTTTTCTCCAGAATGGGGCAAAGAAGAACTACAAAGATCTTAGTTTAATTAAGGTCCTATAACAGAGCCTTATCTGCGTCTTTTTTAAAATTTTTTTTAAGTTGTAGTTGGACATAATATCTTTATTTTATTTTTGTTTTTATGTGATGCTGAGGATCGAATCCAGGCCTCGCCAATGCTAGGCGAGCACTTTACTGCTGAGTCACAACCCCAGACCCCTTAGCTGCATTTTAATTAAGTCTTGGTAGTTCTCATTGTCACTTATTCCTTAAAGGTTAAATAAAGTGACTGTTGTATATTCAAGCATAACCAGATATGCTGTGAGCAAAGTTATATTAGCTTTAAGGAAAGTCAGATAAGAAAGTGAAGTGGGCTTCTAAGTCTCTGAAATATGTACTACAGCTGCAAGGATGAATCCAATTTTGTGCTGGTCCTGGTTGCTGAGCTTATTTTGATAAGCCAAACCAATATAGGTTACATCTATTGGTTTATGGGAATAAGAAGAGCTTTATATCAAAACAAGCTTAAAAGTCAATCTAGTTTTAGTGGTATCACATTTGAAAGAAACTGATGGCTAAGGCTTACTTTTGTCTCATTGCAAAGATGATCTTTTTTTTTCCAACTCTCACAGGAGAAATTGCACCTTAAATTGCTAAACTGGAATTATATTCTCTGTGCGCCCAGAGAAAATATGCCAGCATGACATATATAGAAATTCCCATAAAAGATAACTATTATAAAACTAAAATGTGCTGAATTAATCCCAGAGAACAATTGTGTCACGTATGAGAATTAAAGCAATAAATTAAGATAGTTTACTATCCATGTCATGTTTTAAATGAACAGAGAGATAGGAAAAGACGTTGTATATCCTTAAGCAAGTTGCTCCAATTTAAAGGAAATTGTTATTTTTTAACATTGATCAAATGCTATCTAGGAGAAAATGTATGGTTTGTTTTGATACCCATAGCAACCATTAACCGCTCCCCCACACTGCCCTACTCTCAACCCAAGGTCAAAGTCTCACATCTCAGCTTGACAAAACTCCATAGTGTAACCATTTATTTTCCAAAATAAAATTAGGATGTTTAGTGAGAATGATGACTTAATACAATTACAGTAGCATGATAACTGTGTCAGTTGGTTATTTTCTTCCTCATATGAAACAGTCGTAGGATCCAGACTGGAAAACTGGCCAACATTGTGGACCAAAGTTAAATAAAAGCCCCATTTTGTGTGTTTCTGCCTTTAGTATGTCCTTAAGAAGATGTGTGAACATAATATTGTTGTTTTAGTCACTGAAACTCATAAGACTTTTCTTAAGAATCATTAACTCTTTCTAGATTGTATTTTGTGATTATGAGACCAAAGAGATAGATATCCCTGACAGTGTACCACATTCAAAGGTTATGTAAGAAATGGAAAGAATCCTTACTTCTCACTTTGTCTTGTCAACCCTTTGGAAAATATTAAGGATAGTCTATCTTACTCTTAGAATGTTATATTCTCAGCACAAAATCAATGCTTTTATCCTTAGAAGAAATATTCATCTGAATATGATGTCCAGTTACTATCATATAAGCTGTTGTTATTCTTTCCTTTAAAATAAAACAATCCCGGGGCTGGGGATGTGGCTCAAGCAGTAGCGCGCTCGCCTGGCATGCGTGCAGCCCAGGTTTGATCCTCAGGACCACATACAAATAAAGATGTTATGTCCACCAAAAACTAAAAAATAAATATTAAAAAAAAATTCTCTCTCTCTCTCTCTCTTTCTCTCTCTCTCTCTCTCTCTCTCAAAATAAAATAAAATAAAATAAAATAAAACAAACCCAAAAAACTAGGAAACATTATATCTGTATAGTGTGGGTCCCTGCGCGCACGTGTGTATACATATGTGTGTGTGTGTGTGTGTGTGTGTGTGTGTGTGTGTGTATATATATATATATATATATATATATTATATATGCATAAACACACATATATATACACATACACATATTTTTCTGAATAATGTTTGATTCAGAAACCTAGATGAAAGATGATTTTTATGGATATCCTATGACTAAACAGTGATCTAATGCTATTTATACATGGCATAATTTAAAATCTCACATGTATTTTTCAGCTGAAAATGATCAGATTCACTGTAAGGCATGCTGTAGCAGCTATTTTTAAAAATAATAGTCCAATTTTGCTCATTTACACTTACCAGGACACCACTGTTACTTGGCCTTTCAATATTAGATTGAGTGTTAATTTGTGCTGTGTAATATAAAGCTTTACTCCATCTACTCCCACGTTTTATGATACTGTAGTGATTGCTGGGATCCTTTACCTTTTGGCAGTCCCTTTGTCCTTGTCCATTATTGTGTTGTAACAAAATATCATAAGCTGGGGGCTTATAACAATACAAATTTTTTTCACAGTTCTGGTTTGGCTTGTCACACAATTGTGCACTAAGAATCCCAAGATTCTGCAGATTTGTTATCTGATAGGACCAAATCCTTGTTCATAGATGGCCATCTTGTCTCTGACCTTCCATAGCAGAAATAGCAAGTAAGCTCTGTAGTCTCTCTTATAAGGGCACCAGGGCTGGGGTATGGCTCAGTAGTAGAGTGCACAAAGCCTTGGGTTTGAGTTCGAGTACTACAAAAAAATATATATATGGAGAAGGGGTACTAATCCCATTTATGAGTGCTCTGACCCCAAGGCCTCATCACCTCCCAGAGGCCCTACCTACTAATACTTTTACCTTGTATTAGAATTTGGCCATTTGACCTTGAACCTGAGAATATAAAATTTCAGATCATGACACCCTTCTCTCTTTAGCTCTCTATGCTTCCAATATTTGCTCGAGCTCTTTCCCTAGCCTTTGGTCTCAAAGAGATTATCCAACTACAAATATGTGTCCAGAAGTGCTAAATGACCCATAAAACACTTTGAACCAATTCAGAATACGTATCGTCCCTATATTAAACTTCTTTAGCTCCACATAGTATCTATCTAGTTCTTCAAATTAATATAATACTTTTTTTAATTTTTTTTATTATTAGTTGTTCAAAACATTACAAAGCTCTTGACATCATATTTCATACATTTTTTAACACACATTATATGCAATCATTTACCTGTTAGAAAATGTAATAGGTGTCTTTCTAGTTGTACCTTAAACATTTAGATAAAGAATGAGACACTAATCTCCTTTATCAGTTCTAGGTATGCCAGGAATTCTTTCTTGATTTTGTTATGTCCATGAGCACTAGCTACAGTTAAACTTGGCTTTCTTCCTGATTTTTCTTTTCCTTTCCTTGTCAGCAAATGTTTTAGTCTGTGGGTTTATATCAGATTATAAGGAAATGTTTTAAATATTAATGCAGCTTGAACATGCTGGACATTATATAAAAGTTGAAAGTAACAGTGAAAACTCTTCTACATAACTAATTTGTTAAATGATGGACATAACTTACTTTGAAAGACCTATGAACTAAAAACAATCTTGTTCAGTCCCTATTCTCATAGCTTTTTATAAGTTTTATGAAGTAAAAGACAACATAGGAATTAGGGTAAAAGGAACCTTAAAATGCCTAATCCAAACTTTTGACTAGCTGTTTTTTAATGTGTTATATTTAAGGTATAAGAAGTTTTTAAAAATAGAGAGGGAGCCCACTTTCAATTTTCAGGGAAAATCGCCAAGTCATCATCTGAATCTTGAGATCTCTGGCACTTAGGTTTATGACCTGACACAGGATGAAAGTTATCTTGTCTCAGTATGTGTTATTCTACATACCCACCCTACCCTCCACAGCCCACCATTTAATTACTCCTTGCCATAGGAATGTTTGTGGCTGCATAAGAAAATAAGCATCATTGCCCTCTTGCTTGACCTAAAGAGGTTGGAAGTTGGCTGTGATCCATCAAAGCCCTAACTGTGTTTTGAATCGTAGTTTTTATTGTATACATTCTTTACAGAGCATAATATACTTTGTGTAATATGACCAGGGACGTGGACACAGTATGGGTTTACTCTTCTCAGTTGTGTAGTGTAAACAAAAGTTGATAAATGATTATTGCTGAAATTCAGCTCCCAAATATTGCAGATCAAAGGAAAATGCACCAAAAGACTTATTAGGGGCTGATGCATGGTGGTATTAGATGATGGAATTTTTTCAGAAAAGGCTTGTCCTCTAACATGAGCTGGTATACTTTTTTAAGCAATAAAAATTGTTTAAATTTCTTTGTTATATTTAATATTTTAAAGAATGTCTAGATAGCCATTACTGGGAAGACTTCTTTGAAAGTATAAACTCCTGGGGACTGAAGTGAAACAAATCATATTTCATGCATATAAGATTATGTCAAAATGAACCTAATATTATATATAACTATAATGTACTAAAACATAAAAACTATTGTTAAATAATCTATAAATCTATAAGATCCCAGCTATTCTCAAACATTAAATAACTATCGCAAATTTGAAAATGAAATGAATTAGTATAAAAAGAGATTTTTTTAAAAAGTCTAGAGTTCATTGAGTTTTAGGAGACTTTGAACCAATTTATATAATATATAAAGTGTAATATACATGGGTGCCATTTTTTATGAGAGAAATGATTCATAGTTTTCATCTTCTTGCCAACAGGGTATGTGACCCCAGTAAACATTAAGAGTCACTGGTATAAGTCACCACATCCTAAACAGTTCACCATGAACATTGTAAAGCTCTACCTTACATCTCATTTAGTGACAAGTCTGCTCTTTCAGTTTGACTCTATACAATTGCAAGATGTTGTTAATGGTTCATCTATTAAATGAGTGAGGAAAGAGAAGGAAGGAAATAAACGATCTTGTATTATCTCTACAAATCAAACACTTAGATATATTTATATCCAATTTAACCCTCCCAACATCCTGTAATTGTCAAATGTATTATTATTGTTACACATTTAACAAGTTTAAAATAATTAATGCCAGAGAGGCTAAGTGACTTGTTGAAGATTCCACTGCTAATAAATGTCTGAGCCCTGATTCAAACTCAAGGCTATCTGTCTACCTAGTTTCTGTACTTCCCTTTTTACCACCAGCCTATTTGATTGAAAGAGTGAGTTCTGTCATCTTTTTGACTAATGACGAGAAAAAGTCATTTAGCTTGTCATCCTGTTAACTGAAATTTTCTCTGTATCCACTATCCAGCTGTCTTCACTCAGGTCACCAATATATTGTGCCTAACTTACTAAAAGACTCTGTAACTCCTCACTGTCCCTGTCTTCAGCCTCCCTTCCCCTAGTTCTACCCTACAACTATAGAGAGCTTTTTGAAACATAAATACAATCACTCGTAATAAATTCTATGACATCTCATTGCCTTCAAAATAGATCTAAACGCTAAAAATGGCTTATAAAGGCTCTAAATGATTTGGACTCTGCTTTGTTTTCCGGGCTCATCCCTCACTGCTATTCCCTCAACCCTTTAGGTTCAAGGTATACTTATCTACTTGTAGTTCTTATATATTGTCTTTTTAAAATTTCTATTCTGTGCACTCTTCTCATTTTTGTTCACTTGGATAATTCCCACTTGTCTCAAAGACTTATGTAGTATTTCTTCACAAAAATCTTCCTTGACTACTCAAACTTAGAACTAAGCACCTCTTCCAAGTACTCATTGGAAATCTCATATTTGCTTTTATTAGTGTCATTTGGAGCTACAATCATATATAGTTTCTGTATGCATTAGAGAAATCCCATCCTTCCTTCAGGGACACACAACACAAGATGAGGGCACAAAATCTTGAAAAGAACAAGATGAGCTATATTTCATGATTCATTTATTCTCTTTTCAAGGTTTTCTCATCAAGGTACAAATTTTTAATTGATGCATAATAATTGTACATATTTATGGGATATAGTATAATATTTTATATATCTACTCAATGTGTGAGTAGATGTGATTCAATTAGAGTAATAGCATTCCCATCACCTCAAACATGTATCATTAATTGTGTTGGGAATATTCAAATGTCCTCTCTTCTAGTTGTCTTGGAATATATAATCAATTGTTGTAAACTATATTCACTATACACTACAATAGAATACTAGAACTTCCAACTGTATTTTGGAACTCATTCCCCATTTCTCTCTCTTTTCCCTCCCAACTACCTGTTCAATCCTCCAGTGACCACTGTTGTATAATTCTTGAGATTAACTTTTTTAGATTCTACATATGAGCCAAAATATACGGTATTTCTCTTCCTGTGCCTTTTTGTGATGACTTAACATAGTGTCCTATCTGTGTTGCCACAAATGACAGGATTTCAGTCTTTTATGGCTGCATAATAATCCATGGTGTGGAATATTATACACATACACACACAAAAAATACATTTTCTTTATCCACTCATATATCAATAGACACCTAGGTTGATTCCTATTTTGGATCTACAATTTAAACCATAAATGATGACTCTAACATTTATCAAATGACAATGTAATTGCCTTTCACTTCTCTGTTTCTCAATTAGCTCATTGGGAACAGAGACTATATTATATTTTATTATTGTACTCCTACCTTCTAGCATGATATTTTTCAAGTAGATAAAGCACTCAAATATTTGATGATTGATGAAAAATCACATGAAAGTTAACAGTTTGCAGTAGACTGTGCACTTGCATAAATTTCTGTAAAGAGGAAGGCAAGAGAATATTAAAATCAAGTACTAGTTTGAGGACAACAAATACTGACTGCCTTCTATTTTGAAAAAACAAAAATGAAAATGATACAATCCCTTACACTCATAAAATTTTCAATCTTGTTAGAAAGATTAGAAATATATACAACTGATTAAAACTAAAGCAGAATTTGACACGTGCTATAAAAGATTTAAAATTAAAGCGCTAGAACTCATTGAAAAGAAAGAAGTTCCTTCTGGTTAAATGAGGAATTCCAAAGGCTTTGTGGAGATAATAGACCTAAGCCTTAAACCATGAGTAGGACTTCCATAAGGCCAAGTATTGATGAAGAGCCACAGTCAGGAGGAAGCTCTCCAAGCAAAAAGAACAGCACAGTCTGAGTTAAAAACACAAGGAGCCAGGCACAGTGGCCACATGCCTGTAAATCCCAACAGCTCTGGAGGCTGAAACAGGAGGATCATGAGTTCAAAGCCAGCCTCAGCACAAAGCGAGACGCTCAGCAACTCAATGAGACCTTGTCTCTAAATAAAATACAAAATAAACAAAATACAAAATAGGGCTGGGGATGTGGCTCAGTGGTTGAGTGCCCCTGAGATTAATCCCCAGTAAGCCCTCAAAAAATAATAATGATTTTAAAATAATAATAAAAAAACACAAGGGCTCTTATCAGGCTGCAGATGAGACTGGAAAAGTAGGTAGAGAATCTGATTATAGGTGTTCTTGGATGCTGTGTTTAAAAGTTTACATTTAAACAGCGATGAACTCTTAAAGATTTTTAAGGAGGAAAGTGATAAAATAGCAGTATTTTAGAAAGCCATTTGGAAAATGACTTTTTAATTTGTATTAAGGTTTAGAAATTAGAAATTTTAAAATGTTTTTATAGTTTGTTTAATTATATTTTATTAATGAACTATAATTACACATAATAGTAGGTTTCATTTTGATGAATTCATACATGCATGGAATATAATGTGCTTCATTACAATTCCTAGTACTTCTACCTTCCTTCCTCTTCTCCCTTCTCTTGTTTCCCTTCCTTCAATGAATAGAAATTTTAAAACACCAAGAAACAGAGATTCCTCCTAATAGTCTCAGTCTATCTCTGTGCTAAATTCTTCCCAGATATTACCTCTCAGATGTTGACCTGCTCAAGCTTTCAGTCTCCCACTGAAATAGTTGCCATGCCACAGAGTCAACAAAATTCACTCTCTCTGTCCCTCTGGAGAAGAGATAAAGTACCAGCCAAGACTGCCACTTTCAAAAAGGAACTTGGGAACTAGTGCACTGCATTTTTTATGTGATTCAAGGCAGTGGTGGTATCCTGTTGCTATCTTTTACCTCATTTGAGACACTAAAGTCAACCTCCTCTGCTTGGTAACTTTTCATTTAAATATAAATTATATGTGAATTTATATTGAGAATAAACAAGGGTAAGTTTGTATAATGAGGAATATCTTTTGTCTTTATCAAACTGCAAAGAGACTTTTGATTTATTATCAAAGTGAAACTCCCTAAATACTACATATTGTCCTTGCTGACTGTAGATAAGCAAGTATGTTAAGATCCTTGGTGCTTTTCCAAGAAAGATTTACTTAGAGATAAAAGCTCTTGGAAGGAAAAAAAAATGGTATATAACAGTGGCAGGGATCTCAGGATGTCTAAAGATCTTTCATAATGTTGGCAGAGTATTGGTTAATGGAAAAATGGAAATCTGGAGGCTTAAGAACCACTTATAAATTTATCCCAGAGCAAACTGGAATAGGAAAAGAATGGGAGAACAAAAGGATTCAAGATGAATCACAAAGAAAATTGACACAACTTTGTGCCTAACTATTCATTCCTTTAAAAAAAAAATGACAGTTTTCAGATTGGATTTTGAGGGAGGTTGCTGATAACTTTAACAGAGATAGGGAAGAAAAGAATAAATTAAGGAAGTTGGCAACAAGTTATAGTTGTTGAAATTGGGTGTTGAGGAACTAGGGGTTCATCATACTACACTTGTCTTTTAGGACAAAATATTTATACTATCAAATATCCTAATCCCAATGATTGGTCCCAAGAAACATAAAAACAGTTTGGTTAAAAGTTTATGATAATCATATTCATGGACAATGTACACCATAATATGGATTCTAACTCTCCTGCACACCATTAGAATAATTATCTGTAAAACAAATGTCGATCAAAAAACCTGGACCATGGTGGTCACGCTGGTCATGCCTGTAATCCCAGCAGCTCAGGAGGCTGAGGCAGGAGGATCATGAGTTCAAAGCAACTTAGCGAGACCCTGTCTCAAAATAAAAAAATAAATAAATAAAAAGGGCTGGGGATGTGGTTCAGTGGTTAAGTGTCCCTAGGTACCAGAAAAAAAAAAAAAAAAGTTATGGCTCTTTTTGTAAACTTTCCCACTGTTTTAATTGCATAATTAGCATTTTCCAGTAGCTATGATTAGAATGTCCCCTCCAAAACTCATGTTTAAATTTGTCATTGTAACATTATTAGAAGGCAGAACATTTCACAGTTGATTGGATCCTGAGCACACTGCCTTCCTGAAGAGATTAAGGCAGGAGTAGGTTATTTATCATGGGAGTGGGATCCTGAGGATAGGATAAGTTGGGCCCAATTTTTCTATCTCCCATATTCTCACTTGCCCTTCTGCCATGTTGTGATGCAGCAGAGGCCTCACCAGAAGTTGCCCCTCAGTCTTATACTTCCCAACTCCACAAGTTCATGAAATAAATTTATTTTCTTCATAAATTACCCAGTCTGTGATATTCTACTATAGCAGCAGAAAACTTACTAAGAAACCAGTATATTCTGTACTAAACCAATGTCCTAGAAATACTTGTTCCATTCCTTGTCATGAGTGCCCATGGCAGGGTATAAAATGGTTACTAAACTGAGTTCCTCTTCTTGACTTTGCCCTACTGCTGATTTGATTTCTTAAGAGTGAAATTATAAAGTAGCCACTTCCTAATTGTTATTAGATGTTATTTGCTATGAAAATCAGTTTTATACTTTATGTAATGCTGTTAATAATGAGTTAAATATGAAAGATCTAAACACAAGAAATACCAGAAGACAAAACATTTATCTCAGTTAAGGGAGGAACATAATAATAATGGAAGAAACAGGTAGCATTCCAAATCATACTTGACTTGTATAATCCAGGAAAGAGAACAACACAGTATTAGATAAATAATTCCTACCTCTTTCCTATTAATCCTTGTCATAGTCCTTATATTTTTCATTGAGATTACAAAAGTAGACAGTTCTACCAACCAAGACCTTCATTCATGATCCCAGAAATCTCTCAAATAATCAGGACCAGACCCCATGTCATTATACTTATCCCAGGCCACACTGTATGCCAGATTTAGAAATCACTACAAATTATCTTCTTTCTCTCAGAATCTTTACCTGACTTAAGATTTAACCAAACTGCTGGAAAATGATACTTAAATTGCATAAAGTATCAGCCTAGCCACAGCCACGAGGTACCTGAAATATTGAAGGTATGCCATATTTTCAGTGTTCCAGAAGATCAAGAGAACTCAAAACAAACACAGGATCAGTCTCACTTCCATAAGATTAAGAAAAGCAAATTACTATAGCTACTCATTAGAGAATAATTTCAAATGCCTTTATGCAGTGCTGCCCTTAAAAGTAACATTTCCATACCCAAAACAACGTTATTTGGGGAGAAGGAAATGGACAAATAAAATAGAAGAAAAAAAACTTCTCCGAGCTTTATTAGAGTTACTCAGTCTGTACTAGTTTTCCAATTTTCAGTATGAACTTCAGATTCACAAGTGTGAAATTCAAATCAAGAAACTTAATTGTCCTGCCTTGTGCTCCTCAGCTAAGGCCTTACAGAAGTTTAATTTTCCTCGACAGCCATGAGTTCTTCCCAGCTCTGTGTCCTAGAGCCTCACTGAGAAACATGATCCTGTTCTATGCTGCTCTTGAGGGATCCCTTTCCCCCACTCATTTCCTGCTACAGCAGAACCTGACTTCCTCTGGGCAAACATGCTAGTCACTTAGTCCAAGCTAAAATGCATGATAAAGAGAGAAAAAAAAAAAAGATGGAGTGGCACTCACAAGAACCTGTCTTATTCAGACACTGCCTACGCAAGCCCTAGAAAAGAATACCAATGCCAGATCCTACAAACCAGAGGAATGATAACAATGCAAGAGCCTTGTCTTCTCCACATGGGAGGACTACCCACAAGAAATGTGACCTGAAAGTACCCAAATCTTCCAGCAATTACTACATTCTGCCAGTCCCACATTATCTCAGCCAGTTGTCAGTTTGAAGGATCCCATTCTCTCCACATAGAACTTAGAAAGTCGAACCCACATACACAGCAGCCTCTTCCAGTGAAAGGTAACATGTGAATATACTTTGTATACAACCAGATATATAAAAAAAACTTGTGCTTTATATGTGTAATATGAATTGTAATGCATTCTGCCCTATACGTGTAAAATGCATTCTGCTGTCATATATAAATAAAATTAATTAAAAAAAAAAGACTATACCCATGACAATTCCAGTTCCAGGTTCCAAATCACTGGCCTGCAAATGAATCCCATTATTTGGATCAATACTGGCCTCACCTTAGAATCCATTGGGTGGGAGCAGGGGACTTTCAAAAAGCAACTGATGCCAGAACTCCATCTCAAGAAATTACTTATTACTAATCTAGAATTGTCCAGAGTATTGTTGCCTACTAAGAGCATACTTGTGATTCTAATGGCTTCAAAACCACTGGTCAGCACAATACCCTAAGTTTGTGATTTCCTTGTGGAGGCCGCAGTCTGTTCTCTAGACCTTTACTCCTCAGACTCCATCCTTTCTATACTCACTGAGGCTGCCAAAGGCCTGCAGGATGAAAAGTGAAGGTTGGAGCCCTGTGCTTTACATGCCTGGTTCTCCTCTGTCCCACCATGTATCTTCTTATGCGTGATGTGACTTTTTCAGAGTGAAAAACTACCACAACACATTCATAGCAGTTTTTTCGAGGGATACTGAGGACTGGACCCAGGGGTGCTTGTCCCCAGCCCTATTTATTTATTTGTTTGTTTGTTTGTTTGGGGGACAGGGTCTCTTTAAGTTGTGCAGGGTAACCTTGAACTTGCAGTCTTCCTGCCTCAACCTCTCACATTGCTGGGATTATAGGCATGTGCCACTGCACCCAGACATATTCACAGCACTTTCTTTCCTCCCTGTCAGTCTATAGCCAAAATATTATTTTATCAGTATAGTAATTAATACTTTCAAATTTAGGTTTTTTATTCCTTTGGGGAGTCAGTATGAAAAAGGAATTTAGGGAAAAGGGGCAAGAGAGGGGAATAACTCATCCAACCTTCATTAAGTTCAGAAACTCCAAACTCCAAAAGTTCCTTGAACTTCTGCTTTTATACTACTCATGTTAATTGTCCATTTCTTTCTCATCCACTGAAGTATAAGTACTCAAAAACTGCAGCAGTACCCACTACAAGTAAGTCCTCAGTGAAATGTTTGATAAATTAATAACCAAACAACTGAGCAGATGGAGAAGAAAAAGAGGAATTGGTTTCATGGTAGAAATGGAAAAGTTACAGTCATGGTCTCACTGTGAAAGGCCAGTATAGATAGGTAGATATAGATAGATGAATAGATGGACAGACAGACATCTGGAACCACAAGCAAAATCAGACAACTCACAATCTTACAAACTCAGCAATTGTTCTTTTTTGAGACGGGGTCTTACTGTATTGCCCAGGCTGCTCTCAATCTCATGAGCTCGGGTGATCTTCCCACCTCAGCCTCCAGACTTGCTGGGGCTACAGTCATGCACCACCATACAGGGCTTGATTTCCCCCCACCACCATCAAACAGAATGTTGTTTCCTTTCAAGGCATTTAAACATTTGCATCTACTTGTACTTTGCTTCTACTTTTCTTCTTAGGCCGCCCACATAGCAGCAACCTGATTGTTCCAAATTGCTCTGTTCTGCCTATTTTGCCATTATTATTTTCCAGCTCAGGAGCAGTTTATGTCCCTCTTTACAATAACAGTAGGAACTCCTTCCAGCTCTACAGCATAGTTTAAGAGCGATTAGTTAAATATATAGTAAGTCCTTCCTTACTCATTTTCTGACTTTCACAGTGTTTTGAAAGTACTGTAAGTTAAGACTTCTTATCCACCAGGCCCTAATGCTATGTTTACCTAAGAATTCCAGCCCAAATGGTAATTGTATTTCTGCATGTGAGAAAAAGCAGCCAAAACATTTCAGTAATCATGGTACCAGGGGCTGTTCTGCCCGCCCAAGACTCAGAGTAGATAATCTGGTGCCTCTTCTCTAAGGACTGAGGTTCAAAGAGAAGCATACATTCAGGATGGGGAAAAAACAGTTTGCTCCAGTTTACTTGACACCTTTTAAAATACAGAAGTATGATTTTTTCCCAACATTAATTATAAGGATTCCCATCTGGTGGCTTTAGAAAGGGTATGGGATTTAAAATGTGAACAGCCATCACTCTCTGTTAAGCCTCCACAGAGGCTTATGGAGAAGATGAGAAGGGTCAGCAGTGTTGAGAGCCATTTATGTGAATTGTTTTGAAGGTTGCCAAGATGCCTTTCCAGCAACATACATTACCTGCTGATGGGTACAGTTAGCCTTCTCACTGAAAACATATCTTTCAAAATATTGTCCACGGACTGCCTGCTTTAAAATCATCTAGGGGTATTTGTTTAAAAATACACATTCCTGAGCCCCAGATCAATAAAGCACAATCTCTTAGAGTGAGGCCTTGAATTTGTCCTGACCCAAAGAACCAGAAGAGTTCTGGGCTTCAAGTGATTTATGAAGCCAATGTACTAGCTGGTTCTTTTGAACCCTAAAGATGAAACTTTACTATTAAGCTTCAAGAAGCAATAGCACAGTGAGCAGGTATTAGTTGTTTTTCTTAAAGGATCTCTGAGATCAGCTTTTCATAGAGTAATTGAAAAGAAATTGAGGACACAAATACCCAAGGAAGAGGAATGGGACACTATCAAGGATAGGAGAGAGAAAGATTAGCCAAAGAAAAACTTCCTTCCTTCATAGTTTTGCCCCAGATTTAATTCAATTTAGGAAACACATTGAAAGTGGTACTCACTAGGAATAAAAAGAAACAGAACAGTCACTGCCCTAGAGGAGTTTATAGTTTAGTAATGGAAGCTCTTAGAAGTAGCTTTTAAATACATTTGGTGCCAGCAAAGATGGAGGTTTATATAAGAAACTTATGAGAAGCTATGAGAATTTATACCTGGAGGAAATGCACCAGAAGTTAGGCAGACTTGGAAGTATACTGGTGGGGAGACACTTGAGGAGAAGCTAAAGGGAGGCCAGGAATTGGTGGGAAATGAAACATGTTCCCAACAGAGGGTGACCTACACAAACAAAACTCTGAAACGTAAAACCTTATGATCTATCGCAATTGACAGGCAGGTCAGGGCTGCTGCAGATAAAACTCAGGAATGGGGAAAGGTAAATCATTGAGGCCGAAGGGGTAAATGCCAGTTAAACCTAAAAGATATGTAACAGGATGACTTTTTAAAAGTCCTGTTGTGCCAGTCTTCCTGGATGAGTCCTTCAAATTTATTCCAAGTTCCTGATCTCAAAATGTTAATTGTGGTAGCTCCAAAAACATGTTACAACCAGCTTTTGTGTCCTCTCTGAAACTTTGTTTGTAGAATTATAATAATGTTAACTATAATATCAAAGTATTTTTTCCAGTATGGGTTTGAGATTATTTTAACAGCTATTAGAAGCTTCCAGAAAATAGTAACATTAATGACCTTGGGAGAGGGAGTGAGGGAACAGAGTTGAGGAATTTACTTCTTCCTGCACAGCCCTTTACACTGAATGTATTTACCATGTCTATTTGCCTATCCAAAAAAGCATACAAGAGGACTAAATAGACACTTGTATTCCATAGCATACAGAACTTGTTTATCAACAAATGAATGATTTCAATTTATATTAAAAAAATTAATGATTTATTCAAAAATGACAGTAATAGTAAGATTAAAGTAATAGTAATTGTTGAGGGAAGAGATTCCCAAGTTCAAGGCCAACCTCAGCAACTTAGCAAGACCCTGTCTCAAAATGAAAAATAAAAAGCATGGAGATGTAGAATGAAGATCAGTGGTAGACCACACCTGTATTCAATCCCTAGTACAAAAAAAAAAGAAATTTTTTGTATATTTTTTATAAATTTGGCTTTTTTTTCCTTCCAGTTTGCAGCTCATCTTGTGAAGATGAAATATCCAAGGATCTGTATTCTAGATGGTGGCATCAATAAAATCAAGCCAACAGGACTCCTCACTGTCCCATCTCCTCAAATCTGAAGGACCAAGAGACTGGCTGATGAAAGGACAGAGTGGCATCAACATCCCATGATACTGTTTTTTATAGCCATGTCACTATAAGATAAAACCAGATCTCCAGATTATTGCATTTCCATAAAACTTTATCATGTGCCATTTTTTTAAAACTCATGACCTACATGTTCAGCTCTCGAGGCAAGAAACTTGACTGTACATGTATTGCTTAAAGAATTTTCTTAACAGTGAAATCTGATCATGTACTTTTACCACACTGCCACATAAAGCCAGAGGAATTCAGCTGACAGGCAGATTTAGCATTATCAAGAAATCCCAGTCACACTGAAAAATTCATCCTCCATTGCACTGAACAGACAGTCCTAACAAAGGTATTACTTAGAAATATAAATGGAATGTGGGCTAAAATCATGATCTTTCCATGATAACAAAAACTGAAAAGCTGTTCTCAGTGTATTCCTTACAAATAAATGCTACATTTGGTAACTGACTTAGCCTAGACAAGTTATGTGCATGTTTGTGGGAGTGGGTGTAGAGGAAGTAGAGTTCAGCATGTTGCAGAAAGTGGTAATAGTTCATTCTCAGAAAAATGAAATTCAGAAACCATTCCTATTTGATAGAATATTTGACTAGCTCCTGCACCAAAGAAACCCAAAGAGAGACTTAAACAAGTTTCCTAGCTGCTTTATCACGTAAAAGTGGCATAGTTAGTCCAGGGCTAGTACACTGGTTTCATAATCACTTGAAGCCCAGGAATCTTCTCATACTTCTTTACCAACCTTACTACATGGCATTCCTCACATGCATGAAAATGGCTACTCAGCTTCCTTGATCACATCTGCAACCAATATGAAGGAGTGAAGGAGGGAAGAAGGAAAAGAAGAAATAAGAGAAAAAGGAGAGGCATGTTTCTTTCCTTTAAAGCCACAAACCAGAACTACACACTGCTGTGCTTACATAGCGTTGGCCTGAATGTAGTCACATGGCCATTCCTGGCTTCAAAGAAAATTGGGATTATAGTCTTTGGCTAAGGAGCCACCTCCCCAACCTAAAAGCTTTATTACTGTGTGAGAAGAAGAGAACACATTAAGGGTGACAGCTAGCAGCCTTTGCCACATTATTTGAAAACATAAATGCTGTGTTTCATTAAATCTAAGGCAGTATAATATATACCATGAAAAAGGAAAAAAGTCCAGCCAAACTGTAACACACCATCAATTATAAGATGCATTCCCATTTAGAGATCTGAAAAATATGCATCTTATAATTACTGAGATGGAGTACATCTTTTGAATATTTTCAGTTTTGTTTTAAATAAAAAGTGTTCATTCTTCTATAACTGATATTCCTCTTCAGTGTGAAAGACTGCCTAGTCTGAATATTTGAATAGAAGCCTCAGTTCAATTTTCTGGGCCATGGATTTGTAACTGCTACTGGGTTTTTTGTTTGTTTGTTTGTTTGTTTTGTTTGTTTTATCTATTTTTATTGAGCTTTAGTTTACATGCCATAAAATTCACCTTTTAAAATGTAGAATTTGATAATTTTTAATATATTCACAAAGTTGTATCATTGTCACATTAATTCCAAAACATTTTCATTTCCAAAAAACAAAATCCTGTATGTTTTGGATGTCATTTTCTATTAAATCCTCCTCAGTCTTTGAATTAATTTTTTGAATTTTATTTGGTTATTTACCAAATATATTTTGAATACCTACTATGTCCATATACTGAAATAACCAATAACTGTAGCATTTTGTGATTCCCTGCATAGATTATAAAGAAAAAATGTAAAAATTAATGACAAATTGACCAAGATTTCTCTTAAGTTGTTTTTGGACCATCACCTACCCTGATTAGAGAAAAATCATAAAGTTCTGGGCTGAGGCTGTACCTCAGTGGTAGAGCGCTTGCCTAGCACATGTGAGGCACTGAGTTCCATCCTCAGCACCACATAAAAAATACACAAATAAAGGCATTGTTTAAAAAAAATTAAATAAATTTTTAAAATCATTAAGTTCTGTCAATTATTATTGTGTTTTTTCAATATCTGATGATTTATCTGGCTTCATAGAAAAAAATGCAACATTGATGATCATTTCAAAAGCATTGTTTTGAGTCTTTGTTCCTGATGAAGCAGAGAAGAGAGGGGTACAGGGATTGGGCCTTGAACTGAAGGGGGCGTGATAGATAGCAAGAGGAGATGAAGACCTGAGTGTTGTGAAGACAGCTGTATAAGAAGAGAAAAACAGCCAACCTCCATGTCAGGACTTTTCTTTAAACTTGGCACACTTTGGCTTATTTCAAAACATGGGAATTTATTAAATGTACAAGCTGTAAGTAATATTTGATATTCTCCATGTAAAATAAGTAAAAGCACATCAGCACTGCCATGGTTACATGCAGGGCATGGTTACTCCATAGCAGTTGATGTCAAAATTGACCTGAAGTTGAAGTAAACCTGTATATCCCACAATTTGCAGAGATCCTTTCATAGTATATTATACCGTCACTATCAACACTCTTTCTGGCATCTGTAGTCTCTTCTCTCCCTGGAATGTCCTATTACCCTCACCAGCCCCCGCTCACACACACACATTTATTAATCCTTCATAATCCAGTAAGAGTGGCATCTCCAGTCTTCTCTGACTTCTGCATGCTACAGTAAGAGCCTCAAGACTGTCAAAACATTCCACTCATACTTCTAGTAACAGACTTATTACATCATTTTACAATTATCTATTTGCATTTGGGCCCATTTTAAAATATGAGCTTCTTTTAGGTCAGGAGCCATAATTTGTATCTCTTGCTACCTCCAGCAACCCTCTATGTTAGAACTTCTCAGTTAATGTAAAATCAGGTAAATGGAGAAAATTAAAACAGTCCATGTTAATATTTTTCACCTGCTGAATTTATCTGGCATCTGATGATAGCTAAATAAACTGAAATTTTAATTTAAAGAAAGCAAAGAAAGACCCACTCTAAAATTTGATAATTCTAGACACTGAGACAGATAATTTCTAATAAGATAAATTAGTTGCATACCCTTTTCAAAACAGAAATGTTCGACTTAAAAATAATATTGAAAATATATTTAACCAAAGTTGAAAGAAAGTAGTTCCTTGAAGTCAGAAAGGAAGAGGAAGACACACTATAAGGCTCATTCAATAGCAATATCAGATATTAGTAGTGGCCACAGGAACTGGGGTTTGAACATAAGCATAGGGATATGAGCCATATCTTTGGGTCTTCTGATAGGGAGTCACAGATTAAAACTACTTATGAAGAGACAGCCTCAAAGAACTCTTTGATCCTTGCAATGACTTTCTAGAAATAACTTTCTACTAAATCAGGGAAGCTACAAAGGGGATTGTCATCAGCCCAGCAGTCTCAGTGAAGGAAGGCAAATTTCCTGTTGTAGACAGGTGATGGCTAGCTAAGTTGCCGATTTAAAACCAGCTTTAGAGTATGTACATATGTGATTATTTTAAAAATTAGAACAATTAATTCTATAAATTTTTGGAAAACACAGTGCCAGATCTTTGTCCCCTCTCTTCCTATTTCAAATAGTTATTTTAAAAAATACTCACTGAAGATTTACATCAAAAGAATTTTACAACATCTCAAAGGGATCTCATATGGTAGTCTCATTCATTGAAATCAACTCCAAGGAGAGAAAACTGCTTCCCTGACTGCTGTAGGGTTGGTGCTACTTCATTCTATCAGTCCTAAGTAGTTATCCCATTGATCTACATGCTGACTCTAAATTTACCTATTGTTAGTCAAATATTGAATTTTTCTTGATAAACATTAACCAAAAGAGTGGAGGCAAAGTGATATTAGTTTTTACATACTTTAGTTTGGGTGTTCAATATGATGACCTTCACAACTACCAACTTAAGATTTTATGTATAAAAGCAGTAGGGAAGAGTTTCAGACCTTACCAGTCTGACACTTGACACTTAACAGCATATGCAGTTGCTCACATACGGCTTTTAGATTTTATAATCCAGTTTCTTCTCATACATTAGAAGTAGCACATGTTGTAAATAACCTATAAACTATCATATTTTTAAGTTACATGTATTTTCATTTTTTTAACAGTTTTCTTGTTAATTCCTTACAGGCACTTGTAACATGGAGTCTGCACATGGAGCTTGGCAAATCCAGTGTTCCATAAATTGTGATATGCGTAACTTAGACTGTGACTTTGGCCTAATGTCTCCTCCTGAATTGGCATCCACTAATATCCCTCTCAGTCCTTTCAGACAGTATATTCTTAGTTTACATTGTATATCATGATGGTAGTACTGTTCTATTCTAATGCTCATGGTGACTAATAAGCAGTGCATGGACAGCTACCAATTTGCTTTATTGCCAACATTCCAGGATTTATACATTAATCTCCTGGGGCAGGGGGCGGGGATTAAAACAATGTCCTGTCTTGGTTTCTAACTAATCTTGGAGCTATAACAAATGCATTTAAAGCATTAGATAAAATTCTAAATATTGCTTCCTGAAACATTCAACTATTGAAAATATTATTGTATGGATTTAACATTTTTTAAAAATCATTCTTCATAATGCGGTATTTGCATACATTAAAACCTGAGATAACCTATGCAAAGAAGACTTAAAATTCTCTTTAGTCCTGAAAACCTATTCTTATTTTACCGTTATTACTTTTGTTCTCAATTATAGGAACATACTTCTCAGTCTTTAAGGGTAGACTCATTCAGTATTTTAAGCTCTGAATTGTGCTGGAACTGGCTCCTGATGGCTTTAGAAACTGAATATGCCTGTCTCTTCCCAGCTACATGGTCAGTGATCTCAATTTGGTAGCTTTCAATTAGCTATATCTGGAGTTTATACCATAGAAATAGTCAAGCATCACAAATCAGTATTTTCCTTTAATGTTTATGTTATTTTATATTTATTTATACAAGCTGGACAATAGCACCACTGATCTCAAATATATTTTGGTTATATTTTCTATAGATTATAAACCATGAAGGTAAATATAAATTTTAAAGATCATCCAATCCAAACATTATTGTTCAAAATAATAAATGAAAAGATTTTGCAAAGATCATGGAGCCAATGAAAGGCAGATCCACAATTACAATTCTGCTTTCCTCATTCCTCACCTAGTTTTCAGTTCATCTTATTCAGTTAGAGAAGGAAAAGGACACCAACCTCAACCCATTAGTCATCTCTTACAGGCCAATTTTGGGCCAGTCCCCATGTTATATGAGGTCCAAAATAAAGTACTAAAAATGTGGATTAAACTGACTTCTGACTATGGCATGGAAATGCCACTTAACATCAGCTCTTACGGGATAACCTTCTTACCTCATTTTATTTACATATTAAAAATTGAAGATTTCAGTAAAGCAGGGTGGGCATTTGAGCATTCCAGTTTGAAAGGAGAATTACTGCTATCTCACTCTTACGGAGATCGTTGTGGTTTTTGTTGTTGTTGTTTTGTTTGTTTGTTTTGTAAATACATGCTCTTCATATGTTTTAAGTTACCTCTTCACCTTTAAGAGAACATTTCCCAGAAAAATATCCCGACAGAAAACCACATTGTCTCTGTCTACAGTTAAATTCTTGTTATACAGGATCAGAGTTGCCCCTTCTTTTCCATGTTTTATCCAAGGACCAGGTTCAAGGATTATAAAGTCCAGTTTCCCAGACAGGTATGAAGGACACTAGAGAAAGCAAAAGCTAGTTTCTGGGTCTATAATTATAAAAGGGAAGAAACAGAAAATATTTAGGTCATTTGCTAACTCAAAATTATATTTTTATGCTTTGAGATAAACTATTTTGAAAACTTGGCACTTGTCAGATAGCATGTCATTTCTAAAATTAACTTTAAAATCATTAATAATCCCATATACCCTTCAGTCATACCCTGGACTCCATATAGAGCCATTGAGGATTTGAAAGGCTGGTAAGGAAAATGATTACTGGTTTGAAGCCAAATGGCACACAGAGTAATTTGGAAAGTTATGTGTGCAACCAAGAAAGGAATCTATTTTTCTTAAATGGGTAATGAGAATTTTATTAAATCTCACACTCATACATCATCAATAATTAAGTATGGCAACATAAGATGATTAAACTAAATGTAGTGCCCAGTGTGAACATTTTAACTCCTTGTTCTGAGCCAGTTCTCTATTTTCAAAGATCTCAGGAGGCTCCTGCCTGGAAGTGGTGTCCATTCCTGCTCCCACATCTGCCCTGGCCTGACTGTTCTGCAAGTTCTCAAAGGTTTGCCTCAGGATGAGTCCTGCTCTGAGCAACTGCAAGAAGCACAGAATTCATTTACAGAATTCATTAGCCTTTTTCCCTTGGAGTTACCACAAATACTGATTCAGAGCCAGTAAAATAGGGTGACTTATTTACTTTCCCAAATTAGTCTGATTGAGGCTGATCAGTGTTCAAAAGTTTTCAAGCCTACTTGGGACCACTACAGCTCAGCAGCTATATAGTCCTCTTAACTTGTGATTTATCAATGTTTAATTTATAAGGAGATTTGTTTTCTTCATATCCACATGACTTAATACTAGTCATTTGTGTTCATGCCACCCACCATCTTCTGCCTAAAAAGAGGCACAAAGGAGCAGTTTTCTAATAGCGAGGAACTTTTTCAAAATTTGCCCCCCTGATATTAAACCAGCTAGCATGAATCCTAAACAGATTAAATCTAACAGCATCACAGGTAATAGAGAACAACTGGTTTAGATGAAATATAACACTATTTTTTATTTTTTATTGATTTTTTTTAAAATAAATTACAGCAGAATGCATTATAATTCTTATTACAAATATAGAACACAATTTTTCATATCTCTGGTTGTATATAAAGTATGTTGATACCAATTCGTGTCTTCATACATATACTCTGGATAATGATGTCCATCACATTCCACCATCTTTGCTAACCCCCTGCCCCCTCCTTTTTCCTCCTATCCCTCTGCCCTATCTAGAGTTCATCTATTCCTCCCATGCTCCCCACTCCCTACCCCACTATATCAGAGAAAATATTTGGCATTTATTTTGGGGGGATTGGCTAACTTCCCTTAGCATTATCTTCTCCAACTCCATCCATTTACCTGAAAATGCCATGATTTTATTATCTTTTATTGCTGAGTAATATTCCATTGTATATATATGCCACATTTTTTCTTTCTTTATTTATTGTTTTATTTATATATGACAGCAGAATATATTACAATTCTTATACATATGGAGCACAATTTTTCATATCTCTGGTTGTATACAAAGTATATTCACACCGATTTATGTCTTCATACCTGTACTTTGGATAATAATGATCATCACATTCCACCATAATTTCTAACCCCATGCCCCCTCCCTTCCCCTCCAATCTTCTACCCTATCTAGAATTTGTCTATTCCTCCCATGCTCCCTCTCCCTATCCCACTATGAATCAGCCTGCTTAAATCAAAGAAAATATTCAGCATTTGGTTTGGGGGATTGGCTAACTTCACTTAGCATTATCTTCTCCAACTCCATCCATTTACCTGCAAATGCCATGATTTTATTATCTTTTATTGCTGAGTAATATTCCATTGTGTATATATGCCATATTTTCTTTACCCATTCATCTACTGAAGGACATCTAGGTTGGTTCCACAGTTTAGCTATTGTGAATTGTGCTGCTATAAAAAATGATGTGGCTGTGTCCCTGTAGTATGCTGTTTTTAAGTCCTTTGGGTATAGACCAAGGACAGGAATAGCTGGGTTAAATGGTGGTTCCAGTCTCAGTTTTCCGAGGAATCTCCATACTGCTTTCCATATTGGCTGCACCAATTTGCAGTCCCACCAGCAGTGCATGAGTGTACCTTTTTCCCCACATCCTCACTGACACTTATTGTTGTTTGTATGCATAATAGCTGTCATTCTCACTTCAGATATCACTATTTTTTAAAGGAAAAAAATTGTGACCTCTACCATGGCCACTAATTAGCTAATATTTTACAAAACCCTGTAGACATATCCCAAAATATGTGTACTTGTATATCACACATGTGAAAGTGAATAAAAGAAAAAGAAGAGGATTTTAATAAATTAAATCAGCTCCCTCATTTTAATATAAATTCTGGACATGTCATTTTAACATGAATCCTTTGCAATAATGTAACAACTATTTAGAATTTCAGTAGTGACTTACATAACATACATAAAGCAACATATTACATATGTGTACATAAATTGTTCCATAAGATGACAACAGCTCAAGGCAAAAACTACCTATATTGTTTTATAAATATTGAATTGTATGATATTCTGAAAAGAATTTAAAATTGTCCCTTTGGATTAAGTAATATCAGAATTCCTATGAAAGTTAACTATCCGTTAAATTCTGTTAAATCATGAAAAATTAAATATTAATGGGGAAATTAACTGTTGCAATTTTTTTAACTCTTTTAATTAGCTTGTCCTGCTCAGGACATTTACTGAACCTTTTTTTTTTAAGCTGCTATGCATTTATTGTAAAGCCTGATTGAAATTTTTCTTTCTGTGAGTCAATTCCAGGGTATGTATTTTATTACTTACCAATTAAAACAAAATGATGATTTCTCTCTTTTTCTTTTTTTTTTCTTTTGCATCTGAAGAAGATGCTAAAGTAGATATACCTGGCACAAATGAGCTATGTTTAAAAAAAAAAAATTTAAACAGTAAATTTCAAAAGAGATCCCCTGACAGCTCCCAAGACTGTCATCCCAAACATACACCCTGCACCTAACACATTGTGCTACAAGTCATGATATTTGTATTGCCCCCTGGGAGCACTTGAGGGCTTCAACTATCCCAAGGACACGGGAACCTTAACTCCTCCAAGGCATCTCACCCCTAAATAGCCTCTGTAGTTTTCTGTTCACCAGATCACGGAGGGCTGTATGGGAAGGACTGTGGGCCAGGGTTTCAGGTTGACTGGCATTGGTTTAGTGCTCATGCCTGAGAAAGGGGCTGAACTTTCTCAAGGATCTTTCATTTCACAACACTAAGTACCCTTAAGCCCCCAGAATTAGGGTAAATCCCTCTTCATGCAGTACTATTTGGGAAGCTCAAACCTCCACTGAGGTAAAAATAATGATTGTCTTCAGAGCAAGGCCTCCAGATTTCCACTGTCAGCATTGAACTTCCAGAGACCTTGAGAATAAGAAATATGTTTCAAGATCCCAACACTATCAGGCTAAGGGTAAATTGAAAAGTGCCACCCTGACAAAAACAAGTCATGTTGCAGGAGAAGGAGAGAGAACTTTTCCCTCCCTGAAGAAACCTCAAGTTACAGGGAAACTGCAGGACTAGGAAGAGAATGAGAGCGAGCCCGGATTTTTTCCACCAGCTGCTTCACTGCTATGGAGTGTGTCCCTGGGCAATTCACAGAGGTTCCTCACAGACCAAGAGAGGGTAACGGCATTTATCCTGCCCATCTCCTACGTTTATGTGGAAGCTCATCGAAAAGCATTTTGTAAATGACAAAATATTCCTCAAATGTAATGTTTATGATTTTTATAAAAGTCACAACTATTTGGTAAAACTATAAAGCCAAAATCCTTGATCAAACTGTGTAAGTTTCAAAGAAATATTGACTCAACAATTACAATTCATATATCCAATCATATTATGTAACATAAACCAAAAGGAAGACTTCACGAGTGGTCTTAATATTATCCCCTACATACTTTCCACTGCTGGATTCAGTGAAAAGCATCCATTTCTGCTCAATTGAGAGATTTTATCCAAGATCCTTTCAGACTTCCCTTTGTTTTATACATCTCCCTTTCCCTAACCCAGTTTTACCAACTTAGAACATGTTCTTTTACAATAATCTAAATTCTCACAATAAAACCTGGCAGTTTTAGTTTTGCCAATAAGCATCTATTCCTTGATGGCAGAAATTAACTTTGTTTCAAATCCACTCTTCAGTTTTATCTCCCTCTTCCCCTGCAGCTCTGCCCTGGACTTCAAAGCAGCTTCGTGATTTGCCTCACAGGAAATCAATAGTGGGAGATGAAAAGCGGCTCCTATTTATCTCTGCCTGCTGAAGGTCACTGTGCCCAGAAGCGTATCCACAGAGTCAGTGGGGGGAGAAGTAAATTGATTTTATACACAGAAGTCATAATCAAGAAAGAGTGGTACCCATTTTAAAGGAGTAGGATCACATCGATAGACAAATACATTAGTAAGAGTCGGTAGAGTACTGACTTACTGGTTTTTGGAATATAGTGTTACTGAACGTGGCCCTGATCTTTACAGAAAAAGAGAAAAAAAAACTATCTGAATTTATTACAGGGAACAAAACTACAAAGTTCATCACATTCTCTAAAAGGCATCTAAGAAGTTATTTGAATTTAGTAGACTTAAAGGACTACTACAAGGAAGGGATCATTCTACACAGATAAGCAGGTGCATGATTTTGCTACAAGGATGAGGCCAGAGTTGTTGACCTTGCTTAGCCAGGTTGCATATTGGTCTCTTTTCAAATGCTCATGACATGTACATTTACGCAACCCTACTGCACGCATTGCAGAGCTCTCAATACTCTGTGAATTCCTAGGCCATTTCTTGAAATAGTATTGGGAGAAGAAACCTAAAAAGCACTCACATTCCCTCATGCCCTCAAGTCTATAGTCTGCTTTCCTTCGGTCCCATACGTGCGGTTGGAGCCTCTGTAATAGCACTGAATCGACTCTGGCTCTGTGATGTGGCTAGTATGTTACATCAGCTGGTCAAGTGAAAATCTGGCCAATATTTTGTGTCATTAAAGCCAGAGATCTAAAACTCCTTGCTACTCCCTTCTCTCCACCAATCTCCCAAGTGAAATGTGCACACCATGTCTCACAGCAAGTGAAGAACTAAGTACCAAGTTATGACTGGATCAGTGATCACTATTCCTCAATTCAGATTAAAGCCCACAGTTTAGGTTTGAAGCTTCCTCAGTATCTCGTCTGCTCCCAGCCAGAATGTATATCGTGGAATCTCATTTTTGAGTTTATTATGTGGTATGGGAAGTAAAGCAAAGCACCAACAAGCTTTAATTATGCACAGAAGATGAGAAAAAAGAAAAATGGTGAGGTGACTAAAGCCATCTTGGCTCAGTTTACAAATTATACCACTTGCATTGGAAGAGAGGAAAAATAGAACCTCACAAAAGTTAAAGAGTAACCTGCCCATCAGTAAGTGTGGCTCCCCCACCAAAATAATAATAATAATAATAATAATAATGTTTTGGAAGTAGACCAACCAGCCTATGATCACTTCCTTTTGTGGGGAGAAGCAAGGAAGAGGCAAAGTGTGAGTGGGGTTCCTCTTCCCTCCCTGCCTAGTCCCCCTTCTAGGTCTCTTTGAGGACAAGATGGAGAGTCTTTACCTTTTGCAGTTTTGGACAAAGACCAGTCCCCTGCACAAAAGTGGGCTTCAGTGTTTATTTATTGAATCAAAGAAACTGTTTCCCACATTAGTCAGCAATAGCTGATAAATCACCAGTTATGTGCCTCTACCCTGGGCCATTCATTGGGTGCCTAAGCACATGGTACCTGTTATAAGAGTTGGAACATACACGTGAATTTAAAAAGAGAACAATAACATGAGCGTGTGGCATGGGCAACACATGAGCCCCCCTTGTGCTCAGCAAAAGCTGGCCTGAACTTTCCTGTGGGCTGAAGTGGTTCCTAATAGGACCATTCTCCAAGCTAGGGACTGGGGGGATTTTTGTGCTTTGGATTCACTTTGCCGCTCAGTGAAGACAACTTTTTGAGTATGTGACCTTGGGCAAGTCGTTCTGTCTCCTTTTCCCTCCGTCTTCCTATCTGTTAAATTGGGTTTATCGATGGCTATTTTGAAGGTTTAGTATGAGGTCTAAAGAAGAATATGGTTATAAAGTGAGTAATACATAGCACATAGAAATAGAGGTAGCTATTTTTATGGCTTTTATTACTACCTTCCCAAAGGAGAGCTTTACACCTCATTAGTGGCTCACCCTTAAAAGCACAGTAAATCTCATAACTTCTCCATGCTTGAGGTCTTTTTCCACCCAATATGTGGAATTAACCAGTCCAACAAGAAAAGTGCGGGCAATTGAACAACAGCAGAGGAGGTAGAGAGGGAAGATGGGAGGGGAGGGAAGGGGAGGGGGGATTGTAGGGGATAGGAAAGGTAGTAGAATACAACAGTCACTAATATGCCATTATGTAAAAATGTGAGTATGTAACAGATGTGATTCTGCAATCTGTATTTGGGGTAGAAATGGGAGTTCAAAACCCAATTGAGTCAAATGTATGAAAGATGATATATCATGAGCTCTGTAATGTTTTGAACAAACAATAAAAAAAAAAACTGAGAAAAGAAAAGAAAAGTGCGGGCTTGCAGGGGGCATGATAGACCAGAGAGGAAGAAAAAAATAGTTTTCTTCTTTTAAGACACTGACTCTAAAACCAGGGCTTGCAGTGTGAAAGAGCCATGAGCCAGGATATGTGGAATTGAATGCAATTCTTGCTGAGCTTTGGGGAAATGGCACCTATTTTCTAGAGTGATTTGCCAGACACCCAGAGCCACCAAGTATTTGGCAACTGCAGACTGCATTAGCCAGCCAGCCAGCTGCAGCTCGCCTCCAAGCCTTAACAAAAACAGTCACCTACTACAATGGGAGCCACAGGATTCTGTCCTGATAGCTGGGACCAGCCCTGATGGCTTAAATTTCAGTCAGTTGCATGGAGCTGCAAGCTGCGTCCCTTTCAGCCCTTGCCTGTTGTCAACATGTTTCTCTTGCTCTGAGTGAAAGTGGCTTTTGTCCTTAACATGCATCCATTTCCTCAAAGCACAGGGAGTTAATTCTGCCGCAGGTGGTGACGGCACGTTTTCTGGGGCACCTCAGTAGGAATTTTATCTTGATGCAAGCATTAGTACATAATTCTGGCGCCACTGAGCACAAAAGCACCATGAAAAATCCTTCCCTGCTGCTTCATTATTGATATTAGTAATAAGTTAGTTATTTTAATGATCTAAGGACTCACCAGCTCAGGTAAGAAAGAAAGTTTTTTATCTCATGACACCAGTACTCTTGCTGCTTCTGTTTTTTAAATTCTAAATATTAATGCTTATTAATTGTGCAAACTAATGGGTCTCAGTATTTCCATACATGCTTTTGCCACGTGTACCTTCTCTAACCTTCTGCCCTCCCCTCTCTCCAGGCCCATACCCCAGCTCTCTTCCCTTCTTTGATCATCCCTCTCCAACTTTCAGGTATGAGAGAAAACCTATGATACTTGTGCTTCTGGGTCTGGCTTAACATGACTGGGACAAGTTTCCTATTGGGATTTTCTATTTTAAAAACTACATTACACATACCATTATTATAAACACTCATGCTACAGAAAATTGGAGTTAAAACTTAGTTGGTTGTTTATTTTTATTGTTGCTCAGATTCTGAAGGAAAAGTACCAATTAATAGGAACTTTCCTCCGCAAGAACACTTCTAGATGTTTGAACCATTTGTTAAAGTTGGAGGAGCAGCAAGTGCACATTTGGCACCCAGAGTTGCTCTAATGCAGTGTATAGAGGAAGAGGGTGCACATCAGTCATGAGATGTTGGCTTTTCCCTTTCTGATTCTACAAGCTGAGAAATTTAAGCTGGCTGAACCTCCGTTTCTACATCTGTAAATCAGGTTGAATGATTATGTGGGCTTCACAGAGTTACGGTGAAGATATATATGATCATAATTGTAAAGTACTTATCAAAATGCCTGGCGCAAAACAAAGACTCAATACAGGGGGTAGCTAATATTATTCATAATATAAGAGCCCTCAAGCTTCTAGTGATTTGCTTCTAAATGCTGGATTGAATGCAAGCCACAGTGAAGTAGGCAAGCCAGATGCATTTCTTGGCTTGTAGAGGTAACTTCCTCCTTTGTTCGTAGTATCCACATGCCAAGGATGGGCTAGGAAATTCAAGGAAAACAGAGAAGATGCCAATAATGCTCTTAAGATGCAAACAGGAGACTCCAATTGCAGCAAGAGCACAGAAAGTGAGTCTAGATCTGCTGTGGTGGCTGCCACGACTTGCTGCCACCTACCTAAAGAGGATTAGGAGTTTTATGCTGATTGGTACAAGAGGAGGGCATTGCAGGAAGAAGAACAGGAACCCACTGCAGCTGAGATGAGAGCAAGTGAGGAGACGCCAGGGAGGCAGGAGCAGTGGGGAATGTCTGGTGCGGCACACTGCCAAGCCCTCATACTTGAGGGCTCTGTGCAAGAGAGGAACAGAGGCCCCTCTGCACTGTGAGCACGCGGAACCCGAGGTTGCAGACATCTGGAATTGGGGATCAGGAGGGCACAAGTTCAAGTTGAGCACGTCCTCCTTGTCCCAAAGCATGGCTGGAGGAGAAGTATATTCAGGCTTGAACTGGAAGAGAGAAAACAGAAAAAGAGTGAGAAGATTGCAATTTCTGAAAACTTGAGAGTGAAGGTTTTAAGGGAGGATATCAGGTTAAAGAGGGACTTTTTGCTAGTTCTTAAGATTGAAGAGACTTGAATCTGCTCATTTCATGAAAGAGTGGAGCTCACAAAGCAGAAGCTAAAGACACCATGAGAGGAAGGACGGGAACCCAAGGCCCAGCAGGACGGCTGGCGGGGAAGAGGTGGTGCCGTCCATCCAGGCACACGGACAGGGCAGGAAAGAGGCAGGCAGAATTCACACCTAATGATTTCTGATTTCTCTGTAAAATGCGAAGGAGAGACGGAGTGGCTTGAAGAGAATAATGAAGATTTGAAATAACAACCTAGCAAACTGAAGGCAGAGCTGGCTAGAAGGCAGGCTTTGTGAAGGGAGAGAGTTTGTCATTTCAGAACCCTCAGCCCCCAGGATGGTTCTTGGCACATTAATTCACATGAATATGTAAATGAATGCTTTGGGGTCATCACTGCTGCAATAAGGACCTCCCTTTACCCCTAATGTGGTGGTGGTAGGGATGGGGAAACTCAGTGGCTTAAAACAACAACATATTATTTATCATATTTCTACATATGACAGCTCTTCAGCTTCCCTGGAGAGGGCCTGAAGGTGCTGCCCGAGGAGCCTCATCACCTACCTGTCTGGCTGCAGACACAGCAGCGCCTGGGAGCTTGGCTCAGGCTGTTAGCTGAAGCCCTTGGGTCGCCCCAGGGGACCTCTTCACCTGGTCCCTTGGCCTCCTTGGAATGAAGATTGGTTTCCAAACAGGAGCGTTCCCGGGGGCCAGCACCTCCTAACTGGAATCTGGAGGATGGCAAAGAGATCTGCAAGGATGCTGCCTCCAGCCTTGAACTACTGACCTCTTTGCTTCTTTTATGTGGAACAGAAATGGCCCTCTGTGTTCTTAAAGCCACTGTTCTGTCTCATTTTGTTTTCCTATTATATGCAGCCAAACCTAAACCTAACTTGTATACCCAGTGAAGAAGCGGGTACAACTCATGGTTTTGTCATAGCCAAGAAAAGCAATGTGGCTGAGTCAATGTTGCTTATTTCTACCAAACAGCATTCCATTTTCATTATAAGTATTTTCTAACACATATTTAACTCCTCTAAAAGTAAAGGTGATATATATATTTCCTGTTAGCATTCATGAGCGCGCACACACATTACCTTAACTATAGTTAAGAGGATGGATAAAAGGAAAATAACTCATTTTTTAAAAAAAACACATATTTTGATATTTAGATACTGGTGCATGACCACCCTAGGAGACATCAAGAAGTTGTCAGGGGCTTGCATGTATGTATAACAAATAAGCTTGTATTTAGGGACATTCATCTTTGTATGAATGTCCACATGGGACACTCAAAAACGTGTGGGGTACAGAATTATGGACTGCCTCACACATGACAGAACATCTGGAATTTTTGTCCATTAAGTACTAATAGGACCTCCCAATCATCCTCACAGCCAAAAGTTGCTCCCAGTTTTCAAGAATGGTGTAGTAACCGATCCTGTTTGAGAACCTCTGCTCTCAGTGGTTAGGAAGCCTGGGGCTCTCTCTGCAGCACAGTGAGCTGAGGCCACGTCACCTGCACCTGAGCTCCTGTCTTGCCAGGCTGAGGACCAGTGGTCTGGCATTAAGGGCTCTTAGTTTCCTCGCTTGCTGCGCTAATCTCCAGATTCGTTGTAGTGAAGGGAACTCTTCCAGTTAACAAGGTCAAATTTAACAAATAAAAGCACAGTATCCTTAAATTTGAATTTCAGATATACCATAAATTATTTTACTTATAAGTATGTCCAAAATATTGCATGAGATCTATTTGTACTAAAAAAAAATTATTTGTTCATCTGACACTTGAATTTAGCTGTACATCCTGTACTTTTTCTCACAGTCTTTTTGCATTTCCAGTATCTTAGGTGAATCTGGACTAGGGGGCACTGATCCATTTGGGACACTTCATGGGTTATAGATATAGTACATCATTTCCCCAAAAAGCATTCCATGAAGTACAACTCCCATAAAGAACTCTACAGGGAAAAAGAGAGGCCATGTATCATCAATCCTCTTGGAAATTCATAATATGTGTCTCATTTTAAAGCTTAAAGGGGTCACACATACACCAGCTCCTTTCATTCAGCACCTGTCGGCTGCCCCAAGTGCTGGTGGTCCATAGAATGTGCTAAAGGAGGATGGCTCAAGGCAATACTAACACAGGAGCCTTGAGCTCATCCCGGTGGCCACTCCTTCATCTCTAGGCCTCAGTTTTCCATCTACATAACAGAGGAGTCAAATGCAATTAGCCTGAAGGTTCCTGTAGTTTGTAAAGTTTGAAAGATTCAGCTTTTACATATTTCTCTTCCCATTCTCTGCTCCGTGCCATGATCGCCAAGCACTACCTCAAGCCAAACTCAAAAGTTGGAACAAACCGAAGGTTCAAATGTCACACTGTCCATGAACTGTTTCCAGAAGCCTGACTTCTCCATCTTGTTTTCAGTTTTGCTCTATCTCAGGTCAAACAGGTGCTATCGTGATGGCTGCTGTAATCCCATGGAAAAGACATGGGAAAGCTAATAATTCTTCCACAGCATGACATACAAGATATACATGAGAGCCAAATAATGTTTATCTGTGACAAGAGACCTTTAGCACATTTACTGTCATCTCCAATTTTTAGCAGTTGAGATTTGATTGGTGGCTAAGTTAGTTTGTGCTTTCTCATTTCACATTTTCCACAGAAATATTCAACATGGTTAAACACCCCAGAAAACCCCTCCTCAAAGTGCACTTAATCTGTGATAGAGATCTAGTTCTAAGACTGACCCTCAAAGGTTGACAATGAGAAGGTATTCATTTTGTCCCCTCCCTCCATTTCTTCCTCTGACACACAGCCTCCAGACCTCCCACCCATCAGTAGCTTCATCAAAGAAAGAAAAATTGTCACCCATCAATATTCCAAATAAAGGAAATATGCTAGCCCCAAATATAATGATTCCTGTAGCTTGAGGGAGAAAGACCCACAAATGCTGATTCTTCATCATTTAAGGCAGATCCACCCTCACCCCCAGGATGGTGTTGGTCAACAATTTCTGTGCAAGGGATTTGAGAGTTTGAAGTTCCTGAGTGGAGGCCTACCTTGTCTGATGTAAGCAAGTAATGTCTACTCTAAAAGCAAAACATAGGAGAGCCAGTGCATTTTCATCTTCTAAGATGTTAATAGAAGCACCAGCTTGGACATAAGAGGGACCTCTGTTATATCCATATGTGTCTCGTTCTATCTGCTCTGTTAGCAGGCAGAAGCTCCAAGACAACTGATGGAACCGGGGGGCCCCCGGGCTTCACTGTGCTGTTCTAGAACAGTCGTTCTTAAAATATGGTTCCTAGACCAGTAGCATCAGCATCACCTGGAAATTCCTTACTCATATAAAAAGCTTGAGCTCCATCTCACATGTACTAAATTAGGGAGTCTGGGCATTTCCCAGATACTTGTGTTTTAACAAAGCCTTCAGGTGACTCTGATCCATGCTAGATCTGGGAACCACTGGGTAAATAATCATGATCTTCCTATCTGGCCTCCTAAAATTTTTATCTGCACTGCACAGAAAGAGGGCCCTAGGCAGAATATGAAGGACGCATTCTTACAAGTTTCCTCATAAAATGGCAGCACAATCATGGATTCCTAGGAGGCAAAGGTGACAGAATAAGGAAAACAGTGTGGCTTCAACCCACTATGGATTCCAGAAAAAAACAAAAGTTCTTGGCACCCTCCACATTGCTGATTGAGGCCATTAGAACAAAGTGACTCTTCTGTCCTGGATATCAGGACCACCACAAAGACACTGGAGCCAATGTGGAGGTGAAGAGATGCTTAGTCCAACTGGGCAAGGGGGGGCGTTGGTCTTCAGCTAGGGAACCTTGAATAGAGGAACACACAAGGTGAGAGGTTCTTTCTGGGAAGTATCTAACACTGGGTGAGATTTTGATGGAGTTGGAGTTTCTGGTTCAGGCAGCTGCGGGTTCTGTGCGGAAGCCCGTGACATTTAGGCAGTAATATAATGCTGTTGGGCTGGTGAGTTAAGGTGGAGTTAGGGGAGGAAAGGAAACTCATCTTTAGTGTAGGGTTGAGTGCACAGAAAAATTGGATGCCTTTACTTCTCAGATGATTCCGTGATATACACACAAAGCAGGGAAAAATCCTGACCTGGATCTAAAACCCAGAGAGTCATTCAAACCCACATGTGCCCACACACCTCACACACACACACACACACACACAGAGTCTCCAAGGAGCTTGGCAGTGGATAATTATTGAAGGCTTCCTGGCGACAATGAAAGCCTTCTTTTCCAAGCATCAATCAAATCCACAGCCTCCCTAACAATTATCCCATCAACTTTAGCCCTAGTAAAATAAACACACCATTCAAAGGTTTCTGGAAGCTTCAGTCCCAGTGATGCTGTCTCGGATGCAGTGGTTTGGCAATCTGGGGTCTCCCTGAGCTGTGACAAAAAGGATATCGCATTTCTGACAACACTTCCTGTGGTTGGACTACTTCTCCTCCTTTGAAGATCATAATTTCTGAAACATTGGCGTCGCCTTTTCCTTTCCTCCTTGTTTACCCTCTTGGAACTTGAAGGCTCTGAAGCCCAAATTATGGAAATTGTTAATTGCACCCTTGAGTCTTGTTGAAAAGTGGTGATGATGCCCGGAAACAGGGGCTGCTGGGTTGCCTGGGAATGGGTGGAGTCCCTCTCTGAGGTTACCTCCTAGGATCCCAGAACTCCAGCTTAATTCTCACATGGTTACTTTTTAAGCTACTGAGTATCCGGGCATTTCATTCTCTAGAAACTTTTCCTAGAAAATTAACTTTTTAAAGGGGTTCTCTTTATTATGTTAATTTCACCCCAGACACCATTAGTTTGAAAGTCAAAATCTGGGCATTTATCAGCACTGATTCCTTGTGACTGTATCATTTCCCTAGGGAATCAGCCCCTAGGAGACAAGGATACTAAAGTTCTTGTCAAGGGCTCACTGCCCACGATTTCTTGTCTGCTGCAGCTCTGTGCCGCTGGGTCCTGTCATGCAAACCTTGTCTTGCCTGCAGTCTTTCTTAGCCAGGTAGCAAGCAGGAAAGCCAAAGAGTACAAATATTTTTCAGTGCCAGGATCTGTTTGAAGCCCTATCTCCAAGGCCTTCAGCCTCAAGGACCCACCTTGTTCCAGGCAGCCCTTTCTATCTGCTCAAGAACCCAAAGCAGGAAATCTCCTTCCTACATCTGTCTTTTAGTCACTTTGGGGAGGGGACCCCAATGCTGGAAAAGTGACTCCATGCAGTAGAGCCAGGGAGAGAAAGTGGGTGAGCCATGGCCTCCCAGGTTCCACAGTGAACTCTAAGGACAACAGCATTGTCTTGAGCAGTGAGGGCCCCCTGCAGGAGCAGCCCACGCCATGTAGACTCACCAGGCCCACCTCCCCTGCTGGAGCTGGCAGAACACGTGTGCTCTCCAGATCTTTCTATGTCAGGGCAGACTGGGTTTGTTCTGCTATGGAAATAAATCTGTAAACTAGGATCAGATGTCTCCTCTGAAGGCCAACATACAGAGTTGGTCACAATGGCTTCTTTGGTGTTCTAGAAAGGGAAAGCTGTTGGCACGGCGAGCCTATCTCCCCTTACGAGGGAGATTGCTCCATCTTCCTTGTCTCCTCTTCCTTCCTCCCCTCATACTGCATGATAAACAAACCAAATGGCATCTTCCATTTCACCTTGAATGAGCTTTCTTATCCCCCGTATCCATGTCACTGACATTTGATTCTGAAGTACTGCCATCATGATAAGCAACCTCACTTTTATAGGGACCCAAGAAGAAAGGACAGTAGGAATAAACAGGCTCATTGTTGACAACATCTGTAGGTGCCTCCCAGAAAGGTGACCTGTTCGCCAGGATACTTTTCCTCCTTACAAATGGCCTTGCCTGTCTGGCTGAGCCCAGTGACGGAGGTGGGGTAGGATGTGCTCCTAGTGTTCGAGAGAGATTGTATTTAACTTGGCTAAGGTGGTGCCCCTCAGTTGAAAGGTTTTCTGGTCTAACATCAGTAGTGGTAATGCGAAGTAATGAGCTGGGTTCCCTTTTCATCATTAATCTGAATCAGAATTTGTTCATTCACGATCTCATGTAACCTGGAGGCAAGGTAGACAACATCCTCTGCTTTTAGCCTAATAACGAAAAGTTGTCAACTAATGGGTGTCTCCAGCGGTAGCTTGGCTGGTCCCATATTGTGGAAACTAGTCCTATACAATTTCCTGGGACAGAAAGCTTGACCTCATAAATGAAGGAGTGAACCATGAGTCCAAAAGAGGCTATGGTTTCTCCTCCTTGAACTGCGGTTGCCTAGGAGATCTTCTGGAATCCCAGGAAGGATCTGGGTTCCAGAGTTAGTACTTGACTCAATTCCCAGCTCTGCCACCCACAGACTGAGTTTTGGGAAGTCACTTGAGCTCTTTGAAAGCCAGTTTCCCTCTCCATTAAAATGGAGGCAAGCACCACCATCTTGTGAGGATTTACAAACCTATTTTAGGTTACTTTCTGGACACTCTCTCATCGACCATTGTACTTCCTAGACCTTGTTCTCCCCTATTCTGTGCTTTTCTTGGTTCTCAAGTTTGATTTCAGTTTTGTCAATCAACACTGAACGTGTAGGACATTAATGTGCTTAGACCACCCCGCGGGCTAAATGAGAGAAGAGTTGGAGATATCTCCTTCCTAAGTTGGATAATAATCATGTTCCTTTCCATCTGCTATCAACCGACTCCTGGGCGTCTCTGTCCACACCAGACCTCTGTTCTCAATGTCACACTCGGGACACTCAGTGTTCTCACTGGTACTGCAGTTGGATGCCTCACTGGCACCTCAA
The DNA here is from genome assembly GCF_052094955.1 of Ictidomys tridecemlineatus. Taxonomy (NCBI): domain Eukaryota; kingdom Metazoa; phylum Chordata; class Mammalia; order Rodentia; family Sciuridae; genus Ictidomys; species Ictidomys tridecemlineatus. The sequence continues at coordinate 97,468,383 of NC_135485.1, forward strand.
ACTAAAACATCCAAAAAGAAATTTCGGACCTTCCCCTGAGACCTGCCCCTCTCAGTCTTCCCATCTCAGTGAAAAGCAACTTCATCAGTCCACTGCTCAGGCCTAAAGCCTCAGGTTGCTCTGAAGTTCCCCCTCTTATACCCACTGTGCAGCCCACCAACAAGTTCTGTTTGCTTTATCCTCACCAGAATCTAAAGAGCTCTCCCAACTTCACCACCATCGTGTAACATAATCATTGTCTCCTACTCAAGGTCTTTTTTCCTATTTTACATTGTACTCTCAATTCCACAAAGTCCTTTTAAAGCCAGAGTCTTATGATGGCATTGAAAATGGCATCCCTTCTCTCTCAAAATGAAAACCAAAATTATTGCAAACATCCCTTCATGTCCTATTTGATCTGGCACCTCCAGCATGGCTCCTTCTACTTCAGTTGACACTGGCTATCTAGCTGTTTCTCAAACCTGGTCAAGCACCTTCCCAACTCAGGGCCTTTGCACTTACTGTTCCATTGACCTGAAATCTACTCACCAGGGAACTGCATGTCTCGCTCTCTCATCTCTTTTTTTTTTCTGAAAGCACTATGTTTTCAATCAGACCTGCCTTGATCATCTATTGAAAATTATGACCCTATTTCCTTCCTGGAGTTTCCATCATGCTCTGTGTCTCTGCTTTATTATTTTTTTCTGCATTGTCCCCATCACCTTGTGAAGATGACATATTTGACTTGTTTGTTCATTACAGCTCTGCCCACATTGGAATGACAGCTCTGTGTGGGCGGAAGTGTTTGTGACCTGGAATACAATGGAGTCTGTTACTTCTGAAGTTAGCCACACTTGTGCAGAACAACACTCTCTAGCTAATGTCCAGTCCACCTGTGCAAAGACATCTGCAATTGTCATCTAAAATTAGAAAGTAGAGGTCAGACAGCAACAGTATTATCTATATTGACAATACTTAATTATGCAGTTGCTAGGACTCTTTGCCTTTTCTACTTATACACGTGAAATTTAAAAAAGATGTATGTCAAAGTATACGATACTGATTTATGTATATTTGTAAAAGATGTTTTTTCTCTGCTTGAATTTTCAAGTGGAATAATGCTGGTATTCAATAACCCTGTGCCTAAAATTGTCTATGCACTTAGAGTAATGAAACCAAGAGATTCTAATGAGAGCAGTAAAAAAGTCACACTATACACTGCCAAAGGCATCCACCTCAAATGAAGAGAATGAACAACTCAAGCACATCTCAGATTTTTTCCCTAATCTGCACAAGAATCAAAAACATAGCTTGTCAGACCTCCTACCCCCAGGGATCCTGGTTAATGTTTCCATGTTTCCCTAGAAATAAGTACCTTGATTTCAGAAATGCTGGCTTTCTAGTGCACACCAGATTGTACCAGCTAGCTCGTCTACAAGCGAAAGGTGATCAAAGTAGGAAACTCTTCCCTCCAGCACTTACGAATTCTCCTCAGGGACCAGAACTGGCTTAGCTGATGTATCCAGAAAGAAGAACTTTCCTGGTTATAGCAAAACCACTTGTGTCCAAAGGTCTTGGATTTAGAGATAAATTAGGCACCTAACAGAGATTCATTTCTCACTGGATGTCCATTAGAGAATAATTTTATTAATGATTTGCTCTACAAGCCACTGTTTGTTCAAAAGGTCACACATTTTTGTTCTTTTTACATTTTTTCTTGTGAAATACACATACAGAAATACACATAAAATTTAAATGTATAAATAATAAACAATTATGAAGCAAACACCCTATACCATTTTCCAGGTCAAGTAATAGAACAGCAGACATCAGAGTTTTTTTCCCCAATTTTATCATCCTTCCTCCCCACTATGCTGACATCTGTTATAATTGCTTCCTTGATTTTTGTTATCGTTTCACCACTATATACATGTCTCTAAAGTCAAATGTGACTTTTGAACTTCATATAGGTGAAATCAAACTATATGTATCCTTTTGAATTTGCTCCTTTTATACATTACACTTATAAAATCCACATCATTACCTATTACTATAATGTAAATAGTGTTTCAATGTAAAATTGAAATATATTCTGCTTGCAATGGACATTTGGGTTGGTTCAGGCGTTGAGCAATTAGGTGAACATTCTTGCACTTACATCTGGGCACCTGCATATTTGTTCCTCTTGGGCATAAAATCCTCTAGGAGGGAAAAAGCTGCGATGTACAGAAGACGTATGTCTTCACCTCTCCTAGACAATCCGTTTTCCAAAATGGTTCTAGCAATTCATACTTTCACCAGTGTACAAGTGGGTAAATGCCCTTGCTTGACTTTCTTACCAGTGGTGCTTTATAAGACTTTTCAATTTCAGATTTGATTATTCTAAAAGCTTCCACTTTAACTTTTAAATAAGACTTGAAACTATGAAATCCTCATTATATGCTGTCTTCCTGCAGAGCAAACAACTCCATTAATAACTATTGCCTGCTTCACTACAAGTGACAAAGTGGCCTAGAAGCTGATTTCATTTAGCATGGTTCAAAGATCCATCACAGTGTGAGACCTTCTTCTATTGTACTTTGCCTATTTCTCTCTTAAAATGTTGTTCCTAGAACTAACTATTGTTTTCCCTAATGAGACACCAGGAGTGGAGAATCAGGTTTAATGAGAAATTACTCCGAGGCATCACCAATTAACATGGACGTGCAGGCTACTTGCCAAGGAAGCAAAACCAAAAGCAAGATGTGGCACCACTAGTCTGTCTGCAAGATGACCACGGTCTGAACACTTAATGATGATGAAATCCTAGGTTTCTCCTTTCTCCTTTTGCATGAACTAAAAAGTAATGGCCCTCTTGGAAGGAATCCATGAGCATGTTTTAGAGATTCAGAAAACTGCCAAGTTTTGTTGCCTCCCAGAGTCAAGCAGCACCCCGCCCGCCATTTAGCCTCCATGGAGAATGCCAGAAAGCGTCCTTCTGCTGCAGTTCAAGGTTCAACCAGATTATGATCATGGTCTTTAGATAGGCATAAAATAAAGCTGGTGAGCCTCAGAAAACCTGGAGAACATTTACTCCAAAGCTGGACAAGCAGACAAAATGTGTTTCAAATGGTCTAAAACAAGGACATTACCACCATGTATTGAGCATGTACAAATTACTAGGCATGGTATTAAGTAGCTCATGTGTATTGTCACATTTAACTTTCCCAACAACCTGAGCACTAAAATGTTTTCTCCCCTCCCTGCTTACTATGTCCACGTCACCCTGGCTCACTTCCATTGACGGTTCAGGGCTTACTTGGAAGTTTCCTCTGGTGTGGGGCTGTAGTTCAGTGGTACAGTGCTTACCTAGTACGTGTCAGGCACTGAGTTCAACCGTCAGCACCACATTAAAAAAATAAATAAAACAAGGTATTAAAAAATCCCAATAAAAAAGAAGTCTCCTCCCACAGGGAGCCTCCCCCACGCCCCAATCCAGGTTGACTCTAACTCCATGCACTTCTACTGCTCACCCTCCCTCCGCCATCTTAGTGCACCACAATTTTATCTTCATTTTTGTCTCTCTCTTTACTAGATTGCCATTTCCAGGATAATGGAGACTATTATCTGTTTATGATTGTAATTCAGCTTTATCTCAGCATATGGTCTGGAATGGTGGTCAAAAAAAAATTATGTTGAATAAATGGATGACTGCCTCCATTTTAGAGAGAAAGTAAAAAATGAAGGTGAGCCTGGAATCCTGGTCAGCCTCAACTCCCACACTTGTGTTGCAAACCAGCACAGCCTGTGTTGCCCAGGAACTACCTTCTTCTAAGCACTGGTGGTCGACTGGGCACTGTGTTCATGTCCACGCTCAGAGTCTCTTGATCGCACTAACTATGTGGCATGGTCTCCCCCACCCTCCTCTTTTCACACACAAAGAAACTGAGGCACAGGAAGTTGAATACCTTGCTCAAGATCTCACAGCCATTCAGCCCACAGCCAGGAGTAGAGTCCTTTAGTTATAATCTCTCATCTCACCCACACAAATTAGTTACCCTGAGTTTGGCTTTTGCCAAGGAGACCAGAGTGAACAAGGTAGAGGATATATGCTTTGGAATTATGATTAGAATTACCCTCAAATTCTTTGTCATTTGTTAATAACGCCTGGATAAAGTGCATCGACTGAGGCACAACACGGGTTACCTAACATACATTAGAAGCATGAATGGAACCTCTGAATAGCTCAGACAGGAGTCCTGGATGGTTTGTGATCACACCAACACAAATCTGCTTCTCCATGGCTGTGTATCCTGGGCAAGTTCCTAAACCTCCCCAGGCCTCCACATCTCATTTTGCAATCAGGTGTGACAGTAACATGTATGTCCTCAGGTCATCTGGGGAGTGGATGAAGTAATATGCATAAAACCATAACACAATGCCTGGCACACCCCGGCTCATTAATTGTTGGGCGGATTCCTTAGGATGCTTTGTTGTAATCGTAAATCTTGATCCAACTTGTTTAAACAACAGCAAGTATCCTGTCAAGTAATAAGACCAAAGCTTAGTGACTCCATAGTGATTCAGGATTAACTCCTCAGGGGCTCAGGGGCTCCACTTTGACACCTCCCTTTTCAGCATTCCCTAAAATAATTTAATTTTAATTTTAAATTTTCACTGCTACCTTCTAAATAGTTTCAGACCTGGGCCCAGGATTTGACAACACCAGAGATATTATAACTCCTGAGAACTCTTTAACATATATCCACCATCCTGAACACTGTAACACTACCATCTGACCAACTGCTGAGATATCTACAAATCCTTCAATCTATCCAGTCTCTTCCCTCCAACCAATAAGAGCAGGCACTAGGAAACAATAGATCCTTATTCCTGCTTCCTGTACCCATCTCTATTCACCCTCTTCTAACATCCTTTGCTTCTCAGACCCCCCTTTGGATGTTCTGTCCTCCTAGAGAGTTCTAGCTCCATCGTACAATCTGAATTTCTGACCAGATGCCATTGTAGGGCTTTTCTAGGTGGGAAATAGCTAGTCCATATTTCTAAGCCGCAGGGATGTGACGAGAGGGACTAGTGGCACTTCATAGGAGCTCACATTTTTTTTTTTAAAGCTTTCATCTAAAACAGTGATAATGGGCCAGGAGCAGTGGGGTGGGCTTATAATCCCAGGACTCAGGAGGCTGAGGCAGGACAAGGCAAGTTTGCGGCCAGCCTAAGAAACTTAGTAAGACTGACTCAAACTAAGTAAAGGGCAGGGGATGTGGCTCAGTGGTAGAGTGCTTGCCCAGCATGTGTGAGACCCTGAGTTCAAGCCAGGATGGCAGGGAAATAGGGGTAGCAATTTCAGACATTAAGCTAAATTGGTGGGGTTAACATTTTAGCAAAATTAACTCTTAACATTTTCTGTAAAGTTTGTCATTTTCTTGTTGGCTTTTGTTTTCATTCTTAGATCTTATTTCAAAGGAAAATCTCAAACCAGAAAACAGTGAAGACCAAGGAAAACAAAACAAACAAAAACAAAAACAGCTAAGCATAAAAATGCCCACAATTCCACATTACTAATAATCCTTTACTATATTTGACAGTATTTTTCTTTAACAGAGAATCATACTCTATACTCAGTTTGGTAACTACTTTTCCAGCTAAGTAATGTAGCATGAATATCTTTTTGTGTTAATGTAGTTCCTCAAATTAGATTTTAATGGCAACAGATTATTGCATTATATGGATGTACTCTGAAATATTTGAGAAAGCCCCAGTTATGGGAGAACATCTTGTCATTACAAAGAACACCTTTGTTGATGGCTAGGCAGGTACCTTCTTGGGTTTGTTCTTGAACTTCATTGTATCTGTGAGTGCTTAGCACTTTCAGCTGGGAGGTTTCAAATGGAGAATCTTTCTCTGACACTGGTTTTGCTCATTTTAAAATGGAAATTTGGGGCTGGGGTTGTGGCTCAGCGGTACAGAGCTCACCTAGCACATGTGAGGCCCTGGGTTCGATTCTCAGCACCACATAAAAATAAATAAATAAAGATATTGTGCCCAACTTAAAAATTAAATATTAAAAAAAAATGAAAATTTGGCCTGCCCCTCACAGAATTTATATCAATGAGGAATAAAATTAACTATAAATCATTTTGGAAATGGAGTGGTATTATGAGTATTCTTGAGAACAATTATTTAAGAAAGTAAATTAAAGTGATGAGTCTTTGAGGCCCTCTGCTAGCTCATGTGACTGAAGATGATTGTGGATGGTGTCTCGTTCTCCCTAGATATGGCTCTGTTATGATTTATGAGCATTTCCTCATTTGGCTCCCTCACCTCCAGACTTTCTAGAGTTCTTATCTGAGACATCTCCTTGTAGGGATCCATACGTGTATCTCAGACCAGGCTCATGGAGGATGTCCTTTTCTTTCAGAAATCCCAGCAGGCGAGCTGACTTGGGCACCCTTGACTACTTTTTAACCTTGCAGTACAAGCCCTAAGTCTTCGTCAGAGGCTGGATGGATTGATCTGGAATGGAAAGGTTTATTTATTTACTAGCTCCCTAATGTGCTGGTGTGTTACCAGTGGTGGCCCCGCTGTCCTGCCATGCAGGAAATGTGCGCTCTTTGAAGCAGAGGCTTAAGTCAGGGCCATAATATTCTGACCCCATCGAGTGGTGATTTTCCATGGCAGCAAAAGCTTTAAAGACACAGGAGCGGCAGGAGTCCTGGATCACTGACCAGAAACTGATGCAGGGCAGGGCTTTGAACCTTAGATTTTGCCTTCGCTTCTGTGCCTCCTTCCTCTCTCCTGGCCCATAAGTCCTGTTTTGATTCAATCTTTACCAAGAACGGATTGAGCACAAACTCTGTACTTTACTTGGTCTAAAGCTTCTTTCACACAAACACACATGTACACACACATGTGCACGCATGTTCCTTTTAAGGATCATCTTAAGCCCTTCATCTTTCATAAAACCTTGCTGACCTTTTCCACTGTCTCAGATGTCCCTGTCCTCTGAATTCTTTCAGCACTTAATAGTCTATGACACACTCACTGGTGCTCAACCCAACTGTCCTCTCTGTTGCGTTTCACATGCATTTGGTTGTTCTCCTCAGACCCACAAGCTCTCTGAAGTGAGGGCCATGGACACGTCTGCTTCCAGAAGCTTTAGCCGAGTTAAAGCAGAGTTTGTGCTCAACCAGTTCTTTGTAAAGATTGATTCAAAATGCAGCGGACTCTTCTCTTCTTGTTTAAATTGATTCAATACATATTTAACAAGGGCTTCTATGCTGAAGGCTCCAGACAAGACACTTCATAAGTGAGGATGATTCTAGTCATTTCTAAGGACATGGGATAAGGGAGAAGCAACCACTGAATATGCAAATTGGTAATTGTGTACAGTGCACGTCTAAGTCGTAACAAAACAGAACTTCCTGCCACGTTTGTCCCCCTCCTGTTATAAGTGGTGGTCTTTCACGTAGAGTGAATGTGAGATAGCACCAGAAACACCATCACCAAAAGATATTGCTGGAGGATTCCATGAATAACATAAATATACACAGCACTTGCCCCAGCGCAGGGAGATTGTTTGTGACAGAAGCAAAAAAGGAACTTTTAAGTGTAGTCACAAGCTATAGGTGAGTAGGCACTTGAGAAAACCTCAGTGCACATTGGTTGGGTACCTGTCAGGCACAGGTGACTTTGGCGGCTGGACTGAGTGGCAAAGGTTCTGTCCTCAAGGAGCTCACTGCTGCTCTCATCCTATATGTGTGTCACATATTTATAGTTGATGTTCTGCCCTCACAGCGTCGCAGGGGCTGCATCTTACACTTCTCCACTGTGTGGATAGAAAATGTTTCTTTATTGCAAACCTGGCTCTTTCCTGCTCTAATATGCTTCTCAGATTTGAAGTCACTGGCATAAATGTCTAGGCACCTGGTAAGCACCTCAGTACATATTTACTGAATGAATAAACAAAGAAAAAAAACTTTAGAAAAAAAAAACACTTACTACAAAAGATAAAGTTTACTGAAGTCAGAATTGTTTTATTTGTTCTTGAATCCTATTAGGATTGCCCAACTTTTCAATGAATGAATTATTTGCATCCTGAATCTTCATCATATTAAAGAGTCATAATAATAATAATGAGATTACTGAGAGCAATGCTTTTTTTTTTTAACAAAGGAAGTTCTAGCTCAGAAATATCAAATATCCTGCTCAAGGTGACACAGATTTTTGCAGGCATCAAAATTACAGCTCGTTATGCTAAAAGCTATAAAATCTTCTGTATTCCTCAGTGACAGACACTATAAAACTATATTGCTCAATAAAATTATGTGAAGATCCATCATAGTAATAGGTTCTCACCATTTAATTCCTCTAATTGTATGAAAAATCCGAATTAATGAAGAGCCTCTCAAGGAATTATTTAACACAACTCCCTATAAGGTAAAGAACCCATTGCATAAATAAAAATTCACCTACAGCATTCTCTGAATGGTCCCCAAAGTACTTTCTATGAGATTCCAAATCATTCCTTTTTACGGCAACATGATACAGCTCACAAATCTCACTTTAATTATCTAATCTCTACCTGCAGAATTCAGTGTGTTGTCAGGAAACCATTCTCAGCCTCTTCCTGGTGGGTTCCTATCATGGGTCTAGCCATGAAAAATATTTTTGCATCAAGGAAAATTAGAAGAGCAACAGCAACATAGGCTAATTTCACAGCTGCTCTGAGTCACGAATAACTAAATATTTGCATTTGTTATTTTGCAAACTGTGTTTGAGCTATTCATTCAAAACACATTTTCTAAGCCCTCGTATGAGCAAAGCACAGTATTAGCCAATGGGAAAAGAAGTGCAGACAACTGAGAAATGGAAACTACCCTCAAGGACAGAGCTCTGTGTTACAGAGACAGAAAGCTGGCTGAGATCTGGGGCGGATTTCACTGGCTCATGTAACTCAAAGGCCAAAAGATAATTCTGGCTTTGAGAGAGGTTTGATCTAGTGATCTGGCCACGTCTCTAAGGACCTCTGTTCTCTGTTTTCTACAGCATCAAACTTTCCTCAGGCTCTGAAGTTCTTGTGGCAACTTCAGATGCTGCCACCACTATGAGACTCTCACCTCCCACCCCACACCATCCAGAGAAAGGAAGTCTTTGTGTGAATTTTGTTAGTAAAGTTTGGAAGGTCTACCTGGTTTCAACTAGCTTAGGTAGACAGCCCACAGGTGGACCCATCAGCAGAGCCAGGGGCATGGTCTGTGATGCCTAAGCAGTGTGGAGTAGGGGCACAATTCCACCCAAAGCACTTCTCAGACAGAAAGGGGAGTTAATTAGCCTCAGGCCTCTAACATCTAATAAAGGGGAAATGCATTTGAGGAAAGTAACCACCAAAGTTCCAAGAACAAATATGCCCAGAAGTAACCTGGGATGAGACCGAAGTGAAGATGTCTCCTACCAGAAGCGGTGGCACCACTGATGTTGTTTTATTGCTCTAGACAACAACAGAGCCACAGGGGCACACCGCAGGCCTTCACTTGTTGGCAGGCTGCATTAGCTTTCAATTGGAGGATGATTCTGGAGGAAGGTCATTGTGCTATAAAAGATGCACTGACTCCTCACTGGAGTGGTAGGAAGTAGGAGCTGAAAAAACAAGTAGGAGACAGAGCCACTGGAGAACATCTGATCTGGGGGCTAATGCCACACATCAATCTATGTCACCTTGCACCCACATGAGCTGCAGCTCCTTCAACACACAAAACAATGTATTCATAATGTTGGCGCTGAGGTTTAATAGGAAAAGGTGAGATAATGTCTCAGGGAGGGAAGCAGTATAATAACTGGAAAGAGCTTTGAAATGGAAGTTGAGAGGCCCCGCCTCAAGTGTGATCTCTGCCACCAATTCACTAGATGCGGTGTGAACATGTGGGCTCAGACGTCAGTCGGTTGGCTTCACAGGCTACTAACTTGGTGACCTTGGTTAACCTCTGTGGCCCCCAGTTTTCTTGTCTCTAAAATAATACTAATAATCCTTATTGTTTGTGTATTTGGAGGCAAATCTAAACCTGCTAATTCTCCATGCAAATAACCTTGCTGTTCTGCTGTTCCACTGACTGTATCCTAAGGACACAGGCTGGCTGGATGTGCTCCAGGGCTGGCAGGAGTAAGCTGATGCTATCTATTACCGTTTGAAGATTTCCTGCTCTCTGAATAACTACTGTCTCTAAAGTGTGAAAGTTAGAAGCATCAGCCTTTTTTTGTAGAACAAACTCTTTTCTGAGGAATTTTAAAACAATTATCAGGAGAAATCCTCACTGACTCTGGGCTCGTTTCTCTTGCAGGAAGTTCTCCCCCCCACACCCTATAATGTAACCACCCACATCAAACAAAGTCCTGCATTGTGGCCAGTGCTGTAGAATCCCATTGTGAGTTCAATTTCTGGCTCCACCTGCCCTATGTGGATCTGGACAGGCTCTTCAAACTCTGAGCATCAGTTTCTTTATGCATGGAAGAGGGTGTGGGCAAAATACCTTGCAGGATGGGTGTGGGAATGTTAAATGTTATTCCTGGCACATAGGATTAGTGAGTGGCAGCTTTGTTGACACTGCCTTTCTTATTATCTCTTGGAATTTGGACTCCGAAAATGATACCACCTTCTAAATATGAAATTTATTAAAATTGAAAAGTACTTAATGTGGTTGTTGCTTTAGAAGAATAAGCCTGTCAAGGGGCCCAGGTATGTTTTGAAATGTGGCTGATGGGTTGCTGGTCAACAGGACAGAAATGCTTAACTGCTAACACTGATCAAGAAACCAACTGTAGGATTTCAGAAGGGGGAGAAGGCCAACGAGGGCATTTAAATGTCTGTTTACATGGCCCTACAGCACTGCCTCTGATTGTTGCATTGAACATGTGTTGAACATGTCATCCCCTAGAGACAAGGGCAGTCACAGTGCTGACATGGCCTGTGGCTTATGGGAAAGAGTGTGAACATCTGAGCCCAACTCTGGCTAACTAGTGCAATTCTAGTTAAATCATTTAAAGTCTTTAGGTCTCAGTTTCTTCATCCATAGAATGAGGAAATAATATTTCTTCATAAAATTGAGAATTTAAACTATACGTGCCAGCAGCTTGGCACACTAGGAGCACTCAACAAGAAGTTGTTATTTTTGTGTTTTTGTGGTTTTCTTATTTTTCTCTGGTTCTCAGAAAGTATTGGGTACATTTGCTTTGTCCCTGTGTTACATTTTCTAGGTTTAAACAACATGAGAAATCTCTAACTCATTTCTAAAACCATGTCTTGTCCCATTGGTTAATTAATAATTTTAGCTAGTTTTGATGCCAAAGGTTTATGCTCTTTAGGAATCTGGGCCCCAGGCAGGGTTTTGGATTCCCCATGCTTTTTGACTCGAGGCTATTTCTAAATTCTCTTATGCCAGAGATAAATAGTTATGGTCTCATAACCGCCAGCCAGTGCGTTTCTTTGCCCTGAACTGGTTTATTTGCTACGGAATGTGCCACATAGTGTCATTTCCACTTAACTGAGTCCTCCATCCTGGATATTCCCCAAATCCTTACTAGGCTGATCCATAGCTAGGGGAGAGATGGATGAACAGACCCACTCACGCGGCTATACAAAGAATTGTATTGTGAAAAGGGAATTAAACCCAAACATGATCTTTTATACCCTCAGCTAGCTGGCAGAATAAATTTTCATTATATCATGACCTTCTTCCTCTGAAAATAACAGATATATTCTATACATGATATATATTGCTCTATGCCGCATGAATTAGGCGCTAGTCATTTGAAAATCTAGGTGTTTGGAGTCAGGCACTGGAATGGATGTGTGCAAATATATACATATTACAAACCTATTAACATTAGACAATCTGCATAAGCCACCACTAATAATAATAGTACTCATGATAGTATTGATAATAAGAGTAATGTCTCCTTACATAAAGGCCTCCATGTGTCCAGGTCCAGTGTTAAATATTATACATACATAACATTCTTCAGGTTGATCTGCATATAAATACTGCTAAAAACATAATCTTTTAAGATTAAAAAACAAAGGGTTAGAGAAATTGAATAATTTGTTCAAAGTCATACAAGTTGGGAATTGGAAGAAATGGGTATCACTAAGTCGTATCAAAAGGCTATGCCAACCAGACATGGTGGCACATGACTGTAATCCCAGGGGCTTGGGAGGCTGAGGCAGGAGGATCTTGAGTTCAAAGCCAGCCTTGGCAACTTAGCGATGCCCTAAGCAATTTAGTGATACCCTGACTCTAAAGAAAATATATAAAGGGCTGGGAATGTGGCTCAGTGGTTGAGTGACCTTGGCTTCAATCCCAGTACAAAAAAAAGGCTATGCTAATGATAATGATGAACCTCTTGGGCCCATGATCCATGAGAACATGAGCCACAAGATGAGGCCATCAGACAGAGGTGAAGGAGTGCACAATTAGCACCAAAGAACCTCTTGGAACTCTCCCCCTACTTCACACCATGCATCTGTAGCAAGCAAAGACCCTCAAGAGAAGGGATAGGGCCAGCGAGAGTCAAAACTGTGGATTCCATGGGTCTGCAACCACTGCTCATGCTGACATTGTAATGGTGACAGGGCCAGGGATTCTACCATTGCTCTGGAAGCTTCTAGAAGCCTCACCGGAGCACCCAAAGGCAGAGACTTTCTTTTCTTTGGCCCTAGAATGTCTCCTTCTAGAAACTTGCTCCTATCACCAGAGGGTTATAATAAAACTCACCCGTCCTTCCCTGCCAGCCCAAGAATCTTCCCTTTGTTGAGCTAAAAGCATGGCCAAACTGAAGAAGAGGTTGAAGAGGAGTGCTTTTGGATGTACATTTTGGGTGGAGCAGATGCTGTAGACTCTGCAGAGATGCTTGGTTCTCTACATCACACTTCAACCACATCTCCACCCACCCCTCTTAATGAAACCACTGAGTTCCAATATAAAAACAGTTGCCTCGCTGAAGACTAAGTATGTTAAAATCATGATTTTTAAAATTCATTATTTTTAGATACACATGACAGTAGAGAGTATTTGGACATATTATACATTCATGGAATATGTACACATGGAGTTTCACTGTGGTGTGTTCATATGTGAACATAGGAAAGTTATGTCCGATTCATTCCACTCTTTTTCCTATTCCCATCTCTCCTCCCTTCCCTTCATTTCCCTTTCTAAAGTCATGATTCTTTATCTAGATTATTGATATGTAGGGACACACTTCTGATCCTGTTTTAGATATGCTGGAAACCACACCAGTGATGCTGAGTCAGCTCTGATGCCCTCCGGGGCCATGGCCAGCTAACCTCTTCTGTCAGCATGACTCACCAAGCATGCCCATCTTTGGGTTCCTTGCGCTGTGCCCTGGGCACTCACCAGGCATGTTTTTAGCAGATTCTCAGGCCTGGCTCTCTGCCTGGCTCTCTGCCTGGCTCTCTCCACTGGAGCTTTGGCTGAACTGCTGTGATTCGCCTGGAAGCAGGAAGAGCTAAACTTGGCTTGGTGGCCCACATCCCAAGTGCCCTCATTTTACAGGACATCCGGCTTTTTGTCTGTCTTCCTGGCCAAGCCCTAGAAGTTACTCACAAGCTCTACAGCCCAAAAAACTCTCACTCCTTTCCATCGGTTCTCTCTCCCCATGAGGCAAAGAAAAGAGTCTACTCTCTCAGGTTGATAGCATGCCATTAATATTTGACAATTTTAATTCATAGCACTCCTCTGACCTCTGAATAAGTTGAAAAAGAACCAGACTCCAAGGCACTAGTTGTACCACTGATAAAGCAAGATTTGAGAAGGTGGCTTGGACCTGAAACCATAATGGCTTCCCACCTATTTAACCAAGAGACGTTCTGAGCCAGATAATTAAAGGACTTCAATCATTATTTTCCTTCCAGGGCAAGGTCATCCTGGAGGACTTACAAGATGGGAAAAGTATGTAAAGACTGCAGGGGCAGGCCAGAGAAAGACAAAAAAAAGAGGACCCGTTTGCCCCACCAATGGGCCAAAAGTATGACTGGACATGTCAACATCTCTCCAGTCTCTCCTAAGGGAAAACGAAAGAGAAGGGAAAGAATTCACTGACTTCTTTGATCTCTCAAAGAGACAGAAGTTCCTAAATTCATAGGCCAGTGGGAATCCTGAGCACGTGTAAACAGCATTTGCCACCCTAGGCCTCCTGAACCACCATCCCCATACTCTACAAGGTTTCCATGAACATGTAAGGAAAAGGAAGACTCTAGAGGCAAAGGAGATTGACTAGGAAAGGTGGGGACAAAATTGCATTGACAGAAGGAAGCACAAGAAATATAAAAATTACTGAAGGATAATTCAGAGATCCAAGTATCTACTATCTTGTGGGTAGTTTTTTGAATTATTGAACATTATACACGGCGGCCAAAACACCATGCTTAGGTCACAGAGGAAGGAGTAAAAGAATGGATGACATTCTTAAGTAACCACTGCTTGCTCAAAAAAAAAAATTGCCTTTTATGAGTTTTTCTGGGACTGGAATTTTTTTTTAAATCACAGATACCATTTATTGAAGCTCTTAAAAGCCTCGTGAAATATAAACTCAGATCACATCTTTATTATTTAACTAGTTAAGGATTTTAAATTGACCAAAATAACTAGATTAACTTAGTTTTCAATATGGCACTTTTCATCTTTGAAAACACTGGGAGTTCAGAAGTGGCACTGCCAGGTCAAAGGGACATCTTACACTTAAGACAAAATAGCCAATGACCTCATATCAGGAGCTGCCAACCACTCCCTCTAATGGGAGGATTTCCTTAATGCCCATGGAAATCTCAGGTTTTCTATAGTAGGCAAACAGGAGGGTGGGGATGGAGCCAGTCAGTATTCAACAGCCTGTCCTAGTCCCCAGGGGTGTTCTAGGAAGGCCACACGAACTTGAGAGCAAAAAAGGACTTGTTTAGAACAGCTGGCTAATCTTGGATTAATCACGTTGGAACCAACTTGACAAGATATAGACTTGCTCAAAAGAGCAGTGCACACTTGACAGAATTCCTCATTAATGCTATTTTTAAAAAAATACCTAGAGACTTAACAGTTCTACAAAAATAACTTGGTGTTCTTTGCATACAAGTGTGACCCATTTAAGGAAAAATTTATGGCAGCTGAATTCTTCAGTGATCTCATAAAAATATGAACACAGAGATATTTGCTTTTGAGTAGAGAGTAAAAGCTGGCACATCAAAGTGGAAACTGTTTTGTACAGTTTTCCTACTGTGATTACAATAGCACTTTGAAAATTTGTTGTTTACAGAGGGAGGTTCTTAGGATCTTGGAGGAGATAGAGAATTAAGGCTCTTGACTACCATTTAGGTACCTTAGACACAGATCATATTTATTTTAGGGGAAAAACTAAAGATATTCTTTGCATATTACAGGTCAGATGTATTAAGTGAACCAATTGATGTTTACATATACATGTGTATGTTACAAAGTATTTTATTTATTATTTATTTATGTATTTTGGTAGCAGGGATTGAACTCAGGAGAACTTAACTACTGAGACACATCTCAACATATTTTTAAAAATTTATATTTGAGGTCAGGGTCTAAGTTGGTTAGGGCCTTGCTAAGTTGCTGAGGCTGGCTTTGAACTTGCAGTCCTCCTGCCTCAGCCCTCTGAGCTGCTGGGATTACGGGCATGTACCTCCATGCCCAGCTTATTACATAATATTTTAATACCAAACTTGACTGGGTCTTTCCTTTCCTGGCATTGAGGAAACAAGTGGTCATGTTGGGGAACTTTACATGGCCAGGAAATTTGGGAGGTTTTGATTCGGGAACAACCTCCAGCCAACAACAGAAATGGGACAAGTGCATGGAATTGAGTTCTGTAAATTATGTTAGTTTGGAAACGGTTCCTTCTGCAGCTGAGTCTTATTTGGGACCCCTACCTTAATTTATTACATCTTGATTGTGGTCAGAGAACCTAGTTACAACTTTCCCAGACTACTAACTCATGGAAACTGTAAGAAAATAAATGTGTGTTGTTTTAAGCGGCTGTTTGTGGAAATATTGTTAGGCAGCATTAGAAAACGAACATAATCTCTCTCTGACAGTGTAATGATGGTTAGTGATGGGAATCAGAAGCTATTTTTTAAGGAATTCTGTGAAAGAGTCAAAGGAGCAGGTGATCATGTAAATACCTAAAAGTACAAATGTCTAACTCAGACCAGGACCTGTTTACCTTATTGACTATGGGGAGTATGGGCGTTTGAAAGTTTTTCATACTCTTTTGGCAAGGTATACTTTGGAGAATTCTCTACTGCTTGAAAGACCAGAATAATAGATTCTACAGTTCATGAAGTTGAAATGGCACTGGAAAAAGTCCATTTGCTACATAGTTAGATCAAATATATATTTTTTAAAAAATTAACCCTAATGCAAATGTAGAACCATTAGGTACATGAAGCATGCTCATTCCTTAAAAACAAAAAACAGACTTCTTTAAATCCAAGGTTCAAAGGTTGTTATTTTTTGTTCTTATTAACTCATGCAATGCAGGGTGAAGAAATTAAATAGAGGAAAATGTTCAAAACAGATTTTTTCCACCCTACTTTGTTTCTTACTTTTTGAGCGGTCGGCTTCTACACTGCAAGAGATCTTTTGGAGCAATCCAATATAGCTGGAAAGAGCTCTGAATAGTCCATGACAACAAGGTCCTTTGGAACAATCCAACATAGCTAGAAACAGCTCTGAATAGCCCAGGACTACAAAAGAGATAAAGAGGCCCCAGGGCGTCCTTTCTCATTCTCTTAGGGAGAACAGATATTCAAGTTTTATCCTAACCTGAGGGATAGATATTTTGTAAAATAGGATTGCATTCAATTTCCAAATGGAAATCAAGGCCTTTGATTTGTAAAGGGGCATTTGTTCTTCTGTGAGAAAAATCAGACTACTTGTCCTGTGAGGGAGAACCAGTAAACTGACCAGTTTGGGACATAATTCCTAAGTCTTTAAAAGAGTCACGTGACCATTTAAAGCATTGTTAGGAGATCAAAGTGCCCATTCTAGCTCTAAGATGGCCAGTGGGCCTCAGAGCTTCTTGCTGATTAGGAAGCACCTTCTAGAAAACCAAGGTGAGTCATAGGCAGGAATCCTCTCTGATGGGCAGGGCATACCAGCAGTCCAGTGTTCCCAAGCAAGCACAAGACCCACAGGAAGGGGACGAATTTCCTCCCAAACCATTCTAACCTCTGTTGAGATCATTTCTCGTGTTCAATGAAGACTGTCAAGGCTAAAAAATCAACACTTCCAGGCAGAATAGTTTTTTTTTCTCTTTTTTTTCCTCTGTGTTCAAATATTACCTGGAAGACCCTTAGAACTAGTGACATTTTAATAAAGAATTTCTCAGCATTTAATTTTTAGCAGCACATTTTTTGCTGATATTCAGTGGTTTAAGTATTTACTGGAATAAAATGCTATTTTTTTAAGCAAATCCAATTAGAAAATAATACACTCTACTTTGGTTACCAGAAAGGCCCCCAGTCATTTAAAGGTACAATTACAAGTGATTTTTCCAGGATTGTGATAGACAGGTACTGGTCTGAACACAAATTTACTTGATTTTCCACCTCCAATTTGGCTCACAGGTATTTTGCCTAAGTTCCCAGAATGAAACTCAATTATCCACAAGGGTGTCTAGACTGATTTTAGCCTCAATGCTATAATGCTTTAATTACCAAAAACTCTAGAAGAAAAACACAGAAAGATTAACTATAGACCATGCAAACCTAAAATCTTCCATTACTGCCCTTTCCTAATTCCCCTTTGATAGCTCACTGAGTAGCTAGAAAGCAATGGCTCATGTTGTTGCCCCGTTTCTTGTGTTGTTTATAAATGAAATGCTTTTAGATCTAAAAAGAAAGGCTCCTGTTGGCCATTTTCTTCCCCGTTTCTCTTTCTGAAAGACAACTACCTGCTCAGGTCCAGTTTTTCCAAGAACCTAACCTCCTACATTACACCTCAGGCCTCCAGGGAATGTTTCCATGGTTCACTGGAGCAAGTGTGGGAAAGGAAAGAGGCCAGCAATTATAAATGGATTGTGAATTGTTTCCTGCAGCATAATTAGATGTCTGGAATCCCCACAGCACTGGTCTACAGAGGCAGTCCAAAGTCCCAGAGACATAACTTCAGGATTATGCTTTCTCTCAATAGAATACTATGCAGCCATTAAAATGTAAGTAGTAAAAGCAGGTTCAACTTCAGGGGAAGCTATTCGTTAAGTGTTGATAATTATAAATCTTTGCCTGTGGGTTTGGATAGCATAGTCTTAATAAAACAAAAGTCTGAGAAGATGTATACCAAAGTGTCAACAATGACTATTTCCAAGTTGAGATAAAAGTTTTCTTTCTTTTTTCCCTATTTCTTCCTTTTGAATTTTCTCAATATTCTACCATCAGCATTTATTACTTTGTAATTTGCAAAAATGTTCACCAGGTTCTCTGAGTGCAACCAAGTGGATGTTCAGACCCTGAAGCCTCTTCCTGCTCCTGATCTTGCCTCAAACTCCCCTGCAGGGCTCTGATGTTGGCCCTGGGGTAGAGAGGACATTTTAAAAAAATCAGACCTGGAATCAAATTCTGTTAATACTGGTACCTACTGCCCAAGTGACATTTGGAAATTTGATAAACTCAGTGACCTCTTAAAATAAGGAATGTAATACTGTCAAGCACTATGGTCAAATGAGGGAACCATTTTTAATCAAATGAGAGCAAATTAGATATTAAATAAAAAGTGTTTGTAAACTGTGAAACAATCTACAACTGCTAGCTTTCCTAATATCCTTGTTGTTCATACATGAATAAGACAGCAAAGGGGACTAATACAGGCTCTTTAGAAGTGGGTTAGGGGCATGTGGAAGCATAATCATTCATTTATGACAGAGATGCTATTATCTAAATTGAATTTCCTTAGTCATTTCACTAATGGTCTTTCTAGTTACTTCTTCCCAACCTAGTATTCAAGCAAAAAGGCTTCAAGAAACACTAGCTATGAAACATGAGGAAAGTGATATACAAGTAGAAGGAACAGTTTATAAAATGTTCTGAGCTATGGCCAAATGTGGTCACTGGCTCCAGTGCTTGAGAATTACAGCACCAGGGTCAACGCAGTACAATAAAACCCAGATTCACTGAAAATCCCCAGGATTTTCTCTGCAAGATTGGTTTTATGCCTGGGGTTAGACAGAACACAAACATATTAATAAAAATAGCAACTCAGAAGTGCCCTTTTGGCCGTAAATCATTGACCCCAGTAAAAAAATATTAGCATAAATGAGTAAGCTTCACTGCGAAAAGAAAAAAAATGAATTGCATGTTGCTTGTTATTCATTTGTCTGTGCTCTCTCCTGACACAGATAAGTTCTTTAAGCTTAGAAGTTTTTTTCACAAGAGGCTTGAAACCACACAATGATGAGTAAGAACTACAGGATTTCTTCTACGTGGTCACCCAGATAAATGTTGAAAGTTTTGTGGATTTCATTTTTTTTTTAAGAAAAATTACAGATATTGTGCAATCAAACACAAATCCTGTACCTAGAATCACCAAGTGTTAGCATTTTGCTTTATCTGTTCAAATACTCTTTCATGCTGTTATTGTTGAGTCTTGAAGAGAAAGTTATAAATTTATTTTTCATGAGTCTTTCTTCATTAATCTAAATGTCTGAAATTCATTTCCCCAAAGGGAGAAGACATTTGGAGTTTTCGGCTACATTTGAAACTTCTTTATTTAACTTTTGAAACAGCTGGTAGATCTTTTTGCAATTGTACTGTTAGGTTCCCAAACTAGCCCTGCCCATTAATATTAACGTGTCCTTTAGCAAGTCACTTAATCTTTCTAAATTCAGTTTCCTCATCTGTTGCAGCAGGCAATTATATCTCTATCTTTTGTGTTATATCGAGGGCTAAACTTTGTAAACTCTGTATATACAAAATGTTATTATTCGCAGTGCCAATGAAATAACATCCACTCAGGGTCTCCTAACTATGATTGGCCCTAAAACCACCTTGGGGAAGAGCATGGTACCTCTAGGGAGCTCTCAGTACACCAAGGCAGGGTGCTTCTCTATTGACTGAAATCCAGAACTGCCCTCTTGAAACCATGGTTCACAATCACTGAAGGCCAGACTGCTGGGCCTCACCTCCAGGGTTTGATGGGGTATGTCTGGGTTAGGCTTGAGAGTCTGCATTTCTAACAAGCTCCCTGGTGATGCAGAAGCTGTTGGTTCCAGGACTGTACTTTGAGAAGCAACTGATCTGCAGCATGGTAAGGATGAGCAGGTTTGTTTCACGGGTCCCTTACGAAGGAGAAAGCTAAACCTATACTCCAAAGTAGTATTTTGCAAATCTCAACGGGCATAGAAATCACCTGGAGAATGTTGTTACATGGACTTGCTTCAACAGGGCTGAGGGGGCCTGTGATTCACAGGTGGTGCTTGTGCTGTGGGTCCACTGACCACACTCTGACTGACCAGCTGCACGGTACAGCTGGTGCTGTGTGTTTGCTTTCTACTATAAAGCAAAAGGCTGTTCCCTGCTTATTATTCTATCACCCAAGCATCCTGCTCTCAGCCACTTGTCTGCTCTTCAAATAATTCAGTGAGCTTAACCCTGAAAAATAGTGGTCTTTCCTTTAAAAAAACTACTTTATTTAATAAGAGATTTCAGAGAGCTTTCCAACACACACACAATACGAAAAGACTACTGGAAAACAAAAACAAAAAACAACTCTCCTGTGCATCTATGGCTCTGACCTGACAAAAATACAAAACTTCCTCGGTTCTATTGACCTATCATTTGTATTAAATTATCATGAAAAGAGTCGGCTCTCTTACCTTTAAATTTTAAAAAATGGCATTCACAGTTTTCTGCATTTTTGATTGAGGAGAACTATTTCAGAGAAAGAGCTGTTAGTTTAAGATTTGAATAAATAAAAAAGGAAAAAACCAGATTTTTAGGATAAAGTTGATATCCTTCAGAGAAGAAGGGAATTCATAAGGGGGATCAGACTTAGGGTAAAGGGCTAGGGAAAGATTAATAATCCAGTGTAATTAGTAGCATTTGCTTGGACTTTCCAGAAGTGGTTGGAAATGTGGGAGTGTGGCTTGTGGAAGCCAAGGGCGAAGAGGACATGGAGAAAAATCAGCACGGTCCTCACCACTGATGTAGAGATACACAGGGAGGGAGCCTTGGAACTACAGACAAGGTGATACAAGTTCATGGGCGGCCTCCAAAGTGTGATTTTATAATAGTGTTAAAGTTGGGAGTTAAGGGGTGAGGGGTGGTAGTAAGACCCTGGAGGATTGCTGCCATAGATTGAAGTAGGACAGAAGAGGCTTGACACCCGAGGAATTTTCAGGAAGGTTTATTGACTGTAGGGTTCAGAGGTGGCTCTTGTCCAAGAATTCTTCCTCTGAACAAAGATTTTGGAAATTTTTTGAACTTTATACCTAGTGGGAGGAGGGGTTTGGAGGTTTACATAGAAATGATTTTTTTCTTTGAGTTCTCAGAAAGTGATTTTTTTTTTTCCCTTTAAGGCCAGACAGGAGTCTTTCAAGACTTTACCAAGGAAACGGAAATAATATCTTTTGTACAACAAGCATACAGACTGTCACACCTTTTGTGTGCAAACCTGGCATTTACAAGAAAGAGGAACCTATCAGACATAATAACTGCTACAGACATCCTGCTGATACCACAAGAGGAGAAGCTTGATTATGGCAAGTGTCTTTTGGGTGGGGGTACCTGGTCTGCTTCAAGATAAGTGGTAGAGAATACAGCTAGTAAGGAAACAATCTCAAACTTGAGTGCATCAGTGTTACCTGAGCAGCTTGTTATATACCATAGACTGCTGGGTCCCACCTTGAGTGTCTGCAAGTTGAACATGGAGGTCAAAAATTTGCATTTCTAACATATTCCCAGGACTTATGCTGCTACACTTTGAGTGTTAGTTAACTTAATATCTTTTGTTTAGTTTGACTCACAGTTTTCAGAAGTTGCTTTTAGACCCATGAGTCAGTACATGAAGCAGAGAGCATGTGTTAGAGCAAAGCTGTTCACCTCATGGCAGCAGGGATGGGGCTTGGGAAGGAAATAGGAAGGTCCTATGGCCTCCCTCCAAGCACCACCTCTTAAAGATTCCACCACCTGCCAATAGCATCGCTCTGGGAACAAAACCTCCCAAACACATGGCCCTCTGGGGGACATTCTAGATCCAAACTATGGCACGTTGGAAATCATTGATTTAGATCAGGTTTTCTCAGCCTTGGCACTATTGACATTCTGAGTCAGATAATTATTTTGTGGAGCTGTCCTGTGCTTATAGGATGTTTAGCATTATACCTGTCTTTAATCTATTAAAAATGTTTCTAGGAGTTACCAAATACCCCTTGTGGGTTAAAACTACCACAAGTTGGGAGCCACTGCTTTAGAAAATTCAACACATCCGGAGAAACTGTCTGAGTAGATTGAGTTGCCAAGAGAGTACTTGATCTAGAAAATGAAGATATACATAAAATGATGGAAGAAAGCCCACAGAGTAGGTTTTCCACACTTTTAGAAATTAAATGAGGAGTGTATAAGTGAAGGCTTCATTGTTAGCTTTTAATGAATTAACTCCAGAAAAATCAAGTTGGAACTAACCTCTACTATAATTCCAGGTTGCTTTTAGGTTTCTGCATCCTGGAAAAGCACTTAATAATTATCTCCAATTTTATGAATGTCACTTTATCCTCCAAAATGTAGTCTTCCTGGATTGCTGCCTCACTTATGTTTAAGTGTCTTCAATTGACTTCCTTACCTTGAAGTCCGTGCCATTTGATAGACAAAGCAATGTTCTGCACCAGGTAGGAAAGTTTATTCCATGATGAGCAAAGGATTTTTTTTTAGAATAATAATTTTAAAAATATACTGGAACTCAGTGAATTTTTACAAATTTAAATCTTGAAACCACAGACATTCAGACCATTCAACTTTGAATGCTAACATTGATAAAGTCCCAAATCCCCCTCCATTTTTCATTACTTGTCACTCAAATTGTGGCCCAGGACCTGCAGCAGAGGCATCACCTGGGAACTGGTTAGAAACACAGAATCTCAGCCCTGCTCCAAACTCACTGAATCAAAAGCTGTCTTTCAACAAGATTCCAGGTGATTCCCAGGCTTTTTAAAGTTTGAAAAGCAGTGGATGAAGGTCTTGAAACCCACTAGGCTTAGGAACCTTCAAGGCCCCATATAGTTTTTTTAGAAGAGCAATTTTGCATTTACTTGTATGACTTTTTAAATATTTTTTAGTTTTAGGTGGACACAATATCTTTATTTTTTATTTTTATGTGGTGCTGAGGATGTAACCCAGTGCCTCATGCATGCTAGGCAAGCACTCTATCACTGAGCCACAATCCCACCCATACTTGTACGACTTTGATAAATGTCCACCTTCCTCTGTAGATTGGAACCTCACAGGGGAAGTCTGCCCACTGTGGGATCCTAGAGTCACACAGCCAGTGCTCAAAAATCTGTTAAGCAAATCAACAAAGTGGACCCTGTAAACTCATCCTAAGCTTCTTCCCCTGACCCCAGTCTCAGAGGGGCTTCTGCAAAGGTTTACCTTCTTAATGATCATACTCTGAAAACCAGACCTTTCTCAGATCTCCAAGGGTTGATTAGGAAAGATCCCTGAGATTAGAAAACATGCAGTTTTAAACTTTTTACTTGAATTATGTCTTTATGCAAGATTTGGGTCATCCAGCTATTATGAGTTCTCTGAGTATTGAGAAGAAAGAAGGGTTTGAATTTATTCTCTATAATTCTTCACAAGGACTTTTATTATTCCATGATTTCATTAATGTTGTTTCTTTATAGTTTTTTTTTCATCAGGAAAGGTAGTTGGAATATGAGTAAAATGTTATAACAGTCACTAGCAAAAGGCTTTTCATTTACAATGCATTTATATAAATATATTAATTATAAATTACCCTGCCTTTCCATAAAAGAATTTGAAGCAAATGTTTACAATGAGATGGCAAGACATAATTAAAACAATTTGATAAGCCATGGGTTATAGTGATATTCTGCTCTCTCTTTCCCTGTGCATGTAGATGAAAATTGTCTCATATTTTATAAACCAGTAAGTACAATAATGTAGGTAATAATCATCCCTATTCTCCTAAGCAGTTAAGAGGGTTCTACTACAGATAGCTTTTGTGAAACACCAATGTACTATTTCAGTACTTTCTTCCCAGTGCTACCATCC
Organism: Ictidomys tridecemlineatus; assembly: GCF_052094955.1. Taxonomy (NCBI): domain Eukaryota; kingdom Metazoa; phylum Chordata; class Mammalia; order Rodentia; family Sciuridae; genus Ictidomys; species Ictidomys tridecemlineatus. The sequence goes on from NC_135485.1 coordinate 97,492,672, forward strand.
CCCCACTTCAAAAAAAAAAAAAACATCAAGAAACAGAAAACTAGTATTAAGTGTTTTTATTTACAAAGAATTGTATTACTTCACTGATTGAAAACCACTAACATTTTTCACTTTAGAAAACATTAAATAATAAGCAAGATGTTATACAGTACTTTGGATAACTTCTTCCATCATTTTAGTGCAATATATTATTGGCACTTACAAGTGAAATTTTCAATTATTTTCCCCTTTCATCTTCAACTGTGCAGTTATATGAACAAAAAGGAAATGAATCAAAAATGGATCTAAGACCACATTTCTGGCCCTTAATCAAAGGCTCAATGATTTATATTCCCCCTCCCCCTGCCTCTACAAGTTACATGATAAAAGAACTTCTCTTGGACCTACTGTTCAAAAACATTACCAGTTTGTGGGACTTGGGAGATTCCAATTGGTACGAGAAAGGGAATCATAGTGAGCAGATGAAGGAAAGATCTAGAGGTGCTGTGCATGACCCTCTTCCGGGAGCTAAGTTAAGCTGCCACACACTAAGCAAAGAGAATGCACCAGGTAAAGATGTTTCCATCTGTGTTCCTTGGTAGGGTTTCTCTTAAAAAAATAAAAAATCTGAAATATCACCTATTGAGCAAGTGAAAGGTTTATACCTTTACCAAGGGGGGAAAAAAAACCCTGAAACATACCATATTAGGACAATACTGAGATATTAAAGTATCTATCCATCACAACCTCTTTGAAAAAATTATGTAGATTTTTAAAAAATTGGGTGTTTGTTTTAATACTGCATGGTTTGCCATAAAGGGAGAAACCTTTTAATGAACTCAGCATCATTCTCCCTTTGCTCTTCCCTGTTAGGAGGTCAAGAGGGAAATTCCTAAATTAGAGCCTAGTCCATATTACTTAGTTCTGAAGATGTTCCTTATATACTAGTAATAGATTCAAATCATCTTGGGGATGCTGTAATCTGTTCCTTTACCTTGAGGTAAGCATATCTTAAATAGGTAGACTTTTATCTAGTTTTTGAAAGAGAGAGATAGGAAGAGAAAGAGATTTTCACACTTTTTTTTTTTAAATGGAGGATTTTGATTTAACAACTGTCCCTGCCAGGAAACGCTCCCTCACACTCTAGTCTAAGCCCATTTCCTCTGGTTCTATTCTTAGTGCACATGGAGAACAGCTGGTCACTATCCTCTTCGTGCCAACCCTTCATATACTTGAAAACCATCAATGGTTTGCCCCTCAGTCTTCTTTTCTCCAGGCTGAATAATCCCAGTTCCTTTAATTTTTCATCATAGATCTTTTTGTCCAACCCTTTAATCATCTTTGTGATTCCTGGCAAAAACAGTAGAAAATATTTTGGTTACTTAATTAGAAACGAAGAAAAGTCTCAGGAGTAAGGTGCCCTTTTAAAGTTATGTATTTTTTAATATAAAGATAAAATATGCAGGGAGGAAATACAGTTGGGGTCCGTGGATGTTAGAATTCCAATCCTGTCTCTTCCTCTGGTGTGTGACTCCACACATGCAATACCTCAGTGCATAGGACTTGCTTCCGATCTTAACCTGACGGCATGTGCAAGCTCTACCTGTGGGGGTTTCGCATGACAGATCTGTTCCAGTGGAGCTTTTCCCCTATTCTTCTTCTTACCTTGCTTCCATCAGCAGGATCTTTCCTCTACAGAAACCAAACTTTTACACAGCTTTTTACAGATTATAAGAGAGAGCCATGTTAAGATGGTAAAGCCATCAATTTTAAATTATATCTTGAAACAGTGAGGTTTTTATATGTTCACTGCAGTTTCTTGTCTCCCTAAATAGTTTACTGTTCTTGTAGAGACTAAACTCAAGGCAATTTAAAAAAATTCATCCTTCCACAAACTGAAACCTCTGCCAATTTTCTCTTGCTGCCAATGGATTGGTCATGGAACTGGATGACCTTTTGCCATGTCTTTTTAGTTCAAGAGATCACAAGCTGCCTTTTACCTTGCAACTAGAGTCTGTAAATATTAGGAACACGTATATACTTAGTATCAATAGCACATTTACACAAAACACAATACTACCAACGAGGGATTCTGTGCCCACTCTACATAATTGTCTTTAAAGTAAAAACACAGATAACAAGAATAAATGCAAATTGATGTGTTATACACCCTTCTTTCATAAAGTGAATGGCAGTGAAAGTCAGAGTTCAGGTGAGGCCAGAACTAACGTGAGTGAAGAGGATAAATCAATTTCACAAGCACACTGTACATCATATCTTAAGGAAAGTCAATACTACTCATGGTACAACACTGAACAGATAACAGAATGGCCATTTGCACAGACTTCTTTTGAAAACGTCTCCATAATTTGCTACAAGGAGCACTCTGTAATCAGGATGAAGGATGGTATAGGTCACACACACTGAAGGCCTTCCCAAACAAAACTTAGGATGGAAGGCAACACCCCAGAATGGCTTGGATGTGTCTACAGATGTCCCTGTCCTTCAAGGAGGGTGTCACTGTTCATTGGGATTGCACAAAGCAGGCCAGCAAGATGTGGGTCACAAACCAGACTTCCTCCTGACCCACTGACCCACTCTTCTCCTAGGCCTGATAAGAAGGAGAAGAGGAGAGAAGGTGAGGATTGGAAAAAGACGAGGGAGCAACCAACATGGGAGTTCATTGCTAGTTCTGGAGCTGTTAGCGTTGTTCAGAGCAGTGGCCTTTTCTCAAGCTCACATCATCCAATCCAATCTCCCCAGTGTGACCATGCCTTTTTTCACCTTTGAAGATGACCTAGGGAGAGAACGCACACACCAGTCAAGCCTCCTCTGCCCCTTTCCAATGCCCGCTCATTTAGCAAATTAAAGGCAAACCTTCCCCCAAGCTAAACATGAAACTTAAGTGACAAGAGGAAAGACCAGGACATAGTTTCCAGAGTCCTCTGAGGCTTGTTTGTTTTTTTGGCAGAAACTTAAATCATCAGTAACCTGTTCATCAAATATGTTACTCAGAACCAGTTACTCTTTAAAAGGCCGTTCTAAACTACAGACCAAGTCACTTTAGGAATGCTTGTAAAGTCGATGTGTTTGTCAAAGATTACCAAGGTTAAAAGCAAGAAGACGGAACACAAAGGTGCAGAAATTAAGAGCCAAAGATGTGAAAGATAGTGATCATGCAGCCCACCTCAGGAGTTCTTAATTTCTCTGTTTGATGAAATGGTTCTATTGCCCCCAAATGAAACAGAATCAAATACCACCCCGTATGCCAGTGTTTTACCTATGGAAAAACCCCACACTTTCACTGCTCTTGGATTTAATTTTCTGTGGGCGTATCCCTGTTCCTTAAAAACAGAAGAAATCTTTCAATGCTATAATCTAAAATAATTTATTTTATTTTTTCATTTCTCCAAGTATATTAAGAAAAATTAAAAAAAAAACCAAGGCGAAACAGTGTACATACCCTGGTAAGTCTGTATTAGTGGAGTCTAACTTTTCTTTTTAAAATAGTTTCTAAAAACTATGGACAAGCAGAGTTGCAGTGTCTCGTAGCAAGAGTCTTATAAGCATCAACACAAAGATGACATTCTTCAGAGCGCATTCATTATTTTGATGGGTTGCTGTGGATAATTTTCTTGCTACCCATGATTTGACTATTTAAAATAAAATTTATATGTTCAATCAAAGCTTTTTCCATATTCCGTTCTAAATGGAATCATTCTTTCCAATTGTGATTTTGGATTCCCACCTGAGACTGCTGAACTATGACCTTTGAGGCAAGGGAAAAATGTTGAACTCTAAAGAACATTTTAAAATAGAAGAAAGAAACATCTTCACAGTAATTCATGGAAGTAAAAGTTGAACATTTAAGGAACTGAAGGAAAAGGTAAGGCAGCACAATTCAGCACGCCACCCAAACCCTTCAAAGTTTCTGTCAACTGTTTTTTTTTTTACTTTTCTATTCCTAATTTTTTTTTTTTGTATTAAAAATAGTGAGCCTTTACCAGGGTGGGAAAGGTGGTGGTGGTGGTCAAAGGTTGTAACGAAGAAGGATGAAGAAGCAGAAAAGGAATCTCAGAAAGAGGAATGAATGGAATCATCCAAGCCCAGAAAAAACCACAAACCTTTGTTTGAGCCTGAATTCACAGAGCAAGGCGTCTTCAAATTCAGACCCCAGAGTTCTCCTATGAAAGGAAAACTTCCCAGGCTCTGCCTCCCTTGGGATCTACTTACGCTCTTGACGTCAGCCCCTCGCAAGGTGATCTGTGTTTGCCTCCAGCCATGGCCACCATTTCTTCCCCACAGGGCTGCTCCGTGGGCACCGTGTTTTCTCACAAACACCTGGAGTGTGCCTGAGTGCAGCCCAGTCACCTTGTGCCTGAATGACAGACACAGGTCCCCTGAATGCATGAGGTGGCCGAGAGGTAGCACCAAGCGAGCGGCTTTTCCCCCTGAGGCTTTGGCTGCCGATACTGTCAGATATTGTCCACCTGGAATGGGAAAAGCAGGGCCATGTGTGTGTGTGTGTGCCGATATCCCTTTCCAGCACAAACAGCACGGGCAGGAGTTTCTGTTTTCATAAACTTCAGACTGTGACAGTCATTAGTAAAGAATTCCAGATTATTTTAAAGGAGCAAAATTTGACTTATTCCTATGCCTATGCTGTTTACAAAAATATAATCCCTTGCTCTGCTCATAATAGAAGTTATGCCAAAAACACACAATAATTAGAAATCCAAACACTACGAATGCTTCCCAGTGGAACATGATCATGTGTACAGAGGTAGACACAAACTTACACACATTCACCACCTTGTGAGCCTTACCAATTTTATGACTGTGTTGTCCAACACCTTCTGCCAAGCTGGTTGGGTAGTGTGGTAGAATCAACCCTAAATTTCCTAGGAGAATTTTCTATGTGGCTAATTAACCTCTGGGCAGTAAAGCACATGGCCATTTATAGAGCACTGTATCTGTTTATTCTCTCCTTCTTCCACATAAAAAATAAAAAGATTTCTAAATAAGGAAAAAGATTTTAAAAGCAGTCAGAGCTGGCTTTGCTCTCACTGGTGTGCACCTAACCTCAGACACAGAGGTGTGCTGAATACCCTCCACAACTTCCTGGAGCATCAGGTAAGTGGTTTAAAACACTTTTTTATATTAGAACCAATCAATAACGTGTCTACTTTATGCATCTATTCTATTAAATATAAGTAAACACAAAATCTTAATAAAAACTTGATGAAATCACTTTGGTGATGTTCTTGGATCCCTGGGTCTACAGAGTTGGCTTGCCTCTGTTAGGGAATTAAAAAATAAATTTTCTAAGCAACAATAGAGTGGGAACCACTGCTTCTCAGGAGAAAGTTACGAGCAGATTAGCATTGTGAAACTCAATCCATGTACAAATGACTTTCCCTTTAGGCAGTTTTATCTCAGCCAACTGAAAAACACACTGATTTGTCCACAGGAAAAATGTGGTTGGAATGCTGAACACATGTATCTGTTTTGGTACAAACTCCATTTGCTTTTCAGTTAAAAGATAGGCCATCTCTGCTTTCTTATGCTTAACTTATTCAAGGCATGATAAGATCTTCATGTCTTCTCACTCAAGGGTCTCCTTAATAAGTCCCTCAGAGCTCTCTGAGGTCACAGAATCTTGTGTACTTAGGATGTGGCAGGCCCTGTGCTAAGTGCTCCTGGGGAGGTCCAACAACTGGATGTCAGAACCAACCTCTCCCTCAAACCTCCCCATTATACTCTGAGGTGTTTAAAGTCATTTGTTGAACAAATGAATGATGTTCCAAAACCAGAAACAAAACAAAACCCTCAGAAGGAGGTAGTGACTTGAATCAACAAACACACACACAGTTTCTTATTTCCTCCCTTCCCCCACAAATTAACCCCCAACATACTTTAGGTCAAAACATTTAGATGGATTTTAAATGTCGGCCTTTAAGTTAGCTTTTGAATGATCATAGGTATTCTAGTTAAGACAAAGATATCAGGTTATTATCAAGAACTTGCAAGTTTTATGAAAACAGGGATTATCTTAAGACCCCGTGGAATGTATACTAATATCATTTTGCGAGTTGCTGCCTGCAAACAAAACAACCTCACAAAATCAAGGCATCCTAACAAAAGATTCAAATAATCCTTCTGTCTATGCATTTAAAACTCTAAAATTTGGATAGTCATAAAAGAAATTATAATCGTTCTTCCTCCCTAGATCTGCTCTACAAGTACCAGGGTTTGTTTCCCTGCCCCCCAACCCCATGGTGAGGAATTCTTTCTGTGTATAATACAGGAAAGGTTGCCAATTTGAAATAGTAACTAAGGTAAAAGTTAATCCAGCATCCCCAAATAATTACCTATTAAATAACAATTTCAATTCTGATTCTAAAATACTGGCATAAATGTGAAATATTTTCATTCCATTTAAAGCATCACAATACCTAAAAAATCAGGGAATGGGGAGTAGTGAATTATTGATGTTGCAAAACTTGACTAGTGAGTTAGGTGTTAAAATTTTAATTTACTTATTTTGAATTCTATACTTGTTGGTTCCGATTTTTTACTTTACATAGAGAATAATATAGTATCTATTACTTTAATGTGTTAACTGTGTGGTCAAAGGAGTTTTGCAGTAATTTTATTTGTATTTTATAGCCTGGCTAAGAAACAGGCCCAGGCAGAAATAATATCATTGTGCTTTATCAGTATTTACCCATTGAATATAAATAACTTAGACTTTTACTTACCAAAGAAGTAATACATGCCCATTTTGAGGGAGGGGGAGTTATAAAGAAAATTAAAATCAATTATAATGACAAAGTCCAGAGATAATGAATAACATTTTGATTTATGAACTTTTCTTAGGTAAATACATGCATAAAATTTAAAAAAGAATTTTTCCCCCCAAGTACTGGGGATTTAACCCAAGGATGCTCTACCATGCTACAGCCCAATCATTTTTTTATTTCTTTAAAATTTGAGACAGGGTCTCTGTAAATTGCTCACACTGGCCTCAAACTTGTAATCTTTGTGCCTTAGTCTCTTGAGTAGCTGGCATTACAGAGGTACTGCACCACACTCAGTTAATCCAGCTACTCAGGAGCCTGAGGATCACAAATTCAAGACCTATCTGGACAAAACAGGGCTGGGTATATAACTCAGTAGTAAAGTGTTCCTGGGATCAATTCCCATTACTGCAGGTGGGGAGTGGGGAGGAGTACTATATTTGCAGTGCTATAACTTCCCTTTTTCATTAAATATATCACAGCTATTTCTTTATGTCAAGAAATAGCTTTTCATAGCTGTAAGCATGCAATTAATCGCTTAGCAAATTTCTTATTGAACATTTAAGTTTCCAAATTTTCACTTAGAAAGATGAAAAATACCATGAAGTACTTAGATAAGCAAAAAAATTTAAAATATTTGTAACACATGCAAAAAGGATAGCTTTCCTTTTTATATAAAAGAATTTTTAAAAATCAATAATTAAAAACAAGAAAATGAGCATTACAAAAAATTATGTGTGTGTGTGTGTATATATATATATATATGTAAATATATATATGTGTGTGTGTGTGTATGAAAATATGGTCAGCTTTCCACAAAAGAAAGATATGCAAATTAAAGTTAAAATGAAACGCCCTTTCATCCATAAGCATGGCTAAGATAAAGAATAGTTTCATAATATCTGTTTTGAGGATGATAAAAATAAAAAATGCTACAACCTTTTTGAAAGGTAATTTGGTAAGATTTACCAAAATTCAAAATGCAAATTCTCTTTTGACTCAGCAATTTCATATTAAGTAATTTCTACTATAGATATATTCAATATATAAGAAAATATATCTGTACAGGGTTATTCACTAGATGTGGAAATACTGAAAGGCTGGAAGCAAATCAGATGTTCCTCAGTAAAGGGCTGGTTTTTGTGCCGCCTCTGATGAGTAAGAGCGGTATAAATAAGAATGAGGTGCTCTGTAGGGACTGATACTAGACAGCTTTCAGCAACAATGGCTAACATCATCATCGTGGTAACTCTGGGTAGGCACGGCTTGAAATGCTTTGTGTGATGTGTAGTAGACATTTTTGACTACCACCTTTAAGGAACTTGTTCGAGGTCAAAGTTAGGAGGAAGTGGTGGTGCTGGGATTCAGCCCAGGTGCTCTGGCTTCAAGTCTATGTTCTTCTAGTTCACTCCTAAGGTGGTATGGTATTATTGGGTAATAAAACAAGGTACAGATGAGGGTGCTATTGTATGTGAACTGCTCTCTAAAAAGAACCAAGAAACCAGCTACATCTGGGGAAGGCAAACAGGGGCCAGGTATAGCAGAAAGCTTTCATTTTTATTATTATTTTTTCATCATATATATTTTAAATAATGATTCTAATTCTGCTACAGATATACTTATATGTATACACTTGCATTCTTATATACTTAAATAAATGCCTTGCAGCTCTTGTAGTGGACAAGAGTGCCTTTAATCCTTGATCATGAAACACCAGGATTCCAAGAAAAGGGACCCAAGCCTAGCCTTAGGAGCAGAAGAAGGGCATCCTCAAAGGTACAGCTACATGCCTATAGCACTATGCCATGTCTGCTGCAGACAAGTTCCTATTCCTTAGGGGGATATATTAATTTTACATCTCACAATTAAGTCCAAGAATGTGATAAACAAAACCTACTAGTACCAAGAAGTGCAGTTAGAAAACTCACTTATTTTATAGCTGATTCTCAAGGTTGTATGTATGTTCAATTGAGGGTTTTCTTAGAAATAGCAACATAAAAAATATTTACAAATCTAGATCTTGGATAAGAACTACACACCATTAAAATCAATCGTAATGGGAAATCCAAATGTATATTCTTTTACAAATGGTATAATCTAGGTAGAAACAAGTAAACAATTAGTTTGGTAATTAGAACAATGCATAGAAATTATTTATTAAATTGCTCATATTCTTCTTGGGCCTTTGCATGTGACATACATGTGCATGCACATGTACACACACATTCTTTCCATCTGGACCTCCCCCCTTCCACCTAAACTTCCTAGAAGAAAGATAGGCAGAAAAGGTAAGCTTTGTTGGTATTGTCCCATCAATATATAGTTAGAATCTCCCCAAATAGTGTACAAACAGATTCTGCAAATCCATCCTAACATATGCCTCCCACGTCTTTCCTCCAACTCGTCATCTTTTGGTCTTCCTAGCCTTTTTTTCCAAGCTAGAAGCCTGCTTACCAATTTCCTTATGATTTCCTGGGACATTCCATTCCAAACCAGAGGCTTTCACACTGGTTTAAGAGGTTTTATAATCAACCCTAGTCTTATGCTGCAAATCCTTTAAGAACACTTTGCCATATGACGATCGTCAAATTTCCCCACCGACAGAACTCAGCCTTTCCATGTCAGCCTACTCTGTTTTATTCACAGTCTGTTAGAAAGTTCTGAAAGTGAATCAAATCCATCTCTCTGTAGCTTTCACCCATTGATCCAACTTGTCATCTAGTTGTAGTCATAAGTATTCTCTTCTGAGTGACTTACATTTCAGTCAGCAAAGAATGCTCAGAAGTGGGTTAACCACTTAACCACAGCAGATTTTCCATTGTGGAAAGGTACCATATTTCTATGGAAATAGCCCATCTTTTTGAAAGTCATGTCACAGGATTCACTCATACTGGTTTCACTCTCCACAAAAACTCCTAGGTGATTGGATAGTTAGTGCTCAGTCATCTTCTCCATCCCATAGCTGGGAGACTGGTTTCTAGACCATGAGCCACACCTTGTATTCACCCCACACTAGCTAACACACTCTTTACTGTGACATGTTCATCTAATATTTTAGATGCTGGTTATGTCAGCACATGCAACTAGTCTCCTTCTCCAGCTTCCAGTCAAAAATAGGTCAGTTTATCTTCAGTATCTAAGTTCAATATAGGATTCATCTAAGTTGTTGTAAAAACTTGGTCTAAATTGTCTGCTAGAAAAGCATCCTCCAAGGGCCAGAGTCAATCATTAGGAGTCACCCAGTCACCCAAACAGCTGTCAATTTCTTTCCATTTATTCTGTACCCACATTAACCTGATGACCAAAAATGTTTTTGTGTCTAATTTCTAACTTCTAGCCATCCTCTCATTTTTCTACCAGAGGGCAAGGAGAATTCGGGTCACAAATTTTAAATATTTACAAATGTGATGAATAATGAAAGATGTTGAAATGTACTAAATACAGTGTTTAAATTTTAAAAATCAAGTTGGTCTAATTTATATAGACTATCTATAGACTTGTCTACCTAGAAGTAGAAGGATTTCTTCTGAGTGTAGTATGAGTTACTCTCTCCAATGCACCTTCTCAACAGCGTTATTCATTATGACACTGTTCGTGACTGTCATACACCATTGCCAAAGATGCTTCCTTTATAAGCAAATTACTCCAGATCAGCAGTCAGTCTATCTATTGTCTCTGAACTGCTAATCAGAGAATGCACATAATCACATCACATGCAGCACAACTGAGGCCAGCCTGGGAGAATGAAATACCTAGAATAATGCTGCAGATGTTCTCAGCACTGAACTACCTAGAAGGCTCCATGAGTAGCAGAAAGAGTTGTGGAGATAAAAATCAGAAAATCTGAGTTTGGCACTAAATTCCCACCATTCTGTAGCTCTGTGACCTTAGGAAACTATGTCATCTCTATAGATGTCTATATTTGCTCTGTGAAATAAAGTCAATATTACCTGCTTTATAGGGTAGAGAAGAGGATTAAATAAAATTAATGAGATGGCAAATAGGTTGGGACTATATGTTGGATTCTGTCTTATTCATAGATACCGGGTCAATAATAATGTTTTGCTTAACCTCAAATGAGTAGGAGTAATTTGAGAAAAAGAATGAATGTGTGTACTATGTGAGATGTTACATGATATATGTTTGATAAAAGAAATCTAAACACCCATTTGAATTTACTAAATATTCATATTTTTGAAAGTTTATTGCCGATTTTTATTTTAATATATTTCTGTTACAATTTGATTTTCAGGGATCTAATAAATATGGTTTTGGATAAATTTTTTTTTAATACTTTGTTCTCAAAATGTACACTGGGGACTAGCAGCAGAGGTATCCCTAGGGAGCCTATTAGACATGCATGAAAATCTGCATTTTAACTGAAGTTGTAAGAGAACTGCTTTAACACATCCTAAGCTCTCTCAAGTTAACTTTTGTGTGTTTTGTGCTTTTCTATATACCTGGTACAGTATTTAAGAACTAGGCTTCTAAAATAAATAAATAAATAAATAAATAAATAAGTCTTGTATCATTTATTCTTTGAATGTAGAATCAGGAGAACAAAAAGAGAAAAATGAAACTCCTCACCCTTCCGTTAAGTTGGTCTCATTCAAAACAACAACAACAACAAAAACATTTTATTACTAAGGGAAGACAAAAGACAAAAACAAAATGTAGCTTATTTCCTGAAACTCGAAGACAAAACATAAGTACTAAAACTTTAGATAAATAGAATTGTACAATTTTAAAGAATATAAACTTTCCAAGAGACTATATCTAAATCTACCTTTCTACTAACCCAGTCTTATGGAATGAGCGGTGGTAACTGGTAACTATTTTCCCTAGCATCTAAGTGAATTTGTTTTCAGAGAGATAACCAACTTTGCAGAAGTTTCCATTGCCACCTTCTACTACCACTCAGATCTTTAAAAAAATATATATTTTTAAAGGGTCATAATTGAAAATACAAACAGGGATCATTACCACGGCTGATATACCACTATATTTCTTTCTTTCCCTCCTTCCCTTATTTCCTTCCTTTCTTCCTTCCCCCACCCCCCCCTCTCTCTTTTCTTCTCCTCTAAACTGCCACTATAGATAACTTGAAAATTATTTGCTAGAATGACTCTACATGTTTTACTTATCAAACTTTTTGAGAGAAATTAGCTGGCCTTTTAATTAACTTCTTGTCTTCCATAATATAATTCTAATTAATAGCTAACAAATCTGGCTCACTTAAAGCACATGAATACTGGCATGATCTTTTTTTTAACCCCATATATTAAGTAAAGACAGAGATGTTTTACAGTATACTTGATTAGTATAGGATCAAAATGAAAAGTATAGCAGGAAGAGGTAGATGAAATGGTTTTACCTGCTGGGTCCCTGATTGGTTCCCAGTGTAAGTCATTGTCTTTTTCCCTGATCCAGCCACAAAGTCCATGGTCAAAATTACAACTGTGTACCAGAACACCTACAAGGAAATGACCAGAAGGATGAGTAGATCACAAACTCAATAAACAAATTAATCTAAAGACCAGGGTATCTGTATAACAAGCATTCTCCCATCTCAACATTTAATATCCCACCAGAATTTCTTTCCATGAGACTGAAAGGAAATTACAAGAATCCTTTCTCAGCACAATTGTGTACATGTGCTCAGCTGCAAAAATAGAATACACAAATGTTGCCAAATCATGACCTTGTTACATCGTCATTTATAAAATATGATTTCCTTCTTGCAATTCAAACACCACCTTAATATATTTTTAAAAAGAGACTGATGATTCATAAGTATTTTTGCTCAAATGGTTTGACAGATTTGTAAAACACACACACACACACACACACACACACACACACACGTATACAAAAAATATGTATAATTTTCCCCAACAGGACTGAACAATCTATAATTTAAGTTGAAATGGAGGGAAAGAAGAACATGTCATCCTAGTGCCTACCTGGATCATCCTTTGCCTCATCATCTGCACTGATTCCTCTTTCTATTTCAAATATTTCAAACAAGTCATTTGAAGGCTGCCGTGGAACTGCAAGAGATAGGTTTTCAGCTTACTTTTAAAATAAGGTATTGACAATAAAGCATTGCCTTTAACAAGGGTAGGGAAAAGCCCTGGACATTTCATTCATCTGGAAGCATCCAAAATACTCAATGACATTTCACATGAAGATTCATGAAGTTTATTCTGCAGTGATTTCTGTTGTCAAAATAATTTATAATGTAAAAATAATTTTCAAAACTTAAAAAATCCAACATAAATATAAATTTTAAAACTTCATCAAGAAAAATACATTTTAAAAGAGCTTTGAATTTCTGGCAAAATATCAAACTCTATTAAATTCTAAAATTCATCTCTATGAAAGATACATTTTATGAACTTTAAATTAACATCATTGTAACTGATGAACCCTATATTTGCAGTGATTGGCTTCTACTCCCTTCCAGTGAAATCTGAACATTGTTACCTGTACCTATTATTGTGTCTTCCTCACTTAATCAGGTTCCCTGGTTCCTTTAAGATTCAGTCCAAACTTCCTAGTGCAGCATTTACAATCTACCCCACCCAAATACACAATACTGTCCAAACATGCCACTCATTTTCACGTCTCTGACCCCATGCTCTTGTTCTTGCTAATTAACTGCCATACTTCCCCTCCTTCAAGGCCCAGTGTAAATATCACTGGCTCTATAAAAACTTTCATGCCCCAGGCAAATTAAATTCTTCTCCCCTGTTCCCCAATAGTCCATATTTACACACTTGAATTTCACACTTTCATAAAGAACTGCAGGTATTTACACATATATGTGCCTTTCCCTCTGCTAGTCTCTGAGGTCCCCGAGGGCATCAATCCATCTTATTCATTTGGCATTTCCAGGGCTTGACCTGGTGACAGGCACTCAATAAAGTGTTTACTGAGTGAATGCAAAGATACCATCAGAAACCCATGTACTTTGTCAACACTCTTCTTCAAATGACACAGCCGGACAGAGCTTAAGAATCCACTTAAAAAATTGATTCACTTAAATTATTTATTTATTCATTCATTCAATGTGTATTTGATTCCTAACCAAATTCCAAGCACTGTGGTAGGCACTAGGGTGACAGGGTGAGCAGAATGAACAAGACCAACAAGAACGTGGATGGCATGCAGCTTGAATTTTAATGGGAAGAAAATACATTAAACATGGAGATAAATGGACACTGTAATTCTAAATTTCATACAGGCTAGGAAGGAAAAATGCCAGAAGATGTCACGGAGAATAACTGGGTTGGGGAGCCACGGAATGTGTGGGAATGTTGGTGGTGGAGGAGAATTCTTGGCCACAGGCCAGGGATTACTCCCTTCTCTTTGCCAGAACTTCAATTAATTAGCTCTATTTTTATAAGGCAGGGAGTAAAAGACATAGAACACCATGAAACAGATGTCAGTCAAAAGGATCCTTTTTTTCAAGGATGTTCCTATTATTCTTAGCAAGAATTTTAAATGGAAAATCCTATAATGTTTGCACTAATTGTTTTTAGCCCACTACTTCTGGATTTTTTTTTCCTTTTTGTTTCAAAAGTCAGAATTCTGAAGTCCCTTCCCATCTCACAACATGTAGTCACATACACCTAGCTGGACACGGATGGAAAAAGAGAGGATAGGACAGAAGACAGACAAGCTCCAGGGACACCATGATCAGTGGTGCCCTGGGAGTGAGGTAACCTGTCTCCCTCTCTGAGGCCCCAAATGACCGAGGGCAATGACACCCACTAAATCTTTTATTTCCTCATCTGGGGCTCATTTTAGGATTTTTTGAGAATTCCTCCCCCCACATGAAGAACTGTCCAATGTAGTCTCTACATAGATGCGGAGGGACACAAAGATGTCCTGATAGAGGGCCTGTCTTATCAAGGGAGATCCAGGAGTTCCTCTCTGGGGAAGCACCATTTAATCTGAGAGAGGAAGAATTTGAGTGGTCCATGCAAAAAGCACAGTGTTAGGGTCAGGGAAGAGGGAGGGTTCCAGGTAGTAGGTACACAGAAAGTGCTCAAGACATTTAGAAAAAGGAGTTCAGAGGGGCAGGAAGATACCCACCAACGGAGAAAGCACCATAGAATGAGGTTGAAAAAAAGAAGGGATGATATCACACAAGGAAAAGAGCTGCCCAAGGAATTGATCATCTAACAACTTGCAAAGCATCAGATGGTTTGTTAACATTTTAGGCGCTCGGGTTCCAAGAGCTACTTACTTCAGCATCGGATGATCATACACTGCACACGTTCGCTGCCATTCACTGGGACATACTCCAAGGAATTTAAAGATCTGATACACTCAGCAGCTATGAGTTCTTACAATTTTGTGTGCTCCACTCTGTATCCCTGCCAAATCATTTAACCAATTCTCCTCCTTCACACTTACTAGTATCAATAACCATGAGCATCCCACAGAAAAGTCAAGAGAGGGTTCACTACCCACTCCCTGAAATACAGGGAGTATTGTGAAAATATTAAGTAAAATAAGCGGTGGAAAGACGATTCAGGTGGCATTATCTTGTTAACACTGTACAAGAAACACAAAAGACTAGAAAAAAGAGAGATACTAGGCACACCACTGTGTCAACATGCTAACAGTGCTAGTCTAAGCATTGCAAATGAAAGGGATGTTTGTTCATTTGTTGATTTATTTTGTCTCATAAAATTCTATAGTTTTAGATTATTTGAAAAAGAAAATAATTAAAATACATAAACAACTTTCCCAAAAGATTTAAAGAGAAGAGGGTTCTGCTGGAGCATACCTACACAGCAACTACATGACTGTTATTCATATTTTGATTGCTCAGAGAGAATTTTGAATAGTTTTGATACCTGTTGTTGTATGTGAGGCTAACAATTGTGAGTTTCAAACATTTTTCTTTGATTCAAATAACTATTTTATTATGCAAAAAATTTAAATTAAAATAAATGACTAGACTTGCCTGAAAACAGAAGTCTAATGAGGTGGACAATGATTTACAATTTCTCTAATTTATTCTTCTCTGCTTCTTATTTTGACTAATATTCAATTTATAAAAACAATACACATATTTGATAAAAAATGTATCTGATATTCTCTCTATAGTTGGACTATCAATGCTTAGAATGGTATAACTAGATATTTAAAAAAAGGATAAGAGAAATGCTAGCAACACAAGTCCTCTACCTATCTTTCCACTAACAACACAAGTCCTCTATCCATCTTCCCTCCCTTCATTTTGTCTACTCTTTTTTTTTTTTTTTGGTACCCAGGATTGAACTCAGGGGTATACGACCACTGAGTCACATCCCCAGCCCTATTTTATATTTTATGTAGAGACAGGGTCTCACTGAGTTGCTTAGTGCCTTGCTATTGCTGAGGCTGACTTTGAACTCACAATCCTCCTGTCTCATCCTCCTGAGCCGCTGGGATTACAGGTGTGCAGCACAGGGATTGGCTCATCTACTCAGTTAGGCAATCAGAGAAGAAAATGAACTGGGTAGGAGGTACCAGGCTAAAAGCTAGTTGTGAAGGAAGGAACAGACTCTTGCCTTCATGGTATCTACATTCTAGAGGTGAAGACAGACCTTTGACAATTTCCCCAGGTAATTCTTTAAAGAGAAGCAGAAGACACTTCACAAGTGTGGGGAACGGAGGGCTGGCTTAGCTAGTCCAGGGAGGAGAGATCTCATAAAAATCTTCTCTAAGAAGTGACGTTTACACTAAGACATGAAGGATGAGTTACTGTGAGCATAGGCCCTGGAGGATGGAAAGGCAGAGCATCAGAATAGCTGCAGAGCTTACAGGCCTGGAAAGGCAGGCAGGCTGTGGGAAGAGGGCACCACATGAAATCCGAGAGGCAGGCGACTCTGCAGGACCTTTTACAGCCTTGTTAATATTTTGGACTTTATTCTGGCAGAAACTGGAAGCCTCTGAAGAGTTCTAACAGAGGCCTGACAAGATCAGGTTTGCATGTTAAAATCCTCATTCGGAGAGTGAACAGGGAGAAGGTGAGAGTGGGTGTCACAGGGCATTCAACACTAAAATAACATAAGCTAAAGAATGTTCACATGCTTTTAACAATTTCCTAAACATTTTCCTGCCATTTGGTCAATGTTTTATTCACCAAAAAATATTCTCAACGGTTGCTTCTTACAAACTTCTGCATAACTAAAGGGAAGGGAACACACAGGTCCTGAAGCAAGCACACAGCAGGACATAAGCTTGGTTGGACTGGGCTCAGGGGCACAGGAATTTTTCATAATGGTTGCAAAGCCCTGGGGCCAGTAGAAGGAAGTAGCCACAAAAAGAAACAGTACTTCCTGTCAGAAACTCTGTACAAGCAATTTCTTTTTTCTTTTTCTTTTTTCCTGTAAATATCTCCCCCCCCCCTTTTCTGGTTGTATACAAAGTATGTTCACATCCATTCGTGTCTTCACACATGTACTTTGGATAATGACGTCCATCACATTCCACCATCATTGCTAACCCCCTGCCCACTCCCTTCCCCTCCCACCCCTCTTCCTAATCTAGAGTTCATCTATTCCTCCCATGCTCCCCCTCCCTACCCCACTATGAATCAGCCTCCTTATAGCCGAGAGAACACTCGGCATTTGTTTTTTGGGGGAATTGGCTAATTTCACTTAGCCTTATCTTCTCCAACTCCATCCATTTACCTGCAAATGCCATGATCTTATTCTCTTTTATTGCTGAGTAATATTCCATTGTGTATATATGCCACATTTTTTTTAATCTGTTCATCTACTGACGGGCATCTAGGTTGGTTCCACAGTTTTGCTATTGTGAATTGTGCTGTGTACAAGCAATTCTTATGAATTACATTGTCTCTGGGGATGTGATAATATTAATATATAACCCATGTCCCTAAATGAGGTTTCTCAAATAGTCAACTGTATATTTTTACCCAGAAAACACTGAGAGTAAGTACACAGAAGTAAATGTAAATATTGTCATGCATATCATTTCCTGCTAAACTGCTTGCAAAGAGTCAATATAGCAAACTGTAAGCATTACTTATTGAAGGTAAGTTTGCAAATTCAGTTTCTATTCTAAGGTGGTTTGCAGGACATTACCCAGGCCAGTCCTGGCATTTGTTGTTGGACAAAAAGATTAAAAGATAACACTGCCTTGAATTCTTTGTATGCTTCAGGGTTTAGTTCATTGAAGGCAAAGGTACTTATGTAACTATCCTTATATTCTGAAGGCTCTTTCTGGTGGAAAAATCTAGAGACTGGAGGAGGGATAAATGACAGGGATTTTATGAGGCAGTCCCTCCTTTCCCTCTCTCCCTCTCTCCTTCCCCTGCTCTCACTTCAGATGCAGAACATATGCAGTAGGAAATAAGTTCCTGCAATTTCCTTAACCACATTAGAGAAAAAAATTTAGCTATCTATTGATTACTAGCAATAAAAAAAGGTTGCTGGCCTCACATAAATAAGATTTTAGCTTGCCAACACTTTCATACCACAGGAAGAATCTAGAGTTCAAAAGACACCCATGCTGAGCGTAATGAGCAGAACTGGAAAAAATTAAACCTCTGGTATAAGGTGGAACACAGACACAGCTACTCAGTCAGGAGCCCAATCTTTGTGACACACCTCTTGCTCCTTTATGTATTATAGTGACTTTATTATAAAGTTTCTGAACAACTGTGAGGCACTGTCTGAGAAATCCCAGAACAGATGCTTAAGTGATGGTTCTTTTCTGAAGCATGCCCTAAGGGTGGTAACACTTTTCAAGATCGAGAGAAAATTGGACAGGGTTTGTCCTCCTTCCCTCTTCTAAGCCAAAGGAAACCACTAGGGTTAGGCTCACCAGGACTGAGTCCTACAAACCTCAACACGGGTGTCAAAGTAAACTCTCCTAAGTGTTACTTTGAGTATAGCACAAAAACTTGGGGAATGGGGTAGTGGGGCAGTGGAGAGAGCTGAAGCCCATCTATTCTAAGGGTCAGTTGTTGACATGCTTGCCAAAAGAATCTATTATAGGGAAGAAAGGAAGCTTTGATTTTTGATATTCACCAGACCCATCATGTAAGTTTCCCATGTGCAGATTCATCTTTGAGAAAGGCAACTAACATTGTTTTCACAGTAATGAAGTTGAGGTAAGGTGCTGTTTTTCTTTTAACAACTGTGTAACTTGGTGCTACAAATACCTAAATGAAACAGCTATTCAAATTATTTGGCAATAAGCAAGGGAAATACAAGTTAGCAAATTCCAATTTCATTTTCTCTATTCACATAATAGCTAGTACTTGCGAATAAATTTGTTTCACAAAGATACTGTTAGCCAAAAATAACATTAAAATGGTAATGAACCATAATAAAAAAGTATGAAAAAATATGAACTCAGAAGTAGAATACAACAGAAGATTGTCTTTTTATGAATTGATTAGGAAATGCTATCATTACTATACAAATGAATTCAATGTCAATAGTTCTGGTAATAGTTAATATGTATGCAGTTCTTATGTTCCAGGCACTACTGCAAGAGTTTTACATGCACCTTCCCATCTAACGCACACAACCACTCACCGAGGTATATACTGCTATTATCCCTTACAGATGAGAAAACAAAGGCATAGGAAAATGTAGCAACATGATCCAAATCACAGAGTTGCTATGGTACTTTTAATTATAACTCTATAGACAAATGTGCAAGCCACTTTAAAAAAAGAAATCTGATTTCTGACTCTGGTCACATTCACCAAGAACTCAATCTATACTTTCTGGAGAGAACAATTTTTTTTTCTTTACTAGCCACCATAGAAGTCAACTAAAATATAAATCAAAAATCTTGAAAACGTTCAGAATTCACAACACCAGATCCTGACCTATAAGCACCAACAACCCACTCCTTCAAAACACTAGCAGAAATTTAATCTTGAAGGAGACGTCAAGCATCTCAGGGTCTCAGTAGGCCTTACTGTTTACTAGAGAACAAACTGGTTTGAAGACCTTTTCACCCTTCGGTAGAAACAATCTTTTTACCCATCACCACAGAGAATCAGAAAAAAGAGACCATAATATTTCCATGACTAAGAACGATGGGATCAAACTAGCCACAGGCTGTAAAATCTGTAGAAGAGAAACAAGGGAAAAAACCCTCAGGACAGCATGCAGCAATCAGTAAAACAAGAAACAATTTTCTTCTGACTGCTTGGTACTTGGAATTTCAACACATTCTCATGTTTTATTACAACACAGCAACAATGAGGCTAGTTCTCTAGTATGGACACTCACAAGAGCACCTGAAAACATATTAATTACACAACAGTCTATAATCGTGCATCTATATTACATATAAAAACACTTTATGAAAACATATTTAAGTCACATTTTTTCATTTGTTTTATTGCTAGATCAGAATGCATTTTTCCTTAACTTTCCTCTTTATTGTGCACCATACAGATACATACATGCTGTTTAAGTTAGCTTCTTTTTTGCTTTGACCAAAACACTAGACAAGAACAACTTAGAGGAGAAAAAGCTTATTTTGGTTTCAGAGGTGTGAGTTCACAGACTGCTGACTTCATTGCTCTGGGTCCAAGATGAGGCTGAATATCACAGGGAAATGGCAGTGGAGGGAAGCTGCTCCTCTCATGGTTGCGGGGAAGTGGGATGTGAGCCTCAGGGAAGATAATCTCTTCTAGGGCACGTCCCTAATGACCACTTTTCCAGCCGTGACCCACCTGCCTACAGTTACCACCCAGTCAGTTCATTCAAGGTAGGATGGACTGATTAGTTTACAGCTCTCATAATGAAATCATTTTACCTCTGAATATTCCTGTATCAACAGGAGCTTTAGGGGCATACCTCATATCCAAAGGCACAACATCCTACATCTGGCTAATTCTGTCTCTATCTAAAACATGGTTCTGTGGGTTTGAGCCGCCATTATGGTTTAGAGAACCCGTTACCCAAAGTTTGTTCCGTAGATCAGCAGCATTTACCTGTAAGCTTGATGGAAATGCAGTCATGGGTCCTACCCCAGGCCTAATGAGTCAGTCTTCATTTTAACCAGATTCCCATGAGACTGGTATATTTGTTAAAGCCTGAGAAGTTCTATCCCTAGAAAGCCTGAGTAAATCTGCTGTAGGGATTAGGAATCTACATTTTAAGTAAGGAGACTACTTATTCTGGTTCAAATGGACTTCTGTAAACACTTTTTTAAGGGGAAAAAAATCTGCTTGCTTCTTGATACAATATTCCTCATAGTAATCTGAGTCTCCTAGATAAAACAGAATACTTCTGACAGACTCAATTGTAAAAAAAAATTTTTGAAAGCTTAAAATTATAAGTTAATGAAAACTTTAATAAAAATTTTAAAGGCAGTATGTCCAAAATAAAATTAACATGAATAAGAATAAGAATTTCCCAGGAATACCTTTTCAAAACACATATCTCACTCTTTTGCTGGGGAGAGGGAGATTATATTACCACTGATCCTTTGCCTAAGGAATCATTGTTATAACAAACCACTGTTATCTATGAGGATGAGAATGAAAACTTCAAAAATTATTGATTGATGATGACAAGAATACAATGAAAATCACGTAAAACATGTCCACGGTTACTATTTTGGTCTTTTTTTTTTTAACAGACTTTATAGACATACAGGCAAATGTAGACTTGAATTTGATATCTAATGGGGGTCAAGTGGTATATACACTTTTGTAATCTTTTTTCATTGAACATTTATTTTTATAACATGGGAGTTTTCTCAAGTTACTAAATATTTTCCAAAAGACATCATTAAGTCACATAATTTTTCATTTATTGTAATGCTAGGCCAGTATGCATTTCCCCCCTACCTTCCTTTACTTCAGGTTCTACTTAAAAGCTGTCTTATTTTTCTTAGTCCAAGATAGCTCCTTCCTACCTCTTCTGACATGAGATTTTTGTCTGTAGTGCCTAGTCTCCAACTTTCTAGCAATCCCCTGTAGCATATTTCTGGTATTTATACAGGCATCCTACCACTTAAATCTGCTTTTCTGGTTTTAGTCTACCTAGCATCTTTCTGTCCTTCCTAGGTACCATCAATTTCTGCCTGACTACTCCAGAATCCCAGATCAACCCATTAGTCTCAAAAGCCACACAATGAGAGCTAATTAGCAAGAGCTATTGGGTTTTGTGAAGAATTATCTCTATACAAATTAGTTCAGCCCAGATTGAACTGAAGTTGGGGATAATGAACTCTAATTCAAACAGTTGAATAATCGCATGGTTAAATTTATTTGGGAAATACTGCTTATATTAACCCTCTCCTAGAGATTTAACAATAACCTTAGCATTAAGAAATGGCAATTAAAGTTTTAAGAAGTCTTAAGCTAATTTAACTTGGCTAAACCTAGGATTTCTCAAATGTATTTGACCTCAGAAGTTTTTGGGGGGCATACAACTGCATAATATGTCAGAGAAAATACTTTAACACATTTTGAGAAGCACTGTCTGTCGCACTAATGAAAATACAAGAATTTCATGCTTTGGAGAGAACTTCAGTGCTGCTCAAATCATGCCTAAAGGATCAGCCCTGCAAATATGCTGATTTTCTTCTAATCACATTAACCAAAAAAACCCTAGATTTATTTTTAAAAATATGTGCTCAGTATTTCATAGAACCCATGAAAGAGGATTTCTTTAGTTATATATTATTTAAATTCTTCCCATCATGGTTATTTACAATAAGTAAATAATTGTTTCCATTTCATAGTAATTTGTCATTCATAGAATTTTTACTTGTATTATCTGTGATCCTTGAAACCATTCTAAGAGAAGGCAGGCCTGGGTATGGCCTCCATTTTACAGAAGAGAAAGCAGAGATGGACAGCATAGAAACTGTTCCAAGTCACATAATCCAAAAGTAAAAGAAGCCTGAATCCAACGTAGGTCTCTTCTGAGTCAATGTGGTCTATCCTTTGAAGTTGCTAAAAACACCTCAGTTCCAATCCTGTGCCTTTTGCCATTTGTTAACATGATATTTACAATTTAGAAGTACACTGGAGATTTTCCACAGAATGTTTCCTTTTAATGGCTATATTATGCTGTATTAGAATCAGAGAAAGATCCTGATCCTAATCCTTTGGGTAAGACTATCAGAATCCACAAGTGAAATCTAGCTAATTCAAGCATATAAAAGGTTCCTTAGAATGTACAAGTCAAAAGTTTGAGGAGAAATCTAGACCAGAGATGTTTTCTTTTTCTTTTAATTATTTTTAGTTATACATGGACACGATATCTTTATTTTGTTTATTTATTTTTATGTGGTGCTGTGGAAGGAACCCAGTGCCTCACATGGGCAAGGCAAGCGTTCTGCCACTGAGCTGCAACCCCAGTCCTGGAGATGTATTCTTATAATGTTTTTCTTTCTTTGTTTTTAGAATATCTTCACATTTTTTCTAAAGGGGGCAATGCACACATACACACACTCCAACACACTATAAAGAAAACCTCTATTTCACAGCCCCTCCCATTAAAAATTGCCTTTCTATGTAAAGAAATATACAACTGAAGTCTGAGACAATTTGGAGGAGACTGTTAAATTATAGTCATAATTCTAAAAATTCATGAAATGAAGACAGCCAAATTCTTTTCTGAGACCTATAAAAAACAGGATGTTTTAAGAAGTTTTATTTTAAAAGTAAAGAAAATATTCAATGAATGAATAGTACTGAACTAAACTAGTGCTTATGTCCCTTTCTGTTTTCATAGTGAATACACATTAGTCATTTTTTTTTCTGAATTGAAAACTTGGAATCATTTTCTCATTCAGGATATATGCTACAATCACAAGGCAGCAAGTAAAGAAGGGTCCAAAATATTCTCTGTGCTAAAGTGAACCAGCAGCTATTGCTGAAGATGAATGAGTGGAATCTAATTTTCGACAGCCATATCTGCAGGCAGCAATGCTATCTGTGGCATGCAACAGCCTTGGCACAGGATCAAGGTAACCAAGTCCCAGAGCATGTCTTTACGATTGCTCTCCCTTGCAATGAGTACTTTCAGGCATCACTGGAACTCTGCATTTCCCCAACTTTATCCTGTTAAAGTCTAATGGCAAACATCAATGTTGTTTTCATTTATTTTTAACTCACATGTGTGTAGTCATGAAGAGGAGTAATGGAAAGAAAGACTTTTTAATAAGTGAAAATATTAGAAGAAATGTTCAGAAAAATGTTATCTGTGTTAGACTGTATTTATTAGAGTAAACTGCAATTATTGATGACTCTTAAGGTAGAAGAGTAATGTAAATAATCACTAAGAGACAGAAAAAACAGAAGAGTAGAGAAGAGAGAAAACACAGACAGGAAGAAGAAATTTTAAAAAATATGTAAATCAAACATAAACAGATATGCTCATACAAAATGTTCATTTTGAACGCTACCATCTAATATTCCTGAAGATTATACTGATTACCCAAACACACACAATCACAATAAAATCAGAAAATCTCAATCTGTCTTTAAATGATCTAAAAATGACCTAAAGAAAAAAAAATTGAGTCACATAAACTCAAAAAAAACCTTAAATTTTGTCCTTTAAAAAACATTACGAAGATAAGTATTCTATTCACCTGATAAAAGGCACAAAGTTTGATTCTGTCCTCGGGGGATGGAAAAAAAAAAAAGGAAACTGGTAATGTATAAAGAAGAGGAAGGAGGAGGAGTGGATGAAAAGATAGTTAAAAACAAGCAAAGCCAAACAGGACAGATGGATAAATACAGAAACAGATAAAAGCATGTGGACTTTTGTCTTGCAATAAGAGAACCACCTTTTCTCTTCAAAACTCACTTCTCTTCCCGTGACCTCTATTTCCAGAGGTGGTACTACCCTTTACCTAGTCACCTGTTAAAAGCTGGGAGTCTTGAGTATAATCTGGCTCCAGTCCAGAGCCAATCACCAGTTTTCAGCAAATACAAGGGGTAGCTGTCCCACCTCCCCAGGTCTCCCTCATGTGACACTCCAGTTTATTGACAGTTTTTGCAGGTCAGGATGTTTCCTCCTCTCATGCCTTTGCTGTGCTGACTCCATTAAATATAATGCATTCTTTTCTCATTCCTTTGGTCCCCTCTCACTCAGGAAACCTTTCCTGAATGCTCTGTACCCAAATTTGACTAGGTACCCCTTTTCTCTACTTCCATAATGTACACAAATCTCAATCACTAACATAACACCACAGTTACTTCCTGGACCACTGTCTTTCCCAACCTTTTCTGATTTATCTTTGCAAACCCAATGCTTAGTACATGTCCTGGCACTCTAAAGGGCATTAAAAAATGTTTACTGAATGAATGAACAAACAGTGCAAACAGTGAGATTAAAAGTTTAAATGGCATGCGGCGGGGGGGGGGGGGCTGGGGTAATGGCTCAGTGGCAGTGTGCTTGCCTTGCATCCATGAGGCACTGGGTTTGATTCTCAGCACCAAATTGAATAAATAAATAAAGGTCCATCAACAACTAAAAAATATTATTGAAAAAACTTAAATGGCATGGGATATAATAAGTTCACATCTCAAAGCTTTTAAGTAAATCTGACTATAAGGGAATCCCCATACTAGGTACAAGCTATAATCAGCCATATGACTTAGTGACAGTCTTTCCAGTTTTACACACATTCCTTCCTACTTGTCTGATTATACTGACTCTTTACATAGCTCTTGATAATATTTATCAATAGGAATATAAGACTTTCTACAGTTAGTTCTTTTTATTAGTTTATTCTTAAGACATGGCTTATAAATGTCTTTTAAGAAAGTGGTAACATTTATGTGACTTACTGAATACATCTCCTCTGGGTTTCTGAGGATCTGTCTGTATCCTGTTGTCAACTGTAACTCCTCTTGCAGATGTGCTTGTAGCTGGTTCTGCAGTTGTCAGTCTGGTAGGTGGCCTTTCTGGGGTGGGTGGAGGTGGAGGTGTTCTGAACTCTGTTGGCAGGGGTGGTGGTGGAGGAGTGGGCTGTGGTATTGGCTTTGGTGTAGGTCTTGTTGTTGGCTTAGAAGTAGGCCTGTTGGTAATGACAGGAGGAATATATGGTGTCTTCAGAGGCCACCTAGTACTTCTGACATCAGGAATCCAATTATTATCTCCTCCATCACCCTTTAAAATGGTACCATTTCCCTTTGGTACATGAATTGGACCTGAAGGCTCAATCATGACTTTGGGGATATCTGAAAGAGTCAAAATATTTAAATTAGGATATAACCATTTCTAACAAGTGAAACACCAAAATTAAAAAAAAAATAGAAACACATGGGGCTGATATACAGTTCAGTGGCACAGAGCTTACCTAACATGTGCAAGGCCCTGGGTTCAATTCCTAGTGGGAACTCTCACACAAATTAGTTTCATTTTGCATGTTTAGATTATTCCTTACTCTAAGTTATACTACTTTCCAAATAACAAATGCATGCACAAATGTGTGTGTGTATGTGTGTGTATGTATGCAAAAAATACAATGGTATTTCTATAATGAATATGTATTATTTGAACACAAAAAGTTTTAAATAATTGTAAAGAGGCGATGAGAGGTTATTTTTTTTTTAATATACAGAGACATAAGTTTTTTTCCAATATGAGAAATGTAGAGAGTCTAATGTTAGGTGTCCAGTGCTACATGTATATCATAAAACTGTTTAGAATTGTCTAAAGATTGATACTTTTCTCACCTACTCTTTATATAAATTCAATTCATGTAAAAACAAAACAATTGATTAGATGTTCTACATATGGTTTTCCTTTCCCTTACTAATTTATACAACTTCTGTCTAAAAAAGAAATTTTCAGAGGTTACAAAGATCATCTGAGTAAGTTTTACCTTTGATAATCTTCACCAAAAATATCAATATTCAATCTGCCTGGAATGATAAAGTCCAGACTAGGAATGACTGCATGACCCCTCAAAAATCCTCTAATCCCTTGATTTTATGCCCCATGGTTTTTAGTAAATATTTCACTCAGGAAATTTTAAATATTATCTAATGTTGCATGAAATGTATGCTAAATTATGCCTTTGGTTTGTAAAACTTTCATCTTAGAGAAAGTTTTATATATATATTTTTCATATTTATCTGCAATGTACCTATGACTCCAAATACAGCTTGTAAAATTTTTAAAAGGAAAATAGTTCTGATTTTAGAGGAAATAAATATGGAAATTCTTTTTTTATAGTAGAGGTTGGAGGTGCAAAACAGAGGGACCAAAATGTGGAATATATTCACAATTTAATACTAATGACAAATAATTATTTCTGCTTTTTATTTTTAATTAAGTACTAGGGATTGAACGTAGGGGCACTATGTCATTGAGCTGAGTCCTTTTTATTTTTCACTTTGAGACAGGGTCTTGCTAAGTTGCCCAGGTTAATCTTGAACTTCTGATCCTCCTTGCCTCAGCTTTGGGAGTAGCTGGG
Organism: Ictidomys tridecemlineatus; assembly: GCF_052094955.1. NCBI lineage: Eukaryota > Metazoa > Chordata > Mammalia > Rodentia > Sciuridae > Ictidomys > Ictidomys tridecemlineatus. The sequence continues at coordinate 97,519,899 of NC_135485.1, forward strand.
ATCACAGGAGTACAATACCATGCCCTGCTTTGTTTCTGATTTTAACAAACCCAAGAACTCTATAGGTTCTTTTTCTTAGGTAAATAGAAGTTATTTAGAGATTTTAGTAAAAAAAAAAAACTCTGATGTTTTAAATGTTAGGATATATTACTGGCTTTTAATTTTTAAAAATACATGAGCATGTGATTTTATTGTTTGTGGAAAGCACAGACCAGTATTACTAAACTATATGATTTTGGTAACTAATTATGTCCCTTATCTTCCCTAGAAATGGCCTTTGTAGGATCATGTATTTCCTGCTGGAATTTAGAGCTGGAAGACAAGTGTTACTCACAGACACAAGTGAATCCATCACCATGGTATCCATCTTTACATTTACACTTGTAGGACCCATGAATGTTGTAACATCGAGCAAAGCCACTGCACTGATGCTGCCCAAGGGAGCATTCATCTATATCTGCATCAGGAGGTAGGAGAAGAAGCAGTTTATCTAGCAGACAAATATGATAATATGCAAAATATATGCAACTTCAAATTTTTTTTTTCTTTTTTGCAATGTGAAGGACCATGTAAAACAAGCAAATAAATAGAAGAAATAGAGTACATATATTGGAACTACTAGAGGTTGAACTGGATGTTAGTTGGTTTGCTTAATTTAATGCCAATACCTTTCCCTGTCCCTGATATTTAACCATCACCACAATTAAAATCCCCTACATTACTATAGAAAGAAACAACGCAAAACGATGGTTGAGTTTCATTACCGTGACATTGGTATTTGCCTCCAATGTACATGAGGTCGAAGCCTTTATGACACTTGCAGATGTAACTCCCAAAAGTATTGACACACTGTCTAAATCTAGGGCAGGAGACTCTTCCAGTAGCACATTCATCAACATCTAGAAACATAAGTTAATTGCATTTTAGGCATGTTCAGATGGAGCGGGCTTTAAAATAAATGACTGACTGCAAACTGTTACCTGGCACACAACAGCTCATCATAAGTGGTATCCAGCTGGCTGCCACCACAGGCAACATAAATTCAACATCTCCAAATTTCAGCTCATCCTCCTAAATCAAGCTGTTCTTTTCTCATACCCTATACACATACTGCACTGTGACTACCCAGTTGCTTAAAGTAGAAACATGAATCATCCTTGACAATGCTCTTTCCCTTAAGTCCAACATCATCATGTCAAGATAATTCTACCTCTGAAAACTTTATTGGAACCTGTTTACCACCATCACTACCCTATCCCAGGCTACCATTTTCTGTGTTAGACAGTTAGGAAAGTCTCCAGTTTGGTGTTTTCACTGCTTATCTTTCCCTTCTGCAAAGCATTGCCTACTGCACAGTCAAAATGACTTCAGTAAAACATATGATCACATCATTGTTTACTTGCTTTTTGAATTAAATCCACATTTCATCTTATAACCTTGAAGGCTCTGCAATCAATAGCCCTCACCTACTGCACTAGCTGTATCATAAGCCACACCCTGCATGCTCACACTCGGCACTTAGCCACAAAGACTCCTTTAAAAATCTCACAGGCCAACCTCTCACTGGAGTACCCAGCAAAATTTTCACCTCTTGACACATTCTTCACATGGCTAATGGCCCATGTCTTACTGTGGGAATTTCTTTACCATTTCTAATACAGACCCTTTCTGTTTTTTTTTTTTTCTTTCTTAGTATTTCATGTTAACACTTAGCTTGGTCTATAATATTATCATGGGTTTTTTCTCTGACTTTCCTACTAGAATGTCCATCTCATGAGGCTCAAAATCTTGTCTGCTCTACCCATTACTGTATATCTACCCATTACTGTATACCCAGCACTTAGCACAGTGTCTTCACCACATGCTAGGTCCTCGATAAACTCTTTGTATACATGATCTTGTTCAATCCTCACATTGGTTCTACGTAGCATTATTCTCATTTTAAAGATAAGACGACCTAGGCTCAAAGAACAAAAGTATCTTGCCTAACCGAGGTTACATACCTGGGAACCAAAGCCCAGATTAATCCACAATTGCCATCTTAATTTTCCAGAAAAATATCTAACCCCCATGTTGCAACACATATAATCCAGCCCCTTCTACCTTGTCCGCTTTATCACTTCATGGCTCCTCCTTGCCTCTCATATTCCAAAAATACAGAGTTCTACTTGTTTTCCTGAACATTATGCTCCCTTGAACCTCAGTGTTTTTTTACACATGAATCCCACTGCCCAAATCTTCCTTTGGTCTCTCCGTTTTGGGGAAACAAGGCTTCCAGGTGCATTCAGAGTGGGGTCCTCTTCTGAGACATCTGATACCTTCTGGTCTATAGCTAATTACCTGATATCAGTAACTGCCTGCTTTCCTAATTCTATTACCTTCCACTTCCTTTCTCTATCCTATAGAAGCTGTTGATAAAGACGTTTGATGTTACAACTTACCCACACAGGTCCTCCCGTCAGGAGCCAGCTGCAGACCTGGGGAGGGGCACTGGCACCGGACTTGCCCTTTAACAACATCACAGCCATACTGACAGTTTGCCATGGAGCATGTTAGGGCACCTGTAAAGACAGTGACTGGCTGACTCAGAGAAGTAGAAAGAAAAAGCTATGATTCAAAAAACTATATTCTTCCCTTTTCCTAAAATCATTGACAATAATCAACAATGCAGACATAGAGGCCTCAATTAACCAACACTTTAAAGAAAGTAAAGAAAGTTAAAAAAAACATTGTGAAGAAAGAGGAAGGGATGGGGTGGGGGGGGGAACCCTTCGGAAGGATAATTAGGAAATTGACCAGCTTTCATTGTCCGGAGATTTTTTAATGTTTTTAAATAATTACATGATAAATGTAAAACTTTATCTCACATAGATTATCTGGATTTTTTTTCCAGTGGCCAACTGAAAAAAATAGCAACACTGTTCTTAATCAAAATTTTCAAGCAATTGTCTTAGCTGCCTAGCAAATTTCTCTAGAGGACAGCAGATTTCCCAGAGTTGCACAAAGTTAGATGATTTTAGCATCACTGCCATATATTATTAAACATGTATTCACCTCATTCCAGAAAGTTCCATTGCTATGTCTATACAATGCAAAAATAAAATTAGCATTTTTTTTTACTTTATAAAATGCAATGTAGTTAGATGTTAATTTGGCAAAATGAAAACTAAGTCACTAATTGTGGACTATCATATAAATGTAAGTTCAATTAGATGTTCACCTTTTAGAGAATTTTAGGGTATTGTCATTTTATAAATACATCTGATAACAGTAAGAAATGCCATACATTTTCTTTTCTTACAATGATCCTCATGAAATCTACTTTTCTGATGTTGTATTTATTTTTAATTTGAAAAGAATTTTTATTTTAGAAGTGATAAACTGTTATAAAAGTCTAAAAATCTCATACTATTATAAAGAAATATAAAAATGAAATGAGAAGGTACATATGAATGATTTATAGTCTCTCAACAGACCTGATGGATTATCTCTGAGTGGTACCCAAATAATCACTAATGTTTTGTTTTGTTTTTAACCTGGAATAGTTATCCTAGATCCAGGTAAAAGTTAGAGTTAAACATATTAGAAAAAACAATGGGAAACATCTTCAGTTTTGTGATTTTTGCTCTAAATACCATTTTCAAATCAATTTAATACTGGCACCCATAGTAAACAACATTATACATCTAAAATGGGTAAAACAAGATCATATCTCAAAATAAAAGAGTGGGGATGTGGCTCAGTGGTTAAGTGTCCCTGGGTTCAATCTCTAGTACCAATAAAATAAAATGGGCACCTCTTATTTTGATTTTCATTCCTCAGACAGACATCAACACATGCACTTGTCCTGTTCAGGAGGGCCCTAGAGGGCCACATTTGCAAAGGCATGCTATCAGAGCATGTCAGATATCAAGCCCAAAGCACTTATAAAACAGTTAAGATTCTTGACATACTTGAGCAGGACCCATCCGGCATAAGCATATATCCGTTGAGACAGTAGCACTTGTAGCTGCCGAAAGTGTTCATGCACCTGTGCTTACAGGGCCGAGGCTTCAGGCCACACTCGTTCAGATCTGCAAAGAATGTGGGTTCAAGCAGAAAAATCACAAAACCTCAGCACTAATGTAAAACATTTAAAATGCATCTCAGTATCGAAGGATGAAACAGAAAAGTGACTCAAAGTATGGCAATCTTCCTTTATGTCAGAGATAAAGCCTATTCATGCAGTCTTCATTTGAACATTACCCTGGGGTGACCAGGAGTCGCCATGACTGATGTAGATCTCTGTTCATAAAGGACAGTTATGAGGAATCTCCCCCAACCTGTGTCCGCTTATCATCCCCAGAAAGTGCAGAATACTCACCTCCTGCTGGGGCAAACTCTATCAACTCACCTCCTCCTGGGGGGCTCTAGTGACTCATCTCCTCTTGTGGGGCTCTATCACCTATACTGACTGCCAATCTGCTCAAAATACCTGTGTTCCTACTAGAGTCACATGCCATGTTGTGACCCTACTCTTTCAGTGTCTTCTTTTCTCTGTTTTAAAGAGGGCACTACATGAGCATTTTACTTTACAGAAAATTACATGAATTTTAAAACATTAAACTGCTTTGACCTTTCCACAGGTTAGCTATATTTTCAGAGAATAAGAACTGTATGAATTAGAGTGACCATTATTGTAGTTTCTCCCATTCAATTTTGTAGATGATGTATTGATCTTAGATTTAAGAAGAAAATTGAGTTTCCTACTTTAGTAATGCATTCAAGTCACAAAATAAACTTTAAAAAATACCTCCAACATATTTTCATTCATTTGGCCATTAAGAAGGGCATATGGAAATACTAATGGATAAAACATAATGGACTATCATTATGTATTTTATGTTTATTGGCTTAAATATCAATATGAAATGAATTAATGAATTCCACATTATGAAAATTTTCCAACTCAAGTTGAACACTGCCTCAAGTGAACATAAAACTCATAATGAAATATAAACATTGAAATAGTAATGCCCATAATATAGACTTCATTAAAAAGAAATGTGACCACATGTTTATTTTGTCTGGAATAACCAGCTAAGTACCTCATTAGCATAATTTAATTATCTATTAACCCATGTCACTGAATAAGAAATATGGATAGCATAACTAGTTGCAGAGTTGTTTTCAAATCTAATGAAAGTTAAATCTGACTGGCCCTTCTTTTAGAAATCTGTATATTCCACTTAAGTAACCACCAAGTAACATTATATTTTAAACCACCAAAGAATTATTATATCTAAGAGTATTTTCATGTCTTATTGACTTTCCAACTTAGTCTTTTTTCTACCCTTAACAAAAATGTAAGCAAGTTCCCAGCTGGGCAAAGACTGGAAAGGTTAAATAAATAAATCAAATACTTTTGTTCTTTCCTGTGCTTTCTTCAATTTCCTACTTTATTGTCTTTTGCCCAGTCAAAGGTTTTCAAAACAGAATCACATTTTAAATATTAAAAAAAATTCCTCATAGAAGATACTTTGCAGATTCCAGTGTCAAAAAGTTGATTATTCTCTTTGTTATATGAAATAATAATCGAGGAATGACTGAGAAATTCTCTCCCTTTCCTATATTCTACTTTGTATTTCACTATTTATTCAAAAATTGAGTCAGGGAAACTTTCCTCATTTTTAAAAGGAGTTAAGTACATTCCTAATATGTCCTACCGAGTCACACCTGGCTTTGATAACTCCCCGACTAAGGTTATAGGAAGTAGTATTTAACTTGTAATACATTATAAGAGAAAAGCTTTGTGCTTTAAATACTTTTCTGAGCTAAACAAAAAAATAACAAAACAGTACAATAAAACAATAAAGTACAACTGAATAATGTGTCTCAAGAGAAGGATATTGATGGACAAAAATGTGTCATTTAAGAATCCCTAGCTTTATTTTTAGAAAGCCGTAGATACTTCTGGGGGCTCCTCATGGAGATTGGTCAGGTGTTTATAACTCCAGCATAAACCAGGAGGATTTATGCTAATGGAAACCTCTTTAGACACTGGGCCCTTGGACTAACACTGAAGCCCAGTTGAGGCAGCTGTTCCACAATATGGCTCTGGTGTTGGCCAGTAGTGGGCCCCTTTGGATTGCTGTGGAAATCTTCATAGTTCAGACTGGGACTACTGATGGTCTGGCTTTAATCTAAATTTATCTTACCTTTCCTATGAGAAAAGCATTTTGAGGTTAGGAATAATGAAACTAAAAAGAAATAAAAACCAATAAACTGTCATAATTTTTTAAAATCTGGAAATCATTTTTTGAAATATTTTGGAAAAGGAAGAAAACATGCAATATTCCATGGGTAAATGCAGAGACATTCATTGGCTATTTTACCTGTTAGTAAATTGGCATGTAAATATCAAAATACATGGAAAGCAATTTGAGAAAATTCTATTCTTAACAGCTGTTGGGGGATGAGATGATGTTCCCTGACAGATGGCTGGTGTAAATATCCCCAATGCCTGTCATCATTGCACCATCTGCCGCAGTCAGGTGTCTCCTAAAAACTTCACAATGACCCTTACCAGTACTTCTGCAAGCATTATAAAACAGGATTCCACAGTAAACTGTGTTAATCAATACTGTCAAATATCACATTTTGCTGAAGTAGGGAGCTTCAAAAGATTAAATGCATTTGGGGTCCTGGTGAGGAACCTCTTTTTCTTCAATTACTTGAGGGTTTCTATTCTATGATTATGTTACCTTATTTTCTTAATGACCTAAAAGCATAAAATTGAGTTAATATGTGCTACTTCTAATATAAATTCATTATTAGGATATATTGGATTATAGACCAAGTAAGGTTTGTGTTATTGTCATACTAAGTGAGAAACTACAAAATGACATTTCTATATAAGGGTAAATGTTCTTAATAATAGGTAGAACCATGATAATTCTCCTTGATCCACACCATCCCAGATAAATCTTGAAAGTTGATAAGAGAGGGCTGGGGTTGTGGCTCAGTGGTACAGTGCTTGCCTAGCATATGTATGGCCCTGAGTTTGATCTTCATCACAACATAAAAATAAATAAATAAATAAAGTTATAAAAAATTGATGAGAACCTAAGAAATAAAACTTCATTGTTTTCATTTTAAATTTACTTTAATCTTGCTCTTTCTATTGAAGTTTATAATATAAATTATCAGGGAAAATATATAACATATTATATAACATATTAATTAAAATATATAATGTAACTAATTCTATAAAGAACCTATCTTATGCTAAAAGATAGAATTTTACAATTACACCACTTACGTTTAAATATTTTAAATATTCTCAAAGAGCATTACCATCAGGATTACCATACATTTAAGCAGGTTGGTAGATTCAGGAGCTTGGGTGGGAGAAAAGGGGAGAGAGAAGGTGACTGGTCCAGAACAGAAATGCAAGCTGCATAGCATTATTATTACACTTCAGGAAAAAAAAAAGAATCAGAAATTTTATTAGCATGCAGACATTGAAAAAATAGTTTGAAAAAAATGGGAAGTGATTTCACTGAATAAGATAACCCAATGGAGTTTTTGTGTTTTTGTTGTTGTTGTTGTTGTTTGATACCGGGGTTTGAACTCAGGGGCACTTGACCACTGAGCCACATCCCTAGCCCTATTTTATATTTGATTTAGAGACAAGAGTCTCACTGAGTTGCTTAGTGCCTCACTTTTGCTGGGGCTGCCTTTGATCTCATGATGCTTCTGTCTCAGCCTCCCGAGCCGTTGAGATTATAGGTGTGTGTGGGCCCGGCTCCCAATGGAGTTTTAAAAGACAAAAACCTTTCATTCATTTTAATGCATTTGGACTCTCCTCACCTTTGATGCTTACAATGGATGATGTTTCAGAAATTTGAGCTTTTAAACTTGGACTAAAGTGGATGTCACTGGAAAACAGATGTTAATATATCACCTGCCATATCATTAGTTCTTTAAATTATAAATAACTCTGAAACTAATCACATTGTCTTTCTTTGTGTAGAAGATATGAAAATGTATCAAGTTCCCTATTAATAGGGACAATAATTATTGTAAACTATTTTAATTCAGTTATTCTAAGTTCCTAAATCTATGAGTGGGTACAGAATAAAATCTTTCGGAAGAACTGTAAAATTATTCTACTACCTTATTTTTCTATAAAACTTTCTAGCACAATGTAGACATTAATATTTTTGGAGTTTCTATTCTCATAACAACCCTGTAGGCAAATAAGACAGGAATTACTGTCTTCCCCATTACTGATTGGTTTGCTAAGACCCAGACACATTAAATGTCTTACTCACAATGAAAGAGCTTATGGGAACCAGAACTTAAGCTTTCTGATATTACAAAATGTGCACTGAAAGAAAGAAGCAAATATATGGCTTGATTTCTAGTAACCTTAAATTCTACATATCAAATAGATGGTGGTGGGGAAGAGGACTTAATCACTTCTAAAATCTACCTGGCAAAGACATCAAAACCCCAATCTCGGTTACTCTGGAATTCCTGACTTTGCCTACATATGAAAACAAAACTTAACTTGCTCTCTGATTTTGGGAAAACATTTCAAAACCCAGAGAAGAGGAAAAGCAATGATATAGTAAAAGGACAGTGAAGGCTCCATGCTTTTCAGGGCACAGAGAATCGGCACCAGGTGATAGTTCCTGCTGTTTGCTTCACATGCTCAGGCTGAAGGCTGGGCACTTCTGTGCTAGTCTTCAGAACTTTTGCAAGAAGTGACATAACTGCAGGAAGCTGTGCAGGTGGGAGGAGCAGACCACCTGAGACAATGCACGCTCACCCCTTGCAGGTAAACTTGTGGCTTGATGATCCAGGGGTTGAAAAAGAGGTTGTTCACTGCCTTGGTCAAGAGGAGTTGGGTAGAAGTGCTCATCTTCACACCAGGAGGAAGGTAATAAGAGTCAACTTTGAACTGATGTCATTTTTAACCCTAAAATCTTTACAAGTATATATTAAAAAAGTACATAAAGTTGGTGGAACTTAAAAAGAACTCTTTAGATACTTTACCAAAAGCAAACAGTTCCTAGTTCTCCTTCCCCTTTAATTTTAATTTTCCTAAAACTTGATGACCATCATCAAGAATAATAAACACATTATAAATTAATAACCCATCATTCTCTTACCATTAAAAAAAACAACAGCAAAAAGTGATCATTTTTAAAACCACCATGTTAGTCATCAACAGAAGGGAGAAACAAACAACATAAATTATATTGATTACAATTCACTGGCTCTAGTTAGGGACATTAAAGTCTTAAATGACCAACTTAAGATTTATTTTTTCCTATATTGTGATGTTGGTTAGTAATGGCTTAAATATCCTAAAATTATGCATGAATTTATGATTTGCATAATGATCCTATTTAAATAATAGCTTGATCATCACTATTTTCATTCAAAAGTAAAAACTTATGTCACATGTAGGTCACATTTAGTTAGAACACACATTAGAAGCTTTATGTAAAAAACGTTAACTGTTGCCATTATTAGCTTACCAAGACATAAGACAGAAGAGACTCTGATAGAAAATCAAAAAGAAAAACACATTCTATTTTAACAGCCATTTAAACTTCCAAATCAAATGAACCTTGGTTTCTGGGGTTGAAACCACACAACTTTCAAAAAGTAAGGCTTGAGGTAACCACTGAAATACTAGGGTTACAGTACTTAGATTGTTGTGCTAAGTGAAAAAATAAAAATATAACTTGTAAACCAGTATTTAATATTTATTAATATTTAATTATATGCTATGAAATATTGATCTTTCTTGGGATGTGGAATTCAACATGTGAAACAAAACCCAAGCCAAAACATTAGTAATTGATATTTATAAATTGTTCTGAAATTATTATCAAGCACACTATAAATTCAAAAGAACATCTTTTATTTCTAAAAATATGAATGCTATATGTACATGCTAAAAATAATTCCCCAATGGGAAATATATAAAAATATTATTATATATATTATTATTATTATTTCTTAGCTGGGGGTAAGGGGTTTTATAGGGGTACTAATCCTCAAGGAAAGGGAAAATAATCATGAATAAAATTATCAGAAAATATAAGGGTCAGGAAGCAAATGATCAAAGAAAATCTTATTAGAATTTGGGTTGGAATTTCATCTACTATGAAAGGTATCATGTGCCTTATCAAGTATGCCAATGATCAGTCCAAAACTATGATTTTATATCTGATCTTGGTACAGCAAATGGAGAAAATATCTTGGAAGGAAGAGCAAGCCACCAACAATAGTCTAAGCCTGTGACAAGGTTATAAAATTAAGCCAGTTCTGCAGAGCAACTTGCCCTGCAATTCTAGTTGTTCCCCAGGCAGCTCTAAAAGCACCGGTTAAGCACTTGTCATTTATTTAAGCTGTTTACTCTGTCAAACAAGTTTCCAAGGGGTTATTTATTAAAATATATTACTCAGAGCAAAATTCTTAGCAAATACGTGCCTTGTATCAAAGCCTATTTTTAATCAATAACTAAATTTCTAGTTCTATGGAACTATTTCAAATTTATTTCTTTTTGACATTTCTCCTCTTGAGAAAAAAGAAATGCTTGATTTCCTATATCTCTGAGGCATATTTTTTACTTTATTAAAATGTGTGATCCTAGATAAAAACAGTCCAAGTTAATTTCTCATACAGCAGGTACAGCCAGTTTGCTCTTCAGGTTCCATGGGAGTCACTAGGCAGCTCTCACACTTACCAGGTTGTTCACAGTAGCCTCTCTCAACCTGGCAGGGCTCTCAGTCCACCGACTCAGAGACTATCTAAGTTGTTGTATCACAAACTCTATGGAACCCTTTGAAGTTCCTGTGGTATTTAGGACTGAGAACCTTTATATGAATCAATCATTCATTTAACAAATTTAATATACTCTTTGCATGTGCAAGTCACCTTAATAATAGTTTTATGGAATCCAGAAATCAGAGACACCACAAAGGGTTTCCTCTCTCAAGCAGCATAAACCTTTGCATCAGGAATGTGCTACAACTGCTTTTTTTTTTTTTTTTTTTGTAAGGAGAACAAAGTAAGAGGCAATTAGAGCATATGAGTTTACTCCAAGCTGGAGTTTTGTTTTCAAGATTAGACCTGAAGTGACATTTTAAGTGTCAGTGCTATTTTTGCAAGTGTAAATCCCATTTTGGTGCTAATAAAATCCTCTTCTCCTTAAGGAATATGGTGTGGGGAGGCAAGATTTTTAACTTGGTGTATTTCCAATTTTCTTGAGGGAAAATAAGTGTGCTATAGGAAAAAAGCACACAGTAAATTGGTTTATGGAAGATAAGAGATGCCCAGTGATGGAGCCTTGTCCAATAATAGATTTAGTGTCTTTGAATAATTAAAGTTCCTATAGCTCCTGCAAATAAATTTAAATAAACTTCTCTGCAATCTCAAAAGTGGCTTCTTTTAATAGTCTTCCTGATATGGGGACAATAAAGTTTTATAGTGTTGACATATTAATAAAACCTCTGAGAGTTTATGTTTACCATTTTTAAAAAAGAAATAGACTGGCATTCCAAGATGAATACTGATAATTCAAAAACCAGAACCTAACATGCTGCTACTTGTGAACTTAGGCTAGGGAAGGAAAATCAAACAAATTTTTTAAATCAAACCCACTTTTAGAGTAACTGAGATAATAAAAACACCAGTTATTTCAAAAAGAGCCAAGTATGTTTGGGACGTGATGCATTTCATCTGATGAATAATTACATATATTTTAAAATATCATTGTTCTACATGGTTGTAAAAACTATGTCTATAAATCATGATTGACATGACACTGCAAGGAGTATCCTAGAACAAGTATCAGATACTGAATAATATCATTTCTGTATAAGATAAAGCCAAATAAATACCCATAGGATAGTTATACCTGACCCCACCACTCCCACCCCCGTTATTATTTTATTTGACATTTAAGATAATAGAGTATTACATTAAGAAATAAGAAAAATTGACACGTTTGTCTTTTTAGTGAAATCTAAGGTGAACTTTTCTTTATTTCTAGATTTTAAATTCCTAATAGTTAGAAATTTTTGCTAAAATTAACTAGGAAGACAAGCCTTGTCCAAGCCTTGTTAGGCAGAGTCAGAGGATAACACTTCCAGTTATATTTTCTTCATCCAAAACTAATATAGTAGGAAGGATATGGATTATATAAAACAATAGCTCTAGCTTGACATACTATCTTTTATTTTTAACCAACTAATTTTGTAAACCAGGGAAAGACAATATCTCTGAACTTCAAATGAAAAGTGGAATAAAATGTATGTTATTATTTATAACTTAATTATAATAAGTAGCATTCTACTTCTTAATGTCCTTATAAGAATGGAAATAGATAATTAATATAAAGTATTTGAGACACTGTATCAGATAAATAAATGTTTATTTTTATAAGCATATGATGCCGATTTTTAAATCACTTGCAAACTAATCCACATTTTTATTTCTCAAAAGAGCATTTAAAATGAGCCAACAATTTAAGGGAGACTTAAACACAGAATCAGAGGGTTCACAGTTGGAAGGAACTTCCAAATTTCAAGTCCAGCGCCCTACCTGGTTTCTGGTATTAAAGAGAAGCAGTAACTGGGATCTGAGGAGGTTAATGATCTTCCTAACTAGTTAGTAGAAGCACCAGAAGGTAAGGCATCTAACCACACTACTGATGCAGTGATGTTCTTCAAAAAATATTTTAATAAATATAAGAGAATAAAAATAAGGGGATATGATTTATTTAATTGTATTTTGAGAAAATCAAGTTTATTAGATTTACCTTTTCTTTTAAAAAAATCTACCAGCAAAATGGCAGCTCACACATTTGGGGAAAAATTACTATGGAAACTAGTTTGGGATGAGAATTTAAAATTTTTAATTTGTCAGGAATAGAGATGGCATATGACTTTGGTCTGTTTTCCTACCTTGATTGCAGGTTTTTCCAGCATATCCAGGGTGGCACTTGCACTTGTTAGGCCCAATACACTCACCATGTTTGCACTGAGGCTGGCACACAGCTGTAAAAAGAGGTCATGCATTATTGCTAGTTCAGCAATACACCAACTATACAGCATTAATGTCATGGACTAGTTTGATAATAAAAGAAAAAAACTAAGAAAGTACAACAAAGTGGCAGAAAGAGACAAAATCATTGTTTTACCGTAAAACCTCTGTGTGTGTGTGTGTGTGTGTGTGTGTGTGTGTGTGTGTGTGTATCACTTGAAGCTGGAAATTTTTCTAAACTTTAGGACAATACTCAGTTTTAAAGGTAAAACTGTATAATCATATACTGATGTTTGTCAACAGCTATAATTTTAAAATAACTTGCAACCACAATTTCAAACTCATTCTCTCAAATATACTTAAACGTAGCTCTCAGTCTGAAAATACTGGGTATATATGAGATCCAGATAAATTTCCAATCAAACAATAAAAAGCTTATTTTATTAGAAATGATATACTAAGTATGAAACGATCCAAGATAAAACATAAATTAAAACAATATATTTTGGTTCTTTAAATCAAAAGATATTTCCATCATCTTAATCCTCTTAACCCTAAGGTTCATTACAATTCCTCTTCCATTTATAATGGCCTTTTTATGGCCAAACCATAGGAAATAGAAAATTCTCAGTTTAACTTTTACTCTCTTCTATCTACTGTGTTCCTCTTCCCTTAAGACCTCAAAATGCTATACTAAAGTCTTCTCATAATCTCACAGGAATTTATTGTATGCCAGCAATTCTCAACTAGGGAACTTTTTCCCCTTAGGAACATTTAACAAGGTCTGGAGATATTTTTGGCTATTACAATGGAGAGGGGATGCATCCAGTAGGTAGAGAACAGGAATACTACTAACTATCCTACAATGGAGATAACCCCCCCCCCAAAAAAAATTTCCAACCCAAAATGTCATGGTGCCAATATTAAGAAACTCTGCACTAGAATGTACCCACGATGCTAGGCCAGATACTACAATAGGTAAATAATAATTATATGGCACGGTTACTGGTTCCTAGGAGCCTACAATGTAGATGAAGGGACAAAACAATTACATGTTTTTAATTCAACATATAATTTATGAGCAAAATGGATAGCACATATAAAATATGTAAAGAAATCATCACATAGGCAAATCCATATAGATTTATATGGAAAACCTCATAGAAAAGACTTGTGTTGGTTCTTACAGCGCAGAGACATAAAAGGGAGAAGAGAATTACATAGCAAAGTAGACCACAGGTTAGTTAGAGGTCACTCAGGGGCTTGTGAAGATAACAAGAAGGTGAAAATGCTGGTGAAAGCGTGAGAAGCAATCGTAAGGAGTGGTGTCAGACGACGGTTTTCCTTAAATTTCAGACTGAGGAATATATTCTATTTCAGGAAATGAAAACTTTCTGAGTGTTTGTCACCATTGGGACAATTAGTGGGTAGAAATGAAAGCTCCTGGAATACAAGCACTATCAGCGTGTAGACCGGGCTGGATAGGTGTGATGGCAGAGAAAGCACATGACCAATCATTCAAGTCTGACCGCGAGGAAGGCACAGGTTGTGTCAGTGACAGGAAAAGACTCAGCTTCAGCAGCCACTGCGTGAGGAGCAGATGGACCTTGAAGACCTGGGGAAATGGAGTCAACGAGGGCCCTGAGTTTTTAAGCCCCTTGACATCTTTTCCTTCCCATATTGGTTCCTGCCATTCTCCATTCTGGGATGGGCTCCCAGTTTCCTTTCTGACAATTCCCAAGCACCATTTCCTTTAAAACTTCTGCAAAACTGATGTTTTCTACATCTCCTTACTCACCTCTCACTCACCCTTCCCTCACCTGGCAACCCACAGGGTGCATCAGCTAATTTTACTCTCAGGCCTTTCCTATTATTTGTTTCTCCAATTTGACCCTGTACCATTACCAATCCTTAGATAGTGCTGCTCAGGAGGTATTTAATTTAAAAAGCTGGCAAAAAGAGGATGAGCAGAGTGTAAGTGGTAGAGAAATATAACTTAAAAAAATTCTTTAAATCTGATTTTAGTTTACTGCTTTAAATTCAAATGGAGACATTTTTAAAAAATATTTTTTAAGCTGTAGATGGACACAATATCTTTATTTTATTTTATTTATTTTTAGGTGGTGCTGAGGATAGAACCCAGGGCCTCTCATGCATACAAGGTAAGTGCTCTACCACCGAGCTACAACCTCAGCCCTCGAGACAATTTTGTTTAGATCTGTGAGAGAAACTTCCGATATAACTCTCAGTGAATTATACACGATAGGTGGTTTTTACTATGCACATCTTTTAAAACAAGTCCTAGGAACAAGCCATTCTGTATGTAAATGCAAGTCTGGAAAAAATATCATATTTAAAGAAAAGAATATTCCATATATTTTAATGCTTGTATACGAATACAACCCAATAACTGAATATCACTGAGAGCACACAGAATGCCATGTTTTTTTTTAAATAAAAGAAACACCTGAAATCATTAGATGCAAATCAAAGTAGTAACCCCTTAGAATAACTGGAATTTGAAAATATTTCTAAGAATATAAAAAAGTAATTTAGAAAATGTCACTTAAAAATAGGAAGAAGTTAATTTAGAAGAGGGCATGTTATGAAATGCTGAACCTGAGGCCCCAGGCTGTATTAGTTTTGACCCCTGACCAACTTGATGATCTTCTATTTATAGTGGTTTCAGGTGCTCTATAAGAACAAAAGATCTTCTTGTTCCTTCTCCCTTTTTCTAAACAGAATGCCCTACTCATCAAATGCACGCATTATATGAGGTCAAGCCTGTTAATGTTTCTTCCATGTTTAAGGAGTTTGTATTTTAAAGCAAACTGCTGAACTGACAGACTATACACAAAGTAACCCTTAGGTTAGCCAACAGCTCTTAGTTAGTAGTTATGAGGTTAGCCAACCGCTATTAAAAGTAACAGTATGCTCATAAAGCTGATATAATCCAATCCTTTGAAAATTTTTGCACGAGAGTGTTTTTTCCTATTATCTTATTGGCTTTAGGTTTGGGATAGGATTCAGTAAATGCACATGGAACACTGGTTACATAAAATGTATGATACTGCACACCAGTGGGGAGATGAGAGAATCACAGAGAATATGAAAAATTGACTGTGTAACTAATTTTGTTGAAGCTATGACAAGTGCTACTACAGAGAGATGAAAGAACAATGGAGCATGTGATGACTATAACTCAGACCCTGGAGAGGCCTCAGATGTGCACTTTGATCTGCGCTACGTGTTAGAGGTAAGAGGCTGTTGGGACAGGAAACAAAAGGTTTTCAGAATATGAGCAAAGTGTGTGTGTGTGGGGGGGGAATAGTCGAGGTCTACTCTGTGAGTGCAAAGTGTTCTCATGAGTCTATGGTGTAAAGTGCTTAAAACAGCAGATGAGATCAAAGGAAAGGCTAAAATAGATCATAAAAGGCCAGCTGGATTCTTTGGATTCTCACCAACATCTCTCTTTCTTCTCTGCCTCAATATAGGATGATGTTTGCTTTTGTTGGTTTGGTTTTGGTGAGTTATTTTGTGTTACTGTTATTATTTGGAGTGGGTGATGAGTTAGCAATGGAAAACTACATTTCCCTTCCTCCTTGGCAGACACAGGTAGCCAAATGACTAAATTCTGGTGAACTGGAATGTAAGCAGAAGTTACTGGATGGGGCTTTTGGAATGCTACTTAAAGGAGGGGGATGATGATTATGCCCCCCTCTGCCTTTTTGCCTGGATTGTGGAAGTAACGGCTGAACTACACAGGCCTTTTACGACCATGAGATGATCTCAAGAATGAAAAAAAGAGTAGAGCAAGAAGTCGTACTATTAACCCTAAATTCTTTCCATCTACTATTACTTCCAGCCAAATATAATTCCTAAGTGACTGTCCTTCAGACCTAGGCTGTGGAATCTGGACTTTTATCTGTTTATTATTAAGCCAGCAAAAATTTTCTTCAGATATATACTTTGAATAGAAGTGTTATGAGTTAGATCCCAGTAGTGAATTAAAACTCATCAAATTTATTTCATAAATACAATTCCAAATACTACTGAGAGTATTAAAATAACTTTATTTTCTACATATAAGTAACTACATTAGAATGGACACACCTGTTTCAGAACTGGATAAAAATGACTCCCAACTTTCATGTAAACTTCTGCTTCCTAACAACTTGTTTCATTATAATGTGACTCTTAGAGACCAGTAACAACCACCTTTTATAAACTGCATTATACTATGAATAACAGGTCATTTACTTACTCCCAAAAAGAAGGATAAATCCTCTGTTTGCACTTAATAGTGATCTTATAAAACATCATAAATAGATGATACACTTGACTTGGAAGAAATAATGTCCCTATTAGCACTACAGATTAATTAAAAGTCAGCATTGCTCCTCTGACCTTCAAATGGGTCAAGGACAGAAGGTTTGGGTCAAATCTGATTGTCCACTGTGCCTGGTGTCCATGTACAGCTTAGTGGTTCAGTAAATAAAGGTAAGTAAAGATTACAGATGTGACAGATTTTCCCCCCACACACAATAAAATCAGTTACCAGAATTAAGTTCAAGTAGGCAAATCATACTCAAAATTTACTCTTACTCTCTATCATTCATATAGCATAATCTCCAGAATGACCTTGAAATAACCTCTAAATCATTGGTTTTACTAAAATAACGAACCACGTCTCAAAAGGCAAAGCAACATAGCTCTTTAATGTCACATATCCAAGCCTTTGCTATTGACTGCATTCTAAAATTTTCCTCTTAAATATCCATCCTAACCGATGTCACTCTAGTTCTGAAGGCTGGACAATGTTTTTCAATTCTGAAGTAAGTAGTAAGTTATCAAATAAGTTAGGGGATAATGAAACTCCCACTTCAATTCTATAATGATTCATATGAAAGCTAATCACACTGGGAGTCAAGTGCCCATGTTTCAAAAATAAGGACATGTTGAGATGCCCAAGGAGACAGTGACTCTGAAAACTGACAAGGGAAAAGACAACACAACCTCAGGTGTTGTTGGTAACTTGAGAAGAATTTTCTTAATGTTCCTGAGTCCTAAGAGTCATTTGTAATTTTTGCAATCTGTATCATGTTGTCATTCAGACATGGCTCTACTGAAGGTAGAACCAAGAACCTTGTCCGCCAGGTAATCTTACTTGGAGGCAAAGGTGACAAGCAAGCAAGTGTAGGGCAGAAGAATGAATAGATACCAAATACAGAGATTTCAGAGAGCTCACATTATATCCAACAAGCTCCAAAGAATTCAGATATGAATAAACTCATCTGACAGGAAAATAAAATGTGATGAGGAATATCTTTCAAAGAGCACAGGTCTTGGAGGAGGAAAAAATTGCTTAAAGAAGCATAAAACAATTCATTGCCATATTAATAGAACCTGGAAAGATTGAAAGCAGAATTTTATAGGATCTAGTGGGAAGGGCTTGAGCCATCACATAACACATGTAGAACAAAACCCAGAGGAAAGAATCCTAGCATCCAAATCTCCAGAGGCAAACAACTCTCTGCTTCCCCCAAACCTTGTATTGTAGTGTCAATTATCCAATGTTCAATCTAAATTCCTGCTGCAGCAAAAACTCAGTAAACGTGCCCTCTGTTCTCTTAAAAAAAAAAAAAATCTGTTGTTCTCATGTAAACAGAACTCAACGCTATTGTACGTGACTGAACTTATCCTTACAACATCCACAGAAGGCAGGAGGGAAGCACATGTTCTCTTTGTTTCACCAGCAAACATGAAAACAGTTAACCAAGTGAGGTGACACGTCTATGCTCAATCCACTGGTTCCTCTGCTGGTCAGAAAAAGAGCAGAAGACCCAGTTGTTGAGTGGATTTGGAGGGGAAGAGCAAGAGATTATAGGAAAAGGCTAAACAGAAAAGAATGAAAGGAGAGGTAGAGAATGGTAACTAAAAAATGAAGGTATTTAGATTACATTTGTAGGAAGGAAAAGTTGCAGTCAAGAATACAATCTATCATTAAAAGAAACAAACAATCAAACTAAGGTAACCCTGCCCGAATATTTTAAAATAAAATAATCTCTTTATTGCTTATGGTGTACTACTGCTGGCTGGATCCTGAACAATTAATATGTATAGAATTATTATCTCTTTTGAAGTATTATTATCTTTAGGGATTTTTTTCCCTCCCTTTGGGCTAAATTCAATATTACTGTAATTAAGAACTTAAGTAATCATGAATTATAGTGAAAGAGTCAAGGTCAAATATAGATGGTACTTCACAAGCATAAAGTTAAATTATGTCCTTTCTGGTCCATATAAATGTTGTTTCTCTAGAGCTACCAGATAATCATTTGTTTTTGTGTTTGGAAACATCCAATTTAGACAAATTTCTCAAGTATCTATTTCATTTGTTGCTTATTACTAATTAACTTTTAATTCCTAAAGTAGCTCAAAGGAAGATAAGTGGCTGAATTTACATCTTGCATCTCAAGCCAAATTTTGTTTATCATAATTAAGGTACTCTCCCTTTCTACTTCAAAAATCTTCCTCTGAGCATTGTTGTCACTTTCAGTTTACTTGGCATTTTAACTTTTTTTTTCTGATTTCATTAAGATAGAATGGAAATTAGAATAAATGCCCAAATGAGACTTTTGGAACACATAAGTGTTACTATTTATTTGAAAAGCAAATAAGGTTTTTTTTTTTTTTTAAGTAGGGTACCAGCAGCAATATGCAAACTTAGCATCCAAATCCTTGTTCTAAATATCATTCCTCTTTAAGAGGCCTGGGGTTGAGGAGGCTATAATATTCTTCTCTGGCAAAAAATCAAGGAAATACTAAAAAAACTGGTGAATGTATGTGAAAAAGGCATAGAAGCTGGCTTGGAAGAGTTTCAACTGGCCAAATTGTAATAATTTGAGCATCAAATGATAGTAAAGGATAATCATCAACTAACAAAAGAACCCATGGGTTCAAAGTGAATCTAAAAAATAAAGGAACTAAACTCTTTTTTTTAATAGAGAGATGCCAGTCAATATGTAGGAGAATGACAATATTTTACAACCATTATTGAAATAAATGATTTGAGGAAAGATGACCCATAGATGCTAAAACTCTCACATGGTTGAATGTTTGCTAGCAAACAGGATATTCAGTTTAAATGTATACCCTCAGAGTACCTTCTAAGAACTAAAGGAAAAGAAGGTCCCTTTCATTGTAGAAATCTGGTGGATACCACCTTAATCACACAATCAATCTAAGCTTCACCAATAATGGGACATGCTGATACTATATACAATGGCAAGGCCATAACATATTATCACCTATGGAATATTCTTGACCCTCACCCCCCAAAAAAATTAACCTGAACTGAGTGATACACAAACCATAAACAAATTTAGCTTGTAGAGCATTCTATCAAGCAACTGAAGTGAACACTCCAAAAACAACATGTTGAGAAAATATCACAAAAAGTGATATAAATGTACTAGAATAAAGAATACCAAAAAGAAATATCAGCTTAAATGCACAATTTGATATATGATTAGATCTGGATCAAAATAGGAAAAAATCCATAAAAACCATTATTGGGACTATGAACTATTTATTATACAATATTATTTTATCTATGTCAAATTTCTTAAGCTTGATGAATAAGGACATTCTAGATAAATGTCCTTATTCTTCAGAGATAAATGTGTGAATTTTGAAGTATTTAGGCAAGAAGTGCTCTTAAGAGAATAAGTTACTTTCAAATGGCACACAGAGAGAATATGTGTAAAATGTTAACAATCTCAGATGAGGAGTATATGGGTATTTCCTATTCCTATTCTTCTCTAGAGTTTAAATTTTTCAAATACAAAAACGGTAAGTATGATAACATGGATTCTTTATGAATGTTATTTGTGAGCTATCATTCATTTTTCAATGGACTTTAGAGAAGTAAAGAATACAGATGCTGGAGTTAGAAGGCTGAGGTTCCAGCCCTGCCACTTAGGAAATGCATGAACTACGCAAACTACTTATCTTTGCTCTGCTTTCAAATGGAAATCAGAGGGTGAACCATGGAAAGTTGACATCATCACCATTTTTTAGCTTAAAAAAATCATAAATCCATGCAATTTGTATAGAACTTATTCCATGGTTTTGAGAGGAAAGAACAAGAAACAAATAAGGTACTTAAAACAATAACCATCTCCAAGTAAAAGCTCAATAAAATTTTAGTTATGATGAGGTTTCTAAGACAGTAAGGAGAAAAAGCCAGTATCTAAGATACCATATTGAGAGCTGGGGATACAAAGTAAATATAAAACCAAGTCCTCATCCTTAAGGAAGTAGGACCAGGAAGGACAGACAAAAGTAAGTAAAGACCCCTTAATAACAGATGCACATAAAGGGTATGGAAAAGGCAGTGATTAATTGCATAGATTTAGTGAAATCAGAAAAGGTTTTGGAGAAGATGTAGAGCTAAATAATTTTTTGAAAGAAGATATTAACATGCTCTTTGATGTCACAATGTCTGATTTCATAAGGTTACAATGAACCACATTGTGGTATTCCTCTTAGTTCCAAATTATTATATCTTTTCAGTTAAAGATAGGATCTGATATTGAGCAGGTTTACTGAGGAATCACCACAAATGACCAGAAAATATTAATGTGACCATCATTACCTGTTTCAGAACCAAAATCCCTAAAAGGCTCACTGATAACATAATCAGTTAAGCTATACATTGGTTATTTAAAAACAAAACTAACTTTGTGACTGTATATAGACTATGACATATCTGTCAGTTTGACCTTGTAGTTTAATTTTTTTTAAGGAAAACATTAATTGTTCCAAATGTGTTTGATAAAGAACCTTAACCAGAAGTTTGAAAACAACCTAAATGTTCATTGAGAAGAGACTCGTGAAATAAGTGAGAGCATAATGGTCTTTGCCCCTCCAGGACTGTGGACTTCAATTTAGTTCCACACTGCTGTTGGAGGGAACTCACTGACCCATGTTCTCAGCGTGGTATTATCCTTCCCACACCCATTCACTGGCTCCCCATCACTTAGCTCATGATAGGAGATCAAACACGAAGTATGGCATTCAGTACCATATTTCGTGATCTGACTCCTGCCTATTCCTCCAGCTTCATCTCCAACACACACGCAAATGCATTAACTAACTGCAGTTCCCAGGAAGTTACACTAATACCAGCCCACTGTCACAGAGAATGCCATCCTTCCCCTTGTCTGCTGAGCTCATATCCAGACAGACTTCAACACTAAGTTTAACCATTACAGTCTCCAAGATTTGCTGAGCCTTATGTTGAGTGTACGGTCTCTTTGGGGCTTCTATAAGCTTCTGTACATACTTCTGTCCTACATTATATACGGGGAGAGATTTATAATACATATCTCAACACTGTATTTTTGTAGCTTTTAAATCTAGTTCCTTCACTAGACTTTGAGTTCTTTACATACACAGTACCTACTCTGAAACACTACAGTCTCCTGACAAAGACAGCCATGACAGGTGTACAAGGTGTTAAAAGAACAGAGAAGAAAGAATTTCTCTGCAGGGAGGCAGGAGTAGGAAAGATGCCAGGAAAGGCTTTCAAGAGGAAATGTGAGCTGCATCTTAAAGGATGAGTAGGAATTCACTATGTAATAGGTGAAGGGACTTTTCCCTCAGAATGAGCAGCATAAGAAAAGCCAGAAAGGCACGAAGCTGCAGAGGTTCTGAAATGCAAGGGCAGCCCACTGTGACTTGGACTGGAGAGTGAAAAGATAATCCCTCAAACCTAAGGCAGCTGTCAGCCTGAAGAGCTTGTACCTAAAGTCAGGATTCTATCCATAATTGCGAACTATCAGTGGACTGTAAGCAGTAGACGACACAATCAGATTACACTTATATGTTTTCAAGAACATAAACTAAGTGCTTTTTAGAATCTTAAGAGTTAAGATCTATGATGTGTAACAAAGTCACTAGATAGGCATTAAAATATATCCATTATCCTGTAAACTGTATTTCCTAAATAACATAATCCACTTATTAAAATCACATCTTATTCATCATCTTTCACTCATTTTATATAGAAATGCCTAGTCTTTATGCCTTTAAAAGTACACTGAACTGAAGCAGACAAGCCATTTCAGGAGCTATTACACCGGGTATAAAGACGTGTGAGGCACAGTCCTCACCTTCATGGAACCAAACTGCAGCAGAATAAATGATACAGTCCACAACAACCCACATTACAGGCTCTCTGAGAGTGTTATAACAACATGTAGAGAAGGGACAGATTTTTCCCCACTGAGAGCTGGAAAGGCATAAGAGAGGGGCCATGTGAGCTCAGTATTGATTGAGTTAGGAGAGAATACAAACTTAACTAAGGTTATCCATTCCTATCCATTCCTAACAATGATTCACTTTCAGGCAAATATTTGCCTAGAAATGGGAGTGACAATGAGAAAACAGATAAAACCAACCAAAAGGAGAAGAAGATATATGGTTTGTAGAGGGTGTTTTTTTTTTTAAGTCCCCATACAAACAAATATTGAGTGTATAATCTCTTCAGGGCTTCTATAAGCCTCTGTGCATACTTCTGTCATATATTATATAGTGGTAGAAAATTTTAAGACACTGTATCTCACACTGTATTTCAACTGTAGGCCAAAATGTCAAACCAGAAATAATTTTTTAAGAACTTAAAACTACCATGGAACATAGTATTTTATATATCCCACATTCTTCTTCTACTGTAGGTCGATCCTCCACAGTGGCAGCTGTGCCAATCAACCCTGACTGAAGTTGTGATGAGAAAAGGAAGGAAGGTTTGGGTAGGGTGGTGATGGAAGGACGCTGAATCCTCTCATGCCCTTCAGATGCCACTCTAAAATCCAATTTCCGCATACAAACCTTTCTACTTCAGTCTCACAAGCACTTCAAGTGTGACAAACCCAAAATTGGTGTCATCCTTTGCACTTTCTCCTGTGTTTCTAGCTCACCAAATAACAAGTTAGAAACTTGGGAGACCCCCTTGGTTCCATCTTCTGCACTCTCCACAACCATCATTGGCATCACAGCCATATTTTATTGAACGTGAATATGAGCCAGTTCCTGAGCCTAGTTCTCCATAAGTATTTTCTCATTTGATCCTCATTAAAAATCCTATGAGGTAATAGCCTTATCTCCATTTTACCAAAAAGGAGCTGTAGCTCAGAAAGGTTAGGTTTCTTAAAAACACCGTTTGTAGCAACAGCCCATCTTGTCCCACCCCTGTCTAATGCCATGAGATTCTCAGCCTCCTCCCCATACCTAATCTTACAAGACCAGTCCTTTTTTTGTTCCCATTACTAGTACTTAAAATCAAGCTCTGTTTCTCACCAGGTTGATGGTACTAGCCTCCAGTCCTGAACCTCAAGTAATTATAGTTATTCTCTAAATTGCCAAAGAGGAAGTTCAGAAACTGGCCCCAAAAGTCAAAATGCTTGCAGGTCTGAGACATTTGTCCAGAAGGAAGTGAGTTCCATGGTAAAAAGGGGAGCACATGATTTTTTTTTCTAAATGGGGCAACTACTTGAGAAGCTCCAGCCCACAGATTCCACACAGCAAGGCAGAACCAGTGGTTTTTCAATATAGCCTGATAACCATGTTTCCTGTGAAACACTGGCAAGTATTTAAAAAAATGTGAAAACTCTGAGCAACACAAAATTCACTTGCATGCTAGATCTGGCCCATTTTCACCAACTATATCCTTTGAAATATTTGTAATTTCCCTGATTAAAATCTTTAGTGGTCTTCTATAACATTGGATTAAAAAAATGAGCTGTTTGGCATGAAAGACTGTCACGAATCAGTCTATTCCTACATCTCCCATTGCATTTCTCATCAGATACCCTTCAAACATTTACCTACTGCTGGACTGAAGTTCTTACATTTCCTGGCGTCTCTGATTTTAATACACTCTGTCTTCTCCAGAGTGCCCTTCCTTTGATTTACTTATCCTTCAGGATGCCAACTCATCACTCAATCTGGGATGTCTCCTGATATGTGCTCACATAGTACCTTATACTAAAACATACACGGTCAAAACACACCTTTCATCCAGTACTGTCATTATCTGGGGGTCTTAAACACTGATAGTGAATGACATTCTTTGACCACAATGTTATTGGGATGATGTCTGAAGTGGTGATTGCAGCATCCGGCTGGTGCAAATGAGCCAGATCTAGCCAGTAACAGCACTCAATACATGTGGGTTGAACAAATGAATCAACTGAACACCACTGAGCCCATGAACTCTTCTCCCCTTGATCCTCCTCAGCAAGAAGTAGTTCTTCCCCTGAATTCTCTCAATATTATGTCCATCTTTTCTATTTTAGAATCACAGAAGGAATAAGAGTCAATCATCTTACCAAACTGAATTCCTTGAAAGCAAGCATCCATGTTTTATCAATCTTTATATCTTCCCAGCACCTAATGCAGCTCCCAGACTCTAGTAAGCTCTCAAATGCTTGTCAGATAAATCACCATAACTCTTAAGTGTTAAGCTTCCACAATTCAATTCTATTTCCTTTTGGTTCCTTATCCAAGTGCAAACATTGCTAGATAACCAAGACTCTTCCACTCTGAGGTTTGCAGATAAATATTATAAGAGAAATGGGAAAGAAATGGTGAAGAAGCACAGACAGCTGTCTGATGAAAAGTTTTATTTTAGAAATAAATGACTGGATAAATTTTCTGCTTCCAATCGATTATTTAGTTCCAAAAATGGGCGTGGTAAATAAAATGTATTTAAAAACATGTACTATGTATCCCGTGTCTATCCCTAGTAAAACACAGCTCAGAGTTCTTCATTTGTATTCTCTACACACTAATAACAGCCAACATTTATCAAGAATTATTCTATCTGGCTAGAAATTATAATGCAAAGTAGGTTTAAAGATTATAAAATTGTGGCTTGAAAAGCAAAATAAAATGTCTAGTTTCTCATTGCTGGCAAGTCACAGGAACAGGTCCCTAACCCAAATCTGTGGGTGACAAAGTGCACATTCTACTCTTTCCTTGGCATTGTCTCCTTGGCCTCAGCAGTACTCTAACAGTCAATCCTGTAACTGATACTAACTGATACTAACTTTTAAAGTCAACCTGAAAAAACATATATATTTTTAATTTCTAGTACTATCAAATTTGTTCCCAAATGTTTTGAAAATTAAAACCCTACTCATTTTCTATGACATGTGATAATAGGAGTTTAATCAATGAGTTTAAAGTACATTGTCTTCTTGGAACGAATTTCACTGAACATTAGAATTTCACATATTTCACCCAAAATTTCCACTAAAATGTCACAGTGTGATTAGTTCAGTGACATTACTCACTGCCCAAAATATTTCAAACAAGGAATGCTCTATGTACCTAAGCAATAGCATGAAGATCCATTGGTAAACAGCTTGTAGATTTTATACAGTAAAAATATCTCTTACCTGAAGTATTCCATGGAGAATTAATGAATATGAAACACAATTCCCTCAGGTTAATGATAGGCTGGTTAGTAATTTCATTTGGTAGACTTTGTTTTTTACATTTGCTTCTTTAAGTATTAAAAATATAAACTGCCCTTTAGGTTAGAATGGAGGTCAATTTATTAGATTCATAAAATAAGAGAAATCAATTTTAAACTGAAAGGGAAAAGTTTAATGTAATAACTGAATTAAAATTAATTTAGTATCATTATAAACAGAATAAGCACATCTCTAAGGAATATTGTCTTCCCAAAAAAGCAACGCAAAAACACAACTAATGTTAAGTATTTTATAGCTTTTAAAGTTATTATTTAGAAGTTATGCCTTTCAAGACATAGATTAGCCAAAATTATTTCAAGAAATATGATCATCTAACCTTTGAGCTGGCACCTTATCCTGGCTATTCTCTGCCTTAAGACGTAGAAAGCTGCAAAACAAATGTCCAAAAAAAGAAATTCGAGATCTTTTCTCTGTAAGGAGGCTGGACTTGGGTATTTATCAACTTGTTACATTCCCGGAGACTTACACATATTCAACTTTCAGTGCTTTTCTGAAACAAAAAAAAATCTAGGACATGTTTAAAATAGTAATATTTTAGTCACCATTTTGTTATTAAAAACCATTTGTAATAAAAATATTAACCAATAATTGAAGTTATGCTATTCTTTTATAGTCTAAATTCTAATAAAAATATTTCAGACCTTTTGTGACACTGTATCTTCCAATCCAATTTTCATTTTCAGAAAGTTAATTTTTGGTTCCTAGAGACAGTATCCTTTTATTTAAATGAATGTTGGACAAAACATCTGAAAAAAATCAAAACTTTTGATCAATTAATAATCAAGGTTGGTAAAGTTTAAACCGATACATCTTTACTTACCTGTTTCTTATATATTGTATGTTATGCTTCCTTTTCTCTTCAACTTTAGGAAGGAAATATTAAATTTTTTATTTTTTATGTTTTCTTCCCTTTCACAACATTCTCTTCTTGCATGGCTGCTTGGTTGTCAATAGCAACAAGATTTAACTGTGAAAGCTCCACTATTTCACTTGAAGATGCATAAATAAGCCAGTTAGATGAAAGAAAAGGGAAGAAACTCACAACAGTACTAATAATGGTCAGTGTTTTACCAACCTAGAATCCTAGAGGTAAAAGAAGAGCAGATTTTATTATTTCTTTTTTGAATTAATGTCTTCTCTTCTGAAAGCATAAAATATCCACTTTAATGTGTGATTGTAATGTATATTTGCTTGTCTAATTTAAAATTAGGTGAATGGAGCCTTCTTTAAAAGGTAAGAGAAGAAAAAAATTCTAAGTTAAATTTGATTCAATTGAGACACTAATTTAACCATTGATCCAGAATGATTGCTCTGTATTTTAAAAGACACATATTACATTCGCTTGCTAGATATTTTGTTTAAGTTATAACAAATGAATATTCTGTTTTTATTGTTATTTTTAACTTAAAAAGAACTCACTATCTCTGGATGTTGACATGTTCTTAAAATTGAATGATGAAATGGATCAGATCTAATTTAAGCAAACAGCTAAAAATAAATCAAAGCATAAATACATTCTGGATCACATATTAGGAAAAACTGTTTATGACTCTGGTAAGGAATGAAACAGAAAAATATAAAAGGATACCGTTTCTTTAGTACCTTTTAACTGCCAATTTTGAGTAATATAATTTATCAAGAAAAATATTTTAAATTATTTTAAACAATGGCAAAACAAGTCAATAAAGAATAGCAAACATCATTATTTTCTAACTAGCTGTATTAGTACCAAGCCGACAAACAGTTCTATATAGTTTATTTCCTTATAATATCTTATTAGAAATGGATCACATTTCTTCCTACTTAACATAGATTAGCCTGTATGTACACAAATTTGGTAAATTTTATAGTAGAAATATGTATACCTGTTAAAACTTTTGCATAAAATTTTAGCCAGTATATCATATTTTAAAATTTGCATTTGAAAAATATATAAAACTGTACTTAAAAATTTTTTTAAATGTTAAACTTGGAATAAATTGCTTCCACACAGTCTGGGGTCTAGTCTCTATTGGTGGATAAGGAAATTTTCCTAGGCAATGATCATCACAATTTTTGTAAAGGTGCCAAAAATAAACGCTTTGCATGCATGCTTTTCTTTGTGTGTCTGTGTGCATGTCTGTGTGTCTCTGTGTGGTTTAGTGCACCACAAGCACCTCTAAAATGGAATTCATTAGTACCATATATCCAGAAAAATCTGCCCCTTTTTTTTCCGTGATAATTTGTTCCCCTACAGCCATTATAGAATGATGACCTGAGTAAACTCACACAACATTGCCAGCAAAGCCACTTGGTTATAACTTACAACTCTAGAACTCCCTCCTGCAGCTTGCCCTAGAACCACAGCTTCCATTCATCTAAGGGGCCTCCAGGATATTATACCCTTAACTATATGTGGTTAAAATTCATATAAGTTATAAGTGAAATTATAAGTCATATAAACCACAGAAATTAAATTATTCAGGGATTAACTTTTCTTGCCTGCTAAAACCAGGTTTACAGGTTTGGAGACAGCTAGGAGCTTTGGAAAGCATTAAAGAAAATGAGGAATAAGAAACCTTAAGGAACTAAGCCTTCTAATCCAAAGGTATACCTATTTTCTCATGTATAGCTTAATTACTCTAAAAGATTCTAAAATGTCCAAGTATTAGACCAAGTATAGCCTTTAGAAAGGAAATAATAGAAGCGGGAGACTGAAATGCAGATGTGGTTACCACATGACTCAGGCTGGAGGCACACAACTCCTAAGCAAGCAGCACAGCAGAATTCATACACTCCCTTGCAGGTGACAAATGCCAGGTACATAAAGGGAACGGTGTGCCCTTGCACTGCAAGTGGTTCTACTCCCTATCTCTAATCATCATATAGAACAAAACAAAGACTCCAAAAAGTTCTCCACATCTCAACTTTAAATTTTATGTTTTTCACTGTTGAAATAGTTGGTATTAGCCCTGCAAATGCTATTCACAGTTATGCAACTTGGAATGTTTGTAACACCAACATCCAGGACAACAGAACCCACAAGTTCATGTTAAGTAAGAACCTGGATGATCCCAACTTCTGGTGCACTACTTCATAAGTATTGAAGATATATAATTATTCATCAGACTTCAATATAAGGTTAGAGAACAGAAATCTAGGAAGTTCATACATTATCTTCATATTTTTATACTTTCTTCCCTAAAAGTAACTGTTTCAAAAATCACTTCTGCCTTATTTAGAAAATGAAACTGTAAACAAAGCAATGATGAATATTTTAATTCATCAATGAGTTTAAAAATCTATCCCAGGGACAAAGGAACTGAAAACCACCACTATCTTTCATTTGCACTTAGAACAATTTATCCAGTGGAAACTATAAACATAGTAATTATAGAAAATATAAAATCAACTCTAAACACTCAACATACATAAAAAATACAACTAAACATGAGTTGAAATGTGTGTTTTTCTATTAATGAACACTGGCTTTGTTATTTGTTGGCATGCAAACATTTGGCAGATAAGAGAAATGAGGACAGGCCAAAGAGTCTGTTGTTCCTAGGTTCACTGTATAAATGATGCCCAGAAGCAATGTTTGCATGTGTCCTCCATATCCCAAGCCATAATTTGCATGGAAATGAAAGGGTGAATAGCAAAATGGAGAAGAGGTTATATATATTTTATACTCCAATGCATACAAAATTGATACTAAAATATCTCTTTACAGAACCCACTTATAGTGGAGCTCAAGGAACACCAATCTGCACTCCATTTACAACATGTCTGGGTACCAACTCCATCAATCGCTGACTGATCTTTAAAATATATATTTAAAAAATAAAATAAATGAGGACTGGCTTTTAACCTACTAAATAATACAGCAAACTTTAGGATGATTTTTAGTGACTCCAACTTGAAGTTCTCTAACTTGGAACTGTCTATACAAATCTCTATAATAGTTTTTACCCTTCACAGCTAGATATAAAAACTAGCCCTGCACGAATTGCACTTTTAAAGTAAGTGTCTCATCTCACATTGGAGAAACGTCCATAAAATGACTTTTCAAAACCACCACTGGCTTCATGACTGAAATGTGATTGTGGCCCCTTCCACTCTATCACTCCCCACTCTGTGAAGGACTGCATGAAAGTCTTTCAAAACTATGTATAGTAAAAGCCATGCTTTTTTCTCTGAAATAAGTTTGTGTTTTTTCCCCTAGTAAACAACATGAATTATTTAAGTAATAACACTTCCATTTTTCCTTTGGCTACTAGAGGCAAAGAGCCAAATTATAAGACATATTTAGTTTCCTATGGCTTACATTTCTGCAGTTTATTAATGCTCTTTCCAACATGTTTTATTTTAACCCTCTTATTCCCTTTAGTCCTTGTTAATTATTTTTATATTTTATTGCATGAAGTCCTAGAAGTTAATTTATACTTTTCCAAACAAGAAAAGACATGAAAATGAAATAAATAAACCAATTCTATTTATATTTCAAGGTATCTTCTAAAGAATCAAAAATAGAAAGTGACTGAACAGAAGGTTTCCACACTGCAATGTTAGCTAAGATTTATCCTTCTTTGAATCACATATTTTATGTAAGAAAATTTATAACAACAAAATGAAAGCTCTCCAGGGCTAGGATTGTGGCTTGGTGGCAGAGCGCTTGCCTACTATATGTAAGGCACTGAGTTCAATTCTCAGCATCTTATAAATAAATAAAATAAAGGTCCATTGACAACTAAAAAAATTTTTTTTAAATGAAGGCTCTTCAATTACTATACTAATATAAAGATAGGAGATCTCTGTAATTCTCCCTTATCTAATTACATTTAACAATGATAATGATATACACATAGAAATGTTCATTGTAGTGTATTTTATAAAAATACAATATTGAAAATAAGTTAGTGTACTTAATCAGGATTATTGTGGTACATCTACATAATAGCATACTGTATAGCCATTTAAAAGAATAAGTCAGTTTACATGAACTGATAATAAATGATCCTTATACGAAAAAATCAAGATACAGAATGGTTTTTACTTCATGCTATAATTTTATGAAAAGGGTAAACTTTGGAAATGTTTAGAATTATCTTCAAAAATTAATAGAAAATAGTGGTTTTCTATTGGGAGTTGGAAATAGATGTTAGAAAAACAGGTAAGTAAGGCTATCTTTTCTCTCTCTCTCTCTCTCTCTCTCTCTCTCTCTCTCTCTCTCTCAATATTTCTTTTAATTTTTTACTTAAACATGCATGTCTTCCTTTTTAAGAAGATGAGTTAAGTTGATAATTCCAATGAAGACTAGAATAACTAAAGGAAAAAATATATGCCCCTACAATTTTAATTCACTTTTTAGGCATATTTTTGGTACAACAATGTCTGAACATTTTCTGCAATTCTTTTAATCACAATAGGATCTCCAAAAGTGGTGCTCAGATGTCAGAATTCTACATACTCCTCCCTAATAGACAATGGTTTAGAAAAAAAGTATACACCATATACATAAGTATATAAATTATGGCTGAAATATGCAGATAATAAAAGATCAATGATTTAAGCAATTCCTAAGTGCATCTTTCTTAAAGGCAAATAAAAATCCACATCCATAAAATGCAGACAGAGCAATAGAGAGGAAGCTATGGGGAGATCTGACAAATCTCACTGCATTCTCCCAACATCAGCCAATTGCCACTGATCTGAGTGGAAACCGATGAAAAGTAGGAATAGTCAGAGGGTTTTCTTAGGAAAAAGTAGGAATCAGAGCATCCTAAAAATCAAGCAATAGATTAGACTCTAAATATGGGTTTTCCAGAGCTGTGAGTCAATATTGGCATCCATTTTCTTTCCATTAAACTATTTACTACCAAGTAAAAAAACCACTGACCAATCAATCAAAACTACAAGTGTATACATCATTTGACTATATATAAAAATTGCCCTGTAGAAATATTAGAATGCAGGCAAAACAACATTTTTTCAACATTACACTCAAGGTTATTTTAGATTCAAAGTAATATAAATGTCTTTCAATAAAAGATAGGTTAATAAATCATGTATAGTTATAAATGAAATACTATAAATCCATAAAAACTAAGGAGGCTTTTTTACATACAGATGATAAAGGAAGACCTTCAAGATGTTCCATTTAGAAAAAGAAACAAGGGACAGAACAGTATATAGTATGCTTTCATTTGTATAAAACAGGCAGGTTACAGGAAAAATATAGGAATCTACCCATAAATATTTAAAATATTTCTTAAAGATACACAAAAATACTTGCCAATACTTATTTCTCTAAGGAGGGATATTTGAGGAAGTGAGTACATCTTACAAAATAAATTAATATTTCAGAAAGATAGATGGGAAAAACTTTAAACCTATACAGAATTGTCAGGAAAAGACAGAAGTGCCTGATTGTGGTGGAGGGTATAGTAATGAGATTTAGTCCACTAGAGCCATTCTTTCTAGCCCTTTCTTTTCTCCCACAACAACAAAGGTCCAATCCTGTGCTGAATCTTTCTTACTGTAGCATGCTGCAGGTAGTCACTCAATATCACTGTCACCTGAAAACCATATGGTTGGTTCAGCTGACCCAGAATGCATAGAATATGAGTTCTACAGATAAAAAGCACCAAATAGAAATGTTATACGATATTCTACTTGCTACAGGAGGATGGGTAGGTGGGGAAGTTGATCAAAACTTTCTAAGTAGCAGACACAGAATGTTGTTTTGGAAATGGGAAGTGCCTCCTTGGTCCTGGTTTGTTCCAACCTGGGCACTTTCAAACAGCACATCCCTGTGGCAGGAACATTAAGGCAGATCCAGCTGCTGAAACTGCAGAGACTAGGGTGCTTCCCTTTCTTCGCCCTGGTCTTTCAGTTTGGGAGGTACTAAATTCTAATCCATAAAGATTAAGACTGCCCAGATTAACTTTAGAGGATCTCAGGAAATCAGTGGATCTTAATAGTATTATTATAAAGATCAGTTCTAATCAGGGAAAAGAGTGAAAGAACAAAGTAATTTCTGTGAAACTTAACTTTGAAGACTACATACACTCAAAAGTTACCTGTATGAAAAGGTCAAGCTTCTTCAACACAGCTTTTAGTTTGGAATCTGCATTCCAAGACCACTCGAAGTTACTCAAAATACAAGGTGTTCTTAAACAACCTTTCAAAGGAAGTGGTAGTTAAATAAACTTGGTCAAAAGCCTTACTTCCTAGGGATTGGGGGATTCAGGTTGAGTGCTGAAAGTAATTACAAAATTATCCACTGCCTTGCTTTTATTCCCATCTCTCTCTCTCTCTCTCACACACACACACACACACACAAATCTGCATTTCTTACTGCAAAATTCTAAGGGGAAGCTAATAAATGTAGAACAATGAACCATGCTCGGATTCCCTAAGATAGACTGAGAACCCTGTTATTGGGCCCAAATGTCTCAGAAATGCTCAACCAAATGGAATAGACATGGCTGATATGGCTCTGAAAGGTCGATCCCACTCCCAGACTCCCAGTTACATCTGGGGTACCTAAGATTGACAGGTATAAAAATATTTCTTTATGTGTAAAGCACTAATTCCTGTTCAACACAAGTTGCTCGAGTTGTTAACTAGAAGTAGAAAGGCACTCATTAGGAGTAACCTCTGTGTAGGGGGGAAGCCTACACGTGGCCTTCCAAGATGATACCGAAATTTCTAATTTAAGAGTTGGCAGGTATATATCTCAGTAGTAGAACTCTTGTCTAGTATGTGTGCAAGACTCTGGTTTCCATTGCCAGCACGGGGAGAAGTAAAATCTAATTTATTCTTAATTATTTTTTTAAAAAGTTCAAAATGTAAATAATCAAAAAAGATATAATTTATCTAATTTTGTAACTAGGAATGGGAAGTCAATGACCAGAGTAGGGAGCAAAGATTAACAAAGCATCTTCCTTTTACAAGACTGAATTTCTAAACTGGGATGCAAGTAAGAAATTAAATATGACATTTAAATATTTTACATGTGACATTTAAATATTTCATTTACTTAAAAACATCACTCTGCTTAAACTAATAATAGTCTTTTCATTAGAAATGCAGAAATAATTCAATAATTTGCTCATCATTCTTTCCAATATTCATAGTAATTATGTTATCCACTTAAAATTACAAGACAACCCAAAATAGATTCAGAATGAATTACTATTTCACAGTCCCTATGTTTCATGAATCTATGTTTAGCTAAAGCTGATAACAATCTAAATTTTCACTTCATATGGCATTTGTACAGTTGTAGCCTTTATTAAATTTGGGGATGAAACAGGAGGAAATGAGGTTCAGAACTAAAAAAGCAAAATGAACTGTAGGTGTTGGTTTTATATCTTCTTAAAATCCCTAGCAGAAATATATAACAAAACACCTGCATTTTTCCTGGTCTTTAAGGATAAATGAGATAAAACCATTTTTATTCATACTATTTCCTTCAGAAACCACAAAATATTCACTGACAGCCAAAGAACTCAGAAATTAAATAGCTTTGTTGAAACCTAGAACTAGTGGTTTTCTTTGCAACTCTAGAAAGTGCTTTCAACAACAACAACAACAAAATACTACTGTCATAAGCCACACACATATGGCCAAATCTCCAAGCAAAGAGAAAATCAACCATACAGGAAAACAGCATCTAGATCCTACATGTTCTTTTTGCCATTAGGAAGTTCTCAGATGGAGTTTAGATCTATAATGTACCTTGGAAATATACTTGTACAATAAGAAAACTGTAGCTAAAAAATGTTAGCTAGCTAATTGGGGACAAAAGTCTAAGCTTGAATTTAGGTGTCCCAAATTATCTAGTAAAGAATTGTTTTCACAGCATACACAGCTTTCTAAAATAAAACATACAATCCCTGAGAAATCTCTATTACAGAAGTATCCACATAGTAGGGAAAGAGAAACAGTTAATATAATTAAAATGAAATGTGCCATTAAGATTATGGAAAAGTCAAAGAACCAAATAAATACAAAGCAAGAAACAGAAGTATTTTGTGACAATTTCTGAGTGATTAAGGTGCTGTGTGTTGTCAATATGTAAGAATAAATGTATAGAAATAATAAAAACCTTGATATTATAAAGAGCAACATTAACATTCAATAAAAGGAAAGCCCATGACAATTAGAAAATCAAATTTTGAATTTTGGGTATGCAAGAGATCTATGTATGAGTCAAGAACAGAAAACAAAGAATCAAAGAATAGAAATAAGTCAAGAATATGAGCTAAAAAGGAATTAAGAAAATACAACCTTCCTATTTCTGGAATGGATCATGCTTTCCCAGCAGGGCAGCAATGTTGGGACAGAATATTGGGTGGAACAGGCAGGAAGCAGGAGAACATACTCTGTGTCCATTTGGGTAGCACCTCTGATCCATCCTTCCTTAGAGGGAAGGAATGGAAATTCCCTAGCTGAATGTGGCTTTGTGGCTTGACATAGTAAGCCAGAAGGGGTGGTTTACCAACTAAAGCAACCTACAGTGTTAGTCTTTTCAAAGATGTCCAAGGAAAGGAGGATAGTAAGTAAAAATGAAATGCGTCCTGTTTTGTGTAGATATGTACATCTGACCTGCATGACTATTGGGCCAAATGTCTCACAAATGTGCAACCAAATAGAATAAACATTCACAAAACTATCACTGCACTAGGGCATAAGGTCTAATAAATAATATAATAAGGGTACTTCTGTTCCACCCACTTGTGTACACACGTAAGAAATAACTGAGAGGTTCTGAGCATGGGTGGGAATAGTCCCTTTTGCTTTACTGTGCTTAAAAAAAATTTTTTTTTTGAGACAGGGTTGCTAAGGCTGGTTTTGAAATTGTGATCCTCCTGTCTCAGCCTCCCGAACTGCTAGGATTACAGGTGTATACCACCAAGCCTTGCCGCTACACTGTTTTGAAAAAAATTTCCAAAGTGAGTCATGAGAAGGAAAGAGAACCAGGGCACTTTTGATGAGGAAGAGAAATTGCTCCTCCTGGAAAAGAATGTTGAAATTATCTAGGGGTCAAAAAGCTAAAAGTATTTTTTAATTAAATTTCCTAAAAGCTGTTTGGAATTTTTTAAAATAGACAATCCATTACAAAATTTAATTGTTACAGAATAGCAGACATTTTCCTTGAATAAATGTTGTAACAAGCTTATAATTTCATAATGGTTTTCTTTGAAAACCAATCAGAAATATTCCATTCATCCCAGCCTCTTTTTAGTGCCGACCTATCCTTTCAGCTGACCTCTTGCCCCCACATTCCTCTACCTGTTTATATCCAAACAAAGATAGGCAGAACTCTGAATTGACACTTAGACCATCTAAGATTCTGGAAACAAAATACACAGGAAAACGCATCTCTGAATTTATTTGTACAACCTTGCCATCCTCAATGTAAATGGTAAAGAACAATTTGGACCTTTTTAATTTAAAGAATTTTATTTTATTGAAACAGAGAACTTTTCAAGGATTTTTAATTTGCACAGCATAAATGCAAAAAAAATACATATATCATGTCTAACAAATGAAGACTCTGACTGCACAGATGTCCCTCTACAACATTGTTTTCAGTAGCAGTGTTCCTTTACATTTAACTTTACTGAATACATACGTGGTCTGTACTCAGTGCCAAAGACAGTTTTAAGTACCGTACAGATTATAA
Source organism: Ictidomys tridecemlineatus (assembly GCF_052094955.1). Lineage (NCBI taxonomy): Eukaryota > Metazoa > Chordata > Mammalia > Rodentia > Sciuridae > Ictidomys > Ictidomys tridecemlineatus. Next base: position 97,557,183 of record NC_135485.1, read on the forward strand.
CTCTTTTAAACCTTGGGATGGTCCTTGAGGTTATATACAACTTTGGATTCATTTTAGAGATAAGGAAAATAAAGCACAGAAAAGTTGAATTACTTGTCCAAGGCTACATAGCTAAGAAGAGGTAGAACTGGAAATGAAATCCAGGCAACCTAGCAACAGTGTGCAAGTCCCTCTGCATCACTCTGGCTTTCAAACGTTTACCAAATGAAAACAAATTGATTTCGCAAAATTATCTTATACATTTTTCTAGCATTACCATTTCAATAATTAACTCATGCCATGTTGCAGTTTTCTCAGGATCTTAAGGAATAACAAGAGGGAAAAGACAAGTAGTATCAAATACTATATTTGACAACTTATCATACTTGAAAGAACAAAATAAAGGTATAAAAACAATAAAAGTGTCCTGTATCTGATAGGAAAGCTCCTATGTAGACAGTAAAACCCTAGAAAAGCTCTTGAATGGTTGTTTTATAATGCTTCTATAATTCTGAATGGTCTCTGCACTCATTCAGATTCAGAATTACCAAGTTAGCACATATTGAATACAATTTGATTACTCTATAGAGAAAAAGAAAAAAGAAAAAACAGCTCCTAGAGATGCTTCCTGGGGAATTCCATATCAAGGAACCTCTCAGAGAGCTGAGAAGTGTTCTGCTTGGAATTCTTTTAGCACACCTGGCAGAGAGCCTGCGTGCTCCAATTGGCTGCCTTTGGGAAGGTGCACTCCACTGCAGTCCGGGGCATTCTGCCAAAGCAGGCTTGTCCTGGGTGGGGTTGGGAGACTGCGTGAACCTCAAGGCATTTCAACATTTGATTTGGGAGTTTCCTGCAAATTACAGCAGCAAAGAAGGAAGAAACTATCTCAAATCCTGCAAAGAGACTAACCATTTTTGTTTGGGAGGGTTATGTTTATGTATTGGGCCAACAGAAGGATCCTCTCTTTACCCTTTGGTTATTACAGCCTGGTGGCTCCTCAGATTCCACACCTGTTGGCCTCCAGCTGTGTAAATACTTCTGACACACTGATATAATTGGCAGAAGCCTAAATTCCATCAGGTATTATCCTTCTTTTTGACCATTTTCCCTTCAAAACTGAACAGACTAATCAGTAGGGACACCTGAGCTTTGCCTAGTTCTTTCATTTACTGGAAATTGGAGTTACCACTATTTCCCTTTAACAGGAGGCAATGGACCAACTGTGCAAAGGGTCTACATAGAGGCTTGCACATAGTAGGTAGACAAGAATTATTCCCTTCACCTCATCCCTGATTAGAGACAATAGGCTATGTATGCAATTAGAATCAACCTTTAACTCTCATTTCCCCTCCTTCACAAAGTTAAGGATAAACATCACAAGCATTCTTAAAAGTTTAAAGATGGGCTGGGATTGTGGCTCAGCGGTAAATCACCCGCCTAGCTCGGGTGGGATCCGGGTTGGATTCTCAGAACCACATAAAAATTTTTAAAAAGGCATTGTGTTGTGTCCATCTACAAAAAAAAAAAAAAGATTCTCTCTCTCTCTCTCTCTCTCTCTCTTAAAAAAAAAGTTTAAAGAGCTGAAGGAAGTTCTGCCTTTCCTGAAATTAAATTTACCTGAATCTTCACATTGCCAATCCATCTCTAAGACAGGTTCCTCCACTACCTGTCTCCACAGTCTTACTCTATTCATCTAAGCTGCTGCTTTATTAGTGTCTATGTCCTAATGTGAAGCTCAACTTGGTTCCCATCATTTCACCAGATGTACAAACCTAGTACACTAAAGATGCTTCAGAAGTTTATTTCATCTTTTGGAGTTTTGTTTGATTGTTCTGCAGGAAGACTGGGATAAAATTCTGAGATCCATATCTAGGTAAAATTTGGAAACAAATTTCTAAATTTCTAATTTTTTTGTGATATGGCTCTGATTTTTACCATTCATATATCCACTTTTATTTTTGGGGGGGAAAAACAGAAATCAGTGTTCTGATTTAATATTTTTTTACATGAGGTTGATGATTTGCAGAACTTACAAATAATGCTTTTTCAGATTTTTTTTTTTCCTGATCATATTGGGTGGTCTGCTTAAAGCATTGTCAATACAACTTCTCTTCAAAAAAGATTTATGAATGGGCTACTTTATACAACAGTTATGGTGAGGATTTTATAAGTACTCTACGATTATGAGTTTATTTAGTGTAAATACAGTCTAGACTCATTATCTTAACCTATCTCAAAGCCTGGAGCAAAGAATGGTATAAGCTTGATGAAAACATAGGAGGTGGAGATATTGGGGACAAATGCTAAAATGAACATCTTAGATGGCTCCCCATGGAAAACAAAGCTTCTTAACTAAACAGGTGGTTCAGGTTGAAAAGGTACAGAATAACCAGTTGGATACTGTATTTGAAAGCCCATGTCAGAACTGCATAGCCAAGACTTGCTCAGAAATTATGAGCTCTCCGATGTGTGGAGCGAAGCACTGAATGATGGTATAAAGCCCACCTCCCAGCCTGATACTCACGTTGGCACTGTCCCCAGGACTGGCGAGCCCAGCCCCAGCAGCAGTCAATCCTCCCACCATAACGACATAGGCCAATAGATGACACTATTTGCCTGGGCCACCTACCAAACAAACAAAAAATATAAATAAACAAAGACACTTTTAAAGTTAAAACTAATTCCCTCTTTGTTATTGTTTTAGATCACATCCACAATTTTCTAAAATTTATGCCTGCAGAAATTAAAGGTTAAAACACCTTCACAGAAATAGTTCTGCTATGGTCCAATTTTAAACACACACCCTCACCAAGTACACAGGGACAGGGAATAAAGGGGGAGAAGATCCTTTCTTAACTAGAAAGAGCACTAGCTAAAACCAAGAATCCTCTAGGCTGCCATTCACAGGGTGGTTTTCGAAGCTTGAAATAAAACAGATTCCTCAAAGACTCACACCTGTTATGGGGGCAGGGAGCCAGTTTTGACTGATTCATTGTAAACTAAAAAAAGTATTAAATAATGCAAGACTTGTCAAAGAAAGAATTTTTACTATATGAATGGCAGATGTGGGAAGGGCAGAAAGAGGAGAGTCCTCAAAAATCAAATGCAACAGGGCTCTTTTGGAGATATAACTGGAAAAAGAGAAAGAAAAAATTGTACTAGAAAAAAAGTCTAAACAAAACCAAGGAGAGTTTAAGGTGTAATTGACATCTCAAGTACCCTATGGCTTGAAACTTGCCTGTATCAACAACTCATATTATCTTCCTCTCCAAGGTAAATAATACCTAAAGAAAGTATGCAATTTCAAGATACAGATTTATTCACTAGATCACACTTGGATATGTTATTTGCTAAATTGTTCCCTTAAGTGACATTTTCCTCTAGGAAGATTAACGTTTTAATTGGCTTTTAAAGACATCTTTTAGAAGCTATATTAATATTTTGTGTGCCTAAGACGTGGTGTATTTTTTGTTGTAAATGTGTGTGCAAGGAATGCACACCATACACAAATGTAGGCCAAAAATATATATACTTTAAAAAATAAAATAAAAAGGCTTAACCTCTGGTTGCTACTCACTTTTCCTTAAACTCTCCTTAGCTTTTCAATTTCCTTTGCTTTACCTGCCTTTTCTACCCCCAGGCCCAAAGTACAAAATAACCCCCGACTTTCTATTTCCTCCGACCAGGTGGTAAACAAGCTTTTCTCAGCGCTCCACTGGTTCCCCTCTGTTCCCCTACAGGTACAAGAAAGCCAATCAATCGTGCGATTGATTCGTTCCGAGATTGCAGGTAAAACAGGTGCGGCATCTTCAGGGCTGCCAGAGACACACAGAGGTGGGTGGGGATAGGGGGGCGCTTTAGGAGGGCGACTGGATGGCGGAGTGGCCCAGGGCAAAACCTCTCCACCAGCAGCCTTCAGTGCGCAAGGTGATCTGGTCTGTAATCTCGAGGAGGTGAGGGGACCGAGCACGCCCTCCTAACCGACACTCACACTCTTGTCACTCCCTTTCACGCACACCAGAGAGGATCCAGCGGCCTGGGAAACAGCAGGGCGCTGCGCACTGCAACCGAAGGACCCGCTGAGTGACAGCGGAGACTGATCCCTGGGTTGTTGGAACCTGTCAGAGCACGCAGCAGTCTGGCTCGCCGGAGGTCTGAGGAGCAGTGCGGTGTGAGCTCTTGCCGCCTCCCCCCTACACACACACACACACACACACACACACACACACACAGGAATACACACGCGCGCGCGCGCATACCCAGGCATAGGCACACACGCACACTCATTAGTAGCGTCTCACTGTGTCTTTATTTTGAGACCCCTCCCTGGAGAAGACCAAGTGGGAAGACAAACAGGTCCTGGTAACCCAGTCGCTTCTCCCCCCCCCCCCGCAGTCTTTGTGTGGATAGCCCTGACAGCTCCGAGCTGTGATTTCCTCCTGGTCACCTGAAACTTTCCCTACCGAAGCGTCGTGTAAATCCTGAGCGAGTTCCCGGGTCAAGGGATGTCCCCGGCGTCACCTCTACTTTAAGGCGAAACCGCGCCCTCAAGCTGTGATCCTAGTTTGCAGCCTCTCTTCTCCCCCCAGTCCCAATTCCCGAGCCCTGAGCCGGGATGAGCCGCTCGCCCAGCCGCGGAACCGCCCTCTAGGAGCCGGGACTCGAACCCGGCGCAACGTCTCCAGTCCCTGGCAGGCCCTCGGAGAGGCTCGATGACTATACTCCCGCGAACCTGCGCGGTGGCCCAACTTCTGGGCCGGAGAGTAGCTTCTCCGGCTGCGTAAACCCCACGGGGAGTGGAGCCCCAGAACTGCGAGTGTGAAATTAGCGCGGGAAGGAGAGGGCGCCCCGGGGCCCAACTCACCTCCCGTCGAACTCGGCAGCCGTCTGCAGGTAGAGCGAGGACAGGAGCGCCAGCGCCAGGGGGAAATTCATGTTGGGCGGCGAGTCCCGGGAGTGAGAGTCGCCGAGCGCCTGGAACAGGTTGAGGTTGCTGGGCGCGGGGGAAAGGCGCACTCTCCTCCTCAGCTCCCCAGAGAAACTGCAAGTCGCGGGAACCCCGTACCGCCTTCGCCTCGGCTCCTGCTGCCACTCTGGAAGCAGAGAGGCGCGACGCGAAGCCCGAGCAGGTCTGCGGCGCGGCTCCCGGAGCCCCCTCCGGCTCCCTCCCCGCGAGGGGAGGCGCTGCAGGGGGAGCTGCACCGCTCGCTCGCAGGGAGGGGCGCTAGGGGCGGGAGGGGCGCGTGCGCCTGACTCCCAGCGCTCCCAGCTTCAGCACTGGGTGGGGGCTCTCTGCCCCTCCCAGGGGCCCAGCAGCTCCTGCGGCTCCGGGGCTCGTAATCTATGGGAAGCCAGCGTCTCTACACGGCGGGCCAATCGGGGCGAGCCCGAGGCTGGTAGAAAAGTTGCAACCCTGGCCTGGGAGAGAAAAATAGGGTGCTCATCAGGAAAGGGTGAGCAGGCAAGGAAAAGGGGCCCGAGGCATAGGTGCACTCCCCGCGGGTTTCGCCCAAACAGGTGGTGACCGCAGTGGAGAACCAGAGCTTTCACCCGAGGGCAGAGAAACCCAAGATGAGAAAGGTTTGTGGGGTGGAACTGAGCAGTGTCTGCATTCAGTGAAACCACAGCAGGACTTGGGCAAATTAGCGAAGGCAAACTCTAGGAGTTTGCTTCTCCCGCAGAATTGGCAAAGGTGTATATATGTATGTATGTATATGTATGTATATGTGTGTGTGTGTGTGTGTGTGTGTGTGTGTATATATATATATATATATATATATATATATATATATATATATATATATATATATATATATATATATAACCAGCAGAAGGAAATGTTTGGCTCTCCAGTCGAGTTTTGAAGAATCGTGCAGACTGTTTCTATCTTCTCCAGCTCAACTCGGAGCACGTTGTACTGCTGCCCCTCTAGGGGCAAATGCCTGCCAGAAAAAGAGGGTCATTACTGCTTAATCTTGTGGTGTCTCATCTTGCGGGATCCTTTAGAAACCATTTTAAGTAATCATTACTCTGTGGTTTCAGAGTAAAAAAAAGTATCTTACTAAAGGACTATGTTCAAATGAAAACACATGATTATCCTAAAAGGCACGTTAAAACATAAGTCTGATCAAATCACTCATCTTTTCTAACCCTACCCCAAATGGCTTCTCCTGTCTCTTCCCCAAGCACACGGCCTCCTTGTCTTTCTAGCACATTCGAGGCATGCCCTCTCCTTGGGCCATTGACTGTTTGCTCTGCCTAGACCAGATAACTGCATACATGGCTCACATCCTCACTTCCTTCAGTCTTTGTACAAATGCCCCCTCTCTGAGGGGCCAACAGTAACCACTCTCGAAAATTGAAACTTGCTTTCTCCTGATGCCCCCTACCCTATTTTTGTCTTTTCCTAATACTATTCGTTTTCTATTTACTGAATAAGTTGCTTATTTCTTGTTTGTTTACTCGCCCCCCCACCCTCTCCCGCAAGAATGAAAGCTCTACAAGGGCAGGTATCTTTGTTTAGTGCTTAGATCAGTACCTGGCACATAGTTGGTGTTCATGAATGTTTGTTGAATGAATTTATGAATTTCTTATATTACAAGCCCTCCCCCTTTCTTTTTGAGGTTTCTGCAACTTCAAATTGTTAATGGAAACTTCTGTGGCAGAATGACCTTACTACCCTGATCTCTCCGTGTGTGTAAAAACAGGAATTTTCTGCAAGAAAAGGAAAAATAAATGGTTCCAACTTAAACTGACTCTTTGATTTCCAAGTTGTTTTCTGTTAGCAAAACAAGTTTCTATTTTAATCTCAGGAAATATCCATGCCAATTCAGATTTGGGACATTATTTTAGGCAAACAGCTTGGTGTCATCCATTTCAGATCCTTCTAATGAAGTCCAAAAATGTAAAAGTCAAAATATTTTTTCTGTGGAAAGTCAGATTTTTGTAAGTGTAATGTAGGCTTGGTTCCATGCTCCACTGGCTACTCCTTAGCTGTTTTTTTTTTTTTTATTGGTTCCTGCATTAAATTTACAAATAAACTCCACCATAGCAATGGACGATTAGGAGGAAAAAGGTCAACCTGCAGGCTAAAAACCTGGAGACAGAAGGGAAAGTGGTAGAGCAGAGAGGTGAACATTGGATTCGTATTTCAGCAGAAGTGTAATGCTCCATCTGCATGCTTCTCCTTCTCTCCCTAGTAGTATATTTTCTTTGGCCTGGCAATTACTCCATCTTCCTTCTTCATTTGGGCAATTCCCACTTATCCTTTTGATTGAAGCTGATACTTATCCAGGATTTTTTTTTTTTTTGTACTAGTGATTAAACCTAGGGATGCTTTACCACTGAACGACATCCCCAACCCTTTTATTTTTTATTTTAAGTTGATTAGGGCCTTGCTAAGTTGCTGAGGCTGACTTTGAACCTACCATTCTCCTACGTTAGCCTCCCTAGCCACTGGAATTATAAGCGTGTACCCGGTTTACCTAGGACCATTTCTAACATTTTATTTGGTTAACTCCTGTAGTACATACTTCTTGCAGTACATTCCACACCGTCTACCACTAGGGGGCCCTGGAGAGACATTAGTCTAACCAATAGGAGGACAAGGGCAGCTACTACATACATCCTTTGTGCCCAGGTCACTGACTGGCACAAAGCTTAAATGCAATAAATATTAAATGGAACAGATTGAATTGAACTGAACTATGCCTGGTAAACTTTAGCTTCTTCCTTGAGTAAGCAGTAACTAATTATGTTAGTCTTTGTTGAATCAGAATAAGGAGACCTCTAAAGGACTTCCAAAGTCTAATGTGTTATTTTGTTGCGGTGATGACCACCTGTGATCATTTAAAACCTGAGGTGGAGAACCCATGGAAGTGTCATTTCACTACTCAGTCTGTTGGTTTTGTTGTTAATGTTGTTGTTGTTCAATGCTGGGGATTGAACCCAAGTTCTCACACACACTACCACTGATCTACATACCCAACCCTTCAATCTCAGTCTTAAAACAAACAAGGAAGAATGAGATCAAGTTGGGCATGGTGGTGCACACCTTTAATTCCAGCAACTCCGGAGGTTAAGGCAAGAGAATTGCAAGTTCCAAGCCATCCTCAACAAATTACCCAAACCCTAAGCAACTCAATGAGAACCTGTCTCAGAATTAAAAAATAGAAAAGACTGACATGTAATCAGTACCAAAAAAAAAAAAAAGAATGAGATCAAATGTCCAACTTTTAGGGATGACTGAATTTAGCAAGTAGGACAAACTTTTGTTTAGTTTTCTGTCACATAATGTCACCTTGCAAGTAGTAATCCCAGTTTTCTCATTCACAAATAATTTTCTGTCATTTGTTATGAGTTAGGATAGAAAAAATAAGAAATATGTGAAGGAGACATAAAAGAAGGCCAAGGAAATGAGATTTTAATTCAGAAATTCTGCTTGTCTAGGCTCGTCATTCCCTAGACCAGTCTCTTTCCCAAGTCTGTTACTCCCAAATTCCTGGGAAATTCATAGATTTACCTGAGCACTGCTAATTAGCCCCCATTAAATAGATTAAGTAAGAAATGACATTTTTAAAAACCTATAATTTTGGGGACTTTTCAGCATTATCTAACCATCAGATAATAAAGACCATGCATATCAGCCTAAGGAAATTGACCACCATACATGGTCTTGAGATCACCAGACTGATATCATTCCTAAATACTTTTCCATACCCACTCATTACCAAGTTTTCTTTAAAGGATCTGGGAACCCCCAAAAGGCATCTCTTACTCTTGAGATAGCCCTCATTCTCCCTTGAATGTATGTATATTCTTTGCTTTACCCCAAAAGACACCTCTCTCTCTTTCTCTATCTATATATACATATGTATGTATAAATGTATACACACACACATATATATATATGAATGACAGCAGAATGCATTACAATTCTTATTACATATATAGAACACAATTTTTCATATCTCTGGTTGTATACATAGTATATTCACACCAATTCGTGTCTTCATACCTGTACTTTGAATAATAATGATCATCACATTCATCCATCATTAATTACCCCTGCCCCCTTCCTTCCCCTCCAACCCCTCTGCCCTATTTAGAGTTCATCTATTCTTCCCATGCTCCTACTACTATCCATTCATATAAACATTCAGCATTTGTTTTTTGTTTTTTTTTTAATTTTTAATATTTATTGTTTTTAGTTTTCAGTGGACACAACATCTTTGTTTGTATGTGAGGCTGAGGATCGAACCTGGGTCGCACGCATGCCAGGCGAGCGCGCTACCGCTTGAGCCACATCCCCAGCCCCGGCATTTGGTTTTTTGGGATTGGCTGACTTTACTTAGCATTATCTTCTCTAACTCCATCCATTTACCTGCAAATGCCATGATTTTATTCTCTTTTATTGCTGAGTAATATTCCATTGCGAATATATGCCACATTTTTTTTATCCATTCATCTGTTTAAGGACATCTTGGTTGGTTCCACAGTTTAGCTATTGTGAATGTGCTGCTATAAACATTGATGTGGCTGTGTCCCTGTAGTATGCTGTTTTTAAGTCCTTTGGGTATAGACTGAGGAAAGGGATAGCTGGGTCAAATGAATCAATAAATGGGATGAACTCAAACTAAAATTTTCTTCTCAGCAAAAGAAACAATCTGTGAGGCGAACAGAGAGCCTACATCGTGGGAACAAATCTTTACGCCTCATATATCAGATAGAGCACTAATCACTAGGGTACATAAAGAACTCAAAAAGCTAGACACCAAAACAACAACAACAACAATAACTCAATCAATAAATGGGCCAAGGACCTGAAGAAACAGTTCTCAGAAGATAATGTACAATCAATCAACAAACACATGAAAAAATGTTCATCATCACTAGCAATTAGAGAAATGCAAATCAAAATCACTCTAAGATTTCATCTCACACCAGTCAGAATGGCAGCTATTATGCGTACAAACAAGCATAAGTGTTGGCAAGGATGTGGGGGGAAAAGGTACATTCATACATTGCTGGTGGGACTGCAAATTGGTGCAGCCAATATGGAAAGCAGTATGGAGATTTCTTGGAAAAATAGGCATCTCTCTCTTAAGACTGCCTCCATTCTCCCTTGACTGTGGATCTACTTTCTCAAATCTCTGTCTGTACCCCTGACTGGCATGTGCTGAAATTCTTTTCTGTCACTTAACTCAAGGACCCTGTTGTCCTGAGTCGAGTTCTCCCTTCTCTCCAGGAACTTCTCAGACTCTTCTACAGACTCTTCTCCTACAACAGTTATAGGGTGATATGGATAAATAATAAAATAGGATCAAACAAACCTCACTTCAAACATTTAGAGATTAGAAGATTGTATTTAGCTTTTTTTTTCAATAAACATTTATTAGGAGCCTATGATATGCCAGTCATTTTTAGATACTAAGATTTTAGCTAGGAACAAAGTAAAGTCCTGCTCAGAAGGAGCTTATATTCCAATGTGAAAAAAAAATAGTGCTATGAAAAGAAGAAAAAGGTACAGGGAGAGCATAAAGGGAGGTTAAGGAGATAGGAAGTGATGAGGGTGTGCTTTCAGATGGAGTGGTTTGATCACTTCTGGAGAGGTGACACTTAAGCAGTAACTGAATGAAGTGAGGGAGAGTCACATGAAGTGGGGCCCAAGTGGGGTCTAGGCAGAAGGCAGAGCAAGATGCATTTTCTCCATCAAGTTCTGAGATGACTTCTTGTAGTCAGTGCCTATAAACTGTTCAACAAGCTATTGTTAGCACTACCCCACATGCAGTCTAGTGACACAGGCACAAGAGTATTTCTATGGAAAAAAATCCTCCTGTTAAGAGAAGAATACACACAGAAATTCTGACTCTCAGCTGGAAGAATTTTAGAGACTTTGCTCTGGCAGTGGAGAAAGTACTTTGGTCAGACAATAAGGTCACACTGGCTTCTCGTAAAGGGGTTACTTTGTAATCTTTCTTAGCCACATCAGAAATGACTGTACAAGTAAATGTCCTCCTTGAGGGCTGTTTGTCACTTACAACCCTTTTTCTCTTGGCACCAATTTGAAGGCCCAAGTGTTGCTTAAAGGAACTAACAAGAGACAGGCATTTTCAGAACAGACTCATGGTTTCTGTGGCAACTAGATTTCCTTAAAACCTTAAAAAGCCTCTGATCTAATTGCTTCTAGTTAGTTTCTTGTGCAAATAACCACAATCAAAGTCTTTTCTAGTCCTAGTTCTTAAGCCTCATTTCTTTTCTTCTGTGTTCATGTTATTCTCTCATCTTAATGGAGGCTACCTTGAAGCTAGCTTAAATAATAGGGTTGTTTGGGAGGACAACCCCTTACTCTCACCCTTGCTACAAGGCTTGGATCCATTTATTTGTATTAATGTTTGGTATAAAAAAATCAACTGTTTTTTCAACCCTGGGAGGCCCTAAATTTCTGGATATTCTCATTCTTCTTACAAGGCAGCCAGTTCTTTCATGGAATCTTTTTCTTTTTTTCTTTTCTTTTTCATATGATACCTTACTAAAAGCAGCAAGGAACAGTGAAATAATACAATAATATTCTCAGGTTTTACAACTATATTCCCTTGCATCTGGATATGGGTTTTGCCTTCTAACTTATAGATAATGATTTTATGAAGGAGCATTAAGTGTCACTAGTGTCCCATCCTGTACATAGCAGCTATGTATATACACCTTATAAAACTGCAGTGCTATCATGTCATCCCTCTGATGATGTCCTAAAATAAAGCAAAAAATAAATTCTTTACTCTTGTCCTCTTGCCTGTCATGCTGCCTGGCCCCTGAAAATGCAGAGTTTTCCATATCAGTTAAGGTAAAAGTCTAAAATGTTATAATAAAGATACCCCCAAATGTAATGAATTTTTCTAGATAGAAATTTATTTCTTCATCCTTTGAGGTGAGTTCCTTAGGTTGGCGGACAACTTTGCTTCCTGCATTCATTCTGGTCCCAGGTTGACAGTGATTGCCAGTCAAAGTCATTTTAGTAATTAGAAGGGGAAGGGTTGTTAATGGAAAGAAGGGAAGAAAAGTGTGGAGGAAGCACACCTGTTCTCAAAGAGTAGGACTGGAAATAGTTAACTGTCATTGCTACTCACCTTCACTGGAAAGAACTGAACCAGATGCTAATATCCAACTGCAAGGGAGGCTGAAAAATGTAGTCTAGCTCTGTGCTCAACTTTCTCTGTATCACTATGGAAAGGGAGAAAGCAGAATTTGTAGAGCAGTAGTCTTCACCATAAAAAGTTAAGTATATCTATAGAAATTCAAGTAGAGAAACCAAACTGGACAACTCTGGAACTCAAAGGAAAGTTTGAACTTGCAATATAAATTTTGGTAGTTGACAATGGTATTTAAATCCTTGGTACTCGAAGAGAATGAGTCAATACAGTGTTGAGGGAAGAAGTATAATTAAGAGAACTAAGGATTGATTCTTGGGGTGCTCCAAAATTTGAACTTGAACAAGGATGAGACAGACCCAGGAAATGAACCAGAGAAGGAAGAAATATCAATGTAACAGGAAACTCCAGAGTATATTGTCCTAGAAGCCAATAAGTAGAAAGGATTTAAGAGTAACCAGCTATGCCAAGTGCTGCTGAGAGGTTAGGTAAGATAAGATCTGAGAAGTGATCATCAGATTTGACAAGAAGGAGATCACTGGTGATTTTGACAGAGAGTAGTTTTCATGAAATAGTAAAGAGAGAACCTGATTCTACTGTATTGAAAAGAGAGAGGTAAGAAAATGGAGACCAAGGTCCAATAATTCTTTAGGAGCTTTGCTATAAAAGGGAGAAAATAATTTGGGTAGTAGCTGGAGGAAGATGATGGATTTAGTGAGGAAATTTTTCTTAAGGAAATGTAATCATGTTTATATGATAGTGATAATCCCAGAGAAAAAAGGAAATAATTGTGCTGGGTTTCTGTACTCCACTAAAGGCTCAGGGGTCACTCCAAGAAAACTGGGCTAACTGGGCTGAACAAAATAATCACATAAGAGACACAAATACCTTTTTCTTTGGGGTCGCTGTGAGGGCTCCTCTAACCTTAAGGGTCCACAGGAAGAGGGAGAGAGAGAGAGAGAGAGAGAGAGAGAGAGAGAGCGAGCGCGAGAGCGAGGAGCACTTTCCCTTTTTATTGCACTGACCCTTTTTATTGAGGAGAAGCTATTCAAATGAGGCAAGGGGTCAGGTTTCAGGGGGCTGAGTCTATCTTCATGATGTCCACTGTCAGCAGGTTGACTGACACCTGGGTAGGCCATACCCAAGGGCACAGTAAGAGAAGGGGACACACACAAGGCATTTTCATGGAAGAGTCTATCCTAAACAGGGCAAGAGGTTATATTACAAAGGAACAGGTGAGCATAGCTCTACCCATGGGGCTATAGGAAGCCACGCCCAGGCACGAAGATACAGTCACTAGAACCCTAGAAGAGCTGGGCAGTCTAGCAGCATACGTGCCTAGCCCCACATCACCTAGCAGAGGAGTTAACTCAGTCACATGCCAGGTTGGTCTCCCACATAATTGCAAATTAAAAATACTTTAGAAAATGAAAAGTTAGATTCACTGTTGAAGTCAAAATAGAAAATTAGAAATAACAAGTAAAATTGTAGACTATCTAGAAAGCAATGATTAAAATATAACATATAGCTTTGTGTAGCTACAGGTGAACTCAAAGGAAATTCATAGCCTTAATGTTATATTATTAAACATTAATATAACATTAATATTATATTAATGTTATTAAATATTCAACACAAGGAATTAGAAAAAGAACTACAAAGTAAACTAACAACAGAAAGAAGGAATCAGTAACAATGAAAATATAAATTAATGAATCTAGGGAATGGAGCAATAGGATAGTAAATCCAAGAAGGAGTGGATTCTTGAGGGGGAAAATATTAAAGTGTTTAAAACACTGTTGTATCACAAGAGAAAGCAATTGAACAAATATTCAAATCAAAGGAAGAAAGGGAGAAGTATAATATAAACACAGAAGAAATGAAAATGAGTTTAGGATAAATACAATTATCTCAAGGGAAATAGAAAACATAAGCTAAACCATTACCCTGAAATAAGATGATAAGTTGTCAAAGGACCATCCATGAATTCCTTAAAGAATAAATAATTCCTATAGTATTTAAACTCATCTAAAAAATCTTTACAAATTATTCCCAAGGAGACTTTGATATCTTAAACCTGGCAGGAAAAAAAGCTTGCCCACCTGTGTACAAACATAACAGTTAATCTCAGATACAAATATCTATGCAAAAGGCCTAAATGAATGATTAGCAAATATAATCTAGAAATATATTCAAATAATTCATTACAATCAAGTTGATAGAAGACCTCTATTTTACCACAATAGATTTACATATCAAACTAAAACCCAGAACACTATATAATGGTGAAATAATGAGATAATATCTTCTCTTTGACGTTAAGAATGAGATGAGAGTGTCTTTGTTATTATTTTCATTTTAGGATGTTCTGGAAATATCATTTGATCCAATTAAATAAGAAAATATAATTTTTTGAAAGAAAGAGGTGAAGTTCTCATTATTTGAAGATGATATGATTTGAAGATCTCTGTGTGGGTAAAGGATTAACAAACTCCTTTCTGCTTCTGCATGAGAATCTGACCTTGTATTAACATTCTAATTCCTTTCTCCTGACAACCTAATGATATGCTATGTGAACTGTTGATATGTTGCTGGTCAAAACAGCTCCTTGATTACTAAATTGCATTATACAGGGAGAACCAAATGCACCTAATAGCAGACTGTAGCATTGTACAACTTATGTAGGAAGTACATTATGGGGGAAGCCCCTTGAAGGGAACCTGGACACTATTCCTATGGGATTTTCACAAGCAATACCCCAGACAGAATAAAGCTATTATTCCTGAGCAGTTCTGCACCAGTATAAAGTGTTTTACATCTTGCACCTGAGCATGTACTGCTGTTGAAGCATTTTACTAAAGAAGAGCACTGGATGCTACTGTGCTATCAAACTCTGGTTCCTGTCCTGTATCTTCACAGTGATAAGATTGCAAGTTTAGCTGTGATAATCTTGTGAGTTGGACTGTTTACTTTCATCTAAGAAGACCTGGGGGTGCTACAGATCCTATATCAGCACTATTGAGAACTGATTTAAAAAGAAAGAAAGAAAAAAGGAAAAAAAAAAGAAAAATCCTATCCACAGAATAGGGTTGGATTTTACCATAATAGATTTACATCTTAAACTAAGAAACTGGAACATCATATAATGGTGAAATACTCAGCGAATTCTTACTGATGTTAGACATGAGATGAGGGTGCTTTTATAATTTTTTACTTTAGGATATTATGGAAACATTATTTGATTCAATTAAACAAGAAGAAAAAGAGTTTTTTTGGAAAAAAAGTTCTCATTATTTGAAGATGATTTTATTATATTACTGAAACCAAATAGTCATTTAAAATTTATTGGAGCCCAGTGTGGTGGTGCATACCTGTATTTCCAGCTACACAGGAAGCTGAGGCAGGAGGATCACTTGAGCCCAGGAATTTTAGGCTAGCTTGGACAACAAACCCTATCTAAAAGAGAAAAGGATATCTATTGGGGGAAAAAAAAAAAGAATATTCAGTAAACTACTTAGTTGTGAAAATTAATAATTTAAAAAATATATGTCTATATGAAAAATTAAAAATATAATGAAAACCTTACAACATAGAAGACTTCAAATTTTTGAGCCAGCTTTCTCTTTACAACTGAAGGAATTAGTTTTGTTTGTTTGTGTTTTAATCTAATGAGTCACACATGAGAAGCCAACAGCTTAAGCCAATTATTACCTTGGCTGTTTTTTTCATCCACTTTCAAATAATTCTGCAGGGTGGAAGACCTTATTTGATAGGCCTTGAATTCTATTTTAATACCACTAGAAGAATTGAAATAGGCAGGAATGGCTGATCAACAACCTAGAAAGCAGTTTCAAGCATTATAAAATAATTATATTTTAGTTTCTCATCCTTTAGCCTTTAAAAAATTGCATTGGTGATTTTGTAAAATTTCAAATTAATCTTGATTCATGTTTTTATTTATAAAAATGGAAAGATTCTTATTTTGTCAACCAGTTTTTATTATTACAAAACCAAGAATGCTAATGCTGGCTATCATCTGTAACATACCACCTCAACATCTACAAGAAAAATGCCTCTCACTAGTGAAAAGCTTAATGCACTTTGGATACCAATAGCTACACATGGATCTGGAATTCTTCCTTCTGTAGTTCTCTCTGCCTAGAGTTCCCATGTAGCTGTATGAACAAGGGAGAGAGAGAACAAGAGTAATCAATCACATCTGGGGATATGAGGCATGCTATTGGCCATGATCTAGTCATATGGTCCCAACTGCATTTCAAGGACCTCGAAAAAAGTTTCTTTGTTTTTTTGTGTACCAAGAAATAAAATGAAAACTTTTAACTAAATAGATAGTATTGTCTCTGGTATGGCCTCTAGGAGCTTGTTTTGGTTTGCGTATGAGGTGTCTCCCAAAAGCTCACTGTGTGAGACAATGCAAGAAGATTAGAGGAGAAATGATTGAGTTGTGAGAGTCTTAACCTAATAAGTGAATTAAACCCCTGATAAGGATTAACAGTGGTAACTGAAGTGATAGGGTGTGGCTAAGGAGGTGGAAATTGGGAGCATGGCTTTGGGGTATACGTTTTGTATCTGGACAGTGGAGTCTCTCTCTCTCTCTCTCTCTCCCCACCCCCCTCTGTTTCCCCTTTCCCCTCTCTCCAGTTCTTCCCCTCTCCTCCTCTCCAGTGGACTCTCTCTCTCTCTCTCTCTCTCTCTCTCTCTCTCTCTCTCTCTCTCTCTCTCTCTCTCTTAGGGTTCTAATTATTTATACATGACAGTAGAATGCATTTTGACATATTATACATAGAGTATAACTTCTCATTCTTGTGATTGAACATGATGTAGACACAACCCTCTCTCTCTCTCCCCCCTCCCTCCCTCTCCCTCTCCCTCTCCCTCTCTCTCTCTCTCTCCCCCTCTCCCTCCCCGCCCCCCTTCCAGATCACCATGATGTGAGTCTCATCTGAACCCTCAGGAATAGTGCTGGACTTCTATGGCCTGAGACCTCTGAAACCTGAGACCTCAAATAAACCATTCCTCTACAGTTGTTCTGATTAGTCCTTGAAGTCACAGCAGCAAAATTGATGCCTCAAACAAAGCCAATTGACTGGGCCTGGGGTGTGGCTCAGTAACAGAGCGTTTGCCTAGCACATGTGAGGCAAGGGTTTGATCCTTAGCAACACATAACAAATACAATAAAGGCATTCTGTCCATCTACAACTATGAAAAAAGTTTTTTTAAACTAGAAAATTCAGTTAGTCAATGATTCTCATCATATGGTGAATCAATATATTTATTGGGGAATTTGTAAAATATAAGTAGCCCAATTAAATTAGGTAAATTGCCTAATACTATACCTATCACAGCACATGACTCATGTAGCTAAGTACTCAGTCAATATTGATCTCCATATCAAATAGAGGCTTCACTGCTGGGAACTAAATACTTATCTACTCAGGTTTATCTATGTGCAAGGCAGGCAACTACAAACGCTTCACATTTTC
Organism: Ictidomys tridecemlineatus; assembly: GCF_052094955.1. Classification (NCBI taxonomy): domain Eukaryota; kingdom Metazoa; phylum Chordata; class Mammalia; order Rodentia; family Sciuridae; genus Ictidomys; species Ictidomys tridecemlineatus. The sequence continues at coordinate 97,574,812 of NC_135485.1, forward strand.
TCTCCTTAAACCAACTCTGGCATGCTATGCTGTGAATCTCTAGTCTCAACTGAGCTTTTACCTAAGGATTTGCCCTAATTCAAAGTTGCCTAAAATAAACTTTCCATCCCACTGCCACATGGGGGAAGTACTAGTTAAGGTTTTTTTCACCTTTCTTAATAAATTGTCAAATTATTCTTCTGGTCTCTAAAACATGAATCAGTTCTCAACACAGAGGGCCAATTTTTCAGGCAAAACTTCAATGCTTATGGAAATCCTTGTTAAAATTAATGATATTTAAGGAAGCCTGTCTAGGCAGGGAATATATTATCTATTATCTCCTTTGGACTTCCCCAATATTAACCTTGGATCAAGTTAGTCTCTGGAAACTTAATTTAGAACCTGGAAAAATCTCCTCTTACTGAGTTGGACTTTAAGTTTTATGAGTTTGTCGCAAGAAACAGTCAAATAAGATTTGCATTTGTACTTTCTGAGAGACTATTGTGGATATTATCTGATGTGTTTATCTTAGTTCCATAAGATAGCTAGTTTCTTATGGAATTTAGGACTAAGAAAAAATGTTGTGTCCACATCATGTATAATCATAAGAATGAGAAGTTATATTCCGTTTATATATGATGTATCAAAATGCATTCTACTGTCATGTACAAATAATTAGAACAAATAAAAAAAGAAAAAAGTGTCTCATGCAAGTTGTAAATTTCTGGTGGTAATGATGTGTCAATGTACGTTCATAGGTTATAACAAAGGTATCATTTTGATAGTGTTCATGTGGAGCAATGCATACATATGGGAAATCTCTATATTTTCTGCTCTGCTTTCCTGTGAACCTAAAACCACTTTAACAATATTTTTTTAATTGGCTTTCAGGAAGCTCAGTTGTAAATTTTATCACTAGAGTTATTTTTTAACTTTTAGGGTGAGTTAGCATATGTTTTCCTTCCCTGCTTGCCTAGTTTTGATTTGTTCTGTTTTTTACCCTCATTCTAATATTGTCATTTCTTAAAGTTTTTCTCCAAGTCCATTTTAGAAAGAAAGAATACTAAAATAAATTCAATACATATAAATATAAAAATTTAGTCCCATAACTATGAATATTTGAGCTGATCACAATCCTAAGCTTAATTGTTTGTTATTTTGTATTTTCAAAGTTTTTTTATGCTTCAACACTGAGTTCATTTTCCACAAAACCTTTAGATTTCTAATTGTATTATCTTTCCTTTATATCGGCAGTTCACTGTCTTTATAACAGCTTATGTTTGTCCCCTCTGTTTAAGGGGTAAAATCTGTCTCCCACAGAATAGGCTGTCTTTCCCTAAATGAAGATGCAAAGTTCAGTTCCAAGATCTCACAACCGTTTGTTAGAAAGTTCGGTATGTATAATCAAAACAGTTACGATTACTTTTACTTGTTTTGTCCTAAATGGAAAAAACTGAATATCATTCTATACACAGCTTAATCTATTACATGATGTATTGACTGGGAAAACCTTAGTCTTAAGGGCAAATATCTTGAAGTATAAGATTCATTGAAATTGAACCGTTGAAAGATATTGGTAGATTAATGTGTCTTCAATTCTGGTAAATGGGCATATTCGCTAATATGTACAAGAATTTTGTCAAAGAAGCCCAATTCCTTTAGAGGTACTATCTCGGTTTTCTAAATGCACATCTGAAAATACAGTGAAATTGTGAAGAACTTTACTTAAGGAAAAGTTAATATCCTTTACTGAAGGATAGCACTTAGGGTGTGGAAGGCAGCTTTTAGATGTAGCCTATTCATAAATAACAGCTGAGCTCCAACTAACTGTTTAACTTCCCAGAGCCTCAGTTTCCTCCACTTATATTGGATCACAAACATGTAAGTATTGTGAAATTTTAATAAGGAAATATATAATGACATTGCTATGTGCCCGATACATAGAAGACACTCAATTAACAGAGGATATAAAAGAAAGTAAGTCTAACATTTAGGATCTGGATCACAGTCTAGCTCCAGCATATGTGAATATAAAGCTATGGAGCATCTGTACTTCTATCACCATTTCTGCATTCTTATTCTTATGAATATGCTTTTTAATTGTTGTTTTGGCTGCAGGGGTTTTCTGTCTCTAAAGTAGAAACTGGAGAAGAGGCTCCTATCTTTCAACATCAGATATGAATTGTTCTGGATTTGCCCATGGAATAACCAATTCAAGCCTTAGGAAGTTTCCAGAGAGGGAGGGATTCATCTGAACTAGAGACATAAAGAGTTTATTATTTTTAATGAAATAGGGATGAGAGTGGCACACACCAATTCAAAAGAAGGAAAAGAAAGGCCTGGCTGGATTTGATATCCAGGCTCAGTTTCCAGGAGCAGTGCCAACTATTCCCCACCAGGTGGGAGATTTCTTTCAGCCCAGCTCTTGTCAATCCTTGCTGAAATCAGCTCAAATATCTTTATAGTCTAGAAGAGAGATTTATTTTTCTCAAAAAGTAATTGAATGGGAATCTATTGCACAACTCTTCTGTGTATTGTACTAAGTTGGATCTAAGTCCTACCCAACTTTTAAGGCTGTTAATCAAGCTAGTTTCATCCTCCAACGTCCTCTAATTTGGTTTCTTTTTCTTAGAATAACAACAGAAAGCAGAGCACCACCGTAATTTTGCCATTTTTATGGTGGTAATTTTTTTTTTTAACTCCTCAAAAGTGACCATAGGGTGGGCCAGAGTAAAGGAGATTCAAACTAAATGTGGGGAATGAAGACCACCCAGGACTTCCATAACATCCTAGAAACTGAAGGGTAGGTACGGAAGTCCTCAAGGCATTGGTGATGTGATTTATACCATGAAAGTGTATGTTAGTCCTGCAATCTGTGGCAAAGATTTGGCTCTCCTTAGAGATGTTTCTCACTTTTCCCCTTGACCTATTTAGGCCTTCAAAGCCCATTTCCTCCAGTAAAACTTTGTTTGGCAGGCTGTTTGGAACTCTATCTCTTATTTTTATAGAAAGCTGCATGTTGCTTGAAACCTGAAGAATAAGATCATCTGATATACAACAAAAACATAGGCAAGAGTTCTGCTTCTAACAATGGTAGACTAAGATGTTTTAAACCAAACTTCTCTTTGAGAACACCAAGAAACTAGGGTGGGGTCCAGATGTGGGAGCACAGGAAACCCAGAGAAGAGAACCTGCACTGCCTCTCCCCTCCTGTCAACTGCCAATTCAAAAAGGAAGATTGAGAGATAGGATCCTGAGCAGAACATTCAACAGATGCATGGGTCAGGGGTTAAAAAGTTAAGATTCCATATCTTACCAAGAAGCATAGTTCCTGGTAAACTTCTCAGGTGTTCAATGGAATCCAGAAGGGGTATACTGTTGGAGTAAGAGGAAATTCAACCAGCCCTCACAAAAACTGGAGCCTGACTACCCTAGCCCAGTCCTTGCAAGAGGCAAAATGAACCCTCTCTGGAGGAAGATAACAACCTCCATAGCTTTAAATTATCTCTCAATGTCTTATTTCAGGCATGCAATTAAAATCAGCATATTTGAAGATAAAACTGAAAGAAGTATAAAGTACAATAGAAACAGTCTCATATCCTTGGTATAAAGATGTTGGAGTTATCCAACAGGATTTTAAAAATTATCATACGTTCAAGACGTTAAAAGTCAAAACAGAATTTTGTCAGAGAATAGGAAATGAAAACAAAATTGAAAAGTAAAATGAAAATTCTAGAATTGAAAACACGTTAACTATTATTAAGAATTTAGGCCTGGGTAGGGCGGTGCTTGCCCTGTGTTTGTAACTACCACATGTATTTGGCCAGGGAAGCCGAGGCAGGAGGATCATGAGTTCCAAGTCAGTCTCAGCAAAATTAAGGTGCTAAGCAACTTAGTGAGACCCTGTCTCTAATCAAAAATACAAAATAGGACTGGGGATGTGGTTCAGTGGTTGAGTGCCCCAGAGTTCAATCCCAGGTACCACCCCCCCACCAAAAAAAAAAAAAAAAAGAATTTAGTGAATGGGTTCACAAATGAGTCAGCAATAACTCCGAAGAAAATATGCATTGAATCAAGGGGAAGCAAAAGTCTGAAAAAAATATGCATAAGAGCATGAAACATATGGAACAGGCTAAAAGTCTAATAATATATATGTAATCATAATCCGAGGAGGAGAGAGAATGGGTGGGACAGAACGAAGGTAGGAAGAGATAATGGCTGAGAGTTTTCTAAAATTATTCCAAGATAATAAATAAGTCACAGATTTGAGAAATATTGTGGATCCCAAACAGGATATACAAAAGAACACCCAACCTGCTCCTAAAACCAAGGTCAAAATCTTAAAAGAAGACCAGGAGAAAACAGCTATTATATATTGGCTCTCCCTGCTTCTTTTCCTGAGGTGTTAATTGGAGAGGACAGCTTTGTGGTAGCCTGTATAGAAGACGGATGAGTGAGTTGGGCTCTGTTCCTTTCTGTGCACTGTCAATTCCTTTGGGGAAATCTGAGGCATCATTCCTCACTTTCAAATGCCCTATGCTTGTTATTTCATGATAACAGATATTCATTTGGCACTTGCATCCTGCTCCACATTGCATACATAATAACTGAGTGATTATGATGTGATACACTCATTACTACCCTAGATTTTAGATAAGTAAACCAAGACTTGGAGAAGTTAAGTAATTTGTCTGAGACCAAGAGACCAGTCAAGAAAAGTTACAGTTCACGTCCGTAATTGACTTAAGGCCCTTGCTCCAACTCCTTCCTTTATGTCCTCAGTGGAAACAATGCAATCCTGATGGGAAGAATAGGACTCGAATTTTCTGTTATCCCTCATGCTACCTAGCTTTGTGTCTTAGTCAGCGATTGCTCAAAATTAAAAAAAAAAAAGTAATAATAACCTCCTAACAAGAAGAGCTTGCATTATTAGGTATTTAAAAATATACCAGGACACATTTTTTTTTCTCGTTGCTCTCTTGTATTATCCCACTGTACAAATTAAAATATCAGGACACACATTGGTTAAAATAACTTGAAAGTTCTCACAGTTATTAAATGGTGAAGCTGAGGTCCAAAATTAGACAGTCTGGCTTCAAAGTCTGTGTTTGTAACAACCACATGGACTGTTTTTGCTCTACACTATTGTTCATTAACAAGAGAATGAGTGGAGAAGAGACCTACTTCTTGGAAAAGACAGTAAATGTTAATAGATGCCAAGAAGAAGGCAAAACCATTCAGCTCTACCATTCTTCTTCATCAAGGAAAATGAAGCTTCTTCCCACTAAAGAGAGTAGGGCAAATGTAAAGTGAGTCATAAATTTTACAACTCATTCTCTACACAGGAATTGAATTACAAAATATGATAGTCTGACTTTCTCTAAGGCGATATATATCTAATTTGATACTGTAATTAACATCAAGCTTAAATGTCGGTAGTCTCAGAAGAGTGAACACAAATCTTGGATGGAAGTACTTCAAAGACGATGTCATTATCACATACTCCCTTGCTATGGATAGAGTTAGACTGGCAGAATTTTAATAGACTATGGCTTCACTCAGCCTTAGGCTTATTTGATTGAAAGGAACAAACTCATTTGGCTACTTACAATAAAGGGGAATGTCTCATACTGCTAGCAGTTCCTCATGGAATGCAAGAGGAAGGGCAGTCAATCTCCACAGGAATTGGACTTAGAAACTGAGAAGTCCTCAGGAACAAGTAGCTTTTCTCGGGAGCTGCACATTTCTCCACCTATATTTTTCTGTCTCCTCTGTCCTCTCCAGCTCTTTGCTGTCTGTCTCTGCATGTTTCTCCCAGGTATGACCCTCAGTAGCTATCCTAATATTCTGCATGACGTTGTGTATCTGGTCATACCACCACCCAACTGGCAGTTCAGAGTCTCATGAAAAAAGTAATCTGGCTGGCCTGGTGTTATGGCTTAGATATGTGGAGACCCCCCCAAAGCTAACTTACTTGGGAGACAATGCAAGAATGTTCAGAGGTGAAATGATTAGATTGTGAGAACCTTAACTTAATTAGGGGATTAATCTACTGATATGGATTAACTGGGGTGTAACTGTAGAAAGCAGGTCTCTGGGGAAGTACCTTTGGGATTTACATTTTGTCTCTGGTGAGTAGGGCTCTCTCTGTTTCCTGATTGTCATGTTCTGACCTGCCTTCTTCTGCTAACCTCTTCTGCCATGATGTTCTGCCTCACCATGGGCCCAGAGCTGCAGAGTTTGCCAACCATGAACTGAACCTCTAACACTATGAGCCAAAATAAACTTCTCCTTTAAATTGTTCATCGTGGATCTTTTTGTCATGGTGATGCAAAGCTGACTAAAACAGCCAGTTCGTGGTTCAGATTTTCATCTTTTTCCTGTTTGGAGAGTATTGAGTGTATCTGGTATAAACACGGAAGAAGGGCTCACTGCTTGTTCTGGAGTTGGGGGAAGGAAAGGGGCTGTTCTTAAAGAAAAGAACATGTAAGAAATCTCAAAATGTGGCTCTAATTTCTGTGATCTGGATCCAGTATTTCAGTGTCCTGAAACCCTTGCAAAATCTTAAATAACTACCAAGAACATTTTACATGTAGGGACAAACTTTAGGAGAAAGAAATATTTTAAGAGGCATATTTAATATATTTATAAACAATTCGTCATCAAGTGAGGTTTGTTTGAGCTCATCAATTTCCCTCCACCAATAAAATGAAATGCTAAAATTGGAATAAAACTTTAAATGACTGATTTGAGCATTCACCAAAGATTTTTAGGTCAAGTGCTAATAAGTTGTATATCTAAAATCAGTAGAATGTTATATATTAGAGAATATTCACTCATGTTCATAAAATGAACGATTATAAGCCCATAATTTTGAATGAAATGACTATTGTTATTCAATTTGATGGAGATGATGTAAAAAATTTCAGAGAATTAAAGAGCAGCTGACGTTTTTCCTCTGAAACTTTCAGCTAACCAGGTGGAAGTAAAGTGATTACAGCAGGACAGAGATGCAGAAGTTCCTGGAGAGGAAGATGAAACCTCCAAGCCCAACACTGGCCTGCCCAGATTTAGAACCAAATAGAAGGGCTTCAAGGAATGTGGTCAACTAGTTTGACTTTGAATTTACAGGGCCATCTTTTTAAGATCAGAATTTATCTCTGACAGTGGAATGGCTTCATAGCAAAATAATATTCTCAAATTTTAATAAATTTTGAATCAGATTTATAGTTTTTAATTGAAATATAGAATATCATTTTTTTAAAAAATATTATGTTATTTACATCAATTTTTTAAAAATAAATGGTTGCTCATCCTACTCAAGCAAAAAAAATCATTTGTAAAATTATGTCATTTGCAGGAAAAAGGATGACACTTGAGAACATTATGTTAAGTGAAAAAAGAACTCATAAAGTCAAAGTTCATGTTTTCTCTTGCATGGAGGATTAAAGAGGAAAAAGGAAGAGAAAGGTATGTGGGGAATTTCATGAAAATTCAAGGGAGATCAGAAAAGTAGAGGAAAGAAACCAGAGGGAGGAAGGAGGAGAGAAAAATCCTGGAAAAGATATTGGCCAAATTATATCGTTATATTTTGTGCACGTACAAATGTGCAACGATAACAAATCCCATTGAGTATAATTAAAATGAACCAATAAAAATATTAAAAAAGAATATGAAAACAGAAAAAAAAACAGAACAGGAAAAATATCACTAGTTTGCATATGTAGTTGAAAATATTTTTTGAAAAATTTAAAACTTGGCAGTAGAATAAATCTGACAAAACTTTTATGTACATATATGAAAAACCACAGTGAATCTTCACATCATGTACAACCACACGACTGGGCTCCCAATTAGAATAAGATATACTCCATGTTTGTATAAATATGTCAAAATATACTCTACTGTCATGTATATCTAAAAAAAAAACAAATATAAAAAAGATAATCTTGAAACTTGGAATTTTTTAGAAGTTTTTCAGAGATGATGTAACCATTTTTTATGTTATTTTGAGTTTGTGTTCTGTGAAGCATATGTGATTGTTTTTTAAAATCCAGTTTCAATATCATTTTATCACTCTCTTAATGTTTTATGTTTAAATTCTTCACATAAAACTTCTGTGTAAAATCAGTGGCTGCCATTTTCAGCCCAAACTAAAGAAAATCAGATTTTTTAATATTGTTCTAATGTTTGTTCTAATTTTTTAATGTTCTAATTTTTTAATATTGTTCTAATGCTTGCTTTTAATCAAATTGTACTTCCTAAAGAAAGACAACATTTTCTGAGAGAAGATAAAAAAAGGTATCTGTGAAGTCTGATTGGCCACTCATGTATAGTTGGCATTCACTTATTCCTTGGCCTTTTTTTGTAGAGAGAAAAATTATGTTGGATAAGTAAGCAGAATTTTTTAGTTGGTTTGATAAAAGGAACATGATTTTACATTTTGAGATTCTGGAGATTTTCTTATTGGGGAATAGCTTCAAAAATCCTTTATTGTCAATTGCGTAAAAAATGAGGGCAAAGCAGAAAGGTATGATATAGCATTGTCCATATATTAAAGTGGAGAATCAGGGATGGAACTAGTTAAAATCAAGACACTCATATAGCTTCTCTACCCAAATATAATTATATATGATGACTGGGGGGCTGGAGGCAGGAAGTGCCTTTCTCAAAGCAATGCAACAAAGCACTTGAACTTGAGGCTCACATTCTTCTTGCTGATCTTTCCTGAAAGCCTAGCTCTAGGACCTCCCAGTTATCTTCTTCCTTTTAAGAGAATTCCCTTAAGGAGGGGCCATGTGCATGTCTGCTTCCATTAGTTGACAAAAATTGGCTCTAAAGAAATACACTAATGTAGAAGATACCCAAGAAGTGAATAATTCTTTTGGTTAGATATTGACAAAAAGAAATAATTCCAAATTAGTCCATAATTTTATGATCTTGATTTTATGCAGAATATTTAAATTAATCATGTATTTTAAATAAACTTATGATTATTTCATATATATACATACATATACACACAAATATATATATATGTTTGCATGTACAAATGGGACCAATAATTAGCACAGGACAAGGATTATCTCATTGGAAGAATAGGAATTCTTTTATTTGTCATCAAGTGTTTGATTTTTTAATCTCTCCATTTTGAAGATGTTTGTTTCGCTCAGTGAACCTTAGGTTAGGAACAATACGATGACAGGGTTTTTAATGAAGATATTACAGCTATATACAAAGGAAAAGGAAGAGTGACAATCTAGAAGGGAGGATGTTACAATTATACAAGAACATAGATAACTTATAAATAAGTGAGAATTCCAACAACTTAGAAAACTCAACAGGTCTTAGTGATAGAATAAATGTAGCAGATGACATTATAAGTAAATGAAAAAAAATGTGATCCTGATTCTAGGACTGCTACTTGGGAATATTCTCAGTAGTGGCAATATTAAGACTGGCTTTGATATAATTTTCTTGATCGCAGTTCAACTGGTGTCCACTGAATAAAAACATTACTGATGGTGAACAGAATGCCATGTAGTTGTGACAGGACACTGACTTCTGGTCAATTCCTAAACACTCACTTAGGAGAATCAAGAATCCTAACACAGGAGAGCTCTGAGGATAAAAAAGATGAAAACCATGGATTTCCAAGTGCACCTAGTCCCCAGAAATCCTGTACTAGCATGCTCTGCCTGAGGATGATGACCTTTCTCCTGGTTCCACAGTTGTAAGTTGAGATTAGAGTATCTTTGGAGTTAATACAAAGATAAGGGTCCTCTTTCCTGGTAAGCTTTGACCCTCTAGCACATCCTCCTCATCCCAGTCCATGAATTTACCTGGTAGAAACGTCTACGGACTCATAGTAGCTCCAGCAAGTATACCCAACTCTTCATTGTCACTGCTACTTTAGGAAGAAACTGTGAAGCCTGAAAAATCACTGTAAATCACCATAGGCACACGAAAAATCTCTCCTAAAAGCTTATATTAGTGAAATTCATCTTAGACTCATGTTGTTTTGCTCATGTACTTTGGGAAAAAATATGATGTCAAAATTCCAAATTCACAGCCCCACATGATGGCACATACCTGTAATCCAGCTATTCTGGAGGCTGAGGCAGGGGGATTATGAATTTGAGGTCAGCTTGGGCAACATAGCAATACCCCATCTCAAAAACAGAAAAATAAATGAGCTAACTGGTCAAATATTCTACTGATAGTATGTACTGATCTTGGTGTGAAGAATGCTCAGGTATAAATTATGGGCTAAGGATTTAGGGAGTGACTTGATCATTATATCCTTCAGTCAATATATTAGTTAATATACCAGCTTTTTAGAAACAAAATTTGCAAAAAATTAAAACTAGTTGCTTTGCAATTTTAATAGTATTGTCCACATATAATAAAAACAAATGAAAGCATCACAAAAAGATATACTACTGAAAGTAAAACTATGTTCTCCCTTCAAGCACCCTCAATCCCAGTCCCCAAAAGTAACTATCAATAGTGAATGCTTTGCCTGAAAGTATCAAAACCCCTAATGAGAGTGGCTATTATTAATTTACACAAAGTTAGTGTTGATGAACATCAGGAATTCACTTTCTAGTGTTTGCTTCACTATTGAGTGTTTTCATATTTACTCAGAAATTTTCTCTAAATTTAAGTGAACATATTATAAATACTATGTAATATAGTATATATACCATATATCTTACTATTAAATAATTAATAAAAATTATAATACATGTATGCATTAATATTATACACATATTCACACATGATACTTGCTTAAGTATCTCACATTTTTTAGATAAGTGGGACACTGTATGTGTAATAAGAACACATAGTAAGTGCTTTACTGAAGCTATTATTTTATTGTCTTTATGTGTAGTTTTTGAAACAGTATACACTTTTTTTTATAAAAAAAAGAATGAGGATAATTTTTTAGCAAATGCTAAATTTTACTTTGCTTTAAAAAACAATGTTGACACATCTATTTTGGGCCATGATACTCTTGAAGATATTAGCTACAGACTTCCCTTGAAAAGATAGGAGAATTAATGCGTTCTGCAGCAAATTCCATTCAAACATAGTGAAATAATTTGGGGGATAACAGTTAGATGACTAAATATTTACTTTTTGATGACTATCAAGCCACAAATATTTTCTAATCATGTTAATATGCAGGCAGAAATAAGAAGGTTAGGTACTAAACATTTTTGGTTGTATTTGTACAAAATATCATATTAGCAAGTGAATTTTAAACTGTTGGAAGATTTCTGGAGGAAAAACATAACTTCAATGCTTTTTGCTTAACTTATGTTGCACAGAGAACAAAGTAGTTTGAGAAATTCTCATGGAAAAGAAAGAAGGCCAATGTAGAAGTCTCAAGTGAAAGCAAAAGACTTTTCTTCCAATATTTGACAAAATTGGATGAAAGCTAGAAGGAGAGAAAGGAGGAGAAAGAGGGAAGTTACCTTCTGAAAGGATCCTGACCAAGAGCCTTGTAGTGAGCCCAACTTGCACGCAGGGATCTGACCTCTCACAGTCCTTAAGGACGTGTGGGCTTAAGCCCAACTTGTAAACTAGCTTGCCTTTTTTGGTAAAAACTGTGTCTTTTAGTCTAATTTTCTCATTGTTTGTCATCATTTATCCAAAAATGTATTGCTAAGAATGAAAATATTATTATTATATCTGACAAGTTATTTAATCTCTCAGACTTCATGTTCTTCAATTTCTAAACAAGTTGGTAGAATTAAATGATGATAAAAATCTCCTGCAGACCCAAAATGCCAAGCTAAAGACCAGAATTTCTACAAATGACTGGTTCTCAGATGCATCTGGGGGAGATTTTAGCATCTCTAAAAACACAGGTTCTTGGATTCTACCTCCACACATTCTCACTCATTCATTCCTCCATTCAGCAAAAGATTATTGAGGACCGAGGGGTAAATGTTGGGTATACAATTGATGAATGAACCAGACATAATCTGGTTCTGCCTTATCCATTAAGAAGGACTAAGATGAACCCAGTAACCTGTGTTTAGTTGTTTTGATACTGGGGATTGAACCCAGAGGGTCTTGCCACTGAACTACATCCCCAACCTTTTTAAATTTTTTTGAAAAATGTTTAAATTTATTAATAATTGTTAGCATCACATAGTAAATTGAACTACTTCTCTATTGTATATAGTGACAACATCTTCACTGGACTGCATGCTCAAGGATTTGAGATGATTCATATATGGTGCACCCCAGCCAAAAATTGAGATCCACTTTATTTAAACCAAGCAAAGCAGCATCCATGAAGCATCCATTAGCTGCCAGCCTAATGCTGGGAACACAGAGAGTCAACGTACACTGGCTATTGCTCTTGTTTGGAAACTAACAACACATCTTTAATAGACACACACATATCTCTACTTTTTTTAAAAAAAAAATGTAATTCATAGACAGTGCCTAAGTATTAAATTTAAGGTTTAAGTCACAATTCCAAAACAAAATTTATCTGTATTTAATGGATATCCTTTAGTGATCCACAAAACTGGCCTTAAATTTATTTATTTATTTATTGGTGCCAGGTATTGAACTCAGGGACACTCAACCACTGAGACACATCCCCAGCCCTATATTTTATTTAAGAGACAGGGTCTCATTGAGTTACTTGGTGCCTCACCATTGCTGAGACTGGCTTTGAACTCGTGATTCTCCTGCCTCAGCTTCCGAGCTGGATTACAGGCGTGCGCTGGCAGTTTTCACTGTATTCGCTGGAATACTGGTGTGAGCCACTCTGCCCAGCTGGGAGAGATCACTTATGCAAATAAATGAGATCTTTAAGTTCTATAATTTAATTTGTTTACTTAATTTTAAAACTTTTTCTACTTCAACATACAAGAGTTTAAATCATGCTGAAATATTTGACTTTATAACTTTTGAATGCTGAGATTTACAAATAGATATTTTATGCTTGTTGGGCTATTCAATTATTTCTCTTTAAATAATACTAGATCTAAAATTTACCAATATGAAATAAATGAAAAATCTTTCTCATTATAATTATAGACTCAATTGGAAAGGCAATCTGACCTAAGTCCAGGAAGTATAACTGTAGGAGACTGTACATGGACAAAGGAGGAAACTGTAGTCCCCAAAGACTGGAACCACAGAGGGAAGGCCCCTAGAACAGTTACATTTAAAGTGTACGGAGTGGCCACACGCCTTTACTGAAGCAGGGGCAGGGAGCAAACACTTACCTCTCTCTCTTTCTTTCTGCCTTCTAATTTCTGCTGATGCTTCCCCAGTGTGAGCTTGCTCAGGGAACCAGCAGGGCAGAAAGTGGATAGGGGATGTGTGGACAATTTAAGGAAAACCCATGGCTCTCTAGATCAGCAGACTCTCTGAAAAGACAATTTATTGTGAATGTTTATACTCCATTCTTTACAAACAGAATACTTACTTCGTGACCCCATTACTTTTTGTATCTAACCCCAGTGTTTGGTTGCAAATAACGTTTTACTCACTGTACTTTTATAATTTCAGCTGCATGCATGATTTCATGTTGCCTCTTCTCCATATTAAATCCATAAGAAGCAAAGAAGCAAGTCTAATACCACAAAAACGTACTCTCCTCATTTACTATAAATGTGAACATTATATTTAATGTTTAAATATAGTATTAACTTTGGTGATTAATATAGATTAATATAGTTTAAATATAGTATTAACTTTGGTATGTAATAGAATTAATAAGCAATTCAACTTTTATACATATTTTCTCTTATTATGAGGAGTTAACTATACAGTTACAGGACCTCTATCATTAGTATGGGGGCGGATCCGAATCAGCACACTCACACAAAACTTGTCTTTTAAAATATTATTGTAATTTGAAAATGCCACAATGTTTTTTATAAATTCAGCAAGAAAAAAGAGTCATCGTTGTCAATACTGCCAAAAACCTGGATGAATAATTGGCGTTGGGATGCTGCAAGATAAAGAGGACAGCAGCTCAAATGTCATTGCCTATAGGGGAACTGCCAGTATTAGGCTAGCTGCCATTCATGTGATTTTATAAAAAAAAAAAAATATCCAGAAGAGTAGTTCTCCACTTCAAGAAGCACAAATGTCATTTCCAGGACCATGTTTTTCAAGAGCAGGGATATAAAATGATCAATAGCAATTTGATCCAGAATGATAGAGCATCATATAAATGACTGGTGCATTGAGAAAGAAGCATGCCTTTCCCCAAAAAATACCTGAAAAATAGCATAGAATTCTGGTATCAAAAAGAAATACACTAGCTACTATTTTTCAAGAGAGATGTGGTAATTCATTGGTTTTCTAATAGAAAATCTTAATTTTTCAATTATCATTTATTTCTCTTGTGGGTAAAATTCACCAAAATGTTAAGGTAGGGGATGGGGAGCAACAATGCCCTTTTAATTCTATTCTGCTTGAAAGTTACAAAGTAAGGTACATGTTGGCTATTCATGAGATTGAAAGTATCTTAGAGTGACCAGCATAAACTTTATTTCATAATGATTTCAACATTCACTGTATATCTAAAGTTTGGGTAATCTGAAGATTAAACAGAGATTGTTGATTACAATTGAGTACAAAATGTACTCTCTCCCTTAGTTTACTCCTTTGTCTTTTTTATCCCTGGTGCATAATAAAATCCCCAACAGATGTAGGTATGGATATTACCTTATTTACCTGTTTTAATTTGCATCAGCTTAACTATTCCAGCTACAAGTAGCAAGATCTCTGGATACACCAGTTTCTGGCTCTCATGAGGTAGTTTATATCTGTTTTGTTGTGAGATGGCCAAATCTTGATTCTAAGTTTGCTGCAAATAAACAGGATTTTCTTTATTTCTTTTCCTTTCTATTTAATGTGTATGTGTGAGTGTGTGCACACGCACGTGTGTGTGTGTGTGTGTGTGTGTGATGAAGTATTGCTATATCACCTTGACTGGCTTTGAACTCCTAGGATAAAGTGATTCTACTGCCTCAGACATCTGAGTAGCCAGGACCATGTATGTGTGCCACCACATCTGGCATGATTTTCTCATTTCTTAAATTAATACTTTGATTTATCATATTCCTTCTCAAAGAACTAAATGGCTTCTGGATGCAAATAAGACTGTCATGTGATAATGTGTTTAGAAATTCATTTGTGATTTGCTCCTCTTACCCACCTACCTGGATTGTTCTTTCTCACTCCTACTCTCCTACCCCCAAAATAGCCAAGTAAGGATCTGTTCAGGGTCTAAACAGAAACCGCTTGAATACAAGACCTTTTTCTATCTTTCCAAAAGTCTAAGATTATTCCTGAAACAAAGCAAAATATATAGGACAAAGAGGGGGACAAAGGCTGTCTTTGAGGAAGGCCGTGGGCAAGAGAAAAATTTTCCCCAGACTCACAAAAGTCAGTAAGATACTTGAGGACCAGAATTCCGTATTCCATTCCACAGAAGGGATCTGATTTCAGTGGGAAGAGCTGTGTGATGTATCTATTGGCAATGTACCTCAGACATTGAGGTTGATTTAAAAATAGGCATTGGGCTGGGATTGTGGCTCAGAAGTAGAGCGCTTGCCTAGCATGTGTGAGCACTGGGTTCGATACTCAGCACCACATAAAAATAAAATAAAGGTATTGTGTTCACCTATAACTAAAAAATATATTTTTTTAAAAAAATGGCATTATTGCCCAATTAAATGTCATAGACAGCTCTGACAATTTATGAATCTCTGTTCAGGAGGCTCTGTGGTAAATAATCTTATACTCAGTTTCAAACCTGTATTTTGCTATTACTATCTATATTATTTATAAGTCATGTACACACAATAAGCCTTAGTTTATGCATCTGTAAAATAAAAAAATTAGTACCCATCAGGCAAGTTGTGAAAATAGGAGATTATGAACAATATGTGGTAGTCTTTATTAAAAAAACCACTTAGAATAAATAAAGTTATAAAAAAATCTTCATTTAAAAATATTATATTCCTTGAGCTAATAGTATTTACCAACTTTTTCATTCATTAAATTTCTCTATTTACATTCCGCTATGTCTTTTTAATGCCAATATATCTCTTTAAGAAAGCTTCATTTCACTGTGTATTTCCTATTACTATGTTCCTAAAATTATTTGAAAAGTACTCATGTTGATATTTAGACTCCACAAGACTTCACAAACTATAGCAATGTGAGTAGAAATTCTATACTGTAAATGTCTGTATGTTTAAAAATCTCTAAAAGAAAAAAGAAAAACTTGTAAGCATCTTGCTATTGAGTGTTCATGAAGAATAAACACTGCCAGACTCACATGTTTTAGGATGGTAGTCTCTGGTAGATCAAGAAAAAGAGATAGTTCTAATTTATATTTGCTCTAGGAAGGTTAGGTGATTCAATTGTATGAGGCAATAAATTTAGAAAATGTGTACAGACAACATAACTATTAGGTAAGAACAAAAATTGCTAGAGGGTCAAAAATAATACAAGGCATTTTTCAAAGTCAGTTAGCAGCTTAGATTTTGTTTTGAAGTTTTTATCATCAGCCTAGATACAGAAATAAAAGTCTAAACCCAGACAAGGGTTTAGAAAAACACAAATTAGAAAAGTGACTCAAAAAATGGAAAATCTGAATCTATCAATAACCATCAAGGAAATTTAATAAGTGGCTTACAATTTAACTCCTATTCTCCCATCCCCAAGCTTACTAGACGTTTTTACAGGCAAGTGAATCAAGTACTCAAGAAAAACGATCTCACTGCATGCTGCGGTGCAGTCCTGTAATCCCAGCAATGTGGGAGGCTGAGGCAGTACAATCGCAAGTTCAAAGCCAGTCTCAGCAAATGACCAAGGCCCTGACTCAAAATAAAAAAAAGGGCTGGGGATGTACCTTAGTGGTTAAAAACCCCTGAGTTCAATCCCCAATATGTTAAAAAAAAAAAAACAACAAAGGAAGATCCCTATTTTAGAAAAAAATATGTCTCAGATTTAATGGTGCTAGAATAATATTAATCTTGATAACCTCAAACATATTAGGATAACATCAGAAAGTCTCATCACACTCATGAATAAAGATAAAATTTAAAATAAAATATCAGTAACTGAGCAAAAGCTTATCTTGAGCAATTTAAGTTCCTCCCAGGAATACAAAGACAGTTAACCTTAAAAAATGATTAATGCTTAATCTCGTGAAATTACTAAAAGGAAAATAGCCAGATGAGAATTTCAATGGGTACATAAAAAAACACTCTTAAAATTGGCAATCTATTCATAGTAAAATTGAAAGGGACTATTTTGTTCATACATACAATGTTTAAGAATAAGAAGACTGAATATTGTTGAGGCGTCATTTCTTCCTAGTTAATCTCTAAATTCAGGGTTGGTCCAATAAAAATCCCTACAGGCTTTTTTATGGAACATGACAAGCAGATCTTAATTTTTGATGGAAGAGCAAAAGGATAAGAATAGTCTATTCTCTATTTTGAGAAAGAAGACTAAGGCAGGGCTTCTCTCTGCCAGTTATCAAAACTTACAGGGTGGTAGGTAATTATGAGAGTAATTGTCATTAATTATTGTGTTCAGATCACTTATGAATTTAGTAACACATCCAGGATTCCTGGTGAATGAGAAGGTGGATATTGTGCTAGCAATGAAAGGGAGCCTGAAAATATTGAAAGATTTAGAAAATAAGACTCAAAGGTAAAATTAGGAGTATTCAGTTTAATGATAATTCTAACACTAATTGACAAACCGTAAAGAAAAAGATGCAATTTAAAGCAAGGAAAGTTAGTCAAAGCTGTCCCTTTTCACCAATTTAAGTACCTGAGATATCTTTTAAATATAGCATGAGAAATTTGGCTGAAATACGATTTCCTTGAGATGAGAAAAGAAAAATATACTAATGATGTATTAAGAGAGAAAGCGAGAGGGTAAAGTCTTTCATTTGGGGTGTCTTTAAAAATGAGATTAACTCCAATCTCTCAAGGAATTTGGCAGTTAAATGTAGCAAAGTTTTTCAAATTAATAATTTGGATACATAAACTATTTCCAATGGCACAGCTCTAGAAATAATCTGAAGATGCTCTCTTAAGGCAAGACCAAGAAGAGAATGGAGCTATATGGTATTTCGTAAGAATTGTTCCCTCTTTGCCTGTCATCTCCTTTCACTCCCCCAAATATACAAAGATGCTTTCCCAAAGGAACTGGCTACTCTGAATTCAGCAACAAGCATACCTCCAGGTAATTAAAGGACTATTGGAAGAGTGTTCATGTCATTGCTCTGCATTGTGGCAGTACTGAACTCCAAATACAATGGGGGAGGACTAGTTGGTGTACACCCAGGAATGGGTATTGTGTATTTTTAGTTTCATGAAACTCAAAGTTAACTATGGGATGATTTATGAAAGATCTATTATGAATAATAGACAGTTTTGAATCAAAGAAAAAAATGGGATGCCCTTTTACAAATTTTCAGTGAACTAAACACAAAAATCTTATGCACAAAATCTCTACGTTACTAGTGTGTAGATTAAATTCTTAGTTACTGTATATGTAACATACTCTTAACTATCTGTGGTACATTTTACCCCTGGTTTGGCTTTTCTTGCATAACCAAGAAGTTCTAGCTTATTATGTATTCCTGATTTCTGAGAAAGTTTTAAGGAATAAATTTGTTGTTCCCAACAAAATATATGCAATATTCCAAAATTACACTGAGTTATCGATTAGTCTTAGTTAAGTTAGTTATTCAAGGCAAAGGAGAAAACATCCATCCGGAAAAATAGTTTGTAGGACCCCAAGGCTTTCCATACAGTCCTGTGAATGATATGCAGGCCCATGTTTAGGCCAGTTATCTGACATAAGAGCAAATTTCTTTTATCTTACTCACGATCCTCTCAGACAAAGCAAAGGCACCCTCCATAGAGTGTGCAGTCTGCGAGTTTATTTCCTAGATGGTCTTTCAGTATCTCTACATAAAACATACTAATCAAACACCTAGTTTGAACCATATTACATGCTGGGACAAGTTTACAATGGTAAATAACTAACAAACTAGCATTTGTTGAGAAACTTCTCTCCTCACTTCAACTTAAGCTCATTGCCTTTTGCATATTCATCCATAAACAGGGAACAGAGTTGACGGGTATCTTCTTCATACTAGTCAACTTCTTTTCCTGGATTCTTTTCTTTATCTCACAACTTGTATTCTCTGTCTTGATTTGCTGTCCTGTGCGGAGGCCTGAAAATTCTCAAGGCCCCAAACTGGGGCAGTTGTAAGCTCACTACTTGTTTCACATCCCTCAGGGATCAAATTCCTTGCTACCAAAACCTAACATCTTGAAGACCTTTGTTTTGTAATTTATTCCCTTTTGTTTTCTCTGATTGTTTCAGATGGAAGATTAATTCTTTGTTACTTTTCTTGGCTAGAAAAAGAAACTCATTTGTTTTTTGATACATTTGGATCATGTCTGCAAAACAGCAACTAATCAGTTGACAGAAGACAGTAACTATCACTCCTTAGTCTTCTTTAGTATTGGATTTGATAAATATATTTTAAGAACATTAAATAAAATCAATAAAACCAAACCAAATACAATTGTATATATGTAGTGCAATAATACTTAAATATATATGAGGCCATTCCCATGTATATTTTGACCTCTGTCATGGAGAGTGTTGAAATCTATTGCTTATTCTATGTTTATTGAGTTCTTACTATGTACCTGGCACTAAATTAAGTACTAAAAGTATAATGCTGGATAACAAAGACAACTTAAAGCTTAAATTCTAGACAGGAAGTCATCACAAACATATACATAAATACTGTGGAGACAGAGAAGCTTGGAGAGGCCATTTTGGTGGGAAAGAAAGGCTTCTGGTAGATGACATGACTAACACAATATCGGACTCATGCTACGAAAATTTTCAGGACTTTTTAGATGAATCATTCAGTAAACATATTCTTCTGATTGCTGTTGAATTTGTTTTTTTTTTTTTACTTAACTGAATGCTTACTGTCATGCTCACAAGTAGGCCTAAAAGCAAGCAGACAACAAAAAATGAACAACAGTTTTTTTGTTGTTTTGTTTTTTTATAAGGCTATGAAAAAGAAGTTCTAAACAAGCAAATAATGATTTCTTTTTATTGCAGGTATTGGAAAAAGATGTTAATATTTTTCCAATCCTCTAAATGCAGAACATTGAATTCTGTTACAATATTGCTGTACTTTTGATCTGAAATGTTCCCTAAAGTTCCAGGTGAAGGTTTCGTTGGTGTTATTGCCAGGTGGTGGAAACTTGTGTTAGTACCTGCTGGGAGATACGTGGGTCACTGTGGGTGTGCTCTGGAGTTTCAGGACCCTGTTTCTTCTCTCTTTGGGATCCTGGCCCCCATCAGAGGTTTGGCTATGCCAGGTGTCTTACCATAATGCGTTGCATTGGCCTAAAGCAATAGGCTCTATCGATCACGGACTTGCTACCTAAAAGTCTGATCCCAAACAAATGTTTTTAAGTTGATTATTTCAGACATTTGTTATAGTAATGGGAAGTGAATACAAATGTTTGGCTTCTTTTAGATTAGTGATAGTGAATGTTATTTTGAGAATCTAGTTAAAACTATAGCCCTCTTCAGAAAAATGCATGTATATTTGAAAAACTGGGTACAATTTTCAAGAGGGCTCATTCATTTGTATTTCATTCAAGAGCCCTTTATGTGATTATCCAACAGTCAATGTTTATCAAAATTTAATATAATATTTTAATTTTATATAATGTAATATATAACTAATACACTTAACTTAATCTAATATAAAGCTACAATAATTTACTGTGTTTTTGTAATAAGAACTAAGTAAAAATAAAGAGCCCTCTAAGAATATATTTATTACAATGTAAAGATAATCAATCAATTGGAAAAAGATGGATTTTTATGATAGCAGTATTAAAACAGACTAAGAACATTAAAGGAAATATTCATTTTCTACTTTACCACCCAAAGAAATTCTTGTTGGTTTAAAGATTTAAATGGAAAAAATTAAAACTGTTAAATAATCAGGATATAAAAAAGATATTTTTTAAAAACAGTATGTAGGAAAAATATTTCCAAGCAGAAACTACAAGGAAAACAATGATACATACAACCACATATATATTTTAAAATTTAATGGTAGCAAAAAATAGATACATATACTTTAAAAATATAATTAATAAAGAATCTTTAGTCCATAAGAAACCTGTACTAATTTATGTAAAAGATGAAAGTATCAGATAAAAAGTAAGCAAAGAACATAAACATGTTGCTTGGACTCAAAGTTTGAGAAATTTGTTGATTAAACAAATAAGTTGATGATTGAGTAGACAACTCAGAATATAAATGGTTAATAAAAATGTGAAAAGTTATGCAATAATATAAATAATTTAAAAAGTGAAGATCAAAGTAGCATTTTATGCTAAACAAATTTCCCAAGAGTAAAAAAAAAAATCTGATGATGCCTGAATTAAGGAGAAATAAAAACTTACTCACAGTAGTACTATAGAGGAATATAAACTTGTATATTCATGAAAGAATATTTGGTACTTTTAAAAAAACTTTTATTCTAATTTGTTATATATGAGAGCAGAATGCATTACAACTCATATTACACATATAGAGCACAATTTTTCATATCTCTGGTTGAATACAAAGTATATTCACACCATTTGTGTCTTCATACAGGTATTTAGGGTAATGATGTCCATCTCATTCCACCATCATTCTTATACCCCTTGTCCCCTCCTTTCCTCTCCCTTCCCTTTGCCCTAGCTAAAGTTCTTCTAATCTTCCCATGCTCCGTCTCCCACCCCCACTATGATTCAGCCTCCTTATATCAGAAAAAACTTTTGGCATTTGTTTTTTTGGGATTGACTAACTTCACTTAGCA
Source organism: Ictidomys tridecemlineatus (assembly GCF_052094955.1). Classification (NCBI taxonomy): domain Eukaryota; kingdom Metazoa; phylum Chordata; class Mammalia; order Rodentia; family Sciuridae; genus Ictidomys; species Ictidomys tridecemlineatus. The sequence goes on from NC_135485.1 coordinate 97,596,725, forward strand.
TTATCTTCTCCAATTTTATCAATTTACCTGCAAATGCCATGATTTTATTCTCTTATTGCTAAGTAATATTCCTTTGGGTATTTACTCCATATTTTCTTTAACCATTCATCTACTGAAGGGCATTTAGTTTGGTTCCACAATTTACCTATTGTGAATTGTGCTGTTATAAACATTGACGTGGCCGTATCCCTGTAGTATGTTGTTTTTAAGCCCTTTGGGTATAGATCAAGGAGAGGCATAGCTGATTCAAATGGTGGTTCCATTCTCAGTTTTGCAAAGAATCACCATACTGCTTTTCATATTGGCTGCACCATTTTGCAGTCCCACCAGTCCCAAAACTCCCATTTTGCAGTTCCTCACATCTTCACCAACACTTATCGTTGTTTGTATTCTTAATAGCTGCCATTCTGACTGGAGTGAGATGAAATTCTAGAATAATTTTGATTTGCATTTCTCTGATTGTTAGAGATGTTGAACATTTTTTTAATATATTTGGCCCATTTATTGATTGAGTTACTTATTAATTTTGGTGTTTAGCTTTTTGAGTTCTTTATATATCTTAGGGATTAGTGCTCTATCAGATGTGCAAATGGTAAAAATTTGCTCCCATTTTCATTCATCTCTATTCATCTCACTGATTGTTTCTTTTGCTGAGAAGAAGCTTTTTAGTTTGAATCCATCCACTCATTAATACTTGATTTTAATTTTTGAGCTATAGGAGTCTTATGAAGGAAGTAGGGGGTCTAATCTGATTTGATGGAGATCTGAGCCTACTTTTTCTTGTATTATATGCAGGGTCTCTAATTTAATTCCTAGGTCATTGGTCCACTTTGAGTTGAGTTTTGTGCATGGTGAGAGATAGGGGTTTAATTTTATTTTATTGCACATGGATTTCCAGTTTTCCCAGCACCATTTGTTCAAGATGCTATATTTTCTCCAAAGTATTCTTTAGCGCCTTTGTCTACTACAAGATAATTGTAGTTTTGTGGGTTAGTCTCTATGTCCTCTATTCTGTACCATTGGTCTACTAGTCTGTTTTGGTGCCAATACCATGCTGTTTTTGTTACTGTTGCTCTGTAGTATAGTTTAAGGTCTGGTATAATGATGCCACCTGCTTCACTCTTCTTGCTAAGGATTCCTTTAGCTATTCTGGGTCTTATACTTTTCCTGATGAATTTCTGACTGCTTTTTCTTTTTCTATGAGAAATGTCATAGGGATTTTTATTTGCATTCAGTTTGCATTCAATCTGCATAATGCTTTTGGTAGTATAGTCATTTTGACAATATTAATTCTGCCAATCAGAGAACAAGGGAGAACTTTCCATCTTCAAAAGGTCTTCTTTAATTTCTTTCTTTAGTGTTCTGTAGTTTTTGTTGTGAAAGTCTTTCACCTCTTGTTAGGTTGATTCCCAAATATTTTATTTTAATTTTTTGAGGCTATTGTAAATGGGGTAGTTTTCATCATTTCCCTTTCAGAGGATTTGTCACTGATATACAGAAATGCCTTTGATTTATGGGTTTTGATTTTATATCCTGCTACTTTGCTGAATTCATTTACTAGTTATGGAAGTTTTCTGGTGTAGCTTTTTGGATCTTCTAGGTATAGAATCATATTGTTGGCGAATAGTGCTAATTTGAGTTCTTCTTTTCCTATCAGTATCCCTTTAATTTCTTTCGTTTTAATTGCTTTGGCCAGTGTTTTGAGAACTATGTTAAATAGAAATGGTGAAAGAGGGTGTCCTTGCCTTGTTCCACTTTTCAGAGGAAATGCTTTCAATTTTTCTCAATTTAGAATGATGTTGGCCTGGAGGTTAGCATAGATAGTTTTTGCAATGTTCAGATATGTTCCTGTTGCTAGTTTTTTAGTGTTTTGAACATGAAGGGGTGCTGTATTTTGTCCAATGCATTGTCTGTGTCTATTGAGATGATATGGTTCTTAACTTTAAGTCTATTGATGTGATGAATTACATTTATTCATGTCCATATGTTGAACCAACCTTGCATTCCTGGAATGAATCCTACTTAATCATGGTGCACTATCTTTTATATATGTTTTTATATTTGATTTGCCAGAATTTTATTGAGAATTTTTGTATCTATGTTCATTAGAGATATTGGTCTGAAGTCTTCTTTCTTTGATGTGTCTTTGCCTGGTTTTGGAATCAAGGTGATATTGGCCTCATAGAATGAGTTTAGAAGTGCTCTCTCTTTTTCTATTTCCTGAAATAAATTGAAGAGTACTGGTATTAGTTCTGTTTTAAAGGACTTGCTGAACTCGGCTGTGTATCCATCTGGTCCTGAGCTTTCTTGGTTGATAGGCTTCTGATGGATTTCTATTTCATCACTTGAAATTTATCTGTTTAAATTGTGCATATCATCTTGATTCAATTTGGGCAAATCATATGACTCCAGAAATTTGTCAATGTCTTCAATATTTTTTATTTTATTGAAGTACAGGTTTTCAAAAAAATTTCTAATTATCTTCTGTATTTCTGTAGTGTTTGTTGTGATATTTTCTTTTTCACCACATATGTAGTGTTTTGAGTTTTCTCTCTTCTTCATTAGCATGGCTAAGGGTTTGTCAACTTTATTTTTTTAAAGAACCAACTTTTTGTTCTGTCAATTTTTCAATTGTTTCTTTTGTTTCATTGATTTCTGCTCTGATTTTAATTATTTCCTGTCTTCTGCTTTTGTTGATTTGTTTTTCTTTTTCTAGGGCTTTGAGATGTAATGTTAAGTCATTTAATTTTTGACTTTTTCTTCTTTTAAGAAATGAACTCCATGCAATAAACTTTCTTCTTAGAACTGCCTTCATAGTGTCCCAGAGATTTCAATATGTTGTATCTTTTTTTTCATTCACCTCTAAGAATTTTTTAAATTTCCTTCTTGATGTCTTCTGTAACCCATTGTTCATTTAGTAGCATATTATTTACTCTCCAGGTGTTGGGACAGTTTTTATTTTATCATTGAATTCTTATTTCATTCCATTATGATCTGATAGAATACAGGTTAGTATCTCTACTTTTTTATATTTGCTAAGAGTTGCTTTGTGGCATTATGTATGGTCTATTTTAGATAAGGATTCATGTGCTGCTGAGAAGAAAGTGTATTCATTCATTGAGGGATGAAATATTCTATGTCAGTTAAGTTTAAATTATTGATTGTATTATTGAATTCTATAGTTTTTTTTTGATCTGTTGTGATTTTGTACATTTGTTGTCCTGTAAGCTTTTGTTAGGACAATCTTATCAGTGGTGAAAGAGGTATGTTAAAGTCACCCAAAATTATTGTGATGTGATCTATTTGAGTCTTGAACTTGAGAAGAGTTTGTTTGATGAATGTAGGTGCTCCATTGTTTGGGGCATATGAATTTATCATTGTTATGTCTTGTAGATGAATGGTTCCCTTAAGCAGTATGAAATATTCTTCTTTATCCCTCTTGATGAACTTTGGCTTGAAGTCTACTTTATGATTTTCCCTAACCTTTCACCTTCAGTCTGTTATGTCTTTTCCTATGAGTTTCTTGGAGGTGACATATTGTTGGGATTTTTTTTGTTGTTTAATCCAGTCTGCCAGTCAATGTCTTTTGATTGGTGAGTTAAGGCCATTAACATTCAGGTTTATTATTGAGACATGATTTGTATTCCCAGTAATTTTTGTTTATTTATTTTTGGTACTTGACTGTTTCTCCTTTGATTAGCTTTTACTTTAGTGTAATACCTCCCTCTGATTTTTATTGTTGCTTTTCAATTCCTCTTCATGGAATATTTTGCTGAGGATGTTCTGTAGTGCAGGCTTTTGAGTTATAAATTCTTTTAACTTTTATTTATCATGGAATGTTTTTATTTCATCATCAAATATAAAGCTTAATTTTGCTGGATATAAGATTCTTGGTTGGCATTCATTTTCTATCATAGCTAGATATATATTGTTTTAGGATCTTTCTAACTTTCAGGGTCTGGGTTTAAAAATCTGCCGTTATCCTGATTGTTTTTCCCCTATCTGTAATCTGATTCCTTTCTTCCTTGGCTTTTAATATTCTCTCCTTATTCTGTATGTTAGGCATTTCGATTATAATGTGCCTTAGTGTGAATTTAAACAGATTAATTTCAAACGATGAAATAGAAGGTGCCACCAGAAGCCTACCAACAAAAAGCCCAGGACTGTAGATACACAACTGGGTTCTACAAGATCTTTAAAGAAGAACTAATACCAATACTCCTCAAATTATTTCATGAAATAGAAAAAGAGGGAGCGGGCAGGGGATGTGGCTCAAGCGGTAGCGCGCTCGCCTGGCATGCATGCTGCCCAGGTTCGATCTTCAGCACCACATACAAACAAATATGTTGTGTCTGCTGAAAACTAAAAAACAAATATTAAAAAAAAGTTTTAAAAATGTGCCTTGATGTGGATCTGTTGTGATTTTGTACATTTGTTGTCCTGTAAGCCTCTTGAATTTGGTTTTCCAATTCATTCTTCATGTTTGGAAAATTTTCTGATATTATTTCATTGAACAATTTGCTCATTCCTTTGATTTGGAATTCTATTCTTTCCTCTATCCCAATAATTCTTAAATTTGGTGTTTTTATGATATCTCATATTTCTTGAATGTTCTGCTCATGGTTTCTTATAATTTTCACTGTATGCTCTACATTCTTTTAAAGATTTTATATTTTGTCTTCATTGTCTGAGGTCCTGTCTTCCAAGTGGTCTGCTGGTGATGCTTTCAATTTAACTTTTAATTTGGTTTATTGTTTCAAGGATTTTTGTTTTGTTTTTTAGAATCTCTATCTCCCTATTAATCTTTTGCTTCCTATATTTGTTTATTTAGCTCTTTGTCAAAATGATCTCTTGCTGCCTGTATTTACTCTCTTACATCATCCTTTAATTCACAGAACATTTTAATTATGTACATTCTGAACTCCTTCTCTGTCATTTCTTCTGCTGTGCTGGCCATGGATTCTAATAATGTATATCTTGATTTGTTTGGGGTATTTTCTTCCCTTGTCTTTTCATATTGCATGTGTGTCTTCTCTTCTAACACTGTGGATCCTAATCCTTACTGTTTTTACCCTATAGGCTTATAGTGCCCCTGTAGGGATCCAATACCTCTCCTGTGAAGTAAAGGACAATGTTATCATATCCCAATATAAACAAAGTACACCCTAAAACCAAATGTTTGCTAATAAGACGTTTACAGTTTGGTCACAATGTACAGAAATGGTGAACTCAATAATTATCTATAATATACTCAGTAGGATTGTAAAAGGGTTTACTGTTTCTGGTGGTGGACAAAGAACTGGGGAAGAGGAGTAGGATGATATGCTGAGGAGGTAGGAGGTGAGGATATAGAGTTGTTATATCTTAGGAAGTGTGAAGGAGAAATCTAAAGAGGAAAATTAGTAGTAGGAGAAGGGAGAGGAAGTAATTTTGGGTAGACAAGTAAGTTGGAAGACAGCAGAAAACATAAAACAAACACACGTATATATTAAAACAAATTAAAAAATGTTAAAATAGTAGAAATTGGTGGGAAAAAGAAAAAAATAATAAAATGAAATAAAAAGAATATACAACACTACTGTAATATGCTATTCAAAAGTCCCAGTCCTCAAAATCCTAATTCATGGTTTCACATATGTTGGGGATTGTGAGGGCAAGAGAATAGAGGGGAAGAGGAAAAAAATCTTGAAGGAAGAAACAAGATTGGTTGGAGTTCTGTATCTTTCTTGCTTTCCTTCTTATCCAATAGATGGGGACCTCTGTTGTTAGCTGATATCTCTTTGCTTAGAATGGTGGAGGCAACCAGGGAGTCACAGTACCGGTCTAGCAGCTGCTGGGGAGAGGGGGAAGTTAGAAACTGGGTACCTGGCCAGTCAGACTTCCAAACTGGGAGTTGCCCCCAATAAAGATGGTGATAAAGGTGACCCAAGATGGAGGTGCCTTCTTTCAGTGGTGGGGTGTTGTGTCAGGTGGGGGAAACTGAGTGATGGCGTTGGAGGATGAGTTCAGAGACAAGCTCTGTGGCATGCATTGTGTTGCTGTCTGCTGACTTCAGAGCCTGTGTGAAGTTACCTGGTGTAGGCAGGCTAGTGTGCATAGGGGACTATCTCTGCTGCTGCAGAGTCCCAAGATGGTGGCGACTAGAGGAGCCCCACATTGTTATATGGGGGTTCACACAGGAGTGGCAGCCAGAATTCCTGCATGTGAGAAGCTGCTGGGTGTCCTGTGTGGGAGGGGCATCCGTGATTTCTGCTCTGGTGGGTGGCCAAGAGTTCTGCGTGGGTGTTGATGGTTCTGCTTGGTATCTGGTAGTGCTTCCAGGGTGAGTATTTGAGAGACCTACTCTGACCCTAGGGCCTGGAACCCTGGGAAGGCATATTTGCCATGATTCCTGTGTAGGAGCAGGAATATGCTTGCAGAGAAGCAGTATTCTCACTAATCAAGTCCCAGGTCACAGAGTGACATAGAATGTTGCCTCCCTCTGTCTCACCATCTTGGATCTCCCTAGATTAAGTATTTTAATGTCAGGCAGGATATAAATTTCAAACTGCATTTAATGTTTCTCCAATATTTTATAATAATAAATTACTTTAAAAAAAATTCTCTTCCAAAGGTAGCTGTGAAAGTCCAGAGCAGTAACAGGAAATGCTGGTGGCACCTGCTCTCCTCTTTGATGGATTCAGTAGAATCCTTTATCTCAAATCAGTGTCATTCAGGATCTGTCTCTAAACTGGAATATGGTCTGTTTTTACTTCCTTCTTTCTCACTGCCTTGTTTCCCCCTTCAACTATGCTGCTGATGGCACAATATATTATTGTATAAAGCTATAAACCATTAAACTCAGGAGGGGCTCTGTAATGGGTTTTAGCCAACAAAGTGAAGAAAGTGATTTTTATCACATCTGAACTGAATTTTTAATAACCTGATGGTAATTTGCTATACTTTCCCCCTCCTAGGAGACCAGCTATGTTTCCTAGACAATGCTTGGTCAGGCCAGGTCTTGGTGTGAAGACAGTGTGGAACAGTCATAGCAATTTGGATAAATATGTCATGTTAGTGAAAAATATCTTTCTTTTGTAAAGGCATTGAGATTTTGTTATCATTGTTCATACGAGCCAGTACTGCTTCAAAAGATTGCTAAAAGAGACCGAATTTGAGTATTAGTTCTGCTGATTACTGACTGGTTTTAAACCCAGGTCTGCTTTTACAGTGTAACTGTAGCCTTACTTTCTGTAAAATGGGATTGCTAATATCTAGCTCACGAGATCATTATGAGGATTAAATAACTTAAAACATTGAATTATTATTTGTAAGGGCTTGGGATAGTGTCTAGGAAATACCATGTACTGTATTAGTATTTGTTTTATAAACAGAGATTTATTTTACAAAGTATAAGGCTGGGGTTGTTGCTCAGTGGTAGAACACTTGCCTTGCATGTGTGAAGCACTGGTTTTGATTCTCAGCATCGCATAAAAATAAATGAATAAAATAAAGGTCTATCAATAACAACAAAAAAATAAAAATGAAAAAATTCTAAAAAACAAAACAAAGTATAATGGGGCTGGGGATGTAGCTTAGCTCAGTGATAGAGCACTTGCTTAGCATGCACAAGGGTCTGAGTTTAACCTTCAATCTCTGGTACCACCACCAGTACCACCACCACCACCACCAAAAAAAAAAAAAAAAAAAAAAAAAAAAAAAAAAAGAAACAAGTATAAGACAATGAATTTAAAATATTCTTCTTTTTTTTTTTTAGCTACACCTTCTAGCTCTACTACATCAACTATTATTTGAGTAATTTAAAAATTCTATTTAAAATTCCATATTACTTTAAAAAAAGTTTAATTTAAAAATATATTGCTTTCTTTATTATGAATGCTTGTTCTTTTTTAAGTTTATTTATTTTGCAGTGGAATGCATTTTGACATATTGTACACAATCTCTAAGGACCATATCTCTAATTTTATTATCAAAGTCAATAAAAAAACAAGTTTTAGTGTGTGCAAGTTCTGTTAATAATTTTCTTGAATCATGAAAATGGGCAACAAAGTCTTTAGAATCAGACTGTTTTATTACTGTTATTTATGTATAATTTTGCATTCATGCCCTGCAAATGTTTTGATTTGTATTATGAATGACCTAAGACTGTAATTCCAATAATACCTAAATAAGATAAAGTAGTTTAATCATTAATAATATTCCCTTGTTTTTCTGAGTCAGATTCAAAGACAAAGAAAGTTGATCTCTAGTTTCTAATGTTATTACAACCCTGAAAGATACATATCAGAGAGGAGCAGCCTTGGTTTTGATGGACAAGAATGGGGGTGAGATCAGGTCACTTGCAACAGTCTTCCTGTTGCCTGCATTCAATCCCTTTTATTTGGCCTGGCTGGGAAGAAATTTTGGCAAGGGCTTACATACAGAAATCACCTCACCTGTATCTATTTCTAGTCACAGCACTCAGAGCTGGAGAATGCTAAGCCTAGAGCACGGTGGGAGAACAATAGGGTTCCTGCATTTTTTGTTTTATTTTCCATAATTTGGGAGGAATGGGGAGATGACTGCCCTACATGGTAGACATGCTATTGCAGGTTCATTGGTCCAGGGAGATTGTGAAAGGCTTACCTCAGGAGGTCAAATATCACAGCAGAAGACGAATGAGTTTAAACTAGAAGAAGGGATAAAAGGAGACTATTCTGAGTAGTGGGAATAGCATGTAAAAGCTCAGAGTTAGTAGCCTAAACACCATTAAATAATGAATTAAAAAAATCTTCTACACTGAAAATTACAAAATATTGCTGAGTATAATTAAAAGAAATCTAAATATATTGAATGATATATTCATGGTTATTAGATCCAACAACTGTTTAGATGTTGAATTTCCCTAAATTAATCTAAAGAGAGAATACCAACAATTCCAGCAAGCTTTTTTAATTTTGTAAAATTATAAAAATAAATTGATGAGCTAATTCTAGGGTTTATATAGAAATACAATGGATTTAGAACAGCAAATACAATCTAGAGAATGAAAAATTAAGTTGGAAGACTAACTACCTGCTTTTCTGACATACTATAAAGTTTTTGCAACCAATAAATTAGTAAGACAAACAAAAGAATTGAGAACACACACACACACCCGTATATCCATATACATACACACACACACACACACACACACACACAAACACACACACACAGATTTTCAACTGAGATACCAAGTCATTTTAGTGGGGGAGAGGAAAGGATTTTTTAAAAATGGTACTGAAATAACTATTCATCAAAATATACCTACCTCTTGATGTGAAAAATGATTTGGGATAGATGATAACGAGAATATAAAAAGATGGGATCATAAAGTTCTTATAATAGGAGAAATCTTTATGACCTTAGGGTAGATAAAAATTTATTAGAGAATATAAAGAAAATATGTATCATAAAAGAAAAAAAATAAATCTAGCTTCATCAAAATTAAAACTTTTATTGTGAAAATGAATAGTCCACAGACTAGAAAAATATTCTCAATACATATTTTTGGCAACATCTGACAGAAATATTCTACATCTTATTTTGGTGGCAATTGTGTGGTTACATACAGTTGTTAAAACTTTTCAAATGGAACACTTAAAAACTTGTTATTATATTGTATATAAATGATATCTTGATTTTTAAAAAAGAAAGTCCACAGTAAAGGAGCATTGTAGCTACAGGCACAAAAGACTAAATTACTCAGAGCCAGTAGTGCTTTCCTTAAAATTTATGTGAGGAAATCAGCTACAAAACTCCCTTCTCCCATTCATATTATTGTAAATTACTCCTATTTTTATCTCAGTGATGAACAATCCAAGTTCTTTCCTCTTATGATATATGTCATATAGGAATTAAAAACAATAAAATAAATCTTAAATTGAATAATCTAGGACATGTGAAGTTAAATAAATAGCAGCATATAAGAGAAGTTTACAACCTGTCTTTAAAAATGTTATCTGGAAGAAAAAGAATTTAGGCAGACAGAACTATTCAAATAAGCTTCCATATTCTGCACTCTTCACATTCCCAATTTATGCTTGGTAATTTTTACCAAGAATTAAACAAAACAATAAGACCATACATTATGGTCTGACATAAAGAACTTCACTCATTCTTCAATATTTCCTTCTAATTGATTTACTTGCATAGGTAAAATTGTATTTCTTGCAATTCATCTTCATATCTTCAGAAAAATCTAGGCCACGGTTGTGAAAATAATGGATCCTAAATTATTATGAATAGACTTGAATTAAGATATCAATGTATTTGCCAATTAATTAGAATTTATGTCCAAATTCCATATTCCCACAAGATGAAACTTACTGTAATGACTTTAGAATCTTTTCACCCAAAATGTTTGAACCAGAAATGATCACATTTGGTAATTTATGGGCAATTATTTAAAAGGATAATCCTAAATGTATATAAGTTCAACTGACCCCAGCTTAAAAATACTCATACTGTATTTGCCTTCCTAGATTTTTACAAAATTATAAAAGTACCATTGTTTGAAAAATATAAAAAAACACAAAACCCCCACAAAGTTTCTCAGTTTCTGTGTGTAAATATCTAAGATTATAAAATAAAGGCTGCAAGTATATTGTTTTGAATTAAATATCACATTGGCAAGATCAGAAAAGCTTGTGAAATGAGAAGGAAATTGTTATTCCAGTAATGAAACCTTCAATGGTGAGTATTATTCTTTTGGCAGCTGAGACGTCAGGGGATTCTCACTATGAAAACCACCAGCCCTTGATGGCACATTGTAAGAGTATTTGTGATGCTTTGCAGGCAGCCTTTCTTCCAAGATTTTCCTGTTGCTTTCCTTCCTGAGCACAATAGGCTCAGGATGGCTAATGCTGTTTCCTACTTATGCCAAGAACCTCCTGAATGCCACTGGGCTTTCATCATGGAGCCAATGGCAAAATATCAAATGTAAACATCTCAATCTAAGTGGGGACTCCCACTATCATGTTGTTTTTGGGAGAGCAGCTCTCTGGCTCCATGGATATCACTTGAACAGAATAACCATGTTCTTCTGCAGCTCTTGCTCGGTCCAGATCCACCAGGCACATGCACTGTTTTCCTGAAATACAGTGAAATGGTATCATGAGAATACCCTTCTTCTAGCAGGACAATTTCATTTGGTCTAAAGAAATCCACACAGTGACAAAATCTACAAGTACTATGAAGAATACTGTTTACTCCCAAGTACTGTTTAGTTTTTTTTTTTTATTTAATTCTTAATCAGTATGGAGAGAAGGTAGGTATAAATAATCATATTTCACAAATTAACTCTGCTAATTTAAAGACTAGTAGCCTTTTAATATATTTAAAAATAAACCTCAAATAGAACTTTAAATTCTGTTTTCTAATTTGGTTAAAATCCTTTTAAACATCTTGTCATTGTTTTCCTATAAAACTACATTTTCTCTAATATTTAAAAAAAAAATCTGTCTTTGAGAATATCTAAAGTAACATGCTGACAAAGGACCATTTGATAGACATGCTACATTTTCTACCCGGACCTTTTTCAGACTCCAGGAAATAAGAAATGGAAAATATGTTGAGAAATTCTCAATCGTGTACTAACTATTTAAGGTAGATATGTAATGTTGAGTAAAATATACTCTTAATTTTCAGACCTTGCCATCCCTATTAAAATATCAATTCTCTTTTTCCTTTGTAATCTCTGGAAAACAAAAAAGGAAACCTGACTGGCAAGCAAAATAGTCAATTTGTTTTCCTTTGGCAAACATGAACTTCAGCTTTCAAAAGTAGCTCAGGGGGAAAAAAAAACTGATTTGGAGCTGAATATATTCAAAGCCATGGTTGTCTTTCCCATTTTTTGATTGCTCTAAATTCAATATGTAAGCTTCTTCGTCTTCTTGGGAACCTCATTTATTCTATTTTTCCTCAATAATTATAACAATGCCTAAACATTATTTTAATTACAGTAATTTATTTCCACTGAGTAACAGTGAAACTGTTAAACTAAAATGACTTCAGAAGTAAAGACAGTTAAATAAAATAGAAGATAGAATTTTCACATAAAAAAACAGCAGAAGGTGTAGATAAGAACTAAGAACAAGAGACTCAGAATGTTGATGTCACACACTTTCTTATAAGGATCCATGCCATAAAGAATGAACTGTGTTAGAAATGATGATATGAAGAGATATCCACAATTTTATTTAGGCAAAACACCCTTTCTTCATTAAAGAGCTATTATGGCTAACTTTCTTTTTTTCTTTACTATCTTTCCTTTAAGATATCTGTAAATGTTCACCTCATCAACCTTTCAATTTAAAATGAAACATTCTCTGTCATAATGGGATGCTCTACATTCCTTCAGTACCCACCCTTGGTTTACACTGCAGCTCATTTACCCTTGGCTTTGATCCCAGTTCAGTTAATTTTTTCTTTCTCATTATGCTGGCACTTACACTTTTTCACGTGTAAGTGCCATTACAACTGAAACTCAGTCATCAACATCTACAATTTGGGACTTGGTAAACATCCTAAAAATATTCAGAGAACACAGAAATGGTCTGTGCACAGATTCAGACATCTGATGAACTCTATAGCTTTATAGAAACCCATTCCTTTTCCCCTTCCTGTCCACATCATATCAAATGCTCTTCCTCTCCAATGATAGACACTTCCCTTACAGTTACTCCCCTTAAAATGCATATCCACCATAAATATATCCATCTACCATTATGTATTGATTGAATTGCTATGATTTGAACACCCCCCCAAACAGTGTTGGGAAGTGGGACACAATAGGTGGTGATGAGGCCATAGGCACAAAATAACTAGATCAATGCTGTTAGTATTGTTAAGAGTGGGGTTGTTACCACAACTATGGGTTCCTTCTCATGTGAGCATTCACCCCCACTTTTCCCTCTCATCGAGATGGCCACCATGTTATAACATAGCAAAATGGACCTTACCTTATGCCAAAATGACCTTATCATGCCAGCTCCTCCAATGCAACTTTCTGAACCCCAGAATTATAAGCCAAATAAATTTCTGTTAATTATAAATTACTCTGTGATAGTCTGTTATAGCAGCATAAAACAGACTAAGACAGTCTAGTGGTGCTACATCAAATGTATATTTCACTAACTGTGATAGTCTGTTATAGCAGCATAAAACAGACTAACAGTCTAGTGGTGCTACATCAAATGTATATTTCACTAACTTAAACTGTTGATGAGAAAAGGAAGAGGAATGGAGAAAAAAGAGCAAGTTCCTTTTATGTTATGTCTAAGAGTGTAAGAGAGAGAAGGAATTTCACTGTTCCCTCAATATCAGGTCTCTCATGCTTTTCCAAGTGTGAGCATCTTGCCCTGCTAACTCTGATTTTAGTGTTTAATGGTAGTTATTTCTTATACAACATGGTACTTGCATGCAAGCTAACTACTTCATTTAAGCTAACTACTTTGGTGCTCGACCAAAGAAATAACAATCAGTTTTTATCAGTATAACATGGAAGAAAAATAGGCTCTGTACTAGAATTTTGGAAAGTGTGACAGTGCCTAATGTGGTGCTTCTCTGAATAATTTTTAAGATTAGTTTGAATTTGACCCATTTATGTAAAGCCCTAATTTCACAATCTGAACTTGCAATGACATAATTCCAATATGCTGAGAAGCAGTATCACAAAAGTAAATAAGAATTTTATGTCTGGAATCATCTAATTTGCGTTCATAGTGTGGCTCTATCATCTGTTAGGTGAAGATCTCAGGTAAACTTTTGTCTCTATCCACTCATTAAAATTAAATAATAGCACCTATCTCATAAGAATTTATGGAGATAATAAGTGAGGGCATTTAACTCAGTGTTTAAATTTATAGTAACAGTTGCTATTATTTTTCTAAATGTGATTTTTTTCTAAAGCAAAATCTTTTGATAAAACAAATACTTAATAAACTTGAAACACTTCTGTGGTCTTCCAATTTAGGCAACAATTTAATGTTGCAAATGTTGAGTAAAATGTTCTATTATAAATAATATACAAACATACTTTTTTTGGAAAGAAAACATTATCATTCTTGTTCATAACTTTTTTTTTTTTTGTGGGGTGGGTACCAGGGATTGAACTCAGGGGCACTCAACCACTGAGCCACATCCTTAGCCTTATTTTATATTTTATTGGAGACAGGGTCTCACTGAGTTGCTTAGTATCTTGCTAAATTACTGAGGCTGGCTTGGAACTCGTGATCCTCCTGCCTCCGCCTCCCAAGCAGCTGGGATTACATGCATGCACCTCTACACCTGGCCATAATTTTTAAAAATGCGTCAATTTTGGCATAATGGTTAACTTTTCCATTTTTTGTTATTTTCTTTTGTGGCTTTTGATAGATTTTGTAGTTGGTTCATAATTGTTAGTGATTTAATTCAGTGTAAAAACACTGAAAATTTACTTAAAGGTATTGTTAACCCAAACAGGATAAAATGCTAGTTGTTTCAAAACCCTTTTGATATAGATTAAGTTTCTTGAGAAGAACAAACTTTAGTTTCTTATTGATAAATGGACTAGTTTTTCCCATATGGAATCTATCCATTAATTCCTAGGCATACTGTGAATAACCTACTCAACAGCTGTTGTATTAAAATACATACCTATGAGCCTTCTTTGGGGTGGAAGCTGGACAGCTGTCTGATCTGCAAATCGGCAAAGAATCATATGTTCCTAAAAGAAAAACCAATAGAATATGAGTTTATTTTAATCTTTTGCTTCAAAGTTATAAAAAAAAAACAAACAAAAACTACCTAATTTTTTCTGGAGTTCAAAATTGTTTAATTAAATAAAGTACTGCACAAAATGGTACTTTCAAAAAAAGTCAACTCTGTGAATATGTTACTTTATAACTTCTTCTTTTCATGTAAACTGCTCTTCAGTTGTAGTTCTTTTTTTAAAATTTTTTAGTTGATGTACACAATACCTTTCTTTTATTTTTATTTATTTTTATGTGGTGCTGAGGATCAAACTCAGTGCCTCACATAGGTCAGGCTCTACCGATCCATAATCCCAGCCCCCAGATGTAGTTCTTAAGAAGAGATATACAGAAAATCTTCAAGACAATTTTGTCAAGTTGCTTTTAATCAAAATATGAAATAGTTACATTTTGTAATTACAATGTATTAAATTAAAAGACCAACAATTCACTTATACTTTTCCTTTATAAATTTTATTTGAATCTTTTGAATTGTGATTCCAAGAAGGCGTGCTCTGTGGCTTCTCATACTACCAGAGGAAAAGGAAGTCATGCAGATCTCAAATTGCAGCACTCTAGGAGTGCCAGCAGCATGCTAGCTACTCCCTGGCTTTTCTTGACTCTTACTTTCACCCAGTCACTTTAGAGGACAGGAGCCTGGCTCCCTCTCTCTACTCTCACTCCACAAGGCTGCAGAGTAGATCTCTCTCTCAAAGACAAACCATTAGGAAGATCTGACGTAATGGGCCAGCTCGCGTTATTACTTTCTGCTTAACAATTTTAGGAATGACTGAATTAATAGAAGGCAGCCCCTAAAGAGACAGAGTGAATGAGTTTGCACAGTGCTTTTAAATCTGCACGTAGCCAAAGGTGAGTGACTAAGCAAACTCAAAATAAATATAATGCTCCTATGAGCTATTCATTTAGAACACCTTGAGTTCCCAAGAATGTTAATGATCTTCCAGCTCATCAAACAGGTTTAATTCATATTCAACATTTATCTTCTTGTTTTTTTTTTTTTGAAGAAAGGCTAAGAAGTTCCCTCCCTCCCTCCCTCCTTTCCTTCCTTCCTTCCTTCCTTCCTTCCTTCCTTCCTTCCTTCCTTCCTTCCTTCCTCCCTCCCTCCCTCCCTTCCTTCCTTCCACCCACTAAGGATTGACTTCAGGGCCTCACAATGCTAAGCAAGCACTCTACAGCTGAGCCACATTCCCAGCCCCTCTTCTTAGTATTTGTACATTAAATTTGAAGCCTCTGGTTTTAAATAAGAAAAGTGAAATGACTGGCAATGTTGCAGGTTTTTTTTTTTTCCTTTCTACAGGGATATCTTTGTCTCAACTTTTATGTATTTAAAAAACATTTTAATACTTACTATGAATTTAATGGCAAAGGGTAGGAAACTAATAAAGTAAGTCAAATGAATAACATTAATTAAAATTCCACAAACTAACTGCCATCAACAAAGGGAAGGAAGAATAATTGAGAATTCTATGATTTGAGGAAAAGCCAAGAAAAAGCACATCCTTTATCCCCATGGTGTTTGTAATCTAAGATTCACTGTATATAAAGGTAATATTGAGGTAATTGCAACTTCAGATGGGTTTTACTATATTTTATTAAAATTATTCTTCTTTCTATTTGGTAGCAGGAATTGAACTTAGGGGTGCTTAACCACTGAACCACATCCCCAGCCCTTTTTTTAAAAAATATTTTTTTTATGTAGAGACAGGGTCTCACTAAGTTGCTTAGGGCCTTGCTAAGTTTCTGAGGCTGGCTTTGAACATTTGATCTTCATGCCTCAGCTTCCCAAGTTGCAGGATTCCAGGTGTGGGCCACCTTGCCTGGATCTTTGTTCTTTTTAATCAAAGGTAAGTTCTGAAATAACAAGGCATAAAGCAGGTACTCAGTAAAGGTTTCTGGCTAAATTTAATTGAGGAGAAAGACATTTCCCAATTTGCTTCCAAATATTTGGGTAATAAGTCCATTTAGTTGTGCCTACGAAGCCACCCATTTTTATGAAGCTAAATGAAACTAAGAAACACTGAGATATTAGCTTGCCACAGAATCCAGGAAGTGAAGGCTTCTCTATAAAGCATTTATACCTGAGTTCTTCCAGGGCTGGTGGCCAAGCAGCATTTTTGGGGGTGTGGGAGTTTGAGGAGATAAACTCAACTTTGGGGCTGCTAGAGATTTTCTGCTTTTGTGTGCAACATCTCTGCTTTTCAGAAATTTTATTCTTTTCCAGCCAGTGACATTGCATGTGCCCTACCCCATCACCTCCCTAGTTTTTCTTATTCATCCTCTTATTGTTTGCTTTACCTGTATAAGAATATGTGAAAGATTTGTTATGGCTGGTAAAACCTAAAATATTTATTATCTGACTTTTTATAGAAAAAATTCTCTCTATTCCAGGTTATATTTTCAAGTATGTTTTTTATAGTGAACAAACTTGAAAAAAATACAGTCTCTCTCTAGAACAAAGGGCAGGTATCCCTTGGCCCATTTCCAGATGCCCTATGGGAACTAGGCCTCAGTGAGTCAGTGTAAAAATGATGGTACTCTGTTTACTGTTATTGCTATGAACAACCAACTCTTTTGTCTCTGATTCAGGATTTTCATATCTTCTACCAGCATCCACCATTTTAACCAATATGTTACAGCAGAATAACTTGAAAGTAGGTTAAAAATATCAGACCCTTCACAAATCTCCAACTACTAAAAGAGTTCATCTGGGTTTGTTAATCCAGATACAATACATATTAGATGCTCATGAGTAATTTGCATATAACTAAAGATGATATACTTCCTCAGAAATTTGAGATGGAAAACTATAAAGAGAGGATAAAAAGTACATTATCTACATCTAGATCATTAAGATTACCTTGTATGATAAAGTTTTCTTGAATTGTTCACTGAAATAGAAAAGAAAATGGAATTAATCACTGTTCTAATATTAAGAACACTGAATAAACTAAATTACAAATAAAAATATATATTGTAGCTGAAGAGTATAAAATGCTATCTGAAGTAAAAACTGCCAGTTTGAAATATTGTGTAAAAGAATAAAAGCATATTATCAGCATACTATTAATTTTTAAAGAGTTTCTTTCATAGGAAGAAACATTATTAGAGAAGTACGACCATTTTTTTCCCGTCTTCTCATAGGAGCAAATAGATTTAGTGTTTTACTGTGTGAAATTTATTATTATTCAAAGGTAGTGAGCAAATATACAGGAGGTAATAAACATTGAAAAATTCCTTTGTTTCTCACAATTTCCCAGGAAGAAGGGTTATGCCATGTCATTCAGGCCATGTATTGAAACATCAGGCCAGTTAGGAGGCAGAAAGACTATAGTAAGACACAGGCAATAGTCTTTATTGTGGATTCTATGTTAAAGGGTGAAAATGTCATAAACATGAAGAAGGTGATTCTCCTATGGTGGGTTAAAGCTGCAAAAATGAAAATGTCTCCTCCTATGTGGGATTAGAAGGATTATAAAAAAATGTATATCAAATTTAATCATCAACACTACTATTTAAAAATATTACTGCTACTACTGTTATAAGGAACACTTCACAATTATTGAGTGCTTACTCTCTGCTACTTCTAAAGTCCTACATTACTACATATATCATATTCTCACAAGAACTTTGAGATAGTTACCAGTATAACCTTTATTTCATACATGAGAAAATGCAGGCAGAGAGTAATTTGTCTGAGATGAAATAACTTATACAATGACAAGGAGACAGTATCGACACCCAGGTGTCCAGGTCCTAAACACTTAACCACTGTACCTCACTGCATCTTACAAGTGGTATGTTTAATTTCATTTAGAAAAACACAAAGAAATTCTGATACTGACAGACTTCTAGTTAGCTGACACCGAGATAGACTTACTTCTAAATTTCAGCAAGAGCTGGATCCATGGGTAAAATTAGAGACAGACACAGAGAAGATCCTTTCTTCCTTGTACAATTTATAAACAATATTTGCCATGTGGAAAGTCAATAAACTGCATGTAAAATCTCACTGCAACTTCCTATCAAACAAGTCTGGCATGCACACTGGTGTCTAAGGTAGAATACTAAATTTCACCTTTTTGGAAAATTAAACTTTGAGGTGTTCTGAATGAAACCATAACAGCAAGGGCATGTGACAAAGGAAGCCCGTGTTTTGATGCAGTGCTCAATCACCATGTCTGTTGCCACTCCACAAGCATGCAACGCCACCTGGAAAATAAAACCAGACCTTAGCATTAAGTTCTTTCTTAATGAACAGTGCAACTTTTGTGCCTTAAAATTTGTGTGTACATGTGTCTGTGTGACTTATCCTCAAGAGATTTCAATTAACCAGAGTATTATTCTATAATAGTTTAAATAGTTCTCATTTGAACATTTCAAAGGACTACTTACCTATTCATATATTAACTAAGAAAATTAAGCAAGGTTGAAAGATTATAAAAGGAGCACTGCAAAAGAAGTATAGGATTCATTCAAAAGGATATGTGAAGCAATCTTAAAAGTGGAAAACTGCATATATATGGATTACTAAACTAGCACTTTGGCTGATTATGAATTTATTTCAGTGGTAGTATTGTGACAAGAACACTAATAATATGCAATGAAAACTTCTAGTCTAGAGCGCTGGTTGGCTATGAGACCCTGCGCTGGACAAAACTTTTCAAGTCTTTTTCTATTCAGCTATAATCTAAGCTAAATAATACTGACATAGCATACTCTTAATGCAAAGATTAAATAAAATGTATTTTAAAACACTTTTTAAAATTCTATATGAATATAATCTGATTAGTATTATATAAAAATTGATTGAATCATATTTATGTAGCACCTTTCTGGGTGTTTTCATAAAATAACAACCCTAACATTGAATGAAAAGCTGCATAAAATACTTTCAAAGGGTTTACTTTAAAAGGAAGGAGTGAGGGGCTGGGGCTGTAGCTCAATGCCAGAGCTCTTGCCTAGCTATGTTTTAGGCACAGGGTTTGATCCTTAGCATCACAGAAAAATAAACAAAATAAAGGGATGCTGTTCATCTACAACTACCAAAACATTTTTTTAACAAAGTATATAAAAAAAAGGAAGGAGTGAAGTTAACTCTGAAAACAATTTCAATTTTGAAAAGTTTTCAAAACACATATTCTTAAACACAATTTATTACAACCTAAAATAAATAATTTTGAAAATTATTAGACTAAATGAGGCAAAATACAATTCTATGAAGGAATCAGATATGGGGATCCTGAAAAATAAATTATCACACTTTGCCAGAAAAATGTTCGGCTCTCCATTTCATTCTAGGCAGAGACATATTGTATTATACTTTCCCCTCCTAGGGACAGATCACATAAACTTCTGGGTAGAGGAGCGCAATCATTGTGAAGAGGAGAGTTTCCTGGAAATGTCTGGATGTAGATTATTTTAGCTAGATTCCCTTTTGAACTGAAAAGCTAAAACCAGTACTATTCTGGGAAGAGAAAAGCCCTGTACCCCTCTGAATTCTTCCCTTCTTCTAGACTTATATAGGCTACACAGAAGTCAACATCTCAATTTCTATGGTAACTATGAACTCACCTTTCCTGTTTCATGGTGAAAATGGCCTAGGAAGACAGCCATCCCCTGAGGGCAGTACCAACTATCAAGCAACAGGAGAAAAAAGAACCTTGATTTCTCATCTGCTCCTTTTATTTAGTTAGCTTTTCAGTGTAAAAATCTTTACTTTCATGAGTAGCTGGAGAAAATCTAAAGGTAAAGTTATGGGTGAATATTCCCTTGGAGTAAGAACAGAACTGAGGCTCACTGAGTGCCCTTTGTGCACAGGCACTATGCTGGCATGCTGACATTTCTATGATCACAACAACCCTGAAAGAATGCATTATCTCCCTTTTAAAAGGGAGGAAATAATGACTTGGAGAAAGGAAGAACTTGCTCACAACAAAGCAGTTACTGAAGGGCAGGACTCTGACTATGGAGCATGACCCCATACATTAATTACACCAAGGTGCTTCTCTACAAACCCCTATTGAGGCTCTGAAGAAAGAAAAGTTTAGACAATTTATTTTTAAGTATCTACTTAGGTTTACATTCTTTTAGCTACATGTAAAAGAGTGAGTTTCTTTTCTTCATTTAAACTAAAAAAGTTAATCACAGAAAAATGAGAAATTATATCCCATCTGATTCAAATGTATGATATGTCAAGACCTTTGTACTGTCATGTGTAACTAATTAAAACAAATTAAAAAAAGAAGTTAATCAACTATTTACACAATGGATTTTAGGTCTAAAAGGTTTTACTGCATTACATAATCCTAATTTCCACTGTAACCAAGTGCAGGTAAGAAATAATAGGAAAAAATGAAGAGAGATATAGAGCAGTGGAATTATTTGAATATGAAAATTTAGCACATATAAGAAAGGTAGTATTTTAAACCAGGGAAGAAAATATGGATTCTTCAGTAAGTAAAATTACATTAACCTGATAACATGTGAAAACCAAAAATTAGATAGTTCCATGTATCACATAAGAAAAAATAAATTTCAAATGGATTAGAGTTTTAAAATACAAAAATTCTATGTGTGTGTGTGTGTGTGTGTGTGTGTGTGTGTGTGTGTGTGTATAATTTTATATAGGCTGTAGGGAAACAGGAAATATGAAAATGTCACAATCTTATGGAGGGGAAATTTAGCAAGATCTAGACAGATTACAAACATAATGTCTAAAAAATCTATTAAAGAGATACATTGGCAAAAATATATAAATATCTATTTATTGACCAATATTTGAAATAATAAGAAAATGAAAGCAAACCAATTTCCCATTGACAGGAGACTAATTCAATAAACAAAATGGAGCACTCTGCAGTTCTAAAAAAGAATCCTATCTCTAGACAAGACAATGGAGTAATAAACTGCAGGAGATAATGTTAAATAAAATGTTAAAAATTATTAAACTATTCTCAGAAATTACCATTGATGGTTGTGTTGTGTGCTTCTAGCATGCTAGTGTGCATACTGTAAAATAAAGCAAATAAAAAATGTAGTGCCACTAGGAAACAGATGCTAATTTTTAAGCATGGAAGAAAGAAGAAAGAGGAATAAGACTTAAAAAAGAGAGGCTAAGTTAAAACTCCATACTTCTGAATTTCAACTGGAGATATCAGTAGAAATTCATGATGATTTTATTGTGGGTAGGGGAGGTGAAGTATGGTCTGACTCAGAATACTACAAAGTCTTGAGACAAAGAACAAACCAGCAGCAATGACAACCCTCAGTATCTAGACCAGGATATTTTAAATACTATTTTATACTTAAAGACCCTAAGTTCAGCTCAGAGGAGAAATAGCTGAGATATGAAGTATAAAATACACAGGAAAGCAAGGAAGTTATCAACTGTTATTGAAGCCTTGTCCAAAGAACTCAAAACCCAAAACCCAAAGAGTAACCTGGTGAGCTTCACACTGAACAAAGATGGGAATATTGGAACATCAATGAGAACAATAACTGTAAATGGATTAAGTTTTTCATTATCAAATTGATGAGCCAATCATGATACTACAAAAATTCTATGGGTCACTTTTTGGTAGCCAGCTCACTTTGAAAACTGGAAATTATAGAGAAACATTGAATTGGCCCTTGCTATGTGCACTGTACCTTAGAGTAATCAAATAGCTGATGGAAAGCAAATGAAGATGGAATGATAAAATTATAATATCACCATTTTGCAATCCTTATTGATATAAGGATAGAAGGGACAATGATCATTAATATTTCTAACATTCCAAAGCGACAACCAAACTGCTGATAGAACATACTATTAGCACCTATGATGTAATCTTACCCCCAAGTAGAACCAGAATCTGCTTACACCTCTACAATATAGATCTAATCACCAATTTTCAGACAATATACAGAATAGGGTAATATATTAATACAACAATATCAGAGGGATGAAATCAGCAAAATCTTCATGTGGAAAACTTTAAAGGAAAAATATCATGGTTTTGTAAGCAAATAAGATGCAAAGACAAAACAAAAACAAAAACAAAAAAAAGGTGGGTAATGATGTGGTAGGCAGCATCATTCCACAAAGAGGCTGCATCCTAATCCCTGAAAATACAAACAAGGCTAAAGGATTTTTGCAGATGTGATTAAGGTTATGGTCTTTAGAATAACAAGATTATCCTGGTTGGTCTTAATCTAACTACATAATGCCTTAAAAGCAGATAATTTTCTCAGGTGGGAGCCCAGAAGAAATTATATAGAAGAGAAGGTCAGAGAGATTTAAAGCATGAGAAAGACTTCACCCACTATTTCAGGCTTTCATGGTGAAGGAGGGCAAGGAACGTGGGTGGTCTCTTGCAGCTGAGAAGACTCCTGGCTGACAGCCAGCAAGAAAACACAGACCTTAGCTCTATAACTACACAAAACCAAATTCTATCAACAACCTGAATGAACCTCAAGGTAGATTCTCCCTTACAAGATCCACATAAGAGCCCAGTCAACATCTTGATTTTGGCCTCTGAGACCACAAGTGGAGAAACCAGTTAAGAAGACCTGGACTTCTGACATACAGAAGTATGTCTTTTTTTTTTTTGCACTGGCTTATTTCATTTAGCATAAGATTTTCCTGTTCTATCCATTTACTGGCAAAACCATAATTTCATTCTTTATGGCTGAGTAATATTCCATGTCATCAAACTAAAATGCTTCTTCACAGCAAAGGAAACAATCAAGAACATGAACAGAGAGCCTATGAAATGGGAGAAAATCTTTGCCACATGCACCTCAGATAGAGAAATTAACCTCCAGGTATACAAAGAACTCAAAATAGTTAATACCAAAAAAAAAAAAAAAACCCACCCCTAAATAACCCAATCAATATAAATGGACTAAAGAACTGAACAGCACTTCACAGAAGAAGAAATACAAATGGTCAAAAAATATATGAAAAAATGTTCAACTTCTCTAGCAATTACAGAAATGTAAATTAAAACTACACTGAGATTCCATTTAACTCCAGTCAGAATGGCAATTATTAAGAACATAAGTAACAGGGCTGGGGATGTGGCTCAAGCGGTATGTGTGCGGCCCGTGTTCGATCCTCAGCACCACATAGAAACAAAGATGTTGTGTCCGCTGAAAACTAAAAAATAAATATTAAAATTCTCTCTCTTTAAAAAAAAATATAAGTAACAATATATGCTAGCGAGAATATGGGGAAAAAGGTTTCATACATTGCTAGTGTGACTGAAAATTGGTGCAACCATTCTGGAAAGCAGTATGAAGATTTTTAGAAAACTTTGAATGGAACCATCATTTGACCCAGTTATCCCATTCCTCAGATTATACCCGAAGGACTTAAAATCAGCATACTACAGTGATGCAGCCACATCAATGTTTGTAGCAGCTCAAATCACAATAGCCAAGCTGTGGAACCAACCTAGGTGCCCTTCAACAGATGAAAGAATAAAACAAAATATTTTATATATACACACACACACACACACACACACACACAAGATTTTATGTCTTAAGACTCACATTAACTATCTCAAATTTTGTATCTTCTTTTAATACTGATTAAAATAAATAAATTGTTAAAAATTATCAGATACTAGGAAAATTTGAACATTGGCTGTTGTTAAGGTATGAAAATGGTATTGTGGTTATTTCTTTTCTGCTTAAAATATTTTTATTTTATTTTTTGTGGTGCTGGGATTCAACCTAAGCTGATAGCATAACAGTAGAAGCAATTGAGAGAGAGAGAGAGATAAAGATAGAGATAGATAGATATCACATCATAAGCCAGGAAGCCAGAAGGTAGGAGATGACAGTTTTGTCATCTCTGAGTAGGCCCCACCTCTTAAAGGTCCTGCCACATCTTCACATCACCTTACCAGGGACCAAGCTTCCAACTTGGGAACTCTTGGGGGGGGAAACCCTTGGTGCATGCTAGGCAAATGTTCTACTACTGAATTACAACCCCAGCTAAGGATTTTAATTTTTTTAAACAAATATTTTAATTATTGATGGACACAATATCTTTGTTTATTTTTATATGGAAGATCAAACCCAGTGACTCACATGTGTGAGGCAAGTGCTCTGCCACTGAGCCCCAACCCCAGCCCCAGGATTTTAATTTTTTTTTTTTATTGTTGGTTGTTCAAAACATTAAGAGCAGTTTTAAGCCGATAGCAAACTCAAAGGAAGATAGAGTTTCTCATATGCCCTCTGCCTCCAGATATACATAGCCTCCCCTATTATCAACATCCTGGATTATCCTAGACTGCATTGACACATCATTATCACTCAAAGTCCACAGTTTACATTAGGGCTCACTCTGCATGAGGGCTTGACAAATTGGTAATGCCTTAAGTCCATCATTGTAATATCATGCAGAGTATTTTCACTGACTTAAAAATTCTCTGTACTCTACCTATTCACCCCCAACCTCACCCTAATCTCTGGCAATCATTTGATCTTTTTACTGTCACCATAGTTTTGCCTTCTCTAGACCACCATATAGTTGGAATCATTATATGGCCTTTTCATACTGGCTTCTTTCATGGAGCAATATGAATTTAAGATTGGCTTCTTTTCATGATGTGGTAGCTCATCTACTTTTAGTGCTGAAAAATATTCCATTGTATGGATGTACTAAAATTTATTTATATATTTACCTACTGAAAAACATCTTGGTTAACTCCAAATTTTGGCCATTACCAGTGAAGTTGCTATAAACATCCATTTGGATGTTTTCAACTCCTTTGGGTAAGTAACAAGAAAAGCAATTTTTTGGATTGTAGGAATATATTTAGTTTTGCAAGACATGCTGAACTATCTTCCAAAGTAGGTTGTACCCACTTTGCATTCCTACCAGCGATGAGTTGGAGATTTTGTAGCTTCATAGTCTTACCATCACTTGATGATGTGTTCTAGAATTTGGCTGCTCTAATAGGTGTATAGTGTCATTTCTATTTGCATTCCCCTGATGACATATAATATTGAGTATCTTTTATATGCTTATTTTACCATCTTTATATCTTCTTTGGTTAGGTATCTGATCAGGCTTTTGGCTCATTTTTCAGTTGGGCTGTTTATTTTTTTATTGCTCAATTTTAAGAGTTCTTTGCATATTTTGGGTGACAATCCTTTATCGGTTCTTGCATATGTCTTTTACAAATATTTTCCCCATTGTGGCTTGTTTTCTCATTCTCTTGACAATGTCTTCGCAGAGTAAAAGTTTTTAATTTTAATGAATTCCAGCTGATAATTCTTTCTTTCTTGTATCATGCCTTTGGTGTTTGGTAAATCATCACCAAACCCAATTCATTTCAACTTCCACCTAAGTTATCTTTTTGAAGTTTTATAGTTTTGGTTGTGGTTGATTTTGAGTATCTTTTGTGAAGGGTGTAAGTATATGTCTAGATTCTTTTTATTTTTTGCATGTACATGTCCAGTTGCTCAGGCATTGTTTCATGGGAAATATTTTGTTTTTAAGTAATCATTATCCTTAAGAGATAAATGCTCTAATGTTAAGAGTAAAATAAATTGATGTCTAGAATTTGCTTCAAAATAGCCCAGAGGTGGGAAAAAGCCATTGAGGGTATAAATGAAAAAAGAATGAACAGAAATTAATAGCATAACTGGGTCATAGATATATGCATGCTAATCTAAACTTTGTAGTATCTAAAGGAGACTAATGTGTTGGTGGGAAGGAAGCATTTACTCCATTGTTTACTCAACTTGGTGACAAACAACATTTTATTGAATGATGAAATAGTCAGTGGTTCTCAAATAGTGAATTTCTTATTATCTACCTGTTTCTCTGTACATACATGTAATCCCTATAAAGCTAAAAACTTAAGTTGTATACTTATCTTTTGGCCAAGGTAATGCATATTCTAAAGTAAATATAAATACTTTAGATTGAGATATATACTGTGAAATTCATGGACTATAAACTAAAAAACTTTCCTGTACATTTCCTGTACATTTTATTTTTTCCCATATTTTTATTAGTACATTATAATTATTTCTTATACATTTTTAAACTTCAGTTTATCTCTATATAATAAAAATTCTCAGTAGAATTCTTATCATTTAAGTGATCAAAATGAAACTGAACAGACAAGGAACCTTATAGTACATGTTTTTTTATATGCAGTAGTAAGTTAATGAAATAAATCATCATTCACTCTCATGTCTTTCAAATGGCAGTTTATTAGGCAGACTCTAGACAAATGGGCATAATTCTCCAGGAATGAAAAAAAGTATTCCTGTAGTAGATTCTAAGAAAAAGAGTCTATATTGATTCTGAATATAAAGTATATCTTGAAAGATAATAAGCTTATGCTTTAGTTGTACCCCAAAGGTACATTGTTTATGATTCTAATAGGCTCCCTGTATTTATTTATTTACTGAGACTCATTTAACAGTTACTGAGCCTTTCCCTAAGCCCAGTCATACACACAGTTATTGTTATTTCCCATTTTGCAAATAAAGAATCTGAAGGTCCAAAAGGTTACGTGGCTGGTTCAAGGTCACCAGTACTTAAAATTAATCTGTCCAACTCCAAACCAAACCAAACATTGGTTTTCTTTACTGAAATATGTCCTCCTATATAATAAATGTACATTTTATTTCTTAATTTGTAAATATTAGATCTTACTTATTATATTTCTATTATGAAAGATGAACATTTTGACATTTTTACAACCTCTTCCTATTACCATTCTCTATGATAGTGTCATTTATACTGTGCATTGCTGATCCAAGTTTTTAAAAATATCCAAGACTTTCCCTACTCAAAAGCTATATAAAATGCTGAATAATATAATTTTCCACAGTATGAAAATACCACATAATCACTCAGTTCCATTTTTCTTTCCTGAAGACATCTTTCTGGGCCTTCTGACCTTTGACTAAAAGATGAACTCAATGCTTTATAGATTTGCTGCCCAGAAGTTGTAAGACTCCCTATACTTATTTACTGACTCTGCCATAGATAAAGATTTCTCTTCATCCCTCTCTTGTATTGAATGCCACTTATTCCTTTTTTTTAACTTCCTTTTTTTCATGCAGCATATCTTCTAGTAGTTTGCTGAAAAGTGTTACACATGACATACATTTTCTTGAGAGCTTGAATATTTGGAAATGGTATTTTACTTTCATACTTGATTGAGGGATTGGTTAGGTATAGAATTTTTGATTGAAAATTAACTGTTAGGATTTTGAAGGCATTACTTCTCTGCCGTCTAGCCTTTCATATAAGAAGTATGAAGGAATTTTGGGGGGCAGGGGGTACCAGGGATTGAACTCAGAGGGGCTTAACCACTGAGCTATATCCCTAGCCCTTTAAAAAATATTTTAATTTGAGACAGGGTCCTGCTGAGTTGCTTAGGGCTTCAATAAATTGCTGAGGCTGGCTTTGAATTCATGATTTTGCTGCCTCAGTCTCCTGAGCTGCTGGGATTACATGCATGGGCCACCATGCCCAGCTGTATGATGGAATTTTGATTCCAAATTACTGTATATGACCTACATCTTTTTTTTTTCCTCTGTGGAAACTAGTAAAAATTTCTTGTCATTCTTGGTGTTCTGAAATTTCATACTGTGCCATTAGTCTTGATAATTTTTCAAGTGAACTTCATCAATCAAGAGAAATGCATACTTCATTAATAGGATATTTTATTAAATTAGTTCTTTGATATTTTCCTCCCAATCATTTTACCTGTTTTCTCTTTCTGGCCTGATTCTTGGACTAAATCTCTACTTTTTTTTTTTTTTTGAATGCTTCTCTTCATTTTTTTTTTTTGTGTGTTCTGTTTTTCAGGTAATATCTTACACCTCTTTTAAAAAAATACCTATCTTTTAAATTTATTACTTCTTAATTTTGATTAGCAATTATAGCAGCACAATTCACAATAGCTAAATTGTGGAACCAACCCAGATACCCTTCAGTAGATAAATGGATAGGGAAACTTTGGTATGTATATCCAATGGAACATTACTCAGCATTAAAAGAGAATAAAATCATGGCATTTTCAGGTAAATGGATGGAGTTGGAGAATATAATATGCTAAGTGAAGTAAGCCAATTCCAAAAACCCAAAGGCTGAATGTTTTCTTTGATATGAGGATGCTAACTCATAATGGTGATGAGGGGAAGGGAATGGGAGGAATGGAGGAACTTTAGATAGGGCCAAGAAATACTTTCGTATTCTCCAATCATTCATTTCTTTTTCTTTCTCATTCTATCCTAGCTTCACTAATTCAACATGCATTATCTTCTCTGGTTTTTCCCTGAATAAGATCCTCTGTCATGTTGTTGCTTTCATCTTAGTCTTACATTCTGAATTTTCCGTCTTTGGTGTTCTATGTCTGTCAGTTTATATTAAAGAGTGAATCACTAAAAAAGTTGATTGTAAGTTCTAAATGAAAGAGTAAAACAAAAAGGCTAGTTACTGAGTGGGTGAGTGGCTAGCTGACTTTTCTTTTTATAATTATAGCTCTAATATCTGTAGCTCTTTGAGGATAGTTCTGCTTCTACATAAGAGTATCTCATTCAATTTTACTAATGATTCTCTGATTTCTGAGGTTTTTGAGTTAAGAGACAGATGTGGGTAGGGAAGATATCCATTATTCAGTATGCAGATTCTCACATAGTCCTTACATGACAAATCACCATTGCCCACCCATGTGCCTACATGGCACATACATCTTTTTTTAAAATAATATTTCAGGTATCCTGTAACTTGCTTCATAATAACTTTCTTACCACCCTGCTTTCCATTTAAGCTTGATGTCCTTCACATCTACTTAATAACATTGTTATGGTTCAGATATGAGGTATCTTCTGAAAAGCTCATGTATTGATGCAGGAATGTTCAGAGATGAAATGATTAGATTATGAGAGCTGTAACTTCATTGGTGGATTAATTATTTGAATTGATTACTGGGTGGTAACTATAGGAAGGTAAGGTATGGTTGGAAGAAGTAAGTCATTGCGGGGTGTGCCTTTCTGGATTATATTTGTCCTCAATTGATTTCTCCCTGTCTTTCAGCTTCCTGGATGCAATGAACTGAGAAGCTTTCTTCTGTCACACCTTTCTTCTCTCACACCCAGAGCAATGGACTTGGCTTATCATGGACTGAACTTCTAAAAACATCAGCTCCAAATAAACTTTTCTTCATCTAAAATAAACTTTTCTTCCAAATAAACTTTTCTTCATTGTTCTTGTCAGGTATTTTGAACACAGAGACAAAAGACTGACTACCGCACTTACTTTTTTTTCCCTTCAGTCTGCCTTCTACCTTAATACTTTGCATCATGATTTGAGTTAAAGACATTCAAATGCAGTTTCATCAAACATGGAGTTTGATCTTTTTTTTTTTTTTAATCACTCTTGTTATTTGAGGGTCTGATCTTTCTTGGGGAAAAGAGGTATTGAAATATCTCTATCTGCTATTTTCATCTTAGACGTTTTCTTTTTGCCTTTGTGATTTCTAAAAATTGTGTTTTCAGGATAGAAATTTTCTCTAGTCCTTATATGATTACTCATCAAAAGTATTACTGAATTATCATGTATAATTGCATATGCTTCTTTTAATTATACACTAACAGACCTAACTAAAAATGAGCTTGTAATTAAGCACTCACCACTGATAAACTATCAACAATCACATTAAAAATTATGTTATAGGCAAAATAGAAAAAAGCAAATGCAAATAGCTGGAAAATAAAACATTTGAGTTTTTGAAACACAATAACAAATCAAAAATATTCACTTATACTTAGAAATCAGTACCTTAGCACCCAGTTAAGATGATAGTTTGGAATTGCCCACTAAAAACATTTAGCCTTGAGAAACTTTTGTTTTTAATATGAAGTATACACTTTTCCATAGTCATCACCATTTTATAACATTATAAAAATTTTTGTGTTATTTTTTGAGAGCATTAGTATTAATATATATTATAAATTAAGTCTTTATTAAGCTTAATCTTATACATTTTCAAAAGAATCAGACTAATCCTATATTACACAAAAGAGGAAACAACATACCTCTTGTAAAAACAGCCTTAAAAAGTATACTTTTATAAATAACCTTTGAAACTTACCCTTTAAGTGTATGGTAATAATGAATTGAATCAGGGTCATGCAGCTACATATATAGAAATTGGAAAAAAATTGCAAAACTTTTTGGGATGTTTCTTACTTTTGAAAAGACATATTTTCCTCAGGGAAATAATTAATCATTATAATCAAAATAAAAACAATTCAATGAAAAAGTATCCCTGTAACAATCAAATACTTGTTTTGAATAAAAGGACATAGACAATCCCTGCTTAACATTAGTTCTTCTTACAATGTTTTGATTTTACAATGGTGCAAAAGTGATAAATATTCAATAAATACCATACTTCAAATTTTGAGTTTTGATCTTTTTTGATATGCTTTGTGATACTCATTTGTGATGTTGGGCATTAGCAGCAGCAGTAGCAGCAGCAGCAGCAAGCCTCCAGTCCAGTCACATAATAACAGGCTAAACCACCACTTTTCTATGAAGTACTGTATTGATAAGCTTTGATGTACAACAGGTTAGTGTACTAAACACATTTTCTATTTATGATATTTTCCATTAAGTGTAAGTTTATCAAGAGGTAAACCCATCATATATCAGAGTGAATCTGTATATATCTTATATACCATATAAAATATATACTTCTATATATAGAATTTATTAAAATAAATAACTATATATTTATTTCTATCTTTATTGCTTACATGTTTATGAATATAAAAATAATAAGTTGAGTGTAGTATATTTTAAAGATATTAAAAATAAAAAATATTATTTCACAACATATAGGGACAGCCACCTTAAAAAAGTACATATTAGCATAATTTACTTCCATTAATTTTTTTTGGAAATGATTTTTAAAAATATTTTTCATTGCAGATGGACACAATACCTTTATTTATTATTATGTGGTGCTCAGGATTGAACCCAGTGCCTCACACGGTAAATGCTCTTTTACTGAGCTACAACTCCAGCCCCTTTCCATTCATTTGTAATGCAGTTTTCACCTGGTTAAGATCACATTGCAAAAAGTAGTAGGCTCAGTTCATTGAGTACTTCCTAAATGCTAGGCAACTCCTAAGTGCTTCACATATCTTGTGTCAGCATTTTACCAGTGAGTATTTTATACTTACTTTATAGATGGAAACAGGATCAATAGTTTGAATAAATTGCCTAAGATCACAATTATTGAGTGCCAAGAAAGAATTTAGCACAAGGTTGTCAAATATTAAAATCCATACTCTTAATAATAATTATATTTATATAATTTTGTCCATGTTAACTAAATTTTCATACCATTAATAAACCAATGCAAACATCATAAAAATGCAATTTTCAAAGCTCCTGAGCAGGCTCCTCTCACTGAGGCCTTGCAGTCTAGACTAATAATATTTTTAAAAATCTTTGCAAATTTGAAAGCAAAAAAATGGAATGTCATTGTTGTTTAAATTAAGAATGCACTTATTACCAAAGACTGAGTTTTCATATGCTTATTAGTCACTTGTATTTCTAGAAAAATATATTCCTCAAATAAACCCAATGTAAAGAAGAAACTTTAATGAGAGAGCTATAGAAAGTAGTAGGGGTGTTGGAATACCTTGATATAAGAAAAAGCTAAAAACATTTTGATTTATTTCCTTTGATTATCTTAAGTCAAACTAAGTTAACAAAAATCCAGTAACCCTAATTAGATTAGTAACTTTAGTCATTTTTGCTTGATACAAGTTGTTGTATTAGTGGAGAGAAGGCTAACAATTAGTATCTCAATTCTGATGTATAAATGATTTATTTAAAACTACTAAGAGTAGTTGGTTAAGACTTTAAAATTCTCTCATTAAAATGTCCTTTACATCATTATTTTTTATATTTTAAGAAAAATAGTAAAAGAAAAAAGTATTTATTAAGCAAAGATAAATGTCAACTAAGTCCTTATTGAAATATCATAAAATGGTAGATAAATTCAGTTTTAATGCACTTACAATAGCCAGTTAGTCTTATTTCCCCTCTAGCCATACTATGTTGACAGGAATCTATTTAACACAACATTGTAGGTGTATAACTGTGAAATGTAGAAAAAAATATTGCTTTGAAAAAGACAAACATATACTTTTAATAATGAAGTACTATGAATATAATAATATTAATTAGTATACTATATTTTGTTGAGAAAGTATAGAAAGTTATAGATTTCTTTGTTTAGGAAAGAATATAAAATTAAATCCTTTATTTATTCTAAGGCATATAATTTTATTTAGCTATAATTAGGAAATTGAAATTGCATGATGACTTACCCCAATATTAAACATTCCTGTAAAATACTCCATGTTGGCTTGGATGAACCAAATGTTGCTTAAACCTAGATCATCACTTCTCTTCTTAGCACGAATTAGTGATAATTCCTTGTTTTCTATTAATATAACCTAGATTTCCCGGGGGAAAAACAGTATATTCAGTAACATAACTCAAAATATTAGGACAAAACATTATTGCTATATTCCATAGCCTTAATAATGTTGAACATATTATACTGATCCTCTATTCTGTGCTAGGAAGTATGTCAGTTAATCTGATACTAAATTGAACAAGGTCTTTGAACTCTTGAAGATTAAGGTGTAGTGATATAAGTGAAACAAGCAATAATATTACAGTGTGAAAAATGTTTAATAAAAGATAAACAATGTATAATGGGAGCACTCAGACTTGATGACTAAGGAAGATTTTATTGGGGAAAGTAACATATCAACTGAGGTCTGAAAAATAAAAAGAACATAGCAAGAAGGAATGGAAGAGTGTTAGGCAGAGAGAGAAATACATATGAAGGCCCAAGGTGGGAAAGAGTGTAGTATGTATGAAGAAGTAAGAAAACTGGTATAGCTTGGCACAACGTACATGTTAGTGATAGTAGGGATGGAGGCAAAGGGTATGGAGGTGGATATGAGGATGGAGAAGTAATGGACTCAGGTCATGCATTTATGATAAAAGAAGGTCCATCAGCTTCCATGAATAATACAGATTATGAAAGAGTGGGAGAAGCAGGGACAACAGGAACCTGCAACAGTGATTTTGAGTAGAATTAAGACAATATCATCACTATTATTCCTGGTTCTTATTTTGTACTTATGATTACATTTATGGAAAAATCTTGGATCCCTTTGAATAGAAATCCTGTGAGAGTATAAGTGGTATTAAAGGCTTTTTAGCCTTTATTCTAGCCAATTCAATCTAAGTTTTCAGAACTATTAGGAAGGGAACTAAAGATACTACGTTCCTGGCTCTGGTTCTCTATTCTATGAACTTTCTTCCTTTCAAACATGAAACTGTTATTTTCTTTAATAATAAAAAGGCACTCACCTCTTCTAGGATTATTGGTTTATTTTTTCTTTATTCTCTAAGAGATTATCCCTCACCTCCAATTATTCTGTTAAATATCATCTGACCAGTAAATCAGTTTCTCCATAATTTTTTCTTCTGCAATTATTTACTATAGTTAGTTCACATCTCCCAGACAACTCACAAATACTCTGCCCTAGTTGAATTTGTATTAAAAAATGATTTTTCTTCTGAAGACTTTTATAAGATGGCCACTGTGAGGAACTGATTTAATATGGTAGAAGATTAGAAACAACACAAATTTCTAACTGTACCAATGACTGAGTGGTATATTTACTTAAAAATATATCATCACTAAAATATGATGATATGTAAAACTATTAGCAAATGAAAAATATTTGTGATAAAATAGTGAACAAAGAGCAAGGGGACTAAAATTTTATTTGCATTTGTAGAATTTGTAAGAGAAATATTAGTATGAGCATAACTTAATGAGAACAAGGGAAGAAAAACATTTGATGGATCAATATGGTAGGTTTGGGTATTATTTTTTATTTTCTTTTTAAAAAATTGTTGTTATTGTATTTTTTATAGCTGCCATTCTGACTGGAGTGACATGAAACCTTAGAGTAGTTTTGATTTGCATTTCTCTAATTGTTAGACATGTTGAACATTTTTTCATATATTTGTTGATTGATTGTATATCTTTTTCTGAGAAGTGCCTGTTCAGTTCGTTGGCCCATTTACTGATTGGGCTATCTGTTTTTTGGTGTTAAGATTTTTGAGTTCTTTATATATCCTACAGATTAGTGCTCAATCTGATGTGTGTGTGGTAAAAATTTGCTCCAATTCTGTAGGCTCTCTATTCACCTCACTGATTGTTTCTTCTGCTGAGAAGAAACTTTTTAGTTTGAATCTGTCCCATTTATTGATTCTTGATTTTATTTCTTGTGCCATAGGAGTCTTACTAAGGAAGTTGGGGCCTAATCCGACATGATGGAGATTTGAGCCTATTTTTTCTTCTATTAGGCATAGGGTCTCTGGTTTAATTCCTAGGTCCTTGATCCACTTTCAGTTGAACTTTGTACATGGTGAGAGATAGGGACTTAATTTCATTTTGTTGCATATAGACTTCCAGTTTTCCTAGCACCATTTGTTGATTAAATGTTGGTGAGGTTGTAGAAAAAAAGGCATACTCATACATTGCTGGTGGGGCTGCAAACTGACACAGCCAATATGGAAAGCAGTGTGGAGATTCCTTGGAAAACTGGGAATGGAACCACCATTTGACCCAGCCATGTCACTCCTCGGTCTCTACCCAAAGGACTTAAAAACAGCATACTATAGGGATACAGCCACATCAATGTTTATTGCAACACAATTTACAATAGCTAAATTGTGGAACTAACCTAGATGCCCTTCAATAGGTGAATGAACAAAGAAAATGTGATTATATATATATTATATATTATAATATATAATATATAATATATATAATATTACTCAGCATTAAAAGAGAATAAAATTATGGCATTTGCAGGTACATGGATGGAGTTGGAGAACAGAAGCTAAGTAAGCCAATCCCCCCAAAACAAATGCTGAATGTTTTCTCTGATATAAGGATGTTGATTCATAATGGAGATGTGGGGAGAGCATGGGAGGAATGAATGAACTTTAGATAGGTCAAAGGGGAGGGAAAGGATAGGAGGGGGTGGGAGGTAGGGAAAGATGGTGGAATGAGACAGACATCGTTACCCTAAGTACATGTATGAAAACATGAATGGTGTGACTCTACTTTGTGCACAACCAGAGACATGAAAAATTGTGCTCTACTTATGTAATATTAATTGTAATGCATTCTGCTGTCATATATAACAAATTAGAACAAAACAATTGTTATTTTTGTTAGAATTCTGATGTAATCGATCAAAAGAACATGCTCAACAAATTTTAGAAGCCATTATTTCCAGTTATAGTTATATTGAAAGTTAATTTAATTATATATTTTATTTAATGGGATTGCAATTAAAAACTTTTTAAAGACATGCAACTTTTTAAAAATTTGACAACTGTACTTTGGTCCTACTTTAATAATTTTCCCCTTAAGATTCTAAATCTTAGAAGTTTACTTCAAAGAAAAAAGAAAATGCCTGTGTCACATATTTGATTAGGGTGAATGATTAGGAATTCTGAGTAAGGGATAAGCCAGACTTGGCTAGTTGAATTGTGTTTATCTTAAACATTTTTTTTATATATTATTCAGACTTTACCTGGCAGGATGGCAATATGTGAGCAAGAACAATTCCAACATGGCCCTGGAAAAGTCAGTAAAAGAACCAAGTTAATTTTGGTCCTTATGTCTTTTGCTCATTGTAAGACAACAATCTTGCCAAATGAAAACATGACCTTAAGTGTAATACAGAAAAGTCACACACTCTTGGAAAAGCTAAAAAGTATAAAAGGAGACATATAATACCCCACCACTGCAGAAATCCACAATTCTGTCACCAGGTTTGGCCTGTTTTATCACCACATAAACAAGGTTGTTTAACTGTTGCTGTTTCCTCAAAGCTCGATCACTGGACATTTTGCCTAGGAAAAAAAGAAATGAAAACTATATGTATTGTGAGACACCAACTACACAACTTAGAAC
The DNA here is from genome assembly GCF_052094955.1 of Ictidomys tridecemlineatus. NCBI lineage: Eukaryota > Metazoa > Chordata > Mammalia > Rodentia > Sciuridae > Ictidomys > Ictidomys tridecemlineatus. Next base: position 97,633,563 of record NC_135485.1, read on the forward strand.
AGAGCATTAGGATACTGGAGAAGGGGTAAATATATGCATGCATGCAAGTATACATACACTCTCACATAAAAGAATAAATTTCACATAATTAGTTAGTAGAGGACTGGAATATTAGAATCCAGAGATTAACTCTATTTTTGCTTATTTTACTTTTATTCCTATTCTATCAATGAAAAAAAAGTCTTCTAAAGAGTAGAAACAATAACTGAAACATTAAGTTCAGAGCCATAAACAAAGGGTTCAATAAATTTTATCTAGATGAAAAAAGTAATAATCATCTCTTCCTTTTGTCCCTCTCAGAGACATTATAAAGACTATCTATTCTCAACACATTGTTTAAATTTCCTTATAAAAAGATCTATAATAAATAATTTTTTAAAAATTATTTCACTGGCAGGCACATCCTTGAACTCTGAATTCTTCTGGGTATTATACTTGGAAACTTTGGAGTATGGGTGTCACATGGCTGAACTATATTAATGGTTATTGTACTTAGAGAGAAATTGGATTTTCCCTTTTTCACTTTGAAGCTTCCTTTCTTCATGAGTCAGACATAGAACATTAATGTAATTAGAGATTAAAGATAGGGCACTTCCAAGTATGAAATGCCATGGACTCAGTACCATGAAAACATCTTAACTTCCCATTCAAAAGCTACTGGAAAAGTTCACAATAATATCTTCAGAAGGATGAATGACACTATTTGTTTTTACATTTTTCAAGTGCATTCTTTACAAGAGTGGTTTGATAAAAAAAAAAAATCATATAAAGATACCAAGGTTTCCTTGTTCCATTTCAAAAGAAAAACATGTTATTTTCCTTTTTTTCTTTTTTCCTTCCTCTCTTATGCTACTAAATAAAATTTAAAAACATTAGGAAATTTTTATTTTAGTAAAAAATAGAAAATTATAATTTCATAAGTTAGAGGTAATATTTATATACATATACACATATTATATATATATATATATATACTGTTTCTATATGTTATATTCATAAATTCTTAATTTTCTAGCCAGTATACAAAATTACAAATATCTTCTTATGTCAGTGCATTTTTTCTCTATTGTATACTTTAATGGGTTCATAATATTCCACTCACTATGTACCACAATTTACATAACCACTTCCTTATTGTAATTATGTGATTGTCATCATACTACATAATATTTAAACACATTCTGACATGTTTCAAACATAAAGGGCAATTGAAAGCCTCCTACAGCAAATCTCTCTGTATTAGTCAAGTTTTCATTAATATAAAAAATACTTGAGGTAGGCTACTTAAGAAGCTTAGAGACCAACTGAATACTGTTTGCTCAGGAACATCTGGCAATGCTGGGCTGAAGAGGATCTTGGGCGAGCAGTTTGAGCCTCTCAGAGGCCATGTCCAGCTCAGCTTGGGTGAATTCAGGCTGCCCCGTGTACAGAGTTTCTAGATGATTGTTTGTGCCCTGCCACCAAACCTCCATGACTCAGTGCTACAGAGCCGCTCCAGCGGAGTAGAGAAACAACTCTTCAGTTCCTTTGTGAACCTTTTGAGGTCATGCCAACCGAGCCTCCATAGGCCAGCAGCCGAGAGCTGAGGTGGGACCTGGGAGAGAAGGCCCAGATCCACCCTTCCCATCGGACACCCTGGCAGAGAGAACTGATGTCGCCAGAGTTCAGTGGACGGGATCGCTCTGCAATGAAAGCGGCAACTGCAGGTGTGTGACCCTCAGCCCTCCTTCTCCACACAGCAGGAAATCCCAAGGGCCCCTCCCCAGCTCTCCGTGATCGTGACTGTCGTACCCGAGGGAGACAGGAGGGGCGCCTGACCCCTGGCTACCTCTCTTACCAGCGCTGACAACCAAGGCCTCTTTCCCCAGCTCCTGGGGGCGTGGCTACCAGAGGGAACCTGGCAAAATAAGCTGACGGGCTCCAGCCCCACGCTCCACAACCTTGGGGTCTGGGTGAATGGCAAATAGAGAGAGTGCCCAGTCGTTCAAGAGAACAGGGCACCCAGGGGGCTGCAGGCCCGGCATGTAACTAGTTCTGTGGAGAATGCCACCAGTGACTGGGGCCTGGTTGGCAGGAGAAGTAGGGAGGTGGCTGGAGACCAGGAATGGCTCTGCACAATCAGGATGGAGAGCTGCCCAGTGGGGGAGGAAGAGCTGCCTCACAGAGATTGTTTCCTGGCACAGCTCCACATACTGGAAGAGAACTTAATCAAACTTTAAGACTGAATTTATCTTTTTTTTTTTTCATTTCTTTTCAATTTTCTTTTCCCCCCTTTTATTGTATTCTACATATTTTCTACTTTCTCTCATTCTCTTTAACGACTTCTTCCTTCCCCTTCTCATACCTTTCCTCCCATGCTTTACGACTCCATTTATGTGTAATTTACTAAATGTATATAGGTAAATGTTCCGAGGCAATCTATAGTGCTCCCAAGTCCCTAGCTACCCCCAAATACTCTGGTCCATTCTCCTGTTAATATCTCCCGTCAGTAGAGCAATCTACCAAGGTTGCCAAGATATACCAACCCCTATACCATCACATCACCCGACCTAAACATAAAGTCCCAAGACCAAACCGCAGATTGCTATGCGCCATCAGAATCCGTACGTATTTTATGAAACAAATGAATCTGCTTTAAAGTACAATAAAACTCAACATCTCTAGACATAGTCTCCTATCACAAAGGAGAGATCCCGGAGATATACAAAACCAAAATAAATTTATAGGAGTAAACAGTAACACAGCAGTCAAACAGAGCTGGAAATAACATGAGCATCATGAAAAAACAAGGACGAAAAGGAGTCAATGCAGGACAGCCTAAATCTACAGGAGAACCAAGAGGAATCAGAAAAATGGTAAGATAAAGAACTCAAGGAATACCTGACTCAGATGGAATGGAATCTCAAAGAGGTCATTAGACAGCAAATGCAAACAATGAAAGAACACACTGAAAATGAATTACATAAACAGATTCAAGAAGCAAAAAATCAATTCTTCCAGGAGCTAGAGATTATAAAAAAATCAAATAATAATCCTAGAAATGAAGGAAACTATAAACCAAATTAAAAACTCAAATGAGAGTATCACTAGTAGAGTAGATCAAGTAGAAGTCAGAACGTCAGACAATAAAGACAAAATATATCATCTCAAAAAGAGTCTAATCAACTTAGAAAGGCTGGTAAGAAACCACAAGTAAAACATCTAAGACATATGGGATAACATAAAAAAACAAACTTAAGAGTCATTGGGATATAGGAAGATATAGAGGTCCAAACCAAAGGAATGAGCAATCTGTTGAATGAAATAATTTTAGAAAACTTTCCAGACATGAAAAATGAAACAGATGTACAAATCCTAGAAGCATACAGGACGCCGAGCACCCAAAACCACAGTCCAAGATACATTGTTATGAAGATATCCCATATACAGAACAAAGAGAGAATATTAAAAGCTACAAGAGAAAGGAGGCAGATTACATTCAGGAGTAAACCAATTGGGTTAACAGTTGATTTTTCATCACAGATGCTGAAAGCATGAAGATCCTGGAACAATGTATTTCAAACACTGAAAGATAATGGATGCCAACCAAGAATATTGTATCCAGCAAAATTAAGCTTCAGGTTCAACAATGAAATAAAAATCTTTCAGGATAAACAAAAGTTAAAAGAATTCACAGCTAGAAAACCAGCATTGCAAAGCATTTGGGCAAAACACTACATGAAGAGGAAATGAAAAAACAACAACCAAAACCAATGGTGGGAAGTACCTCAGTAAAGCGAGAGGGGGGGTGACTAATCAATGAGGGGAAAACAAACCAAATTAAAAATAAATAAATAAACAAACAAACATGACTGGAAGTACAAACCATATATCAATAGTAACCCTAAATGTTAATTGCTTAAATTCACCAATAAAGTGACATAGGCTGGTAACCTGGATTAAAAAAACAGATCCAACAATATACTGCCTTCAGGAGACTCATCTGATTATAAAAGACATACATAGGCTGAAGGTGAAAGGTTGGGAAAAATCATACCACTCACATGGTCCTCGGAAGCAAGCAGGGGTGGCCATCCTCATATCGAATAAAATCAACTTCAAGCCTAAGTTAATCAAAAGGGATAAGGAAGGACACTATATACTGTTAAAGGGAACCATTCACCAATAAGACATAACAATTATCAATATTTTTTCACCAAACAATGGTGCTGCTACGTTCATAAAACAAACTCTCCTCAAGTTCAATAGTCAAATAGACCACAACACAATAATTATGGGTGATTTCAACACACTTCTCTCACCATTGGACAGATCTTCCAAACAAAAGTTGAATAAAGAAACTATAGAACTCAATAACACAATTAATAACCTAGACTTAACCGACATATAGAGAATGTATCAACCATCATCAAGGGAATATACTTTTTTTCTCAGCAGCACATGGTTCCTTCTCAAAAATAGACCATATATTATGCCATAGGGTAACCCTTAGAAATTATAAAGGTGTGGAAATAATACCATGCATCTTATCTGATCATAATGGAATGAAACTGGAAATCAACGATAAAAGAAGGAAGGAAAAATCCTACATTACTTGGAAAACGAACAATATGTTACTGAATGATCAATGGGTTACAGAAGACATAAAGGAGAAAATAAAAAAATTCTTAGAGATAAATGAAAATACAGATACAACATATCAGAATCTATGGAACACAATGAAAGCAGTTCTAAGAGGAAAATTCATAGCTTGGAGTTCATTCTTCAAAAAAAGAAAACAACAACAAACAAATGATCGATCTCACACTTCATCTCAAAACCCTAGAAAAAGAAGAGCAAAACAACAGTAAATGTAGCAGAAGGCAAGAAATAATTAAAATCAGAACTGAAATCAATGAAATTGAAACAAAACAAGCAATTGAAAAAATTGACAAAAGTAAAAGTTGATTCTTTGAAAAAATAAATAAGATGGACAGACCCTTAGCCAAGCTAACAAACAGAAGAAGCAAGAGAACTCAAATTAGCAGCATACGGGATGAAAAAGGCAATATCACAATAGACACCACAGAAATATAGATGATAATTAGAAATTATTTTGAAACCATATATTCCAATAAAATAGAAGACAGTGAAGACATCGATAAATTTCTTAAGTCATATGACTTGCCCAGATTGAGTCAGGAGGATACACACAACTTAAACAGACCAATATCAATGGAGAAAATAGAAGAAGCCATCAAAAGACTACGAACCAAGAAAAGCCCAGGACCGAATGGGTATACAGCAGAGTTTTACAAAACCTTTAAAGAAGAACTAATACCAATACTTTTCAAGTTATTTCAGGAAATAGAAAAAGAGAGAGCTCTTCCAAATTCATTCCACGAGGCCAATATCACCCTGATTCCGAAACCAGACAAAGACACTTCAAAGAAAGAAAACTACAGACCAATATCTCTAATGAACTTAGGTGCAAAAATCCTCAATAAAATTCTGGCAAATCAGAAACAAAAACATATCAAAAAAATTGTGCACCATGATCAAGTAGGATTCATCCCTGGGATGCAAGGCTGGTTCAATATACAGAAATCAATAAATGTTATTCACCACATCAATAGACTTAAAGATAAGAACCATATGATCAGCTCCATAGACACAGAAAAAGCATTTGACAAAGTACAGCATCCCTTTATGTTCAAAACACTAGAAAAACTAGGGATAACAGAAACTTACCTCAACACTGTAAAAGCTATCTATGCTAAGCCTCAGGCTAACATCATTCTAAATGGAGAAAAATTGAAGGTGTTCCCTCTAAAATCTGGAACAAGACAGGTATGTCCTCTCTCACCACTTCTATTCAACATAGTTCTCGAAACACTGGCCAGAGCAATTAGACAGATGAAAGAAATTAAAGGCATAAAAATAGGAAAAGAAGAACTTAAATTGGCACTATTTGCAGGTGACATGATCCTATACCTAGAAGACCCAAAAGGTTCTTCGAAGAAACTTCTAGAGCTAGTAAATGAATTCAGCAAAGTGGCAGGATATAAAATCAACACGCATAAATCAAAGGCATTCCTGTATATCAGCAACAAATCCTCTGAAATGGAAATGAGGACAACCACTCCATTCAAAATATCCTCAAAAAAAATTAAAATACTTGGGAATCAACCTACAAAAAAGGTGAAAGATTTATACAATGGAAACTACTGAATGCTAAACAGAGAAATAGAAGATCTTAGAAGATGGAAAGTTATACTCTGTTCATGGATAGGAAGAACTAACATCATCAAAATGGCGATATTACCAAAAGTTCTCTATAGGTTTAATGCAATGCCAATCAAAATCCTAATGGCATTTCTTGTAGAAATAGATAAAGCAATCATGAAATTCATATGGAAAAACAAAAGACCCAGAATAGCAAAAGCAATTCTAAGCAGGAAGAGTGAAGCAGGCGGTATAGCGATACCCAACTTTAAACTATACTACAGAGCAATAGTAACAAAAACAGCATGGTACTGGTACCAAAACAGGTGGGTGGACCAGAATAGAGGACACAGAGACCAATCCACAAAATTACAACTATCTTATATTAGACAAAGGTGCTAAAAGCATGCAATGGAGAAAGGATAGCATCTTCAACAAATGGTGCTGTCAAAACTGGAAATCCATATGCAACAAAATGAAACTGAATCCCTTTCTCTTGCCATGCACAAAAGTTAACTCAAAATGGATCAAGGAGCTTGATATCAAATCAGAGACTCTGCGTCTGATAGAAGAAAAAGTTGGCTCTAATTTCCATCTCGTGGGGTGGGGCTCCAAATTCCTTAATAGGACACCTATAGCACAAGAGTTAAAATCAAGAATCAACAAATAGGACATACTGAAACTAAAAAGTTTTTTTTCTCAGCAAGAGAAACAATAAGAGAGATAAATAGGGAGCCTACATCCTGGGAACAAATTTTTACTCCTCACACTTCAGATAGAGCCCTAATATCCAGAGTATACAAAGAACTCAAAAAATTAAACAATAAGAAAACAAATAACCCAACCAACAAATGGGCCAAGGACCTGAACAGATACTTCTCAGAGAAGGATATACAATTAATAAACAAATATACGAAAAAATGCTCATCATCTCTAGCAATCAGAGAAATGCAAATCAAAACCACTCTAAGATACCATCTCACTCCAGTAAGAATGGCAGCCATTATGAAGTAAAAATCAACAAGTGCTGGCGAGGATGTGGGGAAAAGGGTACAATTATACATTGCTGGTGGGACTGTAAATTGATGCAGCCAATCTGGAAAGCAGTATGGAGATTACCTGGAAAGCTGGGAATGGAACCACCATTCGACCCAGCTATTCCTCTTCTCGGACTATTCCCCAAAGACCTAAAAAGACCATACTATAGGGATACAGCTACATCAATGTTCATAGCAGCACAATTCACAATAGCTAGACTGTGGAACCAATCTAGATGCCCTTCAATAGATGAATGGATAATAAAAGTGGCATTTATACACAATGGAATATTACTCAGCTCTAAAAAATAACAAAATCATGGCATTTGCAGGGAAATGGATGGCATTAGAGTAGATTATGCTAAGTGAAGCTAGCCAATCCCTAAAAAACAAATGCTGAATGTCTTCTTTCATATAAGGAGGGCAACTCAAAACAGAGCAGGGAGGAAGAGCATGAGAAGAAGATTACCATTAAACAGGGATGAGAGGTGGGAGGGAATGGGAGAGAGAAGGGGAACTGCATAGAAATGAAAGGAGACCCTCATTGTTATACAAAATTACATATAAGAAAATGTGAGGGGAAAGGGAAAAAAAACAAGAGAGAGAAATGAATTACAGTAGATGGGGTAGAGAGAGAAGAGGGGAGGGGAGGGAAGGGGAAGGGGAATAGGAAGGGAATAGGAAAGGCAGCAGAATACAACAGACACTAGTATGGCAGTATGTATAAACGTCGATGTGTAAACAATGTGATCCTGCAATCTGTACACATGGTAAAAATGGGAGTTCATAACCCACTTGAATTAAATGTATGAAATATGATATGTCAAGATCATTGTAATGTTTTGAGCAACCAATTAAAAAAAAAGAAGAAGCTTATTAGAGGCTTATTCAGTTCATTGTTTTAGAAGTTCAAAGTCCAACCAACATCATACTGGCTGTTGAGGGGATCCAGTGACAGAAGACAGGAGACAGAAATCACATGGCAAAGCAGGAAGCTGAAGAGACTTCAAGGTTCAGGGTCAGCCTTTTATAATAGTTTGCCCTCAAGAGAACATAATTTCTTACTAGGCCAGTTTCTCAAATAACCTGAAATAAATCACCCCTTAGGTCCTACCTCCTAAACGTTCCACACCACCTCCCAATACCAACATTGTAGGGACAAAGAAAGCTTCTAACAGATGAACCTTTTAAGAGACAAACAGCATCCAAACAATGGCTGCCTCTATACTTGCCACCTAAATTCCAACATTGACAACTCACTTTGCTTGATTTATCACACTTTTATGTATCCACCCCTTTATTCATCCAATATGCTGTTTTTAATGGCAATGCAGATTTAATTTGGAAAAGAAATAATAAGAACAAGGAAGAGGAGGAGAAAGGGTGGAGATCAGAAAAAATAAATTCTTATGTTTTTTTTGGAGAGGTAGAGTCACAAATACTGCTATGAAGCTGGGTGTCGAGGCATACACCCATAATCACAGTGGCTGAGGCAGGAGGATCATAAGTTTAAGGCCAGCCTCAGCAACTTAGTAAGGCTCTAAGCAACTTCACTGAGACCCTATCTTAAAATGAAAAAAAAATTTAAAAAGGGTTGAAATGTAGCTCAGTGGTAAAATGTCTTTGGATTCAATCCCAGTAACCCCCCCCCAAAAAAAACAACAACAACAACAAAAAAAACCCAAAATGAAATGAAACAAAACAACCTCAAATACTGCCATGGGAGCCATCATGAAGCAAGGAACCAGCACAGGCATTTCTGACTTTGTTCTGTCTGGGGATTTCTTAAAAGTTCCTAGCCAAAGATTTTGTCAAAAGAAATTATCTTTTTGTTAAGAACAGGTGACACAAAAAGAAAATTTAGTAAATGGAATATATAATGTAAATCCTATATCATTATTTATATTAGAAATTTAGAATTACCTAATTTCCTTAGATCTGTTTCAAAAGCAAAGGTTGACAAAGCTCTGTTTTTCTTACTAGGTCTGCATTTTGCATATAAAAATATTTATCCTGAAATGAAGGCTGAAGGTAGAAAGGTACTTTCCAGGGTTGTGTTTAAGTAGAGAGTATTAAGTAATGCTCAGAGTTCGAGCTAAAAATACAGAAGCCAGATGCCCAGATGCTTTAAGGAAAAACTGCCTCTAATAAAACATTCCCTCTTCCCATTCCAGTTTTATAAATATTATGAAGCTCCTGGAAACATGAACAGGATTTCAAATATATTCAAAGGCAAAAAAGTGGTATTTGCAGATATGGTATTAATTTAAAAATCAAATCCTACTTTCTATTTTTATTTTCTGTCCTTGTCCCTGAGACATCATTTACAAACATAAAATTACAGTCTACTTTTAGCTTGAGTAAAAATGATGATTCTTAAGGTGCAATGGAAAAAGAACCCAGATATAGGATGTTTTAATACACATGATGTCAGTTGTTCTGTAATGTAATTCTTCTGCAGTGGAGTCTGTCTAATTCAAGTTAGAAGGTACTTGATTATTTGGACAACTTTAGTGTTGTTTGCACTGCTCTCAAAGAAAGGTAGACAAAGCTGATTTTTAAGCTAAGGACAAGACATATTAAAACAGTACCATTTTTAGTCAGTTCAAAGCAACAGATAATGCAAAACAAACAAACAAACAAACAAACAAAAATGGAAAAAATCCACTGGAAATGTTTACATCTTAGTCTAATAATTTATGTCCCAAATCAGGAGCTCTTAATTTTTTGTTTCTTAGCCTAAAGTGACAGAGAACTTGTATGTTATAACATTTGTTAAAAAAAAGGGGGGGGGTTGGGTTGGATGTGTATTAGACTTCTTTACCAAAGATTATTTTTCTGTTTTGTTTTTAGAGCATTTCTTTGAAATATAGTACAACAACCATATTCTGTGAATTTTTTAAAAAAAATAGCTAAATATGGAGACAGATGGCTAAAACTAATGGTTTAAAGATTTGTAAAACATACTTTTTACTTGAAAAGTTATAAAATCAAGAGAGAAAAATCAAATTCCTTCAGTAGACATCTGTGTAGTGGATGCCACTCTTCTGGAGAAGATGTAAGACAATTAAATACACAAGACCTTAGGGGAGAGAGAAGATAACCACAAATTTTAATGTTTTCAAATAAGCCCTTAAGAAAGACAAGTTGATGAATGGTCTTTATCATGTTTTATAGGGCAATGGATAGTTCATGAAGCCCAGGTTCCACCGAGCTAGATTTTAAGGTTTTCATGCTTAGAACAATCACTAAGGCACAAACTCTATGCCAGTACTTAGTATATACTGAGGGCACATTTCCTTAAAATGAATAAGATGCAATCCCTTTCTTTAAGAACTAGCAGGGTTCCTAAGAAGGTATGTGTGTTTATTCTATGGAAAGGTGTGTATACTAAAAATTAAATACTAACTGCTTGAGATATTATAGTCTATTTCACTGAAATTAGTGACATTTCAGCAACCCTTTGTAAAGGATCAGAAATTTTCCAGATAGAGTGGGCTGGGGAAGCAAGGTCAAGAACAGTCTAGCTTATTTAGGAAAAACCACAATTAACTCACTCATGCTTGAAAATAAGGGATCAACAGAGAAGTGGTAGAACATCAGTCAGAAAATACAAGTAGGGCCAGATGGGAAAAGAAATTGCTTCTTATTTTGCCTCTCTGCATCCTATAGAAAATATGACTTTGCTATAATACTTAATGTGTTTAGAGCTCCTTAGAGACTAGTTATCTTAGGATATATAGCACTGTTATTTTTATGAAATTACATATATATTCTTTTATAATACCAGCCTACCTCCCCTTACCTTTCCCCCTCTCCCGCTCTGGGGCATTCAAACTCAATTGATGCTCAATACATTAAGTGATTTAATTAAGTAAATGGAAATGAATCACTTGAATTCATTAAGTCATTCTGAAGCCTGGTTTACAGATAAAACAAACTCTTTGAGTCCATATTGGATTCTCCTCACTCTCCTTCCCAGGTTCCTGAAGAGGAAGCCCTGTCATAATCCTGAAGTGCTAAACTTAACAAGCTTCTGTCTCTTTGTGCCATGGCTAATCACTGAGTGTGCTTTACTTGGGCATATTACTAAAATCTCTCCCAAATCTACCCATTAAACTATCTCTCCTTTTGTTTAAATACATTTAAAGCTTCATTCTGCCTTAAGGGAGAAAAAAGTCTTGAAATGATCTGGGCTCAAATTGATTTGTCAACCTCACCTTCTGCTCCTTTCTATACATTCCCAATGTTCCAGCTTATCTAAACAAGTGACAGTTCCTTTTATTCATGACACTTCATGAGTCAAGTCAGTTTCTTTATAAAATTTGTTACCTTGGTTTGAAGTCTCTATCGTTGCTTTACAACTTCAGGAACCCTATCACCTACCTTTCCTCACTTTAGGCTAAGTTTAAAATATATATTATTTCTGTGATAATAATAATATAATAATATTTAGCTCAGTAGTAAAGTGCCCTTGGGTTCAACCCTGAGTTCCAATAAACAATTATTATTATCATATTATTATTATTTTTAAAAGATGAAAGAGAACAAATTAGTTTTTTCAAATGCTTTGTCATTACCCCAAGTAACTAATATTTTCTACTATGAAGCTTATTCTTGTTAACTAGTTGAAATTTTTTTTATTATGAGATGATAGTATACAGAAACTCCCAAAGAAAGAACCATCAGTGTAAATTGCTTCTGTCTCCCTGAAATAGACAAAGATGATTTTTCCTGGAACTACATGAGCTTGGTTCCAATTAGATGGAAAGAGTAGTAGGAGACTGATAAGCACATAACAGGTACTCAATATAAGTTTTAATGAATGAATTTTCTCTTCAGTTGTGACTTAAACTGCATTTCAAGACAGTGCAATAATTTTTGTAATTTTAAACATAAAAAAAAGGTTAGATATCAATGCTATGCCTATACATGTTGAAATAGTAAAAGAGGTCAACTATGAAATAGTGTTTTAAGTAAGGAAGGAAATGTTTCTGAAAATTCTTGTAAGGTAATAAAAAAGCAGCTATTTAAAGATGTATGAATAGACTGTAGAGGTTAGAAGTATAGGAAAACAATTCCTAAAGAAACTCCCAAAATCATGCATGAAACTAAACAGCAACAGAGAGTTTACGTTTAAGGACAATTTTGTTTTAAATTTGAGATAACATGCTAAAAATACTTAAAGTTTAATGCAATCCTTTCAGTTTTACATTTTTAAATGTCAATTGCAGGCATATATGGTAGTACATTCCTATAATCCTAGCCACTCTGAAGGCTGAGGCAGGATTGTAACTTCAAGACCAGCCTCAGCAACTTAGCAAGGCCCTAAGCAACTTATTGAGACCCTGTCTCAAAATAAAAAATAAAAAGGGGTTGGGATATAGCTCATAGTTAAGTGTCCCTGGCTTCAACCCTCAGTACCAATAAACAAAGACAAAAATGTCATTGCAGGCTAGCATCACTAATCCTCCTGAACACACTGACCTAGGGGCAATAATACTGTTAACAATATTTGATATCTCCAGTCCCACTCACATACCCTATTGTTCAGTCTATGAAATCAACAACAGTGTAACAGGATGATGACATTTTTACTCTAATAATTTTGTTACGTTTACTATTAGAATGCTCAATAAGTATTAAGTAAAACAAGCAGAATTCAGCGGAAATTCATAATGTTAAAAGAGGCCAATTTACACTTCCTAAATGAACAAATAATGATTTCATAAATATCATTCTCAATCATTCATGCATAAAACCTTTATAGAAAATGCTAGGGACACAAAAATGTGTAACACTTGGTTTCTGTCCTTAATGAATTAATACCTTGTTTAACAATATATTTGCGCTCATAAAATATATGTTTACATTTTTACATTTAAAAATGTTGTTTACTGTACAACACAGTTTTATAGTAATTTTAATAGCCATAATTTACAAAAATCCACATATGGATTCTAACAGGATTGAGAATACCTTTTGCTGATATGATGCTTTGCAATTTAATAAGCACTTGCATAATTGATATATTATCTAACCCCCAAATCTCTGATTAGATTGTTGGGGTGGATGACACCTTCCTTAGTTTACAGATGAGGACACTGAGTACTAAAGAGTTTGCTTAAACTTAGCACTTTCTCAAAGTAACAAAGCTAAAAAATAGTGTAGCTGGGATTCTAATGAAGAATTTCCAACTTCAGGTTCAGTCTTCTTTCAAAGTGATCTGTTATTTCTTAAGCAGAAGATTTTGATTAATTAATTAATTTCAGAAGCTCAGTGCTTGTATCTTTTATATGTGCGAATGTTCAAGGAAATGAGGTGCTTTGTAGAAGGGAAGTAGGTGATTTCCCTAGTAATTACATCTTAGGAAAAAATTAACTCTTTAGAATCAGTCATAGAATATATTATATTTCAGGTTTTCCTCAAAGTAAAATTTCAGAGAGGCTTACCAGTAAAAAAGGATCAATTTAAGTCCTGAAAGTCAGTGTTTTGGAATAAGGCATTAGAGGCCTCATAAATCACTCTGTTTAATGAATTGACCTTTGATTGTCACCCTTTCCAGATAGGGACCGTATTTCCCCACCTTGTGATTATGGCAACCTTTCTGATTTTATAGAAAAGCGACATGGCGAGGTTGAGCAATCAATTTGTTGTAAAATTGGATTACCCAGGAACAAAGAAATGAAAATAGATTGGGAAGATCTTTAATGTTATATATAGTATTGCAGATGCTGACCATGTACCTCTCTCACCCTTCCCTATCCAACTCTAAGGCATCTTTTAAAAATTTGATAGCTAAAAATGTTTAGGCAAGGTGCTGGGTTGAGGGACAAAAGTTGAAGAAAGTATAAGTATATTTTATTTACCAAATCAAAGCTCTGCTTTTTTATAGAAAAGCTACAGTGAATAATGGAAATTTAAAAACCTTATTTCTAATTTTTTCCTCTAAGATGAACAAAAATATTTTAACTTCAGAATACCAGAATCCAGAGTTAATTAAATGCATATATTTTCATTTCATTCAAATACTACTTATGCTAGACAAAGTAAACATTACTTTGTTCTGATATTTTGGTTTGGAAAAAAAAAGTCCACAATATCTTCCAAGTTGCCCACAAGACCCAACTGAAATACTTTTAGAAAACAGTTTATTTTCCTTCTTTTTCAGTGGCTTAACAATAGGAAGGTATTTTAATAGTTTCAGTAACTTTTTGAGGCCATGCAAGTAATTCTTTGATGGCTTCTAGTATGGTGTGTTTCACAATAATTAGGTTAAACCAAACTTTTGTGGCCCCAAAATGTTGAGTGCTAACTTTCCCAGAGTCAAGATATTTAAGAGAAAAAATAGCACCTTTTGGCACCATATTCTAATTCCACTATGATCTGATCCACGTTTTCTTGTTTGATTTTTTTCACGTTTGATTTTGTTTGAATGCTGAATATCTATGATGACATAATCCAAATCCTTGGATAATACTATGTTGATATACACTATTCCTATTGAGATGTAGTATCTTTGTCTGTTACCATTGAATCTGAGCTCCATGACTACTTAATCTATTTAATACAGAAGTGACACAGTTTCCTTTTCTGGATGTTTCCACTTTGTATATTTTAAGATGCTTGCTCTTCGAACACAGCATCATACTTTAAGAAGTCAAGTTATCCTCACTGATGCTGCTTTCCTACTATTTTGGTTTGGAAATGAGGTGTCCCCCCAAAGCTCCTGGGTTAATGCAGGAATATTCAGAAATAAAGTGATTCCATTATGAGAACTGTAACCTAATCAGGCCATCCTGATTTGAATGGACTCACTGGGTGGTAATTGTAGGCAGGTGAGTATAGCTAGAGGAGATAGGTCACTAGACCTATCCTAGAACCCTAGAAGGGTTCATCTTCCCTGTAGCTTCTTCCCTTTTCTCTCTCTGCTTTCTGGACACCATGAATGGAGCAGCATTTCTCCACCATGCCCTTCTGCCATGATGTTCTGTCTCATCTTGGGCTCAGATTAATAGAGTTAATCTACCATGGACTAAATTTTTGAAAATATGAACCAAAGTAACTTTTTCCTCCTAAGTTGTTCTTGTCAGGTATTTTGATCATAGTGACAAAAAGCTGACTAACACATCTACCAAACCTTGCCTCAATAGCAGAGCTGTGAATAAATCCATAATTGTCCTTTAAAGACACCAAGGCACAAAGTTTTGCAGTGGTTATTTATGCAATAGACCACAGCCTCCTAACACTGCCTTGTAAGGATTACCATATACAGTAGTATTTATTAGGGCAGCAATTATATGTGAAATGGTGCTGGATAATAAGAATAACCAAAGTAGAAAATGGTTATTGTACCTAGGAGTTAAAAAGAGAGCCCTATTGATATAAATCCTATAAGGACTACATAAACCTTGAAAGAAATTTGCATTCCAGTTCCACTACTCCTTTTCTCTTCCTAAAGGTCCTAATTCTTGTGGGCTCAATGTAAAGAATATTGGGATCTCAGAAAAGGATAAAAGAAAGGAAAAGACTTTGAGAACTCACCAAGATGTAGACATTTGTAGAGATGTGATGAATGATACAAATTAGTACTCAAAAGGGACCCAATATGAGAAAGTCTTTTATTTTTGTATTATTTTTTGGTAACAGGGATTGATTCCAGGGGCTACTTAGGACTACTGACTGAGTACTATATGCTAACTATGTTTTATTGATTATTTCAATGACTTTTCATAATAGCTTAATGAGATTTGTACTGTTATGGCACTATTAGATGGATAAATGTAATTAAAAATACTGAAGTAACTTGCCTTGTATATGTAGTTACTCTGTGCTAGAGCCAGGATTTCACTCTTGCCAATCTAGGACCTGAGATTTTATTTACCAATTCAGAAATCACAAATCCTTATCAGAAAAATATTTCAAATAAGTCCCAAATATATGTAGTGCTATCACTTTTTCTGTTAAATAGTAGTAAATTTTACTATCTTTTAAAGAAAAAAATTAGTACTTTTTTCTATTTTAGAATGTACTATGTTGCCTCCCCTATACAGTATATTTCTGACACCAGAGAACTTTATTATTATTATTATTATTATTATTTTGGTATTTTGATAACAATCCATTCTAATCTCAAAACATAAGACATGCTGAAGTCTATTTTTTTTTAAAGGCATGTGGTGGACATCTTGGAATTGAAGCATAAATTATAAATGGCTTAGATTTTGTAAAAATAAAGTTATTCAAGATTTATCTTGGTGGTTATAATATATCAAAGCAAGTAATTTTTTTTGGCTTCAATCAGATTCAATAAGTACTTCTTTTCCTATGTCTTCACTACTTAGACCTGTAGATGTTCAAGTAATGGTCATTAGCTGATTAAAAACTATAAAGTTTTGCTGGGTATGGTAGCACATACCTGTAATTCCAACTATAAAGGAAGATGAGGCAGGAGGATTGGAAGTGTAAGGCCAGCGTGGGCAATTTGAAAATACCCTGTTTCAAAAATAAAGAGGTTTTTTTTGGGGGAAAGGGCTAGTTCATTGGTAATATGCTTGGCCAGCACAAGTGAGACCCTGTATCAATGCTTGGTATCCCTCAACCCCCAAATCAAAACCAAAACCAAAACAAACAAACTGTAATTTGTGAGCACTCATAAGCACACATTCATATACAAATTAACTAACCAATCAGATAACTAAATTACTCACACTACTCCTCATGTTTACTTGTTAAATGAATATTTTTCTATATTCAGAAAACTATTAATATGAATTTTCAGAAGTTCAGAACAGAATAATCTGTAAGTTAATTTGAAATAAAAGCAAAAAACTAAATTGGGATGGGTAATTTTTTTTAAAAAATCAGAAAAATGTGCTTTCTCTGTCCATCAGTTCTCTTGTGATTTGTATCTATATCAATGACACCAATGACATTCAGATCTATATAGTTCAGTTAGTATTGCTCTCTGGAACTCTGGATCAAATCTAGATATTTTCCAAATGTATCATTAATATCTCTGCCTATTCATTCAGTGATCTTAAATCAAACATGTACAAACATGAATTTATCTATTTTCCATCACGAAACCTGTTTCCTTTCTGGTATCCTCTTTATTTGTTAATGGTACCATCATCTCTTCATCATCCTGCAACCATACCCATATGCTCAGTTCATACTCATTTCTCACACTATTGCCAGTAGTTTTTAAATTAAAAACTGCCCTATATTCTTATCCTTTCAGGCCAATTCTTTCTAAAATGCAAATGTGTTCATGTTACTACCTTACTTAAAAGTCTTCAAAGTCTCCCCATAGCCTATAGCATAAGTTTTTACCTTTGAAAGTTCATTATCTGGTCCAATTCATATTAAAACTCAGGCCCTAGACTGGCAGGAGTGAAACTCCAGCCACTCCTTTACTCTCACATTCTTACTATTTTGATGAGAGGGAACCACCAGCTATTTTCCAAACACACCAAGCTCTATTGCATGAAAAGTTAAATGTTATTTGCTTTGTCAAGCATACTACTCATTTTTCAAGCTATTAAGCTATATTAAAAGTAAAAAAAAAAAAAAGACAAGCAAACCACAAATTCCACAGATTTGAGAAATGTGTAGACAGTTGCCCCATATCCAAAGTTTCACTTTCTATAATTTTAGTTACTCCCCGTAAAATGCAGCTTGAAAATAATAAATACAAATTTCCAGAAAGAAATAATCCCTAAGTTTTAAAATGCATGCTGGTTTAAGAAGCATAAAATCTTATTCCATCTTGCTCTGTCCTACCCAGGAGATGAATCATTCCTATGTCCTGTATATCTGTATTGTATATGCTACCTATCTAGTAGTCACTAAGTAGTCATCTCAGTTATTAAATTGTTTGTCGAGGTATCACAATGCTTATACTTATATTACCCTTATTTACTTAATAATGGTGCCAAAGTATAATAATATTAATTTTATTGTGGTATGTTTTATAACTGCTGTATTTTTAGTTATTATTAATTTTTTATTGTGCCTAATTTATAAATCAAATTTTATTGGAGATATGTATGTATATGAAAAGATCATAGAATAGGGTTTGGTACTATCTGTAGTTTCAAGAACAGACTGGGGATCTTGGGACATATCCTCTTAGGATGGTGGGATGCTACTATATTATTTAATTTTGAAGGAAATCCTAATGCCCATTACCGCATTAAGGCTCTAAGGAGTCTCACAGTTTAATTAGTTTCATTTAAAACAACAGTGTTTCTAAAGTTACTTGATAACTGAGTGCCTTTACTATCTAATTATCTTGAGGGACTATTCTAAGAAACTGCCCCTCTTTGCTGAAACTTTCCCTTCAAAATCTAGTTCCAATGAGTCCAGGGAGTCAACAACAACAAGAGCTGATTTGTTAAATTACAAACCTTTCCATCTCAAGATTATTGTGTTTCCCAGGGACCTCTACAAATTACCTAGTATCTAAAACCCAGTCACATGCTAATAAGGTTTATAAGTAAATCAGGAATATAAGTAAATCAGGAGTAAAAGGCACTCAAATAATTATTTTCCCCTTGAAATTAGAGCTATAAAAGCTATGTTAAAAAAAGACATATGCCATTTTAATGCTTCTTCTTAGATATTAACTTAGAAAAGAAAGTAACATGATATTTTTAATGTAAACTTTTGAAATATTCTGAAAACATATAATTATGAGTAGTGTTTACCAAAAAGATGACATGCTTCTTAATTATATACAAAAATGGTTACCTGCTTATAAAACTCTTGAGGATAATATTTATTATTTAACATTTCTGTATATCCAATGACAAATACAATACAAATATCATTCTGTCCTCTGATGTTAGAGATGCAGATGTGATAGCATGAGAGCATTTATAAGTAGCTCCCACACATAGGCATTCTTTAAACCAGACCTGAAGTTTCATGTATTTCCTTGCGTTTCTTAAATCACACACATACAATACACAGAAAACCCAAATAAATATAACAAAACACCAGGAAGATGGTGGTGAGTCAAAAATTTCCATTAGCTTCCAGTAGTTTAATCTTATAAACATGTGATTAGTCTTTACTTTGAAGTTAATAAATAAAGAATCTAGAACTTTCTTCTTCATTAGACAACATAAAACAACTAGATTTTCCAAAGGCTTGTGTAGACAGTAAAATAAATACTGTTGGACCAAAAGCCTTTTAAAATCATAAATGAACGATTTGTAAACGACCTTGTATTTTCATTTAGAATAAAATAAATAATGCGAGGTTATCTTAGGACAATTTTGGTTGTCTTTTAAGGAATCCTATCCAAACACTGAGCAAAACTATAAGTAACACATTAATCTATACAACCCACAGAAGCACAATTTCTTCCCTAAAGTATACTGTGAAAAATTGTAAACAATATTTCAAGAGAAAAGAATAATAGCTATAAAATTAAAATTTTCTTTGGAAATAGGGGAAAAACCTTATTTTTCCCCATTATTAATAGAAGAGGAATAGGAATTCCAGTAGTTAATTCAACAAACTTTAGGCTAGGCACTGTCACAGGGATTGGTTATACAGCAGCCCCTGCTGCCAAAGAGAATAGATTCCAGTGCGGGTGGGAAGACAGATGATATGCACAGGACAAGTAAACATATACTGTATCAGGAAGAAAAATTAAAGGCGGAATATAACAAACAAGAGACTTATTTTAGACAGGATGATCTGAAAGAACCTATCTGATAAAGGTTAACATTTGAGATCTGAATGAAGTGAGGAAATCAAGTATGGATTCTCTGGCAGGAAGCTTTCCATATAAATGCATAAAAAGTATAATTAGTGAACAGGAGACTGGCACAAGAGAAGACAAAGAAGTATCCAGGGGCCTGAGTATAAGAAGCTTTATAATTTATGTAGAAACTTTGGATTTTATTTTGAATTAGATGGATTTGGGGACATTATTTGATGTACATTTTTAAAAGGATCTCTACTGGTAAGGAAGAACAGAAGTAGAGAGTCTAATTAGCAAGGAAGAGTAGAAATAGGGAGTCTAACTAGGATACTGCTACAATAGTCAAGTCCAAACATGATAATTACTTAGACTAAGAATATAACAATGGAAAGAGTAGGAAGTGATTTGGTTTGAGATATAATATATAATAAATATATTACATATATGTACATATACTTATATACATATCTATATATACTGGGTTAAGTATACATGCATATTAAATATACATGGTTATATTGCAGCCCCTGCTGTCAAAGAGCACACATTCCACTGGGGGGAGACAGATGATTTTAAATATACACATACATTTAAACTAGAGCTTAGGGAATTTGCTGATGAATTGGATGTAGAGCACAAAAGAGAAAACTTAATGATGGTGTCATAGTTTTGAGCCTGAGCAGTTACAAGAATCACACTGCCATACACTTAATTATAGTAGCGGTAAGGATACTTAATTAAGCTTTGAGATTTTTCAACTTTAAAAGGTTTAGAAACTGAAGAACCAGGAAAGAAGACTGATAAGGGGTCATCCTATTGGTTTCTCAGAGGAAAACTAAAAACAGTAATATAAAAAGGGAATTATATGATTTGTCAAATGAAGCTAATACCCTACACAAAATAAGAAATGTCCATTAGATTTAGTACACAGAAGTCAGTGGTGGCCTTGACAATAACAATATTGTTAGAGTGATAGCACAGAAACCTAATTATAATGAGTTCAAATATAGAAACAAAACTAATAAATGTACAGGCATAATATTAATAGAAAAATCACCATTATATAATGATGGTTGTAATATTTGATTTGGGTAAAAATCATCAATAAGCTGTCATTAATTGGTGTCATCTACCATCAGAATTTATCCCTTATTTTAAGGGATTCTCAAAGAGACTATAAACTCTTATATTTTATTCAAATCTATACTTTCTCATGCCAAGAAGATTTTCAAATATATTTATTAAATCACATGCTTCAGTAAACTTGAATCCTAATAAGAAGGATATTAAGACACAGTGCTGATCATCAGACTCTAGGGAGGAGAGGTGAATGGAGAAAGAACACAGGCAGAACCTGAGGTAGGAAAGGTTATGTAAAAACAGTCCAAGTGTCTTCATTGATTAAATATACTGATGAGCAAACTGAACTCAATGCTGACTAATGTTCAAAATATCTAAGAGAAGCAATGGGAAAATTTCTAAGAAAATAATGTTTCATACATATATGAACAATAAGGGCTTACATACTTAAAGGCAAGGAAGCAGAAGAAAGAGGTCTGAATTAAGTAGAAATTTATGAATTCTCACATAACAAGGAGGAGCTTAAAGAAGTAAAATTTCATTGCTTCACTTTAATGAAGTGCCAGTGTTTTAATCCCTTCCTGACCTATTTTTACTTAGCACTGAAAAGGGTACATTGTTTGATTTGGGTATTAGCTTTTAAGGAGATTAGTTTCCAGGAAAAGTAAGGCATTTTGTATATGAAGAAGAACCGTGATACAAGGCATTAGATTGTACTCTGTTCCCAAACCACTTGTTAAAAAGCAAAGGGGTGGGTAGGGTGAGGAAAAACAAAAACAAAAACAAAACAAAAAAGACCCCAAAATCAACCCTTCTAATCAGCTCCAGCTTGTATACCTATGCAATAAAAACAAAAATAAATGTAATCACTTAGCTATAATAGAAAGGAGAAAATATTTTATAGTAGAATGATATTAAAATATGTAGATGCTCCTTTATGAATGGAAGAGAATAAAAATGCCCTAAAATTTCTAAAACACGCTCAGGGCTTAACATTCAATATGATAACACGTAAATCCTCTGAATTATATGATGTTTTCTCAAGAATTTACTGAGAAGTTTGTTACTAGAATTTTGTTCTTCACTAATCCAAAGCACCATAGGTTGTAGGTGAAAGAGCATATAGTAATTTAGGAGATCAGACTTCCTTTCCAAATAATTCCTCCTTATAAAAAACATCTAATGCTGCTCTTCAGTAGATGAATGAATAAAGAAAATGTGGTATATATACAGTGGAATATCATTCAGCACTAAAAAAAAAAGGAACAAAATCATGGCATTTGTAGGTAAATGGATGGAGCTGGAGATTTTGGGTTTGGCTAAGTGAAATTAGCCAATCCCAAAAACCAGCTGCTTAATGAGTTCTCTGATTTAAGGATGCTAATCCATAATATGCTGTCGGGGCAGGGTGTGATGGGAGGATTCAATAAACTGTAGATAGGGCAAAGGGGAAAAGGGGCGGGAGGGAAAGGAAAGGGACATAGGGGTAGGAAAAATGGTGGACTGCGATGGTCGTCATTACCCTAAGTACATGTATGAAGACGTGAAGGATGTGACTCTACTTTGTGTACAACCAGAGATATGAAAAATTGTGCTCTATATGTGTAATATGAATAGTAGTACATTCTGTTGTCATATATAACAATTAAAATTTTAAAAAATCTAATGCATATCGGTACACAAAACTTTAATATAAAATGGTTTTAAAAATTTTTATTTATTTTTTTATTTATATATGACAGCGGAATATATCTCTGGTTGTATACAAAGTATATTCACACCAATTCATGTCTTCATACATGTACTTTGGATAATAATGATCATCACATTCCACTATAATTTATAACCCCATGCCCCCTCCTTTCCCCTCCAACCCCTCTGCCCTATCTAGAGTTCATCTATTCCTCCCATGTTCCCTCTCCCTATCCCACTATAAATCAGCCTCCTTAAATCAAAGAAAACATTCAACATTTGTTTTTTGGGGATTGGCTAACTTTACTTAGTATTATCTTCTCTAACTCCATCCATTTACCTTCATATGCCATGATTTTATTGTCTTTTATTGCTGAGTAATATTCCACTGTGTATATGCCACATTTTTTTTTATCTATTCATCTATTGAAGGGCATCTAGGTTGGTTCTACAGTTTAGATATTGTGAATCGTGCTGCTATAAACATTGATGTGGCTGTGTCCCTGTAGTATGCTGTTTTTAAGTCCTTTGGGTATAGACGAAGAAGAGGAATAGCTGGGTCAAATGGTAGTTCCATTCCCAATTTCCCAAGAAATCTCCATATTGCTTTCCATATTGGCTGTACCACCAACAGTGTATGAGTGTACCTTTTTTTCCCATATCCTCACCAACACTTATTGTTGTTTGCCTTCATAATAACTGCCATTCTGACTGGAGTGAGAGAAAAGATACCCTCTTCAACAAATGGTGCTGGGAAAACTGGAAATCCATATGCAACAAAATGAAATTAAACCCCTATCTCTCACCATGCACAAAACTCAACTCAAAATGGATCAAGGACTTAGGAATAAAACCAGAGACTCTGCGTCTAATAGAAAAAGGAGGCCCTAATCTCCATTATGTGGGATTAGGCCCCAACTTCCTTAATAAGACTCCTGTGGCACAAGAATTAAAATCAAGAATCAATAAACGGCTGGGCTCAAACTAAAAAGTTTCTTCTCAGCAAAAGAAATAATCTGTGAGGTGAATAAAGAGCCTATATCTTGGGAGCAAATCTTTACCCCTCACACATCAGATAGAGCACTAATCTCTAGGGTATATAAAGAACTGAAAAAGCTAGGCACCAAAACAAAAACAAAAACAAAATCAATAAACAACAACCCCAAATAACTCAATCAATAAATGGGTGAAGGACTTGAACAGACACTTCTCAGAAGATGATATACAATCAATCAACAAATATATGAAAAAATGTTCATCAACACTAGCAAATAGAGAAATGCAAATAAATGTTTCTTTAGATAGAAAAATCAATATTACTTTTTAAATGAACTTCCTTTTAATAGTATCCAATTGTTTTTATTTTATTTTATAATAATAACAATAATAAGTAATATACCTGATATTTTAGGAATATTTCTCATTACTAAATATATCTAGATATCAAAAATACATCCCTCTTAAGAACCAGAAACTTCTATATTAAATATTTTATACATGTAAGTAATTTTAAACATGAGTTTTATAAATAATAATTATGATAAAAATGAATATTGAGATATTCAATGTACAGTTTAAGAAATAGAATATTAGCCATACTTTTGAAATCTATTTCTCTACCTTGAGATAAACACTATCCTGAATTTTGTGTTTAGCATTCTATTGGTTCTCCTTTTAGTTTTACTATATTGATATGTATCTCTAATATTATTATTTAATTTTGAATACTTCTAAACTTAAGATAAATGAAATTTCATACATACATTTTTCCCACTCAATATTATGTTTGTAAGTTTTGTGCATGTTGATATATGAAGCTGTACTTCATTTTCCCTACTCTAAGTATCCCATTGTAGAGCTATGATTTATCCATTCTCTAAAGGATAGTCATTTGGAATGTTTTCTTTTTTTTTTTTTTGCTTTTACAACTAACTCAAACATTTTTTTGTGTGTACAATTTAAAAATTTCTTTATCAGTTACATATTTTTTGCCCTTCTTGGGAAAATCTGAATTACTGAATTTCTTATGATTCTAAGTCATAGTAATGACTATCAATTATATATAACATAGCAGTACAATAATAGCCTCAGAGGTTTCTGACATATATATATATATATATATATATATATATATATATATATATATCCTAATTTTCATTAGAGTTAGTAAACTCTGATTTTTATAGTTCTTCTCTCTCTTCTCTGGGGCTCTAGGCAAGAGGAAGCTTTGAATATTTATTTTAGCAGTCTCTATTTTTAATTTCCTCTCTGTAGATCTAGTTAGCTAATGATATTTTGAGAATTATGCCAAATTCTAAAAGACAGAATGAGAGTTTTTCTTGGAGAAATGTGTGCTGCTGTATGAGAAAAATGGTATTATGAAGGAACAAAATTTTGGTATTTCATGTTTGGTTCAAGCATTCATTACCTATTTTACCTTGTCAAGTTACCAATCTTCTGAGATTTACTTTCTCATATATAAAACATAAAAAAACAATAGTATTTGATAGTATTATTGTGAGAAATAAATTGAACCATAGCATACTCCTGGTCAAACCAATGTCCTTCAGTAAATGTAGGTTACTTAACCTTCCTATATACTCACTTTCAATGAGAGGTGGTATTTACCCAACTATTCAAAAGACCAGAGACTTCTTGATTTGCTTCATGATTTGCAGATACATTCTTCACAGTCCCAAACATACATCAACTTTCATATAGGTGAGGTGTTATTATACCTTTAAAAATTATAGCAAATGCATCATTACAAATGTTAAGAAGCATATTTGCTACTGCAGAAAACTAGATAGTGGCTTGTTATGGTTTGGAAATAAGTGTCCCCCAAAAACTCATGTATAGGAAACATGATGTCCAATGTAGCAATGTTCAGAGGCGAAATGACTAGATTATTAAAGTTGTAACCTCATCAGTGGACTAATGTATTTGATATATTAATCTTCTGAATGGATTACTGGATGTAGGTAGGTGAGGCATGACTAGAGGAAGTCAGTCACTAGGGGCATACCCTTGGGCAATTATATATGACACTGATTCCTTCTGCTTGCTCTCTCTTTCTCACTCTCACTCTCTCTGTTTCCTGGCTGCCTTAAGCTGAGCATATTTCTTCCACCATGCCCTCTGCCATGAATATTTTACCTTATTTCACGACCAGAGCAATAGACTAACCATGGGTCCCACATCTGAAACTGTAAGAAAAAATAAACTTTTCCTCCTATAAGTTTTTCTTTTCTGGTATTTTGGATTCAGCAAGGAAAAACTAACTAATAAGGCTTAAGGAAACCTTAAGAACATAAAGAGGTACAGAGAGATAAAAGATTTAAAGGAAAAGAAAGATGATTTATGTGGTAAAGAAATGAAAAGATTCATGAACAACCAGTATTTCTGAGAAGACCAGAATAAATGGAGTGACATTTATTCTGCTTAAAGAATTCTTAGGCCACAATTGTCTGGAAGGAAACTTTTCCTAGATAGCAGATATGAATTCTATTTGAAAATCTCACATGCTATAGCAAAGTTAATGAGACTAATGCCTTTGAACATCCTACCTTTCAAAAAAAAAAGTTAAAGACAAGAAGTTTTGATCAGACAGAACACTTTTTAAGTAGTAAGGCACAGACAGGATAGTATTTAAGTATTAAGGCATAGACAGGTTGGGTTCAGATCTCTTTTAAGTACTACATGCTGCATAATTGAGCAATGTTTAAAGAGACAATTGTGGCCTAAGGATTCTTCAAGCAGCTGCATTTACATATGAAGGCAATAGAACCATTTTCTCTAACATTCAAACGTTAAGGAATAAAAATCTCCATCTCTGGGGAAAAAAGCAAACAAATAACACATATCACACATATTATATATATCTTAGTATGCTAACCTCTTGTATAAGTAGTTTACATATATGATTTTATTTCATCCTTATACAATTATCCTCATTTTATAACAGAATAAATTTTATCCTTTACCTTTATTTTGCAACTGAGGAGAGCCTTCATTATATACATTACATAATTGATAAAGAGTATGCTCAGAAAAGTTAGTCAGCTTGCCAAAGTCATATTGTCATTAAGTAGAAAATCAGAGGTTTGACTACAACTGTTAGATTCCATAGATTTGGCTTTGTAAGTACCCATGGAATGGTTGTTAGAAAAGAAAATTGTAAATTTAGAGAAGATTAAAAAAAAGTAAATACCAATTATTGCCAAAATGATGGGTAGATTTTATGTAATTGTGATGTGGGTAGTCTTTCTAAATTTGAGTTTGGAGTTTGCTTTTAATTATATATACTTTAAATTTTTGTTCCCAACATAATTATTTAAAATTTTTCTTTTCATTAAAAACTAAAATCAAAGAAAATGTGAAACCACAGCAGGAGGATGAATCAAACTATACTGATGAAACTTCCTATAGTCACATTACTTATAATCACTATTTACTCTTAATTCAATTTTATAAAATCAGACCAGAGTTTTAACTTATCATTTGTTTAAGCAATTTCATTATTTTTTAAAAAAAAATTATAAGAAAGAAGTGTTCACCTCTATCCCTTACCCCAACAACCCTACCATAATTCACTTATCAAAGTCTACTCAATTTATCTTGGTATTTGCAAGGCCTAAAGTACAAAGAGTAAATAATGTATGGTCAATCCTCATTACTCACCAACTGTGAATTTGTGAATTTCCCTCCTCATTGATATTGTGGTGCTTTTATGGTCATTAGTGTACATATACAGAGCAGTGAAGAATTGAAGTTGCTACTGCATATTTTCCTAGTAGAGATTGAACAGGTGACTCTGTTTTCTTGTTTCAGCTCTCCTACTGTAAACAAGCATCCTTTTGTGCTTTATATAATGCTATTCCCTCCTCCCCCGCCCACATACACACACATTTTTTTGTGCTTTATTTTGGCAGAAGAGGTGATATCACTTTCCAAATCACATCCATGATGGAATGTTATGTAGTGTTCCTAAGTGCATGTAAGCTGTGATGTGCTTAACAGAGAAAATTTGTGTGTCAGGTACGCTTCTAATTCAGGCATGCATTAGAGTGCTGTTGAATGTAAGTTCACTGTAAATGAACCAACAGTATGTGTTAAATAAGATGACTTTAAACAGAAACACACATAAGTTAAGGTTTATGCTGACTGGTTGATGAAAATGTAACTAGAGGCTTATCCATGGACATTTGCAAAACTGATAATGCATTAGAGATTTTGATCATAATGCATCAAAAACTGTCATAAATTTACCACAATAATAAAAAAACACACACAGTATACCCTTGGAAGTTAAAAATACTACATAGTAACTCTTGGATGAATGTATTAATCAAAACTGAACTATATACTATTAAGAAGCAAATATCAATTAAAACACTATATATATTAATATACATAAGCCAAAATAAGTCTCAGAAAAAAGTTTAGAGGCTCTAAGAAATACATTTGTTAAAAAATAAGAAGAAAAAAATAAATGATTTAAGCATTAAATCTAAGAAAAAAGTAAACAACTACAATATATAAGCAAGAAAATGATAACATAAAAGCAAAAATAATAAACAAAGAAGGCAAACATGGTAGAAAGTAAAAGAAATCTCCAACTCAAAATTTGGAAATGTAAAGGACTTCCATAAATTCACAAAAGCAATATACTCAGAATATGTCTAACAAGAGAAGACATTTTATAGGCCATAGAGTTGTTAAACTTTTGCATAACTCAGGAAAAAACACAAAGATGCTAAGGTATATATGTATGTTTATAGTCTTTGTTTTTTAGAGAAGTTTCAAGTTCACAGAAAAAATTAAGCAAAAGTTATAGAGAGATTTGCTTTATACCTACGTAACTATTGCCCCCCCACCAGCTTCTTCCATTGTTAATATTCCAAATCATAATATTATGTCTATTAAAATTGGTGAATCTATAATATCACCCAAATTCTATAGTTCACATTAGTGTTCACTCCTTGTGGTGTACATTTTATGGGTTTGAATAATCTACAATAGCATATGTCTGCCTTTGTAGTATTATATAAAAGATATTCACCATTCAACAAATGCTCTGTTCTCTGCTTATTTATTCCTTTGTTTCCCTACTAACCCCTGACAAACACTGATCTTTTTACTGTCTTCATAGTTTTGGCTTCTCCGAATGTCATATAGCTAAAAGGTATTTTAAAATTATATTTAAAGTACATGAATAAGAAACCTTATTATATAAATTAAAAGGAATTAAAATACTTTATGAGTACATGTAAAATATTTTTCTGTACATGTCTCAAAATCTTCATAGTATAAACAAATCTTTTCTGGACCTAGAAGTAAAAGCAGATCCTCTCTTTTCATACTAAATTAACCCACAATCAGTTTGATAGTAACATGACATATATTCTTAGATTCTTTCATAGTA
This sequence comes from Ictidomys tridecemlineatus, assembly GCF_052094955.1. NCBI lineage: Eukaryota > Metazoa > Chordata > Mammalia > Rodentia > Sciuridae > Ictidomys > Ictidomys tridecemlineatus. Next base: position 97,662,718 of record NC_135485.1, read on the forward strand.
GAGCCAATCCTATTAAAACTCAAAATTATCAGCACTATGTGTTTCTAGATTCAAACTTTACAACATTATAATTTAATGGGAACACCCTGGTCAGTGAATACTTAATACAACTTCAAAAGACACTGCATAGTTCTGTCAGGGTGGGTTTCATACTATACTCACATCATTTATGCAGATAAAAACATCTAGCAACCCATTAATCCTTTTATCTGGCCTATGGAAAAGAGACTTCGATTTTGGCTAGAGTGGATGGGAGTGAGGAATGAGAAGCAATATTCTGTAGTATGCTGAGATTTTAGGTAGAAGTTGTATACTGTAACAGGTATCCCCTTAATTATGCATGTAAAAATGTAGATAGGGTGGAAGTGTAAATATGAAATAATGTTGAATTTAAAATCAAGGTAAAATTGATTTGCAACTCAATTAGCACCATATTAGGACATATGTTAAAATGAATTGTGTTGTAATCTTAAAGAAAATCCCAAAGAATCGTATTTCATCTCTAACTACTGCAGCATGTATCTTTAACAGAAAAGTGCTTTCTTTTTTTCCAATATAATTATGTATCACACCCAACAAAATTAGCAATAATTTCTTATTTGTATGCTAGAATGCATTTTGATCAGAGATGGGGATTTTTAAGTAAGCTAGCAGAATACAAGAAACACTTACAAGGATTTTGCTAAAAGTGAAGAAATCTAGTATTATTTCTTATTTGTTGTTATATATTAGGGATGTTTTAATAACAACTAATTAGTTGTGGCTGATTAGAGGAGATTAAGAATTAGGTAAAATTATAAAGGCTGGCATATGGTATAAATGTATCACATGCTTTTATAATATCACAAGCTTGACTATTTAAAAAACTCTAATATATATACATATATATCTTAAGAAAATTTCATTACATCATTGCATTTGATATTAAGAAACTTTATACCATGGAAACCATAGGCTTTGCTGGTTCATTAAAAACAAGTTTTTAAGTTCTTGAAGGATTGCTTTATCTTTGCACATAAAATCAACTATGGAATTAATTTCACCAATTGGGAAGCTGAGGCAGGAGGATCACGAGTTCAAGGCTAGTCTCAGAAAAAGTGAGGTGCTCAGGAACTCCAAGAGACCCTGTCTCTAAGTAAAATACAAAATAGGGCTGGGGATGTGGCTCAGTGATTGAGCCCCTGAGTACAACCCGTAGTACCAGAAAAAAAAAAAAAAAAGAAAAAGAAAAAGAAATGCTGCTATTTTATGTAGAGCATTTTACAAGAAATTTACAAGTGACCTGAATAAGTCATCTAATCTAATCTAATTTTCAATGTTCAACATCACAAAAGTACTGTAAGTTTAAAAGACTAGTTTTGATACTAAAATCAGCTAATGGTAGCAGTTTGTTAGTCTGTTTAAAGACTCTTGTTTGGCAGCCTGGCTCTGGTCCAGTACTTCTTAATATGTCTCAATTCTAATTTCTTAAGTATTGACTATGACTGATTTCTCTAACCTTTGTCTGGTAATATGGCCCCTATCCTAGGTTGCTTCTTGTATGATTTGGCTTGTTTCTCTTCCTCATTGCTTTAATTTACTACATAGAAAATGAGGTAAATTTAGATCATTTAAACTATTATTCCTCAAGGTTCTGTGGGATATTTAAATTCTTTGAAGGAAACAGCTTTTTTGGATACCACACAAAATATTAGATGAGATAGTTTATAATTTCAATAGTAGTTCACAGTACATTTGTTTCACTGGCATATTTTTGTGAAATTGGATTTTTGGGCAATTGCTATCATACATGATCATCATGCAATAGGACATTCTCCTGTTTGAGAAGTTGTGCAGAACGTAACAGGTACTCATTTCCCATTAGTAAGTAACCACCATTAAAAAGAAATAGAATCGTCTTTCTTAAATTCATGAATAGATTTTTTTCCTTAAGGAATTCTAAGATTTTTACATATACTTACCAAATTGTTTGAAGATAATTATCTCTAATAATAAAGAGAATTGTTAGCTATTACTTTTGAGGGAGTGATAATATGACAAAAATTACCAACACAGTTAAGGGTGAAAGTTTGGAAACCTCTGACAGATTCTTTTGCTGTATGTTTTTGGAACACTCTATTCATTCAGCAAATAAGAATTAAGTACATACAGTGTTTCCAAGAACTGTTTTAAGTTCTGAGAACCCAGGAATGAAGAAGATGGACAAAGTCTCTGTTCTCATGGTATATACATTCTCATGGAGAGATAATAGACAATCAAAATTAATTAAGTGCTATGAATTAAGTGTATAAATATAGGACAGCCTGATAATGACATCAATAGGAAGGAGTAAATTTAGATAAGATAGTCAAGGAATGTTTCTCTGAAGTGGTAACTTTTGCAATGGCAAGGGGGAATCATTCAAAGCATTTTTTGAAAATCATGCTGTACTCATCAATAATAAAGTAAATTTACATCATGGTATTTCTTGTTCCTTTTGTCCCCCTCCCATAATTCTTTTTTTTTTTTTTCTTAGAAGACACCTTAATCAGTATAAGAATGGCTGTCTTCTACGTCTGTGATAACCTTTGTTTTTGGCTGTAAGAAAAAGATCAATTCACTTAAATGAAAAAGTGGCACTTGAGTATAGGCATAATAAATCATTGCTAGGTATACATTAGCTGGCCATTCTTTAGTACAGTGGTAAAATAATAAGGATGACTGGATGTTGGTTGGTTAGCTCAATTCCTTATGGATGTTGTTGGTTAGCTCAATTCCTTTTGCTCTAAGGACACAAAAGTAAGAAGAAATCAGTAGGAATAATGTGATGCTTTCTTATTTATATACATTTTAATAAATCACAAATTTGGCATATCTCCTTTGTCACTGTATCTCCATCACTCTCCAAATTTTATTACTCAACATTTGACAATAACAAGCACTATTGGATATAAGCACTGTATTAGTATTGCTGTTCACATTTTAAAATCTTATTAACTCTCCTACCAGGCATCAGCCTATTTTATTGGTACCATCATATAAGTTAATATAAGGATTTGTGGGGCATACTAGTATTTATATCTATCATTTTCTTTAAAATTTGGGTTTATAATGGAAGGATTTAACCATAAAATATGGACCTAGTTGTGCATTTTGAAGTTTCAACTGGGAGATCTCTTAGTTGCTATCAGCATCTCCAGTTCTCCCTTACAACCTTTATCCTGTACTTAGCATAGATTTGCACTGAGTGGAAAAGCAAAATTAATAATGATTTCCTGCTAAACTTTCCTCTCTAAAATTTTCCCCTACTGCAATATTATGAATTATCTTCTGAGTTGTGAGAAATTAAAAGTAATTTCTTCTCTCAAAGAATAAAGATTATTGTATCATCAATTTTTATTTTTTTTAATAAGTAGAGGAAATTTAAAAGAAAACTGGATTGGAAATTGAGAGATCAGAAGACCATTCCTGCTTTGACACTAACAAACTGTATGTATGAATTTTTAAGTATTTCACTACTGAGGCCTTTGTGGTAGGTGGTTCTAAGATGGCTTTTGATGATCCCTTTTTTGTATGCACATCTTTGTGTAATCCCTACCCCTTGATTGTGAGAACTGATCATCGTGACTCATTTCAAATAAAAAGAATACAATAAAAGCCAGGTGCAGTGGCACACACCTATAATCCCAGAAGCCGGAAAGGCTGAGACAGGAGGATTTCGAGTTCAAAGCCAGCTTCAGCAATGGCAAGGTGCTAAGCAACTCAGTGAGACCCTGTCTCTAATAAAATATAAAAAAGGGCTGGGGATGTGGCTCAGTGGTTGAGTACCCCTGAGTTCAATTTCAAGTACCAAAAAAAGAATAATAATACAGTAAAAGCAATGGTAGCACTTCCAAGTTTAAGTTATAAATAAATAGGTTCTCTGTGATTTTCCTCCCCTGGCTAACTTCTGCCACACTGAGGGAAGGCAGCTGCCATGCTGTGAGCTGTCCTATGACAGGCCTTTAGTAACTAAAGTTCTCAGTGAACAGCCATTGAGGATCTAAGGCCCATTCCAACAGCAATTCGGGAACAGGATCCTGATGGCAAACATGTAAATGGGTTTTGGAAGTAGATCCTCTCCAAGTCCAGCCTCAAGATGAGACCACAGCCCAACCAACACATTGACTGGAGCCTTGTGAAAGGCTTTGAGCCAGAAGGCTCCACTAAGCCATGCCAGGATCTCCAAAGCCACAGAAACTGTGATGGTAGCTGCTTTCAGCCACTAAATTGTGGGGTAGTTTGTTATACAGCAATAGATAACCAGTATAGTCTGTTTCCTTCTCTGTTCAATAAAACGTTTGAATTTAACAAGCTATTGAGGCCCTTTCTAACTTGAAGATTCAATAACTATATTGTATTGATAGCAAAGGCATAAAAATGAACACACACATGCATGTCAACAATCCAATTTCATGTTCTTTTAGAAAAATTCACAGTTCAAAAGTTTATGCTAGTTTTGAAGTAAGGATCAATATTTGGTCATTCAAGCTTGGATATACTATGGTCTCAAGCTTGCTTCATTTTCAACAAAGCATTTAAGAAAAAAAAACTTGAAAAATATTTTTCTCATACAGTATATGTTTCTAATGGAGATGTCTAGAATAGCTAATTAAGCATTCACATTTGTCCATTGCAACAGTTTGATATAGTTGAGCTAAGGAACACAACATTTTTGGTTGTCTTTGCATTATAAAAATATCAAGAAAGATATAAGAAATATATTTGTTTTATTATTTTAGATGTCAATAATGTACAAGTGTCTAATATTTATACTAATTTAACATGATATATTTTATTAAAATTATATATCTGTTATGTACTTTATTTTATTCTGGACTGAGGATGTAGCTCAATGACAAAGCATTTGCCTTAGCATGCATGAGGTCTTGGTTTCAATGCCCAGTACTACGCACACACACACACACACACACAAATATATATATATATATATATATATATATATATTTGTAGAAATCTATCTAGATACATATATCATTCTAAAGCTTTTTCTGAAAATAGTGCTTGCATGTTGACTGGTATAGATTGGTATAAAACTAAAGATGTATATTTTAAATCCTAGGGAAACTACTAAATTTTTCATTCTTCTTTTTTTTTTTTTTCAGTGCTTACCACGGCTCTCCACATGCAAGGCAAATGCTCTTCCACTCAGTTTCATTGAAGGCTTCTTCCCCCCTCCCAATGGAATATATCCAGCTAATTTATCATGAATATAAAACAGATTTGTAAAATATACTCAAAATATCCAACAGGAGGGAGGAAGAGGGAAAAAATAAAATGCAGATAGAACAAACAGAAAACAAGGTGGTTGACAAATCTAAGATTCTTGTTAGTACATTTTAAAATACTAGAGAAAATAGAGGAAACATAGTGGAATAATCAGTATAATAGGAGTGAGAAAACTTGGGCTTTGGCTTTTTAACTTTATGACTTTGGGAAAGTTAGTTTAATTTTCTAATAATATAGGAAAAATGAAATCTACTTTTGTAACTTCCAATGATAAAATTCTATGGATCTAATGAAAAACAGGAGCTATAACTCCAAAATATCTAAAAATATAAATAAATGGCATACAACTATAATTCAATGGATTACGCTTACAAAGTATTTTAAAAACCATAGGGAGGTCTGGGGCTGTGGCTCAGTGGCAGAGCACTTGCTAACATGTGTGAGGTGCTGGGTTTAATCCTTAGCACCACCTAAGAATAAACATATAAAATAAAGGCATTCCCTCCATCTACAACTACAAATAAATAAATACATAAATGAAAATAAAAATAAAAAAAACACATAGGGACATATTTATGACAAGTACTTCTGGAGGAAAAAGGAAATAAAACACCACATATTGCACCATCATTAATATAAAGAAACAAGAAACCAAATAATAACAATAAATCAATTCTATACTAAAAAAAATATTGTAAAGAATTCACAAGCTTCACCCTAATAGTTAGACCAGGGATAAATATTTTTCTTTCTTTGCCAATTTTTTTAGTTAAAAAATGTATGTGAAGGTTATGATGTTCTAATGAAAAAGAAACAGTTTTTCAAGTGCATAGTTTTAAAAGAATAATAGTGGTACACAATAAAGGTACTTTGCATAATTTTTATAATCCTGGAAATATGTTTACAAACAAAGTATAAATCTAGCTCCCAAAGAGAAGGAAAGCTTTCAAACATTTCTACTTTATGGAATTTTTCTCACTGGCTCATGTCTCTTTTTCTCCATCAGTGTGGTTTAAAAGGGAATACAGACAAAAATTTTTGGCTTTGAATTTATTCCCAGTCTCTGAGAACATTTAAAAAATGTTTTCTAGTTTGCAAAAGGAACAGTGGTGCTTCTCCCTGCCTGGCCCTCAGTGTCTTATCACCCTACTCTATAAACCCCCAAAGAGTATTTTCAAAATGTGGTGATCTTCAGGCCTGCTGAGTCAGAATCATCTTTATTCACTGTTAACACAAATTCTGAGGTTAATCCTTGGCCTACAGATGCATAATTCTAGGGAATGGGGACTGAATATATATACTTTCATAGGCATCCTAAGTAAGCTTTAGCACAAAAAGGGCAAAGATGTAAATTCAAAGTATGGCACCTGGACCAGCATCATGGGCATCACCTGAAAATTGCTTGGAAATGAAAATTTTCAGACTCTATCTTAAACCTATTGAACTAGAAAGACTGAGGTTGAGGCCCCAAATCTGTTTTAACAAATATCCTTGAATCTGGTACACTGTTCTAAGGCAATACTTAAACCTTTCATTAAAAAATATTTTGAGCACATTCCTTAATCTCAATATATGTAAATTACATCAATATATTACTGTTGGTCCATATACCAAATTTATGATCTACATCACACACAGGACCATTTACTGTATAAATTTTAATAAATGTGTGTTTTCATTTCTCTTGGATATGTACCTAAGTGTGGAATATGCTGTAGTACTATCATGTTTAATCTTTTAAGAAATGATCAAACTGTTTTCCAAACTGGCTGCACCAGTTTACATTCCCACCATCAAGATTTGAGGATATAATATCTCCACATATTACCCAATATTTGTTATCATTTTTGTCTTTATTTTGTCTTTATGGTGTTGTTTTGCATTTCACTAATGGCTGGTGATATTTAGCATATCTTCATGTGCTTGTTGTTTGTCCATATATCTTCGTTGTAGAAATGTGTGCCCATTTATTTCACTACCCAGTTTCAAGCTGGGGTTTTTATTGAGCTAATGGATCTTTATATATTTTAGATACAATTCCCTTATTAGATATATGATTTGCAATATAGTCTTCCATTATGTGGATTATCATCTTTTTATTTTCTTGATGGTGCTTTATGAAACACAAAGTTTTAAAATTTTGATTATGTCCAATTCATTAAATTTTTCTTTTGTTACTTAAGTTTTTGGTGTCATATCCTAGGGGACTTTATGTAATCCAAAGTCATGAATATTTACTGTTATGTTTTCTCCTTAAGAGTTTTATCATTTTGGGTTTTATTTTTACATATTTTATCAATTTTGAGTTCATTTCTGAGTATGCTGTGATGTAAGAGTTATTTTATTTATTTGATAGAATTTTAAATAGAACTGTTATCTCATTTTATACTTTGGGTGTAATTAAACTCACATTTTAAATTGCTCTGCTATCCTGCAACATTGGTAAACTTGTTTGGTAGTTCTAACAGTTTTTTAGTGAATTTCTTGAGATTTTCTATTATATGACTATGTCATCTTTAAGGAGAGATAGTTCTCCTTCTTCCTTTCCAACCTGGAGGCCTTCTTATTTTTCTGACTAACTGTCCTGGTAATAGAAGACATATTGACTACCCTGATTCTAGGGAGAATACATCCAACTTTTCAACTTTTGTTGGATTTTTTTCAAATGTCTTTTTAATGTGCGCATTTGGAAAAATGAGTATCAAAATAAGTATTGACAACAATGAAGTAAACCCATTGAAAAAAGTAATAATCCATGAATTCATGAATTATAAATATAAGTGGTTATTTCTCTGTATTCTATTGATTTTTTTTTGTATGAAAAAACAAATATTGCCTTCTGGGAATAAATTCCATTTTGGTTATGGTGTATAATTCTTTTTTGTTGTTTTTCTTGTTTTTATTTATCTTTGGTATATAATTCTTTATAAATTTGTCACTGGGTTTGGTTATTTAATATCTTGTTGAGAATTTTCACTCTATATTCATAAGACATACTGCTCTGGTTTTTGTGTGATGACTGATTTATTTTTTCTCATGATCCAGTTGCCTTTTTTTTTGTAAGGGCACTAGTGGCATGCATGGAATAATCACTGTGGTTTCTTCTTGGTAAACAAGAACAAAAAAATAAATGAATGACCATAGCACGCTTGTAGGTCTAGGCATCCTACCTTATTCTTGAGTATCACCTGCTCTCTGTAAGCATCTCCTTTCAGGCTAAAGTTTCAATTGAGAACTGCTATTGTCAGGGTACAGTTATTCTCAGTAGTTAAACCATATTGTTCTTCCTCTGTGACATTACCAGTGCCCACATGTGGTGTGTGTGTGGTGGGCTACTGAGGCAGGGATGTACATAAATTGAGGTGACTGGGCACCAGGTATTCAATACTACCTCAAAGACTCCAACTTCTAGTAGCATGCTGCACAGATACTACATCTGCTGTCTTAAGTGATCAAAATTTGCCCTTCTCCCAATGAAGAGGCTTCCTGTGAAAGCTGTGATGGTAAGAGCCACATTAGCAGGAACCAGTAGGTGGAGAGCTGGTAGGCTGGAGGATGTCATAACAATTCTCTTGAAGCTCTGATAAACAGCTGTCAATTTCAGCACATCTTAACCTTGGCTTTGGAGGAAGCTGGCAGAGGATCCTGGTGGCTACTTTGTCTCGCAAGACTTGATAACACCAGTGACTTTTAGTGAGGTGGTTTAGATTTGTCTGGAAGCCTTATAATAATGAGGGGTCTTGATTCTGTAGATTCCTGCTAATTATGTCATTTCTCTCCCTCAGATGGTGATCTCAAATCCAATTGATGACACTAGATCATCTCTCCAGGAAGTCTGAGCAGAGAGTCTCCCAGCCCACCTTCTCAGGTAAACAGGCTGCTATGATTATACCCTCTTGCAGGCTGGTCCACTGTCTCATGGTGATTATGTTCAAAGCAGAAATTACCCTCAACGTCTTCTTTTTTAAAAGGTCTTCTCCCCCAAACACAAAGAATGAAATCCTCAGGCCAGACGGAGTGAGTATTTGTAGAAGACTCGCAGTTCAACACATTACGTGAGGATGAGTCTTCTTCAGTGTTCCTCTTCAGTCTTCTTCTTTAGCCGCCTTCTTCTGTTATTTTCTGTGATGACTTTATATTAGGCTTATTTTACAAGAATTATAGGTTAGTAATTTTGAAAATACTTTCCATGTATTTGACAAGTTAGCAAATGCCTAAATTTATTAAGGATAATAGTGTTCTCACGATTCTTATAATGGGGGAAGTAATGCAAGAATAGGGAAAGAATATGAACTTGGAGGACTAGAATGAACTCTCTGCTACTGGATTAGAAGTATCTGTTTGACCTGATTTCACTTAAATACATACAAATACGTGTTGTATCTATGGTCACTGAGATGGCCTAGAAGCAATGGCATCCCAGTGGTTATTATTATACTTTGCATCCAGATCTTGGAATAAAAGTTATTCTCAGGGCTGAATCTGGAAAACAACAAGATAATCTTGGAATATTTAAAAATGCTGGAAATTAAGAAAGTGCTTCATAGCGTGATGGGGACATGTCAAAATGATGTAAAGTTACTTTGAAGAGGCTCTTACTGGTCAAATCTGGAACAATTTATTCTTTCCTTTTTCTTTTCTTTTTTATATAGTACTGGGGACTGAAGCTAGGGCCTCTCACATAGAAGGCAAAATCTCTTCTACTGAGCTACACCCAGCTCTTTTTATTTTATTTTGAGACAGGGTCTTGCTAAATTGCAAAGTTGTTGGGATTACAGGCAAATATGGAAAAAATTCAATATAAAAATAAAAAATAGTAATAAAATGTAATGCATTAAAAATAAGAATCTGGTCAGGGTTGTGGCTCAGTGTTATAGTGCTTTCCTAGCCCAGGTTAGACAATGGATTTGATCCTCAGCACCACATTAAAAAAAATAAATAAATAAAGGCATTGTGTCCATCTACAACTAAAAATATTTAAAAAATAAGAATCTATGAATTTATACTGAAATAAGTAAGAATGAGGACAAATAAATGAATAAATAGGGAAGGAGAGGGCAAGCTTTTCCTTTGTTTGCCAATTAATGAATGCAGAATAATGATAGATGCTAGAAAATCACCACTTTACAAACATTATAGTAATTAATTGATTCTGGAAAAAAATCAATAGATGCTAAATTAAAAGTTGATGAAGAACAAAATATGTACATCACTTAGTGAATAAAAAACAGTAACTTTACAGTAGAAAAACCTGGCAGATACCATCTTAACTAAGTAATCAACATTATCATTACCATTAAAGGGAAAAATTCACATCAGATGCCTCAGCCATGGCATATCACTTCTGTGGTATTCTTGGTACCAGGGATTGAACCCATGGACTCCTAACCAGTAAGCCAAATCCTTAGCCCTTTTAATTTTGTTTTTCTTATTTTGAGACAGTTTTGCTAAGCAGCTTATGAAGGATGATAGGCCCCAGGGAACTTCTCTTACCTATAATTGCTCTCCTATTTGCCCTCCTGCTGTTCCCTAAATGAACCTACCACCCAAACTCCTCCCATGACCTGACACTCCTAAACCCTATAAAATCCAAACATTTGTTGGAGCCCATTGCCATTTTCCCCTAGAAAATGTGACAATCTGTTGCTTAATAAAGCATTGCCAGTCGGATGGGGGTCTGTCTCCATATTCTTTTTCTTTTTGTATTTTCTTTCATGTGCTACATTTGGTGCCAAAACTCGGGAATGGGGGTTTGGGGCTTGTTACCCCTCCCTGTCCTAACAATCCTCTACCACTTTTTCAAAATTCTCTCCCATTTCTTACTCTTTCCTACCAGTCATGTTAAAATGGCCAATGAGACCTGGAAAGTGACCATCAATTGTACAGAAATTCTGTGGCACTCTGAGGTTAGGGAAGACCCCAGCTATACTAGCATGGCTGAATTCCCAGACTGACTGTTCTTTCTCTCTCTGCCTTGTGAGTCCTGGGCTAGATTTTTGCTACCTTACTGACACATGGGTGGAGCAAGAACCCGTATCTGGTCCTTTATTGATATTAGAGTCATCCTCTTTGTAACCCTATATGCTCTAATTCTTTCCTTCTCTTTTGTATTCAGACCTCGGGATTCGAGGCCACTTTCTGCCATTTTGTTCCTGCTTAAAACACTGGCCTAATTCTCGCTGACTCTTTGCTCCATAAGTCCCCTAGAGCAGGTCATGACTCCCAGCCCTCTTCTTCATTTACTGCTCCCAAAATAGCAGATAAACCCCCACCAAAAGTAAATAAAGTTGGAGGCTATAAAGAAAAGTTTCATAGACAGGAATGTGTGATAACTATCAAAAAAGCCTGTCAGAGTCATAAGATTTTTTCCTGAGTCAACTTGAGACCTACAAATTTTCCTAACCTTCTATATAGGCAAGGTTGATCTGTGTTTCTGTGTCTGCTGGTATGATTATCTAGACCCAATATTTATCCCTCATAGTAATCTAAAAGATGTCATGTGGCACATAAAAGTCCAAACTAACTTTACTAAGAAAGCCCTAAGTAAGAGAAATAAAGGGATCTCTACTAACTAAGCACAGAGATTATGACAATAAAAAGTTATTTTGTAAAAATTAGATGAAATTAGATAGCTAACTACATCTTATGGGGGCATTATAAAACTAAGTGTTGTGATAACTCTGGCAATGTTAGAGATTCATATTTCCAAATAAAGGCCTTTTCCTCACTGACCTTGTTATGGGAACAACTTCTTAGCTCTTGCACCTACCGGTGAGAGATTAATGGTTTCTATCATCTTCATGATATTTAATGACATGTTGCACATGCTGCAACATTTATTTTGTATTAATGTCATTATAGTACTCCTGTCTTTTTGATTCTCTCATAGAAGCACCCCCCAGATGATTTTACAACCTGTTCTTTCTGAACTAGAATTTTGCCATGGATCCCTAGACTGACCCAAAAGATTCCTAAAAGGGAAACCCATGCACTTGCCCCACATCATCCACCTTTCAGCTTGAAGCAGCCAGAGTGTGATTGTCCATTTTCGCTTACAGGAGGTAAAATTTCCATTTTCAGAGGTGGGGACTGAGGCCAGGGGACAAAAAGAAAGTCAGTGTAGGTGATAAAAAATTGAGTCAGAAAGACTGTGTCTGATTCAGGAGGCAAAAAAATGTTAATACCTTCAGGGACACCACCCCCCCCCCAGGTGACCTGCCTCAAGGGAATTGTTCCTCCCAGGAAGGAGTTGTTAATGAATGAATGAACCCATGGGAAACTCTCTTCCTGCCTATACTCCTGGGTGGCTTTGATTCTGCCCTGGGATCACTCCACCTTTAGCCTGTCTTTTGTCACCAGTCACAAAAGGATAGGGAGAAGAGAGAGAGGGGCAAGATGTGGGGAGAAGAGAGCAAGATAAATATGTATAATAATTTTATCAAGCGAGCCCACTGTACTGATCCCCTACTTTTTTTTTCCAAGAAGCAATTTATCTGCAGCCCTGCCTGGCCTCTAAGGACAGGATATATCACATTCCTCAGCATACTACCTACATTCCTCAGCATACTACCTGTTCACTTCAGGAGAAATGCAGGCCCAATATAACGTTGATAAGAGGAACCCAAGTTTCCCTGAAGGAGGAGACTTTTATGACCAGATCCTGAAACTTTGGGAGATTCTCAAGATAGAGCTTCCCTAGGTTTAAAATTAGACCACATTCTTTTGTCTTGTACTCCCCTTATTCAGCAGGAAAAAGACCAGAAAATTTGTCTCAGTTAATTAGATTAAAACTATCCTTCATCTTTCCTAGTTCAGGAATCCAAATTATTTGTTTTCTCTAGTGGAGACATCACCCAGAGCACTAACAGGCTTGTCTCCCACTTCACATTGAGGAGCATAATATGAAATCATGGTCCTAAGAGTATGAGGACCCAAAAGAACATAGGGAACATGTAAGAAATTTTAAGGGCACATCTAACAGGCAAATGTGCTCCCTTAAATTAAAATAGTTGTCAACATGTTAGTATTCTCCATTCTGAGTTAGGTCCCAGCCAGAGGTCATGGAAGGAAAAGCATAAACTGAAAAAAAAAAAGTGTCACTTTTAAATCCAGACTACTTGTGGGATCCAAATGGCTGTTTATCTTACCACAGTGCTTTCTTAACAAGCTCCTCCCGAAATACTACCACACAGGGATGGAAATAGCTTGAGAATCTTTACCCAAGGATTTCAGGGCTCTCTTTTTCTCATTCTTTCAATATCCAAAACAAATTCTTTTCTGATAAAATGTTCTGGTTGCTCCTTTACTAGAGTAATTAATAGCCAGGTCATTTAAAACAAAACAAAACAAACAAAAAAACCCTCTTTTTAAAAAAATTTTATATTTTTGAGCTCATGGCTTTATGGTGAAGTCACATTTGATCCTGCATGCCTAAATTAATATACCTTTTCTGATCACTCTTATTTTATCCAACCTCTATCGGTTTTTACACTCTGTCTTTGTTCAGAGGCCAATTGTCAAGGGTTAGCCCTCAAATACATTGGGAAAATTTTCTCTTACAAGATCCTAACTAGGACATAGACATGGTAGATTCTGGGAATAAATATAATAAAGGCTTTAACAAACATCTGTAGCACTGCCTCCTGCATGAGGAGATCTACCTACAAACTGTTGCAAGGATATTTGTTTCCTATCAGTTTTGTGTATGTGTGCACACCTGTGTATTCTGTTAGGTCTCCATGTGCTTATGTCCATCATGTACATAGTATCAAAATTGGCACATGAGAACTCATAAATTAAAATTTAAATGAGAAATGGATGCAAATACCTTTAGTTTATGTGACTTTAAAAAGGGGTTCAATATAAAAACAGATGAGTGTAAAGATGTCTTTAAAATTACTTACAAGTTTTTCTAGGTTATCAGACAACTAATAGAGTGTTGGTTTCTATAAAATGTCTAAAATGTAATATCCATTGTTTCTAGAATTTTTCCTCAAGGAAAAGATGGATAGTACTGTTAACTACACTTGTCTGATATATTGGTTTTTACAGTTAAAAGTAAATCAATCAGATTTAACATCAATGTGATTAATCCTCATAGATGTGTTTGTTAGAGGAGATGTCCAATTAACTTGCAAATTAAAGTGTTAAAACATTAACTGCCAAATATAAAATCAAGTACCTTAACTTCTTAAATTCTATAAGGTAATATATTTAAACATTATGTGTGTTTTCATAAATTGGTAAATGAAAAAAGGTTTAAGATTGCTTTGTGTCTTCACTGAAAATAATATTAACTCACTAAGAGTTAAGATTCTAACAGATGTAATTTATATGCAGAGAGTATAGGAAGTTTCAGTTGGGCTTCAATTAAATTACTATAAAAATGAAGCATTTTATCTTATTTAAGTGGAGTAATTTATCTAAATTCAGAAATTTCATAAGGGTTCTTTCAGAGTGTGAATTAAGAAAAGGGTCAACAGCTAGGAAGGAGATACAAGAAGGTTCTAGGTATGGAAATATATTTTAATATGGAAAGCAAAAGGAAAAAGAAATGTTTCTGGATAAGAAAGATTTTGTGTGGTAAAGTAAAAGGTTGTAAATGTCTAAGTAAGTTGCAGGTTTATGGAGGATAAATTTCAAAAAGTATGTGTAACTAAGTTTGATATACATAATTAGCACAAAATTATTTAAGGCATTTTCCTAAGGTGAAATATTAATGTACTGATGTAACCAAAGTTTGATTTTCTATGGAATAAAGTAACAGAGTTCTTAAAACATTAATCTGCTTTCTCTTATTTATCAAGATAATTTCTTGTGTCAAGTTTTATTCTTTAGAACAACTAGTCTTAAAGGAATTAGGGTTTCTACAACTCTGGTTAAACAACAACTGTTATTTTAGAGCATTACATTACAGATTCTGAATTTTTCTTTGAAAGCTAAACTTGGTCAATATAAAAATATCAATGTAATTGTGGTGCTATTACTGGCCTCTTTGTAAACTAAAAGTATTCATATCTTCCAAGTATACAAATCTTTAAAGTATAAGATTTAGAACAACATTTTACCAAGCTGATGTTCTTCAAACTAAGGTTTAAAGTAAAGGTTTGGGATTATAAAAATTATGTTTCTTAGTTCATAACTATTATACAAACTTTGTATGGTTTTACTCTTATTAATTTCATTTTGCATTTTCCTAGTAAATTTTAACTGTTATCTGTTATTAATTTAGAGAAATATAACTTTCAATATAACAACATAAGTTAATTTGAAATATAGGCCATCATCTATAGGCAGGATGCAAGGCTAAATTCCAGTACTAATACTGACCCCAATTAAATAAAGGGGGTGAATGACTGTAAAGTTATAGATATTCAAGTTAAAGCCCAGTACTACAAACTGCATTGGGAAAACTGGAAATCCATATGTAACAAAATGAAATTAAACCCCTCTCTCTCACTCTGCACAAAACTCAACTCAAAGTGCATCAAAGATTTAGGCACTAGAAGAGAGACCAAATAGAAAAAAAAAAATAGTCCCAGATCTTCCCCATGTCAGCTTAGGAAGTGACTTCCTTAAGAAGACTCTGAAAGCACATAAGTAAAATCAAAAGTCAACAAATGTGCTGGGTATGGTGGTGCATGCCTAAAGATCATGAGTTCAAACGCAGCCTTAGCAAAAATGAGGTGCTAACCAACTCAGTGAGACCCTGTATCTAAATAAAATGCAAAATAGGGCTGAGGATATTGCTCAGTGGTAGAATGCTCCTTTTAGTTCAATCCCTGATACCCATCCCCCAAACACTGAAAAAAAAAAAAAAGAATCAACAAATGGGATGGATTCAAACTAAAAAGCTTCTTCTCAGCAAAGGAAACAATAACATGAAGAGAGAGTCTACATAATGGGAGAAAATTTTTTACCACATGCAACTCAGATAGAGCACTAATCTCCAGGATATACTTAGAACTCAAAAAATCTAACACCAGGGGCTGGGGATGTGGCTCAAGCTGTAGCACGCTCACCTGATCTCTCTTTAAAAAAAAAATGTAACACCAAAAAATAATAATAGTCTAATCAATACATGGGCTAAGGAACTGAACACATACTTCATAGAAGAAATGTGATAGGTCTGAATAAATATATTAAAAAATCTTTAACATCTCTAATAATAGAGAAATGCAAATTAAAATAACACTGAGATTTCATCTCACTCTAGTCATAATGGCAATTATCAAGAATACAAGCAACAATAAATGTTGGTGAGGATGTGGGGAAAAGGGTACAGTCCATTACTGATGGGGCTGCAAATTGGTGCAACCAAACTACTCTACTTCTTGGATTATACCCAAAGGTCTTAAAATCAGCATACTTCAGTGATGCAGCCACATCAATGTTTATGGCAGCTTAATTCACAATAGTCAAACTATGGAATCAACAGATGAATGGATAAAGAAAATGTGGTTTTTTTTTTTTTTTTTGTGTGTGTGTATGTTTCACAAATATATATGTGATATATATATATATATATATATATATATCAACATTTTCTTTATCCATTCATCTGTTGATTCCATATATATAATAGAATATTATATATATTCTGCCTTAAAGAATTCATAAGGTACTAGGTTTAATTCTTAGCACTGCATATAAATTAATAAAGAAAAAAATTTAAAAAGAATGAAATTATGGTATTTGCAAGTAAATGGATGGTGCTGGAGAATATCATGCTAAGGGAAACAAGCCAAACTCCAAAAACCAAAGGCTGAATGTTTTCTCTGATATGTGGATACTAATTCATAATAATAATGGGGGTTAGGATTAGGGTTGAAATAGAGGTACTTTTGATTAATCAGATGGGAGTAAAGAGAGGGGCAGGGGTATGGGGGTAAGAAGGATAGCAGGATGAATCTGACATGAATACCCTATATGCATATATGACAACTACTACCAGTATAATTCCACATCATGTGCAACCAAAAGAATGAGAACTTATACTGCATTTATGTATGAGATTTCAAAAGTGTGTTCTACTGTCATGTATAACATTAGAACAAATAAAAGAGAGTTTCACTTTAAAAAAAAAATCCAAATCCCAGTACTCTTACTTTAAGATTGGTAAAACTGGCTTGCTGATGTTTAAGACAAAAGCTTAGAGACTATTGGTAAGAAAATAAAAGGAGGTAGGAGGAGAGAAAGGAGGGAATATATGAATATGAATATGAATATTCAATGTTTGGCTTTTGCCCTCTAAATTAGCTTGAACTCAGGGAACAAGGGAATTTTTCTAAGGGCTTTGCAACTTTGGGCCACATATCCTCCCAATCAGAGAGATCCATGAGACTCTGGAGAACAGAAAGCTGACAAGTACACATGCTGCTGAGAGAGGGTCATTGGAGAAAAGAGACATCTCTGATGCTTCCAAGGGAAGCCACATGTCAAGGAAAACCCTGAACCATCCTGGCAGATGACACTAAAGGAGCTAGGAGGCTGCTCAGAAGTTCTTAAGAGTAACCACCCTGTGGGAACTCAGCTTACTCTTACCAATAGATGGAAACAAGGTCCAGGGCTGGGGATGTGGCTCAAGCAGTAGCCCTCTCGCCTGGCATGTGTGCGGCCCGGATTCGATCCTCAGCACCAGATACAAAGAAAGATGTTGTGTCTGCCGAAAACTTAAAATATAAATATTAAAAAATTCTCTCTCTCTCTCTCTCTCTCTCTCTCTCTCCTCTATCTTAAAAAACAAAAAAGAAAAGAAAAGAAAAAGAAACAAGGTCCATTTGACCAGCTTGGTCTTGAATACCTAGTAAAAACACTTATAACCACAGTATAATCATCCTTGGACATTTAAAAGAAAGACAATAGATCTTTTAATGGAACTTAAGATATACACTTGTGTCAGCCCCTCAGCCCTGGTGCCCCCCAAATTCTGAGGCATTTTTTCCTTTGTGTGGCTCATATTTTCCCTTGCCTACTAAAAATTGGAATGGCCTCTGTACCTGGGTCTTGCTTACTCCTCAAATTGATGTTTTACCTAACAACCAAAGTTTGCCTATTCTGATAACAGTACACACCAGAAACAAGACAGCACTTCAGTTTAATCCCTTACTCATAGAGCTAGAGATAGCCACTGGGATTGGCACAGGAGCAGAGAGATTAGGAATCTCTATTCACTACTATAAAAAATTGTCAATACAGGTTATTGAAGATATCCATCAGGTCAACGATTTGGTACTGACTTTATAAAATCAATTGGATTCTCAGGCATCTGTTGTTCTGCAGAATCATGGGGGCCTAGATCTCCTTACTTCTGAATGAAGTGGCCTCTGTCTCTTCCCTGGAGAAGAATGTTGCTTCTATGTCAATCATCAGGACTGATAAGGGATAAGGTTATACAACTACAGGACTGATTTGAACAGCTGAGACAAGAGCTAGCTGATTCCTAAAATGGTGGACTTCGTGGCTTCTCCCTTTTTAACCCTTCTAATACTCATTTTTCTTGTAATAACCTTTGTCCTCTGCCCTGTTAACTTTGTACAGAAGGCACTTCTTGACAAGGTGATCTATCTAGCCCAGACTACCCCCCAAAGATCATACAAAAGCCATTCTCCTCCTTCACTCACAATGTGAATCTCCTGAGCCCCATAAGGAAAGAATCACCCATGACGATGTTGAAGTTTCCTCATAAGGAAGGAATCACCCATGAAGATGTTGAAGTTTCCTCCCTCTACACTCCCCTAAAGCCACAACTGCCAGCACTGTATAGGAGGCTGAAATACTTCCCACCTCCCTATCTTCTTCCAGATCTGCTTCTTAGGAGAAAGTAGCCAGATATGTAACATTGCCCCAACTCATTATACCCCTTTCAGAATTCGGAATGAAGTATGCACAATAGGCCCTAGCAAACTTCCCATGTCTAAAACTGCTCCCTATGCACCTCTCTGCCCTCCCCTAAATGAGCCCACCACCAAAACTACTCCCATGATCTGGCCCTGCTAAACTCTATAAAACCCAGACACTTGTGGAGCCCATTGCCATTTTCCCCTTGAAACTGTGCTACTCCATTGCTTAATAAAGCATTGCTGGTCCTTTCCTTTGAGATCTGCCTCCATTTTATTTTCCTTTTTATATTCTCTTTCATGTGCTTTCAACTTAGGGCCTCATTATGTTGCTGAGTCTGGCTTTGTACTTTTGATCCTCCAGCCTCAGCCTCCCAAACTGCTGAAATTAAAGGCTTGTGCCACTGTGCCTGGCTGGACATTCCTCAAAATAACTTGCCTATACTCTTCAAAAATCTCAATATCAAAAATGACAAAAATAGTTGAATGTTCCAGATTAAAAGAAACCAATGAAGCATAGAAGCTAAATACACAATCTTAGACTGGACCAGATAAAAAATAAATATAAAAACAATATTATGAAAACGGATGAAATCTGAATATAAGCTATAGAGATAACAGTAGTATGTCAACATTAAAAATTCCTGATTTTGATTATTGTATTGTGATTTTATGTGAGAATATAAGGGGTACAACACCTATAATTCACCTTTAACCAAAGTACATATGTATATCTACACACAGAGAAGGGGAGAAAGGGAGAGAAAGAACATGCATGAGAAAGAAAATATGGCAAAACCAAAATGTAAAAAACTGCTGTATGTCAACATTTTAATACTATTCCTTCGATTACCTGTATATTCAGGTTATACTAAAATAATAGAAAAATTTAAGGCATACATGTCAACACTAACTACAATAATTCCTTTCTCAACTACCCTGATAATCATAACCATACAATAATATTTCCTAAGAATGTATCAGGAAATTAGAAAGTGTATTAAGTGCCAGAAAACTAACTTTTTTGGTAAAATCATAGCAAAGTAAAATAATAATAATAATAACAACAACAACAACAACAAAGCTAACACTGTCTATAACATATTAATTTCAGGAAGCTGTTTGTTTCAAAAGGTAAACAGAAAAAGTTCAATTTCATGAAGATGTAATGTAGGTACAACATCCAATCCTATCCAAATAAATCAGCCCAAACTTATGAGTCCAGAAGCAAGAAATGTCAAAATCTGAACAAATTGTCCATTTCAAACAGAGGAAAGGAACATGAGAAGTGCTCTATACAAATAAGGTGAACCTGTGCTCCTGCACAGTTGCTATTTTAACCAGAGGATTTGGCCATTAAAGAAAGAATCACTTGCAGTTAGGCCAAATTGGTAGTTTTGTTGTTTTATAATATACACACAAGATAAATTATCCCTTTCATTTAAACTTAAATAAAAAAATCTTAAACTCTTTTATTTATTAAGACAAAAGATCAGAAGTAATAATAATTCTGAAGTACAAACCCCTATCTATTATAAACTATGAATGACCCTTTTGTCTTTTTCCTGATTTTTCATTTTTCTTCCCTTGTTCCTTGTACATGTCTGTTCATTTCTTTCTTTCTCAACTACCCTGATAACCATAAACATTGGTCTTTGACCTTTTATAAGGAACACACAACAACTGGCACACTTACCTTGACACAGCATTTAAATGAAGTAAAACATCTTTCAAAGCATCTCACTGAAAAACAATTCCTGCTGGGAAAGGAGTTTCTTGGTTTCAGCATATAAACCACCTCCTACTGAGATGCGATGCATCTTAGCTAAGAGCACTGGCAATCCCTGACAGCTGTGAGAAAGGTTTCCTTTGGCTTATAGCAGCTTCACCCAGATCTGTATTATCCTTGTCCAAGAAAAAGATACATAGTTTAAGCAACTAAGAGAAGGATTATAAATGACCCACACAAAAGTGAAAATTTAAACTTCATTTTCAACAATCTTACCAAAAATACATTCAGGTTTTAGTTCTTCCTTCCCTTAGCAACAAAAATATTTTCATATTTCCCTGCTCATTTTACTTCTGTTCTGCTGCAGAATACTAAGAATGTTAATATATCCATGAATCCACACTGATGTCAAAAGAAAGGAAATTAAATGAAATACGTTCAAAGAAAAACAAAATATGATAAAATACAAGGTCTTATTCTCATTTATATTACACTGTCTATGTATCAACAAACATATCCAAACACTGGGTGAAAGGAAAAAAAGTAAAGCCAGGTATTGTGTAAGTTATTTTACATATTATATTACTTAACAATGTGATGTAAATATTATGATTTTCCTTTCTGAGAAATCTGAGGGTTCGAGACTTTAGGTAATTTGCCTAAGATTACAGAGCAAGAAAATGACTTTAAATTTAGACCTGCTTGAAAACTACATTTCACTCACATGTCTATATACTGCCTTCTTAGAATTTTTAATACTATAGCAACATAAAAACATTTTGACTTTTTAAATAAAGCAGGAAAAAAATAATGCCAGGAATATATGAAAATTTCTGAAATAGACTGTAGAGATATAATATATTCCGTACTTCCAGATTCTCTGTTGAACTAATTTGTATTTAATTTGACTAATCAAGCAATTTTCATAAATCAAATATAAATTAAAAATTAATCCTTCTTATTGAAAATGAATGTTCAGACTTGAGTTAACTGCAGGAATCACTAACATAGTAATCCCCAAAAGAAAAAAAGAGGTGATAATAGTACATTTTTCTCCTTTGATGTCTATATCTTCCTCAGTCAAAGATATGTTCCCTCATAATGATCCACTCAAATATTTCATCTATACTCTATCCAATCATTTTTATATGGATCAGGCTTCTTGTTATCAGCCAGAGTCCAGGATATAGTAAAACTTTCTAAAAGCTTAGCCTAGCAATCTAGTTGCTAGCTGGATACAGCAACACATGTTAACTTAGCTAGGAAAACATTTCCAGAATATCATAAAAACAAGCCTTAGGGAAAAGCAGTAAGCCAATGAACGAGGCAGTTGAATATTGTTAAGACTCTTCTCTAGCCTGGAAAGCTCAGATCAAATTCCCTGCAGGCCCCATCAATTTCACACTTCATCATTTAGAGCAGGTTGCTGTTAATAAGCCATGGGCTACTGGTGTGGGGAATACACTATCTGAAGCACTCCTGGGTCTATCTATCAAGGGAAATGGCAGAAACACATTTGTGCTGCTCTGGTTAAGCAAGGTTGATTATTCATTATTATTAACATGTATTTGTTGGCAACGAACAATATGGAACATATAATTAGATTCAACATCTGCACAGGAGGCTTTGTAATCAGGCAGTACCTTTTCTCTCTAGAGGGGAAAAATAAATAAAAAAGAAGGATCAGATTCACAGTATTAGATGTCTATATAAATAACACTGCTGATTTAAAATTAGTTCTGACCTAACAGGAAATATCTTCACTCCAATGTCTGAAAAACTAACCAACATTAAGTGAACATTAATAGGAGGTCCCTTGAACCATTTTCCTGGCAGAGAATAGGAAAAATTTCACAAAAATTAATCTCTCAAATAAAAATTATTTAATTCAAGGTCTTTTTTATATCTGTCAAAAAATTATTGCCACAATACTTCTATTTCATATCAAACCCATGTCCATATTTACTAAATTTCTTAATAAAAGACTTCCTTTCTAAATTTACCTTCATTTAACAATAAATATATTTAATAAACTGCAATGATTTGATAGAGAACACTGTGCATAAAGAGCTATTCCATACTTAACTATTTATTGATAGGCTAAAAAAAGGAACAACATGAATCAAAAATAAAAGAATTGAGAAAAATAAGAATTATAGTACTGTTTCTTTTCTAAACTAAAATTCATCTTCTAAATTTTCTGTTGCCTTCTTGAACTAATGCACTGAGAAGAAAATGGTATCACTTCGGTGCTATTCATCCTCAAAGTGCATCACCTGAACAGAATCATTAGAAAACACTGGACAAAGCCAAACTGAGGGACATTCTACAAAGTAATCAGTATTATTTAAAAGTATCAAGGTCAAGAAAGACAGAGGATATATTTCAGATTAATGGAGAACCAGAGAGATGTAAGGACAAAAAGTAATAAATAATATGGGATTTTTCTTTTGTTATAAAGAATATTATTGAAACAATATCAACAAACATATCCAAACACTGGGTAAAAGGAAAAAGTAAAGCCAGGTATTGTGTAAGTTATTTTACATATTATTTTACTTAACAATGTGATGTAAATATTATGATTTTCCTTTCTGAGAAATCTGAGGGTTAGAGACTCTAGGTAATTTGTCTAAGATTATACAGCAAGAAAATGGCTTTAAATGCAGACCTGCTCGAAAACTACATTTCACTTACATGTCTATCTACTGCCTTCTTAGAATTTTTAATACTACAGCAACATATGGTCTATTTTAGAGAGGATTCATGTGCTGCTGAAACCAAAACCCCAAATAATGCAAAACCCAAACAAGATCTGTGGTTTATAAAATAGTATTGTATCCATGTTGATTTCCTAACTTTGATAATTATTTTTTGGTAAATTATGAAAACATATTTGTAGTTAGTAAATATAATCATAAGTGTTCAGTAGTAAATGATGTGCATCTTATATGGCAACAATCTGAAACAGTTCAGAGAAAAGACTGTTTGTGAAGTAAATGGGGCAAAATTCTAACATTGAGAAATCTGGGTTAAAAGAAGTTTTTTGTACTATTCCTACAATTTTTGTGTGCCTGGAAAGTATATCAAAATAAAAAACTTAAAAAGAATATAACAGAAAACACTTTATTTATATTGTTATAGAATATACTATAATTCAAGTTATTATGTTTAAAGTCACCTTGAACCCCACACAATATATACCCCTTGATTGTTTTCAGATATCAAGCAAGTGCAGCTGTTGTGAGTTCCCACTTAAAGTTTCTTTCAAATTTACCTATACCAATGGGAAACAATGACACGATAGTCCCTAACAGCTAATAATTTAAAAACTATTTACAAGGTATTATCTCATTATTTCAAATAAACAGGAATAATAATATATAGCTGAAATAATATTTGAAAATAAATGCTGTATTCTTACTTTTGAACAGACAATGCAAACAAAGATTAAAGAAAAGTTGCAAGAAATCCTTCAAACCAGTGTGAAAAAATATGTGTGTATATAAATATACACATAAAAAATATAAATGAGTTACTGTTGTTAGCTAACATAGTTAATAACAGAGTGTTAAAATAACAGTTAATATTTACTGTGTTTTTACTATGTCTATATTTTAGATACATTTATTATATAAAACATTTCTATGGATTAGGTTGTATTATTATAAATGTAAAGCTTAGCTAGCACTTCTAAAATCTCATGTGTTTCTCTTGGCTTCAAGTGCTCTTTTTTGCTAGTTTTACCCTTAAAAATTATATATCAGATGTGAACATTCAAATACTACCTACAATCAAGTCTTCCTCAATTCTATAATTAGAATCCCTTCTTGTCTGCATTCCTATAAATCTTTATTAAGCAACATTCATTAAAGTATTTCTAAAAATCTATATTAAACACTACATCCAGGACACTGAGTCATCTGCAAGAGGTCACAGGACAAAAGAATTATTAATATAACTGTAATTGTATAATAAAACAATAATGTTATAAAGAATGCCTTGAATTTATGAAACACTTGACAACATGCCAAGCCAGGTACTAAGTACTTCGAAAATATTATTTAATTTTGTTCTTAGTAATACCATATAAAGATGGCACTATTAACATCTTCACTTTGCAGATGAGGAAACTAATGCTTAGAGAAAACAAGCAAGTTATCTAAAGTAGGCATAGCTGCTAAATGACAGACATTAGTCTATCTGATTCTAATGCCTAAATCAAAACAGGGATGCCCTCTTTCACCATTTTTATTCAACATCATCCTTGAAATTCAAGCTGGAGCAAGTAGACATAATAAAGAAATTAAAGGGATACAAAAAGGAAAAGAAAAACTCAAATTATCACTATTTGCCCTTGACATTATTTAAAAGACCCCAAAAAAAATTTCACCAGAAAACTTCTAGAATTCATAAATGAATTCAGCCAAGTAGCAAGATATAAAATTAACACCCATAAATCAATTGTGTCCTATATACTGGTGATAATCTACTGAAAGAGAAATTAGAAAAACTACCCAATTCACAATAGCCTCAAAAAGAAAACATATGGGAATCAATGTAACAAAAGAGGTGAACGACCTCTACAATGAAAACTACAGAATACCAAAGAAAGATAGTGAAGAAGACTTTAGAAGATGGAAAGATCTCCCATGTTCTTGGATAGGCAGAATTAACATTGTCAAAATGGCATACTACCAGAAGAGTTATATAGATTTGATGTGATTCCTATTAAAATTCCAATGACATTTTTCATAGAAATAGAAAAAGCAGTGATGAAATTCATTTAGAAAAATAAGAGCCCCAGAATAACCAAAGTAATCCTTAGCAGGAAAAGTGAAGCAGGAGGCATCACAATACCAGACCTTAAAATATACTACAGAGCAATAGTAACAAAAACATCATGGCATTAGCACCAAAAGAGACACATAGACCAATGGTATAGAACAGAAGACACAGAACAAACAAAAAAAATATAGTCATCTAATACTAGACAAAGGCACCAAAAGCATATATTGAAGAGAAGACAGACTCTTCAACAAATGGTGCTGGGAAAACTGGAAATCCATATGTAGTAAAATAAAATTAAACCCCTATCTCTCGTCATGCACAAACCCTAACTCAAAGTAGATCAAGGAGTTAGGCATTAGACCAGAGACCCTGCACTTAGTAGAAGAAAAAGTAGGTCCAAATCTACATCATGTCAGCTTAGGAACTGACTTCCTTAACAAGACTCCTAAAGTGCAAAAGTAAAATCAAGAATCAACAAAATGGTATGGAATCAAACTAAAAAGCTTCCTGAGAGCAAAGTCAACAATCAAGAATACAAAGAAAGAATCTACAGAATGGAAGAAAATCTTTGCCACCTGCCTCTCCAATAGAGCATTAATCTCTAGGGTATATAAATAACTCAAAAAACTCAATACACATACACACACACACACACACACACACACACACACACCACACAGAGAAAAAAAAAACAAGAGAAACAAATAACCCAATTAATACATGGGCTAAGGAATTAAACATACACTTCACAGAAGAAGAAATTCAAATGATCAACAAATATACAAAAAAATCTTCAACATCTCTAGAAATTAGAGAAATGCAAATTAAAACTACAATGAAGTTTCATCTCATTCCAGTCAGAATGGCAATTATCAAGAATACAGGCAACAAGAATTGTTGGTGAGGATGTAGGCAAAAAGGTACACTTAAACATTGCTGGTGCGATTGCAAATTGGTACAACCGCTAGAGAAAGCAATTTAAGATTCCTCAGAAAATTTGGAATGGAACCACTATTTGACCCAGTTATCCCACTCCTGGGTTTATACCCACAGGTCTTAAAATCAGCATACTACAGTGACACAGCCACATCACTGTTAATAGCAGCTCAATTCACAATAGCTTAACTATGGAACCAACCTAGATGCATTTCAATAGATGAATAGACAATGAACATATAGTATATATACACAATGGAATATTACTCAGCCTTAAAGAAGACTGAAATTATGGCATTTGCAGATAAATGGATGGAAGTGGAGACTATCATGCTAAATGAAACCAACCAGTCCCCCCAAATCAAATGCTAAATATTTATCTGATATGTGGATGCTAACTTACCATAAGGGGGCACGAGGAGGATTAGACAATGAGAAATAGAGGGAGGGGAAGGAGAATGGAGATAGGAAAGATTATTAATAGTATTATTAATTGGACATTACTATCCTATGTGCATATATGATTACATGAACCAATATAATTCTACATCATGTACAACCAGAAGAATGAGAAGTGACACTCCATATATGTATAATATGTCAAAATACATTCTACTATCATGTACAAATAGCTAATTAAGAATGTTTAAAAATAAAACATGCATCTGAATAAACTACAGTTCAAAATTAAAAAATCAATGTTCCTCCAAAGAGATGTTGAGAAAAAATTGCTAGGTAACATCTAAGCTGCACATTGAAAGATAAATAGACATGATAAAGGAAGAAACACTATTTTTAGATTCACAATGATAGACAGGTGTTGGGAATACTGCATATGTACACTGGAAATAGAAACAAGTTATGCTCACAAGATTCATATTCTGCAAAAGGAAAATTGATATCAGAAAGATTAGCATATATATCAGCTAAGAAGGTTTAATAGCACATCACAGAATTTGAACATTTCTACTAGTATGAGATGCATAAATTCTAAATCAATTCACCATCTTTAAATCTCAGAATGTAAAGACATAAAAATATACCAATAAATTTTGTTTAATACATATAATTACATTCTAATTTTAATAAATAGTTACTCATAAAAATCCCATTCCATGAAACAAACTAATATTTCAGTCTTTTCTACTCCAAAACTGAGCTATATGTTATGATGATTACTCTGGCAACTGTCTTAGAGTGAGTTTGAAGGAAATGGAAAATGGAGAATGGTAAAAAAGAAAGTAAAAAAACTCCTCAAGACATATAATTACATATTGGAGACTGATGGCCCCATAAAGATCACCAACACAACTTCCTTGTCATAGAGATGAAAAAAAAAATCAAGATAAAGTTAGACTCTTTAAGAATATAAGTAGCAGATAGCTAATTGTTTTTTGGGGATGGGGGGATACTGGGGATTGAACTTTAGGGCACTCAATCCCTGAGCCACATTCACAACCCTATTTTGTATTTCATTTGGAGATAGGGTCTCACTGAGTTGCTTAGTGCCTCGCTTTTCTTGCTAAGGCTGGCTTTGAACTTGTATCCTCCTGCCTCAGCCTCTCCAGCTGCTGGGATTACAGACAATCATCACTGCAGCTGACTCAGACAGTTAATTTTTGTTAAGCAAATTATTCTTAAAAATGCTAAAATAGAGAATACTCAGGATAAAAACTAAATAAAAGTAATACAATGTTAGAAACAGAACAGAGGAAAAACAGTAATACATATGCTGAACTTTTAAGACCTGAACTACATATTGTACTCAGCATGTCACTCTTCAGTTAAGATAAAATGAACTTTAAAATCAGTATTTTCTTCTGTCACTCTCTATCATGCTCTGCAAAAAATATACAAGATGTATATAAAGAAAGAAACAAAATCTGTTTCCTGGATTGTGAAAGTCATGTTCATACCAATGGCAGAAAATATGGAAAAACGAAAAAGCAAATAAATGAGCAAATTTAATGGCCAACTAGAAAAATCTGCCAGCTAAAGATAGCTATTGATAACAATTCTTTGGCCTCTCGGAAGAAAAATAGCAATTGCAAAAGTACAGAGGCAAGAAACCATATGGGATTCTCAAGAATCTAAAAAATAGCCTCTTATAATAAAACTCCAGGGATGACAGGAAGATGCTGCTTCCTTCATCATCATATCATCATTGGTTCATGAAGTGTACCTCTCTGTTCCATGGCAGGAAAAAAGTGAAAATTACATGTATTTGTGTATGTGTGTATATATATAAAATGTTTTAAAAAATAATTTCCTACTTCTATAAAGAGAAAAGACTGCAGTAAGACACTGTTTAATAATATTTAAAGAAATGTATTTTTAATTAGTTGGTATAAATCTTCATCTGTAAAAGTAAAATAATTTTCACATTTAGATAAAACATACTCATACTTTATGATTTTTGCCTTGTATTATTTTATAGTTTATATGAGCATAATATTAATAAAAAATTTTCCTCAAGGGAAGAATAGTCATAACGATTACTTTAGTATAGCCAGCAATAGAAAATGAATCTTACATTAACCATATTAACATTTAAATAAAAACCAGCATACCTTAGCAAGATATTTTATATATAGAATCAATGCTAATTAAAAATTTTTTTTTGAGAATTTTAACATTTTATTTCTTAGTTTCCGGCAGACACAACATCTTTGTTTGTATGTGGTGCTGAGGATCGAACCCGGGCCATGCGCATGCTAGACAGGCGCGCTCCCGCTTGAGCCACATCCCCAGCCCCTAATTAAAATTTTTTTATAAATTTAATTTAAAGTATGCTGTCTAATGCTTTCAATGGAAGGAAATTAAAGTATTTACAGGGAAATAAATTAAGCTTCTTATGGTCTTAAGCCTAAAGATATAAAAATTATTATTTTGAAACTAATATATTTTTCTATGTTATTGAATGTATAGAAAATAAAGTGGTAGGGATGATTTTTCTTTAAGATATTTCCAAATTCTAAGGAAAAATTTTCATACCTATATAAAATTCTAAGAGCTAATGTTCAAGGCAATAATAAAGCTATAACCTATAATATGTACAAAAATATAGATTTAATTACCTAAAACTATTATGCTATTTCTTGTTAAATCACTTCTTTTATTTGTGAAAAAATGTAACTGAAAAGAGAAGTGTAGGCTGCGGTTGTGACTCAGTTGTAGAGCAATTGCATAGCATGTGTGAGGCACTGAGTTTGATTCTTGGCATCACAGGGGGATCCTCAGTGGACCTTTATTTATTTATTTACATAATATAAATAATATATATTATATTAAATATCATATATTTTATAATATGTATATATTATAGTAATATATAATATTATACTATTATAATACTATAATATATACATATAATATGTATATATTATAGTAATATTATATATTACTATAATATATACATATTATAAAATATACAATATATTCATATCATATATTATACATATCATACAATATCTATTATATATAATAAATAATATATTAAATATATGTATAACATACAACAATATATTATATATAATAAATATAAATATAGATAATATATAAATATAAATAAATAAATATAAATATATAAATGAATAAATAAAGGTCCACTGACAACTAAAGAAAAAGAAAAGAAATGGGCAAGGAACTACAGAATTCTTTTATGAAAAAGAAAATTTTGATCATTTTCTTATATCTTACTAATATTTTTGCAATTTTATAAAATGTAAAATCAAACTTAAGAACTAAATGGTTTATTTGTTGAAAGAGTGACATCTCCACACCCCCAGTTCTAAAGATATAAAGAAAGACAAAGGAGGCTATTATTGAGAAATGCAATAGAAAACAGTCTTAGCAAACTTGTTAAAGAATAGGCAAAAAATGTGAATAAACTATTCACAAAATAGAAAATGGTACTAATAAGTAAATGTGTGAAAAATACAATCAAAATTCTAGCAATCCAAGAGGCAGCAATCCAAAACCAGTTAACATTACTTGACAACTAAAGATAACAAGATTTTTTAATAACACTATTACAATAGACCAAAGTCAGTAAAATTTGTTCTATCATAGGTTGATCCTGGAACACTGGAATGATGCTGTAGAAAAACAATAAGGTAATGAATAATAAGAGTCATAATACTGTTTGTGCTTTTGGCAGAGTAACCCATCTTCTGGGTTTTAAATAATAATTAGAACAATATGGAAGGAAGACATTTTTATGAACATTGACACTTCAGAATAATTTATGATAACAAATATCAAATGTGACATCACTCTTTAATGAAAAGAAAATGGTTAAACAAATTATGTCACATCAATTCAATGAAAACATGGTAGATTTTCCAAAAGTCTAAAACTCATTCTATGAATACATCATCATGAATGCAATTTACAACAGTGACAAGGAAATTAATCCAATTAGAAAAAAAAGAGAGATGAATCTTGTTGTCTAAGCCAATTGTTTGTCCCAAATTGGTTCTAATCTACATAGTAGGTGTGAGAAATAGCAAGTCTAGTGGTTCATTTTCAAAATACAGTACTTAGCATTAAATGTAAAATTGGGTTGTAAGAAAGATAGCCATAGGGGAAATAGAGCAGAAGGGAAAATTACAAGCAGTTAACTCATACAATAGCACCATAGCCTGTGGGTACAGACAGAATCAAAATTCATGCACCTAACCAGCCCCTTGACAAACAGGAAGTGAGTCAAGGGTTCAGTCTGACCAATAGAAATATAAATCTCCTTGTTAAGAAATAGTAAAGAAGAACTGCACATATGTCAAAATGAATTCACCAGAAGAGTTTCCTGCCACAAGAGAACAAAGGGAGGTGGGAAAAACTAAGGACATCCTTCTGTAAATAACCCAAAGGAGACAATAAACTCTAGGTGATGTTTGGGAAGATTATGTACCACATAGTACTCAGCCAATGAGGAACCATGGGAGGAAACTTGCACACTAGGGGACAAAATGCTGATAGTAACTATTCTGGGTATGCTTGCTCACCCAGACACCCAATCTTGCAAGACCATCATCAAAACCTTACTATTTTTGCTGAGTCCATTCTTAGGTTTGGTGAGTGTGAATATCACAGCAGGGAACTGCATCTCTCTATTTCCTCTACTCTCTGGCTTCTATAGTTTTGACCAAGGAGTGCTATTAGAAGAGCAGGGAAGAAGTGGAAGCAGGGGAGAAGCCAGAGCATTTCTCCTCTCATCTGTTTTCTCTAGTGTCTCCAGCAGCTGCTGCATTGTCTCTGTGGCTTCTTTACATAGTACCATCTTTTGCCAGGGGACCTTAGCTATTGGGTTCCAGTAATACTTCTTCCTCTCAGCAGCATCTGCTGTTGATATTCTCTGGAATGAGTCACCATACTCAGTTCAGCTTTTAAAGTTTTTATCATCACTACACCTAAATACCCCATATCAAATGAACCCAGTTTGATGTACTTAAGAGTAGCTTCTGTTTTGGCAAAGAGTGAATAACAGAGAATTTTCAATTAATGTAAAAGGAACAAGGATTGTTGATGACAACAAATACTTTGATGTGTGTGTGTGTGTTAAATTGCTTACATCACTGCACATTTAAACCTGATTTACACTGAAGTGTGGTTTTGAAGGAGGCCAGCCTCAAAAATGCAAAATCATAGCAAATCTCTTTTCTATGGTTTAATATGGGTAGTCTCTTCTATGTGTTAAAGGTTTGGTCCCCTGGGTGGTGCTACTGGGAGGTGCTGTGCACTGTTAGGAGGTGGGGCCTAGTGGGAGGTCCTTAGATCATTGGGGTCAAACCTCCAAAGGGGAGTATGGGACCTGGTTTCTTTCTCCTTTCTCTTCATTTTTCCTTGCTCAAAAGTTAAGCACTTTGCTCTACCATATGCTTCCACTGTGACCTGTCACCCTAGAGAGAGGCCTAAAGGAATGGGAAAAAACAGTAAAGACTACTCTAAAAAAAGGGTTATACTTTCTACGGAGTGTTTTTCTAGCATATGAGTACTTGAGAGTAAAAGTACTTGAGAGTACTTGTAGCAAAATGCTCTGCTACAGGTACAACACAAACATATTCTAGGGAACTTATTAGGAATGAACACACACCAACATTGTTACTGAGATAATTCTGGTCAAAGAAGAATTTTTCCTATGAAGCAAAAAGTTTTTCAAAGTTTTGATAACAACCACAAGTCAATTTAATGGATAATGACCACCATTTAAATTAAATTAAAATAAATGAGAACACAGAATACCAGAAAAATAAAAAATACTTATCAGAGGATAAGGTATGAAATTTCATAAACTCTTATTTTACCTACATGCTATGCATGCATTATTGTGGGTGCTTGTGAACTGGGCTATGATGTACAATCTATTTTTATGTGTAGGTCAAGATTAAAAAAAATAAAAACAAGCAAACAGAAACATTTTTTTTTTTTGAACAACATCACACTAGTATACTCCCACACCTGGATTTTAAAAGATGTGATTTCAAGACATATTCTAATTTTTTCTCTGTGGGGTAATTTAAATTAAAAAATCTTAATTTGCTTCATAAAGCTCATTTGTTGAACATTAAAAATAAGAGGAATATAATTTGTAGAAACTACAGAGCATAGATATGCACTGATAATAATTGTAATTATTATTTATTAATGTCACTAAATGTATTAAAGGTCACTAAATTGTGACCTTTCCCTCAATCATATGTTGAGCCCAACCCCTAACACAACTTTATTTGAAGAAAGGGCCTTTAGGAAGATAATTAAAGATGATTGAGGTCATAAGGGCAGGGCCCTAATCCAACAGAACTGGTGTTCTTATAAAAAGAAGAGACAAGAGAAAGTATGTGCATAAAGGAAAGGCCATGTAAGGAGACAGTAAGACAGCAGCCATCTGCAAACCAGGAAGAGAGGCTTTAACAACAGAAAGCAACCCTGCTGGAAACTTCATTTTGGACTTAGAGCCCCCAGAATCATGAGAAAAAAAATTTCTATTATTAAAACCACCTAATTTAGCATTTTGTTATGATAGCCCAAACAGAAAAATACACTAATCATCTTACATCTTTCACTAAACCTGTATAGCCATTCATAACTAAATAA
Organism: Ictidomys tridecemlineatus; assembly: GCF_052094955.1. Lineage (NCBI taxonomy): Eukaryota > Metazoa > Chordata > Mammalia > Rodentia > Sciuridae > Ictidomys > Ictidomys tridecemlineatus. The sequence goes on from NC_135485.1 coordinate 97,696,375, forward strand.
ATTGTGAATGTCTAAAATAAGTATTATCAACTAGAGAGATGTATAGTAATATAACTTAGCAGTTATATAAGTCTACCTTCGGTATGTCTGAGTTGAAGGTACAATAGTAACAACATATTTTAAAGGTACTAAAAGTCATTTCATTTTTTTTGACATTTTTATTTTTCTATATATTTTTTCACTTACAATACTGTAAGTACATACATTATTGGTTGAACAGTTGATATTAAATGTACGATTTGGAGGAACAATGTTAAACTTTGGTGCAATTTTCTGTCTTGTTTTTGTTTTTATTTTATCCTCTTAATTTTTGTTTATTGAATCTTCAGAAAAGGTTTTTAAGTGGTGAGAAATACTAAAGAAATATATGTAAGAATGGGAGCAAACAAATGCAAATGATGTCTCTGAAAATGTAAACAGTCAAGCCTTTTTTCTTTGGCCAATGATAATTCTAAGATGACTTTAATAGTCATCCCTGGAAGTGATGGGTCACAATTAGCTTTGAAGAAAAGTTAAACTATTATTTAATATTTATTTTTGAATTGATGAGAATTAGAGAAATGTTAAAACTTTGTAATGGTTTGAAACAGGAGAAATGTCTTCAGAAAATTCAAAAGAGTCCAACTTTGACATAAAATTCTACTGTGAATATAAATCTCTGAGCATCTCAGAAGTATAGATCAAATTTCTAGAAATAGCAAAATGACTGTGTTATCTCTATAATTAATTATTTCCCCGGTACTAAAAAAAATTATCTATGATATAATGGGACATTGAAAAATACATGTGCAGTCTCAAAAACATACAAGTGCAGTACAGCGTAAGTGATTAAAAAGACAGTCTAACTTGAGAGTCCAGGATGCTTTTAAATCACGATCTGGCTTTAAATTCTAGCTCAGCATTTTAATAGCTGTGGATACTTGAGCAAACAACTTAATTTCTCATATCTCAGCTCTTTATCTGTACAATGGGGATGATATTATATGAATTAATATTAAGACTATATTTTCTACATACTAAGCACTTTGCAACGTTTTTTTTAAGACATATACAAATGCTGAGAAGGAAAATGCTTAACTCTTAAATTCTTAAGCATAGCTATTCCCTTTGTCTCTTTTCTTATTTCTGTTTGGTTTATCCTCATAGTGATATCTTTTTTTTTTTAATATTTATTTTTTTTTTTAGTTCTTGGCGGACACAACATCTTTGTTGGTATGTGGTGCTGAGGATCGAACCCGGGCCGAACGCATGGCAGGCAAGCGCGCTACCGCTTGAGCCACATCCCCAGCCCTCATAGTGATATCTTTAGTGAATAGACAATAAAGAGCTTAATAAAGGATTTTTAGAAGGAATCTTAGCATCCTCTGCCCTCTTAAATTCTAATCTGCTCATGTGAAATTTCCAAGTTTATGAATCATCTATATAAAAGGAAAAATTATGACAGGTTTCATATGATACCAACATATTTTGATATTAATTCATGTTTATCTTGTTTATTACATAAATAAGGGAGATATACTTGATACCCAGTAGACACAGTTATTCTTATACTCATATTTCTTTAGGATATATTTGAAAATATGATAGATTGTGCTTATCTGGAATGAATTAAGTCTGTTCTTAACTGAAAACTGCTAGATTGACTAACCAATCAAAATCTAAAGTATATTTTTACTTAGAAACATGAACATCAGGAACACCATTCTCAAAAATATATTACATCCATGGATAAACTATTCAGGGGAATTCAAACTACCTTACCTGAAAAAACAAACAAACAAACAAACAAACCATGAATCAATTTTTAAAAGATTCTATGTGGGTCTGTAAGTAAAATAAGCAAAAAATTCATCAATAGAAACTGATCACTGTAAATGGCAACTTGGAGCTCTGAAATGTCAATTTCACACTGCACTAAGCATATCCTACCAAACATGACCAAACTGCTGTTTGGAAAAATATCAACACCTGCTACCACATTCTTTGAAGTGATAGGTCAGACATATCAGCCAGGTCAGGTAAAAACCTATTTCAGCTTGGACCTACTCACTCACACAGAAATAATTTTCTTCTGTTTTAATGTTGATCACTTTTAAATCAGATGTGTTAATTAACTCAGAGCAAGTAGCTAATTCCAAATAAACTGTAGTTTGGGCTGGTGTTTTAGGAAAAAAAAAATGCTTAAGAATAATCTTATAAAGCATTGGGGAGAACTTAAATGAGCTAGAATGTATTCATCTAGGATTTCAGGCTAAAGGTCAAAATACATAACCTATTGTTTCAATCTTCCACTCATATGCCCCCTTCAGTTAGGTGCCCACCATGGTGTTGACAGCCCCAATATGAATAATTTATTAGGTGAGAAAAATTATGCAGGGGAGGACTATTTTCCATATAAGAGTTTCCTTGAAAAACTGGCCTGAGGGACTGAAGAAACAGACACTCCAGTCTGACAACAAAGCAAAGGAATATGTTGTCTATTCAAAACCTCTAGGGAATTTTCTTCCTTGGGGAGAGTAGGGGTGGAGAGACCCACCACAACCTAGTCCTTGAACATGAGTAAATGACAGCTGTCAATGTAGAAGTAAAGAATAACTCTAGAAATGGAATGTTCAAATTCACACAGATTCAATTGAGGATGAAAAACCATAGACACAAAAAGGTAACTTAGATATAAAACACACAAAGAGGAAAATGAGCATATGACAACAATAAAAGATGATTCTCTCTGGGTGCTTTTGGTCACATTTCTTTCTACAGTATATTCCCCTACATTGCTACATTCCAGAAGCAAATGGTGAAATAAGCTAGTTAGCAGTCAACTTCACAAAAATGTCAGGTTTTTATTATATTGTAAACAAAATGGTAGTCAAAGAAGAGTCGGTAAAAAATGCCATAATCTTTGAGTGAAAAACAATGAGCAGAGTTGAATAAAGTTTTACAGAATCAAGAAGACAGAATAAATAGAGTAGATTTAGTAAACTGAGTCAGAGTCAACTTCTCAAAGACAATCAATTCTCCTATTTAAAAAGAGAAGCCATAGCCTCTGGTAATCATACTCAAGAATATCACTTACCAATGTCCACAAGGCTGGAAAATTAACAGATCATAATGGTACAGAAGTCTCTGTTCTCTTTAGAAAATGTGTTAAGAAATAACACATGAAAGTGTAAAGAGATATATAAAAGAGATATAAAGAGGTAGAAAATTGTTAATTGTTACTTGTCCCAGAGTTCTAAGACCAGAGAAAATTGTTTGAAATCAAAAGGAAACAATGTTTCCTACCTCCTGTCAGAAACAAACAAACAAACAAACAAACAAACAAACAAACAAACCTGTAAAAGCTTATTTTAATTATGGGGGAGGAATGGAATACAGATTAAAGCTGATCCCCACTTTACCAATCCATCTGTATCTGGCATTACAAAACTAATTTTTTGATACTCATTTGATAGTCCCTTCTTACACTTATTCTCTCTATTCTGCCTTTATTATTATTGTTTTCTCTCAAATACTTTACAGACTTCTTTGTTTTAATCCAGGGTTGACTTTCTACTATAGCCAAAGTCAAGACCTGTTTTATCTGCTTGGAATCTTTCCCAACCAAGAATTAATCTCCCTCCTTTTTGGCCTTCATAACACCTACTGCCCACTACTGTCTTTCCAACTCAGTAATCCCCAAAGAAACATTAAAATCCCACTCTTCAAATGTAATGGTTAAGATCAAAGTTTCATAGAAAACAGGGGATTAAGAAAAATGCATATGTTTTCTTAAAAAGAAAATTTCTAGAAGGTATCTATTCTAAAACAATAAGAATTTATTGGAGTTACCTGATCCCATGGGCTTCCAAATACAAAATCTTACTGCTGAAGAAGCAGGTTCTCTCTCTGTTTAACAACAGGACAATAGGAGCCTTTAATCTCTTTTCCAGGAGGCAGATTTTACTGACTTAGAATTCACTATATTTTATACCAGAATTCTCCTCAATATTTTTTTTTCTTTCTGTAAAACTTAAAAATAAACTTCTGTCATAAACTGACCAAATTACTTTTCTGGACAAGTCATACACACACACACACACACACACACACACACACACACACACACACACACATATGTTCTCTATCATCACTATACATTATATATATAATATGTAATATAGAATATATAGTATAATATGTAATACGTTATATATATATTATTTCAACCAGTTTCAGTCATATATATACATATATTATATATATAATATAATTATACTATATATATATAGTGATGATAGAGAACACATAGTTGTCCTATCTCTGTACTGCTTCTAAGACCCAATGAAATGTCCTACTGAAGAGGATGTAGCAATAATTGCCACATTCTCTTATGTGGGGACATAACTGTAAGAATGAGTTATTTGAAAACATTAGTTTTGAGGAGTTAATGTATTTCATTTCACTGATTCTACCATTTTTAAAAAAAAATGAGTCTCAAGGAAATATAAGATGCATTAGAAGAAGGCTGCATTCCCAGTTGCTCTGTGGCTTGGGATTTGAGCAATAAGAGTATAGCTTCTCAGTGAGGTGGTTGAAAAAGGGATTTCACTAAAATTCAATATTGGACAGTCAGAATGTCTTAGAGACTCAGAAATTTGGGTACATTAAACAATGAAGAAAGACTACATTGGACCCAAGCCAGTTGTGGCAGTGGTAGTAGTGCTGGGAGGGAGAACACAGAGAGAAACAGATAGCTTTGGTATGGAAAAACCCTGAGATCAGAATAGCAACTGATCCAGTGACTGCACTGTGCACTGATGTTTGAAAAATGTGCTGTTTCTCCACTGGCTATGGAGAGCTGAGGCAGGAGTCATCTTGAGATAACCACTCTGCAGCTATTGCTGCTGAGCTGGGAGAACACACCAAATACTGCCACACTGTCCTGGTAAGCACCTATCTACTGTGAGGCCCAGGATATACCTAGCAGAATGTAAGTGAAACCCACACAGAGACGATCTGCCCAGGGGCATTTAAGTCAGAAAACTGTTGAGAAGCCCAACTTACTTTTCTTTTGAGTCTGGAGCTTATGTGACCAGCTGAAGGGAACTGAGAATCTGAACAAGTAACTGTGAATATATTTGGAGCTAAGTCTAGGAAGGCTGTGTTCTTAGGCAGCAGAGTGTGTGGAGGATTGGTTCTACTGCCCCATGAGTAGAATTCTGTGGAGGCACCTGAGCAACTGCCAAACCCTAGGGATGTACTGATCTAATCTTTCCAGAGCAGATATCACCCAATAATTTGACCTAAGCCCCAGCTGCTGGAATTCCACTTATAGAACTCTGTAGCAGCCTCAACCTGGAAGTGCATTGATCTGGTCTGTGCAGAAAAAACCCATTTGTACTTCCCCATACTATCCAACTTACACTGGTGAAAAGGGAAACTGAGAATTATTTCAACCAGTTTCAGTCTTAGGCCACTTCAACTGGCAGCTTGGTAAGCAACACAAAAAGAGAAAGGGGTTAGCAACGCCCAGCCATTGCTCTCTCCCTCTCTTTTAGTACACAGCTCAAGAAGAAATGGAAGAAAAGACAGTTTGCTGTATAGACAGTGACCATCCATTCTCATCGACCACCTTAGTGGAGATAATTCTTTCACTTATCATTAAGAATCTTTCGTGTGTGTGTGTGTGTGTGTGTGTGTGTGTGTGTGTGTGTGTGTGTGTGTTCTTGCTGTGCTGACTGGTTTCTGGACATATATACATACACATATTTAGGTTTTTTCCCCCTCAATTTTAGCATTTTTAAATGTAATTATTTTTCTTTGCCTTGTCTTTTGGGGCTTAGGGTTTTTGGATTCTATATTTTGGTTTTGTTTTACCTTGTTTTCATTTGTTTGTTTCTCTTTCTTATTTCCAACAACCAAATTCTCATGTTTTCCTGTTTCTCTCTCCTTTCAATTTTTTCTATTTTTTCTCCTCCTTCCTTATAACTATCACCTGCTACATCTTTTCTGCATTCTCTGTCCATTAGTTGAAATTATAAACTCATTTCTATCTTCTTCTCACATTTTCTTTTCTCTAATTAACTGTATTGTTATCATCTTTTAAAACCAATCGGTTTCTATAATTCCTGTTCCCACCATTCAAGCTTCTGCAATTATTACTGTTTGGGATGGCATAGTTGACATCTATTGTTTGCTTTAATGCCAGATCTAGTTCATGGTTACTTATTGTTTTTGCTGTTGGCAAATGCTGACCCCACCATTTCTGGATTTGTGTGTATGGTAATTAATATCTGTCAGTGTCATAGTAGGAACCCAGAATTTATATAATGCTGTATTACTGTTTGCATAAGTTGTTGCTATTGTTTCTTTTCCCCTATTCTTTGAGCTGCTGGGAACCTACAGGGGCACTATAAGTTCACAGGATAGATAGAGACTCTGGTGCTGAGCTAAACTCATCCAAAAAAGATGGCACAGCTTGCTGTACACACAAATTAATGACACTCAATCTTCAGCAATACTTAATACAAAGAATAGAAGAAAAATATCCCAAAATAATCACCAGGCTTCAAGGAGAAACAGCTAGTTGTGGGCCCTCAGATCACACTCACAGACATCTACTGCTGAAACAAAAGTGGAGAGAATCCACATAAACTCTGGATATCACACCTACAGGAGGGTCTCAATCTTGATCACTCTAGGACATTTTGGTAAGTAAAGACTGTGTCCTAAAAAGGTCCACACATAAGAGTGAAAGAGAAATACCTCCCTATACATGCATAAAACTCAACACAGGGACTCAAGAAATATGAAAAAATAAGATAACATTACACCTCCCAAAGATTATAATTCACTATCAAATAATCCCAAAGATATTAAAGTGGATGAACTATCATCCACTGAATTCAAAAGAAGTTTTTTAAAAATGATCAATGAATTCCAAGAGAATTCAGACAAATAACTGAATGAATTAAGGAATTCAGTATAGAATATAAATGAGAAATTTAGTACAGAGAGATATTGAAAAAGAACAAAACAGAATCTTGAAAATGAAAGACAAAATAAATCAAATAAAATGTTCAGTATAAAGTCTCTCGATTAGAGTAGACTATGTTTCAGACAGTATCTCATAGCTGGAAAACAAAGTGGCCGACCTTGAATATTCAGACAGCACTAAAGAAAATGTGTAACCATGATTAGAATATACAAGAACTCTGGAACAACATTAAGAGAACAAATTTAAGAATCAATGGAATTTGGGGGATATGGAAGAATAAAAATTCACTGGATTTGACGAAGGGGAATGAAGGGAAGGGAGAGGGAATGGGAATAGGAAAGACAGTAGAATGAAACAGATATAACTTTCCTACGTCCATATATCAACATATGACCAGTGAAACACCACATCATATATAACTGCAAGAATGGGATCCTAATTAGAATAAGTTATACTCCTTGTATATATAACATGTCAAAATATACTATATTGTCATGTATAGCTAAAAAGAACAAATAAAAAATAAAATAAATGCAAAAAAAATCAATGGAATTGAGGGGGATTGTGAAATGCAGGTTAATACCTCTCCAGGGAAATAATAACAAAAATTTCCAATCCCTGAAAATGAGATGGACATCTAGATAAAGAATTGTTATGGTTTAGATGTGGTATCCCCCAAAAGCTCATGTGTGAAACAATGGAAGACAAGAAGGTTTGGAGGAGAAATTATTAGGTTATATTCTTAACTAACTCAGTGAATTAATCCCTGATAGGAGTAACTGAGTGGTAACTAGAGGCAGGTGGGCTGGGACTGGAAGAAGTGATTCACTGGGGGCAGAACAATGAGATATATATTTTGTATCTGGAGAGTAGAGTCTGTCTTTGCTTCCTGATCAACATGTGAGCTGCTTCCTTCTGCCACACTCTTCCTCCATGATGTCTATCTCACCTCCAGCCCCAAGGAATACAGCCAGCTGTCTCTGGATTAAGACCTCTGAAACAGTGAATCCTTAAACTTTTCCTCTTCTAATGCTATTCTGTCAGATCTTTTAGTCACAGCAGCAAAAAAGCTGACTAAAAAAAAAAAAAAGAATACATTCATAACCCAAACCCGACAAGATTAAAGAAGAACCTCTACACAACATATTATAATTAAAATGCCTAACATAAAGAACAAGGACAGATTTTAAAAGCCTCAAGAAAAAAAAATCACATCACATTTAGAGGTAAGCCAATCAGGATCAATTTTGAATTTTCAGCACAAACTCTAAAAGCCAGGAGGCTTAAAATGCTATGTTCCAAGTCCTGAAAGAAAATAACTGTCAACCAAGATTGCTATATCTAGCAAAGCTATCCTTCAAAATTGATGAGGAAATAAAAACCTTCCAAGATAAGCAAAAACTAAAAGAATTCATGAGTACTAAAAACTGGCACTATAGAAATCACTTAAAGAAATACTCTGCACAGAAGAAATAAAAAAAACAAACTTCAGAACTTACAAAACACTAAATCAAATTTATGAAAAGTAGCTAAGCAATGAGAAAAAGGATCCAATTAAATATTATAAATAAATCAAAATGGCAGGAATTTATAAATATCTTTCTATAATAATATTGAATGTAACTGGTCTCAAATCTCCAATTAAGACACAGACTGGCAGAATGAATTAAAAAATAAGACCCAACTATATGTTATTTGCAAAAGAAGCACCTTACAGCAAAAGACAACCCCAGGTTGAAAGAGAAAGCATGGAAATTGATACAGCACTTGAATGGAGCCTGAAAATAAGCCAGAATAGCTACTCTCATATTTGACAAAGCAGAATTCAAGGCAATCTTAAATCAGAAGAGAAAAAGAAGGTCACTTAATACAGGTAAAGGGAACAATCCAACAAAAATAAGAAGATACAACAATAATAAATATTTATGTCCCAAATGTGAGCACAACTAATTATATAAAAGAGATGTTACTCAAATTAAAACCTCAGATAGGCCCCAATATATTCTCACCGTTAGATAAACCATCTAAACATCATAAACTAGGTAAATACTCTTTGGACCTAAAAGATATTATAAATCAAATAGACTGAACAGCTATAGACCAGTGCATTAGGCAACACTTTAATATAAAATTTTCTCAGTGGCTTGTGTAACTTCACCAAAATAGACCATAATGTAGGCCACAAAGCAACTATTAACATATACAAAAAGAAATTGATATAATTTCCTGCATCTCATCAGATCCTAATGAAATGAACTTTGAAATCAACACAATAAAACTCTCTACTAGTGTTAAAGATGTGAATAAAACCATTAATTTGGACCAAAAAAGAAAGAAAGAAAGAAAGAAAGAAAGAAAGAAAGAAAGAAAGAAAGAAAGAAAGAAAGACCACAAATACTATATAAACACATGGAGACTGAACAGTACACTTTTGAATGATGAATAGCTGAAAAGAAACCAAGTGAGAAATTTAAAAAATTTTACCTCTGGGGCACTATGAAGGCTGTTCTAAGAGTGTTTATAGCTATGAATGCCTACATAAGACAATAATAAAGATCCCAAATAAACAACCTAATGATGCATCTCAACGTCCTTGAAAAAGAACAAACCAATAGTGAAGCTAGGAGGAGGAGGGAAAAATTAATATCAGAGCTGAAATCAATGAACTCAAAAATAAAAAAATACAAAGGATTAATGAAACAAAGAGTTGGTTGTTTAAGAATATAAAAAAGGTTGACAAGCACTTAGACAAATTCATCAAAAGAAAAAGAGAAGATCCAAATTAATAAAATTAAGACATGAAAAAGGAGAAATCACCACAGATGTCATAGAAATCTAGCAGATCATTAGGGACTATTTTCAAGACTTGTACTCCAATATGTTGGAAAACCTAGGAAAAATGGATATATTTCTAGATAAGTATGATCTTCCAAAACTGAATCAAGAGTACATAGAAAACCTAAACATTATACAATATATACACCAGATGCTATCACATTGATATGTATAATTTTTATGTTTTTATGTATCAACAAAGAGTAAATTTAATTTTGAAAAAGGAACACCAACTAAAGCTCTTCTCCAATAATAAATTCTATATGCTAAGTAACTGAACTTAGCAATCAAAAACTGGCTATCTATGGACTGAGACCTTGAAAAATATGAGCCCCAAATAAACTTTGCATCTTCAAAGAAAAAGGAAACCTAAACAGACCAATAACTTGTAGAGAGATAGAAGTAGTAATAAAAAGGCTTTCAATAAAGAAAAGCCCAGGACTAGACGGATTCTCAGATGAATTCTAACAGACCTTTAAAAAAAGTACAATAATTCCATGAAATAGAAAGAGATGGAATACTACCAAATTCATTCTATGAAGCCAGTATCACAATAATATTAAAACCAAATCAGGGACACATCAAGAAAGAAAACTATAAACCAATATCTCTGATGAAATTAGATGCAAAAATACTTAAAAAAATATGAGAAAATTGTGTCCAACAATATACTAAAATGATTGTACCTCGTGCTCAAGTTGACTTTATTCCAGAGATGCAAAGATGCTTTAATATATGCAAATTAATAAATGTTATGTATCACATAAATAGAATTAAGGACAAAAATCACCCAGTCATCTAAAAAATTGCAGAGAAAGCCTTTAACAAAATTCAGCACTCATTCATGAGAAAAACACTGAAGAAACAAAGGACAGAAGGAATCTACCTACACATCATAAAGGTTATGTTCGAAAAACTCAAAGTTAACCTCACAGTAAATGGGGAAAAGCTGAAAGCATTTCCTTTAAAATCTGGAAAAAGAAAAGAATGTCCACTCTCAGCACTCCTATTTAATACAATGTTAAAGATTCTAGACAGATTAATTAGTCAAGAGAAGAAATTAAAAGGGATAAAAATTGAAAAGGAAGAAGCCAAATTATCAATTTGCAGATGATACGATTATGTACCAAAAGACTGCTAGGTTTAATGAACAAACTTGGCAAAGTCACAGGTTACAAAATCAACATAGAAAATTTAATAGTTTTTCTGTATGCCAAGAATGTATCTTCTGTAAAAGAAATCAAGAAAACAATTCCATTCATAATAGTCTAAAAAAAAAATACCTAGGAATAAATCTAACCAAGGAGGTGAAAGACCTCTACCATGAAAACTATAAAAAAAAAATGAAGAAATAAATTGAAGACCTCAAAAGATGAAAAGACCTCCCATGTTCTTGAATAGGCAGACCATTATGTTAAAATGGCTCCATGTTACCAAAAGCAATATACAGATTCAATGTAATCCCTATCAAAATATCAATAACATTCTTCACAGAACTAGAAGAAATAGGCCTACAATTCATTTGGAAGAATAAGTGATTTAGAATAGCCAATGCAATTCAAAGCCAAAAAAGCAATGTAGGAAGGCATCATAATACTGGACTTCAAATTATACTACAGAGCTACAGTAACAAAATCTGCATGGTGTTAGCATAAAAACAGACACCTAGACCAATGGTACAAAACAAAAGACACAGAGACAAACCTCCACATCAATAATTATCTGATCTGATCCTTGACAAAGGTTCCAAAAACATATTTTGGAGAAAAGACAGCCTTTTTAACAATTGATGCTGGGAAAATTGTTTATCCATTGGTAGAAGAATAAAACTAGACCTATATCACTCATCCTGTACAAAAATTTACTCACAATGGATCAAAGATCTATGAATTAGACCAGAAATTATGCAAATCCTACAAGAAAATATAGGGTGGACATTCCAATGTATGAACATTGGAAGCTCAGGAAATAATGCCAAGAGTGAATAAGTAGAATGGCATCAAATTAAAAAGCTTCTGCCCAACAAAGAAAATAATTAGGAATTTGAAGATAGAACCTACAGAATGGGAAAAAAATCTTTGATAGCTACTATTTTGATAGAAGATTAATGTCTATAATATATAAACTCAAAAAACTTAAGACCAAAAAATCAAATAATCCAATTAATGAGTAAGAAAATGAATAAAATAGACACTTCTCAAAAGAAGAAATAAAAATGATCAACAAATATATGAAAAAATGTTCAACATCATTAGCTTTTAGGGAAATCAAAACTATACTGAGATTTCATTTCACACCAGTCAGAATGGCAATCATCAAGAATACAAACAATAATAAATGCTAGAGAAAATGTGGAAGAAAAGGAACTCTGTTCCAACTACACTGTACTTGGGATTGTAAATTAGTACAACCACTGTGGAAATCAGTATGGAGGTTCCTCAAAAGACGATGCATGCTATACCACTCCTAAGTATTCATCCTATAAAACTAAAATCATCATACTACAGTGATACATATACACCAATGTTTATAGCAGCACAGTTCACAAAAGCCAATCTATGAAACTAGCCTAGATACTCATCAACAGGTGAAGAAAATGTGGTATATATACATAATGGAGTTTTATTTGGCCACAAAGAAAAATAAAATTGTATCATTCGCAGCAAAATGGATGAATCTTAGACCATGATATTAAGGGAAATAAGCCAAATTCAGAAGTTCATATTGTTTTCTCTCATATATGGAAGCTAGAGAAGAAAAAGGAAAAGAAAGGTGGGGGGTGGTGATCTCATGAAAATCAAAGGGAGATCAGTAAAGGAAAGGGATCCTGGGGGTGGGACTAGGGAGGGGAGGGAGGTCTTGGGAGTGGTACTGGCCAAATTATATGGTTATATCATGGGCATGTGCAGATATGTAACAACAAATCCCATTACTTTTACAACTATGATACACCAATTAAAATGTGGAAAAAATGAATTTCATTGTGATAACAAAAAATAAATCCATTTTGCTCTGAGTCCATATAGATATTAAAAGCTCTTCTGTTATGTGGGATGCAGTGGCACATGCCTGTAATCCTAGTGGTTCAGGAGGCTCAGGTAGGAGGATAGCGAGTACAAAGCTAGCCTGAGCAATTTAGTGAGGCTCTAAGCAACTTAGTAAAACCATGTCTCTAAATAAAATATAAAAAGGGCTGGGGAGTGCCCTTGGTTCAATCCCCAGTACCAAAAAACAAAACAAAACAACAACAACGAAAAAGCTCTTCTATTATTTGTTATCATTATAGTAAATTTTTAAACACTAGATCTCTGAGATAATTCTTTAGTTTCTTAACTATTTTCTTCTTCCAAGAACTTAGATTCAGAATTATATTTACAACCCCAATTACTTCTCATACTATTTATCTGTACAATTCATTCATTATATCATTTCAGTTATCCATTAAATCTCATTCTTTGTAGTGATCAATTAGGTAGACATAGAGTTATAAACAGGAGTAACTGGTCAGTGCCCTCCAGGAGCTCGCTCTGTTGGAAAGAAATAAGGGAATCACCTTCTTTATAAACTCTCCAGGAGAAAGAGCAACTGGACCAAGTAACTTCCATTCTGTTCCCTAAGCTTCATCCTTCTAATGGTGTTCACTTGAATGGCCACCACCACCTTTCATGTTGCCCTTTGCAGGTATGCTAATCTCCCATAATAATGCAATCAATCAATCTTTCTTTAACTTCCATAAGCACAATGGAGAATGGGCTGGTATTTTAAAAGACTTTGTCAAGTCATTAAGGAAAAAAATATAAGAACATTAATAAAGATAACAAATAAGATGCAACCTATTAAAATTCTTAGATTTCTGCTCTACCATTGTTAGCTGACTTGACTTTTACTATGTTGTTTAACCTCTCTGAAGCTGCCACATCCTAACAACCAATAGAAACTGTCTTCTTTTCCTGCAGTTTTCTGCATACAAACTAGAGTTAGGTTCTGCAATTAAACTAGAATTAGGACACAAAACCTCTAAAAATACTCATTTTAAGAAACACATTGATAGTGATAAAAAATAGTATAACCTTTTTGGAAATCTATATAGCAATATATATCAAAAACAGCAGAAATATTCATATCCTTTGGTCCTATTATTTCCCTTATGAGGAACTATTGAATGTAGAGACATAGTTATGTGGAAGATATTTTCATCATACTGTTATCTATTAAGTTGATAAGTTGAGAGCAACTTTATATTCAACTTCAGATGATTTAGCTAAATATATTAAATCTACTTGTAAATATTATGATATCATTAAAACTTGGCATTCACATTAGGGGTGGTGGTATTATGTTTCAAATATTTTAAATTTTTTCAAGAGCAAATACTATAACACTCAATTCAAAGTAGCTGAATCCTTTAATATGGTTTGATATTAAATGACACCTTCCACTAAACTGCCTAATGAAAGGAAGTATGGAAGAAAAATGTCTAAAGATCTAGTAAAACTATTCATAAAGCTACTCTATATTTAGACTAATTATAGCTTATAACTTTTTTAAAAAGGAAGAAATGCTATATTTATACTGAAATAGTTTTTTTACTATAACTTTTTATATTCCATAGGCATTTAAATCTAACAAAGGCCTCTCTCTAGTAGAAAATCAAGGAATATGGTATTGTGAAATAGTTTAGATGCAATGCAGCATTACAATTAAATATAATAATCGCAGATATAGCGGAAAACCCAGCTGACATTGATCATTTCTGCTCCTTGAAACAGAGATATAAAAGCCCTTATTAGGAACTTATATACATTTAGCTGTTTTGGTTTAAGAGTTTACTCATTATAGCCAAAAAACACAAGCTATACAAGAAAGAAAAGAGAGACCTGCAATGCAGGGAGAACGTTTGTGTGAAACATGCACAAAATTTGTTCTTCACAAGCAAGGCTTTAATTTCAGAGTGAGCTTTATGATTAAGGGTTTCTAGTATGTAAACAGTTTGAAGAGATGCTTTTTCATCTCTCACTCTTTCTGCTTGTATAATATAGGCACATTCAACATGTGGGAAATTACTTGACAGTAATAACAAAATGACCTGACAGTAATAACAAAACAGTGAAAACAATAAGGCAATAAAATGTTGACAGTAACCATATTCCAGCAACAGAGTGTAGAATTTATCTTAGAAATTGGAAATTCTTAATGTTAATTTTGTGTGCTGCTTTTAATTAAATGGGTTCCAATTTTAAGGTTCTTAAGCCTTTGCTCCAATAGTTAAGAGAGTTATTACAATTGCTCCTTGAAAACTCCCTCCCTTACAGCACTGAGATTTAAGAACAGTTACATTTAAGAACAATTTTCTATAACAAGTAATTGTCAGGAAAAATTATAACATGGACTGAAAGTTTCATGGGATAAACTACTTCTCCAAAACATTTCCTGTACTATGGTCAAACTCCCTACCCAGGTTAATAAATTTCAAATTTTATTAGTTTTGATTTGACAATAGCAAAACAGATTAGTGTAACTACATATGCAGACATATGCATAGCCACTATAGGTGGTGACAGTGAGATAATTATCAAGTATAATAGATGGAGAGCTCGAGTTCTGGAACCAGACTGAATTTGGGGCCTCTATAAATTAGAACAAAATTTCTCTTGCAGAGAAAGGAAGCTAAAGGACTGAGACCTCCCAATGTGGACAGGCATGAAAGAAGATGGGAGAGAGGACTGCCCACTTAGGCCTAACACAAGGTTTAGTTTTATAGTTCTGAGCCCTCAAACTAAATCCACATACATGAATTTCCTGTCTTTTGTTACTTCCGTACCTCTTTTCCTACAGAAATTTGGATAATTTCCAGAGATTTCAGATTATGGAATCTCTGAAATAAGTTTCTTTCATCTTCCTTCAGAGCTGGCTTTGAATAAAACTGATTTTCTTCCCAATTTTACTTTGAATATTTCTGGAGCAGTGAGCATTGGAGCCTAGTCTCTTTTTCCCTGGGCAGGATCTTGTGCTGCCCAGTAACACTTTCAATTCAGCTGACAATCAGTATGTCTTTAATGTCTATCACACAGCATGCACACATACACTCATGTGCATACACACGCTGCCCCTAGTCACTGACAGCTGCTAAGATCTTTGTTAATACCTGAGTGATTAGATAATCTGCAACAAAGCTCCTAAATCCCTAGGGATTTCCTATGTTCTAGAAGCATTTTTGTTCTAATGAGAGTTCTCTTGGTGGTTTCCTGGATGGGGGCTTGTCACCAATAGGCCAACCCATGATTATAAGACTTGGCACAGGATAGAGACTAGAAATGAAGTTAATAATCAATTATGCCTATATGATAAAGTTCCCATAAAAATTTCTGACTATGGGATTCTAAGAACTTCCAAATTGATAACATTTGTGTGCAGGATGGGTAGTACACCCAAAGTCCATGGAGACAGAAGCTCCAACATTCAGGACCTTTCTACACCATGTCCTATTTATCTCTTCATCTGGCTGTTTATTAAGTGTCCTTTATTAATAAACTGATATGTGTAATAAACTGACATTTGTGAGTTCTCTTTGCAAATTAATTGAATCCAAGAAGAACATTGTTGGAGCCCCAACTTACAGTCAGTTGGATAGAAGTACAAGTCACAACATAGTACTTGAGATTGGCATCTAAAGTAGAGAGCAGTTCTATGGTTCTGATCCCTCAACTTGTGGGATCTGACTCAATTTTCAGGTAGGTCCTGCCATAATGGATATGAATTAGAGGACACTCAGCAGGTTTCTCTTGGAGAATTGTTTGTTATTAGGTAAAAACCTCTACCATCTAGTGTCAGAAGTGTGTGTTAAGTGGAGAGTGAGAGCAGGAAGAACACCGTTTTTTTTTTGTTGTTGTTTGTTTTTTTCTCAGTCTCAGAGAAGCCCCAGCAGGAGATGAGAAAAAGCAGACTGAGGTCAGAGTATTTATTCTTCTGGCTCAACATAAGTATATAAGTATCACTGTAGTATGATGATTTTATTTTTTTTATGATAAATACTTAGGAGTGATATAGCATGGTGGTTCCATGCATAGTCTTTTGAGGAATCACCACACTAATTTCCATAGTGGTTGTACTAATTTACAATCCTCAAAACAGTGTAAAAGAGTTCCTTTTCCTCCATACTCTCTCTAACATTTATTATTGTTTGTATTCTTGATGACTGCCATTCTGATTGGTATGAAGTGAAACCTCAGAGTAGTTTTGACTTATATTTCCCTAATAGCTAATGATGTTAAAGTTTTTTTCATATATTTGTCAGCCATTTTTTATTTCTTCTTTTGAGAAGTGTCCATTCAATTCATTTTCCCTCTTATTAATTAGGTATAACTACATTTTTGCCCTATGATTAAGGTTAACAATTATTCAAACTTAGACAGCTGTATTATTTCAGTGCTTGTGAGCTGTTGTTATTGTATAGCTATTAGAGAAATTTCCTTGCTGCAGGTATCTCTGCAATGTGAGCTGCCCTAATTAAATAAAAATAATAAATGAGTTTGGGTGTAAGAGGAACTACTTCACAGCACAGAATAAAATAGTTCATTGTGGAGTTGAGCTGATTTTTATCGTAACTGTGTGGAATAATACACAGGATGCCAATTTAAACTAAAATGAGAATACTAATTAGTTTCCATTAGTGGAATTATAAGGATCCTCATCATTAGTTCCCTCCATCTTCTAAATGTGATTTTAAATATTTAGGTTTAAAAATAGTTGCTATTGAAAGTTTAGCAATATCAAGAATTTTTAAGTTTAAAAACTGTTATTGTGAAGTATTCAAAAAGAGTATGGAAAAGAAAGGAATAAATTATATGACAAAATACCTCTTTACAAATGTATAAAATGGAATCAATACAGAGCTAGTTTTGCATTAATTATAAATGGAAATCTTCTCTCAGGGCTTTCAGAGCAGTTACATATATTTTTATATAACTCTGTGAATAATTCTGTCAGTGTTTTCTGTAGCTCATTCCTTGATCTTCATTAGAAATGATGTTGAAGGCTGAAACTGTTCATTTTATTACAGATATCTTTATTTTGGAGCAAAAGTTTTTCTCTCATCTTTGTGTTAACCACTAGTAAGTTGTGGTCTACTTAAAATGAGGTCTTAATGAATATTTATCCATTCATAATTTATGAAAAATTATTTATGAATTTTCATAAAAAGCTGCTTCTTTCTAAAACATGAAAACCTTTTATTATAGTATTTGTTATATGTGATCACGGGAAAAACATCAAAAGAAATTTTTAGAAAAAGTGTTCTTGAATCATATATCTTGAGCTTTAAAATATTGCAGGAGATGCTATAAATACAGCAGGACATGAACAGTGCTGCAAATTCATAAGCATAAGAGTCTTGATAAAGTAAAATGGTCCCATCCCAACTACATTTCAAGACTGATTGAAGAAGGATTAGGCTCTTTTCCGGCTGGAACCATGGAGGGTGCTGAAGAGAAGAAAAAGAAGGTTCCTGCTGTGCCAGAAATTCTTAAGAAAAAGCGAAGGAATTATGCAGAGCTGAAAGTAAAGCGCCTGAGGAAGAAGTTTGCCCAAAAGATGCTTCGAAAGGCAAGGAGGAAGCTAATCTATGAAAAAGCCAAGCATTACCACAAGGAATATAGGCAAATGTACAGAACAGAGATTCGGATGGCTAGAATGGCAAGAAAAGCGGGCAACTTCTATGTACCTGCAGAACCCAAATTGGCATTTGTTATCAGGATCAGAGGTATCAATGGTGTGAGCCCAAAGGTTCGGAAGGTGTTACAACTTCTTCGCCTTCGCCAGTCTTCAATGGCACCTTCGTTAAGCTCAACAAGGCTTCAATTAACATGCTGAGGATCGTGGAACCTTACATTGCATGGAGGTACCCAAACCTGAAATCAGTGAATGAACTAATCTACAAGCGTGGATATGGCAAAATCAATAAGAAACGAATTGCCTTGACAGATAACGCTTTGATTGCTCGATCTCTTGGTAAATATGGCATCATCTGCATGGAAGATCTGATTCATGAGATCTACATTGTTGGAAAACGCTTCAAAGAAGCAAATAACTTCCTGTGGCCTTTCAAATTGTCTTCTCCAAGAGGTGGAATGAAGAAAAAGACCACCCATTTTGTAGAAGGTGGAGATGTTGGCAACAGGGAAGACCAGATCAACAGGCTTATTAGAAGGATGAACTAAGTTATCTACCATGGTATTTTTGTAATCTGGTCAGTTAATAAAACAGTACCTGCTCTCAAAAAAAAAAAAAAAAAAAAAGAAGGATTAGAACCATTGGCTGGTGTTGGTTTTCAAAAATAGGTATTTTATTATGCATTGAAGCCCCATTTTAACCTTTTAAAACAATGCAAACTCTGAAAAATACTAATATTTAATAATATTTACTTTGAATAGATAATCTGAAGTTCCTTTTCAGTGAATTCAGACTATTTCTAAAATAATTAATTCTCACACTTGCTACTGCTACAACAAGTGACTTAATGAAGGTGGAAAAAGATCCAAATCTCCTTGATTGTTCAATAAATATTCAACTTGTTCATTTGTATATGGACAAAAAATTTCAAATAAGTTTTAAACTGTACATTTACCTTATTTAAATAAAGTTCAGATAAATTATATAATCCCTTAGATACTTTGCCATGTCAAATACTTTTATTTGGTTTAAAAAGCAACACTCTCAGAAGTATTGCTCAGAAGATTGCTCAGAAGATTCTGTATAATGTATGCTGGATACTAGCTATTAAACCATTCTGGTAATCAGTTATCATGATCTCTGAGTACAAGGTATTTAAAAACATGATCTATAAATAGGGTTTTTAAAGTCTAACCCTAGAAAATAGAACAAAGCATAACATAATAAAGGAAAAATTAAAATGCATCTACCTCCAAGAAAAAAATAAAACAAAGACTTTTAAATATTTTCTTTTATCACATGCAATAGTTAATATTTTTTTAAAAAGTCATGTATTTTCCTAAGAAGAAAGTCTAGTTTCATGGCTGAGAAACAAAAAATGTAAAAAAAAAAAAAAAGAAAAAAAAGATTTTTTTTTTTTAAGTGAGCTATTGTGGTAATTTAAGGTACAAAAGCTGTAGGCCATTTTACCAGTGCTTCCTTAGTCAAAGAATTGCTGCCTCTATGGTAAATACTAGTCCTACACTTATTTTTGTTGAGGACTCTCAAGGAATAAAACTTGAATTTAATCTTGCTACTCTTTTCAGACTTTGCTTACAGCAAAGTGGTTCTAGAGGATTTAGCTAGTAGTATGTTACACAACTGTACTCTTTGGACATGTAAGCTGAATTTAAAGTTTAAAACAAATTCATTCACTCAATCATTTTGACAGTCAAAACAAAATACTCGGTCTCAGTTTTCAATTGCAAATATATAATTAAAATTGAGCATTAGTAAGCTATTACTATAAAAAAACTTTCCCTACTTCTCCTCCTCATGAATTAACATTCACAACATTATCACATAACATCAAAACATTCTCAATGTACCTTGAAGTTTACAGGGCACCTAATGTAAACTAATCAACAGAGCACAATACTTGAGCTATTCCTATACTATATTATCACTATTCTGAAGCAATGTTGATAATGAAACTCAAATTATACCATGTCAATTTGACTTTCTCCATTTCTCTGAGAGCTTGGGAATAGTAACCTGTGAAATGGACTGTCTATCAAAGGTGAAAGTCAATATTTATCTTTGTATATTTGCTTTACATTGCTATTCATTACAAAGGAGATACATTAAGATATCTGTAGCTTTTGCCTTGGATCAAAATATCATTTGATTTATAACCCATCTCCATCTTCTGATAAAGATAAAAAAATAGCTAAGAAATATTTCACTACTCTTTGTCTTCCTGACTTTTTTATAACATTTTTGTTTAAATTCTGTTAATAACTTTTTATTTTGAAATAACTATAGAGTTACCTGAAGTTGAAAAAATAGTTTATGAAGAACCAGGGACTCTTCACCCTGCTTTCCAAATATTGATACCAGAAATAGTTGTAGTATTATATCAAAATTTAGGAACTCATTGTTAATATAATACTACCAACTACAGTTTTTCTATGCATTAATTTATGCATAAAGGCATCATTTATGCAATTTGCTCCCATGTATAGATCCATATAACTACTTTATCATCACAAGAAGCAGCCCATCCTTGTTCCCTGTCAACCATTAATCTATTTTCTATCTTTCTAACTTTATCATTTTGAGAATGGGTATACAATAGTATACTATATGATTATACTTTGAGACTAGCTTTTTTCATTAAGCATAATGCCACTGATATCAATTTAATTTGTTGCAAGTAATAATAGTCCATTCCTTTGTATTGTGGAGTAGTGTTGTTGCATGAATGTGACAAAATTTGTTTAATTATTCACCCACTGAAGGACATTTGGGTTATTTCTAGTTTGGAGGCCAGAATCAAGTTGCTATAAATATTTATTTGCAGATTTTTGTGTGAATATAAGTTTTCATTTCTCTGGAATAAATGTCCAAGGGTATAGTTACTGAGTCTTATGGTAATTGAATACTTAAGTTTGTAAGAAATTGCCAAACTATTTTCTAGAGTGATTGTATCATTTCCCATTCCTACCAGCAATGTATTATTGTTTTGACAGTGAGTTAAAAGAGTACTACTAGGCAAATAACAACCTTGTTCTTTGTAATCTTATTATATTTTAAACCATTTGAGTCTAAATTCTGCCCACATTTATATTTACTATTTTAGAGGCATTTAACTTTAGATTACAAGACAATTAAAACACCATAAATACTACCTTGATAAAGCATCAAATGCTTTTTAAGAATACTATTTTTGACAAAAGAGAAAAAACTTTTAAATTTATAGAATTCTGAGTTAAATATTGTTGAGTTTTCAATTTCACAACTAAGCATAACTTTTACAGAAATCAAAAAAATTTATGTTAGGGAACTCTTTCCCAGAAAAGTAGGGGGAAAAAACCAATAATCCTTTGATCTCATTCTCTTGGTATGCTTTTGGTATTATAAATGCCACAAAGTTCAAAACTTAATAGTCTTAAACTGTAAATTGACTTATACTCTTATTGACTATAAACAACAACAACAAAAAACTGTGAAGAATATATTTTTTACACCATCTCACTAGAAGGAGTTTTTAGAAGCAAGAACATATTTATGCTAACTTTAAATCTTATCTAGTGTGGTTAAATAGAAAAAATAAGAGTCTAAAACTGGGATTCCAGAAAAAGAATTTTTTCTTGAAAGAAACTATTAATTTTACTTTCATTATCAGGATGCTTCTACTTCCATTTAAATTGCTAGTAAAAATGACCTAAAGTAAAAGGTTTCAGTTAGCAAATCATTCAGAGGTATGCATAAATAAGCTCTTACATCTGACTAACTCCATGACAGAAACATAGAAAGAAAAATAAAGAAAAATATGGACAGCTTTGATAGTGTGTGTTAGGTTTGAGGCAAAGACTGAAATCAAAACAGCCTAGGGTAATACTTCAAATGGTGTGGTCCACAAAGCAACAGAAGTAGCAGCACCTGCATACTTCTTAGAAATGCAATTCTAGAGTTCCACTCCAAACCTGTACAAGAAACTTTGGGATAAAGCCTAGAAATCTATTTTAACAAGACTTTCAAATGATACAGATGGAAGTCCTAGTTCAAAAAACAATGATTAAGGGCAAAAAATTACAACCTAACGCCCACAAAACAAGCTTTTATGTTTTGGATTCTGATGTACTATTGAAACTTGTGGGTAAGATCATTCTTTGCTATGGTGAACTTTTAGTACACCTGACCTTCTGATAAGAAGCAATGCTCCTACACATTCAGTGTATCCAGGAGGTAATCATACTAAGAATATGGTTAAGAATCAGCAAGGGGGGCAAGGCTCACTTTAGCTCTTTCTTTCTACACTTCAGAATCCACCTCTCTTTAAAAACCTTGACTTCAAAACCTCGACAAATTCTCTCACATCCAAATCCCTTCTACTAGGGGTGGTCCTGTTGCTTTATAGAGGCATATGACAAAGAGGGTGAGGGCAAGAGCATTGACTTTGTATTGAGGCCAATTTTTACTAGTTAGATCATTTTTCACAATTTTATTTTATATTTTTTCTGCTAACTTTAAGAATCAGTGGAGACTTCCCAAAGATGTCAGATTACAGGTATCCATAACTCACCTGTACCTCCACAAGATAGAATTAAAAAAACTGGAATGCAGCTGCTCCTGATGGGGGAGAGTGTGGGAAAATGCTAGCATAAATGGTCAAAAATAAAAGTTCAACAATGTACAAGCAGAGTTGGGCTCAGAAAAATTAAATATTGGAACAGAGTGAAACAGAACTCCTTAAAACAGAATGCACAGAAGCACAGCAGGAGTAGCAGGGTCAAGTGCTCCTTTGGCAGGAATAGAAGAGAAAGAAGGAGAGTCCCAATGAACACAACTGGTATAGGATTCAGCACCCTAAAGAAATACAAACTAAATAAACAATAATTCTAAGAACTTCCTGGAGAACTGACTCTGAAGAAGTTTTCTGCACTTCACAGCTATTTTCATGATGGTGTAACTGGGAACCATCTTGAGAAGGGCCCTACTATCTGACTTTATTGCTTTGGGATTCAGATTGTGGGGGAACAGAAGGTAATTCTCTTTATAATTGACAGTTTGCTAGGCCAACTATTAAGAGTCAGGGAGTGAACAGATAGGTGCAATGGTATGTGGGAGCCAGTACTGGGAATATCAGAACTGTGGATAGTTGATCACATGAGATCTGCCACTCCCACCCAGCACAGATGAGGCTCCATATCCTATTTTTGCCCTTCAGGGCATATGGGCACATGCACAGAGCTGGTGTTACTCCTGCCTTCTGAGTGTGTAGCTCTTGGAAGTTCTATATTCTCTACTAGCTCCTTGAAAAGCTGTGGTGTCAGCACCTACCCTACTCTTGATATATATATATATATATAATGCAAATAGCTCCAGAGGGAATTTGTTTCTAGGGAGCTCTGCATTTGGTTCTACCTCTTTCCAATGTATAAAGCAGCTCAGAGGGATTCCAAACAATTCCAGTCACAAATCACTTTTGCTAGTCACCACATGCTCCACAAAGGAAAGAAGGATGAGGGATGAATAACCTATATTGACTTTGCTCTGTTCAAGGGGTATAGAGCTTATAAAGACATGTAGCAAAACTGAAAGTTTATTCTCATGTCCACTTATTTGAGCACCTTGGTAGAGGGGAACTTCATTTTTTAATTAACATTTCTGTTTTTGTTGCTCTTTCATGCTTGTTTGTATCTCTCTCTCTCTCTCTCTCTCTCTCTCTCTCTCTCTCATGCTCTTTTTAATATATATTATTTTCTTCTCTTTTTAAATGTACTTTCTTTGTTCCTTTCTTCAATTGAAACCCTACATTTCCCCCTCTGATTAACTTTAATAATGTTTTTTACTTTTTATTTTATTCTATATGATTTTCCTCCTATCGTTGTGATTGTTGGTTATGTTGCAGTTATTTTTATTTGCCTTTTAGTTTATTTCTGCTTTTCTCTCATCTTTTCTCTCATCCCTTTTCTCTTAGCTTTCTTTGCAGTATTAGGGATTGAGCCCAGCATGTTGAACAAATTGGATGGGTTTCTGTGGGTGAGCTATACTCCAAGCCCAACTGGGAAGAACTGCACATTTTTTTCCAGCCATTATTTAGTCCCATTTGAACCTTGGTTAGTATTTAAACTTAAAGAATGATGTGATAAAACCCCAGCTGATAATCCTTCCCCAAATACACATGTCTGATTCCCCCTCCTAAACACCAACATCAAAAAGAAACAACAAAATGGTTGTGAATACCACACCTACAAGGGATCTCAATATTGGTAGCTCTCATACCTTATCAGATTGTACATTGCTGGCAAGATAAGGTGAATGCCACTGTGACCCTGGCCCATACTTCTTTCATGAAAAAACGGGAGCTGTTGTAGTGCCTCAACAGAGGGTAAAAGTTCTTGGCCCATCGCTAGAATCAGAACAGCCAACAGCAGAATTGTTTTCAAGTAACAAAATCAATATCACCAGAGCCCAAAGAGAGCTCCAACATCTGAGAGGACTTCCTCAAAGATTACACACCATATACTCTGCTATTTATTTTTATAGCTGTCTGAACTTCCAGGGGGAAGTTCTACTGTTATTAGACCTATTGAGAAAATAGGTCCTTCAGGTTCTGATACAGTATGCACTTTCAAAATCCATAAATCCCAGAGGGAGAAGCCACAAGGAAACTACAATATGAAGTCTAATTGTAATTAAACTCAACACTAAAAGATAAACTAGACATACAATAAGAAAAGGCTCACATATAAAGGATGTCACACAAATAGATACCCATCCTAACAGATGAAAAAAATCTCAACAAACAATCACAAGAAATATGAACAAACAAGGCAATATTACATTTCCCAAAGTTCATAACTTTCTAATCATAGATGCCATGGATACTGAAGTAGGTGAAATGTCCAACAAAGAATTCAAAAGGATGATTTTTCTTTTTTAAAAAAGGCTCCATGAAATCCAAGAGAATACAAATAAACAGCTGAATAGATTGAGGAACACAATGCAGGATATATATGAGCACTTCAATAAAAAGAGATTTTGAAATAAAAAGTCAAATTAAAGAAACTCAATTTAAGAGTGGTGATGTAGTTCAGTAGTAACATACTTGCTAGCATACATGAGGCCCTGGGTTTGAAGAGAACATATGAGATATCTGGGACTCCTGAATACCCAAATAATTGGCATAATAGAAAGAGAATATCAACATATTGGGAGTATAGAAAACCTATTTGGTGAAATAATAGCAGAAAATTTCCCACATCTTGGGCAAGACATGGATATTCAGGTATAGGAGAAATTTATAACTTGAAATAGACATGACCAGAAATGAAACTCTCCACAAGAGAGTCAAAAGAAAAACAAAACAAAAAGAATATTAAGAGCTACAAGAGAGATACGTAAAATCACATATAAAGGTAATGTATTAAAATGACAGCAAATTTCTCAGAAGAAATTTTTAATGCCAGCAGGGCATGAAATAATGTATTTCAAATCCTAAAAAAACAAAAACAAAAACAAAAAACCTCACAATCATGATTATAATACCCAGCAAGGTTATCTTTCAGAAT
This sequence comes from Ictidomys tridecemlineatus, assembly GCF_052094955.1. Lineage (NCBI taxonomy): Eukaryota > Metazoa > Chordata > Mammalia > Rodentia > Sciuridae > Ictidomys > Ictidomys tridecemlineatus. Next base: position 97,722,415 of record NC_135485.1, read on the forward strand.
CATAGAAGAAATAAAAACCTTCCAAGATAAGAGAAACTTAAGAAATCCACATAAGTAGTCTTAATTCTTCAATTAAAAGATGTAGTGTGGCTGATTAGATTGAAAAAGCAAGACTCAATAATATGCTGCCAGCAAAAGGATAGAAAATGATATTCCAAGCAAATGGAAAACGAAACCACGGAGAAGTGGCTATGCTTATATTGACAAAAGAAACTTTAATCCAAACTCAGAAAAGACAAAGCAATTCAATAATACTGATCAAGAGAATGATTTAGAAATAATTTATAACTGATGACACATTATTTAAAATATCATTACTTTTTATTATCTCAACATAAAAATGATAGGAAAGTAACTATGATATCAAAAAGCCCCAGCATGTTTCTTCATGTTTGCTTAGGACCTGACTTCTTTTAAGATTCCTAAAGCACAAGAAGTAAAATCAACAATCAAACTATAAAGCTTCTTCTAAGCAAAGGAAACAATCAATTATGTGAAGAAAGAGCCTACAGAATGGGGAAAAAATCTTTATCACACAACCTCAGATAGAGTACTAATTTCCAGGATATATAAAGAACTCAACACAAAAAAACCCATAAATAACCAATCAATATATTGGTTAAGGAACTGAACAGATACTTCACAGAAGAAGAAATACAACTGATCAACAAACATGTTCATCACCTCTAGCAATTAGAGAAATGCAAATCAAAACTACTCTTAAGATTTCATCTCACTCCAATCAGAATGACAATTATCAAGAATACAAGCAACAATAAATGTTGGCATACACTTATGCATTGCTGGTGGGACTGAAAATTGGTGCAACCACTCTGGAAAGCAGTATGGAGATTCCTCAGGAAATTTGGAATGGAACCACCATTTGACACAGTTATCCCACTCCTTTGTTTTTTTTTTTACCCAAAGGATTTAAAGTCAGCATACTATATTGACACAGCCATATTAATGTTTATAGCAGATCAATTCATAATAGCTAAACTATGGAACCAAGCTAGAGGCCCTTCAACAGATGAATGGATAAAGAAAATATGGTACATATACACAATGGAATATTACTCAGCATTAAAGAAGAATGAAATTATGGCATTTGCAGGTAAATAAATGGAACCAAATAATATCATGCTAAGTGAAATAAGCCAATCCCCAAAAGCCCAAAGCCAAATGTTTTATCTGTGGATGCTGATCTATAGTGATGGTGGTTGAGGGTGGAGAGAAGAATGAAGGAACTTTGGATTGCACAGAGAAGAGTGAGGGGAGGGGTGGGATCATGGGGATGGGAAGGACAGTAGAATGAGATGTTATTACCCTATATATTTGTATGATTACACTACTGGTGTGACTCTTCACCATGTACAGCCACAAGAATGAGAAGTTGTGCTCAATTTGTGTACAATGTGTCAAAATGCACTTCATTGTTATATATAAGTAATTAGAACAAATTTAAAAATTTTGAAAAATGAAAAGGAAAAAAAAAAAGACCCAGAAACAAATATTACCCTGTTTCCAAAACCTGGTAAGGACACAACAACAAAAGAAAACTGTAGACCAATATTTCTGATGAACAAAAACATTATAGATATTCTCAACAAAATACTTATAAAGCAAATTAAACAGCAGATTAAATGAATTACTGGACTCAGGCACCTATAATCCTAGTGACTCTGGAGGCTGAGGCAGGAGGATCAAGAGTACAAAGCCAGCCTCAGCAAAAGCAAGGTGGTAAGCAACTCAGTGAGACCTTGTCTCTGAATAAAAATACAAAATAGGGCTGAGGATGTGGCTCAGTGGTAGAGTGCCCCTGAATTTAATCCCTGGTACCTCCCCCCTCAAAAAAGATCATAGAGCTAGGGATGTGGTTCAGTAGGTAGAGTGCTAGCCTAGCTGTGTGGGGACCTGAGTTTGATCCCTACACCACACACATACACAGACACACACACACACAGACACACACACACACACACCCAATGATATATCATCATCAAGTTAGTTTCATTCCAGAGATTGAAGGAAGTTTCATTATACACAAATTGAAACGTAATACATCACACATTAGAATTAAGGATAAAAATGACACAATTGAGTTATTAGTTGCAGAAGAAATTTTTGAAATATTAAACATCCTTCATGATAAAAGTCCATAATAAATCAGGTATAGAGGGATCATATTTCAAAATAGTAGGCATTACAGATGACAAACCCAAAGCCAATATCATATTGAATGCGGAACAACTGAAAACACTTCTTCTAAGATATGGAACAAAAAAATAAAATATAGGCCACTCTCACTATTCATGATAATAATCTAGATTGTCTACTTGATTAGATTTAAGGGTGCCCAGGATTGAGAAACCGTGTCTACGAAAGTGTTTCCACAGGCATTAGTATGTGGGACAGCAAACTAGCTCACAAGCTGCTAATTCTGAGTGGGTCCCAGAAGAGGAGAAGGCTTTGGCAGTTCTGGCACTGTGTCATATAATCCAGCAAACCCAATGATAATTGAAGTGTTAGTGGCAGATAGTGATGCTATGTGGAGTCTTTGGTAGGCCCCTGAAGGAGAATCAGGGGAAGCTGTTGGAATTTTGGAGTAAGACTCTGGAGTCATCTGAAGAAAACTACTCTTCCTTTGAGAAATAGCTCATGTCTCTGGACCTTAGTAGAAACTAAATATTTCACTATGAGTTATTAAGTTATCACACAACTTGAGCTGCCCATCATGAACTGAGTGTTATTCCACTAACCAAGTCACAAAGATGTATATAAACAGTAGCAATCCATCACCAAATGGAAGTGCAAATATATGACTGAGCTTGAATGGGTACCAAAGGTACAAGAAAACTACATGAAGAAGTAACCCAAATGCCTATTGTTCTTACTCCTGCCACAATGCCTCTGTTCCTCAGCATGAATCTATGGCTTCATGGGGTATATATACCCAATGATCAGTTGGCAGAGGAAGAGAGGACTATAACCTGGCTTACAGATGGTTCTGCATGATATGCAGATACCATACAAATCTGTAGCTCTATAGTCCCTTCAGGCTGTGCACCTGGTTGTACATATTGCTTGGAAGAAAAAAATGGCCTAATGTGCAACTACATAGTGGTTTCTGGGATGTAGCCAATGGTTTGGCTTGATGGTCAGGGACTTGGAAAGAACATGATTGGAAAATTGGTGACAAAGACATTTGGGGAAGAGTTTTAAAGATAGACCTCTCCAAGTGGGTGAAGGATATGAAGATATTTGTGTCCCATATAAAGGTTCACTGAAAGGTGACCTTGGCAGAAAAGGACTTTAATAATGAAGTGGATAAGATGACCTTGGATGGAACTCGAGCTCTTTCCTCAGTCACCCCTGTTATTGCCCAATGAACTCATGAAAAAAGCACCCAAGGGCTGGGATTGTAGCTCAGCAGTTGAGCGCTCGCCTTGCATGGGCGAGACCCTGGCTTTTGATCCTCAGCACCACATAAAAATAAACAAATAAAGGTATTGTGTCCAACTACAACTAAAAAAAATAAATTAAATTAAAATTAAATAAAAAATTTTAAAAAGTGGCCATAGTGGCAGGGGTGGACGTTATGAATGGGCTTAGCAACATGGGCTTCCTTCCATTCACCAAGGCTGATTTGGCTATAGCTACTGCAGAGTGTCCACTGTCCTAGCAGCAGAGACTGACATTGACCACTGATATGGCATCATTCCCCAGTTGATTATATTAGGCCACTCCCATCATGGAAAGGGCAGCACTTTGTCCTTACTGGAATAGGCACTTATTCTGGGTGTGGGTTTGCCTTCTCTGTACATAATAATTTTGCCCAAACTACCATTGTACACTTACAGAATGCTATATTCATAATCACAGTATTCCACAAAGTACTGCTTTCAAACAAAGAACTTACTTCACAGCCTAAGAAATATGACAATGGGCTGATGCTCATAGGATACACTGGTACTACCAGATTGCCACCAGTCCTAAAGCAGCTGGTTTGTCAGAATAATGGAACAGCTCTTTGAAGATGCAGTTATAGCACCAGCTAAGTGTAAACATCTTACAGTATATGCTCTAAATCAGTATCTAATATATGACACTGTTTCTTCCATATCTAGAATTCACAGTTCCAGGAATCAAGGGGTAGAAATGAGAATGGTACCATTCACCATTACTCCTAATGACCTTCAAAAGCAAGTTTTCCTTCCTGTCCCCATGACCTTATGCTCTGCTAGCCTGAACATCTTGATTCCAGAGGGCAGGGGGTGCTTCTACCAGGAGACACAACAATGATTCCACTGAGCTGGAAGTTAAGACTATCCCCTGTGTCCACTTTGGGCTCCTCATATCTCTGAGGAGGCAAAGAAAGGAGTTATAGTGTAGAGTACGGTGACTGATCCAGATTTATCAAGGGGAAACTGGACTGTTACTCAACAATGGTTGTAAGGAAGAATATGCTTGTAGTGCAGGAAATCCCTTAGGGCTATTAGTATTACCACATCTATTAGTATTACCACATCGTGTTATTTAGGTCAACAGGAAGGGACAATAGCCCAGTCCAGGAAGGATGACAAATGACCCAGACCTTTCAGAAATAAAGTGTGGGTCATTTTTCCAGCAAAGAACCATGACCTGTTAAAAGAAGAGGGAATACAGAATTGGTAGCAGTAGAAGATAATTATAAATACCTGCTACAGTTATGTAACTGGTAACAGAAATCAAGACTATAATTATCATATTTCTTTCATATTTTGTTAAAAATATGTTTGTGCATATATACACATATATTAAGTGGATTTGTTTCCTTTCTTCTCTTATTCCTTTATTATATAGCATCATTGATTGTTTTAATGTTAGTACTTAAGTCTTGTCTTTATTATACTATTTAAATTGTGAAGTGTCAGAGTAAGATTCACTCATAAACTTTGCTTTCTTTTCTGGGGAAGCAATTATTGCATTTTTTGGTTGTATGCAGCAGTTATACCATATCAAATAGAATTATAACCTTATTATTGTGTTTACTTGGAGATTAAGTAAAATTTAAAGAGATATGATTGGGTATCAAGTTGACAAATGATGGACTTGTGTGGGTTAATCTGGATTATCAATTTGATTACATCAAGAGACACCTAGGATTAAGAGACTTTTGATTATATCTAGAAGGGTGTTTCCAAAGACACTGGCATGGGAAGAAAACAAAATTAGACTCACTCTGGATGCTGATGGCACTGTCCAACAGGTTGGGGGCTCAGACTGAACAAAAAGAGAAGAAAGAAGAAGCCACAGTGGATGTAAGCGCAATTCTTCCCTAGCAAGTGCATCTACTGCTACCACCATCACCCATGGATGTTGAACTCTAGCTTCTTCACCATTACAATGTGAATTATCACTAGCTATTTTCCAGGAAATTTATAGGACTTCAGTCTTAGACTGGGGCTGCATCATTGGTCCCTCTTGTTTTGAGGCTCCAGATTTTTGGACTGAGTCACTACTGCTTCCTCTGGCTCTCCAGTGAGCAGAAGTCATCATGAGACTATTCAGTTTCTGATCATATAAGCCACCCTAATTATATATGATATATACAAATAATTATACATGTAGAATGCGTGTGTATATGTATGTGTGTGTGTATATATATATGTGTATATATATATAATGTGTATATATATATATATTTATATAATGTATATATATATATTCATATATTCTGTTGGTTCTCTCCCTTTATAGAATGCTGACTAAAGAATCATTCTTATTCAACATAGTACTAGAAATTCTAGCCAAAGCAATTAGGCAAGACAAAGAAAAGGGATACAAAGAGGAAAGTAGAAAATTAAATTATGATTATATGATTCTTCATTTAGAAAAACCTTAAAGACTCCATTGAAAGAATCTTAAAACTGATAAATTCAGCAAAGTAGGCAAAATCAACATACAAAAATCATTAGCTTTTCTATAAACTAATGTGTTAAGTCAACTTTTTGGCAGTGTGACCAAAATACCTAACAAAAACAAATTAGACAAAAAAGTTTACTTTTGGGCTCACAGTTTCAAGGTTCAGTCCAGAGTTGAACAACTCCATTGACCTGGCCTGAGATAAGGAAGAACATCATGGCAAAAGGTCATGGTCAGGAAAGCTGCTCAGCTCACAGCAGCTAGGAGCAGAGAGACTGAAAGCAACAAGTCAGGGACAAAACACAATCCCTAAAGCCATACCCCCCAAGTGACCTACTTCCTCCAGCCATGCCCACCTGCTCATAGTTACCACCCAGTTAGTCGGTTTAAATTACTAATCCATCAAATGAGTTAATCCACTGATTTGGTTCCAGTTCTCATAATCCACTCATTTAACTTTGAAACATTCCTGCATTGTCTAACACATGAACTTTTTGAGGGATACCTCATATCTAAACCATAATAAGCAACAATTAACTTATTGAGAAATAAATCAACAAAAGCAATCTATTCACAATAACTTTTTTAAAATCTATGAATAAAACTAACCAAAGAGATGAAAAACCTCTATATTGAAAATTAAAAAACACTGAAGAAAGAAATTCTAGAAGCCACTAGAAGGTGAAAAGATATCCATGTTCATGATTTGATGTTGGTAAAATGGCCACAGTACCCAAAGTGATCTACAGGTTAACTATAATCCCCATCAAAATATCAATGACATTCTTCACAGAACTAGGAAAAAAATTCATATGAAAGCTTAAAATATCCAAAGCAATCCTGAACACGCTGGAGGCATTATAATATCTGATTTTAAAAATAATGTGGATGCATATATTAAAATCAACATGGTATTGGTATAAAAATAAACATGTAAACCAGAATAGAGGATCCAGAAATAAACCCATGTACCCACAATAAACTGATTCTTGACAAAGCTGCCCCAAAATATACATTGGCAAAAAGACAAATTCTTCAACAAATGATGCTGTGAAAACTGGTATCCACATGAAGAGGATTGAAACTAGACTCCTATCTCTCACTCTGTACAAAATCCAACAAAAAAATGGATGAAAGACCCTATGTAATATTTGAAACTTCTTGAAAAAAATATAGGAGTAACATTCCAAGATACTGGCACAGACAACAATATCCATAATAGGAGTCTAATTTTGAGAAACAAAAGCAAGAGTGGACACATGGGATTATATCAAATTAAAAGCTTCCTTTCAGAAAAAAAAAATTAGTGGACTGTAGACACAACCTATAATGTGGGAGAAAACCTGCCAGCTATTCATCTGATAGAAGATTAACATCCAGAATATATAGAAAGCTCAAAAAGCTTAACAACAAAAGAGAGTACAATTTTTTAAAAAAAATGGGCAAACGATCTGGACACTTCCTAAAAGAAAAAACATAAGTGGCCAACAAATATATGAAAAAAAAATGTTCAATACCTTTAGCTATCAGGGAAATGCAAATCAAAACTACATTTGATAATCTTTCTCACCCCCATCAGTATGGCTACTATCCAGAAAACAAACTAAAACAAATGCTGGTCATAATGTGGAGGAAAAACTCCTTATACTACTGAGGGGCATGCAAATTATTCTAGATACTACGGAAAAACTTCATGCAGGTTCCTCAAGAAACTAAAAATGGAAATGCAATATGATGTAGCTATTTCTCTTGGGAATATATCTGAAGGATATAAATATCTTTTGCATATATATACACACACACACACACACACACACACACATACATACATACATACACACAAGAGATACCTGCATTTATTCATGTTTACTGGGGTAATATTCACAATAGCTAATGTATGAAATCAGCCTAGATGCTCAGTAGATGAACAGATAAATAAAATATGGTATATATACATAATGAGGCATTAGTTAGCCATAACTAAGAATGAAATCTAACATAAATATGACATAAATAAAAGTGTCATCTTTAGAAAAATGGATAGAACTGGAGATCATCATGTTAAGCAGATAAGCCAGATCCAGACATGTAAAACATGTCCCCCCCAATATGTGGAAACTAAAAAGAAAGATTAAAAACAAAAAAAAATATTTAGGGAGGGAAGGGAGGGAGTGGAGAAGTAGGGGAGGCAAGAGAAGGCAGAAGGTAGACATGATAAAGATACTATATACGTATGTATGTAAATGGTGCAGTGAAACCCATTAATTCAATAAAAATCTTAATAATTATACTAAAAATAAAATTGGGGGTAGATAATGAAAGTTTAACTACAGATAAAAATTATAATTGTGTCAAAAGTGACTGAGGAGTGAAGTTGCAAATGAAATGGAAATATCAAAGCCTTGCAGATAACACATTATTGTGTATTAACTGCTGTAGGTAAAAAGGAAAGGGAAGAAATGATAACAGTAAAAAGTGGAGCTCATACTTGTCTTTGAGAATCACTAATAAGATGGCAGATAACAAAATGATAGCCCTGGACATGGATAAAAAACAATTTATTCAAACATATTCATTGTCAATTTTTAAAAATTTGGACAATCTGGATATCCTGCCTTTTTAAAAATTTCCCCAGAGGTACTAGGTTAAACCACACACAATTACTGATGATATTCAACAGTTACTGAATTGTCAATTACAGATGGTTCATTAATACAATGCTTAATGCCATTAACCACTGCTTAATGCCAAAAATAATCATTTGTGAATTAGTTCTTGGATTCTCTATGTAAAACATAATTAGGGTCTAATGAAAAATAAATCCTGGCTAATCTGGGAAAAAATCAGTTCATTATTTTTAACCACAAATATTGTTTAAGAAGTGAAGAAAAATGAATATTTACATAAATGATCCTAATCAGGATAAGCTTTCAGATGTAAAACATTAGTCATCTATAATTACTGTATATAAAAGTTGATAAAAAGAAATGTTTTGCTTCTAAAAGAGGATAATACACTGCTAGGAAGAAAAATTATATATTTCCTTTTTTATTGGTTGTGCAAAACATTACAAAGCTCTTGACATATCATATTTCATACATTAGATTCAAGTGGGTTATAAACTCCCATTTTTACCCCAAATACAGATTGCAGAATCACATCAGTTACATAGCCACATTATATATTTCCTTAAAACAATAAATGATCTATATAAAAAGAATATACCAGTTATGATCCTTCTAAGAATTTGCATGTAATTATACAAAGCAATGACATTTGCTTGGTTTAATGCCTTCTAAAAAAGAGAAACCTTACCTCTTTTAGATAAAATTTGGCATTATATATATTTTTTCATTTATCTAAACTGAGAAGTATATAATCCAAACTAAGTAGCAAAGGATGAGGATGAATGAGTAGTAATATTTAATGTTTTATGCATTATTCCCATATCACTCTGGGATACTCTCATGTAGCTTAAAAGCAAAACCAAGACCTCATATATACCTAATTGGGCCATATTTCTAAGTCACTAAAGCATTCAAAGAAAGATTAAAAGAGGTTAAAACTCGCCAGCATAGTGGCACACACCCACAATCCCTGCAACCTGGAGACTGAGCCAGGAAGATTGCAAATTCCAGTCCAGCCTCATCAACTAAGTGAAGCCCTCAGCTTATCTCAAAATAAAAAAAAATTAAATTAAATTAAAAAAGCAGGGGAGGTAGCTCAATTGTAGAGTGTCTCTGGATTCAATCTCCAGTACCAAAAAAAGAAAAGGAAGGAAAGAAGGAAAGGAGGGAAGGAGGGTGGACAGGGAGGAAGGAAGATTATAACTTGAATAAAACCTGAGCAACTACCTTCTCATCTTTATCTTCTGTAAGGTCACACTTCTGGCTCTCTTATCTTCTTATACCATTATTGTGGTTATTCTGAGCCAAGCAAAAAATTTTAGTATAGGAATTACCTACCTAAGAACTACTGGAAAGCTGGGCATGGTGGTACATGACTATAATCCCAGCAGCTTGGGAAGCTGAGGCAGAGGGATCGCAAATACAAAGCCAGTCTTAGCAAAAGCAAGGCACTAAGCAACTCAGTGAGATCCTGTCTCTAAATAAAATATAAAATAGGGCTGAGGATGTGACTCAGTGGTTAAGTGCCCCTGAGTTCAATCCCTGGTTTAAAAAAAAAAAAAAAAAGAACTACCAGAGAACAGAGAGAGCCACACAGGCAAATAATGTATGAGGTAAGTATATCTCTATTGTAGGTTTTAAGGAAAAAGATTGTATCTATTCCCTCTTTCATACTTGGAGAAACAGGGGGTTAGTAAAGAACTTGAGAAAAGTGATCCTCAGACTCAAACAGTACTTATTCTAGTTTCTCATACAAAGGAGGAAATCACATAGGTTTTGATACCAAACTGTAATGGAGAGTATGTAATGACCTGAATGTTCTCATTGAAGTAGGAGACTGCTACTTCAATGATATAATATTTGAGATTATAATATTTGAGATTATATCCAAATCTCTTTTTGTCGTAGGGCATGATTAATACCCACTCTTCATTCCTTACATTTTTTAGAATTCATCTTGATCACCATTATCTGCATGAGAATTTTGATGATATAGCCCTAATTCTAAGATGAATATAACTGTAAAATATATGGAATTTGATTTAAAAGTTATACTTTTCACACAGACGTGCTTATAGCAATTCTGAGGCTACTGTCCATACATCCTGGAACTGAACAAATGAGCAAATACAATAACAATGTTGGGAGACATGATTTTTGCTATTCAAAAAGACAAGTACAGATACTGAATTTGAAAAAATTAGGAAGAGTCTTGTGGAGTTTGATCGGAATTAGAAGTGTCAGCATACAAAATAGACATAGATATATCAGTAGATATTGATGTATGATTGTATAATTGTGTGTCTATACATTATAAAATTGACCTATTTAATAATTAATTCTACATCTACATATTTATTTATGCTGAGATGACTTAGGTAGTGCTGGAAATTGAACGCAGGGATACTCTACCATGGGCTAAATACCCACTCCTTTTTATTTTAAGTCAGGGTCTCACTAAGTTATCCAGGCTGGCCTTCAACTTGTGATTCTCCTGTCTCAGCTTCCCAAATATACGCATTATCATACCTGGTTCCAAATCTGTTTTTAAATGCTATTTTCTACTAACAGGAAGCACAGTTCCTTGGAGAAACCACTGATTCTAGAATTGGGGCAGGAAAATAAGATGATCATGCAACATTTTGTTATGCCATAAATTAAGGAAGTGGCCATAGAATGAATGGGGCATTTCCAAAAGAGTAGGAACCAGCTCAAAAGGACTCAAATCCTAGGACAACTTGAGCATTAAAATAATGATAGGGTTTGATTATAACTCATTCAATAAAATAAAAATTCATGAGTTGATACTGATAAAAAATATAGAAAAATAAGAAGGGAGAATTTTTCGTATGTACTGTGGCAACTAATAAATATAGAAGGATGACACAGTTTTTAAAAATCACCATTTTGCAACTGTCATAGGCAAGAGGCATCAAGTGAATGTAAACTAGTGAATGAAAGTGTGAAAAAAACAAGATCATACATAGTCTCAAAGTATCTACCCCCCAAATTGCTTATTAATTCAAAAAAACAAAATAGTGAAATTATAGAAGAGATACCTGGTAGACATTATCTTAACCAACATTATATTAGTGGGAACAAACTGACATAATGTGCTTCCTGATAGGATGCATGGGAGGACACAACATTACTTCTGTAGTATTCCTGCTTAAGCGTAACTTGAATTTAATCATGGAGAAACATCATATAATTCCAAATCAAGAGACAGTCTACAAAAGGCCTGAACTATTAAAAAAAAAAGTCCATATTATAAAAGACAAAGGCTAGAAACTGTCTCATATGAATGTAGACTAAAGAAACATAAAATTAAATATGCCACAATCTACTAGACTCTAAATTATACAGTAATATGCTTTCAATATCATATTTAAATATACAGTTCTTATATTTTTACAATTGTAACTATGACTATGTAAGAAAATGTTCTTAGGAAGAGTTAGGTATTTAGGGATAAAGGTGAATGATGTCTATAACTTACTTTCAAACAGACCATAAAAAAGTAATGCATATTAAATTCTAAAGTTCGGTTTTCTTCAAACTGAATAAGTTCCATTATTTTAGTCATTTAAATTTACATGAGACAAAAGAATTCAAAGAGTTGCTTAGTTTATGAAGAAATTTGGCAAGTTAAAAAAAGGTATTTGTAGATTTAATTCATTCTATTTAATAAAAATTAATGAGTACCTATCCATATGAATTTTATAATCAAAGTAATTCTACTGGAGAAGGAAAACATCCATGTAAATAAGTATAACATAAAAGAAGCATAATTTAAGTACCAAAATGAAGTATAAGAAAGCACTAAAGGAATGTTGAGAGGGAGTTATTAATTCATATCACTATATTAGCCAAATTTAACATTTATAATTTACTAGTCACGGTACTTAGTGCTTAATTCATGGAAAATATCAATAATCCTATAAGACATATTACTATTATTATTCCATTCTATAAATGAGGCAACTGAAGCATAGAAAAGTTAATATCTAGCTAAGTGGCTGCAGAGCTAGTTTTCAAATTCAGGCAAGTTGATACCATGATAGAAGGCTTAATGAAGGAAGCAGCATTTGAATTGACCCTTAAAAGATGCTTCTACTTTCAGCCAGCAAGAAAAGCCGAAAAGACAATACTCAAGGCTGCTAGAAAAATAAAAGTGAGGATATGGAAATATTACAAATAAATTGTATAAAAGAAACTGAACAGTTAAGGGAGGGTATGTAAGATGTGAGGAGAGAAGCAGGGAGCAGATTGAATAGATTCAAAATTAGATTACACAGCCTTTGTCAGTAAAGGGAATGATTATTAAAGGGAATAATATGCAACAAATTTTTCATGTAGTTCAATAGATTTAGTAGAAGGAAGGTCTTTGAGACATCCACATGAACCAAGTATCAACAAAATTTTATTACAATAAAATCTGTCCTAAAAGTTAGTATAAGAACATAAGTAATGTGTTCTTGTAACATTCATAGTGATCCTCCATGACCTAATATAATAATTTTATTTCACAAAGATCCTACCATCATGCAATGTTTGATATTGCCAGATCTGAAAACAGCAAATCTAAAATGCTACAACACTGCTAGAGTTTAACGAAGTCTACAGCTTTTTAGGAAACATTAAATGAAATGTGCATAAGCATGTAGCTCTGCATTTCAGTTTATTCCTTGTCATAATATTTATGAAAACAGGATGATCCAATTAAAGGAATACAATAATATATTCAATGAACTCTTACAAACAAACCAGAAAAATGACTGGCATGAATGCTTAATGTTAGATATTCTTGAAATGGCAGTTGACATATGATTGCTCTTATTAATAATAGAAAATACTTTGATTCTATGGTTAGTTAGGCATAAAGAAAAAATGTAACATTTAGAAAATTTTTCATTTCTTAATAAATATAAACATTGATGAAAGTCTGCTTTTTATTTCACTTATTTTTTTTGGTGCTAGGGACTGAACCCAAGTCCTCATGGATTGTAACTACATGCTCTATCATTTAGTTATACCCCTAGTCTGAAAGCCTGAATTTTTTTATTTAGTAAACTGTAAGTTTATCAAAATTTATACCATAACCAAACAGTATATAAACAAAATCCAATTGCAAGTTATCATAAAAATATCTAAGTTTTTGAATGTTAAAAATCATTTATAATTAAAATACTAACAAATTCATTGGCGATATGTTTGTACATAATTACTAAAAGACAAAAGAATATCTCTTTCATTTTTATAAAATATCCTTGAAGCACAGAACTTAATTCCCCAACATAAACTTCTTCTATTCTTTAAGAATTCTAATTATTTATTTGATCAAAAAATAGAATTTATTTATAAGATGGAAAGTATTAGGTAATATCACAGACGAGAAGAATGTGAAAAGAGAAGGCAAACTACTTCAAAGAACATTTTAAAATCAAAAGTTATATGTAGTTAAATATAAAACTTATAAAAAGGTGAATAACCAAAGAAATAGTTCTTTGAACTAGTCTCAATTTTACCCTTTAAAAAAAAAGCACTTTAAATGGTATATGAAATTCAACAAGTATCTTTTATATGTTTAACTTGGTTTCTAAGATTAAAGGAAAACCATACAGTCTTTAAAAATGGTGAGAGGGTTTATAATTTGGTGAGAGGCTGAAAACTGGTATGATAATCTTGAACTGATATTGCAGCTGCCCTGAGAATATTTTCTAATAATTGGGAATGTAAATTTTAATAGCAGAGACAAAGAAGAAGCTAGTCCTTTATCCTTTGCTTGGTAAAGTGTTATAACTAATATCACAACACAAAAGCAAAAACCTTGAAAAGCTCTATTCCCTCTGAAAATTGTGCATTAAAAGTGCGGTACAACAACAAAGGAAAATGATAAAAGAAAATTTATCTATTTAAATCTCAGCTCCAGATAGAGTAGTTTAAAGAATTTGAAGCTGAAAAACTAATACTAAATGATCTTAAAGTTCTAATACTTTGAGAAGCCTGATATAACAAATAAATACAAACACTTTTTGTGGGAATTTACCCTTAACTCAAATCGTATAAAATCTTACAATTGAGATAACCCAAAACTGAATAAGACACCAGGAATAAAGTCAACAACAAAAACAAAAAAATCCAAATAGAATTAAACCACTATGAAGATCAATTATTAGAAAGAATAAATATACAATATAAAATCATAAAAAATGGGAAATTAAAAAATAAACAAGAAAAGGTTATCAAAAACAAATCAGCTGGAGACAGTGGCATAAAATATAATTTCAGCTACTTGGGAAGCTGAGACAGGAGGACTGCAAGTTGGAAGTCAGCCTAGGTAGAAACTTAATGAGACTTGTCTCAAGTTAAAAAGGGCTGAGAATGTAGTTCAGTGTTAAAGTGGGAATGTAAATTTTAAATTTTTGGGTTAAGTCTCCAGTATCACAAACAAACCAAATATAATTTCAAATAATAATATAATTATTTATCTAAATATCTATCAATAAGAAAACATTTTTCAAATAATATTTTGAGCAGCTGGGTAAAATGGATTATGGACTATTAGATGATCAATGAATTTTTATTAATTATTATTAAGTGCAATAATGGCATTCTGATTATTTGAGATGTCATTGTATTATTAACAAATGTACTAAAATATTACATATTACCTAGGATTTGTTTTAAAATATGCCAGCAAAGAAAAAAAAGGACTAAATGAAACAAATGTGGAAACTATAAAATCTGAATGATGTATATATAAAATTTTTATAATAAAAATAATATTAAAACAACAGTATAACCAGAATATTAGATACAGACAAAGTGAGAAGTAGAAAACTGGAAGATGGATCTGAAGAGAGCATCCAGATTATGAGAAAAACTTAAAAGGAAAAACAACAACAACCCAAAAAAAACTCACCTTCCTTTGGACTCACTGCTGCAGGAAGACCATTCCAGTCAAGGGTCCAAGTAGGGCAAGGG
This sequence comes from Ictidomys tridecemlineatus, assembly GCF_052094955.1. Lineage (NCBI taxonomy): Eukaryota > Metazoa > Chordata > Mammalia > Rodentia > Sciuridae > Ictidomys > Ictidomys tridecemlineatus. The sequence continues at coordinate 97,737,933 of NC_135485.1, forward strand.
TGGGGAGAAAACATCACTTCAATGCCGTTTTCCTAGAAAAGGAAATAGGCTCTTTCCAAATTAATGAATCATGTTATGTTTTTAAAGACCAGATTTCTATTTTCTATACTGGAACACTACTAGCAATAATCATTGGATCTTTCACCAAATATTTAGTTATGTAAAAAACTACATGTTGGGGCTTTTTGATATCATAGTTACTTTCCTATCATTTTATGTTGAGATAATAAAAAGTAATGATATTTCAAATAATGTGTCATCATTATAAATATATATGTAAAGATAAAAATATTTTAATACCTGAGAAACACACATAATTAATAAGCTATCATAAATCCATCGAATATCATGGAGAAAAGTTATTTGAGGATAAAACTTTATCAAAAAACAATCTACAAGAAAAAAAATCCACACAGAAAATATAAAAAAACTAGCTTTGCATTATGTCCATCAAAAGGTCTATTTTTTAAATTTATTCTGATTTGTTATACATGACGGCAGAATGCAATTCATTTCATATTAGACATACAGAGCACAATTTTTCAAGACTTTGATGGTACACAAAGTATTTTCAAACCATTCATGTCTTATACATGTACTTAGGGTAATAATGTCTTACTCATTCCACCATCATTCCTACCCGCTTTCCCATTCCTTTCCCTCCCGCACTTTTGCCCTATATAAAGTTCCTCCATTCCTTCAATGCTCCCCCACCAATTCAATTATAAATCAGCATCCTCATATCAAAGAAAACATTGGGCCTTTAGTTTTAGCATTATATTCTCTAACTTCATCCATTTACCTGCAAATGACATGATTTTATTCTCTTTTAATGCTGAGTAATTTTCCATTGTATATATACCAAAGTTTCCCGATCCATTCATCTACTGAAAACTGTCCAACATATAAGCTCCATTTTAAAGTACCAAAAAATATCCACCATATCTGTCTTTTATAAGGGACAATAATGCCTCTAGAAAAGGATTCCTCTGGTTTAACGAACTGGATCCCAACATTTTTAAGGAGGACCACTTTTAAAAACAGTAATTTTTTTTTCAGGTTCCTTTCTATGTTGGAAGTTGTACATTTATTATTTGATCTAGAGATACTGGCATGACATACACATGGATTTGCAGACCCTGCCAATCATATTCTAGGTTCACATCCCACCATTGTTCAAGGTATTTTTATCTCTAGAAAAACCCTACTAAAAGAAAGATTTAAGGCAGACATGGTAGTGAATGCCTATAGATGCAGCACTTGGAAGGCTGAGGCAGAAAGATAGACTGAACCCATGAACTGAGGCCAAGCTGGGCAGCATAATGAGACCCTGTCTCAAAATTTAACAACAAAAATGAAGGAAGGAAAAGAAAATTAAGTTCTTAGAATTCAACAGTAACCCCTTTATATCAGTTAATTAATGAGATTAATGTCCATTATGAAATTGGCTGTTTGAGTCTCAAAGGAAACAGTATAAAGATCCTTTGTTAAAACTAGAGATATCACTGTAAGTCTAGACATCTAGAGTGCTCATTTGCTTATAGAAATAAAAACACATCTCTGACAACTTTCTTCTAAATCCTTAATGTTAGTTACACTGAACTTGTTATTCCTCATTTCTATCATACAAGTATGTTGAGAAACTACTTATATCCCATAAAATTTACTCTTTCAAAACATACAATTCAATACTAAGATTCACAGTTGTATAGCCATTAACCCTATCTAGTTTTAGAACCTTTTTATCATCCTCCCCAACAGCCTTATACCCACACACTCAAGAGATGAACCAAAGATCCCTCAGCAGTTTAACCCATCTGATCAAGCACATCAAATTCTGGATATGCCTCAATAATTTTTAAAATCAACTATATACCTACCCAGATATGGTATATAGCCAGGTGGTACACACCTGCAATTCAGTTACTCAGGAGGCTGAGGCAGAGGATTACAAATTTCATGCAAGCCTGTGCAATTTAGTGAGACCCTGTCTCAAAATAAAAAATAAAAGGGGCTGGATATTGCTCAGTGGTAGAACATTCCTAGATTTAATTCCCAGTACTACAAAATAAACAAATAAATAAAACCAGCTATTTAATCACAATTCATTGTTTTATCAGTAGGCTATAGAGTTTGGCTGAAGAACAACAGACCTGGTGTCACTACTATAAAGTTTTCTTCTTCATTTCTAAATCAGTAAACTTTCTTTTCCCTAGAGAACTCAAAATACTTGCTGAAAAGAAAACTAGGAAAATATAATGAGAATTTTTCCAGCGAAACTCAGAACAAATAAATTATATCAGAAAAATTATATTTTAAAAAATATTCAAATAGTCTATTAAAGACAAAACACTTTTTCAGAGCATTTCATATCGTTTCATATCAAAAGATAGGGGGAAAAACCCTATTGGTAAAAACTTTATAATTAGTAAAATAATGCCCTAAAGAGAGAAATATATATCATATGTGTTCCTTTTATATGTATAACAAAAGCATTAATAAAACCAAAAAATAAAGTAAAAAGAAAATTTAAACAATTCCAAAATCATAAATTTAGATAAAAACTTGATAAATAAATTGAGAAATTTATCTTTATATTTCTTTAATTTCAAAGTACCATCTCAAAATTAAAAAGACCAAGGCCAAAACCTTGCAATAGAAAAACATCTGGTTAAAACAACACACTTGACCAGATATGATACTACATTGTTCCATGTCCCAAATATTAAAGAAACGTTTTAAGAAATACATTTTAAAATTTATATAAATGGGACTGATTTGGATCTAAAGATACATAATATTAAAAATCTTCAATTTTAGTAAATTTTTAATTTAGTGCTTAAATGCAAAAGACTAGCAGAAATATTAATCAGTAAAAAAGTAAAGTAAGATTGCTATAAATAAAATTTATAAGAAAAATTATGTTAATAAAAGATTAGCAGTCAGGGTAGAATGCTCAGCAACAATATCACATGGAATTTTGCAAAGAAAATTTTAACAGTTTAATTACCATTAATTTGGTCATAGTTGGTCTTGGTCCTCCTATAAATAAAGAATCATTTTGCTCCTCCACACCTGGGACCTCAGTTAAATTCAGATGTTGTTCACCTGAAGTAGTCAACAACTCTGGAAAATGGAGAAACTGGATCCCACACTTAGAAGCTGCTGTTTTTACTCTTGGCACTTCCTGAATCCTCTGGTACCAAGCTGCAAGCAGTGGAAATTCTATCAGCTTCTCAGAACATTTCTTGCATATAATTGCCTAGGTAGGAAAAGGATAAGACACATTATTATGTATTTCTGTTTATAGCAGCTGTATTGAGGTAACTTTACAGATCATAAAATTCACACATTTTAAGGATACAGTTCAAGCAATCCATTTTAGTAAATGGGGTATTTTTGTTTTTGCTTATCCATTCACTAATTGATGTATACTTGCATATTTCTAGTTCCTGGCTATTACGAACAATGCCACTATACATAGGTGTATACCAGTGTTTGTATAGAAAGTTTTTGACTTCTTAAGAATAGATAATTCAGAAACAACTTTCTAGGTTATATAGTAACTGTACATTTAACTTTTAAATAAACCATTGAATTATTCTCCATGGTGGCCATACCATTTTATACTATCACTAGCAATGCACTGAGATTCCAATTTCTTTACATTTTGCCAATTATTGACATTGTGAGTCATTATTATCTATTTTTTTTAGAGAGAGAGAGAGAGAGAGAGAGAGAGAGAGAGAGAGAGAATTTTTTAATATTTATTTTTTAGTTCTCGGTGGACACAACATCTTTGTTTGTATGTGGTGCTAAGGATCGAACCCAGGCCGCACGCATGCCAGGCGAGCGTGCTACCTCTTGAGCCACATCCCCAGCCCCATTATTATCTTATCCATTCTTGTGAGTATATAGTTATATCTCACTGTGACTTTCATTTGTATTTCCCTATGATTAAATATGCTGAGTTTATTCTCCATTTGTATATTTTCTTTGGCGATGCCTTATATGTTTTTATCATTCATTTTGTAATATAAGAATTGGAATAACTCAACAGTAAGGAAATGAAAAGCTCAATTTAAAATGAGCAAAAGTCTGAACAGACAGCTTACTAAAACATATACACAGATGCCAACAAAACATATGAAAAATGCTAACTTGCATGTCATTAGAGAATTGCATATTAAAACAAGGAGGTATTACCACGTATTTGTTATGGTTTAGATATTAAGTGTCTCCCAAAAGCTCATGTGTGAGACAATGCAAGGAGATTTAGAGATGAAATGATTTGATTATGTGAGCTTTAACCCAATCAGTGAATTGGTCCCCTGACAGGTGTTATATAGGTAGGGTGTGGATGGAGGAGATGGGTGTGCCTTTGGGGTTTATATTTTGTGTTTTGTTGAGTAAAGGTGGGAGTAAAACTGGGGCTTTAAGGAAGTTGTACTTGTTAAAAACATTGCCAATATGTAATACTAGAATAAATAAAAATCTAGAACACTGATTACACCAAATGATAGTGAGGATATGGAACATTAGAAATTCTCCTTCTATGCTGAGATACAGATTGTAATATACTGTCATGACTTATAAAGACAGTTTGGCAGTTTCTTATAAAATGAAATATACTGTTACTTTCAATCTATCAGTCATGCTCTAGAGTTGAAAATTATGTTGACAGCTTATAATAGCTATATTCATAATTCTCAAGAAGAGATATCAATGAAAAAATGAAGTATCATCTCAATCTAATTAGAATATTTATCATCAAAAAGACAAAAAATAAAAAATCATAGTGATAATTCTGAAAAAGGGAAACTCTTACACACTGCTAGTGGCAATGTGAATTAGTACACCTATTATGAAAACCAGTATGGAGATTCCTCAGAAAACTAAAAGTAGACCTACCATATGATCTAGCACTTCCACTACTGAGTATATATCCAAAAGAGATGTAATCATTATACAAAAAAGATACTTGCTCCCCCATTTTTATGACAGTACTATTTGCAATAGTCAAAATATGGAATCAATCTAGATGCCCTTCAATAGATGCATAAAGAAAATGTGGGGGCTAGGGTTGTGACTCAGAGGAAGAGCACTTGCCTAGCATGTGTGAGGCACTGAGTTCGATCTCCTGCACTACACAAAAATTAACTAAAGGTATTGTGTCCACCTAAAACTAAAGAATAAATTTAAAAATAAAAGAAAGAAAATGTGATATATTTCCACAATGGAATAATATTCAGCCACAAAAGAATGAATTCTGTCATTTACAACATGGATGGAAGGTCATTATACTAAGTGAAACAAGACTGCTATGTGTTCTTACTCATTTGTGGAAACTAACAAGTCAACTTGTAGAGGATGGAATGGAATAGAGGCAGAAGGGAGGAAAGATAAAAAGAAGTCACTTCGGGGCAACAAAAGCACAGGGTAATCACTTCTGATTCTTCTTTAGCACAGTAGGGTAATAAATGAAACAACCTATTATATATTTCAAAATGACTAAAAAAGAATAATATATCTAACACATAAAAATGATTAATGGTTGAAGATGTAAATGCTTGTAACCCTAATGTGCTTATGACATATTGTACATATAAGTTGAATTACCATAATTTATCCCATAAATATATACAAATTAAAAGTAATTAAGATTTAACAATAAGATACTTGCTAAGGACATTAAAGTAAAATAATAAAAAATAAAATTATAAATGTTTAGAAATGGAAAAAGTAACTATAGTAGTCCCCCCATTATGTGTGATTTTTATTTTCAAAGTTTCAGCTATCCAGTTCAAAAATACTATGTGGAATATTCCAGAAATAAATAATGCATAAGTTTTAAATGACATGCCTTTCTGAGTAGCATGATATAATCTCATGCTACCCTATTCACACTTGCTCTGGATGTAAATTATTCCTTTGTTCAGCATATCTACACTGAATGTGTTACCAGTTCATTGGTCACTTAGTAACTACCTTATTTACCAGATCCACTATCACAGTATTGCAGTGCTTATGCTCAAAAGTGATTCTTACTTAACAATATCCCCAAAGTACAATAGCTGTGTTCCTGGCAATTTGGATATGCCAACGAAGCCATAAAGTGCTTTCTTTCAGTGAAAGTGCAAAAGTTCTAGATCTAATAAGGAAAAGAAAACAGTAATGCTCCGGTTGCTAAGACCTAAGGTCAGAAGAAATCAACTCATGAATTGTGAAGGAGGAAAAAGAAATTTGTGCTAATTTTCCTGTTGCACATCAAATTGCAAAAGTTATGGCCGTGATGCATGATAAAGAGCTTAAAGACGGAAAAGCTTTAAATTTATGTATGTGTATATGGGGTAAAAGTATATATAGGATATGGTACTATCCATGGTTACCATCCACTAATGGTCTTGAAGCATATCTCCTGTAGGTAAAGCAGCACAACTATAGCACTATTCAGATGATATTTTTATAACGCAGTATGTAAATAAGGTTTTAATTCATTTAAGTTAGGAAATGTGAAGCTCTTACTCCTTATCCAAATTAATATTATTTTGTTTTCTTTTTGTCATATGCTTTCTCCCTAGCACTACTACCAAATCAATTTCTTCCCTCTTTGAGACCGCTGAATTTGTTTCCATATAAACAGTTAAACTGTCAAAAACAGATTATGACTTATGATTATGAACAAATACATGAGTAAAAAGGTCAAGTCACAGAAAATCTCTACAAATATATCTAGAAATTGGTTTGAGGGCAAGAGTCAGAAAGATTAATAAAAAATCACATTAAATGTATTCTTCTATATTTTAACAGGACTTAAAATAAGCAGCAGTTGTTTATAAGGATATAGACTATCTCTAACTCTCATTGAGTACTATAAGCACTTAAAACACTGCCTTGCAAATAATAGTAACTCTGTTGAGCAAAGAACAAATAATCAAGGGTTGATTTATTTTCTTTAGATAATTCCTTAAGTTAGTGTTTTTCAAATTGCTGTTTATGATCCATTGGGAGGTTGTCAAATCAACAACCAATGAACAGTGTTTGTGTTTTCTTAGGTACTTATTTACTTTTGTGATGCTGGGGATCAAGCCCAGACCTTTGTGTATGCTAAACATGTGTTCTACCACTGAGCTATACTCCTAGCTTTACTTATGAAATAACTTACTACAAGATGTATACTCTGATATTTTACATTTAATGTTTTTGTAAACATCTTATGGGAATTAGGGACCCGGCTAGTGGTAGAGTGCTTGGCTAGCATGTGGGAGGCCTTGGGTTTGATCCTCAGCACCAACAGGAAAAAAAAAAAAAGTTATTTTGTAAGTATTTATGAGCATAAGCATATATTAAGGATATGCATTTATTTTTTTACTCAATCACTTCATAAACATATTATTTACTGTGAGTTAAAGTAAAAAAAGTTTGAAAAATAATGTCTTAATGGCACTCTGGGAGCCAAAAGTTTATAATTCCAGAATTCTCAATTACCTCAAAATAGATTAGGTGCTAAGAGAACTGAGTTTAATACATGACAAATCAGTTAGATCAGAAATGCTTTCTTTTCCTCATCTTTCTTTTACTCATCAGTGACTTATTATTATTTGTTAAATGTATGTGGTATCTTTCTCTCTTTTTGAAAATAAATTCTGATTGGATAACAATAATTCACACTTAAAAGAATGGAGGGGCTGGAGCTATAGCTCAGTGGCAAAGTGCTTGCCAACCATGCAGGAGATCCTGGTTTGATCCCAGTATCCCTCTCCCACACACATAATTGCAGTTTCACTCTGCCTGACTGGTTGCCTAATTTAATCCATATGCCAGGGCACACTTATTAATATTCAGACAATTAGGAGACACTGAAACATATTCAGTAGACTTAAGAAGACATCTTTAAAGAGGTGACACTAATAAAAATGGTATGAAATGAAAATGTGTTCCTCCCCCCTCAAAAAACAAAATCAACAACCAAAAAAAATCCCAAAGTTATCAGTTTTCTAAAATCAAAATCATTACAAATATCACAGAGCTCCTTAAAGACAAGAAAATAAATAAAATTTATTCTTAAAACATGGTTAAAACACTTATTGCTGACAAGAGCTTAAAATGAAACTCTAAGTGACTTTGTAGATAATTGTATTAAGGAGCAGGAAAAAAAATGTGTTTGAATAAAAAGAAAACCAAAGATGTCACACATCTATATAAAACACCTCCTTTGCATTCTTTTCTAATCATATATACATATAATATATTGTGTTTATTTTACACCATTTTCCTCACTCATGCCTACTCTTTTGAAAATATGATATACACAGCTCAAAAATGTTTAGGAAAAACAGGGTAAACAGGGAAAAAAAAAGTAACCAACCTATTAAATGGAAATATAACCCCAGTTCTCTACTTTTTACTTACAAAAAGATCTAATGGTAGTCCCCAACTTCCTTAATAAGACTCCAATAGCGCAAGAATTAATATCAATAATCAATAAATGGAATGGATTCAAACTAAAAATCTCTCAGCAAAAGAAACAATCAGTGAGGTGAATAGAGAGTCTACAATTTGGGAACAAATTTTTACCACACACACATCAAATAGAGCACTAATCTCTAGGATATGTAAAAAACTCAAAATCTTAACACTAAAAAGCCAAATAACCCAATCAATAAATGGGCCAAGGACCTGAACAGACACTTCTCAGAAGAGGACATATAATCAATCAACAAATATATGAAAAAATGTTCATCATCTCTAGCAACTAGAGAAATGCAAATCAAAACTACTCTAAGATTTCATCTCACAGTCAGAATGGCAGCTATTATGAAGACAAACAACAATATGTGTTAGTGAGGATGTGGGGGGAAAAGGCACACTCATACACTGCTGGTGGGATTACAAATTGGTGCAGCCAATGTGGAAAGCAGTATGGAGATTCCTTGGAAAACTGGGAATGGAATCATCATTTGACCCAGCCATCCCACTCCTCGGACTATACACAAAAGACTTAAAAATAGCATACTACAGGGACACAGCCACATCAGTGTTTATAGCAGCACAATTCACAATAGCTAAACTGTGGAACCAAATTAGATGCCCTTCAGTAGATGAATGGATACAAAAAATGTGGCATATAAACACAATGGAATATTACTCAGCAATAAAAGATAATAAAATCATGGCATTTGCAGGTTAATGGATAGAGTTGGAGAAGATAATGCTAAGTGAAGATGGCCAATCTCAAAAAATCAAATGCCGAAAGTTTTCTCTGATTTAAGGATGCTGATTCATAATATGGCGGTGGGGGAGGGCATGGAAGGATTAGGTGAACTCTAGTTAGGGCAGAGAGGAAAAGGGGAGGGATAAAAAGGGAGAGGGCATGGAATTAGGAATGATGATGCAATGAGGTGGACATGTATGAAGACACAAATGGTGTGACTCTACTTTGTTTACAATCAGAGACACGAAAAACTGTGCTTTATATGTGTAATATGAATTATAATGCATTCTGCTGTCATATATAACAAATTAAAATTTTTAAAAAATGAAAAAAAAAGAACAAGTGGGTTAAAATTGAAAACTCCTAAAGATAGGAGAGGACAAGGTAGGTATATATTTATCACTAAATAAGTGGGATCCATTGTTTTTGCAATATGTCAACAAATAGATCCCCTTTTTGTTTCCAATTTTATGTCAATGAAGACATTGAAAGAGGTATTTATTATAGATATTTATGCTCAAAAATCAATTTTAAAAGAGGAATGATTTATTTGTGTTTTTTAACAAAGAAGCTTCAAAGTATTAAAAGTTAAAATATATATAATTAAATTAGGTGTTCAAATTACAAAATGATTTCTTAAAGTGGCAACTTCCCTGACTTATAGGAATAAAATAACCTTTCAAGTATTTCTATCCAAGTCTACCTGTTTAGTAGTAGCAAATAAAAAATAACTACACAATTTTCTGTATAACAGCAGGATTTTGCCCTAGAGTAGCTATTCATTGCTACTTCTCCCACATGCTTGATATACTATCTACTGGAGGATTCAGCAAATGAATTAAAGGGGGAAGGGCATAAAAAGTTCACTTTAACTTATTTCCTTATAAACTATTCCTAAAACTTCAAAGAGGAGAGAGTATTGTCAGGCTCCTGCTGTAAATACACACACACACACACACACACACACACACACACACACACACACACGCACACACAGTGGAATTCTATTCCACCATTAAAAAGAATGAAATTGTGGCATTTGCTGGTAAATGGATAGAAATGGAGAATAGCATAAGTGAGATTAGATAAACTCACAAACTAAAAACAGTCAAATGATTTCTCTCATGTGGAAAATAGAGAAAGGGGGAGAAAAGAGTACATAAAGAACCTATCAAATACAAATTAATAGATGAGTGAAAGGAAGTCTAGTAGAGGAAGGAACAGGGAGGGGTGGAGGAGGGAGGACAGGTGGGAAAAGGGGAATCATGTATAAGTTTGTTGAGGTGAACCCAACTATTATGTAACCATAATGCTCTAATAAAAAAAAATTAGAGAAAATGAAAAAAATAAAAAAGGAGAAAGAGGCATTTTCCTACCAATTTTGACTTCTGGTAATCCAAATCTTAACTTAGCAAAAATGACTCTGGCTGTTTTGTGTCTTTGACCTTATTCTTGAGGCTAAATAGCCTGAACTGGGTTCAGTTCTATAATTCCAATCCAAACCTAGTACCTTTATTACTGACCATAAACTTGATCATGATTTAATAATTTGGACTATGAATGGAGTCATTCATCTGAATGTGTGCTGACACAAGCACTTTGCTTGGCAATGTAGCCATTCTGAACTAAAATGATAAGTACATTACCCAGAGTGACATGAAGGAGGAAAATATAATAGAAACAACATCAAGGCTCTGGCAAAGAAATATGAATTCTTGAAGGAAAATGTGCAGATTCAAGAAAAATGAAAATATTTTGAGAATTAATTTAATATTATATTTCAAAAAAGAAATTAATCATATATACATATATATAAAAGGCTAAATGTACACATTTTCCCCTATTTTAACCTGACATGAAAGCAAACTATCACAGTATCAGATAAATTTACTCAGTAGTCAAGTACATGTCCTATTTGAGAACATCATGTCCATTAGGAATCTTTGGATTAAATTAATACTAAGATGAATGATATTTAAATGAAATGCAAACCTGCTGAAATGAATATGGCCATCTGGATGAGCTAAAATAATCTTTTGGTAGGTAATTCCTTTTTGTTTTATGGAGTTTAAAATCAAGTACTCAGGTCTCTTCCATTACCTCACTTTCTTTGTAGCACTGATATTTTTTATGAATATTATTTGTTTGTTTACTTGTTTATTTCTATCTTCCTCTACTAGAATATTAGCTATGTGAAGGCTGGGACCTTACTTAGCTTGTTTACCATTGTATTCTTAGTGTTAATGAAAGTGCTTGACATATACAATAGACTTCCAATAAATTCTAGAAAGAATGAATAATATGTCACTTTGATTCAATTCTTATGAAATTAAAAACAAACATTGTTATTCATAGAAGTCATAAATACTAAGTATTTCATAATATATGAAATGACTATTTTAATAACTAAAGTTGGTAATAAGAGGGGAGGAGTCAGGCATAAGAGGATCTAGAAATCATATGACTAGGAAAACAAAACAAAACATTGTCTTCCCTAGTTCTATGGATGCTGAATACATAAGATATTTGATATTTAAAATGCCTATCAACATTTAAACAGTTCCTGAATCTCTTTTACTTTTCATATTGTTTAATTCTGAGATAATTTTGGTTGCCATTACTGTTTTCCTTCAGTTTTGAAGAAAACAGAAATATTAAATAAGAAAACAATAGTTGATCCATATTACATAATTTAGTGAAGCACCACCCTTCAAATACACAGTTTTTCATTAGAAGTCTTTTTTGTTAGTTATTAGAGATATTTGAAGTGTTAGTAACAGAAAATGAGAATAATATATAATATTATATTATAATATATAATATCTGATTCTTTAGAAGTGGAAAGGGTGAAATGATTCAAAGAAAGAAAAATGCAGCTCTTAAGAATCAACTGGAAATAATCAAAAGGGATAAAGATGGACATTACATACTGCTCAAGGGAACCATACACAAACAAGACATAACAGTCATGAATATGTATGCCCCAAACAAAGGGGAAGCTATGTTCATCAAACAAATTCTTCTCAAGTTCAAGAGTCAAATTGATCACAACACAATAATTTTGGGTGACTTTAACACCTCTCTTACTACTGGTAGATCTTCCAAACAAAAATTGAATAAAGAAACTAGAACACAATAATATAATCAATAACAGACTTAACTGACATATATAGAATATTTCAACCTGCATCAAGCGATAACACTTTCTTCTCAGCAGCACATAGATCCTTCTCTAAAATAGATCATACAATATGCCACAAAGCAACTCTTGGCAAATACAAAAAAGTAGAGCTACTACCATGCATTTTATCAGGTTAAAATGGAATAATATTAAAAATCAATGACAAAATAAAAAATAACAATTACTCCAACATCTGGAGACTAAACAATATGCTACTTATTAACAATGGGTTGCAGAAGACATCAAGAAGGAGATTAAAAAATTCTTAGACATGAATGAGAACATAAACACAACATATCAATATCTCTGGGACACTATGAAAGTAGTACTAAGAGGAAAGTTCATTGCATGGAGTTCATTCCTTAAAAGAAGAAAAAGTCAACAAACGAATTACATCTCAGCCCTAGAAAAAGAACAAATCAACAGCAAAAGCAGTAGAAGGCAAGAAATAATCAAAATTAGAGCTGAGATCAATGAAATCGAAACAAAAGAAACAACTGAAACAATTGACAAAATAAAAAGTTGTTTTTTAGAAAAATAAATAAAATTGACAGACCCTTAGCTATGCTAATGAAGAGAAGGAGAGAGAAAACTCAAATTACCAGAATAAGTGATGAAAAAGATAATATCACAACAGACACTACAGAAATACAGAAGATAGTTAGAAATTATTTTGAAAACTTATACTCCGATAAAATAGAAGACTTTGAAGGCATCAACAAATTTCTTAAGTCATATGGTGTGCCCAGATTGAAACAGAAAGATATACACAATTTAAACAGACCAATATCAAATGATGAAATAGAAGATGCCATCAGAAGCCTTACAACCAAGAAAAGCCCAGGATCGTAAGAATAGACAGCCGAGTTCTACAAGACCTTTAAAGAAGAACTAATACCAATACTCTTCAATTTATTTCAGGAAATAGAAAAAGAGACAGCACTTCCAAACTCATTCTATGAGGCCAAAATCACCCTGATTCCAAAACCAGGCAAAGGCACATCAAAGAAAGAAAATGATCTCAAATGAACATAGACAGCAAAATTCTCAATAAAATTCTGAAAAATCGAACACACACAAAAAAAAAAAATCAAAAGATTGTGCACCATGATCAAGTGGGATTCATCCCGGGGATGCAAAGTTGGTTCAACATATGGAAACCAATAAATGTAATTCATCACATCAATACACTCAAAGATAAGAATCATATGTTCATCTCAATAGATGCAGAAAAAGCATTCAACAAAATATAGTCTCCCTTCAAAACACTAAAAAAACTAGGGATAATGGGAATATATCTCAACATCCTAAAGGCTATCTACGATAAGTGCCAAGCCAACATCATTCTAAATGGAGAAAAATTGAAGGTATTCACTCTAAAAACAAGAACAAGAAGGGATGCCTTATTTCACCACTTAACATAGTTGTTGAAATACTGGCCAGAGCAATTAGACAGATGAAAGAAATTAAAGGGATATGTATAGAAAAAGAAGAACTTAAATTAGCACTATTTGCTGACGATATGATTCTATACCTAGAAGACCCCAAAAACTCCACCAGAAAACTTCTAGAACCAGTAAATGAATTCAACAAAGTAGCAGGATATAAAATCAACACCCATAAATCAAAGGCATTTCTGTATATCAGTGACAAATCCTCTGAGAGGAAAATGAGGAAAACTACCCCATTTACAATTTTACAATAACCTCAAAAAAAAAAAAAAAAAAACAACTTGGGAATCAATTTAACGAAAGAGGTGAAAGATTTATACAATGAAAACTACAGAACCCTAAAGAAAGAAATCAAAGAAGACCTTAGAAGATGGAAAGATGGTACCTTGCTCTTGGATAGACAGAATTAATATTATCAAAATGACCAAACTTCCCAAAGCACTATACAGATTTAATGCAATTCCGATCAAAATCCCAGTAGCATTCCTCATAGAAATAGAAAAAGCAATCATAAAATTCATCTGGAAAAATAACAGACCTAGAATAGCTAAAGCAATCCTTAGCAGGAAGAATGAAGCAGGTGGCATCACTATAACAGACCTTAAACTATACTACAGAGCAAGAGTAACAAAAACAGCATGGTATTGGCACCAAAACAGACGATAGACCAATGGTACAGAATGGAGGACACAGAGACTAACCCACAAAATTACAATTATCTTCTTTTAGACAAAGTTGCCAAAAACATGCACTGGAGAAAATATATCCTCTTCAACAAATGGTGCTGGGAAAACTGGAAATCCATATGCAAAAAAATGAAATGAAACCCTTAACTCTCACCATGCACAAAACTCAACTCAAAGTGGGTCAAGGACCTAGGAATTAAACCAGAGACTGCATCCAATAGAAGAAAAAGTAGGCCCTAATCTTCATCATGTGTGACTAGGTTCCAACTTCCTTAATAAGACTACTATAGCTCAAGAATTACAACCAAGAATCAATAAATGGGATGGATTCAAACTAAAAAGTTTCTTCTCAGCAAAAGAAACAACTTGTGTGGTGAATAGAGAGCCTACATCTTGAGAGCAAATTTTTACCCCTCACACATCAGATAGAGCACTAATCTCTAGGGTATTAAAGAACTCAAAAAGCTAAGCACCAAAAAAACAAATAACCCAATCAATAAATGGGCCAAGGACCTGAACAGACACTTCTCAGAAGAGGATATATAATCAATCAACAAATATATGAAAAAATATTCATCATCTCTAGCAATCAGAGAAATGCACATCAAAAGTACTCTAAGATTTCATCTCACTCCAGTCAGCTATTATGAAGACAAACAACAATAAGTGTTAGCGAGGATGTTGGGGAAAAGGTACACTCATACATTGCTGGTGAGACTGCAAATTGGTGCAGCCAATATGGAAAGCACTATGGAGATTCCTTGGAAAACTGGGAATGGAACTACCATTTGACTCAGCTGTCTCTCTTCTTAGTCTATATCCAAAGACTTAAAAACAGCAAACACAGGGACACAGCCATATCAATGTTTATAGCAGCATAATTCACAATAGCTAAACTGTGGAACCAACCTAGATGCCCTTCAGTAGATGATGGATAAAAAAAAATGTGGCATATATACACAATGGGATATTACTCAGCAATAAAAGAGAATAAAATCATGACATTTGCAGGTAAATGGATGGCGTTGGAGAAGATAATGCTAAGTGAAGTTAGCCAATCCCAAAAAACAAATGCCAAATGTTTTCTCTGATATAAGGAGGCTGATTCATAGTGGGGTAGGGAGGGGGAACATGGAAGGAATAGAGGAACTCTGGATAGGGCAGAGGGGTGGGAGGGGCAAGGAGGGGCGGAGGGTTAGCAAGGATGGTGGAATGTGATGGACAATATTATCCAAAGTACATGTATGAAGACACGAATTTGGTGTGAACATACTTTATATACAACCAGAGATATGAAACATTGTGCTGTATATGTGTAATAAGAATTGTAATGTATTCCACTGTCATTTATTTTATTTTTTTTTAAAGAGAGAGTGAGAGAGGGGAGAGAGAGAGAGAGAGAGAATTTTTAATATTTATTTTTTAGTTCTCGGCGGACACAACATCTTTGTTGGTATGTGGTGTGAGCACGCTACCGCTTGAGCCACATCCCCAGCCCCCGCTGTCATTTATTTTTTTAAAAAAAATTATTTAAAATTTTTTTTTAAAAAAAGAACCAACTTGAAGATTGGAGCAAGCTAGCTTTCCATGTTCATTCTGATATATTTTCCACCCTATTATTTTTTACTCCAGAGAGGATAAAACATAGGTATAATAGAGATAAATACAGATACAGATAGATCTCTCTACTAGGAAAGAAAATGTTCCATCCATTTCTCCCACAACATAAAATAGCATTTAATCTTATAGAGAACTAAAAAATATACAAACAAGGATAAAATCTTTCTGATTTGATAATACCTGAAACAATGAGATTAATATTTTAGGTGATTACTTAATTATAAAATATAGCTGATAATTTTTTGTTTTTGTTTTTTTATGCAAGACCCCCTAATATTATAAGGTGATTACAACAATTTGAAATTCATGGTAACAATTACTACCATTATGGTAATTTGAAAGTCATAATAATTCATTCATTTTTCTTTTTATTGATTATATTAGAGTGTATGTGAGTTACAACTGTAACAACTACCTAAGATAATCAATCTAATAGGGAAAAGGTTTATTTTGTCTCAGTTTCAGATTTCAGATCATGGTTACTTCATCCTCTTAATTTGGGCCTGTGGTAACAGCTTATAACAGCAGGAGCCCATAGTAGAAGAGGCCTATTAACCTCATAGCAATCAGGAAGTAAAGAGAGACCCAAAGTGGCAGTGTTCCAACCCTTTAAAGGGCGTGCCCCCAGTAATGTAACTTCCTTCCATTAAGCTCCACATTCCTAAAGTTTCCACCCTTGGGGAAACCTGGGGAAGCCTTCAACACATGAGCCTTTTGGGGACTGTCAAGATCCAAATTACAACAAAGAGTTCTTATTATCTCCATTTTAAAGATAAAAAGAAATGGAGACAGATATTAACAATTTGCTCAGAACATAATGGTTAATAGAATTGGAATTCAAACTAAGCAGATTCATAGATTGAAACTCAAAGTAACAAACACTTTAGATAAAATCTTACCAAAAAATGATGGATACAGGGCATAAGCACGATATCTGCCAAAGTGAAGTAAAGCCCTTCTGCAAACACATGTTCCAGAGGTGGAAGGTCAGAGGCTTTTGCTTTCCTTATGTGAGAAGGCTCCCTGTTGGTAGTAACTGGTTCCTCCTGCACTCTGAGCTTGGAGAATGCCATGTTCAATTCCAGATTCTTGGATGAAGAGTCCAACTCTTCAGACGTTTCCTCTGTTTGGACCTTGCTCTTTGCTTTTCCCTTAGCAAGGGCAGGCTTAACTCCAGCAGTCCTCTGTTGTTTTAGCTTCTGCCTGCGGAGTTTGTCATCATTGTGCACTCTAACAGGTTCACTAAGCTTTTTCTCCAGCTGTAGTACTTCCATAGGTATAGTTGGGAGCTGGTCAGAAGACTCTCTGAGAAAATTCTCAATAGCCAATGGGATTGTGAGTTCACATAGCCTGGTCCACTGACTAACCTATAAAACAAAATAAGAAATGAAAGGATTCTTCATTCTCAATATAACTTGACAAAAATAACTCTTATTGAGAAATAACACTGGTTTAGATCATTTAAGTCTTGATGCAAATCATCCCTGGGCTATGTTTTATGCTTTATGGAGATATTAGTACAGTGCTTCAGACATGAAAAACATTAAACAAATGAAGGTTTTGCAAGGCTGTGTCCTCTTACTGAATAAGCATTACTTCCCAAAGTTTTAAAAACACATCTCCCCACACAAAAAACAAAACCAAAAGCACATGACTTCCAAAGCTCTACTACTTGAGCTCCTGTTTATACATAAATATTTCCTTTAAAAATTCTCTAAGTAGGCAAAAGGGATGTGGCTCAGTGGTAGACTTTGCCTGATACAGCAAAACAGAAAAATAAATAAAATTAAATTAAAATAAAATACATAATCCTCAATGTAACTGAAATAAAGAATAAAAACAAGTTATTCTCTTTAAAAATGTCTTCAAGCTTCATAAATTAAATCCAAATTCTTATTTTTCAATACCTCAGTGTAATACTGACATACATAAAGGATTACTTTATTTCATTGGTTCTCTGGGTTTATAAATAAATTTTATTCCTAACTGAAAGTGAAAATAAATGGTCAAGTGAATATGTTATTATCACTGTGTAGTTTTAAATAACAAGAGACCTTATACTTACTTCAGCGCAGGCTTTCAAACAAGTCTTTTTAAAACCCAGAAGTTCCAAAATTTCCTTCCTTGAAGGGTCTGCTTCATATGATTTCTGGATAATGTGTCTTAGTACAACAGCAAGTCCTGCTCTACAAAAGTTGTCTGGTCGTTCTACCACCGCAGGTAAACAGCAATTCTGGACTATTGGTGGGAGCTCCTCCTTTGAGATAACCTGAATTTCAACATCCTGAAACACCACATCTCTAAGTAGATCAATATCTGTACTTTCTCTGGTGAGGACTAAGTAAACTTTAAATATTTTGCAGTCACAGTATGATAACAAGAATAAAGTCACAGCTGTATGAAGAGGAAAGATGCATCCTTCTGTCTGGTGAGAAAAGTCCAGGTATAGATATTCTTCTGTAAGACTTTTCTTAATGCCTTTCATTTTCTTCATTCATTGGGCCACCTAAAGCATAAATTGAAGTAATTAAAGGCCTTGAATAGAATTTGATAATTCAGAAGCTAAAATTTAAAAAATGAATGTTTTAAATCAGTAAGACTTTGTGAAGTTATATGTGTCTCTCAAGACTGAAATAATGTCTTCCAAAAGAAAACTTTCCCCCAACTTGTGAAATTAACTAGTCTCAGAACACAGTTTTTAACTTCTTAATTTCTCTTTTTCTTTACATCCTCATAACTAATTATTAGCAGATCTATCTTCTGAGTACATTTAGGATCTAATTATTTCACAGCATTTCCATTGCTTCCACTGTGACCCCAGTCATTACCACCTTTTATGAATTACAACAAATGCTTCCTATCTTTGCTTTACATCTTACCTCCCCTCTATTGTCAAAACAGCAGCCAAAGTGATTGTTTAAAATGAAGTATTGCCATTACTCAGTTCAAACCCTCCAGTGTCTTCCAAGTATACGGGTAGAAGATCCAAAGTTCCTACAGTGGTCTAAAAGATCTCCTTTCATGTGTTCTTTGTTCTTCTTATTAACTTTCCTCATTGCTCACTGCTCCAACCAAAGTAAATTGTTATTTCCTACAAAAACTCTGGGAGCATCTCCTACTTTGGGGCCTTTGCATTTGTTGTTTCCAGAATCTAGAACACTCCCTTAAGGTATTTCTCAAAGGCACTGCTTAGGGAGACCTTCCTTGGCTACTCTTTTTGATATTGTAAATCCTAATCCTATTCTCCCTGAAAACAGAAAATTTCTATGCTTTAATTTTCTCCATAGCACTTATCACAATTATAGCATACTGTTTATTTGGTGTCTCCTAACTAGAATAATCCATGAGAGTAGATATTTTGTTTTGTTAACCACTATGCCTGAAGCAGGGACTACTATATATTTATGTATAATAAAGAAGTATTTGTTGAATGAATGCATGGATAAGTACATACATAGGGTGTTTTAAAGATGCATACATACAAACTTGAGGTCAAATTATTTCTTTAAGAGTTCTGTCAATTATCAAGATTTCTTGAGTCATAAATTTTCTGGATCCAGCATCTTCCATGTTCTAATACATAAACAGTGATTCCAAAACTGACACTAGATGGTGCTCTTTAAAACCACTGGTCACACAAGAATGTAAAAGGAAAATGGCATATAGAAGGAAAAAAAATTGTTTTGTTTTAAAGCCTTAAAAAGTACACATGCAACTTTATCATTTAAGTGCATTTGAAATGTTAGTGTACCCTTAATTTTAGAAAACCTTCAAATTTTCGTTTAATACTCTATATTCCTCTGGATTTTTGTTATTGTTGTTGATCAAAAGCATGAGTCATCACTGTTTAATTAATTTTCTTGGTTCAACTATATTTTTCCTTCTATGAAAGAGTTTATAATCCATTATAGCAAAGAAATGTAGTGAAGTACCCACTTATAAAACTTTTTGGTAACATAAATACTGTTATTTTGTTGTTGTTGTTGTTGTTGAAACATAGAGATCTGTACCATGGTTACTTTATTAAAGGATTATCTGCAAAGCTGGGCACAATGGTACATGCCTATAATTCCAGGAACTCTGAAGATTTAGGTAGGAGGATTACAAGTTTCAGGCTACTCTCCAGCAACTTAGAAGCTCAGCAACTTAGTGAGATCCTGTCTCAAAATAAAAAATTAAAAGGACTGTGATGTTGTTCAGTGGTAAAGTATTCCTGCCTGGTTTAAATCCCCAGAACCACCCCCCCCCCCAAAAAAAAGGAAGAAAGAAAGAAAAAAAAGATTATTTAAGAATAATCATTTTTTAACCCGGGGAAACCACAATCCCCCCTAAGATTGATTTATTTATTTTATTTATTTTATTTTTTTTTGGTGGGGGAGCACCTAGAACTCATTTATTCAAAACAAAAGAGTAAAGGATATTTATTAAAGTTAACATTCACAGGTAAAAACAACCAACTGTACTTTCTAGGAAATCTCTTTGAGGAGTTTACCCTAGAAATTTACAGCTGATTAATTTGTCAATCCTCTTGAATTATTCTCCTGACAGTGGACTATAACGAAAATACCTAAGTGCTTTAAGAAGGTAGATTTAAAGGAAACATGATCAATTACCTCATTTATTTAGCAGTATAAAAATAGTAACTATACAACTAGTCCTGCTAGTACTTTCTATTAAAAAAAAATAGCAGGTTATTTTAAAGCTTTTGAATTAAGATATGGAGATGGGGGATGGGAACATATTTATATTTGCCACTTTCTAAGGAACATAAAAAGTATGAAAATATTCTCTAAACTTTCTTCACTAAGAGCCCTTAATAAATATTAAATGTCACCAAAATAAAATAAAAATGCCTATGATGAAATCCAAACTTTGAGATACCCAAAGGAAAAGTACTGTGAATGGTGTATATAAATACATAATTTTTCAATATAGATGTTGCTATTTTATCTTGGGAGATTAAAATTTTTACCTAATCTTTTTTACCTAAAATTTTTACCTCTTAGAGCTAAAAACAAAACCCTCCTTGGGCAATTTCTCCCTATTATGGTTTTAAAATAAATCATAAATATTTAGTAAACCTGTACAAATTTTATATCTTTCTTTTTTGGGGGGAGGTGGTACAGGGATTGAACTCAGGGGCACTCAACCACTGAACCACGTCCCAAGCCCTATTTTGTCTCATTGCGTTGCTTAGCACCTTGATGTTGCTGAGACTTTCTTGCCTCAGCCTCCTGAGCTACTGGGATTACAGGAGTGTGCCAACTCGCCCAGCTACATAACTTTTGAAAACTTGCCCTGAGCCTTGAATTTTACAAAAAAAGAACATAGTTTTTGTTAGAAGTTCAAATACCACACACACACAAAAAAATTCATTTTCTCTTCTTTTTCTACCTTGAGAATTTCTAAGTTCATTAATTATATGTCATGAGCTTTAAGAAAGTAGGTACCATAGAAACAACTTCTGGGTCTCCAGGGCTTCTGGGAATGACTTGTGTTACACCATATTATATTTTGCCATGCACAGAGATAGTTTCATTTGCTCTTTCTCTGTAAGCACTCCTGAGAGGGAGTGAAAAAGCAGAAGACAAAACCACAAACTTCAGAAGCCAAACAGAGCTAATAATGTGTGCAGCTCTTCCCTGGACACACTAATGTGCTTGTATTTCTTGCAGAAAGAACAAATAACTAAAAAGAAAAAAATGAAGCATTAGATTCATTACTTCAGAATCAAGTTCAAATGGTTGCACTAATCACAGCTTTAAAATTTAGGCATTTAGACTTTATCTGCATTTTCAGTCTAATTAATAGACTTTGGTTTTGATCAATTAAAATGTTTCATATATAAAAATGGGAAATGAGTTTAGAGGTTTTTTTAAATATCAAATCTCCTTGCTACTTAATTCCAGGCATGTTTTCATGAAAATGTTTGTATGTGTGTATTTATGACAAAAAGGGAAGGAAAAGGAGAGAGGGAGAGAGGGAGAGAGGGAGAGAGGGGAGAGAGAGAGAGAGAGAGAGAGAGAGAGAGAGAGAGAGAGAGAGAGAGAGAAAGAGAGAGGGGGGGGAGAGAGAAGAAGAAGGAGGAGGAGGAGGAGGAGGAGGAGGAGGGAGAGAGAGAGGGAGGGGGAGGGAGAGAGAGAACAGTAAATACTGAAAATAAGCATGTTTCTCCATAAGCTGGAAAAAAAGTTCAAAAGTGTTGTGCTCAAAATCAAAACAAGCTCTTTGGCAACTAAATATTACATAATAAGTCATACACTATACAAGAACACCAAAAAGTTTGTTATGCAGCATATTATAAGCCAGTGATTTTTTTCATTAAAAAGGGAAATAATTGAATTTATAAGGGGAATTTTGAAAACACTCAGAATAGACATTTTTTTCTAATATAAATAGTACTATTAGGGGTGTGGCTGTAGCTCAGTGGTAGAGCACCTGCCTCACATGGGTAAGGCACTGGGTTGATCCTCAACACCACATAAAAAAAAAAATATTGTGTCCATATATAACTAAAAATTATTTTTTAAAAATAGTACTATTATATAAACTTAGAATTTTATAAATTGAAATCCATTGCAATTTTATTGAAGCAATAATTTAACCAAAGAGAAAATTATTAGAAATTTTGTTATTTTAAGTGAAGGTATTAGTCTCAATAACTCTTGAGAAAGATCTCTACTCTAAGGATGGCAAATTCGAGGCCAGCCTTAGCATCACAGTGAGACCCTGTCCCAAAATAAAAAATAAAATGGGTTCAGGATGTAGTTCAGTGATTAAGCATCTGTGGTTTTAATCCCTGGTACAAAAACCAAACCAAAACAAAACAAAACAAAAAACTCCATTCCAAAGGCTGGTTTATTGGGTTATTTGATGATTCTCAGTACTGGATTAAGTTTTGGGGTAGTTCCTTGCTGATTTCTTTTACTGGATACTTCTCAGACCTGTCAGTGACCCACAGCTCAGGGCTTTGCCCTCTATACTCAATCTTTTGATTACTGGATTTCAAATTTTTGATCATGCCACACAATACGAAATGAATTTTATAATATCACTATGCACAGAATAAAAATGAAACAAAAATGTCATGAAAAAATACTTAACTTTACTACATGGGATAAATCTGTTATTTTTAGTTCATACTTTTTCTTTCTTTTAAAATGCTATTAATTCAATAAATTGATTTCATGAGCCATTAATGGGATACAATTCATACTATGACATCACTGTTCTAGGTAATCTCCAGTGCCAGTTTTAAATATCATCTGACTCCCATATATTTATACCACAGCCATATCCTCTCCTCTGAACTCACTCCTATATCCTATTTGACATCACCACCTGGATATTTTTCCAAACCTATTCCTTTTTCCTTATTGATCCTGTTTTTGGTCAAATGAAATCCTGCTCAACTGTTTTTTCCTCTCATACCCTGACATGTCTACCTTTGAAATAGACTAAATTTAATTTCTCATTGCCTCTCTCATTACAAATCTAAGTCATCACCTAGTCTTAAAAGTACTACTAAAAAAAAAAAAAAAGCCTATTAACAACCCCCCTCAGCCCCATTCTCCACATAATATTGTACTCTCCAACAAGTCAGAGTGATCCTTTAAAAATATAAATTAGTTCACGACCCTGCCCAAAACTACCCAATGATTCCCCTGATACTTACAATAAAATCCAGAAGTCTCATATGGCCTATGGGGATTAATGAGATCCTACCTATCCTTTTCTGACCTCATCTACTATTCTTCCTCACCCCCTGTAAGGGTCCAGCGAAGAGGAAGAGACCACAAGAGACTGTCTTATGCAATAGCAGAAGGGAGGGTTTATTTGGAAACCAGCATGCTGGGGCTCAGAGCTCACTATAGCAAAGAGAGATAGAGCCCTGAGAACAGCTTAAGCAGAGCTTATATACTTTCCTTGGAGAGGGCAGGGAGAGAAGTTACATTTTGTAGTTTGGCAGTTGGGGACAGCTCATTCTGGGAAAAAGATTAGCAAACAGTTCACAGTTGGGGACAGCACATTCTGGGAACAAGATTAGCAAACAGTTATTAAGATTTCAACAGTGTTTTGTTAAGCATATAGAAAAACGGAGTGACAAGTACCTATTTTATTAACCTTTCACCCCTTTCAACAATAGTTTTTGCTGTTCTTGGAAGATGTCAGGAACACTTCAACTTGAGAATTTTTGTACTTGCTATTCCCTTTGCTCAGAATGCTTCTGTCCAAGATACTCACTTTCTTCATCTCATCAATTTCTCTGCATAAGAATTATCTCAAAATAAGCAGTCTCTCCTGACTACCTGAATGGAAAAATCTCTCCCAATCACTTGCTAGCTTCTTATCCAGCTTTTTTTTTTCCTTTGTAGCACCTATTACCTGACACATCTCCAATACTTAATAGTGCTCAAATTTTAGTTCAGGGAATGAATAAGGAATGAATATACAAATTAATGGCAATAATTACTACCTTGAGAATACTCGATTGAGAAATTCATTCTTGGTAAATACAAGCCTCATTCTTTATGATGCCCTCTTTCAAATTCATCTGTTTAAAGGATAAAGGCAAATTAATAAGAAAAAAAACCAAGATCACCTTTGTGAGCAGATTCACAAAAAGTATAACTGGAATACACCCAAACTTCTGAATAAACTATAAAAAATTTTGTTATATTGATATTTAGGCAAAAGAAGTAAGAATCTAAAGTAGATTCTATATACTTATCTAGCAAGTACAACATTTATATAATAAGAATTATAAAATAATGGATAAGAGCCCAGACACTTGGCCAAACTCTATTCTGGTTCTTAGTACCTATAAAACTTTTCTTCACCTTCATTTTCTCTTTATAAGAATACTAATAACAGTACCTATCATATATTGTGCTATGAGAACAAAACAATGACTGTCACATAGTAAGTCTCTAAATTCCAGCTATTATTATTCTCTATGTTTTTCTCAAGTGCTGGTCAAAACCAGACCCTTGCACTGACTTTATTGAAATACACAAATGTAGAGGCACAAAAATCCAAATTTTGCTTTACATTCCAAAATTTCTTCTAGGAAAAGTAGGGAATATTACATATTTTTTCCATCAAATACTGGAAAAACTTGGTAACTGAGGCTAAAAGTCAGGGAGTCATAAAATGGTACACTAGAAATGGGAAACTCTTTAAGTCCACATATTAACCAACAATATTGTAAAATATAAGTAGTTTGACCCAATTTACAAGTATTAAAAAATACTTGTTTTAAAGATTAAAATTTAAACCTGTGTAAATTCTCTCATGTCAAATTGCTCAGCTTTTTGAATAATTAGAACTTAATTCATATTTTATACCTTTTATAAACAGCACTATTTGTTTTCAAATTCTATCATATTTTATTACAATGATACAAGTCTTTAAAAAAAAAAAGAAGAAACAAAAAGCTTAGTTCTCCAAAGATAGACAATGCTAATTACCTTAATATTAAAGAACAAGGAAAATGAAATCTGAACTTTTCCAGCATTTATTACATTACATAAAGAGGAGACAGGAGATAGTTAAGTTCTAAAGGATAAATCCTATGATTAAAATTAACTGCTTTCTTATCTGGGCTAGAACTTCAAAAATAATTTTAAACTAAAAAAGAACTTACTATAACCCTAGTCATAAAAGTAACTTTGCAATCTCTCTGGAGAAGCAGGGTATCATCTGTTGCCATGGTGTCAATTCTGGCAGCTAAGCTTGACCTCATAATTAACAGGGATCCCCAGCATGAGATACTTAAAAGATTAGAAATATTAGCAAGCCCGACACAAAAATTACTGAATTTTTACAACAAACAATACCTGTTCTTGTTATGATCTACATAGTTTAAAACCCTGCATTCCAAGTACTAATCATAACAGAATTCAGTAGGCTACCCTGAATACTTACAGATAAAAACACGTATACCAGGTACCTGTGCATATTGACAGATATGTCAGTTGGCTACCTTCATGGGTAACCTCAGAACTTGTTAGTTGCAAGGCCTGCTAAATTGTTGCTAATAGAAAGGCAAATTGGATATTAAGTATTCTTATTTCACATAGGCCACTATATAAAAGTTACAAAGTAAAATATGTTTAAAACAAAACTCAATGGGCCCATTCCTACAGAAATTCAAGTTTGGGCTTTGTTTCAAGTAGGGAAAACACATAGGAGTGTAAATAAAATAATAAACTAATAAAACAGTTCTCAAATCTCAGACTTTGTCAGTCTTGTTCTTGAAGAGTTAGGCTTCTTAATATGATGTCTTCAGGTATAACTCAAACACAATTTCAAGTAACAGATATGCTTAGGGCAATCATATCAGTAGCATATACTTTCCCCCAGGAGTTAAGAAAATATAGCTTAATGTCTAATTTATTAAATATGACAGCAAATCACTCAGTTGTGTTTTAATATTAGTTTATTTTCATAATATCTAAATGACCATATTTACATGTTTAAAATTATCATATCATTAGTTCTTGCAAGCTTTTGCATTTTCTATTGTAAACATTTTCTCCAGATGAGCTTTAAAAACACAGAAATTATTCATTTATTCTTTATCAATAATTTAGAACGAGATATACTAAGTGCTACCATTCATTCGAGAATTTATGATAAGGAATAAGATCTTGGCATTAAGAATAAAGAGAGGGAAAAAAGTCACCTAAACCCAAAAACCAGGTAGGAAGTGAAATGGGAAGTACATGTATGAGAAAACATTTTTGAAGCCAGAGTAACTTTTATGCATGTTAATCAAATTTTCTATATAAGTTAATAACCAAAGAGAAACATTGCTTTGATAGTGTGACATGAATAAATGTCCTAAAATGATGCATATCGTGTGGAGTAACTATTAAATAGTATTCACTTCCTCCAATCAGGAAGAGCTGCAATGGAAAACTAAGCGACAAAAGTTAAAAGCATGATCCAAGAAGTCTTGTAACTACACTTAACAGCAAACGGCCCCGCAAACCCCAACAACTGGAAGTTGCTCCAGACCTCAATCAGTAAAGAATAGGTGAGAACTGGTTGTGGGAAACAGGACACCGCAAAAAAAAAAAAAAAAAAAAAAAAAAAAAAAAAGATGCTAAAGGGAACAAACCCCTCCACCTGCGCACCCTCACGAATTGTGGCCAGAAAGTCTGAGGTTTACTCAGGGTTGAAGAGACTTCGGAACAATGATTTCAAGTCCTTGCCCTTCCCACCCTTTCCGCGCATCCTCAACCCTGTCAACTCCTACTGCAAGAAAGGTGATTAAGGGGTCGAGGGGGCCGAGTGAGCCAGCCGCTAGAGCGCCCTCTTTACCTGGTCGCAGAGGCGCGGCCAGGCAGGGAGGGTGCGTGAGTGTGTCGGCGACACCTGCCGCCTGCGCCTTTCCGCCCGGCCAGAGCCGGGATGCCGATGCTACTTCTGCGAGCCACGGCCCGCCTCGCTTCCAGAGAGAAGAAAGAACAACAACAGGCAAGACGTCTAGAATACCCGCGCCACCCGTCATTCATAATCCGGCGGACCGGAAGCCGATGGGTTACGTCACTTCCTTCTGTCTCACTGCCAAACGTTTCCCTCGCCTCTTCTGCGGGAACCTTTGTTTTACCTCTTTCGGAGCCGGCTGGTGCGCGGACCGGTTCGAAAGAAGCTACCGGGAACGGACCGAGTGGCGGGGCGGAGCGGTGAGTTATGACGAGGGACTTGCTCCCAGATGCCTCTGGGAGGCTCGAGACCCCCGCGAGGGGCGTGTGGGAGCTCTGTGTGGTCTTGGTGTTCTTGCTTAGTTAGGGTAAACCTCGTAATTTGCTGGTGGAAGCGTGCCCCAGCCTGATCGCTTTCCCCTTGGAGAGAGCACTACTGCCTCCTCCGAGGGTGTTGTGGACTAGGGACCCAGCTCAAGGGATTAAGTCCTTGGTACTGTGTCTTGGTCCTTAGAGGTTTATAGTGACCTCTCTGTACAGCTCTTTAATCATCATCTGGTTCCCGTGTCAAGGACCTTCCCCGTGCTAGGCCCTCGGTGTGTTTTGCTTGATCAAAGGATTGACATTCGTTTTTTACTTGTCTCCTGCTGTTTTTCAGCTTCTCTACAGTTTGACTAATTTTGGATTCGGGGCCTTTTTCGCCTGTCCTGCGTTTCCAGACGTGTCTCTGAGGCGTTAATGTAATTCAAGGCTGAGTACTCCGTGGAGGAATGTAAGGGAGCATCTTTAAAAGAATATTTATCGAAAAGGATTGCAAAAGCGTTGCAAAGACATAAACAGAAAGGTTTCCCAGACCCGTCGTGAGATAGTAGCTGTATTATTGCATTCTGCATGAATTGAGTCATTTTTGTTTATCTTGTGCACATGCAGATGATCAACTTTGAGCTGATTCTGAGATTATCATGTAGGCTGAAAAATGAGGTCTAGGAAATAACATTTATATTTATAACTACCCAATTTTGATTGGACAAACCCAGAAAAAAATGACATTTAAGCAAAAATCTATTTCTTTGATTCAATAAAAATGTAAAAGCACCCATTAAATTGCAAGAACAGAGAAATAACTGAACAAAAAATCCCTTCTCTGGTGAAGTTTACCCTTCATTGACATTAATGAATTTAAGCCAAGTGAAGGGTTAGGAAAACAGCCTTGTAGATAAGAACATTGTACAAGTTCCTAGTCATACAAGAGGCAGGTTTTGTTTTGTTTTGTTAACATTTGGTTTTGTTGGAGGCTGGAGTTTCTTTTTTACCTTTTGCTGAAGTGACCTGGGAATGATTAGAATTATGTAGGAGAGAGAAGATGGTTATACTTTGCTTTGATCACTTAATCTAATAATTCTATATCCTTTCTTTTGTGATAATTTACAAAGAAGCAAAAAAAAATAGTTAAAAAAAAGTACTCAGTTATACAGGGATAATAACACCTGTGTGAAAAAGAATGTGGCTCAAGGTAGACAGTCCTGGCACCATGAAAAAGTATCAAAAGATACCTTAGAAAAGAAACTATTAAAAGAATTTGGGGTGGAAAAACACAGCAGATTCCAGAGTCTTCATGAGAAGTAATATTTGAACTGGGTATTGATAGGATGTGGAAGTTAAATAGATAAAAAGCTTTCCAGGCAGAAAAAAAAAATAGTATTGGCTCTGCTGTAAGGAATTTCTGGGTCTAAAGAATGGAGGTCCTATATGTCAGTTAATGAATTGTCTTCTAAATGCCAGGCCAAGAAATTTGGGCTCTATTTTGAAGGCAATGGGAAAGCTTAATTTTTCAGACAAAAATAAGAAAAAGAAAGCTGCATTTCATAAAAATTAATATGGCAAATATTGAAGTTAAGGAGAATAACTAGATTATTGGTATAATACAACTAAGCTAATTTAGACCTGAGTTTTAGTAGCAGCAGTACAACTGAAAAACAACACATTCTGAGTCAGAACCTACAGGATAGGCCAGCTTATAGTTTTGGATATAAGGAATAGGAAAAACTCAATGAGAGAAAGATTTAGACCTCAGACCTCATTAACAGAGAGTTATATCATTTACTGAAATAGAGTACAAGTTAAGGAACTTTTGGGAGAGATATTCATAATATCAATTTTAGTTTTAACTGGGTTTGAGATACCAATAGGGCATCTAGGTAAGCATGTCTGCTAAGTAACTGGGCATATGAAGTTCCAGTTTAAGAGAGATTAGAGTGAAGGAAAGACATATGAAATAATCTGGAGATGATAGTTAAAACATAATATCTATAAAATTTTCCAAAGAATAATTTGGTAACAGAAATAAAGTAGCTAAGGATATAATACTTGGGCAATACTAAGAGCAGTAGAAATGAGGCAATGAGCCACAAAAATAAGTAGTTAGAGGTACAAGTGGAAAAACCAAAACAAACAAACAAACAAAAAAAAAGAATATGACAGAACTTATAGTAGGAGAAACTTTTCTGAAAGAGAAAGTACCGAGCTTATATTTACTTGATCAGCATTTACCAAAGACCAGCTATTTGCCTGGCATTCTGGTAGACACGGAGATTACAGCAGTATGTAAAACCTATCCAACCCTCAGAAAATTCACATTCGATTAAGAAATATAGATATCATTTATATGATTAACACTGATGACTATTACCAATAAATATAGAAAGTTTGGGAGCCATACAATAGTAAGACTTCTAATTTTGTTGAGGAAATGAGCAGGAAAAAAAAAAACACCCTGAGACTTGAAGGACGACCAAAATGTGGTAAGGCAATCTTTCTACTAAAGCATTGAGATAAGAAAGGTTATGATATATTGGAGGACTTGAAATAAGTCATGTGGCTATAACAGAGTGAGAGTAGCCTGAAATAGAAGGTAACATTTAATAATTTTATATTTTGTGCCATATACTGTTGTAACTAATTTAAATGTAATACCAGATCATGTAAGGCATTAGAGATCTTGTTAAGAATCTTGTTCTTTAACTTTGGACCATGAGAAGTGATTAAAAGTATTTTTAAATAAATGAAATGAAAAAATTGAAAGGAGGACAAGAATGGTTATGGAGAGACCAGTTAGGCTATTGCACTAGGCCAGATAATAGATGATGATAAGTTGAGTTAGAATGGTAGTAGTAGGAATTGAAAAAGATAGATGGATTTGAGATATATTTAAGAGGTTTGGTGATTGAATTTGGGGGTAGGAGTTGAAGAAATGGAGGAATTCAATCTGATTCCCAGTTTTCATGCTGTTACAATGGGGTAAATATCATTTGAGAAAGGTAATACTAGAGGAAGAACTGATGAGAAGAAAAAGAGTGTATGAGAGGTTTTATTAGGAATATGTTCATTAGGAGGTCCCAGTGAAATAGCCAGGTCAAGCTGGCAATTGGATCTTGTAAGAGAGGCACAGTCTGGAGAAAGAAATTTAAAATCATTGGTAAAAGACCGTAGATCAAATGATCTAAGGTAGAAGCTGTCAAACTATAGAGTGGATCAGACTTGCCGAAGAGAGTTTAACACAGATTTCTAGGCCTCTCAGAAAAAAAATTTCAGTAGGTCTGGGAGTGGAGACCAGAAGTTTTCATTTCTAATATATTTCCAGGTGATGCCTATACTGCTGATCCAGAAAACATGTTTTTAAAGAAGGAGTAGACTAAGAATTCCAGAATCTAGCCTTGAGGATCTCATTTTTAATTGAAACAGGAGGAGCCTTTTAAAAAAGACTGAGAAAGAAGTAGAAGGGAAAAATTCTATTTATCATATTTGCTGAAAAATGACTTTGGTAAAAGCATTTTCATAGAATAGTGAAGCAAAGGTCAAATTGAAGAAATTGCAGTCCAAGTGGAAGGAATGAATAAAAAGTGCAAAAAATAGAGATGTTCTGAGGAAGTTTGCTAGAAGACAGGATAGGAAAGTCTCAAATAAATTTAAATGCCACTAGAAATAAAAAGTCATAAATAATAAAAATATTATAATTTATAGCTCAAGCCTCCAGAAAGTGTAAGAAAATATAGGATCCAAGTACAAGTGACATTGTGTAAAGAACCATCTCCTTTTCTATCAGGTGGAAAAGTGGAAAGGATGGGTGGCAGGAAGTTGGTTTAATTCCCAGTGATAGCTTCCGCTTTCTCTGTGAAATCCGTGAGGCTATCTACTGAAGTAGAGATGCACTTTTAAAGAAAATGGAAAATGTATAACTGGTATTTGCAGGAAATGGGAAAGGAGTTTATCAGGGAAACATGATAGGATTTATAAATTGTATTGAGGGCCAAGATGAAGTTGGTGACTCTGGAGATACAGAGTATATATGTATTCCTCTCAGCTATACTTAGAATTTTGGTGTAGACAGGGAGAAAATAACTGGGTGATGTCTACATGTAGGTAAAACTACAGGACACTGAGGCAAGGATGCTTACAGTGCTGACAGAGTTATTCAAAGGTTAGACCTTGCAATGTAATATGGATAGGATATAAAATAACATACTACATTAAATCAAAAAGGATAATAAGAAGTAGAGAAAAAGATCATTGCTTAGTGATGGAGATTTTTGTATTACTTATATACATTTGCTATAGAATGATCTAATAACTCATTCCTAGAATGATCTAATAACTCACTCTTACCAATACAACTGCTTTTATTTCCCTGGGTCATTGACAGTTTTAAAGTGTTAAATATTGATTTCTACATTCTCTCCCCCCTCCCTTTTAAGGCAACACTTAGGTTTCTAAATTAAGCCTTCATTTAACATATTAAATTTCATGTTTTGTTTTTCATTTATATAGGACTTTGTTTTCCTCAACTTTAATGTACAGTAAAAATAATATGGTTCTTTTACAATGTACATTAGTTATAGGTTTTAAATGTACAGGAAAGGAATTGTATGGAAGTAACACAATTTGGTATAACTCAAGGAAAATGTCTTTGGTACAGCAAATAACATACTCCTTTATGACTTCCTTATGACTATGTATATTTTCCAGTAACAAGGGAGAATAAAAAATAGAGAAGGCAATAGAGATAGGTGGAATAGGTAAAAAATTAAAATATAAAAGATAAAACACATAACCATGAGTATTTTACTTTAACCTTAACCATTGTTTCCTGTTTGGTGAGGAAAAGAAGTTGGGCATGAAGGTGCCAGTAGGCAGAAAGCACAGGGAACCAAAAATTGGAGGCCTTTATAAATTCAAAGACCAGGTGGAATGGGAGTAAAAAAAAGAAAAAAATAAATAAATTGAGAAGAAAGGTTAACTTGTTACCCTGAGGAAGTTACTGATTTAAGGCTATGGAAAAGAGTGGTGGAGATGGTAGTCAAAAAGAAGATTGATTGTAGTCAAAAAGAAGAGTACTGTGACAAGTTTCAAATTTTACTGGCTAAAGATAAAGCACTTTAAGGTTGAAATTCTAAATAAATTGAGTGTAGAAGTTGGAGAAGATCATTGATAGATTCTCAGTTGTCAAAGATGATGGCAGGGATAGAGGAATAAGAGCCTGGTGCAGATACTTTATATATTATTAACAGTGAAGATACCTATGTGAACTTCAAGAGATGATAAATAATAGTCATGGACTATTTTTCTAAAAGAAATAATGTAAAGTTAAGTTCTCTGTAGACCTCTTTTTTACTCTTGAGAAAGAACAAGACAAAGGAACACTGCCTTGGTGGAGGTTATAAGGGATGTGATGTCATTGAGGAAGTGGTGAAAGTAAAGAGAGATAAGGAGTGCTTGAGGAAAAATGGAAAATGTAGGGTAATAGAGTTTATAATTAGTAGGAGCTAGCAATGAAGTTAACGTGGAGAGGCAGAAGAACTGAGCTGAATGAGAGCACTGGAACAATTTTGAAGTAAGATTAGTTTGTACCTTAAAGCAACTGTGATGTATAAAGAGGAAAGGGGAAACTGAAAGTTGCCAGATAGACTAGAGCAGTGGCCTCCAAAACTTTTTTCATTTATGCCATGAGTTAAAAAATTGAGAGGGTCTGTTTATGTGTATGTATACGTATATATGGCCAATTACATGCATCACTCTGTATATTAATAGCTTATTTTGTAATTAAAAAATAGAAATTTTAACATTTTTGTCCACATTGTATACTACTGGACTTGTGGACATGTCAGTAATTAGACTGAGGTATAAAGCCTGTTAAGTTGTGTAGTTACAGAATTGTATATAAAGAACTGACTCCAAAGTTTAAATATTGGTATTTATGATTTCTTATAATTTATGTGCTGTTTTCACCTGATTTTAATATAAACTTTTTATCTCTTATTATTGAAATATGTAACAATACTTTGGTTCCATCTTTTTTAGCATATAAATTTAAAGTAATTTCTTTCTAGAATACTACAAGGTTTCTTTTAGGTATCAACCCTTTGTCAGTATTCAGTAAAACAGATTGTTCTGGATATAATAAATCCCTGTACCCTTTACTTACATAAAATTAGGCCAATAGAAAGGTAAGGCTGTGTTCCCTTTGTACATTCTGGAGGAGTGGCAGGTTTATACCTTTAATCATGGAAATTGTACTGAGAAGTTGTTTTTTCCTTAAAGTATACATGATCCCCAACTCCATGAGTAAATTTTAAAATAAACTATCTTTTCCTACCACTTTATAGAAAAAATATATATAATAATACAGTTTTAAGCAGTGACAAGCTGCTTTTCCACTTTGTCAAATCCTTACTAATAAGACTGTTTGAACAGTTACTTTTTTTCTTATAGTATTGGCCTTTGGACTCCTTTGTAGAGGTGATTTAGATGATACTTTCGTAGAGCACAGAATTTGACAATAACTTTGAGTTTATCAAATAGATAAATAATGCCTTCTTGGAAACTTGAAAAAAAGCCTAAGGGTGTTTGTATGTGCTTCCTGTCAAACATGATGAGGGAAGTAGAAGGAAAATGCATAAAGAAAATTCATTTTTGGCCCGTGCTTTCATATACCATGATTCAACCTACAACAAGCTTTAATAGTATTTTAAGTCCCTGAAAATAGAAGATTACTGTAGAATCGCTGACAGACCCTTAACTACAGTGAAGCTAGTGTGTTGCATTATTATAATATTAACCTCAAGGATAGAAGAGAAGTTCAAGCTGTAGTATATTGATCAAAGGATTGAACACACAAAAAATACATTTTTATTTTAATAATTCTTTGCCTGGAGAGATATTTGAAAAAGTGACAACCAAAAGTGGAACCACCTGATAGCACTGTTATTAACCAAAAGCAAAACTTTTTAATGTTTTAGAATTTTCTAAGCCTTTGATATACGTGTTCAACTATCTCAGCTTTTCTTTAAGCTCCTTAAGACACACAACATTGTAGGCTCTGTGAGATACGTGTAGTAGATATGGAACCGTCCCTCAGAAACCTTGCTGTTTTTTAAAAAAAAAAAATAAGGTTAATACATGAGATATCACAATCTAAATGTGAACTAATAAAGTTTTTATTAATATGTTTTCTGAGACAGTCAATATTTGGGGCAGAGCACTAAGGAAGTGAAAAAAAGAGTTGAGGTAAAAGTTGCAGTAGTTACTTCTGTAGCCATCAATTAATGCACCTTTTAACTGTTGCCCTCCTGTGACCTGCCTGCTCCCCCACCCCACATGCACACTAAATCTTTGTTTTTATTGTAGAAATAGGTTTAAGAGGAGAAATTTTAATATGTAGTAAACTTGGCCTAAATTCAGTTAGTTTCCTGTGTGCTGAAACTATACATGTATCTTAAAACACCTAAGAATGCGCTCTGTAGC
Source organism: Ictidomys tridecemlineatus (assembly GCF_052094955.1). Lineage (NCBI taxonomy): Eukaryota > Metazoa > Chordata > Mammalia > Rodentia > Sciuridae > Ictidomys > Ictidomys tridecemlineatus. The sequence goes on from NC_135485.1 coordinate 97,773,314, forward strand.
ATGAGGGATATAATCAGCACTTAAAATTATATCATGGATGTAGATACATAAAAAAACATAACACTGGTTGTTCCAGATGAAAAGAATTAGATAACACCAGTCAGGAATAAGAAACTTTTATCTGTAATAACCTTTTGGAAATTTTAAATTTTGTATCATCTTCACAGTATTATCTACTATAAATAAAAGAACAAAATGTATAAAACTTTGACTTAAGTCATTGTACATTTTCACTAATTACCTCTACCTCTTTTATTCCTTCAGGTGTTTACAATGGCTGCTACTGTGAACTTGGAACTTGATCCCATTTTTTTGAAAGCACTAGGTTTCTTACATTCAAAGAGTAAAGATTCTGCTGAAAAGCTAAAAGCACTGCTTGATGAATCCTTGGCTCGGGGCATTGATTCAAGTTATCGTCCAACTCAAAAGGTACCTACATAAATAAAAAACTTGGAAAGAAATTTGTAACACTTGTAGTAGTATAGTGGTAATATTTAGACTATCTCACAACAATCTCTGCCATGATAATCTTTCTTTCTGGCATGAAGAAGTGGTATTCTTTGACTTTCTTCCCTTAAGCTTTCAGGGAACTGTTAAATCACACAGAAAAGTTAGTTTGGTCTAGGGAATATTCTGTCCCACTGCCTGATGTGTATAGAGACCTACTTTTTCACGATTTACTTCAGTTTCTAATACTTTATGATCAGAATTTTTTTAAGGCTGCTTAAAGGAATCACAGCTTCTAATTATTCTCTTAATGTTTGGGGACAAAAATATAATAAATTAAAAGGATAGAGGTTTTCAACAAAGTAAATTAAAATATGGACAGCTTAATTTAAGGGAAAAGTAGGTATGGATGAAATCAGATGTATAACTCCAATCTTGATAATAACAAAGCAGCTAGTGTCAGCCATTATATAATAAGAATATATGTTTTGGAACCAGAGAAACTTTTTTAAATATAATTGTATAATGATAATGATACCAGCTTGAACATTTACTGTGTCCCAGGCGCTTTGCTGAGTGCTTTATGTGTTTAATTAATTTCAATTGTGATAATGATCTTTTGTAAATAGATATTGTTTAAATGCTTGACATAGGTATTGTTCAAAGTGTTTCCCACATTTTATAGTGAGGAAACTGAGAAACAGTAAGTTCATTTTACACAGACTCTGATTATTGGCAAAATGAGAATAATAAGATTTCAGAATTGTTTAAATTATGTTATCTCCTAGAGTAGTATCTACCTGGCACATCATGGGCTCTATGTGAATGACAATGCTTATTGTGTTCTTTAACACCTATTAAGACATTCTTTCAAAGTTTTCAGATCTGGGAATCTAGATTCCAGACTGAGAAGGGGGAGATAGAATAACAAGATTTGCCAAAGTTCAATCAGAATCTGAAGCTCAAGGTGGGGTCATGTCCCAGGCTCAGTGCCTAAGTTTCTCTAGTATATATCTTTATAATCACTATCTTTGTAATCACTTTGTAATCACCACAAAGAAATTTGGGGAAATGATGGATATATATGCATTTTATTGATAACAGTGATGGAGTCATGGGTGTTAACAAATGTCAGAATTTATCATACTTTATACTTGAAGTATATGCACTTTGTATATCAATTATTTCTCAAGTCCTTTAAGAAAAATATGTTATATTGGCCATGATATCTTAGTTTTTAACTGAAAATTGTTTGGATTTATTATCTATTCTTTACAATTTATTAGTCTGGATATTTTAATTACTGTTATTTTTTATTTTATTTTTTAGGATGTGGAACCTCCCAAAATTTCAAACACAAAATCTATTTCTATTAAGCAAGAGCCAAAAACATCATCCAGTCTTCCTTCTGGCAATAATAATGGCAAAGTCCTTGCAACAGAAAAGGTAAAGAAGGAAGCTGAAAAGAGACCTGCAGATAAAGTAAGATTTTATTTTAACTTAATTTATGAAAAACTAATTTAGATGTTTCATAGGCAAAAATAATGCTTTTCCTTCTTCTTTTACATAATACTATGTATAGATACAGAATAACCATTCAATAAATATATTTTGATAGCTGTAGATACTGAATTTTTGAAAAATGAGTAAAATTTAGAAGCATTTCTCTTAACTATTTTCTGAAGTCATTGTCAACAGATATTTGAGCCCTGGGGGTGTAGTAATTCAAATGTAAGCTTTACTCCATAATTCAGAGATTTTGGATGGAATGGTTATAAAGAAATAAAGATAGAAAAGAACCAGGTGCTGTGGTGCATATCTATAATCCCAGCTGCTTGGGAAGCTGGGGCAGGAGGATTGTGAGTTCAAAGCCAGCCTCAGCAATTTAGTGAGGTCCTATGCAACTCAGTGAGACCCTGTCTAAATAAGATATAAAAAGATCTGGAGATGTAGCTCAGTGGTTAAGTAGCCCTGGGTTCAATTCTCAGTATAAAAAAAAGAAAAGAGTAAAGATGTAAATGCCTAAACATGAATTTTGTTACCTAATGGTAGCACCTTAAGTATAGATAATTCTGAGATTGTATATTTTGGATGATTTCTGCAAATAGTTATTAGAATTTTAGTAATTAACAAAATAATTACACTAAAAATATTGTTCATTCTCCAAGTGATGCTTGATTTTTCCTTCCTTCTTTTATCATTGATTTTTAGTTTTATTCCATTATGATCAGATAAGATGCATGGTATTATCTCTACCCCTTTATATTGTCTAAGAGTTGCCCTGTGACATAATATATGGTCTATTTTTGAGAAGGTTCCATGTGCTGCTGAGAAAAAAGTGTAACTACTTGATGTTGGGTGGTATAGTCTATATATGTCAATTAAGTCTAGGTTGTTAATTGTGTTATTGAGTTCTATAGTTTCCTTATTTAACTTTTGTTTGGAAGATCTGTCCAGTGGTGAGAGAGGTGTATTGAAGTCTCCCATGATTATTGTATGGTGGTCTATTAGACTCTTGAACTTGAGAAGAGTTTGCTTGATGAACACAGCTGCACCATTATTTGGGGCATATATATTTATGATTGTTATGTCTTGTTGGTGTATGGTTCCCTTGAGCAGTATGAAGTGTCCTTCTTTATCCCTTTTGATTAACTTTGGCTTGAAATCTATTTTATTAGATATGAGTATGGACACTCCTGCTTGTTTCCGCAGTCCATATGAGTGGTATGATTTTTCCCAACCTTTCACCTTCAGTCTATGAATATCTTTTCCTATCAGATGCGTCTCCTGTAGGCAGCATATTGTTGGGTCTTGTTTTGTGATCCATTCTACTAGCCTGTGTCTCTTAATTGGTGAGTTTAAGCCATTAACATTTAGGGTTATTATTGAGATATGGTTTGTTCTTCTAGCCATATTTGTTTATTGATGTTACTAAACCTGATTTGTTATCCTCTTTGACTACTTTCCCCCCTTTACTGTCCTACCTCCCATTGTTGGTTTTCAATGTTATTTTCCATTTCCTCTTCCTGTAATGTTTTGCCAAGGATTTTTTGAAGAGATGGTTTTCTAGCTGCGAATTCTTTTAACTTTTGTTAATCGTGGAAGGTTTTAATTTCATCTTCTATCCTGAAGCTTAATTTCACCGGATACACGATTCTTGGTTGGAACCCATTTTCTTTCAGTGTTTGAAATATGTTATTCCAGGATCTTCTAGCTTTCAGAGTCTGTGTTGAGAGATCAGCTGTTATCCTGATTGGTTTGCCCCTAAATGTAATCTGCTTTCTTTCTCTTGCAGCTTTTAAAATTCTCTCCTTATTCTGTATGTTGGACATCTTCATTATAATGTGCCTAGGTGTGGATCTCTTATGATTTTGCACATTCGGCGTCCTGTAGGCTTCTAGGATTTGGGATTCTGTCTCATTCTTCAAGTCTGGGAAGTTTTCTCGTATTATTTCACTGAATAGACTGTTTATTCCTTTGGTATGGAGCTCTGTGCCTTCCTGTATCCCAATGACTCTTAAATTTGGTCTTTTGATATTGTCCCATAATTCTTGGATGTTCTGCTCATGGTTTCTTAGCAGACTTGTTGAGCTGTCTATGTTCTTTTCCAGTTGAAATACTTTGTCTTCATTGTCTGATGTTCTCTCTTCTAAGTGATCTACTCTGCTGGTAGTATTCTCAATTGAGTTTTTAAGTTGGTTTATTGTTTCCTGCATTTCTAGGATTTCTATTTGTTTGTTTTTTATTACCTCTATCTCCCTGTGAAATTGATCTTTTACTTCCTGGATTTGTTTGTCAGTGTGATCTTTCATTGTCTGATTTTGCTGTCTCATGTCTTCCTTGAGACTCCAGATCATCTGAAGCATATATATCCTGAACTCTTTATCTGACATTCCATCTGTTGCAGCTATTACCTCTTCTAAAGTTGAGTTCACCTGCATTGCTTGTGGTCCTTTCTTTCCTTGTCTTTTCATGCTGCTCACGTTTCTTTCTGCTTGATGAAACTGTTGTGTTTATGAGATTTTTCCCCCTAATTATTTATATTGCTCTTGTATAGTTGAAAAATCTCCCTTGCAGGGCGGGTAGTGGCTGTGCTCCTCCTCTAGTTGGGGTGATCTCTCTACTGTGCTGGCAGGCTGCTAGGCCTGCTCTGCCGGTTGTTCGCAGGTCTGCCCACCCTGCGGGTGCGGATGACGGCTCTGCCCTGCCCCCCCTCCAATTGTGGCGATATGACTACCACCCCCTCGGGTTGTTGGGCCTGATCCGGATGCGGGCGGCTGCTCTGCTCTGCCCCTACTCCAATTGGAGTGACGTGTCTACCATGCTGGCAGGCCTCTAGGCCTGTTCCGCTGGTGTGTCTCAGGTCTGCCTGACTCTGGCAGTAGGGGGAGTTGGGGGTCGAGAGTCCTTTGGTTCTTGCGGTCACGCCCACGGAGAGATTTTGAAGTTTCCCGGTTGTTCGCCAGGTGGGTGGGGCTGTTAGCAGAGCCCGGAGGGCATGGCCATGTGCTGGGCCATGCGGGGACCCTTCTAGCTGAGTCGGGCCACCGGGAGCCACCTGAAGAGCGGGGCAGCTTTGTCTGCGTGGCTAAGATCCGGGCGGGTGGTTTGGCTGTTCGCAGAGCGAGAGCAGGGCCTCCCGGGAGAGCCAGTATGGCGGGGGCGTCTGTCGGTTTGGGCTGCCACTCTGCTCCGGGCCGCCGCCGCTTTCAGAAGCTGCTGGTGGCTGCGGGATTGGACCTCTGCGCCTGCCGGGGGGGGGGGGGCCACCTGTAGAGCCGGCTAGCTGCGGCTGCCTGGTTAGGAACCGGGCAGGTGAGGCGGCTGCTCCCAGAGCGAGCACTAGGCCTCCCAGGGGAGCCCGGATGGCGAAGGCCGACAGCCGGTTCGGGCGGGGAGGGCCAAGTCGCTCCGGGTGTCCACCGCTTGCAAAAGCGGCTGCTGGCTGCAGGACTTGACTTCTGCACCCGCCGCGGGGCTACCTGTAGAGCCGGGTAGCTGTGGTCGCGTGGTTAGGGACCGGGCGGGTGAGGCGGCTGCTCCCAGAGTGACAGCTAGGCCTCCCAGGGGAGCCGCTTGCTGTAGCGGCTGATGGCTGTGGGACTAGACCTCTGTGCCCGCGTGGCCGTCCAAGATCCACTTCTCTAGAACAAACTGTCACTTCCAATAAACCTACCACTTCACGGCAGCTCTCCTCTTAAGGGAATTATGCTAGAAGTTCCTCCGTAGGTAGGCTGCCGCTGTTCCGATGGGTCTTTCTTATCCCGTTAAAGTGGAGACATTGGAATCACTGCTTCCTCGCCGGCCACCATGTTGGATCCTTTCGTCCTTATCTCTTTATGGACATATTAAATAGTTTTTTAAAGCATTATTCCTAAAGTGTATGTAGTAGGGTATCTACATCTTCAACAGTACTAGGCTTTGCCAAATTGCTATCCAAAGTGGATGTATTAAATTTATAATATAACCCAAAAAGTGCAAGAATTCCAAATTCTTCACATCTTACCAGATTTTGATTTTTGTTCATCAGGTTTATCTATAATATTTATGTCTTAAAGGAGCCAGAATTAGCTTTAAAGCAATGAGTTAAGTCTGGGTGGCTGGTAAATAGCTCATTGTTTACTTTTTCTCAATGTATTTTAAATATTAGTAGTTCATGATTTAAAATATTTAAAATAAAAATAGCCTTAATAGTGCTATTATTTATCAAATCAAAGCATCTTTATAAGAAAAAGAAGATAGCATAAGTAAATTCATTTGAACTTCCACAATTTTTTGATAGAATGCCAAGAGAAATACAGATATATACTAAACTGTTCTGATTTATTTATTTATATATTGCTATTTTTTATATGCTGATTATAAATTAGTTATAATTTTTTTACAGATCTTTAGTGGGCATATCTGCCCTTATTTGAAAATATCTATAAAACAGACTTGGTCATTGCGCACTGTCCATCTTATTTATCAGTGATTTAAAGTTTGTTCTACTATTATTTTCATTATTATTTCTGATTGGGTACTTTTTATAGATGAAACCAGATGTCACTGAAGGAGTTGATATTCCAAAGAAACCTAGACTAGAGAAACCAGAGACAAGATCCTCTCCCATTACCGTCCAAACAAGCAAGGATTTAGCAATGGCTGATCTTTCTAGTTTTGAGGAGACTAGTGCTGATGATTTTGCCATGGAGATGGGATTGGCTTGTGTTGTTTGTAGGTAAGTTGTAGCTTGCTACAGATTATGATTCTTCTCCCTTTTTTTTTTTTCTTTTTAATAGCAAACATCTTCCACCTCTCCTCCTACAAAATCATTGTAATTAATAGGTACCTTCTTTTTTGTTTTGATTATTTGGGAGTGAAGAGGAACTAATAGATTATTACCTTATGAATTATGTCGTATGGCAATTTCAAGATGTTAATCTTGAAAATTATCAAATTTTTTATCTTCTTAACTATAGCTTCTTTAATCTGCGTGTTATAGTAACCTTTTTTTTTATTCTTGGATTCTCGAGGGGAAGTGATTATTGCATATTTCTGTTCAGTAGTAGACTTAGTTTCCTCCATCTTTCTTTTTAGAAAGTCTGTGTCACTTTTTCCTTTCTGAATTATTGATAGCACTCATAAAAATAAGCTGATATATATCATTTCCTAAAATACCATTACATCTTTTTCTAAGAAGAGTGGAAATGAAAGGGGCATGTAGGTTATATTAAGTGATGTTTAAAGACTTGAATGCATGTTACACAAAACAGATAATTCTGCTTAGTATAAAACACATTTCAAAATCAGAAATAGCTTGATGTCTGGGGTTAGTTGTAAGTGTTAATTGTTTTCATCACCTAACAACAAAAATGATTGCCATCTTTGTTGCTATTTACTTAATAAAAATGTTTTCATTTGAGTACATTGAGACTGAGTAAGCTACTGTATTTTTGTAATTCTTATATAAAATAATTGTGCTTCTAAATAAGGTCATTTGTGAGAACTTCATTGTTTTCAAATATATTTTTTATCTCAGCCTTTACTATGAAAGTTACAATTTTATAAATAAATGGTAAAGTATTAATAGGGAGTGATTTAGTTAACTGTAACCCTTCTTCAAGAGACTCACTATAATAATCTGTATATGTTATGATAGATTTTTGTGCTATTAGAACTTACCTTTTTTGGTACATGTATTACTTCCTTCTATTCATTTGATCAAACATTTATTGAATGCCCTGTGTCTACATAATGTTATGCTAAGCATTGTAGATAATTAGGTTCAGTTTTTATATTTTGGTAACTCATTAATGATGATGACAGAACAGTTTAACAGCTAACTATCATAAAGAAATTTGATAAAAGCTGAAAAAGAATTATGAGACTGTTAGAGTACTGGTCAAATTCTACTACCTTTTGGGAGAATGAAAAAAAATGGGGAGGAAATGATGAGAATATAGCCAAACTTAATTAGTAAGTCCTATATATTTATTGATGATTGGACGTACACTTTTAAAGAAAGAAAGTGTTTTTGCAGGCTAAATATTGGGATTTATGATTTTTTTATTTGTTTTTCTGGGTTTCTTTTTTCTTTGAATATACTAAGCTTTACTGGAACAATCCTGCAATGACTTTAAATTGTTATATTCAGAAAGATATAATGTTTAATGATATATTTTTTCTTAGACAAATGACAGTGGCATCTGGTAATCAATTAGTAGAATGTCAAGAGTGCCATAATCTCTACCACCAAGATTGCCATAAACCCCAGGTGACAGACAAGGAAGTGAATGACCCTCGCCTGGTGTGGTATTGTGCTCGATGTACCAGACAAATGAAAAGAATGGTAGGAATCATAGTTTTTTCTATTTTAAACTGTCTCTTATGTTTTTTTTTTAATATGTGCTTTCAGAATAAACATTTGGACATTTAACATTGAAAATAAAAATAAGCTGATTATTTTAATGTTTGTATATATAGGATATTTGTGGGATTTGTTTTCTATGCCTGAAAATTACATTACATGCATTTTTCTCTGTTCAGATTTTAACTTATTCTAATATAGATTAGCAGGATTGAAGACTCACTAAATATGAACATTCCTTATTTATGTCAGTGTATTTATAAGCAGTATATAATACAATAAAGCACCGTGAAAAGTGGTAAGATAAAAAACCTCAGTGTTTGTTGAGTCTGCTAAGAAAATATGTCTATATCTAACTGAGTTTAAACCACCAAACTTACAAGTTGTATGCAGAGACAGCGTCTATTCATGAATCTTTATCTTTCCATCTATGTGTGTCATTTTCTCTGGCCATTTATCTCATTTTTCCAAAATACTTTCTGTTTTTACTGTTCACTAATATAACTTGTTATATTGGATAGTTTTCTTTTATTTACTTAAAAAGTAATTTATTTCATAATTTTCCCTTTAAAGAAATTAAGAAGTTGCTATGTAATTCAATGAGTTGTCTCTCCCCAGGTCTTTCTTCCCATGCCTTAGATTAAGAACTCTTTTTTTTTTTTTAATTTTTTTTTAGAAAGAGAGAGAGAATTTTTTTTTAATATTTATTTTTTAGTTTTCAGCTGACACGACATCTTTGTTTATATGTGGTGCTGAGGATCAAACCCGGGCCGCACGCATGCCAGGCAAGCGTGCTACCGCTTGAGCCACATCCCCAGCCCCAGATTAAGAACTCTTGATAGAAGAGATTTCATGTCTGTTAAAGGCATTTCTACATAAATTTCCTGGCTACCTATTTCTTCTTAAGGTCAAAAGTTCTTAGTTAAAAGTAAAAGTTCCAGATATTCATTTTGTGTTTAATTTGTTAAATCAGAAATATGAAGTGTTTTTATTTATTCCTGTAGAAAGTAGTAAAATTTCAATTGTATTCATACTTTTTGTTTATAATAGTAAATATCTTTGACATGGTACAATTTTTTTTGTTTAATCTGATTTTTATTTAGTTTATAATTTAAACCTGCTCTCTAGTATCTTAAAGAAAATTTTTTCACTTGAGCAATATAGTGCATTTCAATATATTGACAAGAAACCACCAAGAATTGATAATTGTCAAAAGAATGGGTAACAGTAATCTATTTTTAGTATATTTCCAAAGTTAAAAAAATTGTTCCACTGTAACTTTCTTAATTGCTAAAGTAAACAATTTTCTCCCACATAGTTTTTATCAAATCTGTATTTATGGTTCTAACCCTCTTTCTGCATGAGGTTTTACAGCTGACTAGATAACCCTACAAGTCCTTTAATTTCAACACCTTTAAAATTAAAATTGTTCTCTTCTCTAGTTTTTTTCCCACAATTTACCTGAATTAGAAAACATTCTTGATGTTCTCTTAGTTCTATTTTAGTTTGTTTGCTAAATTTGTTGATTTTACCTCTTACATATCTCTGTCTCTTCATTTCTCTTATTATCCTGTTCCACAACTCTGTCACTGTTTATTGCAATAGTCCCTTAAAAGTTCTCTTTGCTTCCCTTCAACCTATTTTATTCATTATAATATTTAGAATTATTCAACTAAAATTCTTAACCATGGGCTGGGGGGCTCAGTGGTAGAGCGTTTGCCTTGCATGTGTGAGGCACTGGATTCGATACTAGCACCACATAAAATAAACACAATAAAGGTATTGTGTTCATCTACAACTAAAAATATATATAAAATACTTAGCCAGTCTTATCTAAGTAACTCAAGTAGCTCTCACTTACTTATATGAGTTTTATACTCTTTAGGGTACATATATGGGCCCTCTGTTTTTGAACCACAGCTGCCCGTGAAGCCTTCTCTCTCTCTGCTTCACCATATAGTAATATGCTCTGACCTTGCTAGATTAAGTGCATCATTTCCTAAACATCTGAACTTTCATGTTATGTATGTTCTGTTTCTAGACATCACCTTTTCATCTTAGTAGTGTTTATTCTTATTTGCTTTGCAAATGAAATGAATGAATTACATGAATGAGATGAGGTTTATTCATTTGTGTAGCATCAGAGCAAGAACCCAGGACAGGACACTTAAATTCTGTTGTTCTCATTCTAAGATAAGTAATATGGAAGAAATGTAGATCAGTACCAGAAATCAAGAGTCATATTTCATATTTTACCACATATAGTCTTCTAACATCCTTAATAATACTCTTAATCTAAATATTGCTTTATAAGTAATGTTGAAGGTAGATGTACTTTGATGTGGAAATTTAATATAAAAAGAAGCATTAATTGAGACTTACAGACCAAGATTATGTAGTATGCAGATAATAGCAGAAGATGATGACAGAAAAAAGTTCAAACAAGGATAACATAGGTCAAACTTGGGCTTACAGAATGGAGACAAATTATTGACAATTTCCTCGGTATTGTATGGACCTGTGAGTATTGTCCAAGACTGTGGAATAGCTGACTGAGAGTATCTTTTCCCATACGATATAAATAGGCTCCTCTGGATTGTTTAATTATCCTTTATAAATAATGATGATGAATAAATAATAACTGTTATTGTTGCACACAACCTATACCATATTCTTTGCTAAACTCTTGTTTATGGGTTATGATTCATTCTCATAACCCACCTTTGAAACAGATGGTACTATTCACTTGGCAGATGAAGAAAATGAGCCTTTTAGAGATTTACATGTTTTTCCTGAGGAAACATAGCTTAGGAAGTAGTGAGCTGTATTTTAATCCTGCTTCTATTTGTCTCTAAAAGCTGTGCTCTCGAGCACTGCATCATACTCTTTACACAGTTATTATTATCTACCTATAAAACACTAAAGTAAAACTGAGAAATGACTAGAATTTATACGAGAATTTAGTAGCATGTTTAGTTATAAAATAAAGATAAATTATTAGACAAAATAAACTGAAAATGCTTAGAAAGGAAAAGGCAATGAAATTCTTTCTTGATAACAGAAATTTTTACTTATGAACTTTCTGTAAGGATTTAGTTTACTTAGTTATGCAATGTGGGAAAAACTCAGAAATGTTCATTGCTTATCAATAAATTACTTTTCCCCCTCCCTATTCTTTTTTAAAATCATATAAATGATCTGAGCTGTTTTTAACTTACCCTCTAACTTAATGACTCATGCTTAAACCCCAAGAAGAAAGCTCTTAAATGCACTTAATGACAAATAAAGCTAACTGGTTGCATATGTGATTAGCCTTCCAAATGCATAGGATTCAACCAACTACCCAATGGGTCAGAAATATTGATGGGGAAAAATTATTTCATCCTGCACATGTATAAACTTGTTTTCTTTGTCATTATTTTCACAACAATGTAATATAATAACTATGATTATTTCCAAAACAATACAACTATTATTTCTAATGCTTAATATTAATACTATGTAGAAACTAATGAAATGTGTCAAACTACTAATATGATGATGATCATAAAAATAATTTGTCTTAACAGTCTGTATTTTCAGTGTTGTCACAATATTTTTTTTAAATATTTACCTCTATTTCCATTCAGTGATTAGTCCTTGACAAGTTTCATGTTTTATGCATTCAATTAAGATTTTTGTATTAATTTAACACACTGTTTTTACAGGCTCAAAAAACTCAGAAACCACCACAGAAACCAGCTCCCACAGTTGTTTCTGTAGCTCCTGCTGTCAAAGATCCATTGGTTAAGAAACCAGAAACTAAACTCAAACAAGAAACAACCTTCCAAGCATTCAAGAGAGCAGAAGTCAAGGTACATTCCATTTCATCTTAGTCTACATTTATATCTTAATTTATTTGATTAAATAATAGTTACTTAATAAGAAATTTCATTAGAAACTTTATATTTTGAATTTAGATTCATTACTATTAGGAAAAAAATCGTTATTTTATCTCTACTCTTTCTCTTTTTGTCACAGATAGGAACAATCTGTGATCATTTCAAGATGACATTTCTTGGTACTTTGTGTAGTTACATTTGCAGTAGGAATTTCAATTAAATTCTAAGTACCACTGCCTGCAGTAGCAATAATTTTATACCTTATAGTTCTTGGACTGATCATCCTCTTAAATTTTTTTTTCCCCTACTCATTGGGTATTAAGGAAATTTTCTTACATTATCTTGTTTTTCTCCTTTATTATCATGAATTTTCATGGTACCTACTTCTTATACTAAGGGTTACTATCTAATGTATAACACTTTTCTCAGTCCTAGGTTTGCATTACATTATTTATTACTAATATTCTGGAATTATTATAGAATAAAATATTGTTATTAATAACAATACTTTTACTGAGTTATATATTCCAATTTTAAGTGTAATACTAAAGATACAGGAAGAGAATATTAGCCCTAAATTCTCAAAGATTGAATCCAGAAAATCTAAGGATACTACCTTGTCTCTGTAGCTATGAGTAGCAAACTCAAGAATCTTGGAGTGATGAAAAAGGTTATCAATATAAGGTACTCTGAGAAAGGTACTAACATTTATTTGCAGATCATTTTTTATTTAAATTTACTAGTGAAGAGTTGATATCCAGGGGATATTCATTATTGGTTTGTCATATAGCAATTTGGCAAACTGAGATAGGAAAGAGAAATACTAATTTATTAAAACTAATTTGGGTTGCTATATCCAGTACTTACCATTTTTTAATAATTTTTATATTAATCTGTTATTAACGTTTATTTTTATGAAATCAATATGACAAATCAATTAAAGTCTTGGCTTTCATTTTTGTCTGCTTATGAGGTATGGGTGTTTTATGATTAAAATGAATTACTTTACTATGAAAACATTTTGTTGCCATTTACATGTAAAAAAAATGGCTGTCTAACTTGAATAATGGCAAGAAAAGTATAGTTAAAAATATTTGACAAATTTATTTTTCATACTGAATAGTAAGAAAATTACTTGGTCTCCATGTTTGTCTTATTTTACTTCTATGTGTCCTGATAATATTATAAGCCATCTGTCATTGTGCTAAAAAGCAATACCAGGCAGTGGCACCATTAAAATAAAATGCCAAACACATAGAACTTGCTTTCTTGTTTATACTTTATCAGTGTTGTTCTTTTTAATTACTTCAAGTGGGTTTTCTTTGGTGAAGTTTGTTGAAATATCACTTAGCCATATGGCAGACAGTTTTATATTTAATAGAAAGAAAAGAAAAAAAATTTAATCTTTTAAAAATGAAATTAAAAACTATACTACATCTGTGTTCTTTTGCTTTCTTGACTAATTTTTTTTCTTATTACCAGTATGAATTCCTCTAGGAATTTATTTTTTATATATTTTTTCTTATCAGGATAATATCTTAAGATAGTTACCATACAATATTATTACTTAAAAACAAATCTTAATCATTTTTCAGAGCATGTGAACAAAAGTCTGGACTTCTCCTCTTACAAAGCAAAGATCACAGAGCATACTATTTGGATACTTTTCCATTGGTTAACAATGTTGCTGGATGCAGTGGTACACATCTGTAATCCTAGTGACTTGGGAGGCTGAGTCAAGAGGATTTCATGATTGAGACCAGCCTCAGCAATTTAGCGAGGTCCTAAGCAACTTAGCAAAACCATGTCTCAAAATAAAAAATAAAAAGGGCTGGGGATATAGCTCAGTGTTAAAATCCCAGGTATTAAAAAAAAAAAAAAGAAGAAGAAGAAGAAGTAGTATATATGTAAACACCAAACATTATCTTGTAAAAGCGAAAAATGTTTTATTAGTTCTTGCAGAGTTCAGTTCTAATATATAACCTGATATATTTTAAGCATAATAATAACAGTTTTTTAAAGTAGGATAATTTTTATGAGGCTTTACCCATTACTTATGTGTGACCCTAACACTTTGGTGAGATCTTTTAATATGAAGGTAGAATATCATTAAGAAGTTCAATTCAATCAAAGCATGGTATAATCCTCTGATTATACCATATTCAGGAGGCTGAAGCAGGAGGATCACCAAATTTCAGGCCAGCCTTAGTAACTTAGTGTGACTCTGTCTCAAAATAAAATGGACTCAGGATGTAGCTCAAGGCAGCACCCCTGGGTTCAATTTCCAGAAACAAAACAAAACCAAAAATAAGGAAGTTCAGTTCACAATAATTTGAACAAAATGTAAAAGTATATTTTTGCCCAAAGTGAAAGTGAAAAAAATTGTGAACAAGAGCAATACATATTTATTGTGGCATTGGTATCACCATGAGCTTCTTATTAGCCAAGTTAGGGAGTTGATAGAAATGGTATATACCCTTAAGAAACATTTGGGAATAATTTAGACCTACCTAAATGCCACTGGGCACCTTATGAAGCAGTTGATAGTATCTTCTCTATGGAAGTAGAAATCTGTTATGTGATAATTTGTAATAGAAATGTGGACAAATTGTGACACTAAAATCATGAAATATTTTTATTTTTATCTATTATTTATTTATTTATTGGTACTGAGGATTGAACTCAGGGACACTCAACCACTGAGTCACATCCCTAGCCCTATTTTGTATTTTATTTAGAGACAGGGTCTCAGTGAGTTGCTTAGCACTTCACTATTGCTGAGGCTGGCTTTGAACTCTCAATGTTCCTGCCTCAGCCTCCTGAGCTCCTGGGATTATAGGTATGCACTACCATGCCCAGCAAGATATTTTTATCTTAATATATTATAAAAATTGTACACTGCCAAGTAGTTAACTTTTGTACACTTGCATGTATTTTGCAGTGCAATAGCTGCTACTCAAAATTTGGTAGCAATTTTTTTAAAAAACAAAAAATGGCTTTAGAATCTATATATAGCTATTTTCTTTCTCTCACACATTCACTCAATAAATAATTATTGACTGAAGTTTTATCTCGGGTATCTTCCTCCTGAATATTTCAGTTGTGAGCGTTATTGTCCACCAAGAGTGGATTCAGTTTTCGAAATGATTCACAAGTCATTTGAAGAAAAGTCTAAAGAATGAGATTTTTTTTCTGAGCTAGGTAATATTTTTTCAGGTTTAAAAAAAAAAACAAAGTTAAAGCACTAAATCTTATTTTCTCCTCTGATTTGTAACAATCTAAAAGGAATTCCTTGTATTTTCTTTTGGAATCATTTGAACAAGAATATGGCATTCAAAATTTTTTCTTTTGCAAATTGTGACACTCCCACTAACTATGGATAAGTTTTGTTCTGTGTGTTTTTTCAGATCAGTTTTTTAAAGAAACGAATTTTGTGTTACTATTTAAATTTTACGAACCATTTCTTTTGTATAAAATGACTAAAAAGTAAATATGTTATATATTCAAGGATACTATATAGGTTTTGATTATACTCGGCTCTAATGTAATGTTTATTTTATTTTTTTAGACACCTCCAGTTATTTCAGGAAATTCTTCTAGTACCAATGTTTCCTCTTCAGCAACTAGTGGCCTAACTGCATGGGCAGCTTTTGCAGCCAAAACTTCCTCTGCCAGTCCATCAACAACAAAGTTAAGTTCAACAACACAAAACAATAGTGGAAAACCTGCTACCTCATCAGCCAACCAGAAACCTGTGGGTTTGACTGGTCTGGCAACATCATCCAAAGGTGGAATAGGTTCCAAAATAGGTTCTGGTAATAATAGTACACCCACTGTGCCATTGAAACCCCCTCCACCTCTAACCTTAGGAAAAACTGGCCTTAGTCGCTCAGTTAGTTGTGATAATGTCAGCAAAGTAGGTCTTCCCAGTCCCAGTAGTTTAGTTCCAGGAAGTAGCAGTCAACTAAGTGGAAATGGAAATAGTGGTACATCAGGGCCCAGCGCAAATACCACTAGCAAAACAACTTCAGAATCCAGCAGCAGTCCCTCAGCATCCCTTAAAGGTCCAACTTCACAAGAATCACAGCTCAATGCTATGAAGCGATTACAGATGGTCAAGAAGAAAGCTGCCCAAAAGAAACTCAAGAAGTAATATGACCAGTCAGGTTTTTATATCATTTTACCCCAAAGATACAAAGGTTACTATTAGGATATAAATTGTAATACACTGTAATTTAATAAAAATCTTGGTTATCAAATTTCTATTATTTCTTACCTTAAAATATTAAATATTATTTAGCAAAATATGAAAATGTTTTAATTTTAAATCAGTCCTTCACATTTTTTATTTTATTAATTTTTATATTGTGTAAAAATAATGAGTAGAATGATTAATTCTTGATGAACACTTCAGAAGATGATAGTATATGCAAATTTAAAGAAAAAGAAATAGTTCATTTAGCAAAAAGCCCAAGAGTTGATCCTGCTGAAAGTGGTGCCTTGCAAGGGCAGGGATGACCCAGTGTAAAGCTTTCTTCCTCCCCCAATATTCTGAGTGCTCAGTGTCTGTTATCAGTGTCATTTCAACTGATTCCCTCTCTCCAATTTTTTCATCTTCTTTAAAATTAATTTTTTGTAATTAACTTTCCAGATTCCTCTATTATATCTTTGCCTTTTTAATCACCTCCTTTCAATTATTTCAGAATCTGTTTCTTCCAATAGATTGTATACTCATGCCCTTTTGATAAACAGTATTTTTCTCACATTACCCACTTCCTTCCATGTTGCCAGTGTAATACATGCACATAGTATATAACCAATAAATTTTTGAGTATTGACTCATGCTCATTATGCACATTCCTGAGAACTGAGTAAAATATCCATTTCCAAGAGTCTTTGTGGATGGGAATTTATAACTTGTTTACTTACAGTTTCTTTTTATACCATAAAAGAAAAGGAAGTTTTCACTACTCAAAAATGTGATAGCATTTTATTAAATTATATAAAAGAGGCTGCTATACAATGATTAATTCTTGTCCATGTTTTGTACATTGATAAGTCAGAAAGTGCTTATAGTTTTGATTTGTTTGTCCCCCAAGATTTCATGTGTTAGAAGCCCAGGGGTTATTAGTAGGAGGTAGTAGGAGGTCCTTAGGTCATTGGGACTACTGTTCTGGGAAAGGATTAAAGTTCTGAGGGCGCTAAGCTCTCACAGAGTGTGCTATTGTGTTATAAAAGCCTGAGCCTGACTCCTGAATCACTCTCTGGTTTCCTGTATTATGAAGTAATCTCTCCCTCTAGTATGAACTCCAATCATGATATCATCCTCCATGAAGTGGTGCAGCCAGGGGATTTGTTGTGAAAGCCTGTGACATAATTTTGGACTTTGAGTCTCCAAAACTGCAAGCTAAATAAACTTCCTTTCTTTATAATGTTGCCCAGTCTCGGGTATTTCATTACAGCAACAGGAAAAAGTAGCCAATATAGAAAGTGTGAAGGCTCCGAGTTGTTGCCTTATAAACTAACAAATTAGCTTCTCATCATTTTACATATATAGAATGTAATAATAATAGACCAGAAAAACTGTCTATTATTCCCAGCAAAGTATAGCAACCATTTAATAATCCATGTATACCTCATTTCTTCTAGAAAGTATTAATCCAGCAAATTTCCACATTTAGAAAACTGTGAGTAGCAAAGGGAGGAACTAACTACAGTAGAAGAATAGTCAAAGGAGAAATCAGTTCAAATCCCCATTCAGATTTAAGGCATATGAGGAAAGAGGTCTTGTTTGTCTTGCGCACATTGATGCCATCCCACAATTGAGATTTTATGTAGCTCTTGATAATGAGAGGGTAAATTGTTGGCTCAATGAATAAGTGGACAGATGAACTGGTGTGCTCATACATAAACTTTTGGGCTTGAATATTGAAATCCTGTTTTTGTAGAAATCTGATATCACTTTCCTGATTTGCATATTGTTTTCTGTAATATTAACCATAAATTTTAGTGACTTTAAAAAAAATATAACCAGAAAAATACTGAAAGAACACTGGTCTTAAAACCAGATGACCTGGTTTTTTCTTTTGTTTTCTGTTAACATTTCTATTTTATTTCTTTTACTTTTTCTCTATGCACACATACAAATTATTCTGCAAACTTAGAATTATTTACATTTTCAATTTTATGCTTGGCTTTTTAAGTTAACATTGTCATTAACATTGTTTAAGTATGTCTTGACAATATTTTTATTTGTTCTTTTTAGTTATATATGACAATAGAATCCATTTTGACATAATAAGCATAGAATATAATTTGTTCTAATTCAGTTCCTGTTATTTCTCCTTTCCCTGTTTTCTTCCTCTCCCTGTTCCCTTTCTTCTACTCTACTGATCTTTCTGATATTTACTTATACATATATTTTTGTTAGTATCTCATGGATATATATGAAGGTGAGATTCACTGTGATAAATTCATATATGTACATAGGAAGGTTAGATTCATTCCCATTTCCCATCACATTTCTGCTCCCTCCCTTCACTGCTCTTTGTCTACTCCACTGATTTTTCTTCTATTCTTTTTTATCTGCCCCCTCCCCTTATTTTGGATTAGGTTCCACATATCAGATAAAATTTTCAACCTTTAACTTTTGGGGACTGGTTTGTTTCATTTAGCATGGTATTTTCCAATTTTATCCATTTACAGGCAAATGCCATAATTTCATTCTTTATGGCTGAGTAATACATGTGTATGCATACCACATTTTCTTTATCCATTCATCTGTTGAAGGGCTCCATAACTTAGCTATTGTAAATTGTGCTGCTATAAATATTGATGTGGCTTCCTCACTGTAGTATGCTGATTTTAAGTCCTTTGGGTATACACTGTGGAGTGGGATAGCTGGGTCATATAAGTTCCATTCCTAGTCCTCCATACTACTTTACAGAGTGGTTGCACTCATTTGCAGTCCCACCAACAATGTATGAGTGTGCCTTTCTCCCCACATCCTTGCCAAATTTATTGTTACTTTTATTCTTAATAATTGCCATTCTGATTGGAGTGAAATGAAATCTCAATGTAGTCTTAATTTATATTTCTCTAATTCCTAGAAATGTTGAACATTTTTCATATATTTGTTGACCATTCATAAATCTTTTTTGAGAAGTCTGTGTTTTAGTTTCTTTGCCCATTTATTGATTATTTGTTTTGTTTTTGGTGTTTTTAAAGTTCTTTGTATATCTTAGATATTAATGCCCTATCTGAGGAGCAGCTGGCAAAGATTTTCTCCCTTTCTTTTGACTTTCTCTTGATGCTCTTAGTTGTTTCCTTTGTGTGAAGAAGGTTTTTAATTTGATGCCATCCCACAATTGATATTTTATGTCTTGTACCTTACGAGTCCTTTTTAAGGAAATCAGTTCCTAAGAACTTAACAGTTTATCCATGGTGTAAAAATGATACACATTTAGTTGAATCTGTACTTTGAATTTTTTAATATTTATTTTTTAGTTGTAGTTGGACACAATACCTTTATTTCACTTATTTATTTTTATGTGATACTGAGGATTGAACCCAAGTTCTCGCACGTACAAAGTGAGTGCTCTCCTGCTGAGCCACAGCCCCAGCCCCTGGACTTTGAATTTTATCTTTTACTCAGCTAGCAATATTCTATATGATACTCTCAAGTTTCAGAGTGGGGTCAGCAAACTACAACTCCCAGTTATTCATGCAATCATGCAAGTAGACATCTGATTTTCTATACATACTGATTTCCTAACTATACTGTGTTACTGAGCTATGGTTGTCAGTAGGTTAGGTATATTAAATGTATTTTCAACTTTTTAAAAAATAATTTTTAGTTGTAGGTGGACGCAATATCTTTATTTTATTTATTTATATGTGGTGCTAAGGATCGAACCCAGTGCCTCACATGTGCTAGGCAAGCACTCAACCACTGAGCCACTACCCCAGCCCTATTTTCAACGTTTAATGGGTTTGTTAGGACATGACCCCATCATAAATTGCAGCTCATTTGTGTTTAAAGGTTAGATGATTTCAATTTTTTTTTTTTTTTTTGGTAACAGGGATGGAACCCAGGGGTGCTTATCCACTGAGCCACATCCTCAGTCCTTTTTCAGTTTTAGACAGGATCTCACTAAGTTGTTTAGGACCTCCCTACTGCTGAGGCTGGTCTTGAACTTGAAATCCTCCTTTCTCAGCCTCCCAAACTGCTGGAATTGTAGGTGTGTACACCATGCCTGACTAGATGATTCCAATTCTTAACAAAGATTTACTTACTTCCTCATCAACTATAATGTAAATTGGTATGTCTAATTTAGCTTGAGTTTTGTGAGGTCTAGATGTTCTCACTATTTAGCAGTGCATATGCTTTTTATTAGTAACAGATTAAATTATCTATAGGTTATATAGAAAATACACTCCAAAATAAAATTTTATTAATACAATAATTTTAAAATATATATAAAAATTAGAGAAAGGCATACATTTACCTACCACAGTGTTTTTTAAGTAAAATAAATTTAATTTACTAAGAATATATTTCCTAGATTTTTTGACAAGAACATTTCATTTGTTAAAGTATGATTTATTATTCCAAAAAACTTTAAAAAATAAAGCAAATCTTGACTTTATCTAGTTAGACTACAAAATTATGAAAACAGCAGCTGGCCTAGAGACCCAGTTTAGTTCTAATAGCCCTGGAGTAAAATGTGTTATGGAATAATTTTGTATGTTATAGAGAATTAGTGAATGAGTTTTTATATGTGTATATATAGGAAGAGAAGTAAAGAAAAAAAATAGACTTTTGAAAGAGTAACATTCTCTATATTGTGATCTATCCCTAGAAAGTGTAAAGTCCAGTGTCCTTCTGGTCAATGAAGTGTAATCACTTCTTCATCAACTATAATATAAATGTTTAATTTAGCTCGAGTTTTGTGATGACTAGATGTTTTCACTGGTTAGCAGTACATTAAATACTTTAGGAACTCATAAACAGGATTCAAATAAGATATTTTTGGACATCTTAGAATATAAAGATAGTCTCATTTTTATAGCTTTGATTAAAAAAAATAAGGCGAAGAGTTTTTAATTCCATGCATCAGTTGTGAAAATACTAATTTTTGTAAATCATCCAAACACTATATTTATTCACAAATAGAAGCAGGCACTTAATATCCATCTTTTTTTGGGGGGGGTACTAGAGATTTAATCCCATGGCACTTTACCCCTGAATTATATCCCCTGCCCCCTTTTTTTCTTAAATTTTGACTCAGGGTCTCACTAAGTTGCTTAGGGTCTCACTAAGTTTTGAGGCTGGCCTTGAATTTAGAATCCTCCTGCCTCAGCCTGTCCTGAGCAGCTGGGACTACAAATATGTAACACCACACCCTTAATATCTATCTTGAAAGTACAAATTATATTTATACTAGTATGGGATACTCTAGCATTGGAAGTATGTCATGTAGTTCTTCATTGCTCTGATTAAAAATATGCCTCTGAAATATAAGGGATATTAAAAGGGTGACTGGATTTTTACATGATTTCAGCATTCTTAGTAATTTGGGATTTTTTTACACTTTTAAAAATATTATATAGACAGTTAAGAGCATCTATATTTAAAAATAAAAACTAGGTAAAATATATACATATGTTGGATTATTTATTTTAAAAAATTAACTACAAAAATTTTCCCTTCATTCTTAGTATAAAGAATATCCACTTCAGAATCCTATTCTGTACAATATTTAATTTTTAAAAAGAATGTAACAAAATTATTACATTAACATACCTAGCCTTAATTATATTGATGGCACCAACAGTTTTGTCTTTTCAACTTCTTGAAGATTTATGTATCTCATAACTCTCCTAAGAGTTTACTTCTTTTGAGTCCAATAAATTAATGTCTAACCTCTAAATTATAACTTACTTGATTTTAATCAAACTACTTACAAAGTAAATGTATTACATGAGTTCTGTAATGCATATTCATAGTAGTATGTGTTCACCACAATAGTGGGGAACTGCAGTTAGTAGCTTCATTACAACTCTTGCTCAGCAGTCAACTGCAGTTGTGATTTTGGTGCTGTGGATTCTTCAAAGGTCAGACATGAAGCATCAATCCTAGAACTACACCAGTAGACAAAAATGCTCGTATATACATCTAGTCATTATTTCAGATCTATGCTGTTCATTAAGGCTAGTACATATACATTATTTCCACATTATTTTGGTCTTTGGGCATCTGCATAGTTTCCACATTTAACAATTTTGAATTTCCTTTCCTTTATCTTAACAATTAATTAATAATTGTTAATAAACAATTAACTAATGTTTTGAAGTTGAATACAAAAAATAATTAAGAGACATTAAAAGTCCCTATATATCTATATATCTTCTATTTCCAACTTAAAACAAGAAAATAAGCCAAAAAAATTGGAAAGCCATGTTTAGATTAATGATTTTAGGGAAAATATCTTAAAATACAAATGTTTCTGTCATGTAAATATTTCATGATTTCCTGTGGTTGTACATATCAGTGTGTATGAATGTGTGTGTGTGTGTGTTTAAGTCAAATGTCTCTGAAAAGTAGTGCTCTTCATTTTGCTTAATGTAGTCCTCAATAGTATATGTAACATTATACAGTTCAAATAAATCTTTTAAAGTAACAGTCCAATCTTAATATTTAATGTCATATGAACACATTTTATATGGACAGTGAAAAACCACCTTAATTTGCTTTTACAGGAAATCACTAACATCAAATTTAATCTTTTCTGTTCCAAAGAATCATCTTAGTTCAATAAACTGTCTTGACAAAATATGCCTGAAATCTTGGAGGACCGTTTTCTGAGCAATACTCAAAGTTTGGTGTCCTAGGACATTATGTCATAGCAAATGTTGTCCTCAGTGCCTGCCTCATATAAGAACAAATTAGCAACTAAAAATATTTACATTTTGGCTCAGAACATGGAACACACATTCCTCATTCATCATCCAAATAACTGAGTGATCAAAAAAACATTTCCTCATTAAAGTGTCATTATAAATCTTGAAAGATAAGTTTTAAACCACTATACTTTCAAAAATAGTTAAGTAAAACAATAAAAATTAAAACCTAGAAAATTAATTTCTCTAGGGTAATATGGAAGTCCTTATAAGCCCTTAATTTTGAAAGAATTTTAAATACTAAATACAGTCATAAGAGAAGAATGGTCCTCCTCAGTGGATATTATTCACATCACTAAGTGCTTTGCAGATAACAAACGTATACACTCCTGGAGAAGCACAGTATAGCAGTCAGCAGCAGGAACCTTTAGAATCAGACTGCTAGGTTTGAGTTCCAGCCCCTACTGCTTACTTGGGCTAAATTACTTCGCCTCCCTGGGCAATGGTTTCCTCTTAATGTGTATTAAATTAGTTACTATATATATATAGCATTTAGAACTATATGTATTCTATAGTATACATTCAATATCAGATATTAATATATTTTTCAGGGTTTTTTCTTGGGGTTGAAAACCTATATTGGAGGAAGCTTCTATATCAAAGATTTCTAGTTGGCTGTTTATTAATCTTATTGTGTATATGTAGTATATGCTATGGTTTGTACTTATATTTGTATAATCTGTATTATACAGATGTGTATAAACTGCATGGGCTGGTAATGTAACTCAGTGGTACAGTATTTGCATAGAATGCTCAAGGGCCTCAGTTCAATCCCTAGTACCATGTGCACAAAAAAAATAATAGTGTTGCCTAAATTGCATAATCCATATGATGTACATGTATATATAAACGTGTATATGCAAGTGAGTCGTATGAAAAATAAAAACATGTTTGAGGCAAAATATATAATAGTGAAAAAATTACAGTAAACTGAAAAACCTTATTCTTAGATCCAGTCTTTCATGATGATAAAAGAGCAACATTTATTCTTTCAATAGATCTCCACCTTTAGCTGGTTTATAATTGGAGCTTGGGCTATTTCCTTTGCTCTTCTGTTGGCTTAGTATTTCCTTCAACATGTATTTATTGAACACATTCATGAAATAATCCTGTTAGGAAATATAGTCTTCCTTAAAACCTGGTTCAGTATCAGTTCATGAATTTGAAGCTTTCTTACTTTCTGGCCCAAAGTTTCAGAATGTCAGTTTTATGAGGTAGTCAATCATCAATTTGCCAGGAAAATGAAGGTCAAAGGCTTTATTTCCTTAAGCATAAGTCATCTTCCCAAGGTAGTTAGCTGGCACATATCCTTTCTGTCCTTGAGTTTCAGCTAACCACCACTCTTTATTCCCACTTAGATCACAAAATCTAAGTATATGGACTCTTTGGTACTCCTGAAGGCTGAGTTCATGGTCACTCCGTGCTTGAAAAGCATGAACTGCATAGAAAATCTAGACAACAAAGCAAATGACATTATTAGAACAAAACCCAAAAATTTAGAGAAAAATAATAAAGATTTTTAAGATTTTTAGAAGCAATGTCAAAGTTTTCTTATTTTTTCAAAGTCATTGCCCAGATTTTTCTGTTGGGCTTATTTTGCTAAAATATGACCTCAATTAAGAATGGGGTGAAATAGCATTCTTACTCTGTTAGAATAAGTTTAAATTGTCCATACTTGAAGGCAATTGGGCAGTTTCTATTAAAATAATTTAATGTTAATTCCTTTTGAATCAATAATATCTCTAAGAATCTCTTCAACCAAAACAAACTCTAGCAAATAGTCTTACACGGTAATATTACTCTAATACTTATATGGAAGGTAAAAAGAGGGATGTGGGAATGTTCTGAATGTGCAAGAAGAGAAAAGTTCAATTCTAGACTGTCATACTGAGAAAATTTGTAGTCATAAAAATGTTATTTCATGACACTAATAACAGAAAATGCTTATAATGAAATAGTAAAAGAAAAAAGTATAAAATTAGGGTAAACAATATATGCCTAAAATTGCTAATTTCTTTGAATGGTGGGATGATAGGTAAATCTCATTGTTACTTCTTTGTTTCTTTGTTTATTTTCCAGAACTTTATAATGACATTATATGAAATTTACAAGTTTAAAATTACTTTAAGTGACTTAGAAGTAACTAACAAACCATATTGTCTCTTTTCTCAAAAGAACACTGCATAATTAGATAGGAAGCTCTAAAATAGAGCTTCCAGTAAATCATAACTGATAAAAATTTTAGCTATGTATAAAATAAATCAATTGGCTTATAATGCTTATAAACTAATTTATTTAATCAAACATTATGAAGTGCCCACCAAGTGCCAGATGTTATTTTATCAGAGACCCTATTAGAGCTGAGCTAGAAAAATAATGTCAACAAGGCAAAACAAAACAAACAAACCCACAGCACTTCCACCATCAAACCACATATAGGTGACATATTAGCTAATTGTGAACTGGATTTCAGAAGAAATAACTACCTAAATGACGAAGTAGTAAAGACAGAAAATATGTCATGCAGAGATAAATATATGAAAACAAAAGGCAATCAGATTAACTTTCAAAATTTAGTGCTAATTGATAATGGGAACTATGAGCAATAAGGAGACTTTATTGATCAAGGAAAAGATGCTGGGCAGTGTGATATGCGGGGACTATGTTGTAATTTAAGTTCTATTTAAATCTTGAATTGTTATTTAACTTCTGATTAAATTCTGATTCTATTGCTTGCTTTATTGTCTTAGCAACTAGCATAAGCTGCTCCTCAAAGGAATCATATTGCTATTATCTGAATATTTTCTTCCTCCTAAAATTTGTGTGTTGAAATGCTAACCCTCGAATTGATGATATTGAGATGGAGCCTTTGGGAGGTGATTGATTAGTCATGAGGACAGAGCCTCCAGGCATAGGATTAATTCCTTTAAAAAAAAAAAAAAAAGGTCCAGGAGAGACCATTTATCCCTTCCACCAGGTGAGAACCTCACCTATGTACCATCTATGTACCAGGAAGTTGGTTCCCACCAGACCATAAAAAATGCCAGTGCCTTGATCTCCGACTTCCAGCCTCCACAATTGTGAGAAATTCCCCTTATTTGTAAGCCACCCAACTTATGGTAGTTTTGTTATAGCTGCCTAAATGGACTAAAGGTCAAAATTAAACTTGACTTCACTCACATCTTGGTACACAGAAGGAATTCAAATATTTGTTGATTTGACTATAGTTAGGCTGAAAGTCTTGGCTATCATACAGGAGATTGTCTTGTATTTTACAAGATAAATACAGAAAATATTGTTGGACATGCATTATTATATAATAAAAAGAAAGAAAAAGGGAACACTATAAATTAATCAGCATTGAGGTGGTAGAAATTATAATAAAGACCTTTTATAGAGCTTATGATAGTTTACATATCACTTGGGCTTTATCCTCAACAATTCTGAATTGAGACTTGGAAAAGAAACATACTTTTAATCATTGAGCTAATGAGTGCTACTAGGTCCCATGTCTTCTAACTCCAAATCCTACTCTTGGTCCATGCTTCATAATGCTTAAACATACTCTTGTTCTAGCAAACATCTTCAGAGTGTATTCTTGTGGAAAGAAACTGGAGTCCCTAATAAGTTCATGATTGTTTTGTTGTTTGGAAAGTGAAAACACTAACAGATCCACAAAAGCCAAATGAAAGATTTGGTTTGCAAAAGCATTTAGGAATGTAATGTGATGGAATACAGCCCCTGAAATAATGTTCAAGAGCCTACATTCATAGTTTCTAACCATCAATTAGAATTTTTGAAATAATATGTATCCTTTACCAATGAGGCAATAGATTTTTCAGCAGGATGGATTATCTACTAAAATACCATTCCTAAATATTTGTAGTAGTCTTTCATTTTGGCACAAATTCTCTCAAGGGGAATATAAAATCTTCTACCTAGATATTTAGTATGAAATTATAGTTTATATTTTAAACATTAAATATAGATTCTCATGAAATCATAAATTTAAACTATAAAACATAATGTGCTTTCAATACTTTAGATGATCATGGTCCAAATTTATTTAGGTTGAACTTTTTCCAGTTTTTATATAATTTATGTTAAATTGAGACATATATTCTATACTCAAAATGGAAATAAATTTTACAGTCATCTTTTAAAAGTCTGTCTCTTATTTTAATCTTTTTAGTATTTTCTTTAATGTTAGACTACAAATTAGAAGTTTTCCACCTAAAATGTATTTTGGGAGCTGAAAGTTTTCTCATTATTTTCAATACTTTAATTTTTATTTTTCTAACTTTAAATTTTATATGTTTTGGTTCAGATACATTAATTAAAATGTTATTAATTTGAACCATTGTAATCTAATGCTCTTTTATTTTTCCTTAGCATTTACTAAAATATATTTTATTAGTAGCTTTTTTGTACTCAGAAAAACTCTGGCTCATTTTATTTATAATATTCTGTGAATAGAACCCATTTCTCCATGGTATTTACTATTTCAAAAAAAATAGCATTCTGTATTATTGACTCATACCCAATTTATTACTCACTGTTGATAACCATCAGATCTTTTCCTGTGGTACCACTGTCAGTACAGCATTCCCTTATTCTATATATTTGTGCATTTAACTTCCTCTTGTGGTAAATCACATTACCTGTCTCCACTGAATCTCATTTTTTTTATTTTGTCATTGTTCTCCAATTAACAACAAAATTCATATTTTAATCTTCTTTTCCAAAACAAAAAATATATAAAGTGAGCATTTTAAAATCTTTTTATATCAATAAATAGCTCTCCAAATCTTCATTTTAATGAGTACTTAAATACATTATAATTCTGTCAAATTTTTGAAGGACTTTCTAAATAATAACATTCTAGCCATGTAGTATCAAAATATAGATATTGAAAAGGAATTTGAGAAACTCAGCAACTAGGAAGAAAAAGAAATGACTCAATATTCTCAAGCTTCAAAAACTAATGACCAACAGTGGATTAATGAAGCACTAAATCCATCTCCATTAAAATAAATAATAAGAGGGAAGTCATTATTGTCATTTTCGTTCACAATTGCTTCAGTGATTCTAGGGAATTGATCAAAAGTTGCTAAAAAAAGGTACAAGACCAGACTATGAACTTATCAAAAATGATAGCAAAGCAACTAACTTTTTACCAGTTTTTTTAAAAAATGTACTTTCAATAATATTTATATAGAAAAAAAAAGCACTGATTCTTGGATAATGATCTGCCCTCTAAAACTAGGTTTCCATCATTATTAAGCCTGATTCTCTTTGCAAACTGCCAAGGACAACATTCCACTGACCAAACAAGGCACTTAGATGTAGTGGTCCCCAAGATTCCCACCCCTCTTATACATATCCTATATAATCACCTTCCTTTGATTATAGATGGCACTTGTTAATGTGATGGGATTTCACTCCTGTTGTTAGGTTGTGTTACATGGTTACTGTTAAGACATTTTGCAGAAGTGCCTGATAAGATTCCTGAGAAAATGACTGAATTAGTCAAAAGGGAGATTATTTTGGGTGGGCCTGACCTTATCAAAAGAGACCATTAAAAAAGCATTTGGGTCTCTCAGAAAGAAAGCCAAATAGATGTTCACTAACATGAACTAAACAACTAACAATGAAGAAATAACCAACTCTGTAAACTGCCTATAGAGACAATCACATGGCAAGGATCTGAAAGCAGCCCTTAGTTGCTTGAAGTTATCCCTGTCTAATTTCCGGCAAGAAATTGAATAGCTCAGTCCTGCTGGAATATGAAACTGAATTCTGTCAACAACCATGAGCTTACTAGAGAACTTCAAGTTTCAGGAAAGAGCCCATGCAATGCCTACATTGTAGCTCTGTGAGATTTTGTGCAAAGCATCCAAGCCTGGACTCTTGACCATGGACACTAAAATAATAAGTTTATATTGTTTTAAGTCACTAAATTTGTGATGATTTTTATGCAACATAGAACACTAGTCATATTATGCCATTACTATTTGATGAACAAAGGAAGAGAATACATTAGAAGTAGTAGGCATATTTGTTTGACTGCTTTGGTTGCATTTGTTGATCCAGCAAAAACAGTGAGTGTAAAAATTAAGTCCCTTGGTGTAAATCAGTACTGTCAGGTTGTGAACATCTATTAGCTCATTCCGATTATTCAACAAAGGCTCTGGACCGTAATTTAGGAGCACTCCAAAAAACAAAACAAACAAACAAAAAAACACCCAGAATAAGTCCGTGCTTTCTTTGTGGGATGAGTATGCAGGACTCTGAGTGGACTGGTTCTGAGGTCCCCAAAGGAAAGGTAATCATACCTCCTGGTTATACCACAGAATGTCCTCCATTAAGCACTTCCATTAAAGTATGTGTCCCATTAAAAATAGTAAATAATGTTTTTGCCCTTCCCATAAGACTCCTGATCCAGAACTATCCTAGAAACTATCCTAGAAAATGTCTTTCCCAACAATCTCTCTTCTTGCTTGAGAGGGAGAATGAATAAGCAAATTAAACCTCTAGAGAAGTGATTTCTTTCTCTTTTTGGAGTGGGGTATCATGGATTGAACTCAGGGATACTCAACCATTGAGTCACATCCCCAGCCCTATTTTGTATTTTATTTAGAGACAGAGTCTCATTGAGTTGCTTAGCTCCTTGCTATTGCCAAGGCTGGCTTTGAACTCGAGATCCTCCTGCCTCAGCCTCTGAGCTGCTGGGATTACAGGTGTGTGTCATCATTCCCAGCGGCAGCAGTGATTTCTAATCTTTTTAAATAAAATTACCCTTTGAAAACCTGTTGAAATCTATTGACTTCTTATATCATAAAAGTATACACATTTTTACATATTTGAGGAGACTCATGCGACCCAAGCACATTCATACACTCCTTAGGTTCTTGGAGTCTAGGTTAAAAAATTGAGCTAAATAAATAAAGTATAAAACTTACAAAGTTTTATACTTTATTTATTTTATACTTTGTAAGTATAAAACTTACAAAGTCACTGTAACATAAATGAGTCTAAAATTACCTGTATCTGAATGATTTTTTAGGACCCCATAAGATGCACCATGAATAGCAGGTAGAGACCCTGTCCTTGTCAGTCTCCACTAGAACAATTTAAAAGACTAGATTACAGCTTACAACACCCTTTTGCAACAATTCTTTGCAAAAGAAGTACTTCCATAGTGGTAAAGAATAGGAAAAGAAATAGAGACTAAAAGGGGCACATAATTAAGCCAACTTAAGTTGCAGTTGATGTTCTTGATTAAAAATACAAACACATAATCAAAACCTAAAAAAGATAGAAAGCTGCTTTTTAGGGTATCTCAAGTGTGAGATATTATATACTGTATTCTCATTACTCTCAAAAATGATGCAATTTACTCCCACTTTTCAATCTCCTTCTAGGGATCTCTAGAATGTGTGATTTTTCTTAGACAGTCACACTGTAAACATAAGGGATTAACCATTTCTTTTCACACTTTCTAAGAGCCACTGGAATGGAAACTTCAGCCTCCTGACAAGGATTATGAAGATAATACAATCCTTTCCATTTCCAAGGGATGACAAGTAGTTTCATTATGAGAGGAATCTGAAAACCACTGGCTCATGTGCTTCTATTGGCTTAGTTAAGAAATATTCCTTAGTGGACTTTTTTTTTTCTCTCATACTGGGGTTTCCAACAGGTGCCTTCTCTTCTCCTTATAATAAATTCATTGGGATAGTTTCTCCCTTTGCAGAGGGAGGTCTTCAGTTTGAAATGGGTCATTTTATCTTTGAGGGAAGATTCTAGGAATCCTATATACCACAGAACCCATCATGTATACTTAATAAGAAGGTTGTGAAGATAACATAGCATACAATAAATATTGAATAAATATTTCCTATTACACTCAACCTTGACCAGTATGGGTTGTGATATAGTTTAAATATGAGTTGTCCCCCAAAAGCTCATGTGTGAGGCAATACAAGAGGGTTTAGAGGTGAAATGATCAAGTTACAAGAGCCTTAACCTAATCAGTGCATTAATCCTCTAATAGTGATTAACTGAGTGGTAACTGTAGGCAAGTAGAGTGTGGCTGGAGAAGTTGAGTCCCTGGGAGTGTACCTTTGGGTATATATTTTTTGCTTGTTGAGCAGAGCTCTCTCTGTGCTTCCTAATGCAATGTCCCTAGATGCTTTCCTCTACCACACTCTTCTGCCATGATGTTCTGCCTCACCTCAAATCCTGAGGAATAGAGTCGGCCATCCATGGACAAGACCTCTGAAACTGTGAACCCCTAAATAAACTTTTACTCCTCTAAAATTGTTCTTGTGAGGTCTCTGGGTCACAGCAGCCAAAAAGCTAACTAAAACACCCCCTAATTAGAAATTACCCTAATGTCCATCAACTGGTGAATGGTTAAAACATACTATATCCATGAAAGGGAAAATTACTAGGCAATTAAAAGCAATAAAATATGTATTTTTACTATAACACAGATGAATCTCAAAAACATTATACACTAAATGAAAAAAGGGAGTTGTAAAAACCACATATTGCATAATTTCATTTATATGAAATATACAGAAAAGGCAAAACTGTGGAGATAGGAAATAGTTTGTTTAGTGGTTTCCTAAAGCTGGAGATGGTAAAGAGCAATTAATGCAAATAGATACAAAGGATTTTTGAGAGTGAAAGAAATGTTCTTAAATTGAATTACTGTGATGGAAACACAATTTGGTAAATATACTTAAAATCATGGGATTTTATACTTAAAATGAATTAATTCATATGGGCAAATAAATAAGACCTTAATAAAGCTATTTTGGAGGAAAAGTCATGAATTGAACGGCAATCTACACTGTAAATGGAATAAACAGAATACATAAAATATTTTTGGAGGGCAGTACAGCAATGTCTCCAAGGTTTTATATAAACTCTCTGCCCTCCTATATTTTTAAGGATTTTCCTCATAGATATGTTCACAAAAGAGCACAAAACAGGTGAAAAAGAACTTTCCTAAAATCTTTCCTAAAAGATTCTAAATTTTTTTTTGTTTGAGTAAGAGTTCCATATATGACTTATTCTATAAAATAAAATACTATGGAGAGTTTTTTAAGGAAAAAATTAAGCTAATTAGATATAGTTTAGTTTATGATATATTATTTATTGTTTTAAATATTTATTTTTTTGTAGATGAACACAATACTTTTATTTTATTTATTTATTTTTTATGTAGTACTGAACCCAAGGCCTCACACATGCTGGGCAAGCGCTCTACCACCAAACCACAAACCCAGCCCTGATATATTATTTTTAAGTGGAAAAAATATGTAACACACATGATATGTTTATTAATTGTATAAATATATATATTTGTATGTGCATGGAATATGTCTGAAAAGTTATACATAAATATTGTCTCTGAAGAGTAGGAGTAAGAAAGCAATTAAGACCTTAACTTTTACTTTATATATTTCTTCTGACTATTTTAACTTTTCAAAAGTAAATTTTATCACCCCTATATAAAAGAATTTTTTTACTTAATAAAAAGTCAATAAAGAAAAAAAAACAAGTTGAATAAGAATTAGTTGGTCACCAACTGAGAATTAACAGTGAAATATACTGAAACTTTATACTGAAACAAAAATGAATCCTACATTATAGTTAACATACCATCTTGTGATAGGATTATACCAGTAGCCTTTGCATCAGTGCAGTGAGGGACAAGTAGCCCTTAAAAGTATCAGTATGTAGTATATGGAATATACAAGTGATTAAAAATGGCCAATTACTAGACAGCTCAATGAAGATGTTGCTTTTAGAGGAATCAGGAACAATTTCCTACATGCTATTAATGGTCACAATCTGTTCAGCATTGAACTGCATTTCTCTAATGGAGGGGTGTACAAAGTGCATTTTCACTTTAAGTACATAACAACAGAGTTGTAACAGCAACAGCTACTATTGAGTGAGTGTCTACTCTGCTAGGTACTTTACACACACACATTATCTCTAAAACATCAACTCTGCAACATAGGAATCATTGTCCTCTTTGTTTCATTTGAGGAAACAGGCTTGGAGAATTAAATTCTTTGCAAAACAGTCCACAGAGAGTACCCACTAATAGAGCTGGGACTTTTTGATGGCAATGCTGGCGCTTTCCTATCAAGTCTTACAGTAAAATAGTGAGCATTTAGAGATTCTTCCAAGTTTTGAAGAGCCTATTTTTTTTCATTGAGGTTCAAATTCTTACCTGCTCATCTACCTCTTGAAAGCTGTCAACATCAGTGCCGTTTGTTTCAAACTTTCCACAGGTGCCACTTAGAGATGAGCTGCTATCACTTATGCTGCCTTCTGGGGTCCCTGTGACACTGTCACTAGCTGGCCGAGAAGACACAAAGAGGCTGATGTTGTCAAAATCATCGTCACAGAACCTGTTCTCAGCATCAGTCTTCTGCACTTTTGCTGGATTGTACGGTTTTAGGAAGGAGGAATACACATATCCTTTTACAACTAGGTAGGAAATAAAAAGAAAGAAGAACCAATGTCAAGTGCATACTGTTCCCAAATGCCTGGGTTTAGAGAAGCACACAAAGACCATTGGGAAAAAAATCTCAACCTGAAGAGGGGTGGTAATTCTGGAGAAAAACTTACTTCCCGTGTCAACGAGCCACCTGCTAGTACTCCCCAGTGGATCTTTCTGTTCCATCACAGCCACCAACTCTCCTTCCAAAAGGTTGATGTCATATTCTTGTGTGGCATTGCACTTGCGCTTAGCTTGGTAGAGTTCCTCTGCACTGTATGTGGACAGAAGTTTGGAGCGATGAATGTCAGTTTGACGTGGCACTTCTGGCTGGGAAAAGCAAGGAGAATATTTGTTTTATGTGGATGTATAATGAAATCCTCAGTAAATTCGTAACATTTTTCTCCAAAGATTCTTTAAAAACATATACTGATTGGGGCTTATTTCAAGGTGAAGTCTTAGATTAGGCTCTTATTGTCGAGTGCTCCAGTAAGTCATGCAGTGAAAAATTCTCTAGTAAGCACAAGAGGGCAGTGTTGTAGAAAAGAAAGAAAATTCATGTGAAAAATCAGGAGGCAGAGGTTCTAATCCCTCTTGAACAACATTTTAACCCTTAGGTATTTTCTGAGCAACATTTTAACTCTTGCTATATTAAGCACTTGATAAATAATATTTCATTCAATAAATTGCACACTTGCTTGTCTTTTTCTAGAAAATAGCAGTGAATTCAGCAGGAGTAAGAAGCCATAGACCCCTTCCAATCTCCCGCCCATTAAGTGACTTTGAGAAAACCACTTTATCTCTGGAACCCAGGGTGCCTTAGCTTGAAAATGCAAAGGTTGTGTTACATGATTTACCTCTAAAATACTTGTAAACAAATATTTAGAGTGCCTGTCTTGTGTCAAGCACCATCTTAGGCATTTTAAGGATATGCTATATACAAAACAGAAACCCAAATTCATGATTTTATGGATTAACAAACTCATAGAACAAAGGCTATAGAATATATTTAGTATACAGGGTAGAAATAGAGAGGAAATTTAAACATAAAGAACAAATTATAAGATTAGAATGAAATTAGTGATAAGAAAAATAATATGATACTATGATTCGGACAAAGTGAAGTAGTAATATTTTAACAGTCATGGATGCTCCTATACTCACCAGAACCGGCACAGGCTTCTTCTTTTCAAAACTGAGTTTCCTCTCAATAAAGGTGGCACTATTGTCCTTTACAAAATTCAGATTGTGAACCTCTTCTAGTACTCGATTCTGAATCTCAGAGATGCTTGAGACCAACAATGGTGCCTATGGTAGAAATAATACAGCATCATTTCCAGACAGCTATATAACCATATTAGGAGTTAAATTTATCAGAGTTGCAATAAGCATTTGAGAAAGTGTAAGAGAGCTCATAGTGGAAAAATTAGGGCGATTCTAGAACTTTTGCATGAGGATAATCTAATTTACTGTATCTAGAAACCCTGTGAAAATGATAGGAATATATGTATATATGAAAGTTTCAAGTCTAAATAAAAGGAGAACAGAAGAAGAAAGAGGAGGAGGAGGAGGAAGAGGAGGAGGAGGAGGAAAAATAAGCAACAAAATCATGGAACAAAGGCTCAAGAATTAATGGTGGAGAGACCCTGCACCTACTAGAAGAAATAGTAGACCCAAATCTCCATCATATAGGCTTAGGAACTGACTTCCTTAACAAGACTCTGAAAGCACATGAAATAAAATCAAGAATCAATAAATGTAATGACATCAAACTAAAAAGCTTCTTCACAGCAAAGGAAACAATCAAGAACATAAACAGAGAGCCTACAGAAGGGAAGAAAATCTTTGCCACCTGCATATCAGACAGAGCATTAATCTCCAGAATATATAAAGAACTAAAAAAATTAACACCAAAAAAAAAACCCAACAAATAACCCAATCAATAAATGGGAAAAGGAACCAAATGGAGACTCACAGAAGAAGAAATACGAATGGTCAAAAAATATATGAAAAAGTGTTCAACTTCCCCAGCAATTAGAGAAATGCAAATTAAAACTACACTGAGATTTCATTTCACTCTACTCAGAATGGCAATTATCAAGAATACAAGCAAAAATAAATGTTGACAAGGATGTGTGTATAAAGATTCACTCATACATAACTGATTGGACTGCAACTTGGTATAACCATTCTATAAAAAACAATATGGGTATTCCTCAGAAAACTTGGAATGGAACCACCATTTGACCCATCTGTCCCACTCCTCAGTTTATACCTAAAGGACTTAAAATCAGCATACTACAGTGATGCAGCCACATCAATGTTTATAGCAGCTTAACTCACAATAGGCAAATTATGGAACCAAAGTAGGTGCCTTCAACACCTAGTTTGGATAAAGAAAATATGGTCTATATACACAATGGAATATTACTCACTCTTAAAGAAGAATAAAATTATGGTATTTGCAGGTAAATGGAGGTAGCTGGAGAATATGCTATGCAAAATAAGCCAATCCCAAAAAACCAAAGACTGAATGTTTTCTCTGATATGCAGATGCTAATTCACAATAGGGAGCTAGGGAAAATAGAGATACTTTGGATTAGGCAGAGGGGAGTGAAGGGAAGGGAGGGAATATGGGAGTAGAAAGGATAGTAGAATGAATCAGACATTATTACCCTGTGTACATATATGATTACATGGCCAGTGTGATTTTTCATCATGTACAACCAGGAGAATGTGAAGTTATGCTCCATTTATGTATGATGTGTCAGGATGCATCCTTCTATTATGTATAACTAATTAATTTTTAAAAAATTTAAAAATAAATAATAAAAATAAGAATTCATGGTGGTACGAATCTCCCACACAGTGGAGTAGCAGAGTGACAGGGGAAAAGAGTCTAAGATAAGAAGCACTAATTGAGTGTCTGTGCTGAGATTTAAACAAATCAGCAGATTCCTTGACATGCTTCCCATCAAGATGTAGAGTCTAGGTTCCTGCCTCTCAAAACCAGGTGGATCTTTGTGGTTGTTTTATTATGTGTGGGATGTTGGGGCTACAACCCAGGACCTTGTTCTCGTTAGGCAAGGGCTCTTCCAATAAGCCTCACCCTTAGTGATAAGTGGGTCTTTACAGCGACCTCAATGAATAGGATGCTGAAAAGAACAGAACCATGGAAATCATGCTGCCTGACTTTAAAGATTAGACTAGAAACAGTCGTGCAGTCTATGCTGGTATTCTTGGGACACTCACTCTGGAAACCTTCACTCACTTTGGAGAAGTCCATCTTCTCTGTGGCCACCATGTAAGAAGACCATAATGAAAGATGAGAGAGAGTGGGGGGAACTCCCCTTGGGACCCCAGCTATTCCAATCCAAACTGAATGACCAACAGCCCAGTGAATCCCTGAAACCATGAACTATAATAATACCATGTTTGGTGTCATCTAATTTGAGCCCCAGATTTTTTCACCATTTCAATGAAATTGAATGATTATCTCTTCCCTTCCTTGGCAGAAGATGAAGATTCTTTTTCTGCAAATGGTAAAACAGTCTCTAGAATGAGTGACGCTATGCATTAACAAGGATAGTGGACCCATATTGAAAAGAGGGAAAATAAGAAACAGATGTATGCTGACCCTGAAACCCTTTTCCATTTCCCCACCACCAACCTTAGAAATCACACTGCTTCCCTGCAGACAGAAGACTTGAAGAACTGTCTGTGGGTATTCTGACCAGTCTGAGAGGAGAAAGACCTAACGAACCTATTATGAAGGGTTCTCAAATGAAATGACAGATCACACAATCATGAAACACAGTTTTCAACTACCTACGGGCTCAAGGGTGTCATTTAGTCCTCAACTTTGTCAGTGGTCAAGAGATCATTAGACAGCCCAGGCATGCCTCTAATATGAGGGAATCTGATAAATAGAAAAGCAACTTGTCTTAATTTTAAGAAAACAAAGAGCCCTTGAATATTAAAATAAGAGCAGAAATAAAAGGAAATCATTGATGGGTTAGAAGACTAAAGTAGGAAAACTTCATAAGAGATTGAGAAAAGTGATAGAGATAGAAAATAAGCGAGAAAAGATAATAAAATTAGAGGTAACAATCTAGGAGGTTCTGAAAAAGAAAAAAAGGAGCAAAGAAAGAAAAAAATCATCAACAAAATTGAATTTCATCAAGGAAATTGAGATTGAATGAATTTTGAAATTGAGAATTTCAAAAAGTTTCTACAAGAGGCAGAATTTTCATGTTAAAAGGATCCCACCAAGTGTCCAAAATTTCAGATGGGGAATTCCTAGGTGCTTCCAAGGGTCCAATGAGAGGACATATATACATAGAATGTACATAGAACCAAGAATCGGACTGGTTTGTCAATTCTCAGTGAAACAGTGGAAGCTAGAATAAAATAGAACAATGTAATGTTTTTATATGCACAAAGAACAACTTCTACATCTACGGAAACCATCAGTGAAGCATGATGATATTAAAAAGACATTTTCTGGTATACAAAGTATCAAAATATTCATCTCCCAATCATTTTTTTCAGAGAACCACTCAGAAATAC
This sequence comes from Ictidomys tridecemlineatus, assembly GCF_052094955.1. Lineage (NCBI taxonomy): Eukaryota > Metazoa > Chordata > Mammalia > Rodentia > Sciuridae > Ictidomys > Ictidomys tridecemlineatus. Next base: position 97,811,547 of record NC_135485.1, read on the forward strand.
ACTTCTCCCCAGATAAGGGCATAAAGGAATAAGTCAACGTGACATCAGAAAATAAGGAATTGGGATCCCACACAGAATAGAGAAGAAGGGGTCCCTTAGAATGATAATGAGGTGTGATCCCAGGATTACGGATAGAAAGGCAGTTCAGATTGGAGCAGATCAGAAAGCACTGGGAGAGATTTCTGCAAGAAGGCACAATTTATAGAATACCACACACATCTGAAAGTCGTAAAAGGTTAGTCAATTGAGAGATAAAATTAGACAAGGAAAAATGAAGGAACTGGCAAAAGAAAAATAATTACTAACTTAAAAAAAGCTATACATGAAAGAAAAATTAATTGTGGTGTTCTGTGTAGCTAACCAGCATTCACTTTGTGTGCTGGGTATCTGTGTACATCTTCAAATTTATTCTCCTTCCTTTCTACCCTGCTCTGTGTGCCAAGAGTCTCATTGGAATTAAAAAGCAACAGGTCATTGGGCGTGGTGGTGCATGCCTGCAATCCCAGCAACTCAGGAGGCTGAGGCATGAAGATTGCAAGTTTGAGACTAGCCTCAGCAAGTTAGCAGGTCCTGTGCAACTTGGTAAGACCTTGTGTTAAAATAAAAAAATAAAAAGGGTTGGGGATATGGCTCAGGGGTTAAAAGCCCCCAGGTTCAATCCCCAGTACCAAACAAATAAATAACAATAACAACAATAAAACAATGTTGCACTCTGGTTTCAGATGGGTTCAATCAATGAAGAGTACACACAGGAAATCAGAATGAGAAAAGAAACTGAGATAAGGATATTTATTTCCTAAATTTTCTTTCTGTAGTATTAACTGAACAACACAGACCTATCAGATTGTCCTGTGCACATCCCTCTCTTTGTCCAGTATTAACTGAACAACACAGACCTATCAGATTGTCCTGTGCACATCCCTCTCTTTGTCCATTCCTATGCTAACCTCTTCCCTTATCCATTTAAACCTAGGTGTTATATGGCTCCCCTCTTTTGCTACCCTTGGGGCAGAATACTGGCTGCAAAGATTTCCCCATAGCATTCTCACATTTTTGTAAATAATCACTTTATTAATTTTTTCTCCAAATGATCAGTTTGAGTGTTCTGGTTTTTTTTATACTAATATCATGACAGATACATAAGTTAAACAATTTAAACAGCATGTAAACATAGCTAAATTTATGGTATAACTACTGGAGCTCCATAGCAAGATCTTCTGTGAATATATATGTTGTGAGAACATAAAAAGATGGCTAAGTTCTCATTTTTCATAGTGGAATACGTTATGCCTAAAAGTGAAAAATAATGAAATGGAAAAATAAAATCTTATTTTAAAATATGAAAGTAAATACCAAGAGAATCACCTAAGAGAATTGAAAAATAGTTGTCCCTGAGGAAGAAGAAATAGAATAAAGAGAGTGAAGGACAACTGTTTTTCTTGGCCAAACTTAAATAACTACTTGAATCTTTAAATTATGTGCATGCATAATTGATAAAAATGAAAATGAAAAAAACAGGACTTTGGATTCTTCAGAACATTAAAAATAGAGTTTCTATATGATTGAGCATCTCCCTTCTGCATATATATATATATATATATATATATATATATATCCCAAATAATCAAAAGTAAGGATCTTAAAGAGATTTTACATACCCATTATCACTGTAACATTTTTCACAATATCCAAGAGAAAGAAACAGCCATTAACAGATGCATGAATAAACAAAAATGTATCTACCTACAATGGAACATTATTCAGACTTAAAAAGAAAAAAAATTCTGCCACATGCTACAAAATAAATGAACCTTGAGGGCTATTTTAGTTAGCTTTCGCATTATTATGACCAGAAAACCAGACAACAACTTAAAGAAGCAAAAGTTTATTTTGGCTCCTGGTTTCAGAGGTTCATGGTCTAACAATCCATAGCTGTGGGCCCAAGTGAAGCAGAACATCAGGGCAGTATAGTGTGGCAGAGGAAAGCAGCTCAGGACATGTTAACCAGGAAGCAGAGAAAGCCCCATTCACCGGGGATAAAATATAAACCCCTAAATCATGCCCTCAGTGACCTACTTCATACAGTCACCCCCTACCTACCTACAGTTACAACCCAGTTAATCTCTATCAGTGGATTAATCCACTCATTCCGTTACAACTCTCATAACCTGATCATATCACCTCTAAACATTCTAACATTGTCTCACACATGAGCTTTTAGGGGACATCTCATACACAAACCATAACAAGGGCATTATGCTAAATAAAATATGCCAGTCACAAGGAGACAAACACTATGATTTGATATATATGAGGTATTTAAAGTAGTCAAATTTATAGAAACAGAAAGTAGAATGATGGCTTCCAGGAACTGGGGCAGGGGGGGAAATGAGGACTTGTTTAATGGAAATGAGGATTTGTTTAATTGGTATATTTCAATTTTGCAAGATGAAACTGTCTTGGCACTGCATTGCATAACAATGGAAATATACTTAATGCTTCTGAACTCTGCACTTAAAAATGGTTAAGATGGTAAATTCATTATTTTTTTAAAGAGAGAGGGAAGAGAGAGAGAGAGAGAGAGAGAGAGAATTTTTAATATTTATTTTTTTTAGTTATCGACGGACACAACATCTTTGTTTGTATGTGGTGCGGAGGATCAAACCCGGGCCGCACGCATGCCAGGCGAGCGCGCTACCGCTTAAGCCACATCCTCAGCCCCAAATTCATTATATTTTTACCACAATTAAAATTTCAAACTGGCCAGGTGTGGTGGCACACTCCTGTAATCCCAGCAGCCAGGGAGGCTAAGGCAGGAAGATTGCGAGTTCAAAGCCAACCTCAGCAACAGTGAGGCTCTAAGCAGCTTAGTGAGACCCTGTCTCTAAATAAAATACAAAATAGGGTTGGGCATGTGGCTCAGTGGTCAAGTGCCCCTGAGTTCAATCCCTGGAAAAAAAATTCAAAATTATATGTTATTATTATTATTCTAGTGCCAGAGACAATTCTCTAATCACTATTCATTTCTACCTTTCAGTAATATAGACATAGTCATGAGAGATGTTACCATTGGGGAATTGTGGAGTATCAGGATCTCTGTGATTTCTTATAACTACATACAAACTCTATATCTCAAAACGAAAGTTTAAATATATATATATATATATATATATATATATATATAAAACATATATACTATAGAATGAAACCAGTTGAGTGAGGATAACTATCTCCAAAGTGATTTTCACTTCTTTAGTACATTAGCAAAAAAAAAAAAATCTCTGTGCTTCTGTTTTACTATGGATTACAATGTGAAAGATGTGCCCGGATAACCTAAAACAGAAACTGAAGTATCTTTAAAAATTATCTGATCCAAAGTGGGGATCAAGGAGGAGAAAGCATCTGATCGACTGTTCTTAAATAACATATACATGAAGACCACACACACACATGCACTCTTGGAACAGGGCTGCATTCTCATAGGTGTGGTTTCTAACAGACCTGGGAGGCCAAGGTGGCCAGGTGCTGGTACTGTGCTTACCGGCACAACTGTGGAATAAGCCTGTTGTGCTGCATGCATCAGGTTCCTGAGGAGGGTGATGAGATTACACAGACAGTTCAACAGAATCTTCCGGGCAGCCTGGTTGAACACCTGAAGCTCTTCTACCAGCTGGGCATTGAGGGCTTCATATTCCTTTTTGGCCAAGTCTGACTCATCTCCTGCTGACCGCTGCAGGTAGCTATTGTAGTCTAACAGTTTGTCATAGCGTTTCTGGATGAGCTTCTGAGGTCCTGGGAATAAGGACAGCAGGGCTGACAGGGGGTTCAGGACGAGTCTCTGCAAGTGAGATGCCTGTCAAAAGAAATGATGATCCCATTACAGAGAAGGGAATAGCCCATACCATTGATCTGGGTAGCTTGCCTCCTCTCCGCAGGAGCACAAAAGAACCTGGACAGCATCCATCCACGTTAGAAGAGAAACTCATCATTTTTGTCTCTAGCTAAACCTTTTCAAGGACTTAAAACAAAGACTCTAATATGGAACATGAAGAGTGAGCAGGAAGAGAAATACAAAACACCTGGTCACCCAAAATCCAACTCCAGCTTTCTTTCTGAAGCCATTTGGTTTTGTCACCAGAACACTGCCCACTTCCCCTTCTTTCTTATCCCAGAGCCAACCTGAGCTATTTCACACATGGCGGGGGGGTGAGGTCAATCACCAAATTTTGACTACCAGAAATGAATGATTCACCATATCACTGAGACCACTTGGTGACGGCAAAAGTTGTGGTCTTAGAAGAGACTGTAACATACTCCCCCCAAGGTGGTCCCAAATCCCTAACTACTCTGAAGACTTTATTTTTGGTAGTGGAATTGCATCCCCCATACAGATAACAACACTTTAATATGAGTATTTACTCCTGTAACAGAAATGACCAGAGATATACACTTCCTCATTTAAATACATTAAAACTGGTGCTGGTCCCTGTATCTTAAATTGTTACTCTTTTAGCTCTGAATCATAAAAAATAATCTTTGAGTTCATTCCCAATCCTGTGTTGGCATTGAAGCACCCTAGATTTAACTTCTTCTATTACTCTACTCTGAAACACACTAGTATCTTATGTTTGCTGATTGCCCTATGTTATAGTTTGGATCTGAAATGTCCCTCAAATTTATTGTGTTGAAAATTTGGTCCCCAGTGCAGGAGGGTATAGAGGTGGGGCTTTTGAGAAGTGATTGCATCATGAGGATTCTGACCACATCAGTGGATTAACCCATTCATAGCTGAGTGGATTACTGGGAGGTGATGTAAACTATAGGTAGGCAGAACACAGCTGGAGGAAGGAGGTTACTGGGAGTGTACCTTGGGGACAATCTTGCTCCAGTCCCCCCCACCCTCTCTCACTGGCTGTATGAGCTAGGCAGTTTTCTTCTGCCATGCTCTTCTGCTATCAGGTTCTGCCTCATCCCAGACCCAGAACAGTGAAGCTGGACAATCATGGACTGAAACTTCTAAAACCTTGAGCCAAAATACCTCTTCTTCTAAGTTGCTTATATCAATTATTTTGGTCAAATATTAAAAAAATCCCTACTTTACCCTATATACTTGGGTTACAGGACTACATTAGAAAAATTTGGTAGCAGGTTTTCTTCTGTACCCTCGAAGAGGTCCCAGGAAATCCACATCTGAGCAGCAATCTGTATTAATTAATTTAAAAGCCCCCTGATAACTTTATCTGAACTCATGGGAAATCCAAAAGAGAGGGGAACCAATCTCTTATTGGCACTAGCAAGAGCCAACACATTAGATTTGATGTCTACTTTATAAAATAATCAATATACAACTGCATACATACTGTTTAATGAGTCTCTTGACTAAGAATCTGTTTACTATATCTGGTATAAATTACTATGTTTGTTAAATGACCAGATTCTACAGGTAATATAATTACAAAATTAGTATACAAAAAAAATTTATCTACCTTTAGATTTTTGAGTTCTTAGTATTTCATTTTTAAAATGTCCTATATATTATTCATAAATGTTACTTTTTTTGAGCTTTCTGATTATTTATTTTAACTTAGCCTAATTAGTGTATTGTAATGCAAGGTAGGTAAGATAGCTTTTTTCGTCTTTCTCCTGAATTTTGGAGCAGACTTGCTAAGGGAGAAACTACCATGCTCTCAGATAGTGCTCAATAAATATTTATTGACTTAATGGATTTGAATTAACCTAAAGAGCAAACCCTTAAGGCTTTTCTAAAATGTGCTCTCTGTAATTAAACCCAGAAAATACATAGAAAACTACCCATGCTTTTCCCATTAAACCTCTGATTTAAAAACTTATGTCATCCACTCATCCATCCTTCTACTCACCCATCCATCCACCCACCCACCCATGAGCAACTTATCTACGGATCATGTATATTTATCATGTATCATGTATATGTATCATGTATATTTGCTGATGTAATCCTGAATTTTCATTTCCTAATGCCAGAAATGCAAGATGCTTTTATGTGGTTTTCTAGTGGGGTGAGGAGTTTATCACTTCCTAGGGTTTGGAAATATGTGGAGTTATTCATTGATTCTCCCTGTGACTTGACATAGGGGGATGTTATTGATATTTTGAGGCTGGTGAGCTGGGAATGCTAAACATTGTCCCATACAAGAGCTTCTCTGAAGACTTATATGAACCAAAGTGCAAATTACACCAATGCAAAAAGTTCACCTTCAATATGGTGGAATCTATTATACCTTCTATAGAATACTTGAAATATACTATGACATAATAATAACCATAGAAATTCAAGACGTTAATTAAAATTTGTATTATACAGACTAGCTTACCATTCAAATATTTTATTGACTCAAGCATGTTTTTATGATTCCCAGCCCATATTTTATAGAACTCTTAGAAAAGAAATATTTGAACATGGAAAAGAAGAAAATTACACATGACTCTTAACGGAAAGAAAGCTTTGCTGCCAAGTGTGTATCGTGTTAGTAAGAATCACATCCTCAGAAAATACCTGTGCTCCCTCTGTAAGGACATAAGACATTTCTAGAGATATGTTAAGAAAATCATAGCTTTCCAACTTAATAAATCCTTGATATAATGTATGCAAACTCCAACTAAATATTGATCCTAAAAGCTACACAGGCACTAACTACTGCTAGGAACACAGTCCAGAGTTGTCTTAAATTTCAATTATAGTAAAATCCTCAACTAATCCACTTTAGAAATATTTAATTTTTTAAAAATCCATATTAAAATCTTCTAATTTTAACATTAGTATTTGCTTTAGTGCATATTTTATTTCTCACTCTGGAAAAAAGAAATGAAAAACAGCATTTCTTTTTAACTCCACTATTTAACTTGTATTTTCTATGAATATAAATAACTTACAAAGTCATGACAGGGATTTGGAGCATTACTCAGAGTCTCTGAATAGCCCACCTCCTCCTCATCTTTGTTGTACGAAATTTCCCGGAGCTCCCTCACACTCTGGAGAGAAATAGGCATGGCATCCTGAAACCCAACAATAAGGTAAGTTCTGAAGTTATTACAAATAAATGTATATCCAATGCAAATGTCCCCCTTTTTATCCCCTTTTGATCTCTCAGAAGAAATAATGGTGACATTGCATAGAGCTCACCTATCATGTGAAAGGTGCTGGGTTTGATCCTCAGCACCACATAATAAACAAACAAACAAACAAGTAAATAAATAAATAAAAGATAAAGTTATTGTGTTCAACTACAACTAAAAAAATTAATTTTTTTTAAAAAACGGGGAAAACTATGAAACTTTTGTGAATATTTTATACAATCAGATTACTTAATCTCTCTCCCTCCTTCTCCCCCCATCACTTTTTCATAATATTTTGTATAATGCCCTTGTTGATTCATAGAAGTTCTTATTGGCCATTCTTTAGCATTTGATTCACAGATTACTTATTTTAAAAATTACTGCTCTTGATATAATCATCACTTTTCCTTAGTGAATTTCATGCTCTCTTTAAAAGAAGATTTCTCACTTTTTTTGTTGAATCAATCAGTTAAAATACAGGATTTTCCAGTAAATGTTCCCAAGAGACATTTACTCCTCAAAGGATATGTAAAGGTGCACAAAGGACAGTCCCCTCTGCCCTCTAGCTGTTATAACTGTTTTGGTTTCCTTTTCACAGAAGGCAGTGCTTTAGAGAGAGATTAGCAAACCTAATTGTAAAATCAGGATTTGCCTCTGACAATAAATAAAAACAGAATGGTGCTCTTAGACAGAACATGGAACCCTGTCTCCAAATCAGTGTGCTGGTCACCTTAACCCTCAGCTGGTGTAATACTTCATCTCGGTGTGCAAGCATCTACTTCAAAAACAGATAAGCAAGAGAATACGTTTCTGGAAAAGGAAGGGAGCCATTTATTAACTTATTTACATGGAACTCCACTAATTTCCTATGTCTCATAGTCATAACCACTGTCAAGATGCTGCTTAGGACACCGTGTCCTCGATAAGATCCGTTAGGAGAATCTCCTGACTGGCTTTGCTACTGAGAATAATCATGCTGTACTCCAACAGGAGTTTGTTGAAGTCAGTGATTCTCAAGAGGGTCAGCACAACCTCCTAGAGGACTAGAAATTTTCGGAGATGTTTTTGTTTTCTGGTGTAATTGTGTGAGAGCTTTTGATTATTGTAACTGCATATTATTTTGTAGTTCAACTTATTCTCTTTTATATTGATTTTTATACTTACTTTAGGTATTAGGAAGAGAGATTAGTAAAATCAGACAAATAAAGTAAACTTTCTGCCCAATGCACAATTTTGAGTTAATGATGTCATCTTTATTGTAAAAAAAAAAAATGCTTGTGGTCCATGGGGCAATCATCTGAGCAAGACTCCTAACTGGGCAATTTGGGTAAAGGGGAGAATGGAGCAAATAGGGGGTCAAAGAGCAGAACCCAGACCCTTGTCCTGGTCTCCCTCACAGCACTTTACAGTCTTCCCAATTTGATACAGTAAGTGATACAAATGAATGAACCGTCATACTCCTCATAGAAACCACGGAAATTAGTGCATTCTGGAAGGAACATCAACAACTTGTATCTCACCTACCTGTATGTGTTGGAGACAGAATGAAATATTCTTTACACAGTGCCTCACAGTCTTTTCTAAAGCTCTAAACAGCTTTTCTTCTCTGTTAAAGGTATTATCTTTCACCTAAAATACAAATGAAATTATTTATTTTCATAATTCAAATGAATCTGATACTTGGAAAAAACAAACAAACAGGATAGATCATATTGGTCCAGCACAGTACACAAAAGTCCTTGTTTATATTGAAACCTTCTGTGATAGCCCACTATTGTAACGCAGTACTTCCCAGATGGGCACACTGCACATCTGATGTCGCAAAGCCTCATGATTCAGCTTCATTGATTTTCACACAGCTTCAACTATGTCACAATAGTTGTAAAATTATAAGAATTTTCCCTGAAGTTTTAAATTATATTACTTTGTGGGTTTATAAAATAGCTAAATTTGATCTATGGACTAAAATGTATTGTTTTGCTCAGAAGACTCACATCAGTTTATTTAGAAAGTAAACCTCAGTTCATGGTTAAAGAACTGTGATAATTATCACTTTTAATTTGAAAGATGATATATAATCTTAGTTTCTCTGTAATAATAAATTTTCATAGTGATGATGGTGATCACATCAATTCAGTTAGTTTTTGTCACCTTACATATAATATCTATTAGCATTCAGAAAAGTATGTTTTTTATATGCTTCTGGTGTTTGTTTGTTTGTTTGTTTGTTTTTTGAACCCCTGCTCATTGCTATTTCTTTTTTTTAGGTGAGTTTTTTAAAAAAATATTTTTTAGTTGTATATGGACACAATGTCTTTATTTATTTTTTATGTGATGCTGAGGATCAAACCCAGTGCCTCACCCATGTGAGGCAAGCACTTTGCCACTGAGCTACAGCCCCAGCCCTCATTGCTACTTCTTAGCAATCAAACTGGATATAAGACAAGATCAGAACCAGTCTCTGGACTGGTGAAAGTCATGTGAACATGCAAATGTTCCATAGAACAGGGTGACTCTTGCTCAATTAGGCACTAGATAATAATTGTAGCTGTTTTGGTTCATATGTTTCTTGATTTCAGATAGTTGACCTTAGAGCTGTATAAATAAAAATCATAGCGTTTTATTTTTAAACCTCTTAATATTGTTGATCTAGCAAACTTTTGAACAAATAGGTAATAGGGTCCTTTGCTATTCACACAAGATCCAACTCAGTTTGGTGTGCATAACAATATGCTGGGCCAGGTAGTCTTAAAGTCAGTTTCCAAGGTCACATTGCCAGATATTTTATTTTGTATATCTTGGCTGGAACCAGATGACTCTAAAGAAGGAGGTTTAAGGATCACACTATGAGAAATATTGCCCAATTCTACTTCCCCATAACCAATCCTTTCTCGTGCTGTTTTGCTGGAATATGTTGCTGTCCTTTTTCTCCCTTATAAAACATTCTGTTTATTTTTAAGAACTAGCTCATATGTGACTACTTCCATGAGTTGTCCTTCCATTGCTCTTCTTCCCACTGTAGAAAGTTAATTTCTCCCTCCTGTGTGCTCTAGTAACCCTAATTAATTAGTTACATAATTCTCTCTTCTGATGAATTTCTCTATGCCTTTCTTCCTCCTTCTCATTTTAATATTTATACAATACTGTGGGTTAGCTATTATGATAAACACCAGTTTAGAGATAAACAGCAGCTTCAGAAGGTGGCAGAGTCTGTTGACATTTTCCATTGTCCTTTTACTGATAGAACCCACACCTCTCATTTAAGTAGGACACATGGCTGACCTACTCGAGACAGTTCCAAGATTTCCTTGCAGCTAGCTCAACCCATGTAACTGTTTGGATGACTGGGTGTTTCATTTATAAGTCTTAGCCTTGCAACATTGTCCTTGGGACTTGAATGAAGACATGGCAATGACCTAGCCTCAACCAGACAGATGAGACAGTGTGTTTAGGAAAAGCACTGTGCTGAATTGGATAAACTGGATTCCTGAAGGATCTTATTAAGCAGAGCTTGTCTGCTCACATCTCAAGACTCTGGTTACAGAAAGAAATAAAGGGCTACCTGACTTCAGCTACTATGCTTTGGAATCTCTCTGCGACAGATGCACAGCCTTTATCCTAACATAAGGGGTTAGAGAAACTTACCCCTGTTTATAGGTAAGATCAATATTCACACCCAAGCAGTCTGAATTCAGAACCTACACCTGTTCATCTTTGTATTCCCAATCTCTTATACGGTGCATGGTACATGAGAGTTCAATACATGTATGATGAATTGAATAGAATCCTCCTCTTGGGTAATAGCTTTAAACCCTAACTCTACCAATATTTCACCTGAGCTGCTGACAAGTGCAAAATTGATTGATTTGAGATTTATCTCTTCTCCAGTCCAGCCTATGCAGCTGATTTTCTGATTAACAGTGAAATGCTTCATTGCTGACAGGACATCCTCTAAAAAGATTAAGGAGGAAAATCTAATTAATATCCCTTCAGGCGACTTTAACTACAATTCACTTTTAGTTCACAATTGAAAAATATAAGAAGCTGATGATAAATATGCTAAAGAATATTTTAAAAGCTTGCCCCAAATTAGAACTTCCCCTATTGTTTCTCAATAGAATTGTCTTGAGTCAGAAATAAAATCCCAAAGAGTGGGAAAGAAATATTTATACCAAATGTATATATGCCTATAGGGCACAATAATCTCTTCTTAAATAAATTTCCCAATTTGATTTTATTATTGTTGTCTTATTTGAAACATTCTAACTGTCCTTTCCTTTATCTGTTACCATACACCATTAATGTCCCAAACTTCCCATATCAAAAGGAGGGGCCTCCCATATGCAATCAACCAGGCGAACCCCTAGAAGGATAAAAGAAGTGAATACAAACCATGTATTCTAAAAAATGTACATGTTAGCTATGGTGTTGCATGTTGGCTATCATATGGTAAAGTCAATGCAGTCACCAAAGAAAATGAGAACAAGGCTTGGAAATAGGTCTCAGAGATCAGGTCATCACATGCCATACAGGGTCACAGGGGAAGTTCCAGGTTTTGGTCAAGTGGCAGAAGACAAGAGTGAAGAGAAAGTCTAGGCCAGAGTCTTTATTGGGGTTTTCTTGGGAAGTACAAAGCAGGACAAACCAAATGGGATTGGTTGGTTTGAATAATTCCCATGGGCTAAGGGTTATAGGACTGATCTCTCTTTACTTTGCATCTAGCTGTAGAATAAGTTAGGGCAGGAGAAGTATTGGTTCAGTGTGTAAGACTTAGGTGAGGATGTGAATGGAACCATGAGATGGGGTGATCTGAAAATGAGAGTTGTTTGCCCAGCTATTTGCTCTCAAAGAATTGCCTAGCCCTGAAAGGGGTGGTCTCTCCTAAAATACCAGCAAGGTATTTAATGTCAAAACATTATAAAATACAGAAAGTAAAAAAAAAAAAACCACCACGATTAATACAGCATATATAAATGAGTTTACACCCTCGTGGGAAGTAAGATAGCTGAACAAAGGCAAATAATAATTTAAGACAACAATATAAAGCAATAATGCTGATAATTATGCTAATCTTGACAGCCAGTATATACTGTTTACACACTGTGTTAGGTGAATTCTTTATATATGAATCAATTCATTTAACAGTCACAACCTTTCCATGTGTCAAGTACTAGTGTAATCCCTAATTTACAGATATTCCATTAAATTTAAGCCATGTGCCCAAAGACAAATATTTATTAAGTGGCAGAGAACTTAATTTATTAAATTCAAACAAAGATTTAGATAACTTCAAAGACCTTGCTCTTAACTTCTGCCCTATGCTGTCTCCTGTAAATATGAATAGTTTCAAGACTGCAAGCTAGACAGCAGATTTATTAGACACTTGAAGGAAGAAGCCACTTCTACTACAAAGACTTAATGAAAGAAGGAAAAAAGACCACAGCAACTAAATAGTGAGATAGATCCATCCGAGTCCAATGCTAACTACCATAAAGTTACTTCTAGTTCAAACAAAACGATATTAAGTAATGAAAAAAAGCAAATGAGAAGGAAAAAAAGATAAGGTCAAATATAGTGTGCCAAGAACTGTGCTTCCTAATTTCAACTAAAGTCCACGGCATGGTAATACAGTGGTGACACAATGAGCCTTCTATCTTGTGATTCTCAAAGTGTGTTCCATTGATCACTAACTTCAAGGCCATTAGCTTCAAAACACCTGGAAAATTCGTAAAAATTCAGATTTCTAGGTTGCACCCTTGAAGCAGGTGAAAGCCTAGAATCTGCCTTTCAGCAAGCTCCTCGGGTAATTCTTCTTAAGCACATTAAAGTGCAAGAGACTTTGCTAATCCATCCATTATTTATTAGGAGTTGAGATGAAAGTGGTTCCAGCCAGGCTAAACAGCTGACAAAGAACAGTTATCCACGAATACAACATGCACCTGGGGAGTGGGGAGACAGATGATAAGGGGTAAGAAAACATCGCACTAACTCATGCATCTAAACCCTTCTTTTTTTTAATAGATGAAATAAAGATAAAATGAACATCAAGGGAATCCTAAAGGAAAGCGAGATTTTTAAAAGCAGAAATAGAGATGGAAGGAAGAGATTTCCTTGAGGGAGCTTATGTGCTGGTTGATAGTGAGTGTCAGGACTCCTGAGGCATCCCGGTGCCCCATGTCCTCAGGTCCTTCTTTCTCCTTTGCCTCTGCAGTGGAAGCATCACAGCTAAGTTAGTGTCAAAATCACCCCAGCCATACTCCGAACCCCGTTTTCCCCCAGGAGAGGAAAAAAAGGAAGAGCATAAGGTAATTGACTTTGATTCTCCACATTCTCGATATAACCCTGGTAGCAAGAAAACACAAACCCCACAAAAATGTCAGTGTTCATGTTCCCCGGGGAAATGTAGGTGGTCCAAAAAGAAAAATTACCTGTGATTCTCCTCTGGTCAGAATCTTTAGATGATTTGTCACTCGTTTTGATTTCTTGCTAATTGAATGAATATTTAGTTTGGATAATTTGTCTTTAAGAGATTCATCCTCATCATTCTTCTTGTATTTTAGAACTGAAAAAAAAAAAGGATGCGATGACATATCCGAACATGTGCAGCACACGTTTCACTCAGAGTTTTCAAAGTCCATATTTATATTCAAGATAGAAATCTATATAGGTTTTGATTCTCTTCTGCAGGCGCCATACACTCCTGCCCAGTTTGTCCCAGGCACCCCACTCTCCTGACCTTCAAAAACAGCCCATTCAAGGACATGGCTCCTCAAGGTCCAAGATGAATTTATCTCCCACATTCAATAAATACCCGATCCTAGACAAAAACCTTTAGCTCTCTTCTCGGATAACATGTCTGTTATCTGAGACCTCCAGGATGGAGACTCTGGCCCTAAGCGATGACAACTGCATTCATCATAAGGCAATCTCAGAAGCTGAAGGGACTCTTCCCTCCCTGTGAGATTTGGTGCAAGTTGAATAACCTCTGAGCTTTACTTATTTACCTTTCAAATCATTTTCAATTCTCATGTTGTTCAAAATGTTAATATTCCTAACATCCATGTTGGTAAGGGTGTAGGAAGATGGAAAATTGTATCCACTGCTGATGAGGATTAAACCAATGCAGTTTTTTTAGAAAAGAGTATGGTAGCATCTAACAAAAATGAAAATATTTGTAGTCCCTGACCAGAAAGTTCATGCAGATAAATCTGCTTTCCATAATCAAATATATGAAATTTTGTTCTATTTGTTGCATCTTGTTTTCCCCATCAATGAGATATTGCAAACAAAATCTAAATGCTTATTCACAGAGCAGGAGTTTAACAAATGATAGTACACTCAAAATTGGGATGGTATGGAGCCAATAAGAAAGGCATATAAACTGGAAGAATGATACGAAGTTTCCAGAAACAAAAAGCAAACTGTAGTACCATTCATGCTGCTGGAAGCAAAGAAAGAAGAAAAGAGAGAATCTGAAGAAAATGTAATAAAATATTTGCTTTACAAAGTGGAATTACAGGAGTGGGAAACTTTTACTCTTTAAGACTTTGAAGTAGTTTAAGCAAACAGAAACATATAAAAAGTAACATAACAGTTTTTTTTAAACCTCCCAGCTATGTCAATTATTAATATTTAATCATTTCCAATCTTTTTAATTTTTTAAAAAATTACCTAACAATTGAAGCCTGATCCCCATCTTTGATCTTTAAAGGGAATTGTTAGCCTAAATAATGGATAAGAATTATTTTGGGATCTATTTTGTATTCCTTTACTGCCTTATGTGTGGAATTGATACCATACATGGTATTATTTATAAAAATGGTAACATATTGAACATATTATTCTCTCAATTGCTAAGTTACTTTTTTTAAACTCAAGATTGTGTTGTTGAGATTAATGCAATTATACATAGTTTTACTTCATTAATTCTTATGATCTTTTCATGGTATCATAGTAGAAAATACACAGTTTCTCCATTATTCTGAATAATTACATAAACTTTTAAATGATTTTATGAACAGTGTTATAACTAGTACATATTTGAGCCCATGGACAAGAATTTCTCTAGGAAAAATTCCTAGAAATTTATTTTCTGGGTCTCTGGTGTGTACATCTACAACTATAGTAGATACTGTCAACTTTTTCTCTAAGGTGGTGATTCTCATTTATGTTCTCAGCTGCAAATTGAAATGCAACACTCAGCACATAACATTATCTGTAAAAAAAAAATGGGTTTTTTTGGTCAACCTGTTGGATTGGAGTGGTGTTTCATTGTGATTTTAATTTTCATTTCCTAATGATTAGTGAAGCCAAGGATTATAATACTACTTGGTCTGTCTGTGAATTTATTTTTATTATTAACCTTTTTTTGCATTAGAGTTTTTACTTTTGATTTGACATTAAAAATCACAGGGCTGGCGTTATAGCTCAGTGGTAGAGTGCTTGCCTAGCATGTGTGAGGCCCTGGGTTTGATTCTCAGCACCACATATAACTAAGTAAAATAAAAGTCCATTGACAACTAAAAAAAAAATTAAAAATTAAAAATCACAAATTCTAGTCAGTAATCCTTGAGTGCTAACTTTTTATTCACTTTTGGTGCCTTTTACTCTAAACTTTCACTTGTATTTTATGTGTTTCTTTATGATTTTAATTTATTAATATAAATATATTACCAGAAAATTAAATCACTTAAAACAAATAAACTGGTTGGGTCATTGAGATCTAAAGTACTGCCATTGCTTTAATGTCAGATTGAGATTTCATATTAGAATTAAAAAGTCAGTGAAAAACTTTATGGAAAGAAATCACATTGGGGAAGGACCCAGGTCTATCCAAATCACTGCTACTTCTGGAATATACAAGGACCATGAAATATCTCCTGTTTTGAAATTTACATTTTATATCAGACTTTAATTTTATATCTTAGCTTAAAAATGGCTAGCAATCATTTATTGATTCTAGTCTGACATATACTTGCTCCTATCAAAAGAGCAATTATTGTCCCCAGATCTCCAATTCTTTGTGTGGCAGGACCAGATGAAAGAACTAGATGGGTTCCTTCATGCAGATCTGTTCCTATTTCAACCAATTCTGACACTACCTCCCCATGGCTATAGTACCTGGTCATGTCTTCTCACCACACAGACCTTCACTGATAGGACCGTATGTTTGGGGAATCTTAAGTTCACAATATACCACCAAGACTGCAGTGATCAATGAGGCTGAGTAGTTGAGCAGAGCTGTATGATTTTTGGGGGGATGGGGTGGGGTTTTTGTTGGTAGTGGTGCATGATCTTCTGAACCCAGTAAGAACCACATATTCTCTTTCCAAATCTCTGAGTCTAGATTTCGAATGATCTTGTTCACTGCAACTGCTGTAACCAGTCAGACAATGTGATTTTCAGAATATAAACAGACCAGTCACGTAAAACACCCAATCCATCATATTCTTCCTACCTAAATCTTTCCTTCTTTTAAATTCATTGATGTTCACATTAATGTCCTTCACAGCGGCAAAGGCATCCTCCAGTGCTCTGTAATCTGGGTGAGAAGGAGGGGTAGAATTCCGGAGTTCGCACAGTAACAGGGGATATTTCATCACACGCTGAATTGGTTTGATCATCAAAGAGCCCATGTCCAATAAGTTTGATTTGCCTCTATAACAAAGATAAATATCAGTTTTACAAACACAATGTGGTTTTCCATGACAACCAAGAATTATGCATTTTCCTTATGGTATATCTGTGATCAGCAAGGAAAAATAGGCTCATTATTTAAAAATCTAAACAGATGTCTTGGCAAAGTATGGTCAAAAGAAAATACTGTCCTCTCTCTTCAGATTGAGATGTTGCATTTACAGTGTTTCAGAGGTGCCATCACAGTTTCCAAAAGAGATTGATAATAAATATAACAGTTCTCTAATTATTATTATTACCATCGCTATCCCTAAACATTGCTATCACATAGTGACCTTCTGTTTGAAATTCTTTGCCAACAGATCTTCAGGAACTTCACAAAAGTGAGCGCTCGTGCCTGACTTTTTCTTTGGGTGCTTCTGAGATGAGAGCAGAACCATTGCACTGAACAGGCAAGTCACAGGAGGAAAAATCCTATAAGTTTGGTCAAGCTACTGTCCAGCCCACTGCCATTGATCCTTCACCCAGAAGGCAGGGATTTCTAAAAGCCTCTTTATGCAAATGGTATATTTCCTATACACTGTTTTCAAATACCAATATATGGATTTTTCATACTTCTATTTTTTGAGGGGTGGGGGTTACTAGGGATTGAACCCACAGGCCCTTAACCACAGAGCCACATCCCACAACCCCTTTTTATTTATTTTATTTTTTAATTTTGAAATAGGCTTTTGCTAAGTTGCTTATGGTCTCACTAAGTTGCTGAGGCTGGCTTTGAACTTGTGATCCTCTTGCCCAGCCTCCCAAGCTGCTGGGAATACAGGCATGTGCCACTGCATTTGAATTATATTTCTGTTTTTTAAAGTACTCATATGGGTAATTAATATGCCATATAATTTGAAAAGTAGAAGGAGTACAAAAATGTTGAACAAAATTAGAAAATCTGTATCATTAGAAAAAGTCTGAAGCCCCCATAGAGACCATCTAATTCAACCCTTCACTTGAAAAATGAGAAACCACAGAACCTCAATTGTCAAGTGTACATGCACACCTGCATATACATGCACACACGTAGGCACACAACATACTCACACCACTCACTATTCCATGTCCCAAGTTGATTTTCATCTTAGCACTTATCACTCTCTGGAGTTATCTTGTTTCTTTATTTATCAGTTTATGATAAACTTTTCTGTGGCCACTGTGTCTCACCAGGACCTACCATGTTCTCACAATGCATGATTGTAGTCTGAGAAATGATAGAGTTTTCATATTTTCTGTAATGTGCTTTTATATTATATTGAACTCCTCATCCCTTAATTTCACAATGGTTGAATAAATGAGGCCTTTTATTCACATTCTGAGAATATTATAATAGCATAACAGAGACAAAAACTGACACTAACTAAAGGCAACATTTTTAAAAGTCAGGAAACATCAAAAGTTTGCAAGGGAGTGGACAACTGCGTTAATATACTTTATCTTGTATTTCCTACACATTTAGAAATAGATGAAGGAAGGTAAGAAAAGAATGACACAGAGAGAAAAAGAGCATCAGAGATGGAAGAGGGGGAAAAAGACTGATTATTGGTTTTCAAAAGAAATAAGTGAGATGAATTAAAAAATGTAAATAAGTATGGATACAGAAAAAAATAACTAAGAATCTTTTCTAATGGATGGCATTTCAGTAACAGAATCTTAAACATGAAAGAGAGCATTTTCTTACATATATCTAAAGCATAGATTTTTCAGGAATACATTTTACACACTTAAGTAAAATAAGTAAATAATTAACTAAGGAATGTGGAAGTTAAATAAGTAAGTTAAATAATTAGTCAGGAATGTGGAAGATACTAACTTGATTAGAGAGAATTATATATATATGATTATGATTAGAATTTCTTCTGAAATTTTTCTTTGATTATTGCCAAAATTAATTTATTTAGTGTGCTATAAATCACTAACAATACTATAAAAATATAAATATAATCAGATAATTCAATGAAAGAAAATCCAACTTTAATAAAATAGTTCACTAACATGGTCTATTGTTTTATATACACACAAATACAGATACATATATAAACACATCTATTTTTAACTTTAAAAAGTGCCCAAAGCCCAAATGAATTAAAGGTTATATTTGCACCTCTCAGCTGCCCTCCTTTCTCCCTTATTTCTATCTGTCATCAAATCCAACCCAGGTCCTTTAGTTGTGTCCAAATGTTATCATTACTTCTTTTCCATCACTCTTTGGCATCAAAGTTCTATTTTCTCACCTTCATGTTTCAAATTACAATAATCACAATTATAAATGGTTACTGTTTCCTTTAAAATCATCATAGATACAAGACTTAAAATGTCTTTCTCAAAAATGAGAAATTTCCCAGGCACTTTTGTCTTCACACTTACACTGTGCACAGTTGCCCAAGTGATGAGAAACGATGTTCCAATATCTACATCAGACAGACAAGCAATATGGTAGAAGTGATAGAGGATGCGTTGTAAGATAATGACACTCCACACATTCAGTGTCATAAAGTTCACCTGGCCTAATCCCACCTAGTCGGATTAAGTTTTGATAACCATGTGAAGCAGATGAGTCCTGTGTGTGATATAAACGACATCAGCCAGGAATCCATTTATCACCTGCTTGCCCCACAGTAAGTAACCAAATGTGTAACAATTCCCCATACTGGGTTGAAATCTAAGGTAGTTATTAATTTGCAATTCTATTTCATCTTCTTTTGCCTTATCACACATACTTTGGCAAGTATTTCATGCCATAAATAGCTACACTAATCTCATTACAAATTATTATTGGAACTTTTCAAAGTGAAGTAAACACAGCTGGCTTTGTTTTAGCAGCATCTAGTTTTGTTGCAAAGAGCTGCACATCAAGTACAAGAAAAAAATGTGCAATGAAAATATAAATGACATTTAAAAATGTATAAACTATAGCAGAAAAGTGAGAAAATGTCAAATTTTCAACATGAGGAATATTTGTTTTTTAATTACAGAAAAAAAGGAGAAGAAAAAATATGTACTATACCATACTTCAATTTTCTCTATTTCATTGACCACAATTAGCCTATTTAATATTTGTTTTACAGTAGCCACACCATCTATATAATCACTCATCTTTTTGTGTGTGTGCGCGCCAATTTATTCTCCTTTTAAAATATGAATCAATGTTAAGGGAAACTGTGTACTGAAACTGTATATACAAAAAACAAATAGCATTTGCTAGAAATAAATAATAACTGAAAATAAACACAGAATTATCAACAAATTTTAAAAGATGAATGAAGATGAATGAATGATAACTGATATAGCAGACAAAAGAGAGCCAATGTTTAATCATTCCCCAAAAGTTCATTAATTAAGGTCACTAAACACCTATGGAAATGGGGGGTAAAGGATTGGGTATCAAAATAAGGATAAGCCTAAAACCTGTTTCAGAAACTATCTAATTCTTAGGGTGCTATAAAAATAAGAGAGATCTTTTTAAGGACTAAGAAAGAGCCCTTAAAAATTAAAAGAAAAATAATATTTAAAAAACCTCTCACAAACGTCAGAATAAAAAGTCCATAGATTTTCCAGAAGAACAGAGTAAAAATACGAAGGGATAGAAAATATGAGAAAAGTAGAGGAAAGGCTTAGGGAATCAATATCTAATAACAGGATTCACCAAAAGAGAACAGAACAAATATAACCAGGAAGTCATCAGTGAAATAATTTAAGAGAAGTGCACATTTTAGCACATTGTGAAAGAATTCACGAAGTGTCCAGAACAAAGGATGAGACACAATCATACCTTGCAATTCATGAAACTTCAGAAAATTGGACACAACCCTTGATAGAAACAAATGGATGCAAATAGATGACTAGGAATCAGAATAAGTTTCTAATTTCTCATACTAACACTGAAAGCAAGAAAATAATGAAGAATTACCTTTAAATTCTGAAGATCAGTGATTCTCAATTTAGAATTCTGTATGAAACCAAACTCTTAATCAAGTGTGAGGGTAAAATAGACATATTTTGGGTAAAAAGTTCATAAAATTTTATTTCCTTTGAGGTCTGAAGGAAACAAAGTATGTACTCCATCAAAATCAATATAGGAAAGAAGGTAAGAGAAGCTTGATGATAAGGAGGAGGGTCCCTGGAAAACAGTTGTGCCCAGTGTCAGCAATCCAAACTCAGGAGGCCTGAAGGCTTTAGGAGAGGCTTTTTAGAGAGACAAAATTGATACCAGACATAATGCATTTGGTTGTCTTGGATGATGACTTAGTTAGCTGGTTTTGAGTTTGTTATCAATGATTTGTACACAGAAAACTGAGATGAAGAGGAAGAAGAGAAGGAGGAAGAGGAGAATCAACAATTGTCAACTCTCAGGAAAACAGTAATTAGTTAGTTGACTCCAAGATTTAACTCTGTAAGGTATCCAGATATGATAGAATAACTCAAAAATGGATAATTGCTTAGCCGAATTATACAGAGAGGATGGAGAGTTGGGAAGGGAGCACATATGTGTGTGTGTTGAGATGGAGATCAGAAAGACAGATTCTTGTCTTCTATGAGGGAAATTCAATGGATAAAACTTGACTAGGAAAAAAGTTAAGCATGCTTTTAGAGTCATAAAGATAAATATCAAAATAATCAGCTAAAAGACACAAAAATAATGTGTCCTACGAAGGAGCATTTATGAATGTTATGGTTTGGATGTGAGGTGTCCTGGCAAAAGCTCAAGTGTGAGACAATGCAAGAAGGTTCAGAGGAGAAATGATTTGGTTGTGAGAGTCTTAACCCAATCAGTGAATCAATCCCCTGATAAGGATTAACTGAGTGGTAACTGAAGTGGTAGGGTGTGGCTGGAGGAGGTGGGAATTGGGGCGTGGCTTTGGGGTACATATTTGTATCTGGCAAGTGGAGACCTCTCTCACTGCTTTCTAATTGTGAACTGGTTCCCTCTGCCACACCATGCCATGATGTCTACCTCACCTTTAGCTCCAAGGAATAGAGCCTGCTATCTATGGATTGAGATTTCTAAAACCGTAAGACCTCAAATAACTTTTCCTCCTCTACAGTTGTGCTGGTCATGTCATTTAGTCATAGCAGCGAAAAAACTGACTAAAACAAAGAAAGGACTACCATTTTTCATAGCAAATCTTATAAATCTATTTTACTCTTAAAGTCATGAGTTTGTATCATTTGGGGGGGGGAGAAAGTTTTTTAAAAGAGGAGAAACATAAGAACACTTAGAAAAATTTATGAAAAATTAAAGTACTGAGTTGAGACTAGTCATGCCTATTAAAATGCAAAAATGAAAGCAATTTGATCCTGATATATATATGAACAAATGAGTAGCAAAAACTAGAAAATCAAGAAATATATGTAAGTATGTACGGACATTGAGTACATGGTACCTGACATTTCTATTCAATAAAAAAAATGTATTATTCAGTATCAAGGATAAATAGCTAGCCATATAAAAAAATAAAAAAACAGATTCCTGCATCATTCTTTACACCAAAATAGTTGCCAGGTAGATCAAATATACAATTGTTAAAAATGAAACCATAGCGGGGCTGAGTGTAGCTCAGTGATAGAGTGAATACTTAGTATGCAGGAGGCCTTAGGTTCAATCCCCAGCACCAAAAAGAAAGGAGAAAAGAAAAAAGCTATAAAAAAGAAACCATGCAAGAAAGTGAAGAAAACATGAGATTCTACTTTAAAAACTAACCTTGGAATCACTAAGCAATACATAAAATCCAGAAACCACAATACAAAAAAAAAAGCGATTAATAAGTATGTTTTAAAATTAAGCTCTGAAAAACCATACAAATAAAAACAAAGCAGAAGCAGCCATAAACTATGTTAAAGATCAAATAATAAGATGGAAATATGTTTATAGTAAGTAATAAAGCCTTAATATACTTGCTAATCAAGGAGACATTAGAAATCTATTAGAAAAAGAACATCTCAAAAAAGGTGTAAACCATTTAAAAAGATCATTAGCAATGAAACACAAATGGCTAAATACACATGAAAATGTTCAAGATTGTTAGTAATGCAAATTAAAACAATAGATTACCATTTTTAGCCTGTTACATTGTCATAGGCTAAAGATACAAATATGAATTATATCTAGTGTTGGCCAGTAGTGGATAAATGGATGACTCACATATGAATAATGGGAATATAAATTAGCTCATAAATAACTTTTTGAAATTTTCTGACAAACATCAGAAGTCCTTTGATCTAGCAATTCCACTTTCAAAAATGCATCCTAAACCAGGCAAAGTGGCACACGCTCTCAATCCCAGTGACTTGGAAGGATGGGGCAAGAGGATCAAAAGGTCAATGCCAACTACAACAATTTAGCAAGATCCTGTCTCAAAATAACAACTAAAAAGGACTGGGGATGTAGGTGGGTGTTCAACACTCCTGTGTTCCATCTCCAGTACCAAACCAAACCAAACCAAACCAAATGCACTATTAAAAAGAAAATCATACTATTGTAAAAACATCATGCATAAGAATGAACATATAACATCAATGTTTATAACACAATTCAACCATCAGTAAAAGTTTGGTAAACTAAATTATGGTATACCATATTTATATCTATCTATCTATCTATCTATCTATCTATCTATCTATCTATCTATATAAATACACATACATCATAATTTAGTGTATATTTGAATATATTAGTGCATATAATATATACCAGAGAATATTATACAGTTATATAAATATTAATTTGTATTTACTGACATGGAAAGATGCCCATGATGAAATTATGGATAAAGCAGCAGGCTGAAATACAGGAAATTAAAAAAATGGTCTTATTTTACTATGTGTGTGTGTGTGTGTGTGTGTGTGTGTAAAGAAAAAGCTGTAGTGAAATGATAGACATTGCAGTGTTACAGTGATCATCTCTGGAACATGACTACCCATTATCTTCACTGTACTCACTTGTATTTTATTTATTTTACAACATTGCTCCAATAATTTTAAAAATAAAAAGAGAAAATAACCTATATCATTTTGAGATTAGTAGGAACTGTGAGAGCCAAAGATGGGAACCTATATAGCAAGGGGCAGACAAGAAACAAATAGAAAAGAGCAAAAACATGGAAATAACAAAGCACTGTATCTCAATTTTCTTTCTTGTTTTAGAATGTGGGACCTGGATCAGATGCTTTCTTTATGGAGGATTCTACAATTCTTGTCAGTTTAATGATGTCTTTGATGTTGATGTAAGATTATAATTCAAAGTAAACAGTTTAGAAACATAATTATTTTTTTGAAATGCAGATTGTAGGAAAAAACAGACAGTTTTCTCTTGGCATGTGTAAGGTGTTTCTTGGATGCCATTAAAAAGCCTACATCTTTCCAGTGAACTCTCGACTGCAGCATGCCTGGCCTTTGCCACGAAGGAGCCCAACAATTACACAGCACTTGACATTGCCTTTTACCCTTTCCTGTAGCAGCATGTGTGCTTCATGACCCTAGTGAGGAGAACAGGAGGAAATAACTTGAGGCGAACTTGACTTTGATTTCCAGCCAGCCACATGCTGGGATTGCTCTTCTCTAAAGATGTATAGAATAGGCTAGAGGGGGCATAACCAACTGGACTAACTCCTACACAGCAGGACTGCTGCGAAAACTTGGCCGTTTTTTAAGCAAGGGTTTCAATACAATGCACTGTTTTAAGTATTCTGTCTGAGGGAGCCTGGGCATGCTAACGGCACCAGGAAGGATATTTTCCTTTTCCTGCTTCAAATCTCCCTTTCTGTCTCTCCTCTCTATCTTGTCTTTTGGTTATAAAGATCTAAATTGTAGGAAAAGAAACCTTAATCGAATTTGGGGCACATGAAAATTTTCTCTAATATCCAGCTTTGTTGAAGCTCTAGTCTTTGGCACAATGACAAGGACACAGGCTTTATAATGAGGCAGCTGCCCTGCCCTAACCCCCATCATTTATCATTAAGGGAAGCCCTGGAGCCTTCTGATGTGTGAAAGAACCAAAATAATCTTGCCCATATGCAAATTCAAATAACCTAAGAATTGAAAACATAAAACAAATATTGAATTCTCCTAAAACATATATTTTCTTTATAAAAGAAAAGACTAATAAATGGGTGCCTGTTTGACACCTGAAAAGATCAGCTTCCTCACTTGGGTGAGACAGACCAACAGCTTGGCCTAAGGGCCTGATTCCTCCACTCATTTCTGTAATTCTGACTTTCTTCAGGGTTGCTTTGCACCCTACTTTGAATGACAGATATTTATGTCTTAAATTGATATAAATTCCATTTTGTAAATTTTGTATTTAATGCAACACTTAGAAGTTCAAAATTATGTCTCTTTTAAACACCCCCCTCCCCCCCCCCACACACACTCTTACACTGACAAGCAAACCAGATGAAGACTCTCAGAGAGTCCCCGACTATGGTGACACCACATGTGCTTTTTAAAGTCCTGGTAAATTTGAATGGAAATTTATATCACTATCATTGTTTCAGTCGTTAACAGGTTAGAGACATATATTTTTTCTAGAAAAGTATACATCTTCCAGAGTTAGGTCGTTTTTATCCTATTGTTATCCTATTAGCCAATTATTTCATTGTAACATTTCATGCCTATGCCATATGAGTATAGGCTTTTTTTCTCTCTAAATCATACAAGAGTCCAAAATAAAAGAAACTCAGTATTTTACTATAATGCATAAGGAAGTTTTTCATGTATATTAATCTTTGAAACCTTCAAAAATATTACGGCACTAATCTGAGATTTTAAAAAATATTTTTAGTTGCAGATGGACATAATACCTTTATTTATTTGCTTTTATGTGGTGCTGAGGATAAAACCCAGTGCTTCACATGTGCAAGGCAAGCGCTCCTCCACTAAACCACAAACCCAGCCCCAAATCTGAGATTTTTTAAGACTAATGTTCTTAGGAAGAATTGTTTCTGGACCCAACAATACTCTTAAATATATATATGATTAGTATTGCCCAAGAGTTCCTGGCACCAGCAAACTTATTTAAATTACATACAAGAATTCTTCTAAAAAGGTTAGTAAAATATATGTAATAATTTAACATGCAAAATAATCTCAAATAAGTAAATTGGAAATAATGTAAAATTTAAATTAGATGCACCAAAAATGTTTAGGTAAATGACTTTGCAATCTTATCTATTAAAAGTAATAAATTTAATAATACGTTTCATTATAAAAAGAAAAATGGAATGTAAAAATTTTTATTTGGATAGGAATATTCAGTAGCTTTTCCCCATTACTTTTATATTTGATTTCTGTTACTTTAAAAAATGTTCTTAGCATAACCATTGCCTCTAACTGCCCTGTATACGTGTATACACAATCTATACATGTATCAAAACATCAAACTATACACCATAAATATGTATAATTACAAAGTGTTGATTAAAAAAAGTACTTACTCTTGCACATATATTTTCCTGTAAGAAAGAGAGAAAAGTAGATTCATGTAAATCCATATATTTGAGGTATAAGTCAAACATTACAAAACCTTTAAAATTTTATTATGTAAAATAAAGTACTAAGTAATTTTCATGAATGACCTATGAAATTAATCCCCTTGTTTGGTAATTAGGTCCCTAAAGTTTTATCTTATTATATTTACCATATGCTTCACACTTTGTTTAAAATTTAAAACTGTTGATTCAGACACAGTAAATTTTGATAATTCAAAAATGGATTTAAATGTAAATTTTTGTTTACATTATGAAAATGTGATCTAGTAAAGTGATGGGAGAATCCAAGACTGCAAGATTACTAAGGAAATGTGTAACTGACTTCTAAATCACTATCAAGTCATCTTTACTATCTCTCCATATCTAGTTTTATGCAGATTCTGAATGATTTGCTTATTTAATGAATAATTCTCAAAAAGCCTTCACTAATCTAGATTCTGTGGTTTCCATTTTGCTCAAGAAAAACTGAAGTCCTCCAATGGAAAAGCAATACATGGTCTGCCTCTCCTTCCATCTCCTCTCTACCCTTGTCTAGTATTCACCTCTTCCCCCAGTCTCTGACAGCCACACCGGCTCCTTGATTCTTCTAAAGCCTGCCAGGCGTGTGACTCCAGGTCTGTGCACCTTGTCCCTTCTGCCTGGGTTGCTCTCACTCTGGGAAGCAACTTTCACTTACTCCTTTATCTCTTTCAGGTTTTTGCTCAACTGTCCCTTCTCCATGAAGCTTTTCTTCACCAACCTTTAAGAAAGTGCATCCTGCCTCACACTGTGCTCCTTATCATCATTCCTGGCTTTCTTTTTTCTTCCCAATAATTGTTACTTTTTCATATACTATGTTACTCTCTTATTTATTATCTATCCCCTCCCTCAACCCTATACATGAATTTATGCTTGATTTGTTCACTGCTGTGACCCCAATCCTAAAAAGTGACTGGCATTTGGTAAGAGCTCAAAAGATTTGTCAAATTAATTAGTTAGCAAAATAGACAGGAATTTTTTCTCTGAAAACCACATCTGGCTATTGAGAAATTATATAATAACCTGTGTTCATACATTGACCAACATAGCCTCTGGTTTTCAATATCTTCATCTATTTCAACCAAATAACCTAAATATTTTAACACAAATTAAAAATTGTTTTTAATGTAGTATAACAATTGATAAAAAGGATCTTGATAAATTTTCCCAGTAGGGGAACCCACAGTCTATAAGGGCAGGGCCACGGCATTATAACATCTCCTTTTTAATTACTCATTATTTTAAACTATCTTACTTGAGGTGAAAATCTGCAAAAGTTAATCCCAGCCAAGGACAATTCAGGATGGAAGAACTTAAACAATGTCCAATTATCCTTTGATGGGACAAAGTAATTTAATATCCCTATCCCTGTACCTGCTCCCTCATAGGCTTGGTGCAACTTGACTCAAGAAAGTTTTTATGTGAAAATTCCTTAAGGATTATAGTCTTGTTTCAAACTTGATGCCATATAACAAGAAACTGAAAGAATTTTCAAACGTGCTTTTATTTATTTTTTTACTTGGAACATTCTAAAAGCATACAATGTGGTGAATATATTGAAATGCATTCCTTTAGATTTTGTATCACATGAGCTTTTACCTTCTCTGAATGGAGAAGCTACAGGAGTAACACAAGCGAAGTATCCAGATACTAATAGTTTGTCATTTATTTCTTTTTCTATTACAAAATAAACAGATCTGTGGGGTCTCTCAAATGCAAAAGGAGTATTAATAGTGTTTATATCTGGAAAAACAGAAAAAGGCGGCAGCAGACAGGCTATTCTAATTATAGCTCTGCTTGCATTTATAGTTAATCTATTTTCACTTTCCTCATACAAATCAAAAACCTTAAATAATCTCAAAGAGTCTAAGTAATCAGATCTTTGGCAAACAACTTCCAGACCTTTAGAGCCTGTATTAACCCAGTGTTGCACACAATCTTAGGGATCATTAATGCCACTCTGTGAATACTCTGAGTAAATAAAAACTTGCAAATTTCTGATTTGTACGCTGCAGATACAGATGTGCACTGTACTTCTGAATAGTTTTAAAGTCTTTCTAAAGGTCTCCAAATTCCAAAGATTTTGCTTAGATTGCATCTATAAAGATGAAAAACACACTCATCTGCTTCAGGAAAAGCAGCCAGTGAGCACTGTGGGCCTGATTTATCTGTTTAAAGTAGCTCTTGCTTGTGTGCCAAAAACTACCTGAGGGTGCTCATTAAAGATACAGATGTGGATGGGCCACCAGCAATCCTATTTGTTTGGACTGGGGTGGGGGAAGCATAGGAAACTGCACCTTTAACATAGATTCCCAGTGGATCTAGTGCAGGGGAACTCAGACACAAGAAATGCTACCCTCACATTTCAAAAAGATTCAAAATTATTTTCTGGATACTAATATTATTTTCCCTTTTGAATGACAATGGACTTCAAAGAATAACCAAAGATTATGAGCTTGAATCTATTACAGAAGCAGGCAATATCTCTGCCATCCTTTTGGAAATTAGTCATGAACTGTACCCCCTGTGAGAGCTTCTGGTAAGTTACTTACAAAGTAACTCTTGCGTTGTTATTAAACTTCCCAGAGGTTTTGTTTATCTCCCCAACTAGAGTTTGTGTTCCTGGGAGGCAAGAACTATGCTTATGCGTTTAAAAATAAAATATTTTTAACATTATCTAGTGTTCTTAATAAATATTTATTAGGCCTTCAATAAACACATTTTAATTTTGGTTAAAGTGCAACCTAAGATGCTTTAAAATCCACTTTAGCTTCTGAAGCTTGAAGCTATCTCTCTCGTGGATATTGCTTCAAACCAAGTTGTTCCAAATATTCCTTTTCATGGTAGGAAATAGAGGCTGCACCTAATATTCATTAGAAATGGCAAATGCACTTGGGTTCTGTTATTTAGCCACTAGGAAAAGACAGAGTGACAGTAATAGCTTTGACTGATTACTTGGCAAGGGAAACCAAGCCCTCAGGGTGTTCCAGACTCTCTTTGGCCTATAAACCTGTTTGAAAACCTGTTTCTCAGAATTTAAGGCTTAGCTCAATTGAGGTCAGTATTACAGTAATATCAATAATTCTACTGCTCTTAGCCTTCAGGCAGACCAGCACAATTCATCATTAACTTTATTTTCATGGAAAGGCAACTTTTTGGAAAATAGCTCTAACTTAAACTATTTTATTTTGATTTTATTTCCTTTAAGAAATAGTTCTGCCAATATTGCTTCCTTTGGATTTTTTGCTTTCTAAATCTTGACACCTTCCAGGGACTGAAATTATTCCTTCAAATCAGAATGGTTCTGAATACACAAAATTTAGGGCATGAAGATAGAAATCGACAATAACTCAAAGATTTCAGAAAAAGACCAAATAAGTCATTGGGTCTGGAAGCTATTTTCAATCATTGGCATAGGAGTTTTCAAAATTACCTCTGCCTTGAACCGCTTTTTAGGGGCATGACACTGAGGTGCTATATGACCTTGTGGATACCTGAGCAGAAATTATTGCTTTCTCTTAGAAGTCAATCATTTAATGAACAACAAATTATTGTTAATCCTCCTAAAAACAGCTCTACTTCCTGTGAGCAGTCAGAAGTAACATGGCTAACGTAGATTAACCATATCTCCAGATGAGAACCTCCATCTCCAGGATTGGATTTACCATGATGGTACAATGAGCTGGCTTTTCATTTGCTAAGAGATTTCTCTCTTCTAATTCTAGAAACAGAAGAAGGAAAATGGTTCAAGATAGACATTTATTGGATCAGATCTTTCCATTTGTTTAAGCTAAAGAAGGGGTTCATTCATATCCAGAACATCATTATTTTTCCTGAGGAAAAAGCACCTATAACTTTAGAAGACTTTGATCTTTATATGTAAATTTATTAAAATGAATGCAACTTCAAACTTTAATGCTTTTATGGATTGATATACTAACACTGAACTAAAGTGAAAATAGAGTTAGTTACAACATTTTATTTAAGAATTGTCTGATCATATTGAGTTTCTTGTGGATAGAACATAAAGTCTTATTTATTTTTGTTTTTTGACAGCCAGACCTATCCTTGCCACAGCATAAGCACCAAATAACTTTTCACAATTTAGTGATTTGAATATATTCTTTTTCACGGTCTGGGGGTGGGGGGATGTGAGGAAAAATAGATGGGCAGAGACTAAAGAATGGTAATTTATTAATGGCCAGTAGAGGGCAATAAAATTGAGATTGCATTTATGTATTTGTTTGTTTGTTTATTATTTAAATTCACTGGGCTCTAGTTAAACCCATTTTCAGATCTGTTCCTATCTTGGAAAGACTTCCTCTACAACAGTCTCATTTCACTGTAATGCTGCTACAAACTTACTGTAGCACATTAGGACCCCTCCTCCCCTCCCACCCCACGCAACAGAATACCAAGGGAAGTGTGCTGGAGTCAGATTGGTATACAATGGTTTTTAATCAGCTCTCTCTGGTTGGTTAATCCCTAGCCAAATCATGGTCATCCAACAGTGGGTAATCCTTAAAAATGAAAAAATCACAAGAGAATTCTGGGTAAGATTGTGGACCAAGAGAATAATTTCAGTCTTAAGCTTCATATGGTAGGAAACTATGAATAGACAGTTGCCAATTTCCTCTGAAAGGATCAACCCAAATATAGGCTCATATTTATGCATATAAGAATCAGAAGAAAATGTAAACGGTACTTATTAATTGATGGTGAAATAGTTAAGACTTTAAAAAAATACTTATTCATACTTGCTTATTTTTTAAAATTATTTTTTAGTTGTGATTGGGACTCAATGATTTTATTTGTTTTTATATGGTGCTAGGATTGAACTCAATGCCTCACACTTGCAAGGCAAGTACTCTATCACTGAGCTACAACTCTAGCCCCACTTGCTTATATTTTTTCAGATTGTTTCTTCTAGAAAAAAAAATAATATTATTAGGACCCCCAACAACATTTTAATGATGAGGAAGGAAGGCTTGACTAAGTGTCCTGAAACTAATTTTAGGACAGTGTGACTTATCTTCACAATCTCCATGCTTTCCCAAAAATGAATTGGGAGAAGGAGGAGGGCCATTCAGGGAGTCTAGGGCATTCCACTAACCTTAAGAACCCATGTGCTGCAGGGGTCATGGGGCTACATGTTGTCTCACATATTCCTTGAACTCTGAAGGAGCAGACACATTGCAATAGCTTTAAGAAAGGGCTTTTCTTCCATATTTTATTTTTTTGATATTGCATTTTTCTATCTCTACACAGCCCTGAATCTTTTCCCATGTTATTTTTAGTCAGTCTCTCAGAGGGAGAAAAAAAAGTCAATCCAGGCTTCTGGCATGTCAGCTTTTTCATAAAGGAAATACAAAGCAGAGTGCCCAGCAAGCCTCCTAAAACACAGAATTTATGTGAGATCTTTTATCTACATCCATTTAAAAATGTCCCCTACTAGGCAATGAAGAGAAGATGGGAATCACCCATTTGAAAAGGGCTTACTTTAAGGACTGGATACAGTGGCTCAAATGTTGCTTCAGCTCTTCCTCCTTTTCATAGGACTCCAGCACACTATGCGCTTCATCATGGTGATAGCAGTAGATTTTATATATATCTTCCAGCGGCTCCTTAATCTGCAAGAATACCTCTCCTGATAAACGCAAAGCAAAACCAAAATGACATCAAGTCAGACCAAAATGGCACTTCATAGTCTATTATTCAAAAATGTTGACTAGTGTAAAAAAGTTGATGGGTCCCACTTCATCACTTAAAGATGAGTGGGGTCTTAGACATTGAGTGATATTTTTCTCCCCCTTCCTCCTTTCCTTCCCTCCTTCTTCCTTTTTTAACTTCCTTCCTCTTATAAAGAGAAGGATGAAGAATTTTACAGAGATAGATAGCAAAAGAAATCTCGTTTTCTAAAAAGTGACTACACAGCAGGTAGGCATGTAGCATCATGGTTAATAGCATGGAGTTAAGAACAGATCAATTTAGAGTTATTCTGTATAAGTTTGAATCAGGTTGTGCTACAGATTTTGTAACTCTCTGAATATGTAAACTCTCTTAATGAGTTTCTTCATATATAAAATGGTAGCCATAATAGATTCAATTTTATAGTTGTTATAAATATTGAGGGATGCAGTGCATTTAAAGTTCAGAGTAGAGTTCGTATAGGATAAATGCTTAAAATGGAGTAGTTTTGTACATTTACTAGAGGTATAAGAGGTGAAATTTCAGCTAGTAGGTAAGTGATTTTTCAAAATGTATTACACTAACATTTCCTGAGTTTCTCTGAAAGGCAAGCAAGAGAAATAAAACATTTCCTTATATATGATAATAAAAATAGGTTATTATTCCTTTTAAAAATCAATTGAATTATACTATGAGCCAAGGTTATAATGTATCTTCATGAAGCAACTTGGGCTAATTGTGTCCAGACATTTAATGAATTCTCTTTTATATTACCATAAAATTGGCTCTATAAATGGTACTTCAAGTAGATATTGGACAATAGTTTGATTTAATTACCCACTCCATCACTTTAAGATGAATGTTATGCATCCACTACCCAACCAGCACTGTGTGAGATTATTTGGGAAATACAAAAGAAATATGCGACAGGATCTGCTCTCAAAAACATTGCATATTTGAGATTGATGATGATTTGGAGGCTGAGTTGATTGACAGTGATGTGGACCTATTTATCTGGGCCTATTACAGTAACAGAAAAAAGTCATTCTTCCTAGAGAAATAGAAGTTTCTTTAGTATCTAAAAAATGTTTTGCACACATTAACTGCTTCATTCCCTATATGCACAAAGAAAGAAGAGTTTATTTATTCATATTAATTAAGAATGAAAAAATATGAGTTAGTAACAGATGCATTATTTTCCAAAGGTCCTGTTAGCCAGGATTATAGGTCATTGTTTTAATTTTTCCTTTGGTCTTAGCCTCTCATCTGTCAGAACTATGCTGGACATTGTATGAGTGATGCAGTTGGAAACAGTGACATATTTAGATTCAGAATTCAGGGTGCCTGTGGTGACTTTGGGGATAACTTTTTAAAAATGTTTAAACCTCTGTTCCTTTATAATGTTTGTAGGATGGAAATAAAAGTATTTATAGCACTGTTGATATTAATTTGAGAAATAAATGGGATGATGCATGTGAAATATGGCTGCCATGGACTAGTTACTCAATAATTGTCACTTGTCTCTTAAGGCTGCTTACTATCTCTAGAATTAAAACACTAGTACCTTAAAGTATCACATTCCTTTCTAATTTGTATCTATCTAATAAAAGTTTTTTTTTTTACTTTTAATTATATGGGATTTTTTTGTGTGTGATTATAGTTCAACTCTCATTGTGTATGTGTGTGTGTTGTATGTGTGTGTGTGTGTGTGTGTGTGTGTGTGTGTGAGAGAGAGAGAGAGAGAGAGAGAGAGAGAGAGAGAGAGAGAGAGAGAGAGAGAAGATCCTGAGTGTCTGTTTTCATTATGCTTTGTGTGGCTTGTAAAGACAATTCAATGACTGCAAGCATCTTGGGAGCTCAAGGGGTGAGGGATTCTTGTTTTGTTTGTGGGATTTTACTGAATTGATTCTTCTACCAGTGTAGGTCTTATAGATTTGCCTTTAAAAGACAGCAACACAAGCAATAAGAAATAAAGCAGTTAACAAAAAGATATAAATAAAATAGGACAGCAAATGAATGTAGAGTTGGGCACAAGATGAAGAGATGAGAGTGGAGACATTGGCTGGAGAGGAAATTCAGGCCCCGAATAGGAATGAGTGACAGACTGGGATGGAAGCTCTGTGGCCAGTCAAGAGCAAAGGATCCCAGGACACACATTCTAAGACAAGATGAAGCTGCAAAGATGTTATATTTACTACAGACAAGGTAACAGTGTGTGTGTGTGTGGAGAGAGAGAGAGAGAGAGAGAGAGAGAGAGAGAGAGAGAGAGAAACAGACTCAGAAACCCATGCTTTGATCAAATCAGAAAGCCAGAAAACAAAGACAAAGTCACTCATTTTACAAACAATTACACCTTTAATTGCCTACTCCCTCATATGTTCTTTAACAGATGAGTTCCAGTTTAAAAGAATTTCTAACTCTCCCCCTTAACAGCAGAATCCATTTCTTTACTCTTTTCCAAGTAAAATTCTGTTGGGGCTCTAATAATAATTATCAAAGTTGAAAGATATTTAAATGCTCTAATTGAAAGTCATTTATTCGCCCAAAGGCCGAGTATAACACTGACAGGCAGAATATTTGATTCTCCTCTCAGCCCTACCAATGTATTCTGCTTCATAATAGTGCCGATGAAGCGAGGTGTCTTGCAGCAAAAAGTGATTCTGTTTCCACGGTAACATAAGTCTCAGCTGCCTTTCTTTAGTGGTGAAGGACAACTGCTCTGCCTAATGTGTGTGGGTTTGAAGGGATGATTAGGAGCAGAGAACAGACTGAACCAAGAACAGTGAAGGTAATTTCACTTCTGACTGCCTGTCACAAAGGCACCTGAATCCTATAAAATACAAGCAACTGCTGTGTTCTGCTTTTTAAAAATTTTGCAACTCAAGAATTTTTGCATCAACTTTCCCAAAAAGCAACCCCATGCAAAGGCACCCTTTTACAATTCCTTAGTTATGGCCTTTAAAAACAACCACCAAAAATATTGAATATATTCTATATCCCAATATAACTATTCCTAAGTTGTAAGTTGCCCCCTTCCCTGAGGTAAATATATGCATGTTTTGTTTTTTCTTGAACCACCTATTTTTCCTTCAGACCCTCCTGTCCATCTCTAAGAAGTGCCATATCAGACAATGTGGCCTCTGTATTATTGTGAACCACTCCAAGATACATTTCCCCTGCATGTATAAGGGATCTCCTTGTTTTAGGCTTTGTTTAGGAAAACGTCATGAAAGAAAAAGAAGCAGTCACATTCTTTA
This sequence comes from Ictidomys tridecemlineatus, assembly GCF_052094955.1. Lineage (NCBI taxonomy): Eukaryota > Metazoa > Chordata > Mammalia > Rodentia > Sciuridae > Ictidomys > Ictidomys tridecemlineatus. The sequence goes on from NC_135485.1 coordinate 97,846,771, forward strand.
GTTCATCTTTATTTGATGATTTACTGGGTAATGATTTTGCACCAAGCACAAAGGTGGTACTCCAGACACAAAGAACCTACACTTCCTTCAAAAAAGTTATTCAGGCCAGTAAAGGAGAGAGAAGAGTACATTTACCTTTACCATGCTGTGTGAAAAGGACAATAATAGAGCCGGAAAACCCAGAGGGGCACCCATTCAACCCTTGGGAATCGTGGAGCTATTCTCCTAACAACCTGACCTTGGTAGGAGTTATGAGTGAGTGCAAAAACAAGGAGTGGAAGGAGGAGGAAAGTGTGTTCAGAAACTTTGAGTGCTCTGGTATGGCTGCGTGGCTCCACGTCTGTGAAGAGTTTCAGAAGAAGCTGTAGAGGTGGCAGATCCTGAAGTAGCATGTGTAGCATGAAAGAGTTGCAACTTGAGCCTGAAGGTGACAGAGAAGCACTGATTTTAGGCAGCAGACTACCATGATTAGATAGCATCTTAGAAAGATTTCTATGGTGTAATATCACGAGAGAAAGGAAATTTGGAAGAGAAGTCAGTGAGACTAGAGAAGAAAAACTAATCAAGAAGCTTTCCATAATAATAAAATAAACAGTGACAGTGAAAATCGGAAGTTAGAGCAGTTGAGTGCTCTAGATTGGGGGTGTATCTCAGTGGAAGAGCATGTGCTCAATGTGTGTGAGGTCCTGGATTTGATCCCCAGCACTGCCAAAACCCACCACCACAGCAACAAATATGAGCAAACAAACAAACAAAAACAGCTCTAGAGTCATTGCCTTGGTTCAAATCCTGGTTTTTTATTTATTTAATTGCATGTTGAGGCAGGCAAAAAATGGCTTAGGCTCCCTCACTAAAGCTTTCAGTATGTAGTCAAGGTCCTGAATCAGTTGTTATGGTTAGTGTGTAGTCAAGGTCATTAACACTTTGATTTAACATACGTACTCAAGGTCATAACATTTTCTTATGTAACCTGTTGGCAGTGTGCCTTCTTTGTTTGACCTGCATATAAAAAGGGCCTATGTAAATGGCTTAGGGACTGGTTAGGGACTATTGCCACACCAGATAAAGGATGACCAATATTCCCACAGAGCCTTGCATCTTCTTTTAACTGTGGGATCCCAGAATCTTGGTTCCTGGGCCTGAGTCTCCTCCTCTGCCTGTCAGTATGATATTTGGGAAAGTTATTTTGCTTCTGTGTTCCTTAATTTCCTTATCCATAAGTGGGAGCAACAATAATAGTAGGGTTACTTAAAGATTAAAGGAGTTAAAATATGTAATGTATTTAAATCAGTAGCTGGCACATGCAAATACTTAAAAGACATTAATTATAACAATTAGAGCAAAATTAGGGAGACTGGAAAAAAAGAGAGGGAGAAAATGGACATTGATAGATGAGAAGGATAACTCAAAACATGTCCCAGGCTTCTAGCTTCAAGGACTACATGGGTAGACAAAGGTGATATGACAAGAAGAGAGGAGTTTGGTGGAAAGATGATGAGTTTAATTTTAGAAGTACTAAGCTTGAGTTGCTTATTGTATATTCAAGTGGGAAAGTCCTATGTGGAATTGGATATATGGTCTATACGGATGTATATGCTCTATAAATCTCAGGTAATAGAAATCACAAATTGGATGTGGTGCGAAAAAGTCCATAGAGGGAGAAAGGAAGAGGGTCTGAGGATCCAATGCTGGTGAATGTAATGAATGTGAAGTCTGGATAAAGAAGAGTCTTCAGGGAAGCCTGAGAAAGCACAGCCACAGAGAAGAAGGGAAAACCAGCACTGGTGTCAGCAAAGCCACTCACAGTCATCTGTTCCACAATGACATGTCAATCAACAAGAATTGCATATCTTTTTTTTTTTTTTACTGTAGCTTAGTCGAAGTTTATTTTTTTAATTAGTTTTTTAAGAACTGAATATCTGTCAATGGTTTCTTAAGAATATGTGGCCCTGTGATGTCTTGGATTCTGCAAGCTCACTCTACAATGTTCACACAATAACAAAATCACCTCCAGGGACATTTCTCAGAACGTATCCCCATTGTTAAGTAACACAAGACTGTACAACATAGTGAGAAATACAGCAGAGATTAAGTTTGTAGATGATGGATCATGTTAGTCTCCCCTAGCAGTACTGTTTCTTCTAAAACAATAGGATTTTTTGCTTGGCCCCAAATAAAAACTAGCTTCCCCAGCCTACCTTGCAATTGATGTGACTATGTAATAATTAAGGCCCACCAATGGGACATAAATGAAAGTGTCCTGTGACAATATCCAGGAACTTGTTTTAGGGGTCAGCAAGTTCACTCTTGACCCCTTCTTCTTTCTTGCCTGCATCTGCTGTTGGAACTTGGAGACTACCTTGTCCTTGAAGATGAGGGCCACTCCCTTGGTGAGTGGAGCTGTGAGTAGGAAGGAGCTTAGCTCCCAGAGGACCTTGCGGAGCAGAGCTGCCATACAGCTCCAGATCACCCATCTTCAGGGGTTCAAAATAGAGAGATAAACATGTTTTGTTATACTAGAAATGATTTGCTTCCGTTTTTATGTTTGTCCCCGCTGAATTTAATTCTATCCAACATGCTGTTTTTTTCTTCTTCAGTAAGAAAATATTTTTGGGACAAATTCTGACTAGTCAAAAGCCTCATCTTTATTAGTCATAAAATTTAATTCAAGAATTCTGTAAAAATATGACATAAACTGCTACTTATAGAGAGTTTCAAACAGAAAGTTATTTGTATTAACAATGAAATAGAAAAAAAAATTCTAAAAACCAACCAAGATGATGTTAAAAAGAATTTTAGTTAAAAATCATAGCTCCAAGATATATCCCAAAAGAAAGTTATCTGTGATTCTAAGTAAAACCTATTTGTCAATAGAGAGTATTAAGAACACAGAGAGAGGGATGGGATGGCTCTCAGGACAGAGGGTAGGTGAGGCTCACTTAGAGATCTCCCTGACAGGCCTTTGGCTGTCATTTCCCTGGGTGACACACACAACGGAATGAAAGAGCTGGGGCATGTCATCACCAAATCAAAGAGCTTTAGTGGCAGCTGGTGCCCACGATTCCAAGGAGCTCTCCATGGTCTCCTTATCCTTCCTGGAAGGAATCCCAGATGCTAGGACTAAGTGAAGCAGTAGATAAGCCCGTCCAATGCCAGGACATTGATATTGCTTTCGCATTGTCTTTCCTAGCCAGATTCTGTTCTCCAGGAAAAGATAAAGTGAGGAGAGGAAGTGAGAGGAAATTGGAAAAGTAAATGCTGCTTAAGGAAGCCACAGTCCTGTGCCTTTCATTTCATTTAGCCTCTGGATAAAGATGATTGCTGAGGAGACCCAAGAGACCCTGGTTGGGGTTATAGAATTCTAACCAAATGTAGGTGGCCACTGGGATGGGCGGCCATCGGCTTAAAACAAGTATATTCCTTGAATAACAATTATATGAAGATAGTTGAAGGGAAAAAAACATTATTTTCATAGTAAACTGGAAATGTTCTGTTAATTCTTAAGATAAAACAAGACTTCAGCAATCTCGTGCCTGTGGCTATGGCTTCAGGTCACACATTTCCTGAGACTCATAATATTTCTTTTCCAATATCAAGAATAGCTCCCTGAAAGTTTTTCAGATTTGACAATTCTGAGGTCCCTGGGGAGGGGCTACCTGTATTCTCAAAGCAGTGGTTTTAAGAGGGAAAGAGGAGAGGAAGTGGGACCAATGAGAAAAGCTAGACCATAAAGAAATGAACAGGAGCAAGGGAGCTAGGGTGGGGGATCAGGTACTGTCCACGACCACTGCTGTGTCCAGGCCATAGGTGAAGGGCCCTTTTTGCAGCTGAGGTGGCATTCTCCTAGGCCATGTGGACATAGGAGGTGGTCTAGCAGCTGGGTCAAACTGGGGAACATTAGAGAGCAATGGAGATAAACAGTTAATGGGGTGGAAAGAGCTCTGGCCTGTATTTGGAAAAAATCTATCGTCTCCATTTTTTTTTTCTTTTGGTGCGAAGGATTGAACCCAGGGGTATTTTACCACTCTGCTACATCTTTAGTCCTTTATTATTTTTTATTTTTTATTTTTTTACTTTGAGACAGGTTCTTGCTAAGTTGCTGAGGGTCTCACTAAGCTACTAAGGCTGGCCTTGAACTTGCAATCCTCTTGCCTCAGCTTCCAGAGCTTCTGCAGTTATAGGTATGTGCCACTGCACCCAGCTCCTTGGGTTCCTTTCCAACTATTTTCAGAGTTAGTGATATAATTTGTGGCAATTCAAGCTCTTATTTTTGTTTCAACTATGGAATAGATGCACTTTAAGTATTAGTCCAGTACTAACTTTTAAGAATGTTTAGGAAACAATTAGGAATGTGAAGAGAGAACCAACAGAATGGGAGAAAATTTTTGCTAGCTACTCTTTTGACAGAGAATATATATCTAGAATATATAAAGAACTCAAAAAATGTTATACTAAAAAAATGAAATAACCCAATTAATAAATGGGCAAATGAACTAAACAGATACTTCTCAAAGAAATACAAATGCCCAACAAATATATGAAAAAAATATTCAACATCATTAGCAATTAGGAAAATGCAAAACAAAACTACACTGAGATTTTTATCTCACACAAGTCAGCATGGCAGTCGTCAAGAATACAAATAATAATGAATGTTGGAGAAAATGTGGAGAAAAAAAAAACACTTTTATACTGCTGGTGGGATTGTAAATTAGTACAACCACTATGGAATCAGTTCCTCAAAAGACTAGGCATGGAATCACCATATGACCTAGCTATACTGTCCCTCAATGTTTATCCTAAAAAATTAAAGTCATTGATGTATACCCATGTTATAATAGCACAATTCACAATAGCCAAACTATGAAACCAGGCTAGGTATCCATCAATACATAAATGCATAAAGAAAATGTGGTATATATACAATGAAGTTGTATTCAGCCATAAAGAAAAATAAAATTATATCACTTTCAGGGAAATGGATGGAACTTGAGACCATCATGGTAAACAAAATAAGTCAAACTCCAAAGGTCAAGGGTCATATGTTTTCTCTCTTATGTGGAAACAAGAGATGGAAAAAGAAAGGTGTTTTGTGGTGGGGGGTGGATCTCATGAAATCAAAGGGAAATCAATAGAAGAAAGGTATCCTGGAAGTGGGAAGTGGCGATGGAGAGGGAAAGTATTGGGGAGGGATATTGGCCAAAATATATTGTTATATTGTGTGCATGTATGACAATATAACAACAAATCCCATCAGTGTGTACTACTATAATGCTCCAACAAAAAATGTGGAGAAAAAAGAATATAGCTGATGATTTTGATGATAGCTCATGCTTTCTTCCTGAACTTAATATTGACTTCCCAGATAATTTAATTCTAGGTGGGAAGTTTTATAACTAATACATTTAGATAACATTGGCTCTCTGAGAAAGTTAGTTTTTGCTGTCTGGATTAGGAAAAGATAAAATAACTTTTCCATATTCAAGGTTAATAACACTGAAGAAGTCCCCATTCTTAGAACAATCCATGATTATCCATTTATCTCACTGTAGAAAATACCTCTTTTTGAGTCTTCTTATATCTGCTACAGCTAATGGCTATGTAATATGTAGCAGCCTCTGAAAATGATACTGGCAAAGATCACAGACGGATTCAGTAACAGCAGCACCTACAGTGATCTGCTGAGTTCCCTCTGTGTGCCAGCCAGTGTAGTCCACACTTACTCTTATATCTGCATTTCATTTATCCAGTTAAGTACTAATGGAGGACAATGTTTTGGGTGCTGGTGACATAGCAGTCAACCACAAATAAGAATTATTACCCCTGTGGAGCTTACTTTCTGGATGGGGTGTGCCTTGCATCCTTATGTCCTTCTGCATGGAGGTCTTGCTGACTTCATTTAAAATATGGAACAAATGAATGTGAATCCATTGCTAATTGCTTCTCCATTCTTCCAAACTCTTCTTTCAAACTCACAGAATGTGCACCCGGTTATAAATACTGACCTAGCTTTTCTCAAATCTCTTACAGCTAAAGGTGGCCAAGTACGTTCACAAGGTGGCATTTGAAATGAAATAATGTGTGTGAATGAAATGAATTATAGGTAGAAGTCATTGAGAAGGGGCTATATTTTCCCCAAATTAAAAAATGCTTAATCAAAGGTGGTTTTTCTCATTGCCTGCAGGAAGTGGTGCTGGGAAGTGGTGTAGGATGTTGCTGCCATGAATTCAAAGCCATATACTGAGAATTTTGAAGGAAAAAGATGTAAGGAGCCCATAGCAACTATGCCAGTCCTGGGCTGTGGTGTTATGGATTTCTTGCTATGTGAGAAAACGAAGTCCCTTTTTGGTTGAGTCCTTTTGGTCAGTTTTCTATTCTAACCAGGCAAATGTACTCCTCTTTGATGCAAGTGACTTGTTAGAACCCCAGAGCTAGTGGTGACACAGCCATAATTAAAGCACAAATCTGTCTTTTTCCAAAGACCAGATTCCTTCTGAGCCATTGTGCACATCAAGGTTTGCTCCCTACACATGTATATCTCTTTTTAGCTTCTTAGAGACTTAAAAGTATTTGGATATTAATAGGATGCTCAGAGTCCTAGCACTCTGGGCTTTATATCCATGTATATTATATGCAATATGTGACTTCTCACAAGTCCATTGAAATCTACTGCAATTCTTTAGTATTCCTCCCTGCAAGCTAAGCCACTGACTTCCACAAATGGTTCAATCAGCATAACATCCCAGAATTAACATTGCTCTCAGAGAATAGAGTTATAGGATTTTTTTTAAACTAAGCAACTTTTGTTTTATTTTTATTACAAGTGATAAGTCCTAGCCACCCTGGGACTCATGTTGATCTCATTCAGGAGACTGGAGGCACAACCCCCACATTGTAGCCTAGCAACTACTTCCACTGATATTTCTTTTTCTGTGTGAATTTGTGTATTCTTGACTTTGAAACCCCCAACTTCTTTTTCCCTTGTTATTTCTCCAAAGATGACAGCTTTCCCGATATTGCTAACATTTGAGAAAAAATGCCCTGACCTTTTAGCCCTGCATCTATGACACTCTCCAAATCGGCCTCACATCCAGTCCTGGGACTACCCAACCTGTCCCAGGTGACCAGAATCAGTTAGGGCAAACCTATCTGTTTGCCTGAGTCAGTCAAATACACGCACGCGCGCGCACACACACACACACACACACACACACACACACTCACTCACATGTATGCTACTGGAATACTCATTCCAGTGAGCTACGTTGTTCATTTCCCACATGGCATTATAACATGAATTTTCAATGACATACTCTTCTCACAAAGTCACTGCTAAAAACCCAGATTCCCACTTTTTACAAGAGACATGGCTTTAGGAGAACAAAGTATTGCTGTAGAACAGCAGCACATCATATACCACATCTTCAAAGAATGGAAAACTCTAAATCGTCCTTTTCTCCAATGACAAACTCACCCTCAGGATAAAGCATATGAGAAATTACAATTCCCTAATCACAAGCTTCTTGCAGTCTGCTTCTCAGCATAATGCACATGAAGTAAGCAAGGAAAGTAGAATCAAACGTATTAATGGCAATGTTTTAAAAAAAATATTTTGATGTTACAACACATAAGCACAAGTAAGAGGACAGCAATTGCTGTTTTGTTTTTCTATTGCTATGTAACAAGCTATTCCAAAGCTTAGTGGCTTGAAACAACCAATCTGATTTTCTTTCACAATTTCATGGGTTGACTGGGTTCAGCTGTGAGGTTCTTATGCTTCACTTCATGTCCCCAGGGGTTGTAGTCCTTCAAGGGCTTAACTGGACTATGATGTCCAAATTGGCATTTCCACAAGTTTGTGTCTTGGCAGAGGCAGTGGTAGTTTGGCTTCAGCTGGGATGCTGGGATAGCAAGGCCACTCTCTCACAATACCTAATCTCAGTCTTCTTTCTTTCTTTGTGGCCTCTTCATATTATATTTTCAGCAAGGTAGCTAGCCTTGTTAAATGGCAGGTTCCCAAAATTACAAGCACAGACATTGTCATGCTTTCCTGAGGTGTAGGCCCAGTTGCTAGCACAGTGGCATTTCCATTAAATTGGATTAGTTATTGTGTCAGGGTCAATGTGGGACTAGACTATACTGCAGTATGAATGCTACCACACATGATTCATTGAGGGCCATCTTTGGAGTTTACATATTGCAGTTACTGTTCACTCTCCAAAATGTGGAAAGGACATTTGATAAGCTAAATCTCCTTTCCTAAAGAAAATGTGCAATCATATTAGATGTATGAATTAACAAGATGCATAGATATTGAGAGTATCTAGAAACCCCACACACCCAGCAAATCTAATTTGTTTGAAAAACACAATCAGGCCTTCTGGAAAAATTTGTATTTTATTTATTGGTACATATATTTAAAAATCAAGCTTTGTAAATAGATGGATAAATTTAGTATTCTCAGGATAATAACATTTTAGTAAATAATTTATTATTTATTAAAAATAGACACTGGGCTATTATTATTCCTTATACTTGATTTTATTTAATCTTCATAAAATTATATGGGGTAGGTATTATTTTCTTCAATTCCTACATGGGAAACTAAAATTTAGTGAAGTTTTATAACTTGCCTTAGATCTCACATCTAGTAACAGGATGAGCCAGGTCCCAATTCAACCTGATATTAAAGTCCACATTTCTTAAATTCAATCGTATCATTTCATTTTGTCCTTCCTCTCTATTTTCATTAATTGCTACAGAATGATGTTCAACTTAAAACAGAAACAAGAGCTCTCATCTCTAAATATTTAAAACCCGTTTTCCATCTAGACACTCTGTTTAAGCCAACATTTAAAAATCCACTTTCTGTTTTGGCATCATAGTCCAGACAATTCCCTTGGAGCTCTCAGATCTGCAAGCATATGTTTCTGTATTTAAACTTGAATGTCATCCAAACCCCAAGGTTATTATTGAGTAAAGTTTTCTTCCTGGTTTATTTAGGTATTAGGAAAATTTCCCCCTTTGGCACTAGAGCTGCAAATCACAAGCTCTTATTTGTGTCATCTAAGGATTAGGAAATGGAACACCTGTGCTTATGTTTTGCGATACTATGATTTTGGAAACATCTCACCAAAAATTAGTTTATCCTATGAGATGTAAGTACTTTGGTAAAAGAGTTCATGATGGAAATTTCCAGTGAGCTCTAAACTGGACTACCATGCATTGATCATGGAATCCACCTGGCATTGTGCCTCAGGTGTGTTCTACTAATGCTGTCCTTCAGGGAATTTCCCATACTCTACTGCCTTTACCCTATTCTTGTTTAGAAATCCCACTCAAAGGCCACATTCCCAATCAAGTTTTTCCTCATCAGTTGAATTGAAATGAACTACTCTTTCCTTTTTAAACCTGTAATCTGTAATTGGTTATTACTGCAGTAAAAAAGTCACCATAAAACTTAAAGATTAGCTCTTTGTTGCTCATAATTCCATGGGTTTACAGTTGGACAAGGTTCAGCTGGGATGGCTTGTTTCTGTGTGGTGTTGATGGGTTTACCCTTATGTTTGTAGTCAGTTGGCGGGCCAACTGAGGAATGCTGTTTGAGGAAGATGGTACTGCCAGTTCCAAGGCCTTGGTTGTGCTAATTGGAATGGCAAGGTAGTTTGATCCTTGAGCATAAGTCATATATTGTTATAAAACATTATTTTGCTTCATTTTACAGGTCAAAGCAAGTCACAGGGCCATTTCAGAAAGAAAGAGTGATAATATTAAAATAAAACTTCAACTGATACTTACTGAAATAGCCTTACTGGGTTTTTTTCCCCATAAATTTTTGCTGTAATTGTTTTTTTTAACTGGAAATTGAACAAAGGGATGCTTTACCACTGAGCTACATCCCAAGTACTTTTTACTTTTTACTTTTAGTGAGGTTCTTGCTAAGTTACTTGGATCCTCTGTAAGTTGCTGAGTCTGGTCTCAAACTTGTGATCCTCCTCCCTCAGCCTCCATGCACCAACCATGACCAACTATTTACTGTATTTTTAAGATTGTAATTTGTGATAAGTAAATTTGAAATTATTAATATATTTGACTGATTTTTCCCATTAAATCATAATATTTTAACATTGTGAATTAATTTTAGATGTATAGAAAAGTTGCAAAAATAGTACAGTTTTCAAATATCCCTCACCCATCTTTCACAATGTTAACATCTTTTTTTTTTATTTTGACATTCATTTTTTAATTTTTAATGTTAAATTTGAATGCATGTCAAAGTAAATCATATATAGGTTTATCAATCCATCCCATACTACAAAATATATATTCACTCCCTCTTTTATTTACTCTCCCCTCTTTCAGATCCTGTATGTTTACATATATGTTTTCACAAAAAATTTCAAAACTACATTCTTATGAATATTCATATTTCTTCATATTAATTCTCTAACTGTAGGTCAGTACAAAATTCATATTGTCATTTCCATACCTCTGTATGATAGGACTTAAATCCATATATATGAATATGAAATTTAAAGTGTATTTTGACTTCGAATTTCAATTTTCAACATCTTATATAACTATAATGCATTGTCAGAAAAGGGAATTTAACTTTGGTGCACTGCTGTTAGCTAAACTAAATATCTTGTTTGAATTTCAGCAGGAATGTTTTTTGATTATTTTAGGACTTATTCAGATTCTCACTTGCATTTATTTGTTACTTTTCCCCTATTTCTTGCATTCTATAACAGTTCCTCAGTCTTGCCTTGATTGTTTTTTTTATGACTTTGATACTTAAGTATCTGATTAGTTTCTTCATCAAGTGTCATTTGAATTCCTTAATGATGTCTAATATTTTCTCATAATTGAATATTACTGGATACTTTTTGGGCCAAGATGCCATAGTCATGATGTCGTATTCCTCTGAGTGCACAAGGTCCATGATGTTCATCCATGTTATTTTCTGGTGTTGACCTGGATCACTTGAGTAAGCTGGTCTCTGCTGAATTTCTCACTGTAAAATTACCATCTTTCCCTTCAAGGTTAAAAATTACTGAGGCCAAACTTTGAGACTTGAAAAGTATGTTTCTCCTCTTTCAATCACTCAAGAGAGCTTTGATTAGTGGGATTTGTCTACAAAAAAATTATAACCATGGTGATTTTCTATTTTTATCTTTCTGTTTATATTTATTAATTGAAAGCTACTCTAGGAGTCATTTGTTCTCTCTGCTTACTTATACCAATATGTTTATTGATATTTATTATATTCTATGGATTATAATCCACTTCTAGGATTATTTATTTTACTTTTCAAATGTGAAACCATAATATTTTAAATTAAAAATATTCTCTATAGTCACAGAGATAACTAATAAGCTCAGATAAATTTCTGATAAGTGGAAATATTAAAATTCTAAGGATATATCTCTCTATATAAACATGAGCTCTTATTTAATTTTTACCTCATTCATTGTTTTTGTAGGGATAAATTTCAAAGTCTTTCTGTTTACAATTTTGTTTTCAATCATCACAACTTATAAGTATAAGAAATCTTAAGTTAATAATTCTGTTTATATATTCCATAATGAAAGACCTCCAACTGATTTTGAAGAAAATACAATACAATCTCAGAGATCTTGTTTACAAAAATAGCCCAATATCATCATAGGACACTTTGGTTGATTGGTAAAGTGGTGCTTCAAAGAATCAAGCAATCCTACAATCTGATTAATAACTGGCAACAAAGAAACTATGTTCTGTTGTGCATCAGATTATATTTTAATTCAACATCAACTTTATCCTCCAAACATTTTCATTCACCCTAATTCTGTGAATATGACAGTATATTTAAATTTTGACTAGATTCCATTTTAATTAGTAAAATATCACAGCTTCATTATGTATGTATCACAATCAGTGATAAGGACACTTCTGCTCCATAGAGTTTTGTTTTAGTAAACATTATTTTACTGTGATGCTATTCTCCACCATTACTTGTATTCATATTATCATTTGCATTCACAATGTTTAATTTTTAAGTTAAAGTGACAGTAACATTTACAATAAGGTCAGATAGTTAATTTTGACAAAATAAACTTCCAAATACTCTTTGGTTTTGTAAATTGCATTAATTAATTTTCTATTGGCCTCATCTGCTCAAACTGATGTAAACATCATTTAAATGTTTGCAAACTCTCCTGCTAATGTTTTCAACTCCTTAGTAGCCATTGCTTTACATTTCTTGTAGGCTCAAGGAAACTTGGAAATAAAATTGAATTAAATTAGTTGAGGACAACCATCATTGCCTAAAATAAAAAGTCATGCTGCATGAAGTGACATGTAAACACATCTTAAGCAGCTGCTTGTGTTAAGTCACTTACTTTGAGCAGTCTAAAAATAATGCTAATTTTTGACATAGCTGTTGCTGCTTCATTAGCAGATCTCTGTCTTCTGGATGTCTTATGGTCAGTGACAATATTAAGGACCCTATGGTAGATGTGTTATTTTGTATGTTTAGCATCAACTTCTGAGGAAACATAAGATCAATATTTAATTTACATTAAATATGAATACATTAAACCTTTGTTTTGGAAGGAGTTTTTTTTGCACAATAAGATAAGCATAACCAAATAATAAAAAAGAGTTGTAGTTATGTATCAACAATAAATGAATTGCTACAACAAGAACATGCAGATGCTCTGTAGCAAGCCTGCTCTCCTTCACATGCACGTATTTCATTAACATCTAATCTGTGATTCCCCACAGACCTCACTAACCCCATTGACCCAGTATGCTAGTGGCCTCGTGTTTCTCACGGGTCATGATGTGGGCCATGACACAACCGGCTGCTGCACCCAGTGATGGCAGGTTTTACAGCATCAAGTACATTTCCCATCACCACCAGAACAGGGGTGAGTTAACTGCTTCTAATTGCTCCTGTCCAGGTGTTATCATTTTGTCACCCTTTGCCCAGCTGTAGCACTTTAAAGGAAGATGTGAGATTCCTTGAAACTAGAAGAGCTGGGAAAGGAGAAATGGGCTGTTTCAGAGTTTACGAGGTGAAAACTCCATTAGCTGTCATACGTCATTATAAATTATATCAGAAATTGAAGTATGATGTAGAGGCTTATCAAATTTATTATGATATCTGTTAGTAATCATACTTCTCAAAAAAGGAAAAATCCAGAACAAATGCTAAACTGAACTGAATATCTAAAAACAATAGGAAACCCGCATGTTCTAGAACTGTCTTTGACTCCAACACAAGCACCCAACCGCTCAACCTTATTTAATCTCTCTTCCACATTGTTTTAAAGCAACCCCTACTTTCTATTTCCACTGTACCCACCTTAGCCTCCATGCTGTTGACACAGGCCTGTCTAATTTATAAGAATCTATTTTGCTGGTCTAGGCTTCAATTTCACCTTCTAATCATACTCTTCTTACCTACCAATTTTTTTTCCAGAAACTTTTGTGTCTCATGTCTTTGCATAAAAATCTTTTAATGGCTCTTTATTACATGTAGAATAAATTCCAAACTTTTCTTTCAAGTACAGACCTTCCCTATTCTGCATTTCCAGATTAATTTCTCACTCCTGCCTTACATGAATACTTCACTCCAGCTTAATCATTCCACATTTCCCAAACATATTTGGTATTTTCTGTTTATGATTTTACTTTCATTTATAGATTTTTGCCCAGCATAGAACCTACTTGTTGAAGTTTTTTTTAAAAATTTTTATTTGTTCTTTTTACTTATACAAGACAGCAGAATGTACTTTGACATATTTTACATACATGGAGTATAACTTCCCATTCTTGTGGTTGTACATGATGTGGAGTTTTACTGGTCGTGTACTCATAAATAAACATAGGAAAGTAATGTCCAATTCAATTTACTGTCTTTCCTATTCCCATTCCCCCTTCCTTCCCTTCATGCCCCTTTATCTAATCCAGTGAAATTCTATTCTTCCCTCCCCCCAACCCCCTGCCCCATTATTGTATATTAGCATCTGCATATCAGGGAGAACATTCAGTCTTTGTACTTTGGGATTGGCTTTTTCACTTAGCACAATAGTTTCCAGTTCTATCTATTTACCAGCAAATGCTAGAATTTCATTTTTCCTTAAGGCTGAGTAATATTTCATTGTGTATATGTACCACATTATCTTTATCCATTCATTGCTAATTGTCACCTAGGTTGGTTCTATAGCGTAGCTATTATGAATTGAGCTGCTATAAACATTGAAGTAACAGTATCACTGTAGTATAATGATTTTAAGTCCTTTGGGTGCATACCCAGGAGTGGGATAACTGGATCAAATGGTGGTTTCATTCCAAGTTTTCTAAGGAATTTTCATACTTCTTTCCAAAATGCTTGGATCAATTTTCAGTCCCACCATCAATGTATGAATGAACCTTTTCCCCACATCCTTGCCAATATTTATTGTTACTTGTATTCTTGATAATTGCCATTCTGACTAGAGTGAGATGAAATCTCAGTATAGTTTTCATTTTTTTCATATATTTGTTGACTATATTTCTTCTTCTATGAGGTGTCTGTTCAGTTCCTTTGCCCGTTTATTGATTGGGTTATGTGTTTTTTGTGTGTGTTAAGTTTTTTTTTAGCTCTTTATATATCCTGGAGATTAATGCTGTATTTGAGGTTTAGGTGGAAATGATTTTCTCCCATTCTGTAGAGAAGTCTTACCTATACTTTAGTCCAACTAACATCTTCTTCAAGAATCCTTTCTTATTGGATGTGGTGGCACATGCCTATAATCCCAGCAACTCAGGAGGCTGAGGCAGGAGGATTTTAAGTTCAAAACTAAACTCAGATACTTAGTGAGGCCCTGTCTATAAAATATAGATATATTATATATAAATATATATATATATGTATGTATGTATGTGTGTGTGTGTGTGTGTGTGTATGTATGTATGTCTATGTATCTCAGGATGCAGCTCAGTGATAAAGCATCCCTGGTTCAATCTGTGGTACAAAAAAAAAAAAAGGAATCTTTCCTTGATTTTCCATTACAAATGTTCTCTTTATATTTAGTTACTTTTAAAGTTTTCTTTAAGTTACCTTTTTTTTTTTGGTACTGGAGATTGAATTCAGGGGCACTCAACCACTGAGCTACACCCCCAGCTGTATTTTCTATTTTATTTAGAGACAGGGTCTGAGTTGCTTAGTGCCTCACTTTTGCTGAGGCTGGCTTTGAACTTGCCATCCTCTTGCCTCAGCCTCCTGAACCACTGAGATTATAGGCGTATGTCACTGAATCAAGCTAAACTACCTTTAAGGCAAATGGGTAATCAGATAACTTGCTAAAAATAAATGGCACAGACTCTGAGAATAAACACATAGGAATAAAAAGAACAATCAGGGAAATGCATCAAGAAAGAGAGACTAATGGGACTGACTTTTGATGGGATCTACTGAGGTGAATGTAAAGCTTGGAGTTGTGGCCATAGATACCTCCATATATCTTGGAAAGGTTTCTTTAGTAACACCCGCACACTAAAGTAACTTTTGACTTGCCACTGACCCCATACCCACATTAATATAGGATCAACATACAGAGGAAGTCTCCCTGAATAGGATGGCCACGATGACAGTTCCAGAGAAGACAAACTAGGGTCAAAAGCTCCACCACTATGTGTGAAGCAGGAGCTGAACACCTGATTGGAAAGAATGCAGGAGGCAGTCCTCAGTTCTCAAGGCAAGCATAAAACAGCAGTAAACCTGGAGACAGCACTGTTTCCTTTATTCTCTGCTTGGAGAGAAACCACTCTCTCTTGAGAGTGCTCTTTGCTTGAGCCTTACTTTACTTTTACTTACAATAAAGTGATATAACTTGCATGGATTTTGGTAGCCGGCTTTAAATTCTCTTTTGTTGGAACACAAGAACGGAGGTTGGTGCACTAGCTCCCCACTCTCCTGTGACAGCTAGCCTGGTACCTCAACTGAAATCAACAGCCATCTACAGGACACATTTTTTAAATTCACCTTGTTCATCTCCTAGCTTTGTCTGAGATGATGTCTAACTTAGCCTCTGATATCTCGTCTTTGGCCCTGGACTTCTCTTTGTACACTTTCCTCTGTCAAAAGCTCTTTTGTATGTCACACCTGTGCTCTGTTTGTCTCACGTCATTGCATTTGTTCAGCTTTTCTGGCATTCAGTAACCACAGTGACAACCCACCCCACCCCACCCTGCTAACATGCAGACTTGCATGCTCTCTTGCTTTTTGTAGCATTTTTTCCGCAAGGCCACTACAGAGGCAACAAGATATCTCCACTGTAGTGGCTGTTGTCTTATGGCGTATGGCTGAATCTCCTCAGTCATGGGCATTATACCACCTTCTTAAAGACCATATCCAATATCTAGAGAGTGATTAGTTCACCATCTTTACCTACTTATAAATCATCTCACTGGACGCTTGTTAGCTTAAGATATCTCACAGCTAACAAGCCTTTTCTCAGCTGGTATTCTTTTTTCTTCAACAAAATGGTAGTTTTGGTCCTTACTCTATAGTGACTCTGCATGGACAATATGTCCCTTCACATCTATTATTCAAAAGAAAATCTGAAAAATACTGTGACTTGCTCTTTTCTACATCACTTATCTATGTTTCCAACATGATGACACAAAAGCCTCTGCTCCGCTCTTCTTTCCTATGCAACTCTTAAAATTCTACGCAAAGGAATTAAAGGTCACATCCCCAAGTTAAATCAACAGGCTGACATAAAGTTATTAAAAATGTTTCTTAAATTAGATTACAAACTTTAGAGACAGAGGTTGAGTAAATAAGTCACAAGTTATAAAACTTAGGCATGCTACACCAAATTCTCAGGAACCTTGCAGGAACACTTCATGGTTCTGAGTTTAAGGTACAGGAGGGATGCCTTCATATATCCATCTCTCTTGGATGTCAATACTGCTGAAGGATGCCTGGTATTGACAGACTCTGGCTTTATTAGTTTTACAGATAGAAAATCAACTGCTGATATCAGCTACCATCCACTGTGGGGTGCATCCTGAGACACTGGGACTATTTTGATCCAGAGACCCTTAAGAAGAAGAGATTGATTTTCACTTGTAATTTTTGCATGGCTTCAATATGAATTTGGGGATAAAGAGAAATAGCCCCTCAATGGAAGTCTAAACTATAATTCTATCCCAATTAGATTCCTTTTGCAGAAAAGAAGGAAAATGGTCAGAAGTCCCCTAGGCATAGGCTTTGTTTTTACTGGGCAATCAAAAAGATTTATGTGCTCAGTAGGACATTGGTGATTTCCTTATAGCAATTATGAGTCAAGACATTGTTGGCCTAGGGGATCCCCCCAAACTATACCTTCCTCCCTCTCAACAGTGCATTTCACACTCATATCTGTCAAAACCTAACTCTCTCACTCTTCCTCTGTACCCACCATCCCTTCCTACTGCTCTCACTCCCCCCATCCTTGTTTGACTCATCATAAACCTATCTCTAGATTATGCCCATTACAAGAATCAAATGGAAAATTTGGGTCAGATTACAGATGCCTTTTTCTACGCTAGATCTAAAACAAATCTAATAGGCTTTGGGGAAGTTTTCTTATGATCTTGATAAGTATATAGAAGAATTGCAACATTTAACTCGGGCTTTTGATCTAACCTGGAGAGATATAACAGTAATTTTGAGTCAAACTCTAACAGACACAGAGAGACATCTGGTGACAGTAGCTGCTGGGGCTTTTGGGATTGATTTACATATTACTAACACTATATACCCTGTGGGTTCTTCAACTGAGAACCCTAATGGAATTAAGATGAATCATCTGGCAGGTGGCATAGGGATCACATGATCATTTGTTTCATGGCAGAACTTAGAAACCTATTGATTACATGAAATTGACCACTATCGATCAGGAGTTAGAGGAAAATTCCATGACTTTTCTAGAAAAAGTGAAGGAGCCTTAGTAAAATCTACACCTTTAGATCTTACATCTCTTGAAGGCAACATATTTTAAAAGATAAATTCAATATTCAATCCATCTCAGATAATGGAAATAAATGACAAAAATTGGCAATGGACCCTGGGGCTTCTCTTGATGATCTACTCCAGGTAGTCTCCCAGGTTCTTTCATAACTGAGACTGAAAGGAAACTTTGAGGAATCAGCTAAAGGAGAAAAAGAGAGGCAAGAGATGGGTGCAATTATTGGCTGCAGTTCTTAGAGGGCACCCATTTCCTCTTCCATGGACCCTTGTGCCCCTAAAGATGTCTGTCATCAGGACACTGGAAGAAAAATTGTAGATTTAAGGGCAGGCTTCCAAAGACTCCTTGCCATATATTTGGCAGGAGAGTCTTCTGGAAAGCTGATTTCCCTGAGGACAAAGGGGCCTCACAGATCAGATATTCTCCAAATGATGGCCTAAGAATAAGGATACCTTCAGAACCAGGTAGTGCCCCCAAACAGTCACCATCAGTGGGGCAGAACTGAGGGTAAAATTGGAGGTAAAAATGGGGCCATTCACTTACTTTTGGATACCAACCCTACCTATATAGTGTTTTAACCTCTTTCCCCAAACACCTTTCTGCTTATTCCTGCTTGGTATTGGAAATCAGTGAAATACCCAAGGTAAGACATTTTACTCATCTTTGTTGCAGCTGGGAAGATAGAATAGTCACTCATTCTTTTTTGGTAATGACTGAATATCCCACTCCAATATTGGGTCATGATATCTTCACCAACTTAGAAACTTGTCTAAGTTTTTCACTCAAGGCACTGTGTTCTTTTTTTTTTTGGTGTTTTCAGTAGTTGAACAATCAGAACAATCGATTGACACAACCCTGTTGGGTTTCTCCCTACAAGGGAATGACTAGATAAATGATAATCTTTAATGATAGAACAAAAGGAGGAAACATATGCATTACAAACCACTACTCATGCAGATTTTAAATTATGGCCTGAAATAAGATTTTGTCACACCCAAGTCATGGAAAAAGCTTCACTTTCTAAACCAATTTCCAAGCTTTTGCAATCATTAAAGCCCATTTGAGCCAATCCACTATCAATGTCAGATTATCAAAGATATAAGGATGGTTACTATCAAATTTGGGATGATAATATATGGCTTATGCACACCATAGGACAAAATAAGAAGGCCCCAATCTGTTGGAAAGAATGCAATCACACTTACAAATGGCTAATTCCACATAAGAGTTAGGATGAACACCAGAATCTCAATGTCAACATAGTGTGATTTTACAGGCTGATGATTGGTTTGGGACTAACTGGTTCCTCAGTCCTGGAATTAGATGGCCAGCACCCAGTTGGACCATTGGATATGTGGTACAAACTCATGGCCCTAGATTCCTCCACGCTGGATGGGAAGATGTACTATTGGGTATTAAAGGATGCAAGGGAGGTGGGCCCCCCAAATAGGATAACCTACAAACCTCCCCAATCTCAAGCATAGACGGGGATGGTCTGTTTCTCATTGGAATGATCATTTAGCTTCACTGTTTATCTCACAAATTGGTCTAGAGAATGTAATCTGACCATTTATACCCATGCAGCTCTCCATGACACTGAGAAAGGTGGCATTCGTAAGAAAAGCTGTTTTACAAAACTGAGTGGCCTTGGATGTTCTCACAGTAGCTCAGGGTGGTACTTGTGCCATTATTCAGAGAGAATGTTGTGTTTATATTCCCGACAACTCTGAACTCAAGTCCTCAAAGATTTGCACTTTCAAATAGATCCTGTGTCCTTCCTGGCCTTGTCATGAGGACAACTTTTAGTTCATGGTTTTATGGAACTTCCTTGTGGAGGAAATTGCTAGTATCTATAGTCATTCTCAAACTCATTGGTATATATGGACATTGCTGTGTCTATTTTTTTCTATCAATCTTATTCTAATACTTAGGGGTTTTTTTGTTTTTCTTGTAGGGCATCCGCCTCCCAAATTGTTTACAATCTGTTTCTACTAAATCAGAGATTTACTGTGGTTTCCTGGATAAGTCTTACTCATAATCCAGACCATTTCACTGACAGAGAATATTTGGGATACCTACCCTGCAGGCCTCTGCCCCTATTCAGCAGAAAGTAGCCAATGATCTGACTTCATTGCCCCTATTCCTAAAGTGAATTAGGGTCTCCAATCCTTGAGAGGGGGAAATCTTAAGTAGTAGTTACTAATAAACAGTGAAATGCAAGGTCATGGTTTTTCTTTAAATTACTTTTAAGGCAAATGGGTCATCATATAACTTGTAAAAAATAAAAATCAGGTGTACAGACATGTACATTTAAAAGTGGCCAATTTCATGCCACTTTTAAACTTTTTATTTCTAGTAACAAAAAGGACATAGTCAATAAAAATATAAGTTGTATGTTTGTGTCTATGTCTGTATATTTCAAAGAAAGGATTCCATCAAACTGATGACAACGGTTATTTATGGGGAAGACAGTGGCTTTGGAGAGGTGTATAAAGATAACTTTCATCCTTACTTTAGGTACTCCTCAAATGTTTTGCTGTTCTTATATTGAGTGTATATTGTTTTATATTACTTATATATTATTGAGTGTATATTGTTTATATTGTATATTATGTGTGAAATAGAAAAGCGTTAGTTTTTTTTTTTAGAAGAATTCCTAGTCTCAGATATACAAACCAAGAACTTCAAGGAATTTTTAGGAATGTCCAAGAAAGGGAAAGAATTAAAATTTGTCTCAAATTCACATGAGCTTGTAGTTATTTTTAAAGATTTTACCAGAGTAAGAAAATGACTGTATCTAAGACTATTTGAGAGTAAAATGGAAAAGAATTGAAAAAAACAGAAACCCGTGTAATTTTTTTATAAATCATATAAACTTCCCAAGTAAAAGATTTACTATTTAAAAATCAATCAATTCATAAGCATAAGATTTGAAAACATTGTGGCTAAAACCAGTAAAGCTATTAAAAGATTTAATTCTTTAAGGATCAAGTAAGTGTTAGCCATAAAACAAAATGAAAGAACATCTGGAAGGCAAAGAGGTTGAAAGATTGGAAATTAAAAAGCAAATTGTATGCTTAGTGCTACTGAGGGACTTCAGCAAATGGATATGAACCCATTTGAAAATAAATACAGAGTTTGTGTAATTACAATGAGCCGAAGATGGATTTAGCATTTATATATCTCCTGGGAAGCTTTGTGAGTTAGCAACATAAAACCAAAGTACCGTGAGGTTATTAAAATATTACTTCCTGTTGTATCATAGAACCTGAGAAGAGAATAAACATACCGATTACTTGTGTGGCTGGTTCCACATCAGTTGTGGCCTCTTCCAACAAGGACAGCAGCTTGGCTGATATCTGATGCACAGATTCAATGTTGCTAAACAAACTCTCCACATCCAGCCTGTCAATCTGAAGAAACACAAATATTGAGTACCAGCTGATGGAAAGAAGAGCCTTCTATGTAGGCTGCTTTCTCCTATAAACAGTAAGCATTAGATTTGCCAGTACATGCTGCCTTATTAACCATTTCTGTAAACAGTTTGGATTCAGAATTTCTAGAATAGATGTGCAGTTTTTCATTCTGGAAATTGAGATGGTGCTCTGTTATTTTTGTCTTTAAGTATGTAGAATTGAGAGTACAGCTACATAGCCTGATAAAAACCAGAATGGGAAGAAGATTTAGTCCTAACTGGTATTCTTAATTAATGCCCTTTAGGAAGATATATACCAGTGTGTATAAATTTAGAATATTTTGCTGCTTTCAAAACAGAAGACAAATCTTACCCTTGTCAACTATGTTCAGAGCTATTTTTAAACCATACATATTCTAAAAGTGATGACAAATAGATGGGCTGGATTGCTTCTGGTTCTTTTCCTTAGAAATAAATGTGAATGGAAATATTCACCAAACATATACCATTTAAGGATTTTATCATATTTGTAATTTCACGTACACCCTCAAAATCATTCTTTCGATCAGTGTAATATTCCTAGATCTTACAGACAGTTCTTATAATCATGGATAATTATTAATTTATCCATTCTTTCATCAAACATTTCCCAAGCATCTTCTAGTTACTGAGAATTGGAATAGAAGGCAGACTCTGTCAAAGGTAGCAGCTGATTAGTAGTGGGACAGCCAACTATCCTGTGCCATTTCAGTGTGGTGAGATATATGCCCTGATTTTGGTGGATCTGATTCAGAATTCATCCCTTGAGTCAGACCTCCTTCCATGGTCAAATAGTGCTTATTCAGGGCATCTCTGCACTGGTGCAGGCTCCACCAGGGCACAGCAGGGAACAGGAGTGGGTACCATTTACCCATAACTTATTGTTCCTGAGGTCATCAGTGAACAACTTAGTCATCAATAATCGGGGAGTTCAGGTAAGGAAAAGGGGCTGATGAACTAAGGGAAATTAGGAACAAGATGTATAAGATAAAATCAAGACCTGGAGGAATTCTGGAGCTAAAGACCAACGTCTTCAATCTCTTTCCCATGCTTTCAGAATAACTTTCTTAGGTATGCTAGGTCTACTTGAGGGGAAAAAGTGTGAGAAATATGCTTACCTGTGAGAAACACACTCACTTAACCCAAACCCAAAGAATGGGCTCTGAGACACAAGGTACAGCAAAAAATAAAAAATAAAAAAAAAAGTGAAACTTTAATGACAATCTTGCAAGATCAGGTTTCCTGGTGGTCAGGGGCCCTCAGAATGGTTACAATCAGCATTTTATCCCTAGTGCTAAAACATTTGCCCCCCTCCCACTCCCTGATTCCTCATTGGCTCAGTACTATGGGATACATAGTCTTCCCAAAAGTCGCTAGACTTTACTATATCCTATTGGGTTATTTAAAGAAATAAAGCTTTAGTTTTCCCCATCTCCCTTTGTTCTCTTGTGGTGGGAAGTTCTTCTGAGGGTGAATTTTGACATGTACACAGATCTTACTTCTTTAAGTAAGAATTGTTTCTTAACCGACAATTCCTATCTCTATTGGTCCATTATCCCACCTCCTGTTTGCCAAGGGGCTGTTCAGGCGTGTGGACTTTGGATCTGCTGCATCCATAGGCTATGGTGCTATTGTGTGAGTTAACTGCTTGTAACTTTCCATTCAGTTCTATTTCCCCTATTGCTTGTTGGAGACCAGCTCCAACAGGGGGTCTCAGGAGACAAACGAATAGTGAGGAGTCGGCGAAAGAGGGGGTGGAGAAACAACACAGACACCAAAGTGAAGGTGTTGATCCCAATCTTTACTTGTGAAATTAATCATATATACTTTTCATTTTGGCAGGTTTACAGTACTTTGTGGTTACAAAACAGAAATCATTATTCAAACAAAACAAAATATTACGTAGCTACAATTAGAATAGAAGAATGTATCTTGGCTTATGCATAAGCAAGCATTTGTACTTTCAGTTCGAGTTTTGCTTTGAGCTGTTTCTGCTTGGTTAACTTTTAATAATAGTTACAAATGTCTCAAACTATTGGCCTATACCTTGACTATTCTTTCTTGACTTACTGACTGGAACCGGTGCCATGGTTAAGGCAAGTAGTTGATTTGTTATTACTTTTAATCAAACAAAAGTAAGAGCACAAACCATTGTGCACAGGAACAAGAACAAGTTGCCCAGTACTAAGCACTAATCTATCTTCTTAACATTAATTTTTCCTCTCTAGATTTTAATTTAATTTCTCAAAAACTTCCTTGACAGGAATACAGGGAGTTTTTCTTTAGACATTAACAATTTACACTCCACAGCTGAATCATTGCATTTAGAGCAAACAGATCTATGCTTTAGAAGTAGTTGCATTAATTGGGAAAGTCATGATTTTTCCTTTATACTTAATGGTCATATGAGAAATTGCAACTATACTTATTAAAGGAATACAAATCAAACCAGCCCATTCCCAGAAACATACTGCGCTCCTCCAGAGGATGGACGCCTTGCGCCATCCATCTCAGTAGGGCCTTGCCATTGCCTGAGTCAGGGGAGGGGCGCAGCAATTGCTGACTTCTTTACACCCCAATTATTATTACACCCTCTTATGGCTAAATAGTGTATTCTGAAAATGGACCACCGAACTTTCTATTTCTCACAGAAGGAGTCTATTCTTTTTTTTTTTTTTTAAACTCCATCCCTTTTTTGACATTGGCCCATCTATTGTTCTTCATATTGGACACATATTATTTTGGTAAGGATATTTTGTCATTGAAATTAGAAGACTGACTTCAGATTCCTCCTTTTAAAAACATGCAATTAGATCATGCTAAACGCATTTTTTTAACCATCTTGAAAAATTCCTCACTCTCCTATCATCAAACCTGTCCTAAAGATAGCTCCCAGTCTCATTTATAACCAAACCCATATGACTGTATGCAACAATTTATTTCAATATTGGATTGGAAAACTTATTTTTTCACTATTTTAAGTATTCTAAAATTATCTGTATCTGCATAATAATCAATTCATTATTATCTCTGTTGACTCTTAGGGTTCTTATTTCATTGTCTCCCCAAATGTTCCTTCAACTAAACATTCACTTTAAGAGAAAAGAGCACATGTGACTCTTTTGCCTGAAATGTAGGGATATTCAGCATGTCTAGTTTCTGTATTAGGAAGTATATCTAAAAACTATACAAAATATCTAAAGGCATATAATGGTAATGACTCTTGTTAGATTACCACTTATAAAATTGTCTTTTAATGATAACTTGCTTGTATTTTAATTTAATGATAATCATTAACTTAACATTTAATGATAATTTATTATCAATTGTTCGGAAGTCACATATTTTTGCCTACCACTGATTTAACACACTAAAAGAATTGCCTTCTGGGTAGTAATTAAATTCACAAAGGTGTAACTTTGCATAGGGCCATATGTTTTCCAAAACTTGTGTAGGAATCAAGTTTTTGTACATTGATTTGTTTTAAATGTACTGGCTCTTTATTTCGTCAAGTCACTTCTAAAATGATTCCTTCCAAGTGTGAAATTTTATCCCCTAATTTACTCACTTTATAAGGTAGAAGATTAAATGTGGTTTATATAATATATCCCTATTATTATTTCATTTTGTTGTGGACACTTTATTCTGCAGACTTGAAGTGCTTCATATTTATTATCTCACACATTAGTCCTACTTCTTTGCAGAGTGTGAACCAGTTTGAAGATAGAAAAACTAATGCAGAGCCAAAACAGGTGTAATACTCAAAATTATGCAAAAAGCTCAAGACAGAGTTAGGACAGGAAATTGACCTTTTAGTTCTAATCCTTAATCCACTACCAGCACTACTTTGCCATCTCTACTTCAAATGTTTTGGTTTGTTGCTAATTTTCTTACCAAGTTGTTATTTCCTCAAATTTATTACCCAAGGTCATGATTCTGCATATCTAATTTGGATTATAAATCCATTTAGCATGAATCTAAATTCTACATCCTATCTATAATCTTAGCTCAGTGCAAAAAATACTAAGTATCAAAAATTTAAGTTTTAATTCCATTTCTTCCTGAAGGACAGAAAGGATTAAAACATCAATTGGCCTGGTTTCAATCATATCACCACGGGCCCATGGGGATTCTGTGAATCATAAAATGAATGCACATCAAGTCACTGCTGTTCTGAGGAACAAACAAATGCCTGGTCCAAATAGGCTTTTAAAACTGACAGATGATTTTATGATTACCGACATAAATCAAGGAAGCATACACATATATATTTATTAATCATTTACTAGAAATAAGCCATGCTCTAAGAGCTTAAAAGTTGAATTATATTTTAAGTGGATTAAAAGTTAGTTTTTGAAAAGGACTTAGTGTAAGTATACACTATTCTAGGCCAAATCAATATATAGTAATTCAGACTTCACCAAAAAAAAAAAAAAAGAAGGTCAGTGTTTACACTAAAAATTTAATTAGTTGCTTTATGAAAGTATTCATCATGAAATATACTGCAAATGACAAGTTTTCATTACATTTAAATAATGACTAGATTTTAAAATTAGGTGGCATGATGCCTCCAGCTTTGTTCTTGTGCTTAGGATTGCTCTGGCTATTCCGAGTCTTTGTAGTTTTCATAAAATTTCCAGGACTTTTTTTCTATCTCTTTGAAAAATGTCTTCAAAATTTTGATATACATTGCATTGAATCTGTAGGGTGATTCAGGTCATATGGACATTTTCACAAGATTATTTCCAAATTCAAAAATACCTGATATTCTCCCATTTTTCTGAGACTTCTTCAAATTTTTTCATTAATATTTTGATATAGAAAACTACTCTAAAGCTATAGTACTCAAACCAGCATGGCACGGGCATAAAACTAGATGAAGAGATTAATGGAACAAAATAAAAAACCCAGAAGTAAATCCACACACTTATGCTGCATTGATTTTCAATAAAGGTACCAAGGACACACAATGAAGAAAGGACAATCTCTTTAATAAATTGTGGTGAGGAAACTAGCTTTCCACATGCAAAAGAGTGAAAGTGGACCCTTTTCTAACACTACATACAAAAAATCAACTCAAAATGAATTAAAAATTTATACATAAGATCTAAAATGGTAAAATCATTGGGAGAAAAATCAGAGAAAAGCTCTGTGACATTGGTCTGAGTATTGATGCATAAATATATATTTTTGGTACCAGAGGTTGAACCCAGAGGTGCTTAGTCACTGAACCACATCTCCAGCCACTTTTTATTTTTTTTTTATTTTGATACAGGGTCTTGCTAAGTGCTTAGGGCCTTGCCAAGTTGCTGAGTCTGGCTTTGAACTTTTGGTCTTCCTGCCTCAGCTTCCCAAGGCACTCTGATTACAGGTGTGCACCACTGTGTCTGACTGATATTTTTGGATAGATTCAAAAGCATAGACAACAAAAGTAAAAATAAACAAATGAGATTACATCAAACTAAAAAGCTTCTGCACAACAAAGAAAATAATCATCACAGAAAAGAGACAATCTATGGAATGGAAGAATGTATGTGCAAACCCTACATCCTAAAGGGGTTAATGTCCAAAATATACAAGGGCACAACCATACCATATCTCTAGTAAGGAAAATGGACAAAAGACCTGAGTAGATAGCTCTTAAAAGAAAACATTCATGTCCAATAAGAATATAAAAAAATGCTCAATATAAATCATCAGGAAAACACAAATTAAAAACACAATAAAATAGCACTTCACACCTGTTAGAATTTCTATTATCAAAAAGACAAGGATGTGATGAAAAGAATATCTTTGTACTTCGGAGGTCAAAGTGTAAATTAGTGTAGCCATTGTAGAGAAGGGTAGGGAGATTTATCAAAAATTAAAAATAGAACTGCTCTATGATCTAAATTCCTCTACTGAATCAATATCCAAAGAAACTGAATTAAGAATGTCAAAGAAACATCTGTACTCTCCTGTTTATAGTAGCATTATTCAAAATGGCCAAGATATGCAGTCACCCTAACTGTCCATCTGGATGAATGGATAGAGAAAACATGGTACAGCTATATAATGGAATTTTATTCAACCTGTAAAAAGAAGAAAATCCTGCTATTTTGACAACATTGATCAACTTGGAAGACATTATTTCAAGTAAAATAAGCCAGATATAGAAAGCAAATACTGCATGAATCTCACTTATATGTGGAATTTGTAAAGCGATCAAATTATAGAAACAGAGTAAAATGATAATTACCGGATGCCGAAGCCTGAAAGCCTTCAAGGAAATTGGTAAAAAGCAAAATTTTAGTTAGATAGGAGGAATACATTCAAGAGATCTATTGTACATAACAGTAACTGAAGTTAATATATTGTATACTTGAAAATTGCTGAGAGTAGATTTTAAGTGTTTTCACTACAAGTACAAAGAAGATAAATAGGTGAGGTAATACATAAGCTAAATTGCTTGATTTATGAATTTCACAATGTATGCATATATCAAAACATCATGTGTTCTACTATAGATATTCTATTTTTCCTTGTCAATTAAAATGTAAATTTTTGAATCACCAACTTCATAGTAATATGCATGCAAAAATTCCTGGATATAAAAGTATAAGCAAGGGAAAACATACTCATAAAATTACATTAATTTAAAGATATAATCCTTGGTACAAAATTATTTTGTCCTCCATGAGAATCTTACTTGAATTTTCCTACTTTTACATCCCATCTTAACGTTTTGGTTAGCTCAAAAATGCTTTGCCTTTATGTAACTTTCAAGCATTCTACCCACCTGAAATGGAATCAGGTAATAATAGTGTTTGTCCAGGAGTTTTGCCCAACTTTGTCCCTTCTTTGCATTTGTGGGAGCCAGGGGCAGAAAGACTATGGCTTTTTATCTTTATCTGATCCCTGTCAGAATTTTAGTCACAGTGCCTTGCTCTCTTCCCCATTCCCTACAGAGGTGCGCATGGGACCTAGCTAACCGATCCATGCATCCCTAATTGTCCAATTAGTAATTAGTCTAAGATGAGCAGATTCCCAGGCAGAAGCATCTTTACTGACTTTTAATAAAGGTTACATAGGGCCTGGGCTGTAATCCTAAGTATGTGCTATGTTCTGAATGATTGTGTGCCCCCGCCCACCCCTGCCTTGAATTCATATGTTAAAATCCTACTCCCTCACCCCTAACCCCCACAAGGCAATAGTACTGGGTGGGTGGGACTTTGGGTGGTGATTAAGTTGTAGGTGCAGAATTCTCATGACCCTTATAAAAGAGACCTGAGAAAAAACCTTTTGCACCTCTTGCCATGTAAGGTTATGGCTAAAAGAGGGTTTCCTAGAAGTGGCCCATCACCAGACATTAAGTCTACTGGCACCTTAATCCTGGACTTCCCAGCTTGGGGGATGGTGATAAATAAATTTCTATTGTTTAAGCTATCTAGTTTACAGCATTTAGTTATAAGAGTCCAAAAGAACAAGTCAGTATGTAGGTTTTTGTCTTCAGTAGTCATCTTTATGTAGAACTCGACTATTATAAAGTGAACACAGAGGAAAGCTAAGCCTGATGACATTGCAGTAAGCCCCTGGATCTAGACTTGCCTAGAGAAAAGCATCTGTATTACATAAGCCAATAAATTGCATTTTTAATTTAATCTAGTTTGGATTTTGTTACCTACAACCAAAAGAAGACTAATACACTTTTAATTCTAGCCAAGTCTTACTTACTCCAAGAAATATTTCCTGCTGTTTTGTTAGAATTAAATGCTCCCTCTCCCACCCATTCATAACTCTTTTAAAATTATTATTTTAATTATAAAAATTTATGTGGTACCATGTAATAATTTGATGTTTGTATTCAATGCATAATGAACAACTCAGGAAATATAGTTAACATTTCCATTTCCTGAAACATTTTTTTTCAAAATTTTTGATCAATATGTGACAATTTGTATCTTAGTACATTCATGGAGCACAGTGTAATACTTCGATACAGGTATGCTGTACATACCAAATAGGGGTAATTGATATCCATCTCCTTATCATTGCTTTGTTCTTGGAGACTTTGAACTCCTCTCTTCTAGTTACTCATAAAATATATAATGGGTATTGTGAACTGTAGTGCCCCCACTGTTTGTAGAACCCTAGAACTTATTACTTCTATTACTGTGTCTAGGTACTCATTAACCAACCTTTCATTACTCCTTTCATTCATTTACTCTAGTAAACACTTTTATTCATCAACAACTTTTTTAACATCCACCTATGAGAAAACATGCAGAATTTGTCTTTCTGTGTCTTACTTGTTTTGCTTAACATAAAGTCCTCCAGTTTTATTCATTTTTCTGCAAATGATGGGATAGCATTATTTTATAACTGAAAATATTCCATTGTACGTGTTTGTGTGTATTACATTTTCTTTATACCATTCCTTCATTGATAACGCATCTAGATTGATTCTACATCCTAGCTTTGTGAAAAGTGTGGCAACAGACATAGGTGTGCAGGTGTCTGGTAGATATGCTGCTCTCCTTTCCTTTGGATATATACCCAGAAGTGGGATAGCTGCACGGTATAACAGATCAATTTTTAATTTCTTGTGGAGCTTTCATATTGTTCTCCATACTGGCTGTACTAATTTATATTTTCACCAAAACTGTAAGAGAGTTCTCTTTCATTGCCTTATTCTTACCAACAGTTGGTATTTTTTGTCTTTTTGATAATGACTATTCTAACCAGGGTGAGAGGACATCTCATTGTGATTTTGATTTGCATTTCTCTGATGGCTGATGAAGTTGGGTATTTTTTTATAAATTTGCTGGCTAGTTGAATTTCTTCTTTTGAGAAATATCTACTGATATCCTTTGCCCATTTTATAATTGGATTATTTGATTTTAAATTGCTTACATATTCTAGACATTAATCCCTTGTCAAATGGACAATTTGTAATTTTTTTTCATTTTGTAGGGTGCCTCTTAACTCTGTTGATTGTTTCCTTTGCTCTTACAAAAGTCTTGTTCTGTATTATTCACTATTTTTATTGAACTCCATTTTATAGGGGCTGGGGATATAGCTCAGTTGGTAGAGTGCTTGCCTCACATGCACAAGGCCCTGGGTTCAATCCTCAGCACCACAAAATAAAATTATATATATATATCATATGTTATATATTATTTATATTATATACATCAGGGATATTTACTAATTCATCTTTCTCTCTGTTAGAATTGTGAGTTCATCTATGTGATTTATTTCGATACTCTATGGTATCTAATAGAATCCTAGGCATGTACGTAATTAATAAAATTTGACAATTTGAACTGAGTTGAATTTCTACAATTTAAATAATCTACTTACTTTTGTGGGAACCATTAATAAATCTTTTTAAAAATATGACCATTTCACAAAGCTCTGCATAACAAATAGGCAAAGATCTAAAGTAGCTTTAAAATCTCAAAATGACCTAATTTGCCTGTTCAAACTATCATAATAAGTGAATATTTTATAATTTCCCACTTGATTTTGTGTACAAATTTCAGTTCTTAGTTTGGCCAATTAGTGTACCTGGCAAATTTGCTGACAGAGCCAATCCTCATCCTTAGCTTACACTTGGCAAGATCCTGTTTATGGTTTTCCGTTTAACAATAAACAGTTGACTGGGTGACTCAGCTTAAATCAACTTACAGGGAGGAATAATCAAACATCCTTAGGTGTCAAGCAAACTCTAAACACTAATACCTTTAAAAATGAACATTGAAGTCTGGGAACAAACTTTAAAAAGATTCAACTATTATCATAAGAGCAGTTCCTATTCATTGTAGAAAATCGAGGATGGATAGATACAAGAGAGTAAAAAAGAAAATGCAATCACCTATAATTCACACAATGGTAAGTACTGATGATACTTCCAAGTGTATTCTTCCAGATTGCTCCCCCACCCGGTATGTGCATGTTATATACTTCAAATAGAATTTAAAATTTTTTAATTTAACACGCACATCTTTTCATGACATTAATTTAGTTCCACCACTATTAATATGAACATTATGTGGAAATATGGTCTTCTTAACTAGTAACTAAATCTGTGAAATCTAAACAGATTGCCTTTTATACTATTACAAACAGCTAGTTCCTTGATTATTTCTTTATGATAATTTCATAAGTATAATGATTGAGCTAAAGTCATTAATATTTTTAAAAATTTAAACAAGTTTGGGCAATTCATAAACATTGTTTTCTTCTAACAACCAGTGGATTAAAGATCCTTAGCTGGATATTACTAGCCTTATTTTGGAAATACATTTTAAAAGCCCCTAATTTCATGACCAAAATCACAACACTTAAAATTTCTACTATATATACATGACTTTTATAAAATAATTATAGAAGACAGAGTAAATAAGCCGCATTGATTGCTTTTGAGGAACATGGCAATTTCCATGAATCAAATGCTCCTCTGGAAATTGTTTCTAGAAAAGAGTTAAAAGTTTCTATTTTGGGGTGGATTGGTAGTAAATGCAGATCCAAATAGGACCCAGTCTGGACTCTCTGCACTTACTCTGGTGATTAATATTATAATTCAATAGGGAAAATTCACTGTGGAATTTTGAAGTGGTTGAACAAAACCTTGGTCCTATCTATTCTTATATATCACAGTTCCATGCACAACATTATGGTGAGACCTGGGTGTATTCCCTAAATTAGGTCACTCCATTAATAATGCAGAAACTGTCAAAGCCCAATGATAAGAAGACTGTAACAAGTAAAGAGGAAGAAAGCTGGAGATTTATAAAATATACACTTAAGAAGCAGAGACCCAATAGGGACCTTCTGAGAGGAAAAAACTAGATCTTGTTTTATTTTTTAGTGTAGAAACTGAGAAGGGGAATGCTCGTGAGACAGAAATTGCAGCAAGTAGAAAAAGAGGATGTTGGCAGAAAGCCCTGGCAACCACTGGGCTTAGATAATTATCTAATTACCATGGCATTTACTGAGACAGTTGGCTTCTAGATTACAACGCTTTTCGGGGTAAACTAGCCATTATTTCATCAGGTTTCTCAAAACTGCAGATTTGTATGTGTGAAACTTCCTACTGTGAAACTAGATTCCAAACTGGATAATTAAGTCAAAGTACAAGCTGAATCAATATCACAGCTAGACAGCGAGTTTTTTTTAACCAATCTTGCAGTTAAATAGCCAAGTTACCAGATAACTGCTCAGAAACATTCCAGGCCAGAAGATAATAATGTAAACAAACCCACACCAGGACAGAGATGTCAGCTCCTTTGCAGAAAGAAGGGTTGTTACCCTGAAAGGAAGTATGTATAGAAGAGAAGAGCCAATGGAGGTGAAGAAAGGCCAGAACAGAGACGGGTCAAACTTGAGAATTCCCTGAATTAGGAAGTCCATCCCAGCTTGTTCAGACTAATAATTGAAAAGTAAGGTCCTTGCACTGATATTCCTGGATGAAAAGTAGGTGGTTGACAGATCCCTTTCTGCCTTGATTGCTCTTAGGGAAAAACAAACAAACAAACAAACAAAAAAACTTAGTTGGTGGTGATTTGGAATGGTTACTTGGTCTGCAGGTTTGCCATCCTTTCCTATTTTGAATTTTGAATTGAATTATGAAATGCTAATATAAAATGCTCAGAGACTATACAGTACTGCTAGGAATAACCCTTCTGATCTGAAGGGCCAGTACATTTTGTGATCCTTTCAGAAATTCTGAAAACAAAAGTGTTGAAAAAACACTGCGGTTATATGGTTAAAATATAAAATAAAATAAATTGGAAATTATAAGAAAAATACACACATTATGTATGCCCCAAGTTAGCCAAAAAATATTTGTAAAGGCTTCTGGCTGTGCATGATGAACAAAGGAAACATTCTGTGCTTGATCACCCGAGTACTCTCGAGTGTGTGTGTGTGTGTGTGTGTGTGTGTGTGTGTGTGTGTGTGTGGCGGGGGTGGGGGGAGGGGGTCTTCTGCACATATACTCAAATGGAGAGCTTATAACAGTACTCTTAATATTTTCAAGATATTCTTCAGACCTACTATCTTCAGGCCTACTCTCTGATATGAAGAGTGATCAACATTACTTTTCCTCCCACATATAGTAATAGAGTAACAAAGTTCTAATTTCCAATAATACTAGCAAAGACTACAGGAGTCCTGGACTCACTACAAATAATTTTGAAAAGTTAGAAAAAGGTTTTGTAAAATTTTAAAAAGTAAAAGAAAAATTTCCTTAAGATGATTGACGAAGTAAGAAAAGAAGAGTATGAATGAATTTGAAAAAAAGATGTGGTGGGCAGGTGAGAGATGGTAACTTGGCGAGAGCAAATATCTTTAAGACTGTAAGTTCTGGAGTTTCCAGGATTGGCCATTTAGTCACTAGCATTCCCACACACTCTCCTGCAGGGAATCTCACATATTTGAGCACTGTGATCACTCTCTGGAGGTGAGTCATGACCATTTAAAACATTCAATGGTTTTCCCGGCTCCTGGTATAGGACTCTGTGTGGTCTTGTCTTTGCTTACATTTTCTGCTTTCCTGTCAACCTGGCACTCCAGGAACTGATCTCAGGCTAAGCCACGTGGTATTTCCTTTCCTAGGTGGTCTTCTCAGAACCCAATGATAGTAAACATAATAGAAGGTAAAAATCACACATTTCCTGCTCAACTGAGGCATTGATTCCTCAGCTGTCAAATACCAAACTAATATGGTTTGCCAAATACAAAACTTAGGAGATTTCGTTGGACTGTTTCAGAATCACTTGTGTTGACCACAAGCCTGAGAAATCTAAAAGAGGCAGTGGTGGTGGAAAGGAGCTGGCTCAGTTGGGTTGAATGCATACTCTGACATGTTTTCAAGGCAAGGACTACAGGAATATTTCCCAGGGATGGGATGTGGACCCTGTGAGGGAATGAGCAGTTGTGAGCTTATCTGTGATATGGCCTAGAGGACTAAAAGGGAAGAACAGGGAGGTACATTCTGGATGCTTGAGGATTGAGGAAAGAGATGCAGTCAAGTCATCTTCAGGACAGAGCTTCCGCCCCCAGAGTGGAAATTTGCAGAAAAAGGTCAGGAGAGCACGTATAAGGGAGTCACATTATTACATCTGGAAGGTTCAAAGAATGTGAAGCCCGTCTATGACACATCGCTTCTTGGTCTTTTGGCTAAGATCAAGTGCAGTCTATAATGGCACCCGTTCAGGTAGACCTTTCCCCTTTCTTATCTCTCCATTCCCATCCTCCCATGGGATCAGAAGCTAGCTGGCTAATAAGCTAGCTGCAGTACCAGGAGGACAAACTGGGAGGAAGCCATCTATGCTTCCCTCTTCCCCTTCAGGTTTCCAGGTAGAGAAGGCCTGGTCTGAGGGACAGTCAGTGTCCAAGTCACAGCTCAAAGTAATATCTGGGACTGACTTTCTAATTTCTGAGTTGAATTGTGTTTGTTACTTCAGGTCTATTATGTAAGACTGGAGAGAGAAAAATCATGGACTTGTCAGTTTGCATCCAGAGGCAAGGCAGGATTTTGCACTGTGTGTACTTCAAAGGTTTGGTGAGAGACAAATATAAAGTTACCTTTTGATTGAACCTCAAGTCATCTTTGTTTGGCACACAGGTTTCAATCATATTTCAAGAATTCTGCTGTATTTCTTGTCTTTTATTCCATTCATTCCTTACAAAATACTGTTATATCTACTTCTTCCAATGAAGAATCAAAGCTCAGAGAAGTTAAAACATTTGACCCAAATCACATAGTTGTGGGTCATAGAGCCAAAAGAAATAAGACTGTCTGACATGAACATTCTAGAATTTAATTAACACCCCAGGCCATTAAGTCTCTGTTTTGATGGGCTAACTTGGAGTGTTCCCTCAATAGTAAGGGAACATCTCCTCCAAAAAGCCTGTCATAATCATGTGCACAAGGCTAAGTAAGGTCTCTGCCCCCCAAACCAGCATGTATCTCTACCAATGTAGTTGATTGCAATATTGTGAAATTATCCATGTGCATGTCTGGCTCTCTCATGTGACTATACATTGTGAACACTAGGTACTGTGCTGTATTCATCTCAATTTCTCCAGTGTTTAGCATTTAGCGCCTTTGCTATAAAGATACAGTGAGAAAGATTACCAAAGATAAAAAAGGTAAGTGAATGATTGTTAGGCTAAGTACTCATGTGGGCTTCACCACACTACAAGGCATCATGATTAAGCCTCAGGCGTTGGAGTCTGGCTTCTTAATTTTTAATCTTATTCTGCCACATTTGGGTAAATTACTTAACCACTAAGCACCAAGAATTTCTCATTTATAAAGACACCTATTTCATGGGTTGTTGCGAGGACTATATGAACTAATATAGATAAGATGTTTAGAATAGTGGCAGCACATAATAAGAATCCAATAGATTTTAGCTATTATTTTTAGTAGAAAGAAGACTATGGAATGAATTTTAACCAAATTGCTAGCTGAAACAGGCAGTCCCAAACTAGACAAGAATGTTTCAAATGTTCATTGATTTGTATAAATGGACCTCCCAGTGTGTTAATCCAGAACCAGGCAGGATTTCCCACTAGAGAGTTTTACATGTGCTCCTCACATTACACTCTGAATCCTGAGTGTCACACACACACAAAAGAAGCAGTTATGAGATTTAATTTGGGGAAACAGAGCCAGTCCCTGAAACATCTTAATAATTTCTCACTCCCCTCTTTGGGGCAACTACATCTTTGTTAATCACATAGTTGTGGGTCATAGAGTCAAAGGAGTAAGACTGGCTGACATGAACATTCTAGAATTTAATTAACACCCCAGGCCATTAAGTCTGTTTTGATGGGCTAACTTGGAGTGTTCCCTTAATAGTCAGGGAACATCTCCTCCAAAAAGCCTGTCAAAATCTAACCTAACGGTACTCCAGCCCACAGTTTTTAATTTGCCTGAGTTCTAGAAGAGGCTTAAAATTCAGCTGCCTGATTTTTCTGAGTACACTCAGAATGATGGAAACAAGTCTGAGCCCTGAGTGGGGGCAGATGTTTAAGTCACCATGTATTACCTGTACTACCAGATTCCAGACTCCAAATTCTAAAGTCAACACAGGCTCTCTTCTGTTGCCCCTGCCTCTGATATTGATAGATGAATCGTACTATCTACAACATTCCGTTAGCCTCTTTTTGGTCAGTCCCTAAAACTCTGTCAGGCTCCACTTTGTGTCTCTAAAAAGGCTTTTAAATTCATCTTCATTCCCCCTAATCCCTAATCTGTTCGCTTGATACTTACTGATTTGTCTTCATAAAACTAAGTCTAATTTAAATCATAATTATAAATCCTTCTGTTTTAAAATATTTATCCTCCCGGTTACCTACAGAAAATACCTCAAGTTCTTCAGCCTGGCAGTTTGGTATGACCAAGACCTGTCTTATCTTTCTTCCATTATTTTTATTTTTATAAGAATTATCTACTCCAACAAACAAATTGTTTTCAAACTTGCCTAACCTAGAACTTTGCTTTTGTGGTCTCCCCATTGGGCTGCTCTGCTGACCCTGCCTTTGCCCATGTAGTGCCTTCTCAGGGACAGACACATTCTTTTTCTAGAATTTCCTTGACTATCCATCCAGCCTGAAGTTAGTCCAGTCAATAATTTTTTTTTTTTAGTCAATAAGCCATGAAGTCATCTTGGGGAAGAGCATTCAAGAAAAAGAAAACAGCAAGAGCAAAGCACTTAATACAGGAATGCTCATGGATGGAACAGGGAGAGGCCAGAAGGAGAGACAGATGGGGTCAGAGATGAGCTTTGAGTAGCTGAGCGACATGATCTGTCTAATATTTTAAAACATCACTCTGGCCGCTTGGTTAAGATAAGGGCAAAGAAGAAAGATGTGTTTACAAGGTAATTTTCAGGCTCTATGTGGTCATAGAAGGGTGAAAGTAATAAAGAAGTGAGACACCAGGCTAGGGACATAGCTCAATTGGTAGAGTGCTTGCCTTGCATTCACAAGGCCCTGGGTTCAATCCCCAGCACCACACCCCCCCCCCAAAATAAATAAATAAATAAATAAATAAATAAGAGAGAGAGAGACATGGTCTAATTCTGGACACACTTAAAAGCAGAACTAATACCATTTGATGGAGGACCTGTTTATTATTCCAGGATTTTTTGCCTGAGCAACTAGAAGAATGGTGCTGCTGTTGACTGACATGAGATACACTGTATGGGGAGTGTTTTAGTCCATTTTGTGTTGCTATATCATAATACCTGAGATTGGATAATGCATAAATAACAGAGATTTCTTTATTACAGTTCTGGAAGGTGAAAGGTCCAGGGTTGAGGGGCTTACATCTGGTCAGAGCATTCTTGTGTCATCCCAAGAGAGGGCCAAACCCCTTTTATTATAAACCCACTCTCATAACAACTAACACACTCCCACCATAAAAGCATTACTTCCATCATGATCCAAGCATTAAAATCACCTCTAATTAGGCCACACTTTCCAACACTATGGCATTGAGGGTTCAGCCTCTAACGCATGACCTTTAGGATACATATTCAAACTGTAGCAGGGAATAAATTTTAAAGAAAAGATGAGAAGCTCCATTTTGAACATGTTCAATTTGAGGTCCCTTGTAGTCAACCAAGTAGATATTTGAGTGGCAAGTTAGATAAGCAGGGAAAACATCTAGGCTGTAGTTAACAATGTGCCAATCAACAGCATGCAGATGTGAAGTCATGGACCCAGATCAGATACCCAACAAAGTAAATGTAAAGAAAGAAGACCACGGCCTAAGCCCTGAACCACATCAGTTTTCAGAGAGAAGAGGATCCATCAGAGAAGGAGGTGGAAAAAGGGCACTTAGAATGGGTCGGGGAGCCAGTAGAACCTGGAGTCCTGGAAGTCAGAAAATGGGAGTGTTCCTGCCGAGTGCTGCTGACAGGTCATGGAAATGGCTGCCTGCTTCTGCTAATGTCTAAAGCAATTACTTGCTGCATATCTAATTAGCCTAACTAATCATGAACTGCCTTCTGTCATGATCACTTCTAATATCCTCTTGAAATAAATTGTTAATTGTTATTTGTGCTTCTATGTGTTTATGAGTCATTTCCTTGACCAGATTATAAACTCTTCCAGGGCAGGACTATGAAATAAATTTCCTTGATTCCCAGGCAGAACTCAGCAGCAGGCATTGCTTGCAGTACGCATTTGACAAACATTTAACCTTTTAATTTGCATATTCAACTAAAGTGTTACGTTCTCCATGAAATATTACCCAGTTAATCTGTCTGCAAGTGATCTGTCCCTTCTCTGAACTCCAATTGCACTTATTAGTTGCACTTACCAATGACTACTTTGCATTACAAGTTATCTTTTTATAGCTATAAGAGGCTTATCACTTCTAACTAGGAGTTCTTGACTTTTTTATTTTATTTTATTTTATATATTTTTTAGTTCTTGACTTTTAAATGGTCAGGAAAGTGTTTCATTAGTCTTTACATACTCCAAATGACCTTTAATTAATTAATTAACTAACTCGTGTAATCATCAGTTTTGTATGTGTTTAAAATGCTTTAAATAGATTCTTATCAATAAATATTTTCTTCCCCAATTTGTGCTTCCTTTCTGATCCACTATTATTCTTTTTAGAAAATTATACATTAAAGTTTATCTATTCCTAGTCAAGAGTTATTCATTGGAGACCAGGATTATAACCCTGTACTGATATACACGGCTCCATTAATCTATGCCCTAGTAAAGCTGCCCCAACTTTGCCTGCATTTCATTAGGGAAGTTTCTGACATCATTGTAATAACCACAGCCACTGAAACGTTGTCGCTTATCCTTCACAAGTACAAGCATATTAAAATAGATTATGCATCTCAGTTCAGAAAGGCGAAGTGATGAGCGCAAGACCATTGTATCAGGTGCAAGGGATCACACTCCTGGATATTCAAACACATCTGCATGTCATATCTCTCTTTTTCAATTCTGAACATTCTAGCCTTAGCCCTGAACTGGGAAATACCTTCATTTATCTTCTTACTCAGTACAGAAAGTTCAGATCTGTATGAAGATTATAATAATTAGAGAAAACTGAAGCTTTCCTGAAATGAAGTTTAGGAGATGCTTATAAATGTAACAACGGGGAGGAGGGTTCCTGTCAGAAACCTATAATAATAATAAAAAAAAAATTCCCTCGTTTTCATAGGCTGAAGTTTTCTGAACAAGAAGAGATAAGAGATTTCCTTCCCATAAAAAGAAGTTTCACATAGTAGAATATAGATGTATCGGTTTCACACTCAACTGACTCTGGACTTGATCTGACAGCAAACTAAGCCTGTGTCTTCCAGGATGATAACCCTGAAACGTCCCTCCTGGGAAAAATGGGAAAGTGAGGGAATCTCCATGACTCAGTGTCAGGACCCAGGAGAGGCCAGTTGGACACGTCTCAGTGCAGGCGTCTTGTGGTCACCAGCAACGTTTACTTGTATGATTTTTGAGTTTGATATCTCATAGCAATAATCTTCTCTAATTCACAGGAACTTCCCTTACTAGCAAAGTTATTTAAAAGTAAGGAAAACTTCATTGAGGTTCATGGAATGGATTCAAACCAAAAAGCTTCTTCTCAGCAAAGGAAAGATCAAAAATGTGGAGAGCCTACAGAATGGGAGAACATCTTTACCAAATGCACCTTAGAACACTAATCGCCAAGATACACAAAGAACTAAAAAAACTCTCATCACCAAATAAGCTAATATCCCAATCACTAAATGAACTAAGAAACTGAACAGACACAGAAGAAGAAATATGATCAACAAATATATGAAAAATGTTCAACATCTCTAGCAATTAGAGAAATGCAAATCAAAAATAATATTTCATCTCATTCCAGTCAGAATGGCAATTATCAAGAATAAAAGGAACAATAAATGGCAGCGAGGATGTGGGGGGAAAGGTAGACTCATATGTTGCTGGTGGCACTGCAAATTGGTGCAACCATTATGGAAAGCAGTA
Source organism: Ictidomys tridecemlineatus (assembly GCF_052094955.1). Taxonomy (NCBI): domain Eukaryota; kingdom Metazoa; phylum Chordata; class Mammalia; order Rodentia; family Sciuridae; genus Ictidomys; species Ictidomys tridecemlineatus. Next base: position 97,887,205 of record NC_135485.1, read on the forward strand.
TGGAGATTCCTCGGAAAACTTGGAATGGAACCACTATTTGACCCAGGTATTCCACTTCTCAGTTTATACCCAAAGGACTTAAAATCAGCATATTACAGTGATGCAGCCACATCAATGTTTTCAGAAGCTCAATTCACAATAGCCAAACTATTGAACCAACCTAGATGCCCTTCAACAAATGAATGGATAAATAAGTTGTGGTATACATACACAATGCAATATTACTCAGCCTTAAAGAAGAATGAAATGATGCCATTTGTAGGTAAATGGATGGAGTTGGAGAATACCACACTAAGCAAAATAAGCCAATCCCATAAAACCAATGGCTGAATGTTTTCTCTGATATGTGGATGCTAATTCACAATAGGGGGACTAGGGAAAAATAGAGGTACTTTGGATTAGGCACTAGGGAGTGATAGGAAGGGAGGGGTGCATGGGTGTAGAAAGAATGGTAGCATGAATTGTTAATATATATATTTACATGATCAGTGTGATTCTACTTCATGTACAACCAGAAGAATGTATAATGTGTCAAAATGCATTTTACTTCATTTATATTTTAAACAAATTTATATATATATAAATTATTTGAAACAGTTTATACTAAAGTCACAGAATAATAAACTCCACTACATAAATTTTTTTTTAAAGTAAAGAAAACTTCTTTGAGATTTTGTTTTTACCTTTTTAACACGAATTTAAGTATCTAACCTTATAATGAAACAACAATGGTCCAGATAATATAATAAACTCTAGGATTCCACATAAAGGGAGAAAACGAAATTTATGATTTAAAAAATGTGGAGTTCTAAACTGGTCATATAGAGTTCAGGATTATTCACTGTGGTGCAGTGACACTAGGCACGGAAATCAGTATTTCTAAAGGATTGAAGAATATTCGCATCAACATTTAAAGCAGACTTGCAACAAGAGTTTAAAATTTTAAAGTCAGTACATTGGCTCAGAAAAACTACTATAAAAAAAGAATCAGAAATTCACTGTATATCTTTTGAATCATTGCTCTAATACCTCAATTATAGTTAGCTGGATTTGATTGCTTTGATTTTATTTTTTTAATTTAGTGACCAAATTCCCATTGATGTTTTTTTCTGGCTTTCTGGGCAACTTTTATTTTGACAATATCATCCTGACTTAGACCTGTGTGTTCCCTTAAACCTGTAAGGTCCTGTGACTGAGGAGTGTGACTTCAGTAACTGCCGGATTCTACAGTGGGAATAGAAGAAGGAGGTGGTGAGAGGGACTTACTTGGTTTTCTCTTTCAGCTTGTTCTGCAATCTAGAAAGATTTCTGGTATTCTAATGAGATCATGAGATAGTCAAGAGAAACAGGAGATTCTTATGCATTATAAATTTTTTCCTTCAATTTTCCTACAATTTTATCTTTACATCCCCAGAATTCTGATGAGAAGAGAATTGATTTGAAAATTTGGAAGAATAAACAAGGTAAAGGATAATAAAAAAAATTATATTTACATATAAAATTTTATACATGTATTTAGGGGGATAATTTAGTAAAAGAAAAAAGGAAGGGATATAGGGAAAATAAGGATATTATAATTTTTAATGAAACCTTTTATTTTGAAATAATTGTAGATTCATCTGCAGTTATAAGAGGGATCCCATATACACCCTTTACACAGTTCCACTCAATGGTAACATCTTATAAAACTATAAGACCTTTGCATTTGACTTTGTTGTGGGGTAGAACATGTTACGAATGAAGTGTTGTAATTGCTTGTATAAATAAGACATGTCCATGAGAAATCAACTTAATCATTCCACTAGTATTGGAAGAAAAGGGGTTTTAGAGTAGCTGACTTTAAGAAAGTTATCAGTGAGCCAAGGTGAATGTCTGCTCCCTCCCTCCCTTCCTTCCTTCCTTTCTTAGTGCATTGTAGTTATCCATAATATTGGGGTTCATTTAACATGGAATATAATTTTGCTCCAATCAGTCCCAGCACTTCCCCTTTCCCTCTTCTCCTCCCTTCCACTATCCCTTTTCACTACTCTACTGATCTTCTTCTGTTTGTTTATAGTTTTTTTTTAAATTAGTGTTTTATAGATATACATAAAGGTGAAATTCGCTGTGTTATGTTCATACACACACACACACACACACACACACACACACGATAGTTTGGCCAATTTCATTCCATAAAGTAGAATTTATGCTTTAGTCCTGAAATTTAATTCCAAAATTTTGGTAGTGAAGAGAGACATGAAGATTAGCTGAGTGATAGAAAAATACAAGAGGAAAAAAATTTTGATTGCCTACTAAGTAAAAATAAAATAACTGTCTATTGTTTCTGGAAACAGTAAAAGTCTTTTGATGCAGGTGACAGAGAAGACAATTTTGATAAGAATACCTCCATGACGCAAAAACCTGAAATACTTGCTGACGTATGTTTTCCTCTATTAATTATTATAGGAAAAGTCTTAGGAAATTGCTCTGTGAAGCTTAAAAATTCCAGGAAGTTCTTGCCAATACTAAATTATAGAATTTTTGGCATTTTCCAAAAAATACAACATTCGAAGCATAATGCACACAATTAGACCATATGTGAACAAATTCAAAATAAGTAAATATCCATAACTTTCTTATCATAAATAAAAATCTAGGGCTGGGGCTGGGGCTAAGTGCTAGTGCACTTTCCTGGCATGCGTGAGGAACTGGATTTGATTCTCAGCACTGCAAATAAATAAATAAAATAAAGGTCTATCAACAACTAAAATAAATGAATAAATAAATAAATAATCTACCTAGTGTGCATTCAAAATAAATGCTTATAAATAAAATACCTTTTACCTTTTGGAAATCTTGAGATCTTATATCCCTCTTGAGATCTTAGGTAGATTTGTACTATGTGAATTTTAGAAATTAAAAAAACAAACACAAATTTAAAAAATATGGATTTAAATTCCTTTACTGTTTTCTGTCACCTCTTTGTTCTTACACATAAAATCCTTATCTATCATTAGATACCTTTCTCCAGTTTTATTTATTTTGATCTACTGCCAAAAAATGGGGAGTCTCCTCCTATTGCCGTGTTTGGATAATATATAACTAGAACTTGTTAGCCCAGTGAAAATTTCAACATTGAATGTTGTGAATACTTTTGTCATCTTTGCAAAACCTTTCATAGTGCTGCAGTTAAAGATGATGTAACTGCTTCATTTACCCTGTTCCCAGTTAGGTGATGGCCTATTGGTGGCAAAAAACTTGAAGTTAAGATTAAAAAGAAGTCGATTGTCCCTGCACAGTCGTCAGTCAAGGCTGGATCTAGTCATTCATTTGTACGCTGGTTCATTCACACAAGTTCACTCACATAAACCCAAAACGTGTAGTGCTTTTTTCAGTTTTCAACTTCCTTCCACCAATCTTCACTTACATAAAATGCCATGTTTTTACTGGGAGTCTAAGTTTAAGTTTACACAGAGAAAAGACAGTGAGATTAGATGACTTTCCAACATATCTTCCAGCCTGACATATACACGTAAAATATTTACTTATGTTGCCTGAGGTTTAACTAAGCATGGTTTGCAGATGGTTCCCATGGTTACCTGAAAATTGTATGAGTTAATTTACATATTTTGACACTAACTGATGACAGGTGGGTAGCGTGCACAGACTGTGGTATTTAAACGGTTAGGAGGGAAGTGAGGACATGAAGAGGCAGTAAGTTAATGAACTGCTGGCATCAGTTAACCAACTCAGCCTCATATAAATGTTTATGAGACTCACACAAGTTCCTGAGCACATATTTACTTAATCAAAGATTAAAAGCTTTAAGAGGTGGGGAAAAGGCAGATCTGATAGGAGAATTCTGAGAAACCTTAAAAGATTTGCTATTGCATTAGTAGAAAGGACAAATAGGCTGCTAGAACGAAACTGATTTCCACAAAGAGGAAGAAAAAAGAGCACCAAAAGATACCAAAACCAAGAGAAGCACCCAGAGTGAAAAATCAACAAGCTATCCACAACCCAAATAGAATAACATGGGAAATGTGAGTTAGAATCGTGAGAACCGGAATTCAAAGCACTGGGAGCAAAAGTCAAACATTGCTAAATTACCATAAATGATACCATAGTGGAAATTCTTTATTTGACATGGCCTGAGTCACCTATACTGAGAATCACATATTCTAACAGTTACTAGGAAGCAAAAAACGAGGAAAGCAACAGCAAAAAATAAAACACAAAAATTAGAGAACGTTCTCTAAGAGTGCAGATGAATTCTAGATAGGGAAGAGGGGTGGGAGGGAAATAGAGGGGGCAGGGGATTAGCAAGGATGGTGGAATGTGATGGACATCATTATCCAAAGTACATATATAAAGACTCGAATTGGATGTCATTATACTTTATATACAGAGATATGAAAAATTGTGGTATATATGTGTAATAACAATTGTAATGCAAAAAAAGTACATGTATAAAAGCATGAATTGGTGTGAACATACTTTATATACAGAGATATGAAAAATTGTGCTCTATATGTGTAATGAGAATTGTCATGAATTCTGCTGTTGTGTATTTAAAACAATTTTAAAAATTAAAGAGAGAGAGAAAAAAGAGTGCAGCTCAGCAGTGCATTCCTATTGGTAGGCCCAGTTTGACTCAACTATGTAGCAGATGGTTTGAAATGGGCAATATTTTCAACTGAATGAACTTCTCATTCCATGGGAGACAAATGTGGATGATGAAGTCAAGGGAAGGAGTTTTCTTATATATTAAGTTTTTTTTTTTTTAATCACTAGCGCAACATAGGCATACTGTGCTTATTTTATTTATTTTATTTAATTTTATTTTTTTGTACCAGGAATTGAATTCAGGGACCCTTAGCCACTGAGACACATCCCCAGTCCTTTTTATTTATTATTTATTTGGAGACAGGATACTGTGCTTATTTTGAAACATGTTTCAGATGTGTGCTTTTGCACATATTACATATTTTATATTTAACTTTTTAAATATCTTTATTTATTTATTTGTTTGTTTGTTTGTTTATTTATTTATTTATTTTTATGTGGTGCTGAGGATCGAACCCAGGCCCTCACACATGCTAGGCGAGCACTCTATGGCAGAGCCACAACTCCAGCCCTTTTACAGTTAATTTTAAAAGAGAAAGAAATACAGAATATGTAGTTAAATCTTTTAGGATTGAGGGAGGTTTTTTTGTTTTTGTTTTGAGATAACAGATAATAGGAATGATGATGATCCAATACAGCAGGTAAAATTAATTATTCAGGACACAGAAAGGACGCATGGAAGAGTAAAACCCTAGAATAGGCCTGAAGGGGTCAGATCTGCTGTCTTAGTAGAGAGGTTGTCCTTCGCTATAAGCAGGAATTATTGATATTTTGAAATAGGAGGAAGTCAGATTATGTAGGTAGAGATGCAGGTCGTTTGGTAGATTTGGTGTTGTAAATGTGTGCCTCTCCTGTATTATGTATACTTATTCAATAAAGTGCTAAGAAAAAGACATTAGGAGAGAAAAGGGAGTGTTTGAGGTGTGAGGGAAAAGATATGAGAGATCCCCCCCTTAGAGACATTACTGGGAGACCCATGTGAAGAAAGTGGTCTTGAATTTTAAGAGACTGTCTACTCCATACCTTTACTTATGCCAGAAACCTGAACCCCTCCAGGTAAGATCTTTCAGGAGAGTAAGTAGAAAAGGGAAAAAGAAATCAAACTCATATACAAGTAGTGATTACAGTGAATGACCCATGGGCACTAAGCCAGCTGTGGAACTGATGAACAAGGAAAAAGGACTTGGAGATCTAGGTGGCACTAAAAATTTGTCAGAGGCAGGGAGAGGTGGCATATGTCGGTGACTCAGGCTGAGGCAAGAATTGCAAGTTTGAGGCCAGTCTGGGCAATTTAGCAAGACCTTGAGTCAAAATAAAAAATTAAAATGTTCTGGGGATATAGCTTAGTGGTAGAGCTTCCCTGGGTTCAATCCCCAGTACCCACCCCTGCACCCCTCAAAAAATTGTCAGATAGGCTACCAGCAGGAGTGGGCTGAAAGAGAGGAGGTAAGAATTAGAGAAGAGTAAGCTTGAAATTCTTATTTGAACAGCTTGAAATTACTGGCAATGACAAATTCTAAGGTGACCTGGAGTGAGTGGTTGAAATGGGATTGAGATAAGGGGACAAGCACCTGAAAGATAAGTATACCTCAAAATCAATAACAGTAGAAAAACATTCACAAGTATTAAAAGTCATGAAAAGATATATATGGTTGAATGAAACACTTATGTTACAAAACAGCATGTGTAGTTTTGATCACTTTATGTGGAAATGTCCTGTGTGTGTATTCAAAAAAATGGTGATTTTTTTTTAGGTAGAATTTATGACCATTTTTACTGTCTATATTATGTTTTCTAAACTATTTGAATTGTATATGAGGACCACTTACCCCCCTAATGGTTAGCTACTGCTTGTTAAGAGTCTTTGCTCCTCCTATTCTACTTGGAACATTTCTTACTCCTTCAAGTCTCTGCTCAAATGTCTCCCATTAGAAAGGCCTTCCTTTGCCACAGTCGTTCAATAAAAGAACCAAAACTCTGTTTTCAAGCTGTATCCTTTTCCCCTGCTTTGATTTCTGAGATGTAACATCTAATATACTTTAACTTTCTTTCTTTCTTGTTTATGTCTGACTTCTCTCTTTCTGCAGTACAAAGCATATCCCACCAAGGGTAGGACTTTGTTTTTGCTCTGAACTGTAAGGTCAGTACTGGGAACAGTGACGATTACATAACACTCTATTAATAAGTGTTAAATGGGTGAAATAACTCTGTGTATGTATATTTACTTTGATTAAAGGTGATAATGATTAACTTATAAACACTTCAAGTTTTGTCTGTGGCCACTCAAACAGAACAATTTTACTTACATTTAATGTTATTTTTTCATTATATTTTATTTAAATACTCATAGATTTAATCAAAATCTTAATGGGGAGAGTAGGCATGTTTTTCTCTTCTAAATCCATGATTACTGTTGAATTAAGAAGTTTGTTCCTAGCCTGCTAAAAACCTGTTGCTCATATTTTGTTACCAGTTTCATGGAAATTTAAGGCAGAACACAGAAATTTCAAAATGAAAAAAAGTTGTGAATTTCCTCATGTTTTAGAATGCAGTTTCTGTGGGCGAAGGGAGGGTTTAGAGTGTCTCTCTGCTTGACACAAGAGGTACAAACCTGGTGTGTTCTGTGGACTTATGACTGGAAACTAGGAAAAAGACACATCACTTTACTGATAAACTAGGGTGCTTCAATTTCATGTGCTGCTGATCTTTTTTAGGATATAGGAGAGAACATCAAAAAAGTTTTCTAAAAAAAAAAAAAATCTCAAGTTTGCATTTACCTGTTTGTTTCTCAGGGGCTGAACCACTTCCCGAACACACAGCTCCAAATCATTGAGATAATCCTTTTCTGTCTGTATTAACTCCTTGATGATTTTTGCCCGCTTTGCCATCATCTTCCTTCTCTGATGCTCCTCTTCTGGGGTTGGCATCTCAGTTGCAGAACACTCAGCCTGTGGAGTCATCTTTTCTGTTAAATGAAAACATGTACACATGAGATATTCTGTTGAGGTTTCTTTTGCCTTCATACAAACAATGGAGGATTACTATTAGCAAGGTAAAAGGCTTATGGTATCTTCACAGTGTGTTCCTAGAAGGGTAACCTTAGCTCTCCATAAGGTCAGAATCCTTCAAAACTATGGACGAGGGGAAAGTGAGAATGAACTGCTTCAAACAAGTCATTCAATGATTCACAACTGTCCTGGCTTCTTTAAGATAGCCAATTGCCAGAATCTTGGGCTATAAAAGCTACATTTCAGCCTGAAGGCAGACTATACAAAACACAGTTCAGAGCTTCTGGACATGTTAGCTTTTAAACCAATGGAAGATTTTTCATTAGTAAGTGAAACACTTTCCAATTTTGCTTGTCCCTATTATTATAGTAATAGGGACATCATCAGGTACCCATCATCATCAGTGGGTAATAAAGAAATGAAAAACAATTACATTTTTAAGACCTTTCTTTTTAATTTGTGATCAAACCCACAAGGAATAAGATAGGGGTAGATTGCATGAATTTCAACTAAGATTTTCATGACTCATCTTCATATTATGTTTATCTTGTAACTTCAAAATTTTTAAATTATCAAACTACCTGGCATTTTTAATTCAAAAACAATACAGTACTGAAGCTGGGGATGTGGCTTGGTGGTAAAGCTTGCCTAGCCTGTTTAATTCCCAGCACAGCAGGCAAAAAGAAGACCAATACTGAGGAGATACCGAGATACATGGTATGTCTCAAAAGTTCCAAGATTTTTGTATAAAAAATAAAGATAAGAAAACTAAATATCTCCAAGGACAAGTTTCACAGCAATTTAAAAAATTTGGAAGCCACAAACTATAGACCATGAACTCAAACAGACTACAGACCATGAAATCAGAAAAATCAAAGACATCAAGGCAGTGTGTGTGTGTGTGTGTGTGTGTGTGTGTGTGTGTGAATGGATTTGTTTCCAGTTTGAATCATAATTTTCATCTTAGTCTCTGTGGTTGCAGAAGTCATTTTATTTCACTTAAGGTCTCTATGATTCTAGTAACTGATAGGTGAGACATCTTTAGTGTGTGTGAAACCACTTTCTGAGAATGTAGATCTTTGCAAAAGGACCTAAAAGAGTCTACACATAAAAAAAACAAAAGGCAGATCACAGTATATACAAGTGGAAGTAAAGAGAGGTGTTTTTTTTGGCTTACTCTAGAAACAAAGCTCTGAAACTGTAGAAACATGAGAGCAGAGTTAGTAGTTCAATTGAAGGAGGCTGCCCCAAGAAAGTGAGCAGGCACTTCAAAACGTAATGAGCCTTCCTCTCTCCCTGGCCCACTAATTTCAGGAGCTTAGGCAAAGGCTCAATAATTAAACATCCATGGAGAATGCCAGAAAGGTAGCTCAAACATCAAGTTGTATTAGATTGTGCTTTGGACAATCCAGACTGGCAGGTGAATATGTTTCTGGACCAATTGCCTGGTATCAGCTCTTCCTTCATTAGGGAAGAAGGTGATTTTGATAAATGGTATCCAAAAGCACATGGTGTTATAAGACTCCAGCCATTCAATGTCAAAGCAATAATTCACATGAGCTATATACAAGAGAGAGCCCATGTAAGGAGAGAGAATGAATGCATGGGGTGTAATGTAGCCTTCACATCTTGTGCTATGTTATGAGAATTCTAGAATGACTGCTAATTTGTACTATTTCTATTAGAAAGTAGGCCTGCCTCTCAGTGCCCCGAATTTGAAAGAATAAGTTATAATCAGTGGGGATATGCAGTGAGCAGAATATGAACAGAACCATTGTGAGCTTCTACAAATTTTTAAAATTATATGTATTTAAGGTATACAACATAATGATTTCACAAATACTTACATGGTGAAATTATTGGGTGGGGGACTGATGGGAGTGATAGGTTCTTTACTCCTGGGATATATGAAATAATATGTTGAAAGGAATCTCACCAATAGGGAGTTCACAAATCAGTATAGAGAGTGTCCAATTATTACTTAACATTACCTTGAAAATAAAAGGACACTATTGAAAAACTGTTCTTTTCCAAGTTATAAACATTTTATACCTTATAAGAATAATCTATCCATTATTTAAGAGCTTAAAAGGTTCTTTCTTTATCTGTGGCAAATAAATATCCCTAAAGCACATTCTCAGATTCAATTACTATGTCAATTTAACTTATTTCACAGATGTTACAGCTGCTGCACCTTAAAACATAACACACCAGATTTTTAAAAATTAAAAACGACTTAGGTTTTCTAATACTACGCAGCAACTTATTCATCATCATGGTGTGGGGGGGGCAAAGTAGTTGAAATAAAGTGTCAAGTCAAGATACTCAACTTCAAAAATTTCTGCTTTCAGATGTAAAAACCTTGGGGCATTCCAGGTTGAGCAACCTTATGAGATATCTGTGTTTGTTCTTTTGACTAAAGTTTACTGCAGGAACAAAGAATTGACTTGCATCATTTTATGGTCAGATATCTGAACACTTTTTATGTTTGCATTTCTTAAACAAACAAACAGGTGCAATGCATTGTGGACTCCAAGTTCTGTTTTTATAAGATTCTAAGATCCTTCTCTGCCTCTCAAACTTTTTTTAAAAAATCTTTTAACTACACTAAGTTTTACATGTAAAGGTATCTATAACTCTAACACATGTCACCCAAATCTACATTCAGCTCTGACAATCTTTTATTTCTGGATAAACAGAGAAGCTAAGTATTTAGGAAGGAAGCAAAAGTAGAGTTTTAGTAATGAAATTTCCCCCCCAGTAGTTTAAAAGGACTATATTGAAGCCAAAGATAAACTAAGAGGATGCATAAATTGTAACCAGCCTGTAATCCCAGTGGTCTGGCAGGCTGAGGCAGGAGAATGGTAAATTGAACTTAGTGTTCAGTAGGGTTTCCTGTTATTTTGCCCAGCTGTAGGCTAATGTAAAAATTTTAAGGACATTTACATAGTCTAGGCTAAGCTATTATGTTCTATAGGTAAAGTGTATTAATTGCCTATTCTTCTTATATTACTTTCATTTTATAATGAGTTTATTAGGACATAGCCCATCAAATCAAGGAGTATATCTGTACTCTGAAAGTTTTCTATCATCAAAAGCAAACAATTACCCCTGGTTTTAAAATGACCAACTTGTCAAGAAAAATACATGATTCTAAAGCTTTTTTTTTCAGACAGGAAAGAAAGAGGAAAAGAAATAAAGGAAGTGGTTTAAGGAGGAAAGTCAGAATAGTGCTGAGATTTGAAACTCTGAGCAGCTTGCTTGGGTTGATTACACACTGGAGGAGGATCCTGGTCTTTTAGAGAAAAGAAAAAGCACTCAAAGGTAAAGGAGTGATGAGAAAATACTGAAGACAACCTCAGCAACTTAGTGAGGCCCTGTCTCAAAACAAAAAATAGAAAGGACTGGCGGTTTTGCTTAGGATTGATTGTATCCTCATTTTGCTTTGTTGTTATTGTCAATTTGGCTACTGCTATCTGGGGGTGGATTTATGGAGAGACAATTGCTTCCTTTTTTATTGTAAAACAATATGTTTGTTATATATTATTTGTTATATAGATATTTGTTATATATTAGCATATTATAAAGGATAGGTATATAGACTTGGGAGCCAAACCATATGGATTCAAACTCTGCCTCTTTCATTCATTAGATCTTTTACCTTCGACAAGTTATATAACTCTTTATATATAATTCCCTCATCTGTAATTTAAGAATAATGCTAGTAAAACTTGATAAAGTGGTTTTAAATATTAAATGAATTAACATTTAGTAAATTCACTCCTTGCACAGACACAGGCACTGGCGATGATTACAACTTTCTCTATCTGCTTTGGCGGCAGACTGCTTTGTGCAAAGCTACCACCTCTGCCACCAACCTTTCCACCTGGCCACAGTTCAGAATCAACAGTGAGACGATTGTGCAATCAGCTTCCATCTTCAGAGGAAGAACTGTTGAACTTAATCAATAATCTAAGTAATGATGAAAATCTAGACCATCTCCTTGTTCAGCTGCCTCTCCTAGAGCGCAGTGATGAGATAAAGATCAGCAATGCTGGTCCTCCGACAAGGATGTTGATGGCTTTCATGTAACTAATGTAGGGCGAATATGTTTGGACAAATACTGCATGTTACCCACTACCCCAGGAGGTGTGTGGAGATTAATTAAGCAAACTGGTATTCCAATCCTAGGGAAGAACATGGTTGTGGCTGAAAGATCAAAAAATGTTAGAATGTATATTGCAATGTTACTACACAGAGATGGGGCTCATGAATGACCTGGAGGCGATGCCATCTTTCCAGTATGTATCTCATTGATACACTCCCAAAGAACAATTGAAGAAACACACAATTCTTGCAGATATTGTCATATCTAATGCAGGCATTCCAAGTCTGATCACAGCAGATACGGACAAGGAAGGAACAGCAATCACTGACATGAGAATAAACAGAATTCAGGATCCTATAACTGCTAAACCCAAGTTGGTTGGAGATAAGACTTTGAAGGAGTCAGTAAGAAAGCCAGTTATATTGTTCCTGTCCCTGGGGGTGTTGGTCCCATGACAGTGACTATATTGATGAAGAATACCATTATTGCTACAAAAAAGTACTGAGGCCTGAAGAGTAGGAAATGCTGAAGTCTAAAGAACTTGGAGTAGCCACCAATTAAGTGTTGTGTCTACTGTGCCATGAACAGTGCTTCAAGCCAGTCCACAAAACAATAAAGCAGGCCACTAGAAATGCAATATTTTAAATTTATTCTGCTGAAATTGTTTAAAATGATGCTTTGTATTTATTGAAAGCTTAAATGGGTGGCTGTGTGCACACATGGCTCTGTAGTACCTCATCAGGGAATCCTCCAGTGTCCCGCTAATATCTCTAGCCAAGAAAAATCATTAACCTAGTAATTAACATGGGAGACCTTGTCTCATTGAGAATGGAAACTTAATTTTGTTAACCCACTTTGGTTAAAACTTTGCCTTTTCTAGGATTACATTTCCAAGTGCTATTCCAATAAGAGTTGATATTCATTGTAGTTCCCAAGATTTTGAGTTCAACAGGTCAAACCAAAGAAGGAAAAATGTTTTTAGAAAAAAATTAGGGGAAAGGAAGAAATGGTAATAGAGTGGAGGGAAAAAATCACCTTAATTTTTGTACATATTGATCAATGACCAAATTTATCAGAAGAGAACTGAATTGGATGTGATAAAAGAAAAACTACATGTTACTAGCAATATTTTTACTTATTTTTTTTAGTGAAATGTTTCAGGTTGTTTCATGTGCTATTCTCCTCATTTTGAGTACATTAGCCTTTAGTGAGCTCTTCCTATGGTAGTTTTCTAGGATTGAAATGCTTGTTTCAAAAATTATTCATGTGTACTGTCTATTTGGCTATATCTTTTTTGCTATATCCATTGTGCTAAATCATTAAACTTCATTATTGGTTTTCTCTATCATTAGTGGGTATCTGTATAGTTTTTTTGGTATATCTTGAAACTTATTTTTGAAAAAGAAAACTTGGACTTGATAATCACTGGGCAGCTGGTGTAAGTAGGCACCTTTTCCACCAAAGAATTGTCATAGCTGCCTTCTTTTCTGTCAGCTTTCCTGAAAGATTATAAAGAGCTTGAGTTCATATTGAATTTAGATTTTCTGATGAAAAGGGTTCTTTGTTGTTGTTGTTATTGTTTTTTTTAAGTTGTTTTGTTTTGATTTGTTTGTTAAATAACACACATTTGTCTGATGTGGGGAAAAACATTTATTAAATTCTTACCAAAGTGCCTAGCATTATGGGATATATCACGAAAATGTTTGCTATTACCATTAGAAACTCTAATTATTAGTTTTTTTAATATAATTTTACTGTATTTTTAGTTGTTTCATGGGCTAGTGTACAACATTCCCAAAATTTTTCATGCACACAAAAACATATAATTATAGCAGTTTTATTTTTAACAATCATAGGCTTATACACATATTCATATACAAATCACAATGAGCAGAGGATCTCTCCTCTGACATGCCCCTCTGCCATCATGTTCTGCCTCACTTTGGGCCTAGATCAACAGAGTTGGCCAATCATATTCTGAACCTGTGAAAACATGAGCCAAAATAAACTTTTCCTCCTGTAAGATATTCTTGTGATATGCCGTATCACTTTAGTAAGTTGTTTTTAAGTTCTTTGGATATAGACCAAGGAGCAAAACCAAAGACCAAATGTTTTCTCTGATAAGTAGATGCTAATCCATAATGGAGGGGGCATGGGTTGAGTGGAGGAACTTTGAATTGGGAAAAGGGGAGGGAAGGGAGAAGAGGGGGCATGGGAGTAGGAAAGATGGTAGAATGAGATGAACATCGTTATCTTAGGTGCATGTATGATTGCACGAATGATGTGACCCTACTTTGTGTACAACCAGAGAAGTGAAAAATTGTGCTCCATTTGTGGATAATGAATTGAAGAGCATTCTGCTATCATGTATAACTGATTAGAACAAATACATTTTTAAAAAAGATATTCTTGTGAGGTTTTTGGTCATAGTAATGAAATTCTAACACAAGTACATTTAAAAAATGAATGTGAAAATTAGTATTATTGTCATTTTGGTTTGTAACTCTTTATTTTGCTTTCTATATAACTTAGGAGAAATCTGTTTCAAAGAATTATTAGTTTGCTTTGGGGTATGAAATGCATATAGTTTTTATGATATCAACCCCTGAAGGGAATGGAGACAGAACTGTTAAAAGAGTAGAGTTTCATATGTAATTGAAGTTGAACTGGCAAAAATTAAATTTAGAATGTTATTACTTTAAGATTTTAAATATAATCCCTATTGTAACTGCAAAAAAAGAACTATAAAATAATCAAGAGGAAATTAAAAAGGAAATTATGTCACCAAAAAAGAAAACTCAATTAAACATAAAAGAAAGAAGACAGTAGTGCAGAAAATTTAGAACAAGAAAAGCTATAAGGCACATGGAAAACAAAAACCTGAATAACAGAAACAAAGTCACTTTTTATCAGTAATACTTTAAATGTAAATGGGTTAAACTCTCCAATCAAAAAACATAGATAAAGAGAATGCATTTAACAATATGATCCAACTAAATAGTATTTACAAGAGACTTACTTAATACTGAGAACAAATAGATTAAAAGTGAAAAGATGAAAAAAGATATTTCATGCAAATAATAACCAGAAGAGAGTAGAGTGGCTATGCTAATATCAGACAAAACAATGTTTTAGGTTTTAAATGTTACCAGAAAACAGAAAGAGAAACTTGTATATTAGCAAAAGTCAGTACAGCAAGAAGATATAATAATTTAAACATTTAAGCACCCTTGGAAGGTCATCAATAAATGATACAATGATGGTTGAAACAAAAACTGACAAACTGAAGAGATAAATAGAAAATTCTACAATAAAGGTTGGAAAGGTTAATATCCCACTACCAATAATGGATAGAATAACCACAAAGAAGATACATAAGGAAATGGATGACTTAAATAACACAATAAACCAAATAGATCTTTTTTTTTAAAAGAGAGAGAGAGAGAGAAGTTTTTAATATTTGTTTTTTAGTTTTCGGCGGACACAACATCTTTGTTTGTATGTGGTGCTGAGGATCGAACCCGGGCCGCACGCATGCCAAGCGAGCGTGCTACCGCTTGAGCCACATCCCCAGCCCCAAGTGTATCATTTATTGATGACCTGCCAAGGTGTGCTTAAATGTTTAAATTATTACATCTTCTTGCTGTACTGACTTTTGCTAATATACAAGTTTCTCTTTCTGGTGTCTGGTAACATTTAAAATCTAAAATATAGTTTTGTCTGTTATTAGCAGAGCTACTCATACTCTCTTTTGGTTATTATTTGCAGGAAATATATGGTCTACCATCTCATATGTTGTACAATGATTTTTACAAAGAGATCGAGGTAATTCAGTGAATAGAGGATAATTTTTTTCAATAAATGGTACCAGGAGAAGTGGATATTCACATGCAGAAGAATAAAGTTGATCCCTTACTGACTACCATATACAAAATTTAACTCAGAATGGATCAAAGACCTATAGCTGTAAAACTCTTAGAAGAAAACACAGGACAAAAGTTTCACAACATCTTGGAGATGATGATGCTAAAGGCCTAGATGACAGAAACAATAACAAATAGACACATTAGATTATATGAAAAAATTTAAACATGAACTTCTAAAACATAACAATAGAAAACAGCTTGATTCAAAAGTGGGCAAAGCACTTGAATAGACATTTATCTATAGATATACAAGTCGCCAATAACATGAAAAGATTCTCAATCATTAATCCCAAGAGAAATAGAAATCAAATGAAATACCTCTTAATTTCCATTAAGATGAGTACTATTTAAAAAAAATACCAGAGGTATTGTCAAGGATGTGGAAAAATTGGAACCCTTGTGTACTGTTAGTGGAAATTTAAAATGATATAGCCATTGTAGAAAATTATATGGTGGTTCCTCAAAAAATTAAAAATAGAATTACCATATGATAGAGAAATTCTACTTCTGAGTGTATACCCCAACATGTTAAAATTGGAGCCTCGAAGAGATATGTATAAATCTGTGCTCAATACAGCATGATTCATAATAATATCCACCAATAGATGAATAACAAGCAAAACATAATATACAAATAAATAGAATATTATTCAGTCTTAGAAATTTTGTCATATGTTAGAACAGGGATGAACCTTGAGGACATTGTGGTAAGTTAAATAAGCAGGTACAAAAGGGCAACTACATGTGACTCCACTTATATGAGGTTCTTAGAACCATCAAAATCATAGAGGCAGAAAATAGAATAGTAGTTGCTAGAGGCTGAGAAGTGAAGATCAGAGAGTTGTAAATGGGTATAGATTTTCACTCTATATTGCACAACATTATAAACATATTTAATACCATTGTACTGGACACTTAAAAATGGTTAAGATAGTAAATTTTGTATTATGAATTGTACTACAATTTTTAATTAAGGAAAAATTATGTAATGAGACTGAAGCAGATGCAAATAGATACATACAAAGCCTTCTGAGAATACTAATCTCATGCCCATTTAATATTTATTATAGTAATTGAAAAAGGAGAGAAAGAAAAAAGTTTCAATGTCAAAAGAAGTTATATTTTTAAAATTCAAAATGGTTTAGAGTTGGGTTTGGAGTGCAGGCAATTTAAATAAAATAGATCTTCTTTAGGGGGAAAAAAAGGCCCTATGGGAATTTCAAAAATCACATAGAAAAGAAAGCTTATAAAAATGAAGAGTTGAAGTATAAATAGAGTAAACTGCATATCTGAATACATCTTTGTTCCAAATATTATACTTGTGATGGAATGACCTTCATAGTTAATTATATCCTGGTATCTGACGGCTGTTCGACTGTACATCATGTGCCACACACATGACTGATGTACTTGAGCTTGGCTTCTTCCTGTCATGCACGGTGTTTAGGCTGCATCAAATTTCCTGGCAAAAAATGTTATTTCAAGGTAATGTGTATAATAAAAATGTTCTATTGGTGTCACAACAATATTATTTTTCCTCTGACAGTATTGTTAGACTGATAGCTACGTTGATTAATACTCGCCTGCCAATTCTAATAGGAACATATGTTATGGGTAAGAATAGTCATGCACACCTTCTCATTCTTATAAAATGTAGAGACTAAAGTGACTCCTTGGTGGAGTTCAACATAAAACATCAAAAATATGACTAAAGAAACATGAGCTGACTCTTAAGGCTATCATTTCAATAATTTCAACCATAGTTTTTTTTCCTCCAATAGAAGGTCATATTCCTTTTCTCCCATCTTTTTCATTATAGCAAAATATGCATAATGTAAAATTTACTGTGTTAATTATTTTTAAGTGTGTAGTTCATCAGCATTGAGAACATTCCATTGTTGGTTAACAATTGCCACCTTACACCTCCAGAACTTAATCTTCTGAAACTTAAACTGTACCCATTAAACAATTCCCTCTTCCCTTTCCTTAGTCCTTGGTAACCACCATTCTACTTGTCTCTGAATCCAGATACTCTACACACCTCATTGCAAAGGAATCATCCAGTATTTGTTGTTTTGTGCCTGGTTGATTTCACTTAGCATAATACTCTCAAGTTCACCTATGTTGCAGTACAAGTCAGAATTTCCTTGCTTTTTAAGGCCAAATAATATTGCATTGCATGTGTATACCACATTTGGTTTATGGGCATATATATTAAAATATTTAATAGTAAAGCATTATATATTATTACTGCAGTTATATTGATTATAATATATTGTGAAAGCCTCTAATAATGGCAACCATTTTCAAGTATATTACATACCAATTTTGTAATATGCATTATCGGGATATTATGCTAATTTTAGAGATGAAGAAATTGAACACAATGAATGTAAGTAGAACTTATCCAGTGGGTTACAGAATATGCAGAAAAGTTTGGATTCAAACCAAATGTGCTTAGCTCTGAAATCTGTGCTCTCTCACTTCACAATGACTAGTAATGTTGCCCTCGTGTACACAGTGTTTCACGTAATGGAATTTACTGTACTGAGGGATAGAGTTCAATTCTGGCTTTGTGACCTTAATCAAGCCATTTGCTATCACTAAGTTGCTTAATCTGTAGAAAAGGAATAACAAAAATAAAAAGAGCAATGATAATAAAGGCTAACATTTTTAAGGACTCACTACATGCTAAATACTAATTTTGTTATGCATTAACTCTGCCTCATAGAAGCTCTCATTAATAGGGATATAGATTTATTCTCTTTTTTTTATACATGAAAGAGTTGAAACACTTAGAGGTTAAGCAATTTGCCTAGGGTCTCACCACTGTAGGTTTTGGGGTCGGGATTCAAACCTGAACTTCCAAACCTGCATTTTAACTACTACTTCCAAAACCTGCATTTTAACTACTACTCACTGCTAGGAGGCTGTGAGAATTGAGATAAAGCATGAAAATCTCTTAACACAGGAACCTCTAAAAAAATGTCATTCGTTATTTTTATGACTATGATTTACTGCTGTTATTCTGCATCTGATTCTAAATGGCTGCACCTGCTTCTGTTCCTCCCCGCTCCCCAACCCCAGCTTTAGAAATTTTCCAAGGGCAGGAATCGAGATTGAGCGTCCATCAGGAAATTGCCCTCCTTGACTGGAAAAAAAAGCTCAAACAGCATGGACTACTACAAAGTCAGCTCAATACCACTCCTAATGTGCACTGTTATCACTCAGATTGAATTCAAATGAGGTGGGGATATAGCCTTTGCATGTTGTCTGGTGTAATATAATAATGCCTGAATTTTAAAAATCTTGATTCTCTCCCATTTATTCCAAAGCTAAATAGCCAATGCAAATAAGGTTCTGAGAATTTACTGAAAATGTGCATCTCAAGAAAATTTAAAGAGCAAGATGAATAAAATAGCCATGTAATGCTAAAGTACCAAAGTTATTATTTCTTTTAAAATTCTAAATACTTATTTATTTAGATTAAGTCCCTACCTGAAATTATTTATTAATGATTATCAAAAATAATCATGTATTTTAAGTTTCATAACTATAATGAAAAATTGGTTAGTAATAAAGAAGAGTTGGAATTAATGATTTTGTGTACCAAGCTTAGGGTTTTGCATAATGTCTTGCTTAACATCACATACCTTCACCCTCTCCCCCATTCCTTCAACAACAGACTAGGCGGGCATATATACACCAAGCAACATTTATTTATTGGGCAACTTGCACAGTCATTTGACTGTTGAACAGAAGGGTAATATAACAAACATACCTAGCCCTTAACTAATTTATGATTTTATCATGATGACAAATATGTTTATAATTAAATAAGAATCAATAAATATCAAAATTTAAAGTAAACAATTTTATGAATTCCCTAGTTTGGGGAATTAAAGAAACCTTGTACCTAATTTTATATCAATTTTTAAATTTTGGTATTAGATTTGAGATGGTACTGAGTTTTATGTTTTGCATAGAGTGGTGTGTTGAGATCCACAGCCAAAGGGGCCCCAGCAAACTTCCAGCTACCAGCAAACTTCCAGCTGCCGGCTGATGATTGGCTCTCAGCGGCCCCAGCAACATCTAGCTGATTGGCTCCTCTGTGGTGATGTTCATTGGGCTGTTTCCCTGCCCTTCAGACTGCCAGCTGATGATTGGCTCACAGCAGCCCCAGCAACATCTAGCTGATTGGCTCCTCCACGGAGCTGCTCATTGGGGGACTTCTTTGGCTCCGCCCACACAACCCAGCCTATCGGCCTCAAGAGCAGGAGGATTGGGGGAGGTGGAGAGGCTTGTGTGGGTGAGAGGCTTGTGGAAGCCAATGGTGGCAGTTGGGCTCTGAGGGTTTTTTCCTGAGGAGCTGTTTTGTTTGGCGTTTGTAGTTCTAAAAATAAAGTTAGTTTCTTTTGACAAGTGGCTCCTGATTTGTGCCCAGACAGACTGTGGCAGTGGTGAATAAAACAACAGTTCTTACTATCAAGAAATGTATAATTTAGAAGTAAGGATAGGTTATTTAAGTTACAGGATAATTCAGTATTTTTCTTTCTCTAAGACCAAGCACTTCTCTTAATGATAAAGTTGTACATTTTTCTAAGAATGAATTGGTGTTCAACAACAATCCTGATCAAATCAGTTGTACTTCTTATTGTAATTATATTAATTTAACTAAACTTACATAAAGTGATGAAATGTGATCATAAAAGAGCATGCACATATTTCTATTAAAACTGCTTTAATGTTTTGACATAATCTGACAAAGTCAAATTACCTAAATGCTGAGGCTATATTTGGAATTGAATAAGAAAAATATAAGAGACTGAGGAAAAAATTATTCTACAAACACTCTTCAAACAAATCTCTTGTCAATTAATATTTATTTAAAAATTGGTGTACAATATAATTACAATAAACTGTGGCCTGTACTAACATACCTCAGCCTCGAGATGGTTCCTACGAGAGATGTGAGAAATTATTGGAATCTGGAAGAAGCAGGAACTGAAGAGAAAAGAGAATGTGCATCAGCAAAGGAAGTAGTATATCCAAAAGTTTGACTGCTAAATAAGATATGGAAACAGCTTTGTGTGACAGAAGCACAAATGTTAGAAGACATGAGAAGGGATTGAGTCTAAAGAAATTGTCAGGGAACAGATTTTGTAGGCCTATTTGAGGATCTGGGGTTTTTAAGAAAAATGGGGGGTTTTTAAACAAAAGACATGCTCAGGTTCTCTTAACAAAATCACTTTGGAGCAGGGCCCTGGGCCACAAACCTGTCATCCCAGGTAGGGAGACTGAGGCAGGAGGATCACTTCAGCTTAGGAGTTCAAGACCAGCCTTGGTCTTACACATATGAAAATACCTAAGTGGATCCCACCATGATGTCTACAAACAAGAATGGAGTCCTAATTAGAATCAAATTTACTCCATGTTTGTATAATTTTATCAAAGTAGATTCTACTGTCATGTGTAACTAAGGAGAACCAACTTATTAAAAAAAAAAAAGACCAGCCTTGGTAATATAACAAGACTTTTTAAAAAGTTAATAATCTCTTTGGCCTCTGTAGGATGGTATTTGTGAGAGAAAGTAGAGAGCAATCCTGGAGGTAGGGAGGCAGGAGTGATCATTCACCTGGACAGTCACCAGAGGAGAGAAGGAAGTTGTTAAGCTTAGTCTAGTTGCCAAGAAATTGAAGAAAACTGGACAAATCAAAAGGAATTGAGGAATAAAATTGGCATGCGCTGGTCATCATAAGAGGTAAAGGGGATGAAAAGTGGAATCTGATTATCAGATTTCTGAGCTGGTTAATTGGATAGTAGTACCATTTAAATAAATAGGAAAAAGAATGGTGCTAACTTTCGGATATGAGGTGTCCCCCAAAAGCTATACAGGTGAAATAATTTGATTGTCAGAGCTACGACCTACTCATTCCACTCTAATTTGAATGGCCTGACAGAGTGGTAACCTAGTAGGTAGGTGGTTTGTAGCTGGATGAGGAGGGCCACTGGGGATATGCCCCGGGGAAAGGTTCATCTTTCCTGCAGCACCTTCCCCTTCCTTTCTCGGCTTCCTAGCAGCCATGAGTGGAGCATCACTCCTCCACCATGCCCTTCCTCCATGATGTTTTATCTCATCTCAGGCCCAGAGGGATGGAACACACCAACAAGGGACTGACCCTCTGAGATCCTGAGCCAAAATAAACTTTTCCTCCTCCAATTTGTTCTTGTCGATTAGTCACAGTGATGAAAAGTTGACTAACATAAACGGGTTGAGAAGCTGAGTGGTAAGTTCTAACCTTTATTTAGAAAAGTTCATTTCAAGAGAGTAAGCCTTTTTAAGTAACAGAGCCTGAAATTGAATTCAGATCCTCTGATCATCATTCCCAACCTACTCCCATCAGTCTAGTTGCTTTCTACCCATGAAGTCCAAACACCCACCTAGAATTCAATCTATAGTTTTATTCCAGACGGATTGTTACCAAACCCCCAGATAGGATTATAAATATTCTTTTGTCCCATGCTGCATTTCATATCTGCCCCCATAAACCCAACAAAATCCTTGGCTTAGCATTGCATTGAACCCTACTGACATAAGTTTCACACGGTAAAATCTTTTTATCAGTTTCAGTAGAAATCTGACCCACGGAAAGATGAATGGAGCAGGCCTTCTGTGAAATAGGTTGAAAATAATTGCATGTCAGGCAGGTTTTGGAGAGAAGCCAGTGAGGTATTAAGTGAAAATGCGGAGAAGCAGACCCTCCACTGCTCTGAATTTGAAAGCTCAAACATCGGGGCAGGGAAATATTTTATCCTCATTTGAAATGCATGTGATTTATTTCCTCTGACTGCTAATTGCTGCAGAAAGTGTAGAAGTGGATTTCAAAAAGAAATTCAACCAAGCTGACCTGGCTTGAAAAATAAATTTAAGAGGAAAAAAAATATTTAAGAGATATTGGTTTGAATTTACTGGCTCCAACAGTGATCAGCATAGCACAGCCAGAACAATGAGAAGTTAAATAAGTGTATTCAAAGTTCTAAGCAGGAGAAGATGAACAGGAAATGACAGATTCCCATCCCTGAAATAACTGGGAGCTTAACTTGGTAAAGTGTTCCCTGTGTTCAATTTTTCTGTTGTAATTATTCAACTATTGAGAACGTAAAATTTTGGCTGGATGAGACATGGATTTTATCCATTTGTTCATTTATTCATCAAATATCTACTAAGTTCTCATTGTGCAAGACATTTTTTCTAGATCAGTGGTTCTTTTTGTTGTTGTTCTAATTAAACATACCAGAAGAATGCATTTTGACACAGCATACATAAATGGAGTATAACTTCTCAGTCTTCTGGTTGTACATATTGTAGCATCACACTGGTCATGTAATTATATATGCACATAGGGTAATAATGTCTGATTCATTCTATTATCCTTCCTACTCCTATCCCCCCCACCCCGTTTATTCCTGTCTAATCCAAAGTACCTCTATTCTTCCCTAGTCCCTCCTTATTGTGAACTAGCACCACATATCAAAGAAAAAGAAGAATGAAATATGGTATTTGCCTGTAAGTGGATGGATCTGATTCGAATATCATACTAAGTGAAATAAACCAATCCCCCCCAAAAAACAAATGCCAAATGTTTTCTGCTATGTGGATGTGAGATCAGTGCTTCTTAACATGGCTATTTCACTCCTCTAGACTTCCCCCCACTAGTATATAATTGGTAAAGTTTGGAATCTTTGTGGTTTATAACCAGGGGAAGGGACAGAAGGCTACCAGCAGCGGATAGATTTAATGTTCTTCAATGCAGTTAATATCCTATAGTGCAGAAGACAGCACCTGGAAAAGAAATATCTAGCCCAAAATAAAAGTAGTATCAGTGCTGAGAAATTTTGTTCTAGATGCTAATCAATATAGCAAAGAAAGAGAGAGAAAAACCACAACTCTTTTGAAACATCTTTAAGTGATGGGGGAAAATGATTAATGAAGAACTATACTGCGAACAAGATAGCAATAAGATACTATAAAGGAAAATATAGCAGATGGTGGTCATGGCTGTTACTATATAGAGTGAGGTCAGGGAAGGTCTCCTTAACAAGACGAAATTTGAGCAGGATCTTAAAGAAAAGCAAGTCATGGTATGAAAATCAGGTCTCATACCAACATCTTCCACACACGCTGGCAATCATGCATGAATTTAAAGTAAAAATGAACTGGATAAGTGTGAGCATCATTGCTTTTCTTTTCCCCTTTATTGGCAAAACCTTTATGCTGGTTTAGACATGAAAGACATAATACTTCTTTTTGCGTGTGGTACTGAGAATCAAACCTAGGGCATCACACATGCTTGGAAAACACTGTACCACTGAGCTTAATCCTAGCCCTTCATTGTCCATTGTTTTACATTTTAGACATATGAGAAACAATCCCCTCCACTAATTGAAACAGATACTTCTAATTCCAGTTAATCAATTATTTCAGATCACAGGTTCAAAATATCTACAAAACAATTTTATATTCTACGTAAGTGTGTACTATATGTGGACATAGTGTACACAGTGATTCTATTAACATGCTCTTACCACACAGGATAATCTGAGGGTCTAAAAGGTTATCAAGAATCGAACCCAATGTATAAACATGGAAAAGTCAATATTGTCATATTTCACTATGTAGATGTTGACACTTCATTAGAATATGTCATGAAGATTCTGTGCTTCCTAATCTTGCACCAAAACCAGTTTAGTAGTAAATGATTTTTAAGTAAAAAAGGCACATTTTTTTCTTTTTTTAAAAAAAGCTTTATATGATAGTTATGCCCCACATGCAAAAAAAAAATTGGCATAAAATCTGCAACAATTATGAGGTGGAATGTGGTACAGCTTAAGTGTTTTGGTGTGAATTTTTTGTTGTTTTTAACTTGTATACATCTTTATGAGAACATATAGTGAAAAAAAAAATACAGGACTTGAGTTTCCCTAATAAGCTTTTCCCATTTCTAAATATTGCTAATGATTCACTGAAAAAAAAAGTTTAAATACATTTACCAGTTTAACATAGTCTTTATATAAACAGTAAAATACAGCTGGGTTCAGTGGCATACCCTGCGAATCCTAGTGGCTGGTGAGGCTGAGGGAGGAGGATCATGAATTCAAAGCCAGCCTCAGCAACTTAGCAAGGCCCTGAGCAACTTAGTGAGAGCCTATCTCAAAATAAAATAAAAAGAATTGGGGATGTGGGTCAGTAGTTAAGCATCCCTGGGTTCAATCCCTCATACCAAAATAAAAAATAAATAAAATACATTAAAAAAATTTTGCTTGCAATGGCTAGGTAATGAAGCTTCACTTTTCTCAGAGTATTGACTGTTTTCTGAGTTTTTCTTCGTTAAAAGAAATCTAATTTTACATCTTAATTTGTTATTTCCCTTCTATGCAGACATAAAGTAAGAGAACAAAACACACTGAAATTATAATTGTAATATTTAAAAATTTTGATCGAGTTTTGAATATTTTAAAAACCGTAGCATCATTGCAACATAAAGACAATCCTAAATGTGTGGCATTAACAAGCAATTCAAAATTCTAGGAGAATATTTATTTTTAATATATTATTTTTATTTTTAGATGTATAATTCTTTTACAATATAAAAGAAAGGAAAAAAGTCATTCTATTTAGAAGTTTGATTATTCCAGAAAAATAATTATTAATTTGTTCACTCCTGTCTAGTTATAAAATTTGATATTATGTTTAGAGGGATAACCTATCTCTGTCTTCTAGTATGTGGTAGATATGATTTTTGTCTGCCTTTGCTAATAATGGCAGAATTTCAAAAACACAATAGAGAGAAGAAAACTACAAGACATGATAAAAAATGGATAATTCCCTCCATCCAGTTAGATCTAAACCCCGGAGCTATGCTTCTGGCACCAGTGAGTAGTAGTCAAGACTCAGTTAAGATGAACCAACCATGGGGCAGGGCCTTTTTCACCCAGCAGGGTTTTTATTGCACACTGTTATTACATCCATTGATTGTAATATGTATGCACTCATACATTTACTCACTCATTCCCTTAACAAACCTGGCGGTCAAGTACATGCCAATCTTCTACGCACTGAAGACGTAAATGCTCTGCCTTGCAGAAGTTCAGCCAAGAAAGAGATATTGACAGGTAAATAACAAACATAGAAAATGCAGCATGGTTGTAAGACATGAAAATACTTTGGGTGTGAAGACTCAGAAAGATGGACTTGAAAAAATGAGTAAGAACTTAGAGAATAACCAGGATGTGGACAAGCACTCCAGGTAACAGCATGTATCAAGGCCTACTGATCCAAAGTAAAATGTCTGCAGTCAGAGATGTGAACTGAAAAAAGAATCAGTTTGGGTGAAGCCTTAGATTCCATTTGAATGTAGGTGATCTCCAGGCTTTTTCTATTTCTCATTTAATTATTATTTTTGGTAAAATATACAGGACATAAAATTTGTCGTGGTAACTATGTTTAAGTATGTTCACATTATTGTGTAATCATTACCATCATCCACCTCCAGAACTTTTTCCATTTACCCAAACTGAACACTTATACCTGTTAAGCAATGTCTCCCCTTTATGCCCCCTTTCCTTGTCCCTCACAACTACCCTTCTACTTTCTGTCTGTATAGGGTTGATTACACCTTGTAGGAGGGGGAATCACATACTATTTGTCCTTTTGCATCCTCTTTATTGGTCTTAGCATAAAGTCTTCAATATTTGTCTGTTGTGTGTGTCAGAATTTCATCCACAACTTTTATGGAGTTTCAGTTAAACTTTTTTGAGCATTTACCTCCAATATGTGTATAACATTTATCCATCATTATAAAGCATACACAAAGGATAAGATTAAAAATTAACTTATTTTTTTTCTCACCATGGATGGTCTTTAAAAACTCCTGGAGTATATTTACCCTTCTTTGGGGTAAATTTGCCACTGCTGGAGAAAATGGAAATTTGAGGAATGTTTGGCCTGAAAGCAATGTAGTTTGATACTCTGACCCAGTTTTTCATTAAACACCCTTATTCAGGTACGTGAAGATGAGCAGTTTTCAAAAGTTAGATAGCTCAGATAATCACTATTGTATTTGTAGAGTGGAGTATTATAGTAATTCTATGAGGTATAAACTTTATTTGGTGCAATTGCACATCTTTCTAATTTGTATACACATAAAACATTTTGTTGAAAAGCATAAAAAACACAGCTCCTGGAAAATACTTGGTCATTGTTTACTTCAATATTACGAATGAACGTAAGTTTTAAGGGTATCTTGAGGTTTTGAAGTATTGTTTAAAAGTCTAGCAAACACAGTCCATTCTTTTAAAACATCATAAAGCAGGTACTACTAAACACTGAGGTTAGAACAATAGAAAATCCATGTTGGTTGAAAGTACATTGATCTTGAAGCCAAGTGAACCTCTGTAAAGCTCATACTTAAATGTAAAATAGAGACAAAAATAAAATAAAGTAATTTCAGACAATAATCAGTGAAGGCCACTAAGAGGATTTGAACATATGCCCTTGAATGTGCCACTTTGGCATATTGATTATTTTGAGCTGAATGCACTTGAGTAGATGCAGAAAGGATTCTCTGCCCTCTTCTTTCCAACTGAAAGCAGGGTTTTAAATTTCCAACTTTCAGAAAAGTGACATCCCTGAATCAGGTAGAGGAGAAATACCTACCACTGGAGATGGGGAGTGGACAACAAACCTTATGAAAATAACCCTTTGGTTTCCTCCATATAGTTTGTAATCACTTTCTTACAATTTACTGCCCCAGCCCAAATCTTTTTATTCTTTGCTTTTTGACATCTCCATAATTTATGATTTGTTGTTGTTGCTGTTGTTAAAATGGTGCATAACCCCCTACCGTCCCCCACCCCCACCTCACACACACACCCAGTTCTGACTGCTTCTTTGGAATTTTTAACTTCTTTCTATAAAGACCACACACACTACATACAAATATTATCCACAAATAAATTCTGCATGTTTTTTTTCACCCTGTTAATGTCTTATTGTTACAATTCACAGGCCCCAGTCACAGAATCTAGGAGGGCAGAAGAAAAACATTTTTTTTTCCTTTGCCACTTAGGTAGGATGGTTGCAGGGATGGACTCCGCAGGAAGGTGAGCAGACACCTCAATGATGAGAATTTGTACTGGCAGAGATCTGGGGGGAGAAACTTTCAGGCAGAGAAAAAAAGCCAATACAAAGGCGAGGAAGCAGGTATAAATTTAATTCTAAACTCTTGATTGCTAAAAATAGTAATTTGCTTGTTCTCATCTGGGGAGGGAATGTGTTCTAATTCTCAAAGGGAGTCAAAGTTTTTCCTTGAATAAAATCTGGATGGCACTCAGAAATGTAAACAATGTCTTCATCAACCTTTCACAACAAATACAGCTTCTTGTAATGACATTGCAGACTTAACATTAACAAGCATTCAGGAAAGACAATTTCTGTGAGGGGCTATAGTGACTC
Organism: Ictidomys tridecemlineatus; assembly: GCF_052094955.1. Lineage (NCBI taxonomy): Eukaryota > Metazoa > Chordata > Mammalia > Rodentia > Sciuridae > Ictidomys > Ictidomys tridecemlineatus. The sequence continues at coordinate 97,915,369 of NC_135485.1, forward strand.
AAATACTTAAGACCAGTAGCTAGATGACATGACCTTTAAGTTTTCTCTTTTAAGTGACAGGTGCATGCCAGACAGTACAAGATTTCATTCTTTATCAAGGACCTGAGTGCAGGTATCCCGGAGTATTCATTTATTCCTAGATTCGTTAATCAAGAAAGAAACTGTTCAGAACCTTGGACAAAAGCTTTTAATCATAGCACTATTTTCCTGCTTCATTTAAGTTATGACTCACAATTTAAGTTGGCTTCATAGAATTCTATTGAAATATTACCTGCCCACATAAAGAGCTGCTTGTTTCCAGTATATAATTCCATTCTTTTCATTTGCAAATGTATTCCTCCCCCCTACCTTTGCTATAGAATAGGGCTTTCACTTTATCAGGTATATATTAAGTTTTAGTGAGATGCAAACAAATGACAACTGGCATAAAATTAAAGAAGAATATTGAGATATTCAATGAAGTGGGAAATAAACATCATAGGGCAGGTTTGCGTAACCTAAGTTTGTAATTTTGTTCCCTGATAATTAAGCAGAGAAAACAAGTATTTATAAAACAGCACCACTGGCAAGAACATGCCACGGTAATTTAAAAGAAAAAAATGCATATTTCAAAGCATAAATTGACAGCAGGTCAAGTTTTAATATGACAGCGAAAGAAAGATTTATATTAAAAACATGTACGGAAACCCCCAAATTGCTTTGATTTATTAGTAAATCATACATAGAAAATACTTACTGAGTCACTTAATTGGATGCATTCTATTTTACAAATATTTAAATCACCTGAATTCAAATCCAAGCTCTACCATCTTACCATAACTGAAAAAGTGTTAGGATTAAGTAACACTGTGAAAGTCCCTGGTTAGCACAGTCCCTCACAGGTAATAGATAACAGTTTATCCCTTCTCTCCCTTCCTTTCCTCTTCCTGTCCAGGACCTAGTACAGAAGGTGAATGAAATCCTGAACATGGAATATGTGCCCAACCACTGGCAACAGCCTCTCTTGTGGGACCAGGAGGTAGAGTCCGACAATAAGGCTGACAAACTATACCCACATATTTAAATGCTGTAAATTGAGCTAACAAACCATTAAATAACGTGTGACATAGCCTTCTATCTCGAGAAGTCTCCATTTATAATAATGTGGAAGCCACCTTCTAATATATTTTTCTCAGATTCCCTCAGAGTTTAGTGCCAAAATTCATCAGGGCCTCATAGGGCTCACTTACCCCTAGCCGGTCCTGAGGATGATAATCTTGCTCTTTCTTCTACCAGCTCTCCCACTTAAAGGGGTCCTGTATGAAGGTCACAGCAGGATCAAGCTCCAGAGACACCCCATCATCAATTGTCCCTCAAGCCTAAAAGTACACACACCCACAAACACAATCTATCCTTAGGAGAATAGGATAGGAATAGGCTCATGTAGGCTGAGAGCCAGTATTAAGGCCTTTTGAACATAAAATTCTATGGTCTCAGGTAGATGCTAAAAATGAGGATAGGGATTCTAAAAGGTAGTAACCTTGGCCCCAAGGATGCCTCACCTATGTGGTTGGGAGGGGGCTGCAGAGGGATATTCTGAAGCATGCTCCAAGCCAAGTCTTAGCTGTTTTTAAGTGTGATATTGCTTGCAAGTTTAACAATTTTTGTGACAATCCTACTTTCACCAGGAACTCAATACCCACAAAAGTCCTAAAGTTAATATGATTGTGGCATCAAGAAAAAAGTAATTCCATAAACATAAGGGTTTTTTTCCCTATATCAACAGAAATAAAGATAAACTTAGCTGAACTGTTTCTCTCTTGTCCATCTTTTTCCCAACTATATTTATTTTATTTTAAGGTACTATTTTAAGGTACATTTCTATTTATTTTGGGTAAGTGCCTGGTACCCCCCTACTCTTTCTTCTTCCCTTATCTTCCATTCTGCTCTCCCTCTTGATTTCCGATTTTATGTTTTGATAAACCAATAACTTTTATAGATAAAAAAAATCACCACCAGAAGTTAGATCTAAAGCCACATCAGTCAAACATGGAGGAATAATTTTGCCTTTCACAATGCGATAGTGTAAGAAGATCTCCAACCTTCCTGATTTCTGAGGCTCACATTTTAACACACATGGTTCTTCTCAACACTATGAAATACCTTTACTGAAAAAGAGGGAAAGTAAAATATCAGGCTTCACTTTGGTTTTCATGCATGAGTGAGACAGAACCCTCTTAAAGGGCTTTGACTTTCATCAAGGTTTGCCCTTCAGACAATGGCACACCCCTATTTGTACTGGTGTCGCATTACTGATTCAGGCACTTCCCATTTCACTGAATGGTGTTATCCACAGGCAGGTAAAGGGAAGGAGCTGCTCAATACTCAAAGGACAGGCAGGAATAAAAAGGACTCAGCCCTGGGTTAGAAACTTGCACAGAGAGCCCAACAGCTTGTTTCATCCCACGCTTCATAAGGTCTGAATAAAAGACACCAAATCTTCCCATGTGAACAACTCCTGCTCATGTACAGATTGTTTACAGTCATTACAAATTATGTGGTCTCATGCTTTTATCAAGTCTAACTTATTAGTTGAACCATTTGTCCTCATACTGAACAATATTTATTTATTTTTGGTAGCTGTAGATGGATAGCATGCCTTTTTTAAATTTATTTTTATGTGGTGCTGAGGATCGAACCTAATGCCTCAAACGTGCAAGGCAAGCACTCTGCCCTGCACAATATTTTATTCTGTATAAAGTTCCTGCTATAGAGTGATTCATTATTTTCAATATAGTAAGAAAACCATGATTTCATAAAGAAAACTAACTAATCCTTGCCTAATGAGAATAAAATGATTAATAATAATAATAATAACAATAGAAGGTACCACAGACCTGCTATGAATTGAAGACAGGATTTTTGACATGTGTTACTGCAACAACAGTGACATTTATCCATTTTCTCTAATTCTTGCTTTCAGCGCTTAATTAGAAAAAATACACATTGGCTAAAAAATTAAGCAGAGGTGACTTAGTGCTACCATAGAAGGTACAGGGGATTGACCATTGTCTTGCTCAGTTTAGTCTGCTCTAACAAACAGATTGGGTGGCTTAAACAAGAAGCATTTCATTTTCATCATTCTACATGCTGGGAAATCCACAGTCAAGGCTCTGGTAGATCCATTCCTAGTGAGTATCTGCATCCTGGTTTGCAGATCTCCACATCCACACATGGCAGATAGCAAAGAGAAGCAAGCTGTCTCCTATCTTTTCTTACAAGGACACTAAACCCATTCATAAGGGCTCTACTTTATAGTTCTCAAAGTCTCCACTTCCAAATATCATCACATTGCGGATTAGGTTTCAATATACAAACTTAAAAGGGATACAAACATTTAGTCATGGTACCAATATTGGAAAATAATGTCAATAATCTTAATCATTTTGGGTTTTCAAAAATATTGCTTAATGTTAATCAATACAATTTTTTATTTAAAGTTTAGTCATTGCAGAAATGTCTCAAGTATACACCCGTGCCCACACATGCACACATCCCTATGTCTACATTCTATAGATATCTTCATCTGCATATGCATAGACATGCTTGTATATAACTTTAAATTACGCACATTTCAAACGTGGAGTTAACATGCATCATCAAATACAAAATCCTTTCTAAGTTTTTAACAACTAGATCACTAAATTTCCCCTATTTAGATCATCTCTAAGGCTTCCAGTAAAATGGGGATCATGAGCTGAGCTAGCCTGGAAGGATGACATAGATCTTCTAATTAATGGAAGAAAAGGACTGAACTGAGGTATGATCATTGTGTGCTCTAAAAGGCAGAGTCTGGAATGAGATAAGCTTCCACTAATAATTACTCATTATATTGGAAATTCTGTATATTTCTACCTCTGATATATTTACATATACTTTTTTCTGAGGAATTTCCTTTATTGATGGAGACATGTGTCTTCACATATGAAGACACATATGTACAAGAACTCTTATTTCCCACCTGGGTTCCTTTCTTTACACCAGCTCTCAACCTCGGCCAGATCATTTAAGGAATTCATTAATTCTTTTTAGCAGTTACTGACCAGTTACTCTGTGCTTGGCATGATTGTGTGCAAAGATGGAACAGTTAACAAAACAGATACATCTTTTTCATGGAGTTTGGGGTCAGGGGTTTGAGAGAAATTGGATGCAAAATGAGTCAATAATAGCAATAAGTACAAAACAATATAATTTCCGACAAACTATAGTGAAGAAGTTAAAATACCCCTCCCTCTCTTCCCATTCTCTAGCTCTCCCCGTCTCCAACTCATCATCTCTTAAAGGCCCAAGAACTTTCCCCACCATTCCTCTCCTGAGGATCTGCTAGTCCCATCTACTTCCGTCATGCCACTTCACTGCATTGATTTGTTTACCTGTCTTGTTTTTCCCAGCTAGACTTTAAGCCTCTTTGCAGTAAAGATCAAATATATTTTATTAATCATTTTGTAGTTGTGATTCCTGGCACACAGTCTATTTTCACTCACCGTTGTAACCTCCAAGACATAGCATATAACATGTGCAATAAATGCCAACAAACTGAATGATTCTGTTGAAGGGATGAAAAAAAACTAACATTAAGTTAACATTGAGCTATGATTGTGCAACTTAAATAGTCATGACTTGGTAGCCTTGATGTCAATTTTCGACAGAGTCTTTAGGATAACCTCTTGAGAGCCATGTTCTATTGTTCTAATCCAGGCACTCTTATCCAGGGCACCATTTTGTAAAGTTATTATTGCAGTTTAATATTTACACCACTAATGTGATATCGGAAAGTGAGCAGATAGCCTCTGTAGTTACCAGTTGAGGCAAGCTCACAGGCACTGAAGAAAGATCTTATATTATCCAGAACCCAGAGAGCATGCTTCCAGAGAGAATTAGAGCAGTGAATACTAAAGTACCAGCACAGCACTCAAGAACAACAGTTGAATAATTTGAGGACAGTGGAGGTACTAGAAATTCCAGTCTTCGAAAGAACACTGTGAAATCACAAAGGCTTTGGGCCAACAGTCAAAGGACTCTAAACTGCCCAGGTCTTTATTTAATGACTCCTTTGGGTCTACAAGTTTCAAGAAAGATGCAAGAAAAGCCCTTAGCATTTCAACAATAAAGAGTTTCTTAAAGCGATATTGGAGTCATCTTCATGGTAGTGGACCTAGTACAGGCCAGGAAGCAAATCTGAAGAATGAATTGCTTTGAACATTAATGAGAAAAGTCCTCATAAAGTTAGTAAAGCAGTTAGAGCAGAATCATTCTAAAAACTTTATTACATACTAGATCTCAGCTTGGATTTTATTGAGTTACACCTAAAGAATTCTTTTTTATCAGGAGGCCAGTCAAATTAACAGCTCTGATGCACTCTTACATTCTCCTTACTAATTTTTCTCAAGCAACAAATAGTTCTAGGAACATGGGTGAGTCCTGTGCCTTCCTTCTACCTTCAAAGACAGAAACAAAGTATAGAAACCCACAAATCACATGGAGTATCTAAGAAGCCTGAGGTCTCCTGTAAAGTAACAACATGCATCCACTCTGGTTTGTGGTTATAGACTTATTTTTAGGTAAATTTAGGAAAAGAATAGCAAATATTGAGTAGCAAAAAATCCTTTCTATTTTTATTTTACCAGTGTAAAATCTGAACCACAACATTGCTGAATTAGAAAAACTCAGACAGAAAAAAACATGTTATTAAGGATCAAGTAATGAACTTTTCCTGAATTTCTATATGTAGTCTCTTTACCAAAGAACAAAGAAGAATTAAAAAAAGATCAATAAATTTATGTGAATTTAGATTAATATAGGATACACCCTGTTCTATTATTATAGTACCATTATTGCCAGAATTTTAAATAACTACAGTTTATTGAGCACATAATTTGTGTTGGGCAATATACTAAATGTTTCATGTAATTTTCTAATTTTATTTCCTCAACAACACTATATATGGAGTAAGTATCATTAATTTCACATCCACAAATAGGGAAATTGGGATTCAGAAATATTAGGTAATATTAGCTCTAAATCTTGTAGGTAGTAAATTGAAGAGTCAGGATTAGGAAGCAAATGTGTATGACTTTAAAGTTTGTGTTCTTTCCAATGCATAAATTGCCTTCAGAGAAACTGAACTCAGAGATCAAACAATATTCTTCCTTCATTAAATACAAAATTTAAGGATAAGACTGACAGTGCTATTTAATGCTAAACTATGTGTCATTTTTAAACCATTAATTCATAGTAATACTTTTTAAAGATTTAACTTAAATGCATTTAACTTATTTTACTTAAATTGATTTGCATTACTGAGTCTAAGCTCATTTCTGAGGAAAGCCATATGCTAAGTGCAAGCATATTTCATTGGTCTTTCTAAGGTCATTACAGTTTTTGAGTCCAGAATGACGGTTCACAATGGGCTGGTGAGAGTTCAAACACACATTGTGTTTAAAACAGGAAAGTCAGGATCTGGAAGAGCATCTAGCAGGAACTACAGAAGAGACTTAAAACACTACAATACACTATCAACATTAAATGAAGTTTTACTAGAGCAAATGAGGTTTAGGAGAACGAATAGATGGAAAGAGACAGAAATTCAGGGCCTGAAACAGATACATGTTATAATACCTGTGTCAAAATGTCAAAATAAACTGAAGTTATTTTCTCTAAAGTCATTCAGCATAAGCATGCTAAATACCTCTTACCATATTGGGGTGTTATTCAATTCATTCTAAGGGAATGATCACCCAAGTGATTGTCAGCAAATCCTTCGAACTATAACATGATTTACTTTTCACAGACATGATTGTAGCTTCATGTTGCTATTTAAGGTAACCACAATCACCATTCAGCGTGATTACCTAGAAACACCGATTTCATGGTGTAACATCCCACATCTACCTATTAAGATAAACTATTTTTTGTAGGTTTCTAAATCATTTGCTTTCTGTTGCTTCCCACTTCTTAAGTTGGGTTGGAAGGGAAGGCAGAGGAAAAGGGAAGTAGAAGAAAAAAAATATTATGTGCATACACACAAAAACAAAACAAAAAGAAATATTAAAATAATTCAAATTTGGCTCTTTAAGTATTGATTCATTTAATGAATTCTCCCTATAATTTTTAAGACACATTTACTTGCATTTCTTATTTTATGAGAAGGAAAGGTAGTATTAATTTTCTCCTCTGCCTTAAGTGTTTCCTTTGCAAATGGGAGTGTAGCAAAAACAGAGCTGGAAGTGCAGTAACATGGGACAATTGATTTCTTTTTTTGTTACCTTGTAATTTCTGGTTGTATTCAGTTCTGTCAGACTGGCTCCTCCTCAAAGTACCAGAGTGGTCCCCAGAAACACTGCTCTCAACCACAGTGTCAGTCTTCCGTCTCTCCAGCATATACATCCTGGGCCTCAAGAAGGTCAGGTTCTTTCTCTTGGTGCCCATGTTTTCTTTCCCAGTGGCACCTTTGGGCTCCATCTGGGGCAAAGACAACCTTCGGGGGTTTGCAGGCAACAGTGCTAAGGTGCTTCAGGGTGAGGGTGAAAGCCACTGGAGTGAGGAGTTTAACTGCCCCCTTCTAACTAAACAGCTTCGCTCCAGGGTTACCTGGCTGTGACTGCCACCTCTACGGAGTCCCAGAGCTCCACCCCTATGAGGTCATTCTATTTTATGCCTAGAATCCTTCTGGGGAAGCTGCCACCTGTTACCTGAGAGACTTGCAGCACAGAGCTAGGCAAAGCAGGGACTGTGCTGTCACATGCTACTGAAGCAAACAAAAATCCTATTGTGTGGGGCAAGGCCTGGGGGTTGATGTGGGGAAGAAAAGTGAGCAAGGTGAGTCCAGGAGGAAGGGAAAGTAAGCATTAGCATAACCTGCGGCTTTTGGGTTTAATGTGTGCCTATGGGTGTGTACAGGTGCGCTTGGGACACTGTGTTGTGCTTTGCTGCCTGGAGGAAGACAGGATCCTGGGTAGCCTCTGATGAGGATCATTCACCTGCAACCCAGGGAGTCTGGGCTGTGAGAATTTGCATTAGCATGACAACAGAACAGATTGTTTTTAATTTTGACTGTTAAGTACTCAAAGTAATGCTTCTGCTTTTAAAAATCAAACATCCAGAGGTTATTTATTAAAAACATACTTGCCAAACCCTGATCCAAATTCCTGAGCAAAAAAAAGGATTCACGTTTGAGAGTGATCTGGTAGAAGTCATAAGAAGCAGAGGGGAATGCCCACAGAAGCCTAGAACCTTCTCAGTTTCTTATTTTCCACATTCTACTCTTGAATTAAATCAATTCCTTGGTGTTTTAAACCCTATTCTATGTCTTGGTCTCTAGGAAAACAAGTGCAGAGTCAGGTTTGATTTTTTTAATCTGTTCCATAGATGGACTTCCAGGACAGGGCAGTCTGTTTGGGGAAAACAAGAGAGGGAAAAATGTTTGACCTGAGGAGGAATGCAGAAAGCAGAAAAAAATGGTAGCAAGCATTGAGAGCAAGAAAGGCAAATGGTGAGAGGCCTTGCATAAATTTTTTTGAGGTTGTTTTTTCTTGTATTTACTGAGATCTCTCAAGGGGGAACCTCTCCGAAGCTCTGGGAATGTGCTGAGAGTTTTGTATTCCCTCATTAAGGAAAAGAGACCCTAACTCAGAAAATATATTCTTTTCTATTGTAAAGGGACCACCAAAATACAGCCTTGTGCTGCCCATTCTGAATCTTGCCTGACTTCTGTTAGACAAGATTTATAGATAAGAAAAAGAGATAAAAAAAATTGGAAAACGGAAAAACTCAGAATGTGTGGGCTGAATGCAATTTGCATAATTATCTTAAAAGATAAATGACAAATCTCCACTCACCATAGAGACATCTATATATAGCTTGGTATATTGAATGCCTTATATTTAATATAATTGACAGTCTTTTAAAAATAAATGCTCCCAAATATATTTAATAAATATTTTTAAAGGCATATTCGCCTCTAAGATATAAAATGAACTTTTGAAATTTATGTAAAAAAGTGTCTCAAGCTAGGTCCTCAAGCACATACCTGTAATTCCAACAGCTTGGGAGGCTGAGGCAGGAAGATTATGAAATCAAAGCCAGGTTCACCAACTTAGTGAGATCCTGTCTCAAAATGAAGAATTTTTTTTAAAAAGGGCTGGAGATGTGGCTCAGTGGTAAAGTGCCCCTAGTTTCAATCTCCAGGACCAATCCAAACCAAATTAAACAACAAAAAAAGTGTCTCAATTATTTTCTAATCTAGCATGTATATCGCATGTATGTATTACACATGTGTATATATCTGTGTGTGTGTGCATTACTCCTAATAACTACCACAATTAAACTACTTAGACATAGTACCATAGCAAAATTGTGCAAATAAAAACTGCAGAAATTAAGAGGTTTAGGGATACAACATTCAGAAATTTTCTCAGAGGCTCTTAAAACCCAGATAGAAATCTAATACAACCAGATAGATACCACTTGCATGGTTTATACATGACCAATGTTTAAGAAATACACAAATACTATTAAAAAAATGCCCCTTTATCTTGAAAAAGACCTGGCATTTGCTTGAGGACGTTTATCTCAGTAAGGTTGCTGTGTGTGAGTAGTTGTGAAATGGTGGAAGACGTATCTTTTGAAATCAGAAACAGCAGCAGATGTGGATGGGTGTGGCTCCTAACACAGGCAGAGACCTAGGCCACTGGAAACATTTAAAGTGTACATGTGTGAGGTTTGTGTATTCCTGTGCCAGCAGGTTATCCAGATACATTTTTCTACATTGACCTACAGTTGTAAATGAACAAATTCACAAACAAACAAATGTGAAATTGTGTGATGCTCAAATGGTTCCCTAATACAGCAATCTTTCTGGAAAAAAAAAATTTCTCTTTTTAAAACAATCATCATAGCAGAAATTATTCTAGTAGCTTTATTATGTTTTTTAAAATTTCAACAATTGTAAAGAGACTTAGCATAGCTACTGGGAATTCAATGGTCAATACATATTTTTTTATTCATAATAATTTTCATGTAAACTTAAAATGAATACATAAGTTCTTTTAAAACTGCCTTTTTTTTTCAGCCAATGAATGGGAAAGACACTGTTGATTGTTCACTCAATCTTTATTCCTACTACCCCCTACCTCCTCGTCTTCATGTGCCAGGAGAAACCTTACTGTCCAAGGCAGCATTTGAATTGTCCAATCAATTCTAATTTTGTTTCTTCTTTTTCTGTTCTCTCTTGCAGCAAAGAGTGATCATATAACCCCACTCCTGGTAAATGGGACCTCAATATAATCTTCTAGAACGAGGGGCAGCATATCGATTCTAGGAAAGAGTTTGCTTCTCTAATAAAAGTGGTGGCCTAGCTGGCTTCAACATTCCCCCTTTCAGAATTGATCATAGGCACAATACATGAAGCAGTAACAGCCATCCTATGAGAAAAGACTAAGAGATCCATGAACTCTTATTGAATTACTTTACCAAAGTCAGTAGTCATCTACATTTATACTTCTTATTATTAGGGTAAAATAAACTTCCCTTTCCTAAGCCATCATTGGATTTCCTGTTTGAACATATTTCTAATGGATTTAGTAGACAGTGTGCAGGATACATAAAGATTCATAGTTCTCTTGCTTATCTTCTTGACATTTCTTAAGCCAGTGTGTTCAGAGTCTCCCACTTAAAATATGATTTAGTTTTGCTGGAAATGAAAGCAGCCTGGTTAGATTTCGAGTGGGCATCTTGCTAGAGCATCAGCAAGGCAAAAGGAACAAGGGTTCTAATCTATCTAGGCTTTATGTTTTTTGGAAAAGGTATAAAAAACTTTTAATACAAGCTTATGTTACTTTATTAAATATCGACACCAAGATGTTTAAATGTATTTTATTTGGACTAAGGAACAAGCAGTTCCTCATCTAGAAAAAGCAATGGGCAGGGAATCTAAGATTCAGTTTTAGTCTCAGCTAAGACATAAATCAGCTTCATGACATTACAACTGACAATATCTCTCTAGTCCTAATTTCTTCATTGTAAAATGTAAGGGAGAAGTAGTCATTAGTGCAATTCACCCAATATTTTTGGCTCTTCCTTTAGGCATATGGGAATATTGCTCTGCCTTTCAGTCTATCCCTGCCCATGTAACTTCATTTGGTTAAAGAAATTGATCGAAAATGGTATATGTCATTTCTGGTAAAGTGTTAAGAACCCAGTGTGTTTCTTTTCTTCATCTATGGGAATGAGCAAGATTCCAGGCAGCAGCTGCCTTGTCAAGATGTTTCTTAGAATGTACATGACTCAAAGCTCCTGGCCACTCCATAATGTTGTATAGTTTGAGCATGAAAGAATTCTTTGTTGCTTTGAGCTACTGATATTTAGAGATTTTTTGTTACTGCAGCATAATTTAGACTATACTCAGAATGCAGGATATATAGGTTAAGTGATGCATAAATACACACATCATTTTTAGGTCTAATGTTATGTGATTTCAGGATTTAAAACCCAGGTATATTAGTTTGTATAACTCCTAATTCCAAAACAGAAATAGCATCAGTCAGGTTAAGCCGACGCAGATCTAGGAAAGAGATTCAGGATGCCAGCAATTGGAAGATGCAAGACACAATTGGGATAATAAATAGGCTTTATCCAGAGGTGGTTTTAGCCCCTAGACAGCCCCCAACCAGACCCCAGCTCCGGCTTCAGCCCCCAGCCAGTTCCATTTTGCCCCTACCCCCAAACCATTTTCATAGGGCTTTTATATACCCAGGCCAGACAAAAAGGTTACTTTAGTGGGCACATGCTCACAAGTAAATGTTTATGACCTTGAATTCATATTCTGAATCAGGGTGTTCATGACCTTAACTACACACTGAACAGTCCACTGCAAGTCTTGTTGAGGGAGCCTAACTATAGCCATTTTGGACCTGCCTTACAATCCACCCTTTTAGGATTCCTTGACATACAATCTACACGTCTGAAGTCTTATGCAAAGAGCCCTTATGCAAAGAGGAGGGCAGAGCTCTGTATCCATGGGCCACAACAATATATGTTGTAGTCACATATAATCAGAAAACAAGCCCCATCATCTAGGATTACTAAAAACCATTACCAGTTTCATCCCATACTGAGGTAGCAATGAAAGTTTCCTAATCATATCTATCTGTCCAGGGACATAGTATGGATTTGCCAGGCTAATCCAGGGGCAGAACTCTCAGGCATCTTTGTGCCTAACCAGCAGACAGAGGTGTTTGCCACCCCGACATAGGTATGTGCCCAGCCCATGACAGTGTTAGTGAGAACACACCTAGAGTCAAAAGGACAAAGCAGTTACAGGTACCAGTACAGGTAAATCACATCCCTCTGGGAGAATGGATGCCAACTTTGAGTCCCTGGAAAGCAGAGTAGCTGCCTGTGGTGTCTTCCCTGAGTGGTGATAACACATGGCACAGCTTGGTCCTGAACTTTGGCAAGTTCAATGAGCACTAGCACCAGAGAACTTATAAATGGCCAAAGAGAAATGACAACTGTGCCTATCTGCAGAACCTGGCCAAGTAGGGGGAATGGGATTCACTGGCCACCCAGGGTGTCACAAGAAGATCACACTTAAACCTTTTCCCCATGGGGCTAACAGCGGTACCTAAGGAAGGTTGGGGGTTAGGTGTCCACATTGTTTAGGGCCATGTCTAATCCACAGTTTTTCCCCTATTCAATCCAGTGGGAGCAGGCAAAAGAACATTCCCTCGCTTCCCAAATCCCAGCTTAAGTACAACAACCTTTATTGCCACCTGGACCTGTATTGGTGCTGCTGTATGATGAAGCAAAGCCTCCACAGAAGCTGGTTCCTATGGTTGTGGATGCTAATTCAGAGCTCTCACAACTGCCCACAGATGCTGTGCCCACACCTTCATAGAAGATAGGTTGCCTGTAATCCTAGGTCCTTGCTTAGCAGGCCATTATATCTCTCTATCTTGCCTGAAGCCTGTGGGTGGTATGAGATGCACAGCTTCTGTTGAATCTGTAACTGAGTTGCCTTCATTTCACATTCTGACCTGTGAAATGGGTACTTCGATCCCTCTCTGTTGGAGTGGATTGGCCATACAAGGTTGTCAACACTGTCAGCAAATTGTAGTACGTTGATTTGCTTGGCCACTGGGCCAGGCAAACAACAAGCCTGTAGTTATATCCACTGCCATCAAGGCAAACTTGGCTCCATCTGACCTTGGTAAAGGACTAATGTAGTCAACCTGTCATCATGTCAAGGGATGTACCCATGCATTACCTGGCCATCCGTGGCTCCAAGTCATCAGGGCTGTGGATACTTCTAAGCACAAACCACACATAGCTGGTCTCCCAGAGCATTTCACATTAAAGGCATACCCCCCATTGTTTGACTACATTCCATATAGTTTTCACACCTGCATTCTGTAGGCAGCGGTGCAACCAGGCTGCCAGGTCAGTGGGAGGTGCCTACCCACATCCTAGTCAAAGCATCTGCTTCATCATTCCCTGGGATAATCCCAGGGACATGACCAGTAACATGCCCTATAGTCACTTGTTCCTGGTGGCTTAGCTCCCAGAGCTCTTGCCACAGAACTTCCCCCCAGTACTCAGTACAACTGTCACTATGGGAGATACTTCATTTGCTATCAACATTTAGCTCAACTCACTGGTTATTTTGTCTTGTACTGGTATCAAATCAGAAAGTCTCTGGCTCCACAGCCACTTCCATCCACACAGGCAGTTGTCCGTGTGATTGCGTCATCAGTGTATCAAACAAAGTATGGCACCTTACCTCCAAGGTATGGACTTATTTCTGGTTTACCTATATAGGTAACAGACTCTAGCACCTCCTGAAGTCTCTTGACTCTGTTGGCTCATAGTATACCTGGGTTTTTTCTTGGACTCTACTGGCTCTTAACACATCTGGGCTCTCTTGGTCCCTGCTGGCTCCTGGCATACCACTTGGCCCCTGGGAGCTCCTAACACATCTAAGTCACAAGGTTGTGCAGGATCAATATCTTGTAGCACATGGAGTGTCTTGTCCTGTTGGCTCTCACCATCCTTAAATCTCACAGGCATAACAACAAAGCAGCCAGGGGTTCTCTTGGCCTCTGTCTAAATTGTTTTCTCAAGTTCACCAACTCCTCTTGACAGGTGAAATGTGGTTACCGGGGCCAGCTCTGTGGGTGGCTGCCCATTAGCTGCTGCTGTTTCATTTTCTGCATTACCACTGCCTGGGCTTGCAGTTGTTAATCTCCTCCTCCTCACGACTCCATCAGCATAGGGGAGACCAAGGGATATTTTCAAGGTATGGAGATCCTCCTCCAGCTCTGACTTCCAAGGCCTCCTCTCTACCTCGTAACTCCCTCATCTTTCATAAAGCTGCGTTGGTTTCTGCTCTCAGAGCTGTACGGAACACCCATCCCATGTCCCAGCGGCCATGTATGAGGCTCCTCGGTCATTTTTCCATCTCATCTGCATGGCCATTCCCATCTTTGTCCTTGGCTACAGGCTGGTGCTTGGGCTTGGCTGCCAGTTCATTCTGCTCTGCCAGGTTCATGTTCATCACAGGGCATTCAAAAGCCTTCTCTATGTTCATAGGGAACCCATCTACTGTACCTCTACTCTACACAGAAGTCCATGTTAATAGGATCTTGGCAACAGTGCTACATGTTGCTTGGTGTCCACGGGGTTCCTCCCAACTGCTGGGGTTGATGCATCTCTCACCTGAAGAATATCCTGCCAACTACACCAATCATCAGGGAGGAGGCACAGACCCAGGAAACAAATTCAGGATCTTAGCTGTCAGAAGAAGATGCAAAACACAGTTGGGATAGTAGACATGCTTTATTCGGAGGTGGCAATAGGCCATAACCAGTCCCCTGGTCCAGGTTCAGCCCCAGCCAATTCCATGTAATTCCAGTCAGTTCCAAATTTTACCCCCTGAGTCCTTTCCATACCCACGCCAGACAAAGAAGGCATACTGCCAACAGGTTACATCAGTGAGTACATGCTCACAAGAAAATGTTCATGACCTTGAGTACATATGATAAATCAAGGTGTTCATGACCTTGACTACATACTGAAAACATAGTCTGCTGGAAGTCTTGATGAGGGAGCCTAACTCGAGCCATTTGGGGCCTGCTCAACAGAATCTTTTGAATAAATTGGGAATAAATTAGATTAGAGGAGGGAAAGAGAAAGTTAGGAAATTATTATAAAAATTTAGGCAAGAAAACTTGGGTTAGAGTAGTGAGGGAAATAATGATGAAAAGTTGATGAATTCAAAGTACATTATTATAAAAGTTGAGCTGATAGAATTTATAACTGATTTGATTTTGAGGTAGATGAGGAATTCCGGGTTTTAAGACTGAATAACTAGGAGCATATTAGTGTCATATGCTAATACAAAAAGAAAGAAAGACAAGAGAAAGGTAAGTTTGGAGGAATTGTCAAGAATTCTATTTAAGATACAGTAAGGTTAAGATGCATGTAAGATATGCAAGGGATATGTCAGGAAAGTTTGGGATGAATAAATTTATAGTCACTTATAGATTTTAGATTTTAAAAATTAGGGGTCATTAGAATGTACATATATTTAAAGCCATGGATTGAGGAGAACATTTAGGGAGAAATATAACTAGAAGAGAAGGACCAAAATCAAGTCCAAAAGGTCTGTAATTTAGATGGGTTTAAAAGAAAACCCAGCAAAGAAAATAGAGAGAAAAAAAAAAAAACTATTGAGTTAGATGAAAAACAATAGAATATGGCTTCAAAGAAGCTTAAAGTTAAGTTTTTTAGAAATGAAGAGGTAGTAGGTCTGTCAATGACCAAATAAAATGGAAATAAACATCATTCTTTTAATTTGATCATCTAAAATCTTATCAAAAGGAATGTAATAGAGGGGTAGACAGAGGAGCCAGAATGGAAGGGATTCCAATAAAGAAGACAAGAAAGTTAATCCATTAATGATACTTCTAAGAAATGTGAAATAACTTACTATTATTGAGCAGTTAGTATATGTAAAAAACAAACAAACAAACAACAACAACAACAAACAATGCTTTTGTGTAGGTAAACTAGTGAGGAAGGTAGAATGATTCCATATTCTTTTTAGTTGTACAAATAGGTTTTTGCGAAGTAATGTTTCCTAAATTACACAGCCAGTAAATAATGGAGTAAGGATTCCAGTTCAGGCTGTCTTGCAGGAAAGCCTCAGATATATGTCAAGTACCCAGCAAACTTCCTAATGGTTAGCAAATTCACAACAAATGTTCCTTTTCTAATTTCACTCAAGGCATCTGTGAATCCTCCCCATCACCTTCTTATATTCTTTGAGATTAGCCCAAAGAATCTGAAATTTTATCAATCGTCTCAAGTGATTTTTTATTCATTGAAAATTCCCGTGACACTCTCCTTGTCTCTGGTGTCTCCCCAATTCATCTTGCCCAATGCCTCCTGAGTTTCAGACCATGTCATTCCTCAGATTTAAAAAGCTTGATGGAGTATTTCCCACTGCATGTGGAAGGAAACCTGATATTCTATAGGCATCAATCAGTGTTTCCAGTTAATTTCCAATTGTTGTACTAGTTATTGATTGCTAGAAAAACAAATTATATCCCAAACACATGAAACAATAATTAGCTTGAAACAATAATTATCTTGCTATCAGCACTCACAGCTTCTGTGGGTCAGGAATGTGGTAAAGGCTCAGTCAGTTAAGCAGCTCTAACTCTATTCTTTCTTGGAGCTGAAATAGTAAGTAGCTGGAACAGCTATGGGTTGACCCGGGAGCTTCTTCATCAACGCAGAGTCTCTCTCCCTTCAGTCTCTCCCTGGGACCTAGTTTGAGCTTCTTTCACAGGATAGACACTTGAAGGAAGTCAGACACTTATATGGTGGCTCAGGGGTCAAAAGGGAGCTTCTCATGAGAACCATGTAGGAACAGAGCCATCTTTTATAACTCTCCCTAAGTCACGTGGTGTCACTTCTATCATGGTCTCAAAATCACACAGAATCAAGAGGAGGGAACATGGGCTCTACCTGTTCATGGAAAGGAGTATAAAATTCACATTATAAAATCTTATGGAATGAGAGAAAATTGTTGTGGCTAGCTTTGGAAAATGCAGTCTGGCTCACACACCCATTACATCTTGTGTCTTTTATTCTCTTATGATTGACTCTGTTCAAGTTGTTTCTTTTACATCACCTTCACCATCCTGGCGGAATCCAGTACATCCTTCAATATCCAGTTTAAATATACCTTTCTCTGAAACAGTTCTCTCCTGTCCTCTGAGGAAAACTACTTCCTCCCCCTCTGAAACCACTTTTCAGCATATTTCTTTCATAGCAGAGGAAGCTCTATGACTCCTTTTAGACTAAAAAAAAATCTTAAAGTTACATGTCTTGGGTCCCCTCTTGTCTAGCAATATGACAGTAAATGTTTATTGTTTAAGATAAGGCATAGCAGCTTAAGATGCTGTGCATCCTATCAATTTATGGAGAGAAGCTTATCTGAAAGCTGCTGATTTCCCCACCCCCTCTATATTGGTACTCTCTTTCCTGGAAAGGGAGACTATAGATCTGAAAACAAAGGAGAAAATCAGAGAATATCATTTCCCCAAAGATGAGGTCATTAATGCATTTGTGAGATGATCATAAAGCCAGGTTTGAGAGCTCCCTTTTCAACTATAAATTGTTCATAGTGGCCCTGCTATCTTGTAGCTGTATTTTTATATCCACGGATGTGCTTCCTGAAAGCAACAATTTCTGTTAATGCACTGACCAAGCAGCAGCATAATAACCCTGTCAGCAAACAATGGATGGGAGCGGAGGAAAAGAAGAAGGTAAACCCTCTAATGTTTTTATCCTCTTGACTGAAGTAATTTTAGCAATGACATATGATCCTAGTTGGGCCTTTGTCTCAGCTGTAATGAATCATCCATTACAAGATTTTCAAGGTTGTTGGGGGAAAATTTATCTTGGGAAGAGGAAACAACTTTGCAAGTGCATGGAATGGCCTAGCTATGAGCAAAATCAGCCACATAAGCAAGAAAAAGTGCCATTGGAATCTTTGAAAACTGCCTTTTTAATAATACCAGGGTCTAAGTTGGATCATTGGATTCGATTTCCCATTGTATATGATCGTCTAGAGTTCGTTTAACAGTTACTCAGCACAACAGCAACCTGGGCCAAAATAGTTCATGCTGGAAATGAACTATCCTCATTTTTCCAAGAAGAATTTAGAAGTTTTTGTTTGTTTGTTTGTTTGTTTGCTCTCTCTCCAATTTCTTGCCATCTCTATACCCCCAAATTTGCACCATATTGATATTATCTAATTTCTAAGTATGACATAGAGGTATAGGTAGTTTGAATTTTGCCAGTTTCCAGTTATTTATTTATTACAGATATGAATATTTAGAGACACTTATTAAAGAAGAAAATCTTCATATTGTGGTTGAATATTTAAATGTGCCTCTCATACTGCCATATTTTGTATGCAAGATTATGTGCTGTGAAGTCAGTCATAAGATATGTCCATCAAATGATCCCAGAGACTCAAAGTTAAGACAAATGACCCTTCATTTTTCCACTCTCCTTTTTCTTTTCCATTTCACTTAATTTTCATTTGTGCAGAAACCAGTTTGTTGGGAGAACTCTGTATATTGACTCCAAGTCGATGGTTGGCTTTCTTAGCTCGGAGGTGAAAACCAGTAGTTACAGATGAGTGGGCAGAGAAAGCATATTTTTTAATAAGTGAAGCAAGGACTCATGTAAATCACGTAGGCTAAGAAACTTTTTTTTCATGGTTTGAGCCACTTTGGAAAACATATTGTCTACTGAACTAATCATAGACCTTAACTTCATTAATTCTGAGATTTCCCTATGCGTCATCCAATTTCCCTGTTGGTGTCGGATAAACCTCTTAGTGTCTATGACTCAGTTTCTTCACCTTTCAAGGCTGAGCTTCAGATTGATCTCAGCATTTCGTAGAGCTGTATTGCTACTCCTTTAGAGAGCATTATTAAATTCAAAATTATGGTATCCATGGCAACCATAACTAGGTCAGCGTGCACTTAGAGGAACAACATCCGAGAATCTGTATCGTTTTCCAACCATCCTGTGTCTGTAAAACCTTGTTAGGCTGCTGAAAGTAGCTTTGCAAGAAAATATCCTAGTAGCATCTAGAAGAGTTATTTTCTTATTCATTTGTGATCCACACACATAAAATTTTATGCAAATTAGGTGTTGTATATGTGATTTTTTTTTTTACTTCACGCAACCAACATGAATATTTGAATAATACTTTTTCGTAGTAAGGCTTTAATTATTTCTTTGAAAATATTATGATTACTGTACAATACAATTAACGCCTGAAGAATTCTATAAAAAGAATTGGAGTGGCACATCTTTCCTCTTGGTCATAGTTAATTTTTTCCCTCCAGAGCTAGTGTTTTCTTATTGAACCGAGAGATAGTCATAGTTCCCTCCCACTCACCACTCAAATATTTTTATGCAATAGTATGTTACATGATCTGATTGATTTTAATAAAAATCAATTACATTTTTATATAATTTCACATATTAAAAAAACTTTGGACAGATATAAATATGATCAGTGGAACTAGAGGGAAGATGAGGGACATTTTCCCTTTTTACTTAAAACACTTCTGTGTTTGATGTTTTTAAATAACCTAGCAGTTACTAAGTTGTTTATATCAACAAATTCTCTTTCAAGTCATAGAGTTTAAATATTATCTTGTCTTCAAATCTACATGTAGAACAACAGCATTAAAAGAGGCTTATTAAGCATCTATTTTGTGCATGACATTTGCATATTCTGAGGGCTGAATGATCAATTTTGTGGGATAAATATTATTATCCCTGTTCCATAGATTGAGAACTGACATGGAAAAAAATAACCTCAGCAGAAATAAGCCCAGGTATATCAGGCTCCAAAATCTGCATCCCTTCTATTAGAAACCATTTTCTTCATTATGGTGGCAATTTATACCTTGCCTTCCTGTAGTCTCTGAGTGGTTGATTCCAAAAGAAAATAGTGCCTGATTATGAGAACAAGTGACTGTTAAACTAGATTTTCTAGTTTTAACCTACATAATTAGTGTCACAGGAATCTGAGATTCAAAATTTAAGTACTTATAAATGATCATCCAGTTGGTTAGTTGCCAACCTAGAACTAGAAAATGAGTCTACTGCTGCCTAAAATATTCTTTCCCCATTGCTACAACACATTGTTAATCCAGAAAGTAATTTCTCATTTATTTCACAGTTGTAACCTGTGACATAATTTTGAGTGGATTCTTCAAAGCAAACAGCTCATTTAGGGTGTTTTTTTTTCTTTTTTGAACAACCATTTTTTAAAAAAATTTGTAGCAAGAGGTAATCACAGAACATTCAGGGAGAAAATAAAAACAAATGTGGCATTTGGTTTCAAATATGCTAATTATTTTAATATCTCCTAGTATAAATAAAACATAAAGGAAAGGTACACACCATTCTGGGGTGGACTTGTAAGGCTCTGAAAATCCAGAATTGTAAAGTAATGCTGTTTCTTCTTCCTCCTTCTTTCCTTCCTTTCTACCTTTAAAATAAAAGTAGGTTGAGAAAATAGTAAATTTTGAAACATGTAATAAGAGAGTTATGTAATACTATAAAAGGCAAAAGAAGAGAAACAGCTTGGATACTCTGAACTGAGACTATTTCCACCTCAAAAGGAGTTTATGCAGGGAAATTGCATAAGCAGACTGTTAATGGGGAGCTATTTGCAGGGGGGTGGGCACTGAGATTGAACCCAGGAGTACCTAACCACTGAGTTACATCCCCAGCCCTTTTTATATTTTATTTTGAGACAGAATCTCACTGAGTTGTTTAAAGCCTCACTAACTTGCTGAGTCCAGTCTTGAACTTGTGATCCTTCTATCTCAGCTTCCCAAACTGCTGGGATTACAGGAGTGTGCCATCACATCTAGCAATGAGGTACTCATTAATTAAGTCCTGGGCAGACAATGAAATAGCAGCTTCAACCTATTACCAAGGAAAGAAGCTGGATCTAAACAAAAGGAATCTAGACCCCTCAGTGACCAAAGATTATGAGAGAAACATTTAGTATGTAATTATAGTGAGATATATGATTGTGTGAGTGTCTGGGAGCAGAGGAGGAGTGTGTGAATACTCAAAGGGGACAGAAAGATGGGTGTAATAATGTGTGTGATGATCTATAAAGTGTCACCAGAAAGCCATATGTGATTGTTACCTTATGACATGGTGAATTAACCGACATGTATCTATGAATTTGAATCTTGGCACTTTTAATGAAACACATTTTGATTTTAGTTTCAAGGAATTATTTGTTCTAAAAAAAAATAATTTGTTCTGAAGGTAAATCAAAATGAAAAGAGAAGACACTAAGTCAACTTATCCTGTGCCCAATATTTACTGGCTTCACTGGGAGTCTGGCTTCACTGGGAGTTGCCAAAATGACTTCAACTAGCAACGATGTGGCAGAATAATCTGTATTTATACTGATGTTGGTGACATTTGGCAAGTGCATAACCTTAGTGACATTCATCATGTCTTTTTTTTCAAAGATGTGTACTTTTTAAAAATCAAATTGGATCCAGAGCATAACAAGGTTTTGCTTTTTATTATTTCCCATAAACTAAGTCTTATATGAGGGTTCGAAAACCTCGTGTTGTCCTGAAAAGTGAGTAATGGAAACATGCAGTTTACTAATATTATACCTAGTTTCTTACCTCATTATTTTCTACCGTCCTTCATGCATCAGAAAGCAAAGACAACCAAAGAGCCTGTCTGTAGCAGATTGATTCCATGTTTCTTCCATTGATAATCATCTATTCTCATAAAAATATAACAAAGTGATAATAAAGAAGGGGCCAGTAATCTCTTGCATACTGTTTAAGTGGTTCCCAGACTTATTCAGGTACAGTCCAAGGTGATTTAAAATAGTCATGCTAAATTTTCTTTCTAGGTCTCTGTAGCCTATCCCCATAAAAAGCCTGAAGTTTTCCTCCTCAAAATGACATTCTCCCTGTAATGTTTTCTATAAGTGATTTAATAATAATATTTTATATTTGTCTACTATTTTATGCTAAAGTTAATATCTTGATTGGAATTTTTGGTGTTTCTCAATAATAAACCACCAATTTATCGAATATTGCTTGGGGTAAATTTGCTTCTGTCACTATCTGATTTCACTCATTATATATTAAGTTTTCAGAGTTTCATTTTAGACAATGTTATTAAGCAGCTTTACATTACTTGATAACAAAATACCTGAAGTAACTACAATTTATATTATAACAAAATACCTGATATAACAAAAATTGACTTATAAACAGAAAATTTTTATTTTGGCTCATGTTTTTAGAACTTCTCTGTCTATAATCAGGAAGACCTATTGCTTTTAGGCCTCTACTAAGGATGCCAGATGGCAACCATAGAGAGCCCATGGTGGAATGAACCACTTACCTCATGATTATGAAGCAAAAAAGGAAGAGGAAGAGACAATAATTCCTTCCAAGGGCAAGTCCCCAATGACCTGAGAACCTCTCACTAGCCGTGCCACCTAAAGATTTCATCATCCCCAACAGCACCACCCTGGGGAACCAAGCCTTCAACACAAGGATCTTTGGGGGGACAGTCAACAAACTGTAGCAGACAGTAGGTAATCTCTGATTTCGGGGGACTTTGTACATCTTCTATTCATCAGCCTTAGCCTTGGGAATAAATGATACAGTTTAAGCATACAAGTTAAATGTTATAAAATCATGACTGTGCACAATGAGCTGAT
This sequence comes from Ictidomys tridecemlineatus, assembly GCF_052094955.1. Classification (NCBI taxonomy): domain Eukaryota; kingdom Metazoa; phylum Chordata; class Mammalia; order Rodentia; family Sciuridae; genus Ictidomys; species Ictidomys tridecemlineatus. Next base: position 97,938,224 of record NC_135485.1, read on the forward strand.
TTATCAAGGCAGATTGATGGATAGATGTACCTGTTAGGTACAAGAACTTTCTCTGGCCAGGCTGCAAAACTCAGACTTAAGCAGTCCATGAGAAGGAAGAAGGAAGGAGAAATCATTTACCCAATCGTACCTGTCTCCTGAATCAATTGTCTTTTTGTTTCTGGGTGTTATAACCTTCAGGGGTCACTAAAACGTATCTCAGATTAGGCCACATCTCTCCAAATTTATTGCTAACAACCTGAATTTAGACACTGTCACCTTTGTCCTGGGTTATTATACTAACCTGCCAATTATTGTTCTTGCTTCTACTCTGAGCTCTCATAATTAATTCTTCCCAGAATTAATACAATGATCTGTCGAAAATGTAAGTTAAACACTATCAATCCTCTGCTGAAAACTCAATCCTATTTGATCTTCAACTGTAACTAATGTCTACTCTCTTTCTAGATTTTTTTCAATCTGATGCACGTTGGTATAAAATTTATTTTTATTTATCTTGTGCAGAACTTGTGCCCCCTGAATTTGAAGATCCATGTTTTCCATCAATTATGCAAAAATTTCCAACATTATATCTTTGAATATTGATTCAAATATTGTGGAAATTTTGATTCTTCCCTCTATTTTCTCTTTCTCTACCACGAAAAATGTCAAATCTTAACGTATCACTCATCTTAATTTCTGTATATTTGGGTGGTATTATAGCTAATTTCTTTGACCCTGGTTTCCAGTTCACAAATTTTTTTTTCTCAGACATATCTAATTTGCTATTAAATGTACCATTGGATTTTTAGTGGCTATTTTACTTCTAAAAAATAATTTTGAGTCTCTTAAAATCTGCTAGTCTTTATTAAAAAATAGTGTCATATTCTTGTCTCATGTTTTGAATTTTTTTTAGCTGTAATAATTTTATTTATTTTTTACCATTTCAGCTTTTTTCTACCATCAGAAATTCTTAAGTCCTTATAACATCTGATGACACTCTAGTGGTTTATTCCCTTTTATGTTTTGTACAACATGTATATTTTAGATTCTACAATTATTTTTAGAGAGAAATGTAGAAAATATTGGATAAATCTGTGTCTTTTTGTTACTTTGAACCTCTCCAAACGTATCACAATTTGGAAGTGCTTTTTTATGTTAATATCCTAGATTGAAGATTAGCAAACCTCACATGTGTTATCAATTTCAATTTCTAAGCCTTCAAATGCATGCAAGAGCAGGCCAGTGCCTATAAATTCACGTGAGAAAATGTTTTCTCTTCACTTAGAGTCCAGATCCATTCATTAATTCATTCATTGAGCCTTTAATAAATTTCTGCTATCTGCTCTCACTGTGCTAAGGACAAGGGATATAGCAGTGAATTGAATAGGAAAAATTCTGCTACTCCTATAAAACCTATATTTTGGATGGGTGGGGAGATTTTCTAACTCCCTAATAGGAATCTGTTTCAACTCCCTGACTTCATTGTGTCTGTGACCTCATTTCCTACCCTTATGGTTATTGCAACCCAAGATCAGCAATACGCTCCCCTTCACCACCTGTCAATTTCCAATTTCCTGTGTCCTCTTCGTTTTTGGCAAATGGAGATTTGACTTACTTTATTGTAACCTTATAACAGCTTTACATTTAAAAGTGAATATGTAATATTTTATTCATCATTTCTGTGTATTTGGTGTCAGAGAGTGGTATGCAATCGAACATAGTGCAAAATATAGAAGTCCTCAAATTACTAATGCTCCGGACAAAAGTCTCCTTTCTTTTCCTCAAACACATCAAATTACTTACGCCACAAATGGAAACTTACCTCCACTCTCTTTGGAATCCCCCTTCTTAGGTTTTCAATTTGAGATTTTTTTCCCCCTCTTTCAGGCAGTACTCAAATGCCTCAGCATAGAAACTCTCCCAGACTACCTTGAGCACAGTACCTTATTCATTAATTTCCTCATTTTATTTTACTTATATTATTGCTATTTGATGAGGGGAAGGGCTCTTTGCCAGAATCTCAATATCTGGAAGACAGTAACCATAGATTTATATGCACATTTTGGTAAAGACTTGTGTTTATTGTGCACAAAGTTCAGACTTTATTTCACAACATCTAAGCTTTGGGGATGTTCTGAGGTGACAGTGTATCATCAAAAGTAGAGCTAGTGAATTAACCAGCTTGTAAATATCTTTTTGTTATGATTTATAGAAAAGATGCATCTTGGACATGAAATTGCTATACCTCTGGGCAGTGTGTACCAGGATGTGTTCATTAAGCTGGTAGCAGAGGGGCAGAAGGAAGTACACAGGGAAAGACGGGCACAAGTGTTCAAGGATTTATATTTTGATGTGAGCTAATGATGTGTGTCCAGTTTCTGACTGTACAATAGAAACACTCTAATTCACTGGGAGCATGCTTTCTTGATAATATTTTATTAGTAGAAATCTGATAATGAACTCTCTTAGAAACATTATTCTTGGTGTGTTGTGTTTCTTTATGTCATATTTTAAATTGAGCATAAGAGAATGCACTATTTTAGTTCTGAATTAAACTAAAATTCACTATTTTAGTTTAATTCTTCCAGAATGTCTATATGGAGGTTTATTGCTGTTTCTGTCTTTGGTAAAATTTCTGTCCTAATAAAGGCAGGATTACAATTTTTTCTAACAAATAGAGTTGGTGTGGTGTATTCTTGGTTGTCAAAAATATGCATGTAGTTTTGGGATTTCAAACTGGTTAATATCCATGTGTGTAGAAAAGCATGATGCACACCACAATCTCAGTCACAAAAAGGGGGCTGTGGTAGGTGTATCCATGGGACCTGGAAGAACCTGTTCAAATAAGCTGCTTGTGCCTGGATGACTTTGTTCTTTTCTTGTGTGTTTTTTGTTTGTTTCCTGTAATACACTTATTATTTTTTAAAGCTATTTTTAAAAATAAAATAAAACATTGTTGCTATTTGAAATTATTGCATTTATTTATTTACTTATCATACCTCTACCCCATTAGATTATGAAGCAAGGATCTACCTTGTTAGTACTGTTACTCTTGGGTAAGGCTGCCACCACTTGCACTCTGTCTTAGCAGAATTAGGTGTCTCCTGATGCAAGAAGTAAACATAATATGATCAATGATGGCTTTTAACCAAGATTTGAATTCAAGATGATAGACACTGCAGTAAATGATATCAGAAAGAAAATTTAAGACAAAATTTTAGAGGTTGGGCATTTCATGGAATAAATTTTCCACCCTCTTCAACAAGTGGAGTCTAGTAAATCTTGTAGTTAGTACCTTTAGTGATGGTCTCTGACATCTAAAAGGCATCATGTCCAGTCATTCATTCTTGGCCTTCTATTGTTTGATACAGATGAAAAAGTTAACTGGATCTCTATCCTAGAATATGTACATCTGCCTCTACTTTATCTATCATACAACAATTGTTTGAAGCACTTACAGATAGGTGAACATACTCAATTTTACATGACTAGTCATATTAAGTGGGACTATTTTTGCCTGCTTCCTAGTAAATGGTCTTTAATAAAATGTGTGTGTGTGTTTATGTTTATGTGTATGTGTGTGTGTGTGTGTGTGCATGCACTCCAACACACATGCAAGAGATGGAATTTGTTGTAAGACTAGTTTGCATTATAAATTAGACCTGTATCTAGTTATTGACAACAATAGACAACCACTAGAAAGTGCCCAAGAGTTTCAGGTGGCATTAATTGTCTTTAAGGTACAACTTTAGTTATTTAAAATGATAGAATAAACAAACAAAATTTGGCACATCCAACTCTACCAGTGAATTTATATAAACCTTAGAAAATTGATGCCATTCTCAGGAGCACATTGATTATATTAAATCCAAATTAATACCTTTATTTTAGTTTATGAGAAGCTTCTCTTAAATATAAATGCTCAGTTACTGAATTCAATTTCATTATTGAAATACAGTTCCTGCTTTTAGAAATTCCCTTCTTTAGAATTTATTCCCCAGAGTACACACTGGGGAATCTGTTTTATCCCATTAATGATGTAGAGAAAAACAATATTTTAACTGTAAACAGAATAAAGAAAAAAACAATCATCAGTCTGGTAATTTATTTCCTCCCCTCAGTGTGTACTTTGAAGACATAGACTCCTCATGTTTTTTTTATGAGAAGGATGAATAAATAAGGTTAAATATTAAATTAAAAATTAATTAAATTTTATTTGATATTCCATCTGATTTGTATTCTGGGTAAAAATCATCATGGTTATTAGGACAATTATAAAAGTTCAAGGTAAAAAGAGTAGAGATGAAAATTTTGCATCCATAAAAATTGGTGGCTCAACTATTTTATTAAAGCATTGTGAAGATTTTATTTTTAACTCCTGTTGATAAACAGTTTTGAAAGCTCTCCTTCTTTTTGTGAGTGTAAAACATTACAAATTAAAGAAAAAGGAAGACATCTCTCCCGGGGCTTCAGGACCCATTAGAACATAGAAGCTTCAAGTTGGCACCAACATATGCAATTCCTCAAGTTGTGTGTGGGTTTTTTTCCAGATAAAAATGCCTGTGTTAACCAAAACATACAACAGACATGTAGGAATCAAACGTGTCTCTGAGGCAAAGGGAACTTTTATTATTTTTTTAATTGGTGGAGAAAAGTTCATCATTTGCAGAGTTCTAGAAGCACATTCTCAGAATATCCATTAATCTTGCTCAGAACTGTCACACACACTAAGTTCAATTTGGATGCTCTGAAGATATTATTAAATTCTTTAGCCATATTAAATTCTTAAAAACACCTGCTTGAGAAAAATCACAACAGTTTTAGCACTTGCCAGATAAAGTTACTGCTGATCTTTTCTATTTAGTGCATTGCCTTCCAAAGAATAAGAAAACTTATCCCATAAACAGATTATTGATTAAAAGAGAATCAAAACATAAATGGCTTTCCAGTGCTCCTTTCTGCTAGATGGCAAAGATGCAGTAGAAATGTATTAACAGCCAATATTTAGGAAATACTGACTATGTTCAGAGCCCTCTAATTGTTGCTCATGGATGATGGTGCTTACTCTTATGGAATTTCAGGATGTAGGTACAGCAACTCTTGTCTTACATTATGTCTTGAAACATAATGTTAGTTAAATTAAGTAATTTGACCTAATTAATTATTCACAATTAGGGACTTCCCTCACTACCCAAGTAGGACTAGCACATAGTAACAACAGTAAATATATTTATTATTAATATGATTTTTTAACAAATAAATTACATCCTTACTGATTCCATTTTTCTCATTGAGAAAGAAGGGAATAACTTAAAAATCGGATCATGTACTTAAACACAGACAAATTTTGAGCCTACTTCTAAGCAATATTATTGGCAAATACTAATCTATAGGTGGCTGCAATAATGGTTCAAAAATAGTCCTTAAATCAATAATAATTCAGTCCAATAAAACATTATAGACATCTCTTAAAGTTCATCCAAAAGTGAACATTTTAAATTCACAATATGTGCTTTAAAAAAATTGTTTATTCAAACTTAAGGATAGAAAAATATTTAAAATTTTTAGTGCAAGCATTAGTATGCAAATCTGTAAAACATTTTCACTTATGTCTTTTTTTCAAATATTTGTCCAATTGATTAACATGGAAAGTGTGGTTTTCCTTTATGAGATGAGCAAGCATCATTCCTTTGCTTTGACCTATAATTTAAAAATCAAAAGCTAGAGGTGATGTAACATAAGTTGATTAAACTTTTAATGCATATGTGCTTATTCCCCAGCTATTGCCATTGAAACTTATTAGGAAATAAATATTTCAATATATTGAAAATATGTCAATGAATAATTAAAATTATTGGTAATTTCAAAACCCAAAAAGATAGGTTTTTTTTCTCTATGTGTCTTTATACATACTTTCTATACACACATAAGATCATACTTTGGTAACTTTTTCCAAAATATTTTGTCCCATCATCCCAGAGGTGAAACACCTGTAAAAATTAAAATATAGTATATAATTATATCATATGATGATAAAATTATAATATTAATTTATATAGTAGTATATGTAAACTCCTTGTTATTATTTTCAACCTATTTTAATGCACTTGTGTCACTTTTGTTGAAATATTTGCAGAATTGAAAACTTGAGATTTAATGGGTTAATTAAGTATATGTAATGAACATATCCTTACATCACATATATTGAAAAGGTATAAATTATATGATTAGTTGTCTCAAGTTAGAATTTGGTGATTCTCATTTTTTATTATAAATATGACATTGAATAATCTTGCACATAAATCTTTGTATGCATACTCTTCCTTCACCTTAACATAGACCAGAATAATGTCTTTCTAAAAACTAAAATATGATTCCAGAAATACCAATTTATTAACCAAGTGATATTTTATAAATTACTCATTTTTACATTCTTCCTTTGAACATTTTTTTTTTCTTTTTGTAGTACTGGGGATTGAACCCTGGGCCTCAGGCTACGCAGGTGATTTATCACTAAACTATTCTCATCTCCCTCTGAATATTTTGAGCAGTTTTTCGTAACTTAAAAATTACTTCCTATTGTTTAATGAACAGGTTGTTTAATAGCAGAAATGAAATAGAGTGGCAAAAAAGGGTTTGACTGAGAGGAGAGGAAGAAAAAGAGGAAAAAACTCTTGAGCCTCATTTTCTTCCTATTGCTGTTCCTTTGTTCTAGAATACTCAGAACCTTTATGCAGCCTCTTGAATTTACACTCAGTTGTAACATCACCTTCCTAGGAAGCTTTCTGTCACCTCCCCATGTGTATGAGGTGGTTCTGTGTTTGCACTCTCGATTCCAATTTACAAATCATACTTCTGTCTCTAATGTATATTTTAATCCACATGCACATGGCATCACTATAATATTTTGTAGCTCTGACTTTGCCTCTGGAGTTATTTTATATGAATACTCTCTCCGTTAGTCACCAGAGATATAGCAATGTGTAGAAGTCTTTGCGGGCAAGCTTTATATCCCTAGTGACTAAAAGGGAGATTATATCTATAAATTTCTCTATAAATATTTACAGAAAGAATGAATAAGTGATGATAAAGTCCACCATTTCAAAAAGAGGCTATAATTAGTGTTGATAGTTAGGGGAAAGGAAGGAAATTTAGAATTTATTGCCTGGATTTCTAGACTTTTTTGCTTGAAAGGACATAATTGGGAAGAGAAGACAGAGACAACCTACTGTCAAAGTTCAACTGGATGCCCTTCAACAGATGAATGGATAAAGAAGATGTGGTATATATACACAATGGATTACTCAGGCTTACAGAAGAATGAAATTATGGAATTTGCAGGTAAATGGATGGAACTGGAGAATATCATGCTAGGCAAAATAAGGCCAATCCTAAAGAACCAAAGGCAGAATGTTTTCTCTGACATTCGCATGCTAATCATAATAAGGGGGGGGGTAGGGAAAAATAGAGGTACTTTGGGTACTTTAGGCAGAGGGAAGCAAAGGGAGGAGGTGGGTTAGTAGAATGAATCAGGAGCCCATTGATGCTTTCTTGTGGAAACAAATGTTTGGTGGGCTTGTGTTTGCAAAGGAGATGTATTAATAAAATGATGCTAATATACCATCCCTACCATTTTCTTACTATTTTGTTAGTTGTTTTTTTAGGTGACCTGAAGGATCATATCTGAATCAAATGGTCAGTTACTGATGTTCTTTTAGTCAATAAAATGTTTTGTTCCACTTGCGTTGAAAGTGGTAAAAACAAATGTGACTTATGATCAGTAAAATTCTCTTGCAAACTAATTGGGCAGAAGGGACATTGGGGATTCAGCCAAGGCAACATGCCCTACTTTCTCTTCTCTTTTAAATGCAATAGACCACACCATCCTAGAGAGATGAAAATCTCTATTAAAACATAGACATATGAACAATCTAAACAAAGTTAAAGAAGGAATGAAACTAAGAAAGAATGAAAAAGGAGACTAATTTATATACAGAATGATTTTTTGAAATTTAAATTAAATGTACTTTCAACTGATACTTAAAATAAAACTCATAGATATTAATAGGATACCATGTGATATTCTGACAAAGGTGTGTATAATGGAATGGTCAAGTCAGATTGAATACACCTATCTCCTCAAACATTTATCATTTCTTTATGGTGAAAACATTCAAAAGTTTTTCTTGTAGCTTTGTGAAATTTACAGTAAGTTGTCTCTATGTTCACTCTACTGTGCAATAGCACACCATAACCTCTTGATCCTATCTAACTGCAACTTAGTAACCCCTGATCTACCTCCCACATCCTCCCCTTCCCACTGCTCTCCCCAACCTCTCTGAAGCCACCATTCTAGTTCCAACTTCTGAGAGATCAACATTTTTAGATTCCACATCTAAATATATGAGCAAGATCATGTGGCACTTGTGTTTCTGTGCGATTTTTTTCAGTACAATTTTTTATACCAAGTTATTCTACCCTTTGCTTTGTACTTTATGAAGGTCTATATTGTTTGAATATTTACAAGCCATCTGTATTACATTCATAATAAGAACATACATACAAAAGACTCAAAGATATAAAAATAAAGTTATAGGACAAATAATAAACTGAAACAATTCTTCACAAGTATGAAACAGAATTAATATCTTTAGTAATATCTTGATGAAAAGAGTTCAAGGAAATTGAAAGAAAAACACCAACACCTCAATAATAAAATAGGGGCAAAGGTCATGAACAGACATTTCACAGGAAAGGAAATGCAAATAGTCTTTTTGCTACCAATATGCTGGGTATTTTCTTCTTAATAGAATAACGTTTACTTCCCTGCAAAAACACATCTATCTTTGCTTTTATTTTCTTGGGAGATTAAGAAGAAGAAAGTTAATATCACATGGTGAAAGATGGTGGAATGAGACATCATTACCCTAAGCACATGTATTAAGACATGAATGGGGGCTGGGGATGTGGCTCAAGCAGTAGTGCGCTCGCCTGGCATGCATGCAGCCTGGGTTCGATCCTCAGCACCACATACAAACCAAAATCTGAAAAATAAATATTAAAATTCTCTCTCTCTCTCTTAAAAAAAAGACATGAATGGTGGGAAAATACTTTGTGTACAATCAGTGTCTTGAAAAATTGTGCTCAATATGTGTAATATGAAATGAATTGCATTCTGACATCATGTATAACAGATTCGAATAAATAAATAAATAAATAAATAAAAAATAAAAAGCATCTGAGGAAAACACTGGACAGAGTATAACTCGTGGCAATGGAAAGTCATTTTTAGAAAAGTAAATGACATAAGCCAGATTTCTGGATATTATAGAGACAATTGAGGAAAATAAATGAAGGATAGAGCATAGACCACACATTCAAAAAGCTTGTCAAGGAAAGGGAGTGAAACATGACAATAGTTAGAGGAGAATTTGGATATTAACCTATCCAGGTGTCTTAACACATCAGCGACTATCCTGTTTTGTTTTCTTACTTTTTTATTTGTTTGTATTTATCTTTTTTTTTTTGGTGCATCATTGATGTAATTCACAGTCATGGAAAAAATCAATTCAAAAAATTTTAACTGATACATAAAAATTGTACATATTGATCGGGTTTGGATACAGGTAGACATTGTATAATATTTAAATCAGGGGAAGCTCCTCTATCTCTTTAAATATTTATTATTTCTTTGGGGTGAAAACATTCAAAACCCTTTCTTCTAACTTTCTTGGGAATATTTAGTAGGTTATCATTATAGTCACCCACTGTGTAAGAGTACTCCAGAACTTCTTGCTCCTATTTAACTGTAATTTGCAGCCCATTAATCAACCTTTCTACATTTTCCCCTGCTCTCCACTGTCCCCAGCCTCTGGTAACCATCCTCCTCCTCTCAACTTTAGGAAATCAACTTTTTTAGATTCCATAAGAGTCAGACTGTGTGGTACTTGTCTCTTTGTGCCTGGTTTATTTCTCTTAATATAATGACCTTCAAGTTCATGGAACACTTAACAAGTATAGATAAGTATAAGGAAACAGAAAAAAAGAAATGTCATCACCCCGAGATCTCATTACCCAGAAACACAACTGACATTTTAGAATTCTTCCAGTACCTCTAATGGGATACATTTGGTTTTTTACATGTCAAGATATCTACATATATTTGAGAGAATGTAAGACCTCCTTCTATTCAGTGTTATGTTTATCCCTTTCAGTTCAAGCTGCTACTGTTTCTGCAGTCAAATTCTCTTGATTTTTTTCTTTTTTTTTCTTTCTTACTTTTTTTTCCACCTTCAGTGAGTCTTATTGGGTTTGCCTCTTTATACAAAAGTCATATAGGTAAAAATCTGTTTAAGATAAATCATTTTCTGCCTTAGGTTTCTGCTGAGACTGTCTAAGAAAAATACTCTCTATTTTTTTTATTGGTTGTTCAAAACATTACAAAGCTCTTGACATATCATATTTAATACATTAGATTCAAGTGGGTTATGAACTCCCATTTTTACCCCAATTACAGATTGCAGAATCACATCGGTTACACATCCACATTTTTACATGATGCCATATTAGTGACTGTTGTATTCTGCTACCTTTCCTATCCCCTACTATCCCCCTCCCCTCCCCTCCCATCTTCTCTCTCTACCCCATCTACTGTAATTCATTTCCCTCCTTTTTATTATCCCATTCCCCTCACAACCTCTTATACGTAATTTTGTGTAACAATGAGGGTCTCCTTCCATTTCCATGCAATTTCCCTTTTCTCTCTCTTTCCCTCCCACCTCATGTCTCTGTTTAATGTTAGTCTTAAAATAATAGTTTTCTGAGAACTTTCCAGTCACCCCCTCAGCTTTATCTTTAGAACATGTTTTACCAAGAGTTAACTGATTTGATGTTTTCCCAGAAGACAGTTTCTAATTTTAGCATCATATTTTCCACCATGGTTTACTACTGTGTATCTATTTTGATTATATGTGTGTGTATGTATATATACTTACATGTATATATGTAATAAAAATATATGTGTGTTAATATACATACAGACATATAGATATAGGTACTAAATCATATACATATTTTCTCTGTACATGTATCTAAAATAACCAATACTATCCATATCCTATATCATCAAATATTTTATACAAGAAATTTTGAACAACTGCTTCATACCATATGCTATTACTGAATCACTTCCCAGATTATGCATTGGGACAGTCATTTCTGATTTTTGTACTTATAAACCTCATGATGAATAGCCCAAACACAGATTTTTTTTCCAAATTCAAAGTTTTTCTTTAGGATACTGTCTTCAAAGTAGAACAATTGGGTCAAAAGTATTAATATTTTAATTACTTGCTAAATATTGCAAAGCTGCTTGCCAGGGAGATTGAATCATTTCTCAGGTTGCTTTTGTTCTTACTTTAGGCTTATTACTTATATCATTTTTCTTTTTTTTTTCTTCCTTTTATTCCTCTCTCACTCCCTCTTCAGAATCTTCTACTTTCAGCCTGTCTTGGTCTTCACACTCTGTGTTGTTCTTTGCAACTAAAAGGTCAATTGCCAGATTCTTTGTTCCAATAAATATATGATTGAGGAAGTTGTTGTCCTACCTTGGTTTCCTTCATTTCCCTCAGTGTAAGAAATACACTGTCTACTTTTTAAAAAATTCACACTTTAAGCAAGACCTTTTTCTGTAGAGTGAGATCATTTTCACTCTGCCATAATATGTGCTTGTTTATCTCCAACCTTGAAAATACATTTTAAGTTTTAGTTAGGGTGCATGATTCCCTTTTTACATTTGCCATTTTTGCACTGCTGCCAGAAGCTTTCTCAACATTTGCTTTGACTTCAGCCTTCAGTGCATGTCTTAACTGATTTCATGTAGATCTGGGAGTTTTTGAGGTAACTGAGCTGGGATGTTACCAATACGCCCACCATGATGTCATGACAGCAGGAGTATATTGGTACACATCTTGAAGATCTGTTTAAGTGTGATTCAGGAGTCAACATAGCCAACCTGTTTGGAAGGTCAAGGGCCAGAAAATAGAAATATCTGCAGCAATTTTTGTTTTGTTAAGGCTAATAGAATAACTTATAAATGCTTAAAGTAAATATGATAAAATGGTCCATAATATGCCCCTTTATGTTAAAATTTGCTAATAATAAAGCATAGTAACTTTTGACATTGAGTATCAATGACTACCAACACAAAAAAGAGAGATAAACAGGGATTGTCTTCTTAATGGAAGAACACATTTTGCCACACAAAAACAATTTTAACATAAATATGGTTCAGATATAGATGACAGAGAAACATGTTAAATTATATCAGCAATCAGGCTAATAAGGACCTGATTTACTTAGTAAAAGAAGATAAGAAAACATGAATTGGAGAGGAAACTGGAAGATTTTAAAATCTTGGAAGTTATACAAATGTTACTTTATAAATTTATTTGCATCCTGATTCAAAAGAATTCGTAAAATTATGATATGTCTGAGGTAACTAAAAGCTTGAAAAACTGATTTGATATTTTGTCATCTCAAGAAATTAATTTGTTTTGCTGTGCTATTATTGTGGTTGTGCTAAAAAATGGTCCTTACCTATTAGACATACATACAAACATATTTATAAATAAAAGACATGATGCTAGTACTCCAAATTGGATTTTTCCAACATCTCTTTTGAGAAATGGTAGTCTTACCCTCATGCAAATTGGAACAAACTAAAACATCAACATAAAAAGTATATCCAGGTGGCAAAACCCTTGGATCACCAAACAGGAGGAAATATTGAACTGCCCTGGATTTCATTTATTTCAGCACTTTCGGCAAGGTTATCACAAATAGTGCCCTATTTAAGACGAACACACAGTCTTTATGCTGGCTTTTCCAGTTCAACTCTCTTTTAAATCCCTAATCCAACAATCCTCAATCCCACCAAGAGTTCTAATTCATTGATTCTATCATCTTCTCACCATCCTGCACCTAGATTACTTCACCCCTGTCCTGACCCAGCCTAAATTCCATGGTCAGACATTGCAATTAGGTATATCTATTGATTCTCTTGCCTCTTTCTGCCTTTATGGTATTCAGTGGAAAGAACTGCTACCATGTTTCAATCTACCTATATTTTTCACATTTGCATGCTGCAGCTGAACATTGCTGAGAAAAATACTGAAACCCTGGTTCCTCTTCAAGTTCGTGACCTTGAACTTCAACTGGCTTCTTTGTCCCATCATACTACATACCTAGTCTTTTCCCTTGTCCATTCTTCTCCACCAGTATTCTATGCCTTCTGTCTCTGGAAGGTCTAAAGACCTTCCCTCTCATACCTTCAGATGATAACCTTGCTTCTCTTATGAGAGGATTATGGCATCAGAAAGATGTCCACAAACTTTCACCACCGTATCTACTCACAATAGTCAGATTATCAATCTTTATTCTTTTTTTTTTAGAGAGAGAGAGAGAGAGAATTTTTTTTAATATTTATTTTTTAGTTTTCGGTGGACACAACATCTTTGTATGTGGTGCTGAGGATCGAACCCGGGCTGCACAAGCGTGCTACCGCTTGAGCCACATCCCCAGCCCCAGTCTTTATTCTTAACTGTAGAAAATGTTCGTGGTTTAACCTTTAGACTTGGGCACTGGACACGATCTTGTCCTAATTATTTGAAGAAATTGCTTTAGCAACTCTCCCTTCCTTCTGTTACATCATCAATCTTTCCTAGTAACCCATTTTTTTCTGAACTCTTGCAATTAAACACCTAGAAAAAGTAACCTGTATTCACTAACTCCAATTCCCTTCATGATGTCAAGCTTTTGGTACAACCAGTTCATCCTAACCATACCCTCTGTGCCCAAATCCAAAGGTCAGTTTTGGTCTTCATTTTACTTTGCCTAACAGTAACATTTGACACAACTGGTGATTTCCATTTCCTGAAAACAGAATTTGTTTGCTGTTAGGATTCCACTGTCTCTTGTCTCCTCTCTTATATCTCTGGCTATTGCCAAGTCTCCTTTGCTAGTTAGTCTCTTTACATCCAATGTCTTAACATTAGAGTGCTCCAAGGCTCAGTCTTTTGATTCTTTCTTCTCTTTATACACAATCCCATAGTACTTACATCTTATCTCTGACTCAATATTTATATATCATGATTCTCAATTTCAATTCTCCTTAAAATTAATATTCATAACATAAAGAATTCAAAATAGTTACACCAAAAAATAAAATAAATAACCCAATTAATAAATGGGCAAATAAACTAAACACGTACTTCTCAAAGAAGAAACATAAATGGCCAAGAAATATATGAAAAAATGTTCAACATTATTAGCAATTTGGGAAATGGAAATCAGAACTGCACTAAAATTTCATCTCACACCAATCAGAATAGCAGCCATCAAGAATACAAATAATAATAATTGCTGGGATTGTGGCTCAGTGGTAGAGTGCTCACCTAGCACGCACTAGGCACTGGGTTAGATTCTCAGCACCACATTAAAATAGAGATACTGAGTCCACTTACAACTAAAAAATAAATACTAAAAAAAGAATACAAATAATAATAAATGTTGAAGAGTATGTGCAGAAAAAGGAACACTTTCATACTGTTGTTTGGATTGTAAATTAGTATAAACACTATGGAAATCAGCATGGAGTTTCCTCAAAAGACTAGGTAATGAATCACCATAGGACCCAACTATACTACTCCTTGATATTTATCTGGAAGAATTAAAGTCATCATACTACAACTATACATGCATACCCACATTTATAGCAGCACAATTCACAATAGCCTAACTATGGAACCATCATAGGTGCTTATCAGTGGATGAATAGATAAAGGAAATGTCACATACACACACACACACACACACACACACACACACACATACACACAATGGAGTTTTATTCAGCATAAAGAAGAATGAAATTATCTCATTTGTAGGAAAATGGATAGAAGTCGAGAACTTTATGTTAAGCGAAACAAATGAAACTTGGAAAGTCAAGAGTCACATGTTTTCTCTCAAGAAGAAGCTAGGGAGGAAAAATGAAATATTTTAAATTTTTAAAAAATTCTCCCCAAATTTTGGGAACTGAAAAATGACAAAATGCAAAATAATCTATACAAATATGTATAGGTTAAAGATAGAAAAAAAATTAAAAGCAAAAAATAGAACTGATATCCCAAATAGAAGTCAAGTATTATGGAGAGTAACTAAACTTTTACTAGGGATAAAATTTATAACCTTAGGTATTATTTTTCTGAAAAATGAGAAATACTCAAAATTAGTTATACATTCTAATGAAGAAGCTGTAAAATAACAGTGAAAAGAATTTAGGAGAAAATTATTTTATAAAGATACAACATAAATTAATAAATAGTAGACCAACCTAAAAAATGTTAGTCAATAAAATACCAGTAAAATCATATTGCTTAATAAAATTAACTAAAAGAATAAGGAAAGCAAATAAATAATTTCAGAAAAAATGAAAAGAATGGATGCTTTCAAAGTCTCAAGAGAGCACCCCTGAACAACTTTATTATTTATTAGTAAATAAATTGAAAAGTGTTCGAATTTTACTTTTTCTAGAAAATGCAAACTGTCAAAATACTTCAAAAAAGAATTGAAGATATAAATAATCCAATAACAATTAAAAATTAAAGCCCTGGTCAAGAATATCTTACATTGAGGCCTGAGCAGAGCACCTGGTTTATAACACTCTTGATGAGGCTTCCCTGAAGATTGTGCTGGCACAGGTACATTCCATGAAATCTGCTAAGGTAAGGTGATCCTGAAGCTCTGTCAGACCTGATCATCCTGGGAGCTGAACTTGCTGCCTCCTGACGATGCCTGACAACTTGACATGGAGCAGAAGATCCAAACTATCACCAAATGAAGACTCTCGTAAGATGGAGGGACAGCAACTGATTCTTAGTTTTGATTTGGTACCAGGGGTTCATTGGAAGCCAGGTTCTGAGTAAAGAGAATATCTTAGAACTAGAGATGAATAACCACTCTTTAGTTCAAGAGGTTGTTGGCAACAAGGCACTGTAATTTACTTGAATATTTCAAGGGCCAGAGAACACGTATTAAGAAGAATCACATGAGTTGCTATGTAAAATAACCTCTGTGTCTCAGTGGTCTAGCACATTGAAGGTTTATTTTTTTCTCAAAAAAATTTCTCACCTTAAGATCAAACCAGGAAAATATAATTTTACTAATGTATTGGATAATTCTCATCAATAGCTTAACCTGAGGCTTCCTGACACTCCCAGTGACAGCAAACACAATAACTCAAAACTGCTTACAAGTTCATTTTGCATTATTATCCAGTATTAATAAACAATATGTGAAATATTAGTAGACAATGGGAAAAACTTCTAATTGAAGGGTTATAAGCACTGAAAATAGCATATTGAAGAATGATGATTATTTTGGGAAGGTAAATGGGTAGAGAATATGACATTTTGGGTATATATAACATCATTGATCAATATTCCACACTTTATGGGTTCAATAATAATTTCTATGATTTTCAAAATGTATGAGAAGAGAGCACCAATCAGCTTCTATAGTTCTCTCTGGCCAATAACAGTAATTCATATTTCATATATAAAATAAAAAGAAATATTCTACATAATGATAGATTCAGCAGAAATTTAAAGCTACCTAGATTTTTAAAAAATCTTTCTTATGATTTTCCTCTTTGGTCAATTTTTTATTTAGATAAAAAGAAACTAAGTAGGCTATAATATATCGAAATAAGGTGACAGATATGTCTGAATTTAAATAAGATTGTATCCATTTAGAAATAAAGAATGTCTCACATTAATTAATTAATTTATTTATTTATTATTTTGGTACCAGGGATTGAACTCAGGGGCACTCAACCACTGAGCCACATCCCCAGCCCTAGTTTGTATTTTATTTAGAGACAGGCTCTCACTGAGTTGCTTAGCACTTTGCTGTTGCTAAGGATGACTTTGAACTCAAGATCCTCTTGCCTCAGCCTCCAAGCCATTGGAATTACAGGTGTGTGCCATTATGCCTGGCCCCTATATTTATTGGTGGAGATTACCTGTCACTTTTAAGCTGATTTTTATTATATGATAGAATACCTAAATGTGCTCACCTCTTGGTTATGTAAGTTTGATTTAATAAACTCTGAGAAACTAGGATTTGTGGCTTTTCCTGGAGGGCCCCCCAAATTATTTTGTACATATTATGACAATCAGGAAGACCAACTGCAAGAGTAGCATGGAGAATAATCAGGAGTGGCAAGTACACAGGTGGCCAAGGTACAGAACTAGGCCACAGCATGTAACTGATGCTGTAAACTTCTAGGGAATATTACATGTGCTATTCTGACATAGCTACTGGGCCTGCATATAAAATAGAGTGGTAACTTCAGTGCCCATCCTTGACCTATGGGGCCTGGTTACAAAACTGGCCCAAGAAGGGTATTCTTCCAGTATATGTCAGATTGACAGGATCTTCAAATGGTGACATCGTAAGTTGGTAAGAAGAATCAGCATGAATGCCATAGGTGTAGACCAAATGCATGGCATTCGTGGATGCTACAGTTTGGATGTGGAGTGTCCCCCAAAGGCCTATATGTTGAAGGACTGGTCTTCAGCTTGGCACTTTTAGAACGTGGTGGACACCTTGAAGAGGTAGGGCTAAATGGGAGGTTTTAGGTCCTTGGGGGCATAACCTCAAAGGGGATCGTGGTTTTCTGGTCTCCTCTTCTCTTTCTTGTGATTCCCCATCATGAGGTGAATGTGGAATCATGATACAGGCATGATGTACTGTGGCTTCTCAGACCAAAGTGATGGAGTCAATTGGTCATGGACTGACACCTCCAAAACATTTCCTTTTTAAAAGATAATTTATTTTAGGTAATTATTAAGAAACAGAAAATTGTCTAATATACTTGATAACCAGAAATTAGTGAGTTAAGAAATGGAGATTGTGGGATTGATAGCAAACTAAAGTTATGTAAGCTTATATTTGTAAGCTAGTTATGCAATTTTAACATACTCAAATAATGGCATCAGTTGGGAAGCTAGAGAATAAAGGGTGATAGGGGAGTGAAAGTGTTTTGGATTAGGAACCAGGAGATTCCCAATTAAATACTGCTTTCTTCATTATTTTTATGCCAATTACTTTTTTTTCCCTTTCCCTCCCTTCTCATGTCTGTGCCAATTACTTTTAAAGGTGAAGGAATTAACAGTCACAAAGCTCAGGAAGTTAGCAAATCACCCAAAGATATCTAACTTCTAAGTAGCTGGAATGGGATTGAAACTTAAAGTGCTGAATAACTCAGCTGACAATTCTCACTGCATTTACCTCACTTCTTGATATATCCTTTTGAAGTCTAACATACATTTTAAACTGGACTAAACAAATTAAGGCTTTTGATTTCTCTGGATGCTTCATATTCATTTCATCACAGGTTTTCCAAACTTTAGTTATGATATCATCCCATCCATCTAGCTGCTCAGGTTCCAAGCTCAAAAGTCCTCCTTGATTCCTCTTTATCGTACATATAACTTCATCCAACTTATTAGTAGGTCCGATAAGCTCTATCTATATTATATGAGTCAGGTGTGGATTTCTTGAGCCGACTTGAAAGGGACCTCCCAAAATGATTTCCCAAAAAGGTGAAATGACCCCAACAGAGAGTCTCTTAAGAATTCAAAAAGTCATACAATAAGAAAAAATATCTTTTTCATAGGCAAATTGCAATAACTATACAACCTAAATAACATTTCTGCCTTTGATTTATTTTCCTTCTAACTGCACCAATTCTAAAAAAGGTATAGGTAGCATACTGAGTAGAAGAGGATATGGAAAAAATATTTCCCTTCAAATTTAAATCTGCTTCTTTCTTCATATACACATTTAATTTTTTGCCAAGACTTCTGAAGGAATTGATGAGAACGCTACCCTGCATCTCTCTGCCTTGGACAATGATGCTTTCCTTAAAGTATGAGTAAAAAGTCACCTATAAAATATTAAAAGTTTAATGTTATAGATAAAGTTGACCATCTGATCCCTCACATCCAGAGCTCTAATGCAACACTCCTTTAGAAAAAGTTGTATGATTGCTAAATAACCACAGTTATAACCACAGTTGATTGGCTTCTACTCATGCAAGAGTAAAAAACAAGTCAAAAGCCAACAACTCTTCATTAGAGTTCCATTTGGTACCTTAGACCAGGTAGCCAGCCCCACAATGTTTCTCACGTCATTTCTGCCACTATCTGAAAGAAGAATTGGATTGATTCCATCTTCTTGTCTTTGCCAACTAAACTTTGCATGGTGACCCTGGAACTTCCATCTCCATGCAAATACACTCTCTTAAAGTTCTACTTGTTTTAAGAAGCAATCTCTCTACCCACTTGCCTTAACTAACGTTGGCAATTTTTTGACAGCTTCCATCCTCATTATTGCTATTCAACATTGAAAGCTCTTCATTCCTCCACTTGCTATATGCCCCAGAATTTGCTGGAGTATTAGGCATTTCTCTTTTCTTTCCTTGCAATGTTTACTATTTTATTTATTCTGTGCACTAATTCAGTGGCTAAATGCTACCTGTAGCATTAAGCACCTGAAGTGTGACTCATAGGCACTGAGATTTTCTATATATAAAAATACCCAATGTTTTGCATAACGAAAATGAAAAAGTTATGTAAAAATATAAAAAATGTTCAAGTATAATTCTTATACATATTACATGCTAAAATGATAATGAATTGGATATATTAGATCAAACCAAGTATATTAGAATTAATCTCACATTTCTTTTTACTTTAAAAAAAAATGGAGCTATTTGCCAGGTTTAGTGGTGCACATCTGTAGTCCCAGCAACTAAGGAAGTTGAGGCAAGAGAATTTCAAATTCAAAGCCAGCCTCAGCAACTTAGTGAGACCCTGTCTGAAAATTTAAAGAAAAAAAAAAATTTTAAAAAGGCTAGGGATGTGGCTTCATGATGAAGCCCAATATAAAAAAGAGAGAGAGAGAGAGAGTGCTATTAGGAAAATTCACTTATGTAGCTTATATTTTTATTATAAAGTGACGGATAAAACTTATGTGGTTACTTATTTCATGAAATCTGCCAAGCATTAATCATGGGGCAGGGGATAATGTCCTTGTTATGGAGCTTACATTGAAGTGAGAAGATATAGATTATATGTACATTAATAAGTATATACAAAATAAGTGAGATGTTGATGCTTTGGGGCAAAAATTAAGTAGTGTCAAGAGTAGTGAATGTTCTATATGAGAGGATTAGTTTCTAGTCTATGTAAAACAATCAGGGATGGATTCACTGTTAAGGTGGTAATTGAACAGAGAACTTAAGAATTCAGAGAATAAGCTATGTGGAGACCTGGGGGAGGGGTATTTAAATCAAGAGCAAATACAAAGGACATAAACATGGTGGTTTTAGCAACAGCTATGGGACAGATATCACTGGAATGGAACAGGGAAGGCAAGAGTCATAAAGAAAGAGAAGCATGTAAAAGAAGAAATGTGTGGAGCAGGGTGGGGGAAGAGGATCGTATTATGTAAGGCTTTTTAGGCTATTGGCAAGACTTTAACCCTAAATGAGATGAGAAGCCAATGGAAGATGTTGAACAGGGGAATGACATGCTCTTAGTTAGATTTTAAAAGATTACCCTGGCTTTTACATTGATAACAGCATGGTAGTAAAGGAGACTATTACTTATATATAGCAAGAAGTGGTTAGCAGCTAGATCAGCATAGATAGTGATGGGACTGAATTCTGGATCTATGTTGAAGAAACAGATGGCTTTGGATGTGTTGGAGGATTGAATATAATGAGTGGCATGGAAAAAGGAGCCAAGGATGACTAAAGTTTGGCTTGGGCAACCACCAGAATGAAATGGCCATTTACTGAGAAAGAGCATCCCATGGGGAGAGGAGGAGGAAACTGGTAGAGGTCCATTCATTTGAGGAGTAGATATCAAGTGCTAACATTCAAAAGAAGGAAGGAGTGACCTTATTTGCCTCAAAGTTCAGGAAATGTTCCAAATAAGCAAATGGCTTTTTAATTATTCCTTAAAGCATGGGTGAGATTTTCAAAGGAGGGAAACAGGAAGGATGAAGGTGAAGGAAATAGGAAAGCATGGGTTATATGTGGAGTGGTGATTCCTGTAGTTTGGTTGTGACATCCAACACATGCAGGGAATTGTAGAGAAATAAGTTTGGGAAAGCAGACCGCAGCAAGACGGTGATGGCTTTGTGTGCTCAGATAATGCGTTTAGCTTTGATTTGATTGATAATTAGGATACACTGAAGAACTTTGAGCTGAGGAAGGAGAGGATAATATTGTTTTCTTTAAGACTGTGAGGTAGATTTGGGGTGGGGGGAGTGGGGGACTTGAAGCAGGAAGGTAATTAGCTAATAATATTGAACATTTTCCATTTACACTTCACCCCCAGATTCACTCTCTATCCTTCTCTACTACGCCTTATACCCCTGAAGCCTGACTTTTATGTACTATTTAAACAACCTACCTGTTATCATGACCAAAATGCCTGACAAGAAAAACTTAGAGGAGGAATGATTTATTTTGGCACACAGTTTTAGAAGATTCAGCACATGGTTGGCTGGCTCCAAAACAGAAACAACATGGCAGAAGGGTGTGGCAAAAGAAAGCTGCTCAGCTCATGGTAGGCAGGAAATGGGGTGGGGGAGCAGACAGCAGGTGGCAAGTGAGGCCAGAGTGATTGTTATCCTGAGCACCTTCCTGAGGGAGTTATCTGCTGGAAGGCTATGCTTCTAAGGGGGGGGACTTCTATCAGCAAACTCAGGTTCAGTAGCTGCTCTCTTCTTTCTCTCTCTCTCTCTTTAATGTAAGTGATGAACTAATGGGAAGGGTCTAGTTTTGTTTGTTTAATTTTTTTTAGTTGTAGATAAACATAATACCTTTATTTTATGTATATATTTTTATGTGGTGCTGAGGATGGAACCCAGTGCCTCCCATGTGCTAGGTAAGCACTCTACCACTGAGCCACAACCCCAGCCCCCTTCTTTAATCTCTTTAAGCCTCTCAGTAAACAGGCTTCTCTGCTGTAGCTCAAGGGAGGAGGGGGGGGGGGCTTCACCATTCCTTGTTAACTTGCCATAACCCTAACCCACACCCTTGTAAAGTGTCCCTTCATTAAACTCTCCTCAGCGCCCCCGGACCTGTCGTCATTCTGGAGCCACCTGTAATGACAAAACTGGATTTTCCATTGAACTAAATAAGCATCAGAGAATGGAATGGCCAATATAATAATGGTTGTTGAATTATGATTGTCACACACATCCCTATCAGCAAAGCTCACTAACTCCAAAGAGGCAAAGTTCATTGTTATTGATGAACATTAACCACTCCTTAAGTCTTCCGGTCTGAACCTGTGGGAAATAAGCTAACCTTGATGAGCTAAACATTAAGGGGGGAAAAAAAAGTTAATTTAGTCTCTCAAGTTTTAGTTAATGAATGGCATTTTAAAGATCTTATATTTTAAATTAAGATTTCATATTCCTTGAAATACAAGGAAGTTCATCTGAAAGCTATGAAAGTTTTACATATGATATACTTGTACATATTCACAACATAGTTAGTTTGGTCCAGAACATTGCTCTGGATGTAAACATATTAAAAAAAAAAAAGAGTCTCTACCTTTAAATATATTGTAATCCACTGTTATTCCCAATTTCTAAAATAAAAAAAAATGTATAAGTGTGTTAAAAAATGTAGCCAGTTCATATTTTCATTGAAATATATATTTGAGTAGGGTCATGGTGACTGGCTTTTTCAATGAAGTGATAAATGTATATTCTAATGTAGTCTACCAAGGGCTAGATTTGATATTAGGAATCTCACATCTATTCTTCCCAAGAAAAATTACTGTCCCTGAATTTTGTATTATGATTAACTTGTAATTTGCTGAATGTGAGCTAGTCCCATTGTGCTTTATTTACTTTTTTATTTTCACAAAAGACTGTTCTAGCTTGGCTTCCCTCTGTTATCCATCATGCTTCTGTGTTGCCATTAGATAATACATATTTGTAAATCATGTCATTGCTTATATGCCCAAAACTCTATGGTTCCTTTCTCTCACTATAGTTTACCTTATAGTATTCACTTAATGAGTATTTATCAAATCCCCACTACATGTCAGTACTAGGAGCTAGGGTGTAACCTTGAGCTGTACGTGTTGGTTAGGTCTACTTGTGTGTGGTTGATTATATGTTTTTAATGCACAAGAGTGTTTTTGTGTATTGAGAGGCACAATCAAAAACATTTGTAATTTTTAGCTTATTAAGTTCATGTTTTTAACTTTCTAAAGTTATACACTGTTATCAGTGGTAAAGTTGGACCCCGAAATTTACTTCAAACACCTTAAACAACAGATAAAATTCATACAATAAAAGGACTATAAAGCCTATTATTACATATACCTTTAAATCTATTTTTAAACATTAGTATTATTGAGTTTGATTAATATCTTCCATATTTATTATTGTATAATATCTTTATTTTATTTTATTTTATATCTTTCTAAAGTTTTAATAGTATGTTTAAATAATATTTTCAGGCATCATCATCTTTTTTGGAAAAGAAAATTCTGATTTTTTTTTGAAACCAATGTCATAGGATCTGTATTATCATTGATTATGATAGAGATTAGAACTTATTGTTTCTTCCAACATAAAATATAACCAATCATTTTCTTCTCATGAGTATGCTTAACAAAAAGTCAAAAGATTTGCTCAGGTCTCTAAAGAGAAAATGCTTATCCATAGTCAAGGTATGTATAATGATTGCTAACTTGTGGCATAAAGAGAACTCCTCTGAAAACCTAAAATGTCACTCAATAACAAAATAAGAACAAAGAAAAGAGGAAAAGGCTATGGGATGATTTTGTGCTCCTGGGGGAGGGAAATAAAAAATAAATAAACAGTCTCGGTGACAAATCAGTTCCTCTTCTGAAATAAAGGTGAAATAAGGGGCTGATTTCAGAGAGGGGCCTTAGGATTCATGTTGGTTTCCACTGTGCAGGATAGTCAGATATAAGGGTGATTCCTGGCACTCAATGTGACAAGGGACAAAGGCACTAGGGCTCTGACCACTCTGAAACCTCATGTTGCTTGTTTGAATCAAAGGCAGCTTTTTGACTCCTAGGAAGTTAGGACACTTTGTTCTAAGTGACAGAAAACCAACTAAAGCTGAGCAATAAAGCTATGTGTGCGGGAGGCTACTGGCAGAACTCTCAGAGCCAAGGCAAGATGAAACAATCCCCTCTTGGAAAGGTGGATTAGGGCAGCTCCAGGGGTTTCAATAACTCAAACCAAGGACTTGAACGCCATCAGGATGGACTTCATTCCTCTTCCTGTTTCTTTTTCTCAATACTGCCATAGTTTTCTTCATACTGTAGAGAGTGAGGCATGGTAGCTCGTACGTCTGACTCACTCCTATTTTACTTTCACTCCTATTTTAACAATCCTACTCAAGGACTCAGACTGGCCTAGTGTTTTAGTCCTTTAGAGTTGTTGTTATGGCTTGAACATGAGGTATCCCCTGGAAGCTCGTAACTAGATTATGAGAACTATAACCTATCAGTGGATTAATCCATCTGATATATTAATAATTTGAAAGAATTAATTGTGCTGGTGGTAACTGTGGGCAGGTGGGGCATGACTGGAGGAGGTGGGGCTGCTAGGGTCTGTCTTGGGGAGTATATATTTTGTCTCTGGCTCCTCCTTTTGTCTCTGCCTCTTTGCTAACATGAGGTGAGCAGCTTTCTTTCACCATATCCTTCCACCATGATGCTCCACCTCACCTGTGGCTCAAAGCTATGGAATCAGACAACCTGAATCTCTGAATCCAGGAACTCAAAATAAACTTTTCCTCAGCCAGTTTGTTTTGGTCAGGTGTTTGGTTAAAAAGACATAAACCTAAATAACATAGCTGCTATAACAAAATATCATAAACTGGGTGACTTATAAACAAAAATACTGCTCACCGTTCTGAGGTACTTCAAATACTCAAAAAGAAAGATAGAAAACTCTTTCAGGGTTCTAGGTAGACAGAACTGAATCCATGACTTACTTATAATGAGTTTACATGAACATCCTATCCAACTCAAAGTGAAAGGGAAGTATGGAAAGTTGGATCCTGAGTCACTAGTCTCTGCCCTGCTTTTTGAAGGCAAAAGAGACAAATATTTTCTCAGAAGATAGTGATATTTAAAAATTGCTTGTTATTTATAACATCTACTGCTTTCCTAAGAGGGGAATAAAGAGGGCATTGAGATTTGATAAATTGAGGGCCTGTGTTTCCTTGCTACTTCGATGGTTGGGAATTATATGAGTTAACCACTTGAGAATTTCCTCCACAGTTTTTAAACAAAAGAAAAGGCAAATGTATTTTATTTTTTAAGTATGTGTATGTAGAAAGATACATTTTATATTCTATGGCTCATTTTATTGAAAAATATATAATTCACCTTCTGAAGCAGGTCCACAGTGATCTGAGTGTGATATACTTAAGTAAAACAGACAGAAGACAATATTTGCTAATTTCATTTGTTTTCATAATAATATGAAAATAATATGAAGCTATATTCATAAGTATAAATGAGATTTTTTTACCCTTTTAAAGCAAGAAAAAATCCAGTTCTTACATCACTGAGAAAGATCTGTTAATATGTCACTTAACACTTGAGCTTAAGGCTAATGTCAGTATAAACTAATATTAGACTGCTCTGCAATCACGGGTTATAAATTAGTCATATGGATATTAGATAATGTGCTTCGCAATGATCATTGACAAATTTGAATCTGTCAATAGATGCTAGTATATGCTGCACATTTACCATAAATTAGCCTCTCTGCTAAATGATGTACAAATGGAGTGAACATTCGTACTATTCCCCTTACTTTTGGGGTTATATTGCCCTTTTCAGTGGAATCTACATTATCCTCTCTCTCTACCATATACTCTATAGAGGAGCTGCTGTCCTATGGCCTGTGACCCCAGGGACACAGTTTCTGGGTTTAAGGCAGCTTGCCTGCCCCCCAAACAATCAATTAGAGCCCATTGCTGAGAAGTGAGTTTACAACCAGAGAGAATATGGTAATGGGAAGCACAAAATGTCAAATATCAGGAGCAGTTAGCATTTGCTTTATTGAGGAAGTTAATAAAGAAGAATAAAGCTGACATTCCAAGAGAAATTGATATTTTCTAAAAGACTTGGAAATGGAGAAAACAAGAGAAAAAGAGTCACAAGGTTATTTAAATACCTGGGTTCCAATTGTTTTTAAAAACCTGCTGTATTCTCATGGCTAGATTGTTCAATGTTTCCTTCAATTATATGAAATCGTCTTTTCAATTAATTTTTATTTTTTGCTTAGATTAACTTCCCCAGGCCCTTGTATTCTTGTTACTTATAGAAAAAGCATCCTTACTAACACCATGGACTACCATATTTATTTCTCTCAACAATCCTTTTCGGCAAATAGCATTATTTCCTTTTTATAGCTGAGGAAAGTAAGATTGAAGAGAGTCCAATCTTGCCCAGGTGATACAGCTTGTGAATAGGAAAGACAAGAGTTACACCCCAGCTAAATCCAGCCACACCTTTCAAAACAGGAGACCAGTGAATTAAGACTACATGAAGACTGATTATTTCAAAGAACAAATTAAAATTTACATATATTAATAATTCTTTTTGTGAATGAATTCTTAAAAATAATGTTATGTGCATATGTAAGTATACCACAGGGACTTTTCACTTTTATGTATAAATAAAAAGAACCAATCAAATATAAATAAATAGACAAGCAAAGGAAATCTAGTATAAAAGAGGAAGGAGGAAACAGGAGGGAGGACAAGAGGAAAAAGGGGGGATTATGATCTGAAATTAAATTTCATGAATTTCTGAGTTTGATAGGATAAATCCAATTATTACAAATAACTGTAAAGCTCTAATAAAAATAAGTATTTTATTTTTGCTTATCTTGAGTGGATACATATGATATATACATATATTTTTAAGAAGCTTAGTATATTAGTGAACTATTGCTGAAGAACAAATTACGCCAAAATTCACTCAAAACAACAATTTATCATTTTTCACACATTGCAGTTTGACTTAGAGTCAGCTCATCTAGGCTCAACTGAAGTTACTCCAGTCCACACATCACTCATTCTCCTTGGACCAGTGGACTGATCATAGCCAAGGCGTATTTTCCCCATGGAGATGGCAGAAACAGAGAAAGCTCAGACATACAAGCTCATTTCACACCATAGCTGATTGTGGTACATCTACTGTAAAGGTCGGGCGAGCGTCGGAAGAAGAGACCACCAAGAGACTGTCTCATGCAACAGCAAAGGGTTTATTTGGGGACCAGCATGCTGGTGCTCAGAGCTCACTTGAATAGAGCAAAGAGAGAGAGAGCCCTGAGAACAGCTTAAGCAGAGCTTATATACTTTCCTTGGAGAGGGCAGGGAGAGAAGTTACATTTTGCAGTTTGGCAGTTGGGGACAGCACATTCTGGGAATAAGATTAGCAAACAGTTCGCAGTTGGGGACAGCACATTCTGGGAACAAGATTAGCAAACAGTTCTTAAGATTTCAACAGTGTTTTGTTAAGCATATAGAAAAACGGAGTGACAAGTACCTATTTTATTAACCTTTCACTACTAATATCATTTTGACTAAAAAAAGAAAAATAAAGTCACATAGCTGAACCCACAACCAAGAAGCAACCATATATACTGCCTTGGGAACTGCAAGGGAAAGGAAAGGAATCCAAGAAGGATTCTTGGATTCTGTGTGCAATCTACCACACAGAAAGTTATCAAAAATACTTTGGAATGTTCTTTGGCAGTGTTCTGTTGCTGTGGATTTGGAACATGGAAAATCCTGGCTAGATGGTTCAATCTCAGGGTTACTCATATAGCTCAGTCAGATGATGGCCAAGGTTTAAACAAAAAGGATGCAGAAGTAGACATGGATTGGCTGGGTATCTTGCTCTCATGATTTATCATGTGGTGTTTCTACATGGGTTAGCATGAGCTTCTTCACAGCATGGTGGACTTGGAGCACATGGATCACTTACATTAAGAGTACGGCTTTAAGGTTATAAGAGCAAGTGTTCTAGTTCTCAAAGCAAAAGAGTCTCAGAAATTATATACTTCTGCCATAGCTTCCCATTACTTACAAGTAAGTCACAGCCTGCCTAAATTCAAAGAGAAGAGAGTTACACTTCATTTCTTTATGGGAAGTGCCAAGCTTCTACAGCATGTAGGATGAGAAAACTGGTGGTATTTTTATGTTTGGGAATATTTAATCTCTCACAAGCAATATGATAGAGCAGAAATTGGTTTCCAAGCTACTAGCCACATAACATTGGAAATATGATTTGATCTGGTAGTGTTAGCCCCTACTAGGCATCACACAAACATTTCTTTATGAATGAATGACTTCAAGCCCCAGTATATTCTCCCGCACAGGACTTACCATACGTCAGGAAGATCATACGAATAAATGAAAAAATTAAAGATATTTTGAAAACTTGAGAGGACAACCATCTACAGACATTCTTATCCTTTTTTTTTCAGAAACTAAGGTGTTACTTTTGAAATATTCTCAATAATGTTCTCAAATATTTGTCTTCTGAAGAACTTGGACTTTGAAAAGAACTAAAGATCAGTTGGAGATATGAACAGGGAAAATACATATACTAGGTAATAACATTTAGGGGTTTAAAATGAGATATCATTATGATGTGATGTGACTCATATTTTTAAAGTAGCTGATAACCTCCTCTGGAAGACATTTCCAAGAAAAGAGTATCTTACATGTTTTGAGCAAGGCAAAATAATTCAAATAACTATGATTACTATAAATGAAGGCATAGATGCTCATTATAATGTTTGTGAAAAACAGGACTGAATGCTTATCATCATCTCTTTTTTTGTCCAGTGTCTGAGAGATGAATGAAGCGTCATTTCTAGAATGAGGACATTCGAACTTTTTAAATGATTGGTTAACGGTGATAATTAGAGAAGCTAACAGGAATTATAAATAATTATAGCTAAGGACCAGCTATACATTTCTATAAATTATAAGGAATGTACTTTAGTTCAGTGGTCTGTATGTTCATCTTCTAAAGCCTAAATTATTTTGATATTTGATTTTACTTATATGTTTTTTTTTCTATTTATAATCTTGGAGATGGTGAATGGGAGGTTATTTTAAGCATTATTTCTTAAGTTTTACTTAAAAAATATTCTTAGTTGCTGAAGTTTAAAAAAAGGGAAGTGATTTCAACAAATGGGGCTCATCAGTTGCCATTATGTTCTTTGTGAAAGCACATGCAGCAGTTGGTTCTCTCAAGGGAAACCCCATTTATCTGTTGATGAAGTAGGTGGCACTGTGACACTAAGGCCAGGCAAGAAAGGTCGAAGAGACCAATTAGAAAATTTGATGGGATTTGCATTTCGAGGAAAGCTTACAACAAAAATTTTGGAAGACAAAGTGAAAGATATAAAAACAGAAATAAGTAAAATAATATCTAATAAACAATATTCTTTAAACATTATATGTAATAGGGTAGACATATTTTATAAGTATTTTATAAGAAATAGGTCAAAGATTTTAAAAATCATTTATACTTGAATTATTTATTTTATTAATATAATAACTGATTTTATACTCCTAAAATCACCACTAAAGACCAATATTAAACCTGAAGGGCTGTGGACAGCTATCCTTGAATGGCTTATGGTCTGCTTGACTGTCATCAAGGCCTTCACCTAATTCCAGTTACCTACTCCCCCCATGTCCTTCTTCAGATGAGGCCCAGCTTGGTCCTAGATGGCACAGACAGCCTGCAACTAACTGCTGATAGATTTCCTGTCTCAACTGGTAATAAGGATGACCTGTTGTTGGCATCAGCCAAACATCACAGGCAGTGATGAGCCCAGATACGTCTTATATGAGAAAGGCTGAACATGGAAGCCATGGGTCTCGCTCCATAAAAGAAGTTTTTTCCTACAGCATGAGTAAGATATGGAGACACTGTCTCCTTGCTCCAGATCCTAAAACGTGCAGATCCCAAACTCTGGGAGACTTTTTCTGAGGCAATTTCAACCTGAAACAAGGAATGGGACAGAGGAGAGTCACTTTTATATAAAATTTTAGACTCTAGTTATGGCAACTGCCATGAATGTCCTTTAATTCAAAGTCTGTTAATTAAGGCATACTTTGTGTTAGAAGTATCATTATTTGTTTCATTTGGAACTAGAAATCCTCTTAAAGAATATAATATTAAATGTTTCTATGGGAAAAATTATATTTTGTAATTAAGTAATTTAGAATGTAAATCAAGAAAGATGCAATAAACTAGCTTCAGAAGTGTCTCTTCCTGAACTGGAAAGTTTGTTCCTATGTGCTATCACATGGGTACCACTAAGCAGATGAATGTGGCAATTTTGAAAATTTAGGACAAAAAGAGACATTCTTCAGTAAGAGGGAAATAACCTTTCTAAACACAGTGGCAGATGCTGATTTTTCTAATGCAGTTTTTAAAGCAGATATAATTCTCAGTTTTTTTTAATGCACACAAACATTTTAATCTCTCTTTAATTGGTGCTTACTATAGACTACTACTGCTTTAAGGCCTCCAAATTACATCCCTGCCCATCTTAACAACTTTATCTGCATTTTCCCTTAAGCTCATTCGTTCTCAACTTCAAAATTCTTCTTAATTTATTCTCCCTCATCTCCATATCCAGAGACCTTTATCCTCCTTCTTCCTTTAGAATCTCCTGTTTTCCTGTGTGCTGAATTTATTCTTTCTTCTCTGCCCTAAGAATATTTTTTCTCTTTCAGCTTCTCTATTTTTTCCATTGATCCAAGGACTGCAAGAGAGCTGTTTCTTCCACCCTCCATGCCCCACCAGTGTATATTGCTTGGATTACCCTAATGGCCTCCTAAGCACAGTACAAAGTTCTCACAGTTGCACCTGTGCAGTTGATTGGCCACACCCCAAATGTGATAGCTATGGAACAGAAATTGAATTATACCACTATTTGCTTGAACTACCTAACTGGTTTCCTACTCATATAGAATAAATCCCAAAATCCATTTTTAAAGGCCCATAATACTCTACAAGATTTGTCTACTGCTTTCTTTCGTTATTTCCAGTGAGGACCTCTTTTTGTTCTCTCTCCTTTCTCTGCTTTCTTCTTGTTTAATTTTATTGGTGGAGAGGTGGGGTGATTGTGGTATTGCTCCTTCATGAGTGTCTTAGGCTGATTAAAACATATGTTGTCCACGTGGGGTTTGGATGAAATTCTGCAAATGGTTAGCCAGTGCAGGGCTCAGAAAATGCTGGCTGTATTTGAAGGCATCACTTCCTGGAAGACCTACACGTAAACTCACATAAATTCATTTGGAGACAAACAAGAATATTTTAACTCCTGGAAATGGCTGAACCTCAGAATAGGAGAAAGCTAGAATTTGAGTTGTGTTTATGACAAAACCCCTATAAAGATTTTTTTTGAATTTTTCCTTTGAACTGTGAGACAGTAACATGAATCATTCCAATTAATAGCAGCTGCTATTTTCTCTAGTGTGAAAATTCCCTGGGTTTTGCTAAACTCTGATACACTGTCTTACAGGGATGTTCCTTTTCTGACAAAGCTGTGCCACACTGAAAGGGACATTTTCCAGGATCCCAGAATTAATAACAGTTATTAAACATGATGTTATTAAACATTTATCCACCATAGTATTATTATCATTAAATTTTTGCCTATGCAATGCACATAAAAACATAAAATACAAAAAGTCTTCTTGTTCTAATTTTCATTTTCCTTACAGCCTAATATTTGAAGATATTTTATGGCTACTTCATTGATAATTTTGTATTTTTCATGAATTCTTACTATTATTTTCTACTCAGTTTGTTATGGGGTTGTTTTATTTAATTTTTCTATTTATTTATCATTATTTTCATTAAATTGAGTATCATGATGTGTTGAGGGGCAGATAGCTCACCAAGTCCCAGATTTGTCCAAATTAAAGAGTCTTTATTTAGCTGGCTGGCTATTGACTGGCCCCTCCGCAGGACCAATAACTGTCTCAGCAAGGAGTAGCCCCAAGCCTGAGGATTTTAGGATATTTTAAGGCAAAAACCACATCTGGGTTGACATAGCTGCAAGCAAGCAGGTACAGAAGCTGAATTGGGCAGTTAGTGAGACAATGCAATGGGTATATTGATATTTCCCATAGGACTTTGCAGGTTGGCATAGCAGCAAGCAAGAAGAAGGGAAGTGGGTTAAAATGACCCTAGCCTAGTACATGTTAGAGAAAGGTAGCTAATGTTTAGACAATCAATCTCTGACAAGGTAAATTGTCCAAGAAAAATGGAGACCAAAGAGAACAGTTTTACATTGTATAAAAATTGCTACAATGTAAAATAAAAATTGCTGTTTTGTGTTGCCAAGTATGTTATGCTAGGTAACTATTAATAGGTACAGAGGTGAGGTTTTCCCATGGGAGAAGCATTTCTTACATGATATAGAGTCTCAGGGTAAAATGGAGTCTGTTTGGTCCTTGCCCAAATAGCCCAGCCCATAACATTCTCCACTGGTTTTATTGAACTAATGAAATCATTTATTAATTAATCATCATTGGTATATAGTTGATTATAAAAATGTAGGGTCCAATTAAAAACCCTAAGAGGACTAATAGCAATGGACTGGCTACAGCTGATATAAGAGTAGTCAGCCAAGGAGACCAGGAGAACAAATTTTGATACCAATTTCCCTCATGTTGTATTGCATTTTCCCTTTCCTTTAATCACTTTTTGATCAGAGATAGATTGTCTCTTACCATTACTGAGTGATCAGTATAGAAGCAACATATTTCCCCTTATGCCATTCATAGGCCTCCTTGTTTTAAGAGCAAGAGGTCTAAACTTCTTCTATTTTATAATACCACTTCTGCCAGGGAATTAAGAGAGGTCTCAAGTCTGCTCACTGATTGTTCTAGTTCCCCAAAATTCACATCTATCTGTTTGCTCAGGGCTTTGAAACTTTCATTTCCAGTTAAAAGGGCTGAGGTACTCAAGGGCTGAAGATCCCACAACCCTTAGGCCCATTAGTAGGGGAACTAGGATGGGGCTGTTCTCCGAGCATAGTGTATGAGGCCCAGATGTTCTCATTTAGCTTCTCGACTGTAGTAACACACTTGGGGAATAATGTGAACAGTTACGCAAAAATTGTTCCATCCTGATATGCTAAAAAGCTGTAAGGACAAGCAAGGAGTTATTTCTGATAGGCAGGCAAACCAAATACCTCTGGAAATTAGAAGACTTGTTGGGTGTATTTGACACCTGAGTGGAAAGACATTTGGAAAGCATAAGCCTTATTCTTGTAAGTCTCCTAATGTTTAAGTCCACCTATTGTAGCCTACCATATTAATCATAAGTGGCCCTTGTTATGATTTGAAAAATGAACAAATATCATGAGATCTAAGATCATAGTCTGAGCAAGAGAAAAACATGTTAACATTTTCTGTGCCCAGCTGGTCTTCACTTTGTGATTTAACCCAATTATTTATCTATACTGACTGTAATTTTCTCCTCTGACATTAGGGACCTCCTACTGCTGTAAGGAAAAAGGACAATGACTACTCTTGCTTTTTTGAGCTGAGAGGGATTTGGTGTGCAGTGTGGCAAACGGTTTGGAGTCTCTTTTTAGAAACTGGATTGGTTGGGGTGGGGATGGGCATGGTAAAAATCTGGTTCAGGAAGAACAGGTTGTAAATTTACCTGGGAGTGGGCACTTCTATGAGAGAAACAAAAACACATGAGAACTGAACTAAGATTAATACAAAATAGCAGTTGTAGCATTTGGAACCTGTCAATGAATATCATGAAGATGATAGAAATCAATAATTGTTTACCAGGAGGTGGAAGAGATGAGAAAATTTCCCCATAACAAGGCCTAACAAAGCCTAATAAGGTCTCCCTTTGGGGAACATACATCTTTAACATTGTCAGAGTCATCAGGAATGTAGAGACAACATTTAGTTAAGTTATTTAATGTCATCTGATTTTTGTAAAATATCTTTTTTTATTGGAATGAACTCTGTGTTCAGTAGAGATCCCTTTATCTTTGTTACTTAGGACTAGATAATTATACTAGCAAACATTGATCAAGTCAACCTCTATAGGAGGTTAGGAAAATCTGTCAGCCTTAAACTGACTAAAAAGTTCTGGCTCTGGCAGTATCTATTGATAATTATCAGGCATTCTTGCCTAAGAATCTCTCTTGGTTTTCTTGGCCCCTTTATTTTAACTTTAATCTTTAAACTTTAATCTCCAGTCTTACTTATTCTTGGGGAGGTTAATGCGAGTATACATCTTAAATTACATTAAAATAACTATTGTTTCTTTTTAAGTGCCCAGGAATGGCTGTGCTTTGGTTTTAACTGTTTTTTTTTTTTCTATGTTTAAGATCAAGCTGATCAAACTGAACTTGGTCCTACTAATTGTTAAGAGTCAGCTGAGTTCCCTTGGAGGACACTCGTGGGGGGACTCATGAGCAGCCTTTTAGCTCCACTAGTGCCATTTATGTTAGAATTATAGGTCCAGGTCTTGCTGACCATATGGCTTTCCTTGCAAGCTTCAGGCCTATGTCTCCCCTTTTATATGAACCTCATCTTTTGCAGCATGCACACTGATTGGCTGTTCATCCTCTAGAGGTCTCATTAATCTCCCTTATTGGGAGGTTATGTGGTCCAGACTTGCAAAGCTCTTCTCCTTTTCCCTGGATTCAGGCTGAGTCAGAGGGCAAGAGCCAAATATTGATTTTCTTGGCCCCTTTATTTTAACTTTAATCTTTAAGCCTTAGCTTTAAACATCCAGCAAGTCAGTCCTACCAGTTTCGAACTATAATGTTTATAATTCTACAGTTATTTTTATCCCTTTTAATTATTATCTTTCTATAGATGATGGCTTAATATCTCAAATTAGGTTAGGTAGTGTGTTCTTGAAGTATTACCTCTGCAAAACATTAAAAGGCAATAGTTATAAGGAATATACAAAGTGACATTAACAAGAGTAAAAACATATTTAGCTTGTATATAATCTTGAACCTTGGCTGAGTTAAACATTATATCCCTTGTTTGAGATCTCAGTAACATTTACAATAAAATCAATCTTTGAATACAATTTTCAATGAACTAAAGTCTGGCCCATTTGGGGGTCATTTTGACACGTAGTCAAGTGGAAGGTAAAGCCTTATCTCAGGTAAGCCAGGCTCTTTACAAATCTTAGGAAAAGTGTTCTAGTTCTGAAGCTGATCTTTGTCTCTCTTTTTTAGATACCATTTTATAAAGTTTACATATATTGTGTCCTGAATGAATTTTAGCAAAGTGAATATGACATTACATCTAAAACATGAATCAAGGAAAGGCTGAGCACTCTTAACTTTTCTTTTGTGTGGAAAATTGGCAAAATGTTTTAAAATATTAACCTTTAAATAGACCAGTCTCTCATTATCTTTTAAAATACCTTTAAATTTTTATATTCCAGTGTAAAAGGTAATATATGATATAAATAAATCCCCAATAAAATCTGTTATCCTTTATAAGTTTAAAATAACTATTACAGACAATTTTAGTTTGGAGAACACCAGCTTGATGAAATGCTCCTTTAAACCTTTTATATTAAAGACTTTTATACCTGAAAGATATGAACACATTTAATGTGTATAGAGGAGTAATGGTACCACAGTTACATGGATTTTTTATATTAACCAAGTTTATCTTTTAAAGAAAAAATGTAGACTCTATAATGTAATACAATACTCTAAAATAACATTTGCTGTTTAACCACAGATGTACAAACCTTAATTTCTCCAACATTAGTTGCTCTAGGGGATGAAACTTAACAGACACAATGTAATGAATATTTTAAGAAGTTTTTGTCATTTTAACATATAAGTCAAACTTTGGTTTATATCAGCACACTAATATTTTTTCTTAGGGTACAACCTTGAATAGTTTCAACTATTTGTGTTACATATATATAACCAACTTAGTCATATGTAAACCTTTTAATATTTATCCTTTATATATAGATTTTTATATTACTTAATTAGATCCTCTTATTGTTTATTTAGATGTATTACAATTATATTTTACCACATAAAGACTTTCTTACCTGGAAACATTTTTTTTCCTTTTACTAAATAAATCTTTATATTTAGAAACTTTTAATAATTTTTAATTCATTGGTTCCTCTTTCTGTTTATACTTTGAAATAACCCTTATAAATTTTAGAATTTAGATAAATTACTCCATTTTAATAAGATGAAATACTATGTTATTTACAGTTCTAATTAAAGTACAGTTGAAAGCTTTGGACCCCTTGTACATAGAATTATACCTTTTGGGACTTTTAACTTTTAGTAACCTTGTTTAGTTATGACACACAGTAATTTTAAACTCCTTTTTAATTTATCAATTTATGAAAACACCAATATTTTTTAAGTGTTTTACCTTATGGAATTTAAGGAGTTAAGAGTACTTGATGTTATGTTTAATAGTTAGCATTTTAACTTTGTAAACCAATCAGAGGTCTCTAGCAAAATATCCTTGATTAATTCTATACATGTCAGATCTAATTCATGTATTTAAAAAAAATTATCAGACAAGTGCATTGAATAGCATTAGTCATTTTTTTTCTGTTGAAGAAAATTCCTAGAGACAATGGATATTAGACACTTTATAGACATTAACATTCATTAACAACCTTTTGATCACCTAGAAGCAAAACTGTGCATTAGTAACTTTAAAGACATTTTTGCTTTTACTTATTTACCCAATTTAAATTGAACCATTCAAATCATATGAACCAAAAGTATTTGGATCCATTTTTTAAAATTTTAATTTATGAGCTCATTCGTCAATTTTGGTACCAAATAGATGCAGACATGGCAATACACGTAAACGTACAGTACATGGGTGCACCTACACAAAACAAATAAACAAAAGCCTTGTAGATTATTTTTTAAAAACCTACTAGATTGAGAGTTAATCCTTGTAAATTGGCCTTAGAACAAAGCATACTGTAGTCAGAAAACATTAACCTAGGCATGTCGAATCAAAATCATGAATTTAACAGAGATAGAATTTGAAAAGCCTTCCTGGCCTTTGTCTGGAGCTGGAACTGCTCATCAAAGGTGAAAAGAGTTAAGGGGACACAGACAAACCACGGGTATTTATTCTTCCCTGAGGGAACTTCCCAAAGAGGCAGCTATATTGGTGACCTTGGAGGAGTCCCTGCCCCATTGGAGTCCTATTCTAAACTGGTTTTTCTGGTTTCTTGGATAGCAGCCACCAAATTTTAGCCTGACATTGAAAAATCTTTGGACAATTTTTAATAGTTGGTAGTTATTCATGCTTGCAAATACTGAGAGACAAAAGCCAAATTTCCTAGACAAAATTATGCTTTTCAACACAGAATTTAGAATAATAATCTTATAAAACTCTTTAGTTTTAATCTGCCCTCTTTAGGAACTGACACTGTCTACCCTGTTGGTCACCGAGCCCAGTTCCTAAATGAAGGCAATCTCTAGAATGCTTTTTTTACCTTTAGCTTTTACTCTTGACATTTTTTTTTAGTCCTGTTGGCAGCAGTTTACATTTTAATGCAAGCATTAGTGAGCACAGTTAAAACCTTTTTAACCATTTTTTTAAACTTTAGAAACAAACTGACATAGAAATTAAACACAAAACAAAATGGGGACAAACAATAACAAACAACAAACAAGAAAAGACAAAATCACAAGACGAACAATAAGACACACAACAAGTAGGCACCAAGGACAAATTTAACTGACAGAAAACCAGACTTAGACCAGAGGAACGAGTAAAACCCAGACTTGGACCAAAAGACCAAGGAAAAACCAGAGCAGAGAACCAAGAGGCTTCTTGCTACAGCCCTGGACTTGGGGAAATAATGCTGTGTCCAGCTTTCCCTGGAGCCTCTCCAGACGCGGATCTGCACAGACCAGACTTACCTTCCCCAGGGAAACATAGATGACTCTTAGCAGTTTTAGGTGGGCAGGGTTCAGTGGAGGGATGGCCTGGGACTGAGGAACATCTTCTCAGAGGCCTTCCCCTGGGTAATCTCTCTGCCACCACACCTCCCTTGGTGGTCCTGAGAGATCTTCAGAATGCGAGAAAAGTAAATCTCACTGGAGCCTCCAAATATTGTGGGGCAGGTTGCTCAGAAAACACACCAAGTCTCAGTTTTATTCAAATTGAAGAGTCTCTATTTAGCAGGTTGGCCAGTGACTGCTCCCCCCAGAGGACCCATAACTGTCTCTGCAAGGAACAGCCCTGAGCCTGAGCATTTTGGATATTTTAAGGCAAAAGCTGCATCTGGGTTGATGTAGCTGTAAGCAAGTAGGTACAGACCCTGAATTGGGCAGTTAGTGAGACAATGCAATGGGTACATTGGTATTTTCCACGGGACTTTCCAGGTTGGCATAGCAGCAAGCAAGCAGAAAGTGGGTCAAAATGATCTTAGTCCAGTACAAGTAAGAGAATGGTTACTAATATCTAGACAATCAGTCTCTGACAAGGTACATTGCCCAAGAAAAATGGAAACCAAAGAAAACAGTTTTACATTGTATAAGAATTGCTATTTTGTATTGCTAAGTATGTTATGCTAGGTAATTGGTACAGAGATGGGGCTTTCCCATTTCTTGCATGATATGGAGTCTCAGGGTAAAATGGAGTCTGTTTGGTCATTGTCCATATAGCCTGGCTCATAACAGATGGATATGGAGATGTGCAGTTTCCCATTCAAGGACTTACTTTCTCAGTTGTAGGGAATACTATTAGCAGAGAACTTTCAAAACTGTCAGTCCCCTCAGGCACAGTCTCCACTGCAGAATTACCTTCCCAAAATGGGCTATACCCACCAACTGATATGAGGGTTATAAAGATCCATCAAGGCTAATGCTCACCAGCCATTTTACCTCTAGTGCTCCCTGTAAGTTCAGCCAAAGCTGTTGTTTGGGTCTGTCTTACAAATATATTTCTCTTTCTGCTAAATCCTGAATATTTTGTCTTCTACAACTGTTATTGACAAGGAACCTCCCTGATAAATACCCTTTATCAGAGCCTGCTTCTCCTTGGAGAACACAAAACTTGGCAAATATAAATTTTATGTATTTTGGCAAAGATTTTGTCAGGATGTATTTCTCAGACAAATGTTGCCTCAGGACCCGTGCCCATTCTTTTGTGTATACCATGCTCCCCTTTGCTCTTATCTCCATTTTTTTAAAGCTGCCTACTGAAATGCTACATCTTTACAATGGCTGCCTTTGAATCTCAGACTAAATCAGATATCCATATGATTCTGTAATAGCTTCGTATATTTTCTTTCATGGAACTTATTTTGCTTTAATCTCATCTATAGGTTTACTTGATTATTTTTCATGCCTGAAACTTTAACAAGACTAATTATATATTTAGTATATTTTAGTCTAATAAATGAAGGGTTGAATAAATGACAGAATAAAAAATTAATGCTCCTAAAAATATAATTTTTAAACAAGAAAAACTCTCCAGCTGCTAAGATTCTAAATGCTTCTTATCACAAATATCATTAACCGAAATTACAATACTATTCTGTATTATTTTGGAGGAGGTCTGGGATTCCTCTTTGGTGTGGACATGAGGTCTGCTATAAATTAATCCTATTCACATTTTCTAGCATTGAATTATATCAGATTTATTTCAAGGAATTGCCTTTGGAATCCAGGGTTCTTTTGAATCCAATCTGAAACCCATTACTCTATGTAATTAGAATATGTATAAAGAGGAAAAAATAGTTCTATAGTTAAATCATTTAAAAACAAAATTAATTCCCATTGCTCAAGGCCTAAAAAGAAAGTCTAGAAAGTGGGCAGAGAAAATGGGTTGTCTCATTAGATTTTGTTCATGACCTATTATTACCAATTTAGTAGCTCAACCCTTGAATTGGATTAGAGTATTACCATGATTACTATATTTATAATATTACAAGGGATTTATAATGTGTCATTTGGAGCTGAAATTCCTCATGATTATTTTAGCCTAGAAGCAATAATAATACTTAATCAAGCAAAACTTTGTTTTTCTCATGCTACTTAGCAATGTGTAGTTAAATTACATGATTCTTATATGATAGATAAATTTTATTATGTCCAATTTAGTAAATAGCCAAGAAGACTGAAAGCTTAATATCAAATATATTCTGTAAATCATTGGGACTTGGTTAAAAACAACCTGATTGTTCTCTTTTCTATTTTTAAGAGGAATATGGGCCTCAGGACATGGGCTTATTTTCACTTAGATAAAATCAGTTTGAAAAGGATTTCTATATGCTAACATTTTCTTTCTCTCTCTTTTTTCCAGTCACAGGAAAATTAAACTAATTTCTCATCTCTCAACCAATTATGTCTCTATTTGCTGTAGATGTTGCAGAATCTGCTTCTTGGATCACTTGTTTCATTGAACGTTCTATCAAAATCTCTTTTAAAGTAAAAAAAAAATATAAAATGAAATTAAAGAATAGATCTTTTATTTGCTCTTTAATCATGATAGTCTTAAAAAGAAACCCAATGTACCAATGTAGTTGCTTTTATTTTATTTTGTTTTATCTGTCTAACATATTCTCTTATTCAGCTCTTCTTAACCACTTACACTTAACTACTTCTAAGAATGAAGGAAAAATTAGGTGTTTGTAACTAAGGTAGAAATAGGAAGTTAGTGAACTGTTTTTTTTTAAGATTTAATTTTTATTTTTGTTAACTTCCAGCTGAAGCACAGCAATAAAGCCTATTGTAGTGTTAGTATTACCTCTGATTTTTATCTGTAGTAAAATGGCATGTAATTATTATATTGCTTTCTAGATGTTGCAAATGTCTGTAAATATGATCTACACCCATTGCTATTTCAATATTGTGGTATTTACTAAATTTGCTGCTAGGTCTGATCATTTAAGTCCTAAAAGAAGAGGCAAGTATGTCATTAGATCACAAAAGATTTTTTCCTAAAATACTTTGTAGATATGTTTCAATATAATTGGTTTCTTCTTTATGTATTTTATTTTATGCATTTACAAACATTATTTTGAGAAGAATTTCATAGTCCTAATGAGGCTGCCAATAGGGTGCATAGAACAAAAATAGTCAGAAACTCTAAAGCAGTTATTTTCAAACTTATTAGACCTAATTTCCCTCTTTCTAAAAAATTGAGGTGAAATTCACGTAACACACACTATTCTGGAGTGCAGAATTTAGTGGCATTTACAGTGGCATTTATAGTTGTGATATTGTGTAACAATTACTTTTCTCCGATTTTGAATGACTTTAGTCACCCAAATACCCATACCCTTTAGGTAACATTTTCCTCTCCACTTCCTTCACAACTACTAATCTGATCTCTATCGGTTTGAATGTCTTTGATGTTTCATTATCAAAGAAAAAAATACAACATGTGACTTTTGGGTCTGGCTTCTTTCACCTAGTGTAATGTTTTTGATGTCCATCCAAGTCGTAGCCCGTATCATCCTGCATTCCCTTTACTGTGAAGTAATATACATTGTCTCGCAATTTGTATATCCAACTCAACAACAAACTTAAAAATGAACAGTGAACTTAAATAGAAGTTTCTCCAAAGAAGATACAGAAAGACCAAAAACCACATGAATAGGTGTTCAACTTTATTGGTCATTAAGGAACTACAAATCATTCTTATTTTGAAGTATCTCATCAGAATGGTTATAATAATTTCAAAAATAAATAAAATACAACAAGATTCAACAAGGATGTAGAGAAATAAGAACATTTGCATATTGCTGGCAGGGATGTAAAACAATACAACTAATATGGAAAAATTGGTGATTCCTCAAAAAGCTAA
This sequence comes from Ictidomys tridecemlineatus, assembly GCF_052094955.1. Taxonomy (NCBI): domain Eukaryota; kingdom Metazoa; phylum Chordata; class Mammalia; order Rodentia; family Sciuridae; genus Ictidomys; species Ictidomys tridecemlineatus. The sequence continues at coordinate 97,980,225 of NC_135485.1, forward strand.
ACATAGAATTGCCAAATGATCAAGCAATTCAACTCCTAGGTGTGTGTGTGTGTGTGTGTGTGTGTGTGTGTGGTGTGTGTGTGTGTGTGTGTGTGTGTGTGTGGGGTGTGTGTGTGTGTGTGTGTGTGTGTATCAAGGAAATGAAAATGTATATCTACATAGAAAGTTTTATATGAATGTTTATACCAGAATTGTGATAATAGCCAAAAGGTAGGAACAATTTGAATGTTCAATGATAGATGAATCGATAAACACAACCTACCTTTTAATAGGAAATATTTTCTAACAGCTTTTTAATTTCTTCCAAAAGGGAATTCATACATAATAAAACCTGTCATGTGCACAATTTTCAGAAAATCAATTTAATGAATATTATATAAAAAGAAGTAAAAGTAATTTGTAATAAAATTATATGTATTTTGACATTCAAATACTCAGGCCTCAGTACTCTGGACAAATGTAGTAGTCATATGTTTGCAACTATATGCATAATCACTGGTGAATTGAAAGCTCTAAATGAAGAATGATACAGTGTGTATTATTACTGACTTAAACACCATAAGCATATTAAAACAAGGCAAAAATAACTTTGTGTTTATGTCCAAAATGACATTAGTTTTTCTGCGGAGATAATTTTTTAAAAATATTTTTTCACCTACATAAATGTCCAGTGAGACATTTGACAACAAATGACACAATACACATGATGAGTCTCTTTTGTGGGGGCTATCCTATGAATTATAGGATGTGCAGCATCCCTGGCCCCTACACACTAAATGACAGTAAAGCTCCTCAATCATTGTGACACTAGAAAATACCCTAACAATTTCAAAAATGCCTGCCTCCTTGGGGGCAGTACTGACCCTTTGGAACCTTTGATGCAAAGTCTACTTTCTAATTCTTAAAATCTCTCTAAAGATTCATATTTTACTCTTAAAATTAAATGCAAGTTCTGTATTCTATGATATCACATAAGGGTGATTGTTTAAATCTATACATAATTCTCATGTATCTAAACTGCATGGAGGAAGATACATTGTTCTTAAAAACAAGGCCTGCCTCCAACAGCATTAATGAGTAATATTGATGGCCCTATAAGCTAAGGAAAAGTTTATACTTCATCACACACAGTAAAACTTCCTTAAAATCCATTCAAAAACCAGGTGTAGTGGTGCATGCCTGTAATCCCAGTAGCTTTGGAGGCTGAGGAGGGAGGATCACAAGTTCAAAGCCAGCCTCGGCAACTTAGGCCCTAAGCAACTTATTGAGACTCAGTCTCAAATTTTTAAAAGCATAAAAATAAAAAGGGCTGGAGGTGTGACTCAGTGGTTAAGCAACCCCTGGGTTCAATCTCCAGTACCAAAGAGACCAAAATCCTCTACTCTTTCCTCAATCTATTGTTTAGATTTTGCAGCCAAACTAACTACAAGTCAAAATAAAATCTCATGACAGGTTTTTTGGTCCCTACATCCAGATGGACACAGACTTCTTGGAGAATGAATGATTTTTGTATTGTCCTTTTGTCACTTTATAGTGAGGGAAATGGTCAAATAAGGTGATTAGACACCTGGGATCTAGTGTTTAAGTTTTCGGAAAAGACTTAGGGGAACACTGTGGCCCTCAGATATGTGCTTTTCAGCCTTGCCTCCTAGTAGCTCAACCCTTGAATTGGATTAGAATATTACCATGATTACTATATTTATTTATAATATTACAAGGGATTTATAATGTGTCATTTGGAGCTGAAATTCCTCATGATTATTTTAGCCTAGAAGCAATAATAATACTTAATCAAGCAAAACTTTTTATTTTTTTCATGCTATTTAGCAATGTGTGGTTAAATTATGTGATTCTTGTATGATAGATAAATTTTATTATGTCCAATTTAGTAAATAGCCAGGAAGACTGAAAGCTTAATACCAAATATATTCTGCAAATCATTGGGACTGATTGCTCATGGAATCATAGTGTTGCTACTCTACAGTGGCTTTCTCTGAGTAGGTAGTTAAAAATTGCTTTAAACTAATCAATTTTCAGAGATTTGTATGATAGTAAAAAAATTAGGAAAATAACTTTAAAAGGGTCACTTCAGACAGGATGTACAGCATCCTGAATTTTTTATAACAGCTTTTATTAAAACCCTTCCAAAATGAAATGAGTAGTTTTACTTCTACAGAATTCACAGTTGGCTTTTAGATGTCTTAAAGGCTGAGCCACCGACATTGAGGATTTAGATACTGTCATTTATTCTTTGTCACATGGTTAGAAGCATCAGCCCTACTGAAATTCTTTTTACTTGGACCAAATATCTATTTTCTTAATTCAAAGTACCCAGAGTTATGTCCTAATATTTGAGTTGAACAATCTTATCACAAATTCTCACGAAAAAATACTCTGCTGAATTATCATACAGGTGTGGAACTACTAGACATATGAGATCTACATAATACAAAGAGAAAATGATTACCAGTGAAATATGGCCTCATTCAGAAACTCATCCTATTCATATTAAAAATCCCTGAAAGTGGGAGCTAAAATTAGTTGCTTTTCAATAGCTGTATCTATTTTAAAAAGAATTTTTGTATTTCCAATTAGGGTTCAGAAACTTTTCAAAAAAGGGCCTCTAAGAATTTAAGCTTTTATTCATTAAGCTGGTAGAGGTGTGGGAGGGAAAGGTGAATAAAATTCTATGAAATGAAAATTAGCAAAGACATTTGCTTGAAAGTAAAGGCAGACAAAATATTCTCAATAAGGAGTATCTGAGTGAAATCATCTAGGGATGGCCACAAGGAAACCTAGTTACACTTAACATATAAAGACTAACAATTTTGCAGGCTAAGCTGCAAAAGTAGCAAAACATGAAGATGCTTAGCAAGGGAAATTCAACTTAAGAGTAAATGAATGTTAGAAAGAGAACATTTAAAGGTACTAATTATATTCTAAAAAGCAACATTAGAAAACTAAAAAAAAACTGTTTTTCATTAGATGATAAAGAATAGTAGATAATCATTAAAAAAGGAAAAAAACAATTTCAAAATTTAAATTACCATGCTAGATATTGGTTCTCTAGTTTTTGAGATGTCTCTTTCCATCAATTGTTTTGTTGAGATTAAGTTTGTTTCTTCATGTTTTAAATACTTTATATTTTTAGACCAGTTTGGGATTCACAGCAAAATTGAGCAGAAGATAGAGGGATTTCTCTGCCCTATACAAATACACACAACCCACTTACTACCAATTATTGAACACCAGAGTCCTATATTTTTTACAAAGGAATCTATATCAACATCTCATTAGCATACAAAAGGGTTCACTTTTGGCTTTGCATATTTTGTAGGCTTAGACAAATGTATGACATGTATTTACCATTCTGGGATCCATTCATAGTAGTCTTACTGCCCTACAGTTTCTTTGTTTCCCATGATTCAATAAATGCCAGTGAGAATGAGGAGCAACTGGAACTCTCACACATTGTTGGTCCATTGCTACTTTGGATTTCAGTCATATATTGAGGCCATGTGTACAACCTACAAAAATTTACTCTGTCCATGGAAGTCCAGTCTCACATTCTGCTACTCAGAGACCCCTACTGGTGAAAGTAGTTTTATCTTTAATGAAAAGTGCATTGTGTTAAACTCAACATATTCCAAGCCAAGTTTATCATCTAATCTCCAAAAGTTTTAATCCATTTTTATTTCTTTATATCTGGGAACAACACAACATCTCTTTTGCTTGGTCTGTATAAAAAACTGTGTGTTTTTTTAACTCTTCCATCACCGTTTCACCGCTTTCAATAGGCATCAAAAATTGGTTCCTTTTTCAAATGCAGTGTTCCTTTCTGTTTCTACTCCCAGAACTACTGTGTCCTCGTCACTTAATATTTGAGATACTGTCAATACGTAGACAGCGTATCTCCTATTTCCTATTCTGGCCCTTTCTACATATAAATTATAAGTCAGTTTCTCCAAATCATAAAATTTATAAACTCAATTCTTTTCAAGAATCTCTAGTGGTTTTGTATTTTGTAAACCCTGGACACATTAGTTAACAGTTTTATGTGTCATTGTCTTTACGCTCTACCTTATAAATTCCTAGAATTGAGATTTATACTTGCTACCTGATAACAGAGGATGTCAATGAAGGAAGTCCAATGAGTTAGACCCCCAAATGTCAAAATTTGCAATAATTAAATATTGTAAAATAAACATTGTCCTCAAACTCATATTTTAAAATTATTAAAGAAGTTAATCTGATTCATCTATTACTATTTTATATCAATCATATTACATACTCTGACATTTGATATTCAAATATTCTTTTAATATTTATTTTTTAGTTTTCGGCGGACACAATATCTTTGTATGTGGTGCTGAGGATCGAACCCAGGCCGCACGCATGCCAGGCGAGCACGCTACCGCTTGAGCCACATCCCCAGCCCTTCAAATATTTTAGTAAATTGTAGAGAATGGAAAATGGGATTCTAAGTAATTATAAACTTATTTAATAAAATTCATTGTTTCCTTTTTGGATGTATAACTCTGCAACATTTAAAATGTAATTTACAAAATAACAAGTTAGTGTCAAGATTTCATTTTAAGTAAATATTACATTTTGAAATGCTTAATATTTTCTTCATTAGTTTTTACAAATCAGGATGCACATAACTTGAGGGTTACTAAAAAATGCTCCCAGAATTAAGGAAAGCTATTGACAAGAGAGGCCTCAGAACTACATTCTAGATTCTCCCAAAGCATAACTACAAGCATTAGGATACAGAGAATGGTGTTAATTTGAGAAATAATTCTGAGAAAATTTTTCTCTTCACTGTTTCCTATAGGAAGCCATTGTTTGTAATGTCACAAAGCAATATGACTAAAAATCAGACATTTTTCAAAGTTTAAAACTCTGTAGATTTTTAAAACAACCTAGATTTTTAGCTACCTTGTTTCAGCAGGAATTCGTCTTGTTGAAACACCTGATCGTCAAGGTTAATTGAACAATTAACTTTTTTTCATATAAAGAAACCATAAAATTATACAACCACCATGATATATCCACAAAAGAAATGTTCTCTCCTTTTTATGGAAGAGTCTACCTCATAGTTCAGTCTAGTCAAATTGACACATAAGAAAGCCATCAGTGCTGACAAAAATATTTTAGAATCTACAGTTTAGTCAGTCTAAGTGGTCAGTGAACTTCACCTAGATATCCTTTCTGGAAACTTGGTAGAGCAGGTTTCTAATTTTAACTGTCACAATATAACTGGAGATAAGTGGAAGAACCTGAATGCCTAATGTGAATCCTGTTGTCATCTAGGGTAGAAACTTGTGGAGTTTCAGAGGTCTTCCTAGTGGCCTAATGGTTCCCTAAATAGGTGGTCTAAAGGAGGGAAAACTGATATTTGTGGCAGACTTCTGCTTGCTTGCAACATCTGTTCTTCCATTCTTCTGTAGTGGTATGGCTCTCTCTCTTTTTTTTTTTTTTTTTTTTTTTTACCTGAGCCCGTGACCACTCAGAGTAAAAGCTACTGGGTTATGGTTATTTGTGGCCACTATATTAAGTGCTGTCCAGTGGAGTATAAGTAGCTACAGGTAGTGCAGGCTAATTCTGGAAAGTTGCCTCTACTTGGACTACACAGCAAAAGGCTTCATAGAGGAGGTAAGGAAATTACTTATGACCTTTATGTAAGTCAGCGTCAAGGCCAAATTTTCATATGGAGGCATGATCATTATGTCTTACTGGGACATGTTTGTGTAAGTACACTTGTCTCCTATGTTGGACAGGGTCCAGAGCAGCCTTTGGCACAGAGTAATCATACAGTAGTGCATTACCGCAGCAAAAATACAATATGATAGTAAAGGTTAATGAGGGTAAGTGAAGGATTGAGTGGACGAATGAGCGCTCCTCTGGGGTGGTGGACCTTGTCTTGTTTATCTTTCAGTCTTGGCTTGGCTATATATACCCTGTGCACCGCTGGCGGGGCGCTGGTATTCCACTAGTAAGGGTGGGAATCCTGGTCCAAGGCCCAGGGTGGGAGTGACGACTCCCGAGCGGTAGGGGGCGCCGTCGTGCGGCCGGGTCGGGCCGGGTGGCTACCACAGCCCTGCACAGAACCGCACAGTCGTCTACGCCATGCGCGCGCTGCTGTCGCTGCTGCGCACCGGTAGCGGGTGGCGCGTGGGGGCCCCTGCCGCCGCCCGCCTGCCTCAAGCAACGAGCGCGGGGAGCGGGCCGCGCCGCGCCATGGCCCTGTACCGCACGGAGGAACGCGGCCAGCTCCACTCGCAGGATTATCGCATCTTCTTCAGTAAGTAGCTCGAAGAGGTCCGCGGCGGGGCGCGCCGGAGGAATGTGGCTGAGTAGTGGAACCAGGGGGACCTGCGCTGCCCGCGCGGCCTGCCTCTCTCTTTCAGGCCTTCCGCGGTCGCCGCGCAGTCCAGGCCATCTTCTTGCACGCTGGAGCCCGCGCTGAGCCATGGGAGCTTCCAGCGAGGGCCTCTGACCAAGACCTCAAACGCGGATTGTGGAGACTTAGGACGACAGGCATCCCCGGCGCCGAGTCGCCCTCGGCCCAGCCAACCGCCCTCTCGGAGCGCATCCGAGCGCGCGGCCACCCCTGCGGCCCGCAGCCTTTCGCGGAACCGGGGCGGCAGTCTGGGTTCCCACCGCTTAGTTGAGGAAGGAGGCCGAGTCCGCCAGCGCCCTCCCTTCCGATGGCGTAAGAAAGCCCCTCCTTTCGCGCAGTGGAGAGGCAGGCTGAACTCTGGAGATACAGGGATCTTCTCTCAAAAACACACGTTTGTGCTCACAAGTTTGCACCCCGAGTGCTGTCCACAAGCAAGAGCCGCCCGGGCCTTCTGGTAGGGAGATGGCCCTACTTCCTCTGCAAATTGCACTAGCTAGAGGGTCAAGCGACATGTCGGGCACTGTGCTGGCCAACTAAGACTTTCGGAAAAGGACCCAGGTCTCCGTGACTGTCATTTATGTTTCTATGCACCCCAGGCTCCCCTTTGTACGTTAGCAGCACCCGGAAAGTAGCAACGTCGATTGATTGGTTTTCACACTCCATTGACTTCAGAGCCCCGAGGGGAGCTGTAAAATCCACCTGGTACTGTTACTCACCTATTAGTAATCGAGGTCCTGGAGTAAACCGTGAAGGGCTTCTTCACTGTTTAGCTCTATAACCCTGATTCCGGGCGAATTTCTTACCTTGCCAAACCGTGATATTTCCCCTCCCCCCCCTCTTCTGGAAAACAGGCCTGCAAACATCATATGACATATTGTGTATGTAAAGTGATTAGTTGCAGGGCCTAATATGAATTATTTAACAATAATAATATCTGTAAGCATTTTTGGTATCTGCTATTTTTAAAAGGTTTATAGTTTTTCTGCCTGAGATTACCGTCTAGGGTTATTTTATGGAAGAGATAACAGAGCTTGCCTAAACTCTTGTGAGGCAGCTGGTACTAAAATTTGTTTTCTTCAACATTGGTTGTTCTTTTCCTTTATGCTACAAGCTTTTTTCTCCATCCTCCTTTGGTCAACATTGATCAGGTCGTGTTAAAAAAAATGCTGAACCAATGTTGTGCGCACCTGTAATCCCAGCGATTTGACGAGGCAGGAGCATTCAAAGTTCAAAGCCAGCTGCAGCAAATTAGCAAGGCCCTCAGCAATTTAGGAATCCCTCTCTCAAAAAGTAAAATGGGCTAGGGATGTGGCTCAGTAGTTAAATACCCCTGGGTTCAATACCTGGTACTCCCCCACCCTAAAAAAAAAAAAATTTACAGTGTAATTTTTACTGGAACTAGTTTTCCATAGAAACAATGCTGTACAGTGGCATTTAGCTTTTTAAGCAGATAAAAGCTTGTCCCCTACTGCATAATACATGGAAGTAACCTAGATCTGCAATAAATGTCGTAATTAACAGGCAAAGTAGTTAATATCTATGAAGTGCACTAGATTTGGTAGGCATGGCACAGAGGAGGTTTCATCATGATCCCTGCCCTCAAGAGATTCATAATATTAATGTAACTCATAAATGAGAATATAAAAACACTAAATATGTTTTACTTGAATCTTGATTGAAGAGAGGGAAAAAAGTGCAGAGAAGTCTGGAGCTCACAGTGTAGTTGAACAAGCACTGGATTTGGACTGGAGAGTTCTAAGCTTTAATTCTCGTTCTGCCTTTAACTTGCTGTGTACTGTTAGGCCAGTGTTTGCTACATTCCTTTTTCGTAGGGACAGTTTCCTCAACTGCAAAAGGAAGTAATTTGCCTTGAAGTGATCCTCACCCAAGGCCTTCTTGGCACTGGTATTCCTCGAAGGCACTGGATGAATGATAGAGATCCTAATGGTCTCAGTTGTTGGCAAGACCTCTAACCCCTTATTTTGGAGTCTATTGGCCTGTTTTTGTGGTTTCTTTAGCTGCAAATGTACTTCAAATCCTTGATTTTTCTGTGACTTACATAAGTAAGAATTACTTAAGTAAATATATATATCTTTTCATTCAGTTGAGAAAATGGCAGGTAAGAAAAAAGAGGTCTTACTGAGGTATATGAGCAACAATTGGAATAAAGGAGAGTATGGTTTTGGGGAGAGTCCAAATGGTGAGATTCTAATTGGAGAAGGTATGTTGGATTAAATAATTCCTGAGCTAACCACCAGATGGCAGCCTTGGCAAAGGACTGTTTACTACTGACTGGAAAGAGTAGGACAAAATGATAGGAAGATGCTTGGGGGTAAGTGGGTTCATGGGAAAACAATGGACACATTTCTTTTTTGTAAAGAGGGTCACAATAACTAGGTGGATGGGTTTGAAGGGTCCCAACACATAGAAGTGATAATGTTTGAGGAGATGGAAATGCTAACTACCTGATAGAATTAATACATGAATTGTATACATGAATTGAATTATAGCACTCTACTTCATAAATAAGTACAAATAGTATATGTCAATTTAAAAAAATTTTGGTTTCAAATTGGAAACATAGTACCAGCATCCGTACATACCTTCCCAAGTAATTCTGTCTCACTTTAAAGAGGAAAAAACAACAACAAAAACAAAATAAAACATGATATAGCACTACTGGCTCTGTTCCACATTATTAAAATGGAAGTTTTTCCACAATCCCAGATATATCTCAAATCTCTGAAATACCAGTGTAGTGAGTGATACAACATTTTTGAGCTTCCTCACTGTAAATGGTTGCTCTTTTGTGCCATTAAGGAGAATATTGATAGATATAATTCTTTTTTTAAAAAAAAATTGGTATAACTTTGTGAAAATAGTATCAAAGTAAGACAGGATGATTCAGGGGAAGGAGCATCATGGATCATCAGGCCTCCTTGGTGACAGCTCTGGCCCTGTTAGTAACCTGCACAGCCTTGTATCACTTCACCATTCTGTACCGCATTTTATTAAATCATAGAATGAAAAGTTTAGACTACATCATTTTCCATTCTGTTCCATAACTTTAACACAAGCATCTCATTATTATGATTTCTTTTAAACAAAATATTTCATGGTTTAACAAATTAAAACACTCATTGCTTTATGAATAAAACTATTGCCTTCTTGTAGAGTAATATTATACATGTTAAAGTACTAGGAAATTCTGACATAAATTGTCTCACACTTTTGAACCACAGAATACTTATTTCACAGAACATTGTTAACATCTTAGTGATATTAGAGTTTCATGGAACTTATTTTGGGAAGTACTGTGTAGGACAATTTCTACAACTTCTAGAAGCAACTGGGTGTGATAACAGTTCTAGACCAATGGTCCATTATATTGTAGTCCTGACTTTACCATCTTGGACAAGTCTTGGCTCAACTAACCACTAGATGACATCTCGTAGCTCAGATGGTGTTCCTTAGCTCAGTTTCTCCATCTGTAAAGTGGGTCGTCTAGCACTAATAGTTTTATAGAATTGCTGTGGCAGTTAAATCAGACTGTATAAAGATCAGTATCTTACACACAGTAGATATTAAATATATGCTATTTCTTTTCAATGTTAAGACATTAGACATATCTTATATATTCCTTCTAGGAATCTTCATAGATTCCTAGAAGGGTGAAAGGTAATGGAATATGTATAAAAGTCAATATTTTGAAAATGTTCCACTTTATTAATTTCTAGGTTTCAGAATTTTAGTGGATACTGCCCTACAGTCTTTTTGTGTAATCTTTAACTGTAAAACAATAATGAAATTAAATTTGTGTATATGAGATCAAACACCTACCACTGCATGTTAATGATATATTGGATGTTTTTGTTTGTTTTGTTGTGATAATAAACATTTTAGATTTTAAACTTTTCCTACAGGATAGGGAAAAGCTGTGTTTTCCATAATTTGAATTTTTGTTACTATGGGGTAGATAACTGGTTTATTTAGAGAAACAGTGCTGTGGATAGTTAAAGATACTTTTATGTAGACTGAGAATAAATCATGTAGTTCTTCATCAGTTTGCTTTATCATTTATGGTAAGCATAGGCTTGTGTTGAAATTATGGTAAGTTTTCTCTAAGTGCATAATTTGAGTAATAGGTAGAATATGACATTGAATGTGCTATATATTTGAACTTAGTAAAGCTTCCTATGAATAAGTTCTCATGACCTTTTAATTTTTTAAGTTTGCCCATATAGAACTCAAATTGACACGTTAAAAGATAATGGCTATTGTGTGAATATAAAAAAAATTTGATTTCCTTTTTTTTAATCCTCTTAAAAACAGCTTAGTTTCCTAAATGAAGTGCTCTGAAATATAAATCTTGTGATCTATAAACTTCTTTAAATTTCTGGATCTTACCAGAAAATAAAACAAATATAGTGAAATTTGAAATCTTTACTGGTACACAAGATCAAATACTGGTCTACACCTCTGGTTTAACTACCTGCCACATTTCCCTTTGTCAGCTTCCTATCATCCTGGCCTCTTTGCTGTTTCTCAGATAGCCTGAGAAGTGCTCTCCTCAACACCTGTGCTTTCTGTGCCTTCAGTGCTCTTCCCTCAATGTCTGCTTGACCTACCCCCTCATTCCATCAGGTCTGTGCTGACATGTTACCTATCGGGGAGATCTTTCTTGATCATTCAGTATGAAATATCACCCCTTCCTTTAGTCACTCTTTACACACCCTGGTTTGTTTTCCTTTAGAATGCTTATCATACTGCTATAGTATATACATATTCATTACTTCTGTTCTCCCACTAGAATGCAAGTTCTATAAGAACAGGGGATTGGAATTTGTATTCCTGGTACATAGAATAGTGCTTGGCATAGAATATGTGTTCAGTAAATATTTACCAAGTGAATTAATTTAAGGAAAACTTACAAGGTAAATAAGAAAAATAGAAAGCAGAAAGAAGAAAACTTGAATTCGAAGTTAATGGGTGTTCTCTGATATTTTTAAAGGCCAAGGCACCCATGCAAAAGGAAAAAGAGGAGACGAAGAAATAGCCAAATTGAGCCCTTGAAAACTAAAATATGATATTTTTTTAAAAAAAATACAACCTCAGCAGAAAGTACAGTGAGCTGAATTGTGTTGTTTCAAACTACAAAATTTGCGATAATTTGTCATAGCAGACTAAGAAACTAATATAGATGAATCAGAAGAGAAAGTAAATCTATGTGTATATATTTTTTATCAGAAAAATAGAACAAAATATCAGAATAGAAAAAGGAAGAGACATGGAAATTCTAGGATGTCTCACATGTGACTCATGTGAGTTTTAAAAGGAAAGAACAGATACAACAATGGAGAGGATATTATCAAAGGGATAATAGGAGAGGGTTAACAATCAAATGACCCAAGAATCAGACCCACTCACTTTGTTGTGCAATCTCAGAAAAATGGAGACTGTGAAGAAGATCCAGAAAGTGACTGGAGGGCTGGGCAGTAGGCCACTTGCAAAGGGATGAGAATCAAACTGTTATCTGACTTACAGCACCAGAGAATGCTTAAAGACTGTGGGAATAATGCCTTCAAAACTCTGAGAGAACATAATTTCCCTCCTAGAATTCTCTACCCAGCCAGCCATCAGTCTGGGTAAGGACCAAATAAAGATCTTTCACACACTCATGTGCCTCATGTGCAGTTGATTTTAGAGAACACATGTTAGGGAATGGTCCCCCAAACAAAGAAGTGAACTAAAAGAGATAACTGCATGGGACCCAGAAAACCAAAGGTCTTAGGATGCCAATAAAACATCAAATCCAGATGACAGCAAGAAAATAGAGGGCTCCAGAGAGTATTCCGGTTTTGATGGTATCTGTGAGGTATTGGAATAATTTGTAGATATGATTGTGACAGATAATTCAAGAAAGGTAATTAGAAGCATAAGGAAAAATAGAAGTTGAACAAGAAAGGAAGCTTAAATTATAACATCCTATTTGTCAAAAATCAACACATGAAACAGTGCTTCTCAAACTTGCCTGAGCATAAGTTTTAATGAGTTCTCATCCTTCCTTTGTGTACCAGGGGAAATGACTAAGTGTGCTGGGAGGACTTCTTTATGTTCAAGCATATTTAAACACCTCTGTAAGTGTGCATTACTTAATGGAAGAAACTACTGAGAAAATTAAGCTTTCGAGAAATTAAGTGATTTACAGGAATATTACCCATTAAAGCATTATCCTTACCTGAGATCTAAAGATATATTTATTTTTTTCCAGTAACAATTGTTTTATTATTTTTAATTCATTATTATTTATGAATGCTATTTTATGATCCAAGTCACTTCTAATCTATATGGTTATCTAAGTCTATACACTGACAATTTATTCACTTATTTGATAATTAATCACTGACTAATAATGATCATTCAAAAATTAGTAACGTTATTTATTTTGTTCTTTTGTTGATCGTAGATAACTTTGAAAATAAAGTAAATGATTTGAAATTGGATGTGGAATGCATTAGAGAAACTTTTGTTTTGTTTTTAAGGTTTATCCTTTTAATTTGTGAAAAAGGCTTATAGGCCATAGCCAAAGTTTTATAGACTTTGCTCTTTGTATGCTTTGCTTCAATTTTATCTCTTCCTTATACACATGTTCTTTAGAAGTTGCCTTGCTGTCAGGGAAAAAGAAAAATGAACAGTTTGGAAGGGAAAAAATGAAATAGTAATGGAGATATTTATTCAACGAATCCTCTCTGGGCAGATATTTATTGAATGTCAATTTACATGCCAGCTAGTTTTCTAGATACCGGGGATCCAAAAGAAAGTAGAACATGACAAAGCTGCTAAAGAGAGAGCAGTACAGAATTAAAATCTACATGACTTAAGAAATTACTAAATGAAAATTTTGTATGGTTGTATTAAGCCTAGCTTTTAGAAACAGATATTGTTCAATGCAACTGTATATTGGGTCATTGCACTTGTTTAAATAATATATACTTTTAAAAGTATTTTAAATACATATTTCAGTATATAACTTTTAAGATAAGGTAGTTTCTGTTATTCAATTTGTTTTGTTTTAAGCTTAATATTCTTACCACTTTGAGTGGAAATAAATGATTTGTTTCTTTCCATAGTGAGACCATTGAATCTTTCTTCTTCATCTTTTTAAAAAATATTATTATTTATTCTAAATAGTTTTACATGAAAGCAGAATGCATTTCGATTAATTGTACACAAATGGAACACAACTTTCATTTCTCTGGTTGTATAGGTCAAGTCCCACCATATGTGCAGTCATACACATACCTAGAGTAATGATGTCCATCTCATTCCATCATCTTTCCTGCCCCCAAACACCTTCCCCTTCCCTCCCTCCTCTTTGCCCAAACAAAGTTCCTCCATTCTCCCCACAACCCCTCCTCCCCCGACATGGATCAGCACCCACTTATTAGAAAGAACATTCGACCTTTGGTTTTTGGGGATTGGCTCACTTTGCTTAGCATGATATTCTCCATCCCCATCCATTTACCTGCAAATGCCATAATTTTATTCTCTTTTAATGCTGAGTAGCATTGCATTGTGTATGTGTACCACAGTTTCTTTATTCATTCATCTGTTGAAGGGCATCTAGGTTGGTTCCACAGTTTAGCTATTGTGAATTGACCTGCTGTGGACGTTGATGTAGCTGTGTCACTATAGTATGATGATTTTAAGTCCTTTGGGTATAGACTGAGGAGTAGGATAGCTGTGTCAGATGGTGGTTCCATTCCAAGTTTTCCAAGGAATCTCCATACCGCTTTCTAGATTGGTTGCACCAATTTGCAGGGCCACCAGCAATATATGAATGTACCTTTTTCTCCACATCCTCACCAATACGTATTATTGCTTGTATTCTTGATAATTACCGTTCTGACTCAAGTGAGATGAAATCTTAGAGTAGTTTTGATTTGCATTTCTTTGATTACTAGAGAAGTTGAACATTTTTCATATATTTTTTGATTGATTGTATATCTTCTTCTGAGAAGTGTCTGTTCAGTTCATTAGCCCATTTATTGAAGGCGCCGAAAATATATATTAGCAAAAATATGGCCTCTTCAACAAATGGTGCTGGAAAAACTTGAAATCCATATGCAACAAAATAAAATTAAACCACTCAAAGTGGATCAAGGACCTAGGAATTAGACCAGAGACCCTATACCTATTAGAAGAAAAAGTAGGCCCAAATCTTCATCGTGTCGGATTAGGTCCTGACTTCCTTAACCAGACTCCTAAACCACAAGATGTAAAATCAAGAATTAATAAATGGGATGGACTCAAACTAAAAAACTTCTTCTCAGCAAAGGAAACAAACATGAAGAAAGAGCCCACAGAGTAGGAGAACATCTTTATTATACATACATCAACTAGAGCACTAATCTCCAGGATATATGAAGAATTCAAGGGCTGGGGATGTGGCTCAAGTGTTAGCGCACTCGCCTGGCATGCATGTGGCCCAGGTTCGATCCTCAGCACCACATACAAACAAACATGTTGTGTCTGCCAAAAAACTAAAAAATAAATATTTAAAAATTCTCTCTCTCTCTCTCTCTCTCTCTCTCTCTCTCTCTCTCTCTCTCTCTCTCTCTCTCTCTCTTTAAAAAAGAGAAAAAGAATTCAAAAAGCTTGACATCAATAAAAATAAATACCCCAATCAATAAATGGAACTTTCTTCTTATGCATTATAGGTGAAAATTGGGAATTCTGTTACTAGGTCTCCTAGGGAAATTGTTGTCAGTTTTAGTCTAGTTCACTTAGTAATGAGTCTCTTCAAAAGTGAATTTTTTTTCATAGTTTGGATTTTAATTTATTGTAGGTATTTTCTGTTTGAGGTGTGTTAGGTCACAGGAATAAGTAAATGATTTCAGCAACCTAGTACTGTTTAGTTGGTATATATTTTTCTTTGGTCCTCAAATAGGAACAAATTTTAAAAGTTGAATTAAACTTTAAATCAGGAGTTAATGCTAATTTGAAAAAGTTGGGTAAACTTAAAAGAGGATGAGGATATTATTGCTATAAAGAACAGTGTGTCCATTGATTTAATTCTGTGTTTTTATTCTCTACAGAGAATGTAGCTGGTCACTACATTTCCCCCTTTCATGATATTCCTCTGAAGGTGGACTCTAAGAAAGAGGTATTATTTTAACTTGTCTTGGGGGTGAAAATAGGTAGTGCTAGTATTGCCATAAGATGATTTTTTTTGAAAGCCCCTTGAAAAAAAAGAATGTGGTTGTTAATCAGGAGGAGAAACTGAGGAGTCATAACAGGATTGCAAGTCTCCTTCATGAATTAAAATTTGCATGAAAATAGTATTCTTCCAGAAAGGATTGGGAGGAAATGATGTGAGTGGTTCATAAACTTAGGCAATCTGGTAGGAAATAAGGATTAAAGGTAATAACTTAGGAAATTAACAAGAGGCTTATAATTTTAGTAATAATGATATTGTTAAATTTTTGGATTATTTCAGTTTGCTAACCACTATATGAACATATGCTATTTTATTTAATCCTTGTGGGTTGCTCTTATTTTCTCCAAGACATTAAGGCTGCAGGCATTTTATTGACTTAATATCTCACAGCAGATAAGTGCCGGAGCCAAGTTTTAAAGTGGTATTTCTGACCACAGAGCTCATGCTCCTTGACGGTTCTGAATCAAGAACTAGAAAAGTAAACCAGGGGCCATGGTAATGTTTGAATAGAACCTAGTCAGTTGACAATTGTATGGGTATAAAGGATATTTGTTGAGGAGGAACCTATTGTAGGGAGAACTGAGAAAGCCTCAAAAATATGCACTGGGGCATTTTGATACTAATACCTTTGGGGTATTAGTCACCTTAGAGGCTGAACATCACACATCATACTGAGTTTGTGGAACACTGAAGTGGCGTTAGCAAAGAGTACCAAATTGTCATTAATAGTGGCAGTAGGGTCAGTGGTAGGATTTGTTGAGTGCTTGTGGTACTTGGCCAGGCACTGTGCACAGCATTATCTCAATCCTTTTGGAACTACTGTGATTCCCTTTATTTTGTTAATGATGTTAAACACCTTACATGGTTACATATATAGACGATTGTGGAGGTGGAGTTGAATTTAGGTACTTTAATTCCAAGAACTACCCCCCTTCTCTCATGCAATGTCTTATTTATTACTGTAAGTGTTTTTACAGGACAAGGGGTCACGTAATCTGTAGAAATAAAGAAACCAGAGATGGCAGAAATAACTCAGTGTTTCTGTGTGTGTATGTGTGTCCATGTGTTTTGTTTTGTTTTAGCCAGGGAACTATTAAACCTGAATTTTTCCTCTCTTCCCCACACCTCTCTTTGCTTTGGCTAAAGCATTCATTCATTCATTTATTCATCCAATGAATAATCATCGCATGTTTATTATGAGGTAGACATTATTTCAGGGACTGCTTGTGCAGTGGAAGTGTTTAAGTGTCATTCACACTCAGTTGGAGGAGACAGACAAGCACAAAATCAATCAGATAATGGTAAGTTCTAAAAGGGAAGTGTAGGACAAAGAGTTGACTAGTGAGTGATATTGTTGGGGTATACCATGGCAAATCTGTGTACCTTATAATAACACCACAATAATGGGAAGTCATGTAGTAGGCAGGGATAGAATTAGAAGAAAGTAATATGGAAACATCTTGGTGGGCATAATATTCCAAAGAGGATGGATTTGGGTGAATGTGAGATTCAGGATTGGACAAAATTGAATAGGTTTCCCTAATTTTCAGCCAGTGGGATTGGAATTTTTGTACCTTATAATTTGGGATGTAGAGTTTTAGTAATAGAAATAATGTTTCAGGGCTGACCTGGAATAATTATTTTTCTGTTTGTTTTCCTCATTAGTAGTCGTTTTGGTGTGTAAATGTTACGTATACTGGGTGAGCGTCTGAGTCGCATGATTTTCCTTCCCAACACACCACGTAGTCTGGTTTAATTTAAAAATGCTTAGTGGAGGCGTAATAATCACACCTTGGTAGAATTCACAGGCAGGAGGTGCAGCGAGTACTTTCATGGCTTGTTAGTCATGCTCCCTGGAGTTTCATTTCAATAATGAAATGACTGTTTTAAGCGTAATCACTGGAAATTGCCAGTCTTTACTTTAAGACTGAACAGAGCCTTTGCTTATTTTATAAAACCTTGGAAAATATACTTGAAATAGATTCAGCTTTTCTGATAATTTATTTTATAAAACACATCTATGCTGTGTTCACTGGAGATGCTAATACTGAAGGAAAGACTATGTGGGCATTTGGTAGGTTCTCTGTTGAGTCAGACTATGTGGGCCTCTGTATTAGAATGGATATACAATAAGCATACTTCTATTGCTGTGCAGTGCATCTGTATTTTGTGAAATATTACAATCATAAATACTATCTTTTCTTTTATAGGAAAATGGCATTCCTACAAAGAAAGCACGAAATGATGAATCTGAGGTATATCTAAAAGTTTTTATTTCTGAGAATCACTGTTTTACTGTCTCTTAACGGCTTTGATGATCGTTTAGATTTGTGAAAGTACGTCTAAATGTTTTCCCTGCAAGACTTTCATGTGCATGGGTTTGTTTGTTTGTTTTTGTAATCTTTCTTTAAGGCAGCTAGGACAGAAAGCACCATTTAATATTGTTTATTGTGATTAAATATTTATAATATAAAATTTGCCATTTTAGCCTTTTAAAAGTGTATAGTTGATTGGCATGAAATACTTCCATAATGTTGTGCAATCATCACTACCATGTATTTATCCCAAAGTGTAACTCTAGACCCATTAAGCAGTGGGTTCCAACTTCTTCTCCCCCAGCCCCTTGTAGCTACTCCTGTCTCTGAATTTGACTTTTCTAGATACTTTATTACTATTTCATTTTTATTTTTACTTATTTTTAATTCTTTTATAGTTGTAGATGAACAGAATGCTTTTATTTTGTTTATTTTTATGTGGTACTGTGGATTGAACCCAGTGCCTCACACATGGTAGGCAAGTGCTCTGCCTCTGAGCTACAGCCCCAGATCACCGTTTCATTTTTTCAGTGAAAAAAACTAGAGAATCAAAGCATGAACCCAGATTTTAGTAGCAAATTATCACAGTAGATAACCGTAAGTAAATGTATGTCATGAAAATTGGTCTGTTAATCTGTTAAAAATTATAATAGAGAAGATAGTTGGAGAGCAGGTTTCAGAATTGAGAAACCTGTCTTTTTGGAATACAGGAGAAGAAAAAGTTATATCAACTATATGCCAAAATAAATATATTCCAAATATATCTTTCAACTGTGTGACTGTCAAAACTTTTATAGTTATTCACATAGGACCAGATCATTTGATTGACATCTTTTCCCATCTCCTACTCTGGGTGCCCTTTTATTGTGCTGATGCCAATCAGCTTTTCTTACCACTCTTTACTTTTATGGCCTTATCTCCTTCTATTCTCTATCCTTACTGAAACTTTTGACTCTAGTGTTTCTACCCTGGAACCACTTAGAGCACTTATTAGAAATTCACATTGCAGGCCCCATCCCATAGCTGCTAAATCAGAATCACTACTTCGTGGGCCCTGGATGAACTACATGCTTAGCAAGTATTTAATGTATATCCTAAACATGAAGTTTGAGAACTACTACACCAGATGTTGGGCAAACAGACCCTCAGGGACTTGAGACCTTATAGTTCCTAGCAACTTGTATATTAACCTGAAACAGTTATTTCAGTGGCAAAAAATATATATTTTGTGTTCAGACAATCAAATTAAAAATTCTTACACTGTAGTTTCTATGTTGGAGACCATCCAATACATGTTTATTTGAAAGACAGAAGAAGAAAGGCTGATTTTCTCTTGCCCCTCCTGGCTTTTCCCAAAATACAGAAAATGTAGTGACTCTCTTTTCATATTATTAGTTTTTCTTTTTTATTTCTGCAACAAAAATACATGGAAAAAAATGGAGGAAAAGAAAAGGGCTGGCTGAAGGAGAAGTTCAATGGCCCTGCCATATGCACAGCTTTCTGATTTGATTTGAGTTCCTTTTATCTTTTTGGTTTTCTAATAAATTCTGGCAGGCCATTGTCAGTTTATAATTAACACTAATCTTAGGAAAACCAGACTAAAATTGACTTTAAAAAATTATAGGCCAAATGCATTTTAGCTGTAGAGAAGAAAGGCAGGCTAGGAATAAGCCCGAAGTGATCAGGAGCAAATGATGAAGGAGAGTGTGGCTTTTGGGGTTAAAATTCAAACCTATTCTTCATCTATTGTTCTTTTGGCCTAATTCAAGTCTGTGAGTGGTTTGGTAGGTGTCATTGTGTGAAACGATTGTCACTAGCATGGTCTCCTCTGTCATCTCTGAGTACTCATCCACATGCATTTGTCCTCTTATAGCTAGGCTTTCAAGGATGAATAAATTATGTGAACATCTGCCATTTACTTTGGTTCTTCTTTTTAACAGCTTCTTCAGACATATTTAAACAGGTGCAGGGGTACCTCATGAAAGAGCATAGAAAATGAAACATAACAGCAGGACTGTGTGTACCGTTGCTAGGATAGGTATGAGCCTTACTTCTGAGGAACACTGTTGAGAATTCATTTTCAGCTTTGTTTACTTTCTTAATGGGTTTGCAGTTTTGCCATTTGTAATATTTAGTCTTCTCTAGAAAAACTTGATAAAACCAACATTACTTTTGTGCCTTAATGTATTTTTATATTTAATTGTAAAAAATGGCATTCTTTGAATTAATAGCTTTTGTGTTTCACTAAGAAACCCCCAGGAACTTGTTTAGCAGTGCTTTAAGCCAACTCTGGCTGCATATTAAAATAGCTTGGAAAGATTTTAAAAATAAGCAGTGTCCTGGCTCCACCCCAGCTCAGCGGAATTCAAATAGGTGGGTGGTGGGGCTCTAGGCATTCTTTTTATTTTTTCCTAATTCTTTCATGCTCACCAGGTAATTTTGATGTGTGGCATGATTAAGTATATTAAATTACTCAAATGTTCACTGGTTTTTTGGTTTATTTCTATCTGTTGTGAACTAATGATTTTTTTTAAAAAAAGTACAATCCAAATAAGTAATTAGAACAATGTAATTCAAGTTGTAATTTTTTTTATTTGTTCTTTTTAGATACACATGACAGTAGAGTATGGTTTGACATATTATGCATACCTGGAATATAACTTATTCTAATTAGGATTCTATTCTTGTGGTTGAACATGATGTGGAACTTCACATATATGAACATAGGAAAGTTATATCTGATTCCTATCCTCTTCCCTTCATTCCCCTTTCTCTAATCCAAAGTACTTCTGTTCTTCTTTTCCCTACCCTCCCTTGTTGTGGGTTAGCATCCACATATCAGAGAGAACATTTGGGCTTTGGTTCTTAGGGGTTGGCGTATTTCATTTAGCATGATAGTCTTCAGTTCCATCCATTTATCGGCAAATGCCATAATTTCATTCTTTTTTATGGCTGAATAATATTCCAGTGTGCATGTGTGACATTTTTTTTTTTTATCCATTCACCTGTTGAAGCGTACCTAGGTTGGTTCTGTAGCTTAGCTATTTGTGAAATAAGTTGCTATAAACATTAATGTGGCTGCATATGCTGATTTTAAGTCCTTTGGGTATATGTTGAGCAGTGGGTTAACTGAGGCAAATGGTGGTTCCATTCCAAGTTTTCTGAGAAATCTCCATATAGCTTTCCAGAGTGGTTGCACCAATTTGCAGTACCAACCAGCAATGTGTGAATGAATGTTTTCCCCCACATCCTCGCCAACATTTATTGTCATCAAGTTCTAATTTTGGATGATTAGATTCAACAGACATAAAAATTACTGTCAATTTGCTACGATATTTTTAAATGAGCCAAATACCAACCTGTTTGCAGACTGGCCCTAATGCTGGACCACACTTGGAGCAATGCTGTTTTAAACCATTGCTCCTTCCTGATCACTCATTGATTACAGATATAAAAAGGCAGGCAAATCACCTTGAACCTTATGTCTTTCTCTTTGTAAGGCAAGTTGTGGGAAATTGTTTTTATTCCCCATTCTCCTTGGTTTAAGAATTCTACAAAGTTCAGTTGTAAGAAAAGAAGACATAGTTCTTTTGTAATTTTATCAAGTCTGATATCGTTAACTAAACCTGCTAAGGTTAGGAAGGCATATCTAACTCTTTGTGAACTTTGTTAACTACCTATCCTGACATCCTTAATTTTATATTATGATTGTAACTTAGCATAAATATTCTTTTATAATATTCAAATATTTAATAATTTTCTGTGGACTTTCTTTTAAGTGATATAATTGATCTTCTTTCCAGCTCATGCTGACTGGGACAGAGATGAGAGGTGTGTGAGACTGAATGTGTGTATGAGGGACCCAGTCTCTCACTCCATTTTAGCTGGAGAATGAAAATCAGAGCACATTTCTTGACTTCATTCTAGTTCTGCCACTACATTGCAAAGGTACTTTTGTGTAGTAACCTCTAACACTGCAGTAGGGGTCAGATGACATATAAAGGCTTTTATTCTGCCGTTCGTGTTAGACAACTTCTTCCATTTTTAGAAAAAAATTAAGGCATGAGTAGACAAATGATGCAGACACTGAGCATTTTTTTGTGAGATCAAAACCTAAAGCATGTTTTTAAAGTCTCTACTGATTTTCATTTAGCAAAAGTTTCTCCAAGTGAAAAAATAAGAGATCTGTAAAACTTTTTATGTTCTGCTTATCTTTCTCTCTCTCTTTTTTTTAACCACAGAATTTGTTTAATATGGTTGTAGAAATACCTCGGTGGACAAACGCTAAAATGGAGGTATGGATATATTCTGTTAAGGAAAATTGAAATGCTAACTTAACGGTGATCTACATTGTTTTTAACTGCTTGGCATAATACTTTGAATTAGATGATTGACAGACTATAATGAACACAATTAAAAATATTGTTATGCATTTAGACTTAAATTTAAAAAAGGAAAAGTATTCAAAGCTGAGAATACACTTTAGATACTAAGAATGTATTTAAAATTTTTTAATTTTGTCTGTGTACTTTGTTATATGTATACTTTTCATCACCTTTTCTTTGACAAGATGGCTGATCCTTCCTACATTTTCAAGGTTTCCTTAAATAGATTTTGAGATGTATTCAGTTCATAGACACAAGTGAAACATTTATTTAAGGTTAATGATAGTTTTAATTTCTGAGGACTTAATTCTCCTTTAGATTTTTACCATGCCTGTAATTAGTGTGTTTTCCTGACTACTTAAGTTATTAACACTATCTAATAGCCTTTGTTGTTTACACAGTGAGTTTTTAAAAAAATTATTTTAAATTTCCAATGACTCCAGGAGGCTGAATCAGGAGGATCACATATTCAAAACTAGCTTCAGCAATTTAGTGATGCCCTCAACAACTGAGTGAGGCCCTGTCTCAAAAAAATAAAAAGGGTTGGAGATATGGTTCAGTGATAAAACACCTCCCTGGAACCAAACCTGATACTACCAAAAAAAAAAAATTAATTTTAATCTTTTCCATGAGACATGAATCTATCAAGAATAGTTCTTTTCAGTGTTTTATGTTCTTTCTTCAGTTAGATAAGATCCCTTATGTTTCTGAGCAAAATTTAATTTGTGACCCTTACATTGTTTAGTTTAAGTCTTCAATAACTAGGGATGTGATGGCAAGTATAATTTTCTGAATCTGTATTCAGAAAATTATTAGTAATTTTTGTTAACATTTTAATAGAAAGGAAAGGTGTTCGATTCTTCTTTTTATATTGTTGTAAGTATAATGTTTCATCATTCTTGCTGTATTTCACTTCAAATATAGGAGCAAGGGTGTGTGAGATTCTACCTATGTTAAATAGCGTTTCTTCATTCAAACATGGCTTTAACTTTTTTTTAAAAAAATAACAGATTTGAGTTTTTGTTTTGTTTTTAAATGACAACATGAATGTGTTTGGTAGAAAAATAACTTAGAAATGAAATCATTTGATTAGATTGGGTTCTTTTAACCATTTTATAAAGTTGTATAGCAAATGAACAATTTATATTTTATATATTTATGGAATACAAAGTGATATTGTGATTGATGAATACAATATGGAGAAACTAAATCAAACCAATCAGCATACGTACTACCTTAAGTAACTATCATTTTTTGTGCTGAAGGCATTTGAATTTACTTGGCAATTTTGAAATATACAACACATTATTAACTATATTCACTATGCTTTGTAATAGGTCAAGAACAAAACAAAAGCTTACTCCTCATTTCTGAGATTTCGTACCTTTTGACCATCATCTACCCAGAACCCTCACAGCCAAGTGTCTGTAACCACCATTCCACAGTCTGCTTTTTAAAAATGTTATATTGCATGTATTTTTAATTGATACATAAAAACATGAAAATTACACATATTAGTAGGGTACCATGTGATGTTTTTATACATCTGTACATTGTGTAATGTTTAAATCAGATTAAATATTTCTATCTCTGCAAACATGAATCATTTCTTTATAGTGAAAATTTTCAATATCCTTTGTTCTAGCTTTTGGAAATTTACAGTCCATTATTGTTTTCTGTTGTTGCCCTACTGTGCAATAGCACAGTAGCATTTCTTCTATCTAACTGTAACTTAGTACCAATGACTCCTCTCTCTCCACCCCCTGTACTTTCCCCAGCCTCTGGCAAGCACTGTTTGAGTCTCAAATTCTAGGAGATCAACTTTTTTAGATTTCCCATATGAGTGAAATCATGTGGTTCTTGTCTTTCAGTGCCTGGCTTATTTCACTTAACATAATGGTCTCCAGTTCTATCCATGTGTTACAGATGGCAAGATTTCATTTTTTTTTATAGTCGAATACTATTCTGTTGTGTATATATACAACATTTTCTTTATCCATTCATCAGTTGATGGAAACTTAGGTTGTTTACATCTCTTGGCTTTTGTGAATAATACTGCAATGAATATGGGCATGCAGATGTCTCTTCCATGTACCAGTTTAGTTTCCTTTGGCTATATATTCAGGAGTTTATTGCGGGATCTTATGCTAGTTCTATTTTTAGTTTTTTGAGTAAGATCTCTACTTTTTTCTGTATTGTACTAAATTACATTTCCACCAACGGCACACTTGGGTTCCTTTTTTCAATATCCTCACTAGCACCTATTATCTCTAGTGTTTTTTAAAAAATATTTATTTTTTAGCTTTAGGTGGACACAATATTTTTATTTTATTTTTATGTGGTTCTGAGGATCGAACCCAGTGCCTCACGCATACCAGGCGAGTGAGCTACTACTTGAGCCATATCCTCACTCCATCTGTAGTGTTTTTGATAATAGCCATTCTTACTGAGATGAGGTGATCTCTTTTTGTGGTTTTGATTTGGATTTCTCTGATGATTAGCATTGTTGAGCATTTTTTCATATACCTACTGGCCATCTGTATATCTTTTGAGAAATATTTAGGTCTTTTGTCCATTTTTTAGCTAGATTACTTTTTTAATTAATTAATTAATTTCCTGTTATACGTTCTGGATAGCAACCCCTTTGCAGATGTGTTGTTTGCTAATATTTTCTCCCATTGTGTAGTTTGTCTTTTCACTCTTTTTATTATCTCTTTGCTGACCAACAGCTTCTTAGTTGGATGTAATTGCATTTGCCTATTTTTGCTTTTATTGCCTATGTTTTGAGAGTCAAGTCCAAAAACATTGCCTAGAATAGTGTGTAGTTTCCCCTCCCCCTTTTTTTCTTTTTAATAGTATCTGGTCTGACATTTAAATATTTACCCTTTTTATGTTGCTTTTGTGTAACTATGAGGTATCAGGGTTCAGTTTCATACTTGCAAATTGGATATACAGTTTTCTCTAATAAAATTTATTGAAGAGACTGTCTTTGTAACATTGTGTTTTATTGGCATCTTTGTTGAAAATCAGTTGACCATATACATGTGGGTTCATTTCTGGGCTTTCTAATTTATTTTACTGATCATTGTTTCAGAATTTTTTTGTTAATATCATGCTGCACTATTACTTTGACTTTGTGGTATAGCTTGAAATTAGGTGGTATCATGCATTCACTTTTGGGGTGTGTGTGTGTGTGTGTGTGTGTGTGTGTGTGTGTGTGTGTGTGTGTGTGTGATTTGCCTTGGCTACTCAGGGGTATTTTTATGGTTACTTCTGAACTTTAGGATTTTTTTTGTATTTCTCTTTAAAGCAATGACTTTGAAATTTTGATAAAGATTGAATTGAATCCAGTTTACAATTCTTTGAATAGTGTGGATATTTTAGCAGTATTTTTTTTTTCAATTCATGAACATGGGATGCTTTTCCATTCACTTGTGTCCTCTTTGATTTTTTTCCAAAAGAGAAATCAAGAGAACAATCCCATTTGCAATAATAACAACAACAAAACAAAAAACCTAAATTACTTAGGAATAAACTTCATCAAGAAAGCAATAGACCTGTATGCTAGAAAGTGTAAAATGTTGATAGCGTATAGAAGTGCTATTGATTTTTTGTGCTGGTTTTGTATCTTGTAACCTTATTACATTACTTTATTATTCTAACAGATTTTTGGTGGAATCTTTAGTCTTTTATACATATATGATTGTATTACCAGGAAGCCGAAATAATTTCACTTCTTCCTTTCCTATTTGGATGCCTTTTATTTATTTCTCTTGCCTAATTGCTATTGGAAGGACTTCTGATGTTTTGTTCAATAAAAGTGGCAAGAGTGAGTATTGTTGACTTATTTCAGATCATACAGGAGAAGCTTTCAGTCTGAGAATATAGTGAAAATCTTTTCAATAACTCAAGATTGTTGGTAATAAGAGGCCCAAGATGAGTAACAAAAAAGCAAGTTGATTAATCTTTATTTTCTTGCCATTTCAAAGATTTTATTTTTTGTGTTAGAAATAATGGAATTTATGAATAGTTTAATTCCTAAACATATAATTAGTTGTTTCCTTTCCAGACAGCTTTCTCTTACACAGTGCTGTAAATTAGTAATAAGAACTGGCTTTATTTTCAGTCACCTTTGATTATTAAGTTGGAATATGAAAATTTAGTTTGAAAAATGGCAGATTTAAGAAATACTGTTTGGGTATAGGAATAATCATTTCACATCCCTCTCTACCTTCTTTTCCCCTGTGATCTGCTTAGATAGCCACCCAGGAGCCATTGAATCCCATTAAGCAAGATGTAAAGGATGGCAAGCCACGCTTCACGCCGAATATCTTCCCTTACAAAGGTTTTATATGGAATTATGGAGCCCTCCCTCAGGTAACATTTTTGTTATAATGGTAAAACTTTTCTGTCTTCTGAAAAATTGCCCTGTAAATCCTGTGAATTACTTGAATTTAAATTGGTTCTGAGGACATGTCAGTTTGAGAGATTTGTAAATTTAAAAGTTTTTAATGTGGAGTTTTATTGTATCAGTAAATTTTGTTTCAAATCATATATATGTCTATATTCAAGTTTTTCGAGTACGAGGCATATAGAATGCTCAAATTTGATATTTTGAGCACACCTCTTTTTCTGGGCTTGGCTATTGTCAGTGAAAAAATTTTAAGCAAGGCTTTATCTGTAGTCCTTCCTTTAATTGTGCTTTTGTACACATTCATATCTGATATGATGAATTTTATATTTTTAAATACGAATCTTTTAGGTTATAAACTTTTTTTCAGAACTCATTATAAACAGATGACTTGTATTAGTCACTGTTTTGCATTTACAATTTCCTTGAGAAAACAATGAAAATGGGGACTAATATTGATGGAGAATTTTTCTTATTGTTTTTAATCCTTTCTTGCCCCTGTGTCCTCATTCTTATTAAGCAGCAACTCTTCCAGATTATTTAGTGAGTAGAACTCAATGTGCTGGGTCCAAAGTCTAGATTGTGAAGAAATAAAGAAGCATTTGCTTTTATGTTTATAGAACCCTTTGGATCATCTGTATGGAGATTTAATTTTTATGTTTTTATTTATTAATTTTAATATTATACATTAAATCCAAAGATGCTACTGGGGAAATATATGAGAAGGGGATGGGGGTTCAGGCTTAATCTATCCTGGAAAACAGCTGCCAGTGTAGAATAAACATTCACAGGGAAAGAAAAAAGAATTGTACTCTTTAAGAGCCGCCAGCCTCTGATGCAGTCGGACCACCCACTTGGTTAAATTTTTGGCTGAAGGGGAGCTCCTGAAATGATGTGCTAAGAATGAGAAAGTCTATGGAAATCATGAAAGCAGGTTTTTTGACTTGCCAGGTGCATAAACAGACATTCTGTTTAACCCAACAGTTCAAGGTTAAACAAATCTGTAAAGCCTATCGGGTACTGAGAGAGAGAGCGTATGGATCAGGGGATGGCCAAAGAAGCCACTGAATCAGAGAGAGCATAAACAGGCATGTAAAGTAGAGTAGTTGAGGGAAAACTAAAATTTATGTATTTGTTCATGTCTTTAAACATGTGTTAAGGATTTACATACTCCGCAGTATATCAGATGTTGGGTATTCAGACAGATGAGATGCAGATATGCAATCAAGGCAGCATAGTAATTGGCTAACTGTGAAAGTGGGAATCATTAGTGACACAACTTTGGGTAGGATGCTTTGTGTTCTGTGTCTCACTTTCTTCTGTAAACTGGAGAACGTAAAATGCTTATTGCCCATAGTTGTGTTGAGGTGATATAAGTTTGTTATATTAGAATCCTGTGTAATGGATGCTAATCAGTTATAATTACTATTATTATTATTATGACCAGTACTTCCATTATCATCTGGTCCTTTTTCTGAACCTATTTACAGTATGAATAGGATGATTCCCAGCTAAGTCAATAGTTACAATGTAGCATAATAGGTGCGACTAACACTAATTTTATTATTTTATGATGGAAAAAAAATAAAGCAGATCTACTGACAATAGGGAAGGAGTGAGGCATGAAGGCAAAAACAAAAGAAGCTTACATACTTTTCTGTTTAAAGTCATGTTAAATTTTTGTGTTCCTCTACGTTTGAATTTTCAAGATGCTCTTTTCTGTTGTGATATTAGACTGTTAAATGCAGTAGTTCTCAGATCTAAGGAAAGTAAGGACACTGAACATCGAGAGCAAAAGCAGTCCAACAAGAAACAGCAATTGTAAGGGCTGAGGTAGGAGGAGGACAGTGTGGCTAGAACGGAAGTGAAGGAGAGGAAGTAGACCTGCATTCTCTCTGCCATTTTTAACCAGAGATCAAATTGATCTTGCAATGTGTGTGTGTGTTCGAGCATGCACATGCTCACACTCCTGCATGTGCATGAACACTGTAAACTGCATGTGTTCATTATCTACCAAGCAAAAAATGACTAAATTCAACATGTTTTTCCACAGTCGAAGTCATGCATATTGGTTAAGTGAAGAGATAATATAAGATAAAAGCCAGCCCCCAGTCCCGTTTACCTTTTTGATGTTATCTGTGTCTGTCCTCCTCTCTCTCCTCTTCCTCCCTTTCCCTCACTCCCTGCTGACACTCTGATGTATAGGCGCACTCCCTCCTCAGGCCTTCCCAGCTACTGTGTCCTCTCTTTGGAACATTTTCTCAGATATGCATATGCATATACCTCCTGAAATGTTTGCACAAGTCACCTTCTTCATAACTCGGCCACATGAACTCATTTTTGCTTCTATATTTTTTCCTCCTTTTCATAACATCTACCAAAATGTAACCTACTATATAATTTCATTATTTATTATGTTTATTGTCAATTCCTTCTAGCCAGAATGAAGATTTCACAAGAACAGGGATTCTGTCAGATATGTTGATGGATATATTCCAACTGCCCTGCTTAATGCCTGGTACTGAGTTGATGATCAATAAATATTTGTGATGATAATTAATGCATTGTATGTGTTTAGTTTCATAGGCATATATAACTATTGGATTTTGTTCTTTCTTTCTGATTTGCCTTGTAACAGCAGGAAATTTGTCAAGAGCAGTTACCAAGCCAACTGCTTGGAAGAATTTAAACAATAAAATACTGTTTAAGCAGAAGTATCTGTTTAGCTTGTGATTCATTGGTACGCTGTCATTTCAGAACTTCAGCCATCTAGATTCTCCCACATAGTGCCTTCTCAGAGTTTGAGTTTTCTTTTTTTTTTCCTTCCCCCAATTTATTTATAGTACCCAGTTATAATTATTCCAGTGTTATATCTCTCTGGGTGAATATTTAGAATATTTGTCTAGATAATATTATTAAAGGATTAAACTTACTTTAAAGTCAAGATTTCTTCAGTCAATATAATTCTCATAGGTTTATTATTATAAATTTGATTTATTGACCCCCTCCCAATATTATACAGCATAATTTATCAGTTTTAGAGCCCGAAACAAGTGACTAAATCTCTTTAGGCCTGTTATTCTGTATGATCATGCCACTACACCACAAGGATACTGAAACACACCAGTAGAGAATTTTCAGCTCCATATCGAGTTCTCAATATTAGCTCAATGATGCCATTGTTGCTACTAATGGTAAAGGGACTGTTAAAGACTCTTGCTTTAGTTTGAAGCTGAAAAAGAGCATGTAAGTGGTTGAGTAGCTTTTATTTCCTTTAACTTCATGATAGGAAGCCTGATTAATAAGGAAGGAATTCTCAAGACCCACCTAAATATACAGCTTTGTGTAATTCAGTGATTTTTCAAAGAGATCTAAGGACCCAAGCACAGTGATTAAAACATACCAGATAATATTTATAGATTATAAGATAAGGGTCTCAAGACACTTGCATGAGGATAAATAAGGTGTGTTTTAAGCTAGATCAATAACATTCCAATTTATTCATTTTCATATTGTCATGCTTTGTGTATCACTTTATTTTTCCATCAATAGGTTGTTTATAGCTTTTTGTTATGCCTTTCTTGAGCCCTTTTTAATATTTTTCTGTATCCATAGAATGTATTTCTAGGCATATAGTTATGAATCAAATTGTGAGTTATATACCTCGCTTATTTACCAAATTGTTTACAAAAGAAGTTGTAGGGGCTGTGGCTGTGGCTCAGTGGTAGAGTGCTTGCCTGACATACTTGAGGCACTGGGTTTTATTCTCGGCACCACATAAAAATAAAATAAAGGTATTGTGGTCATCAAAAACTAAAAGTATATACATATTTAAAAAAAGAAGTAGCAAATTATGCAATGTGCATCATAGTGAACTCCACTTTTGTGTATATAATGCACAAAAAATTTAAAATTTAAAAAATGAGTAAACAGAAGAAGGAGCAGTAGAGAAAAAGGGTCAGGAGGACAGAGGAGGGGTGGAAAAGGAACATTCTGGGGGTTAGAATGGAGCAAATTATGCATGTATGAATATGTCAGAATGAATCCCATTATTATGTATAACTATGGTGAACTAATAGAAACATTAAAAAAAAAGTAGCAGTTTACACTCTACCTGCAATACAGAAATCTTAGTAGTAATGCAGTGGAAAATAAAAGAAAGAGTTGACCATAGGCATAGAGAAGGACTGATGAGAGCAGCCACCCATGAGACTGTGAGTTTCCCTAGGAGGACTCAGCCATTGGAAGGAGGAACAAAAAAGAAAAGGTACCAGTTGTTACCAGTTTCATGTACCCTATATCCTAACTAGTATTTAGTATTATCAGATTTTATTATATGTTTGAAATCATGTTGCATTGTGATTTTGATTTATATTTCTTTGGTCATTGTCTTTTAGTAAATTTACAAGTCATTTATATTTCTTTTTCTCTGAATTACCTGTTCATGTCTTTGGACCATTTTGGTTGGGTTACCCTTCTTATTTAGATGTTCAAGTCATTTTTTAAATTCTGCATACTAAATGTTATCAGTTTTATTAATAAATATTGAGATTTTGAACTTTCTCTTGACATTTCTTCTCAAGCTTAACTGTGCTTGTCCAGTTGTTTCTCTGCCTAGTTATGCATCTAAAACTCCACAAGAGGGCATGCTCAAAGTTTAGTCAAGATTTCTTCTGATGAAATTATATTTTCAAGTAAAATTGAGGCCATTTAATGTGTATCTTTGGCAATAAATCTAAAACCTTGGGCTGGGGAATATAGCTTAGTTGGTAGAGTGCTTGCCTCGCACACATGAGGCCCTGCATGTGTTCAATCCCCAGCAGCACACACACACACACACACACAAAACAACAACAACAACAACAAAAAAAAAAAACCTAAAACTGTTAATAATAAATTATTAAAGGCAGAAATGGAAATAGGAAGAATCAGTCTGGATATGTTTGCTGGTATGGAAAATTGTGAAGAAGTGGCCCTAAAGTCAACAACATTGTATAAGTTAAGAATTATATACTTGTATACTTATTTTCTCAATAGCAGGAAATAAATTGGTAGACAATATTGAAAGTGGAGTTCTCAGGGGAATGCAGACCAACAATCAGGACCCCCCCAACCCAAACCAGATCCTATACAAGTTATAGGAAGACAATTTTTGTCTCCATATAAAGATGGGCTTTCTTAAAATTAACACTGATCAAAATGGGCTAAATTAGCTCATGAATTTGTAAACACCCTATTCACTGGTTGTGTTAATATAGATTATGCATGACTACTAACAATCACAGAGTTTTAAGGCTAGGATATACCTTAAGATTTTCTTATTTGAGTCATTCTTTTTTTAGCTGAAGAAACTGAGATGTAGATGTCTTAGTCAAGGCAGTTTGTGGCTGAGGTAGGATTAAGATCTAGTCGTCCTAGCATATGGTGGTGTTCATTCTGTGAGGAGGAGTGAGGTCAAAAGGGGGTCCAAAGAGGTTCCCAATTAGAGAAAAGGAATGTCTCAGATATTTTCTGATTTTTTTATATAAGTTGTTGAATTTCAGTTATGCCTTGATCCCATATTGTTTTCCCCAGCACAAATACTATACCATGACACTATCCAGGGTAGGATTTCCTATTGACTGTGTCCTATTCATTTCTATTTCTGGCTTGGAGTGGGTTCTATTGATTAGATGCCTGGAAATAGGAAAATAATAGCAGTAATGGGAAGAGTAGGGGAAAAGAGAAGCTCCACAAAAATAAACTTAGGAGATTCTGAAAATAAGAAAGGAGATTTGAAAGATGAGAACCACAAAATAGAATTGTTATTGTTATCAAAATTTGGATATCACAGATAATGAGTGAGAGTATGGATTCTAATTTCATTCTAATCTACCATTTAGAAGCTGTGTGAGCTTGGGCAAGCTGGAATGCTGTGTTTCAGTTTGTTCATCTGAAAAATAGGGTTAATGGTACATTCCTCACAAGTTGTGTGTGTGTGTGTGTGTGTGTGTGTGTGTCTGTCACCTATATCCAGTCTGTAAGATTAGCACAGTCGAGGTAATGAAATCTTGTTGAACATGATTCTCTTTAAAATAAGATCGGGTCAGTTTATTCCTAGATGTACTATACTAAGTACTACAAGTAAAATATTGGAGTTTATCTAGGGTTGTAAGTCAGTGTCCAGTTTTAGTGATCTACATAAAATTAGAGAAATTAAACTTAGGTGTTCTGAAATCCAAGATAATTTTGATAACAACCTTGAAATGACATAAATCTCTTCATCTCTTACAATGTAAATTGAAGACAAGTTTAGCAAACTCATATGATTCCATTCATAATCAAGTAATTATGAAAATTTGGGGAAGCAGTAGTGCCTAGGGGATATCTAAACTTGATAGCCAAGTTCTGTTATGCTATTTGTTTATTAAATGCAACATGAGTTTTGTAGCCAACATAATAAAATTTTGCCAGTAAACTGGAGAGTTGACATCTTTGCATACTTTTAGCAAGATCTTGAGATATAATGGCAAAGATAGAGGATTTCTTTTTTAATGGAATAATGTGAGACAAAAGTAGGTTTGTCTTTATGTGATGGATAATGTCTTATTTTTTTCATTTGTGAAGGGAAAAGTGTGTTTTTGATGGTGGAAGTCATTTGAAGAATAGGAAGCTTATTTTTTAACACGGAAAGCTAGATCCCTATGCTGTTACCATGTCAGAGGAAGCAGTGAGTGACAGAAGCCACCATTGCAGCATCAGTGGAAACACAGAAACAAGGGCCTAGACAATGAGAACATCCAAACCGAAACTCTGAGAGTGAATGTGAATTTAGTCACTGACTAAACTTGGAAGACAAGTGTGTCTGGAAATACCACCCACTTTCAGAAGGATGAAAGACAGAAGAGAGGAAATACTATAAATCTGTTTTAATTATTATGATGCTTAGGGACGTACTGGCATGTTGGCCTTGAGCCTATGTAATTTCTGAGAATTTTTGCTTTGCATTATGACTGGCTGTAAAACTTCATGATCATTTGGAAAGATTAAGATACATTACAGTGAGTATTAACCTACATTTCTGCTTTTTTTTTTTAGACTTGGGAAGATCCCCATCAAAAAGATAAGAGCACAAACTGCTGTGGAGATAATGATCCTATTGATGTTTGTGAAATAGGCTCAAAGGTTTGTTTTATAGACTGTGTTAATTCTAACATGTGTTTTGTTTTATTCATGCCATAAAATTTCATTTTAGCCTCTAGTTCTTCCATTCTGCAAAGTTTGAGCCTCATGATTCCTCTGATCCTCAGTCTTTTCTATCTTTACTTTCTTCTCCATAAACAGGAGAGAGTAATCTATAGCACACAGAATCCAGCACACTGCCTGATTCTGTTCCCATACACATTGTCTATGGCTGGGCTTGTTCCCATACACATTGTCTATGGCTGCTTTTGCACCACAGGGACAGAGTTGAGGAATTGTAGCAGAGGTTTGCAAAGCTTGAAATATTTACCATTGACCCTTTACAGAACAAGTTTGCCAAGCTTTGTCTTGCTACCTGGCTATTAGCCAAACAGAAACTTTAATACTGATGAAAGCTAACTCTGGTACCCTTTCTTTTTTGTACCTCTTTCCAGTGGCTAAGTCCTCTTAGGAAAACTCACAGTCTCATGGGTGGCTGCTCTCATCAGTCCTTCTCTATGCCTATGGTCAATTCTTTCTTTTATTTTCTATTGCATTTACTACTAAGATTTCTTGGTATATGCAGACACTTAGCTCTTCTTACTCTGTTCTCATTCCCAGCAGAACATCTCATCCTTTATCTTGTACAGTTTGTGGACACCGCAGATAACTCCCTTACCTTCCCCCTCAGACCTGAGCCTGCAAGTGTTCTTTGTTCCCTCCTTCCACTTGTGCCCTAAATTCTGGCCATTCTCCATCTTAAATGCTGATATTTTCATATCCTTTTGCTTTTCTGTATTTATTATTGGCTATTTCCCCTTTACACAAAGACTTGTGAAGAGTTTGCAACACTCATTTCCTTCTCCTTTTTCCCTTATAATCTTGAAATCATTTCAAATTGTTTCCATCTCCCACTTCCCTCCATGATTTCAATGAAACTGTTCCCACTAATGCTACCTGAGAACTTTCTTTGAGTCAAATTCAACAGGCTCATTTTATAGGCTCTGTTTAACTTGATTTGTTTTAGCATTTTATATTGTTAACTTCACCATGTTTCTTGAGTTAAAGTCACTTCTGCTTTGATTATACCATAATAACTGGTACTGTATCTAATCATTCTGGTTTCTTCTTCCTGGCTCCTTTTGAAGTGTTCTTTTCTTCTTCCTGTGCCTTAAATATTGGCTAGGCTGAGGGTATGTTCTTGTCTGACTCCTGTTCTTATGTAGGATCTCTCTTGGTGTGTCAGACCTTTGGATTCATGGTTGTGCTCTCAAGTTGTTAACTTCAGCTCAGATCTATGTGCTTACCTGCCTCTGTGTGCACTTGGATGTCTCCTAGGCTTCTCCATCTCCTCATGTTCTAAACTGTTTTCATTATTTTCCTCTCTCTGATTTACTCCTCTCAATATTTGAGTCTCAGAGAATGACATCTCTTCTCCTTCCTTTTCCATTTCCAGGTTCTTAAGGTAGAAACTAAAGGGTTATATTTTCTCAATCATTCTTTGCTTTTCTTTGTTCAGTTAATCATGAAATATCGATTCTGTTTCCAAAAGAGCTTTTAAATCTGATTCTTTCCATTCACATTGCAGCTAGCTTTGTCTTGTCCATTTTTGTATCTTATTTGACTTACTCCTGAAATTAACCGGTTTCCTTGCTTAGTCTTATTTTTACAGCCATCACTGATTCCAGACTCTTATCCTGCTTTACTCTTTTTAATACCTGTCCCCTACCTCTTTTTCTGGTTTCCTTTCTTGCCACTCCTTGTTTCCATACTGCCATTCAGTTGTGCTGGTCATCTTTCAGTTCCTATTGTGCATCTGTTCTCTTGGGTCTAGGTCTTCATTACCTCTATGAAGAATGGAACATTTCTCCTCCCTTCACATTATTTACTTCCCTATTATTTTCACTTCTCTTCCAATCACTCATCTTCAGATCTCTGCTCAATTATCATTCTTCTGGGAGGTTTGCCTTGGTGTTCCATAAACTGCTGTAATCACTGTTCGTGCTTCTGAAGTGCTAACCATGCTATGTTGTCTAGGTGTCCTCTGTATGGACTGACTGCAAGCTTAGGGAGGACTTGACTCATCATTGTGTTTGTTACTAGTGTGGAGCGCCATGCCTGGCACATAGCAGGTACTTAATTTAAAGAATGCCAAATAGGACCATTATCTGTTGCGCTCTTTTAGTTTAGATTAAATCCACTGTTTTTGGAAACTCACACTAGCACATTGGATGAGGAAAACCTATTGTTCTTTGTTTACTAATATTATTTTGTTGCGCTTCTCTGTTTTCTTTTTCATCTTCTTCATTTTCTGTATTCCTCCTCCTCTTCATCCTCCTCTTTTTTTCTCTTCCCATACTTCTGCCTCCTTTTCTTTTTCCTCTCTCTTCTCTTTCCATCTTTCTTGTCCCTGTTCCAACTTATATTTCTGGTCTTATATAAAGATAAGTTAGAATTCATATGTGCATGACTATAATTCCTCTCACTGTACAGCAGAAAAATGACTGAGTAGTAAACTTTTTTCCCCAAACTTAAGCTATAGTTTTAGGAATTCCATTTTTTAAATATTTTTCTTTCCAGAGGGTCAGCAAAGTATGTATAAAATAAATAGATTAGAAGGAAGGAGGATAAAATATTTTAATGAGTACCTCTGACCCAGATTCACATCACATTCCCAGAATCTTATTTGATAATAATAACTAAATAACATTGCACTGATCAAAAGATTATATATTAAAAAACCTATTCTGAGGATCTAATCCTGGAGGCTGTTTAGTTTATACTTAGTACAAATTATTAACCCATTTTGTCCCATCATCCCAGATGTAGAACAACTGTAAAAACTTAAATCAAGCAACAAATGTACCACTTATGGTAATTTTTAATAATATTTGAATACTTTTTGTGTACATTGAGTTGAAAACTTGGGACTTAATGGGTTAAGTCAGACTGATGTTATGCAAGGACTAAGTGTGAGTGAAAAGAATAAATAAAAGTGTCTTATTTTCACCCATGTAAAAATATGTCACTGTATATCTAATTAATGAGATTGTTATCTAGAAGAAATCATACAAAAACATTAAATCAGATCAGTTGGTTCAACTTAGTAACACTAATTTGTTACCAACAGAAAAAAGAAATAACTCTCAGAAAACTTGATACAAGTTTTTAAAATAAATGTGTTAAAGTCACTAACTATGCTGATAAAACTAATTATTTTAAGTATAAGTGATTTTTAATGCAGTATATATAATTACCACTGAAAGCATATTTTTACACTTTATAAATTTTGGTAGATAGTAGGTATGTAATACATAATTATTGAAAAATATATTGACTAATTGTTGTTATGCTTTGTGTAGATGCAGTATTAATTATACATGATTAGAGTAGTATACTTCAGTGTAGACCAGAATATTGTGATTTACAAGGGAAATTATCATTAAAAAAGAGCAGGGGACGTATACTAGAATATAACATTATTAGAAGTCTTACAAAAGAGAAATGAATTCCTTGGCACTACAGTTGCCAGAAAGTAAAATATTTTCAGTATATTTTACAATTTATAGTTTTGTGGACCTGACTACGACTTAAACCCAATAAGTACTAAAATATTGGGGTTTTTGTTGTTGTTGTTGTTTTTGTTTTTTTCTTCTTCTGTAAGAACAAATTTCTTAGTTTTGTCTGGTTTTGTTTTCATATTTCACCCAGTTTTCTTCAACATTTTGGACTTTTTCCTTCAATATGCAATATATTAAAACTTATATTAATGTAAGTAAAACTAAGGACAAATCTTCCCTTGCAATCCTGCTACCATAATAAATTATGTTTTTTTCCTCGTTTGCTTCCTCCTGGGATAAACATATAAATATTTTGTGTTTATTAGACATTTTTCCAGTGTATTTTTGTTATAGAATTTATATACAGAAATTTTTATGAATGTAGCTTTTCTCTTTTAATTTTTTTTGGAATAACTAGAGGTATCTGGTGGAATTTCTAAAACGATGCCCCAATGATGTCTGTTCTAAACCCTGGAGTCTGTGCATGTAGTGAGATGTCACTCCCTGGATTATGTTATTTATCAGAACAGTTTAGAACAGGGTAGTTATCCTGTATCATCCATGTAGGCTTATTGTAATTACATGAACCCTTAAAAACAAAGTTCTCTGGAAGTGGGCAGACCAGAAAGTGAGAGGTTTGAGTAAGTAGAGCACATCCTTTCTGTTAAAAGATGGCTGAAGGGAAGGTCAGTGAGGAAGAATGCTGTCGACTTCCTGTTGCAGAGAGCAGTCCCTGTTTGACATTCAGCCACCACAAAAAATCAAATTTAAGTAGTTTGTTGTTTGATTTTGGCTTGGTAAGGCCCTAAGCAAGAAAATCCAACTACGCTGTGCCTGGACAGAAACTGGAATAATAACTTTATACTGTTTTAAGCCTTTTGAGTTTATAACCATGCGGTAGCAGAAACCTAATTCAGAGGATAGCAGGCTTTAAGCAGTTTTACTTTCCATTGTATTCTTGGATTGATTGGATCCAGGTGAAGTTTAATCTTATTTGAATTCTGAATCAACATAGAACTTTTGTTATAGACACACATTGTATTCTGCTTATACAAAGGTCCTGAGAGTTGGCACTTGGTCAGTGTGTACCAAAATCCTTGTGGAGCCAGAGAGGAAAAAATTACTATCTATTGAAACCTCTTATGCTCTTGTTTATTTATCTGTTGTTTCCTTGGCTCTCTGCTTCAACTCTATGGGGAATAAATGATATAATCTTCATTTTACTGTTGAGAAACTAAAGCCAAAATATTGTGTAAAATAATTTATCTCAGGTCACTTCTTGGAGAAAGAGAATTCAACCCCACAGATTTATGAGTTTAAAAATCCTGACCTTTGAAATTTTTCCACAACAGCCAGAAAAGTTAGTAATATTCTTACTGTGATTATACCTAAAACCTTTGAGGGATACCTATGCTTTTATTTTGGAATCTCAATCACTTTCAAACATGTTGAACTATATTATTCCCACAGAATTGGTAATAAGATCTATTATATACGTTCATTCCCTCAGAAGGGTAGGCTGATGGGAGAAATGGGAAAGTAGACTTCTTATAGCAAGAGCAGTTTATTCTTTTAGTTAACAAGATTCTCAGTCATAATTGTTCCAAAAAAAGTAATAAATACACAATCACCATCTAAAGAATAAATCTTGGTTAGGGGCACCCCACTTTCTTTTGTGCATAGTCATGAGAAGAGTGCTTAAATCTGCTGCAAGGAGCATTTTGTAGAAAGTCTGTTTTTAACACCACATTAATAGGCAAAGGAAAAAAGCCAACTCCTGAAAGTTGATAATAGACTGAGAACCACAGACATAGAGATTTTTAATATTATGTTTTTTGAGGGATTATGTATTATTCATTTGGTGTCTGACAGAAGACTAAACATTATACAGTCAGCATAAATTTGTTGAATTGATTTAGGTTGAATTGATTTAGATTGAACTGAAGTGTAGAGGTTTCCTAAACATCTTTTCCAGAATTTTTGATTTGAGTTTTCCTTTCCAGTTTCTAAAGGTATTGTAGCAGAGAGGTGGTTTGTTTGAAATAAAACTACCCCTTTCTGTTACCTTTGAGATCAAAGTGTCTTATAATTAAATGAAACTTGATGTTCTCCTGGACATGCTTCCTGCTTGCCTTATAACCCATAAAAAATCTGATCTGTGTTTATGCTATTTGAAAATTCAAAACAAATTATATTTGAGAAATAAATAATATTGTACTTTTAAAAAGTGTATATGATTCCCAGGAATTCTAAAAGACACCTCTCCACCAGCTTCAACACTAGATAGATAATATATACCTTCAATATATAATGTTGAACTGTCCTGGAACATCCCTGGCTTCCTTCCACTAGATGCTGATGATGCTTCCTCAATGGTGAAAATCAAAAATGTCTCTAGACATTGCTAGATGTCTCCCAGAGGGAAAAATCTCTGCTTAAGAGCTATTCATCTGGTACATCAGTGAGTTAACCAGTGTAGCCAGCTTTTCACTGGTAACTTGAACATTTTTGTTTTATTAAGGATCTTACAGTTCTTTGTATGGTGGCCTCTAGAAGCCTTGTAATCAAGTCTACTTGCTCTGGGTCTTCTGCGAGGGTGCTGGATGCTGGTTCAGCCTGATTCCTTTTCACCAGATCTTCTCTGTATATGTCCTCTTTAGAATAGAGAACCACCACCACTAAACACTTTCCTAGGCAGCTATAAAATCTTTCCGTGAAGTACTTCCTTCAGTTTTAGTACGTGGCACACTTGGATCTATAAATATCACCCATATTTTTATAAGAACTTATCAAATCTTCCTTTTGGACTTGGGAATCTTAAGTACTTGTCAGATCTTCCTTTTGGACTTTAAAAATCTGGAATTTATGAAACCACAGTCCAGACTTGAGGGCAAGTACTTGAAATATTTTGTGATTACAGCTGATGAGAAGCATGACCCTTGGGCTAGGAGGGGGATGGGAAGGGTAGAGGCAGCCTTTTAAATCTCAGACAATTGAGACCTAAATTATAAAGGTAAATTCTTTGTTAATAATGTCACTTACTATGATCAGTGATGCTGTTGTATTTCTTTCACAAATGTGGCTTTAACCTTTAACCCCTGGAGGCTTGTAAAAAGAGCAGCTGAGCTGATCAAACATTGGCTTGTGTGAGTTCCTGCCAAGATTAGTTCAGAGGATCCCCTATTTAAGTCTGCATGTTTCCCATTGCCCATCTCCAAAACCAAGAACATTCAGAGCCTCCAGGAAGCTTTCCTTAGTTTCAAAGAGAAATGTTGGAGTGTATGAAGTTCACCTTAACAGCCAGATGCAAGGAAGATATGCTTCTTCTGTTAAGACATAGAGAAGTGGATTAAGAAATCTGGGGTTTGGTATTTCTGTAATGATCCTAACAGCAATAGTTACATGCCTTTTTATAGAATTAGATCACTGCAGGAAATGACATATGAAATGCCACTTGGAAATCTGATTCCCTACTTTTCATTTTTTAGGTGTACTTGAAGGGCAAGCTTTTTTTTTTTTAACATACCTTTGCCAACAAATTTGTAGTTATACACAATAAAATGATGATTAACAGTCTGTAGGGAGGGAGACCTAAGGGATGTCAGTTGCTCATTTATGAAAATATGACAACTATTAAGAACCACCTCCATTAAAATTTAATTTGGGATTAAAAATTTTAATTGATATAAAGCTCATAACAGGAAGTTAATCATTTGAAAGGGTGAAATAAATGAAGAGGCATTTAATTCAGTGTTGTACAATCAATCAC
Source organism: Ictidomys tridecemlineatus (assembly GCF_052094955.1). Classification (NCBI taxonomy): domain Eukaryota; kingdom Metazoa; phylum Chordata; class Mammalia; order Rodentia; family Sciuridae; genus Ictidomys; species Ictidomys tridecemlineatus. The sequence goes on from NC_135485.1 coordinate 98,021,452, forward strand.
CTCTATCTAGTCCCAAATATTTTCATGACCCTAGAAGGAAACCCAGTAGCAGTCATTGCCCATTCCTTTTTCCCACTCCCACATGGCCTCACAACTACTAATCTGCTCTACTGATTTACCTATTCTGGATATTTCATGTAAGTGAAACCATATAATATGGAACCTTTCATGTCTGGCTTTTTTCACTTAGTGAGCTTTTGAGAGTCATTCATATTATAGCACATGTTAGCATGTCACTCCTTTTTATGACTGAATAATATTCATGGAATATTTTTCCATTTTATTCATCCATTTATGAGTTGATGGACACTTGGCTTATTTCCACCTTTTGGCTATTATAAATACTGCTTCCTATGAACATTCACTTACAAGTTTTTGTTTGAATACCTACCTTCCTAGGAATAGAATTGTCAGTTCATATGGTAGTAAGTTTAACTTGTTAAGCAGTCACCAACCAGGTTTCCACAGCATTGTCCATCCTCACCCACAACATAAGAGCATTCCAGTTTCTCCACATCCTTAGCAAATTTCTTATTTTCTGGGGACTTTTGTTTGTTTGTTTGTTTCCTTTTTTTTTTTGTTTTTGATGATTGTCATTCTAGTGGGCATGAATGGTATTGTAAATAACTTTTACTTAAAACAAGTTTACATGTCTTATATTATGTGAAGCAAATGTGGATAATTATTACTATTATTATTATTATTTTAAACATTTAATTTTTAGTTGTAGTTGTACACAATACCTTTATTTTGTTTATTCATTTTTATGTGGTACTGAGGATCGAACCCAGGGCCTTGCACATGCTAAGCAAGTGCTCTGCCGCTGAGCCACAACCCCAGCCCTGGATAATTATTTTATCCAGGAAAGTAATACATCTATTTTTTAAAGTTTTATTTATATTTATAAATGTTACATTTATAAATAAAATTATTGAGGTATAATTGGTATATAATAAATTATGTTGACTACATATTTAATGTGTACAGATTGATGACTCAGCATAAGTATATGTAAAATGATTACCAAATCAAGAAAAGGAACATTTTCATCACCCCAAATGTTTTCCATTCCTTTGTAATCTCTCCATCTCCAACCTCCTCTGCCCTCAGGCAAGGACTGGTCTGCATTCTCTTACCACAGCCTGGAAAAAGCAGAAGCTTTGGCTCAGTTTTATGTGAATTGCAGGTCTTTCACTCCCTGGCTCTGATTTCAGGCAAAAATTACAACTGTTGTTAAGTTTCAGTGTCCTCATTTCTAAGGTGGGGCAATCTACCCTGCACAGTACTGTTCTGTGCTGTGAAATAAAATGATATACATAGAGGGAACGGTTTAGTGCCCATATCACCATGTTTGGTAAATGATTACTTCCTTTTCTGCCTTTGCTCTTTTCCCTTTTCCTTTTATGGATTTCACTACCCTCATCTGGATGATCCTCCCTAATGTAGATCCAAATCAGCTCTGTATCCATAGTATCCAATAGTCTGTGACTTCCCATCTCCTCTCCTTTCTTTTGCCACAATCTTGCCCTGTTGGAGAACCTACTCTGACACTCTGTTCCAAGGGCAGATCAGTAGTGCTGGGAAAAGGAGGGTACAGAGGTGAGAACCAATGCACACAGTGTTGACGCCACTTATTGAAACTCACATGTATTCTGTCTTATGATATTCTCCTGGCCTAGAGTATGTAAGTCTCCCAAATTGTTGTGCTCAAATTCGGGACCCCGAAAAGACCACCAGAGACCAAGATCGATGTAAGCAGCAAAGAGGTGTTTATTGCAAGCTAGCTCGGTCCTCTGCGCACACAGCAACTGGTGATGCTGAGAGGCCCCAGCCTAGGGTTTGCAGCAGTTTTATACACTCTTTGGGGAAGGTAGGGACTTCACATACATCATAGCATCTCTTAGCAAATCATCACACACCTCGGGAAAATAATAAAAAACAACTCTAAAATATGATTAGCACATTGACTGGCAGGAACAAGTTGGGTAAGGGTGATTGGTTAGTACAAGAGGGGGATTCGTTTGAACTGATTGGTTTAAGCCACGAGGGGAGTACATGCTGAACTACATGGTTTCCCAACATGTTATCAACCACCATAAACTACTGGGAGGGTCATCTGGCATCCCAGTTATTTTTTCTTTCTCATGCTGATTGGGGGTTGCTATGGGTCCTCACCTAGCCTGACTGAGTCAAGGACACCTTGTGCTGTAGATCTCTCCTGTTATTTATAGATAAACAACTCAGCAGGGTGGGTATGTGCCTAGGGGTGCTCTGTGGGTTAGGACAAGAGTCATGCTCCCTTCCTTGGACAGGCTTTGCTCTGAGGCAGAGGCTGGTTTCTCAAAATAAAATAGCAAATCTTTAGGAAGAGGAATTCATTCTTTTTTATATACAGTGCCTAACATATTTCTGTGTACTTAACAGAAGCTAAACATGTGAGAGTCTGGTTGATATAACTATATATCTACTCCTAAAAATGAGATTTCCATTTATTTATATAATCACATTAATCTGTTCTGTAAATTACTTACAGCTTCATGCACATTTGGTTCAAGATTTTAGGATCATTTTGTAAATATTCTGAAAGCATTTATTTGACTTAATGTTTTTAAATCATTTTTTTTCTCAAATAATTTCAGAACACAGAGTGACTTTTTTATGAATACCTTATTTTCTAAATGCAAAGCTGCATTTTGAATCATGAAGAAATCATGAAGCATGTGTTCAAATTTCAGCCTTGCAGTGAAATTTGATAGCTAACTAAATCTTTAAAATTAAAAGGATAGGACCTGGGGATGTGGCTCAAGCGGTAACGTGCTCGCCTGGCACGTGCAGGCTTGGGTTTGATCCTCAGCACCACATAAAAATAAGAATAAAGATGTTGTATCCACCAAAAGACTAAAAAATAAATATTAAAAAATTCTCTCTCTCTCTCTCTCTCTCTTAAAAAAAAAAAAGGATATAGAAAAAATGCAGGCATTGGCAACTCGAGGGAGTCACTGAAATACATTCTTCTTCCAGGGATGCTTTACCACTGAGCCACATTCTCAGCCCTTTTTTTTATATTTTATTTAGAGACAGGTTTTCGCCACATTGCTTAGTGCCTCCATAGTTGCTGAGGCTGGCTTTGAACTCGTGATCCTCCAACCTCAGCCTCCTGAGTCACTGAGATTACAGGTCTGAGCCACTTCACCTGGCCAAAATGATTTTCTTAAGCACATGGAACATCTGCTTCCACATCTTGCTCTGTTTAAGGGTTTTTTTTTTATATAAAATATTTTAAAAATATCTCATAAAAAGTGTTGTTTATATCTTTAACATTAATAATTTTTGTTGTTATTCATTTTAATGTTTTGCTTTTCACTAGTAGTTGATTAATGTTGTTTGAAAAAAAAAAAAGTATGATGAAGCAATTTAAAAGGATTTTGAGTACACTTTCCCTCCCAAGGAGCTGGAGCCATGTTCAGATTATGTGATGATGTATGTATGTGAGTTTACATTTTATAATGAGTAACAGGTTTAAATTATCTACTTCCTTCATGCCATATTTTCAAAATATATGAATTATGATTTTACTTATATAAAGTGATTTGTTTTGATTTTTTTAAATTAATTGTGTGCTTAGTAAAATTACATTATTTAACTTTTCAACTTAAATATTGACTATCATGTGAACCTTTCTGGGTAGCATTAGAGAATGAGTTTTACTTGTACAGAGAACTTCATTTCTTCTCAGAACAACAGGAGGGTTATTGCTTTGTGAACACAGGCTGCTTTGTTTCTCTCATCTCCTCCTTTCTCTGACTTTACTCCTTATTTGTCTTTGATTCTCATTTACCTATAGATTTTCTTGGTAATAGAACAAGAACACACTCAACTGTGCAATGTAATTTCCACAATTTCTGAGCTTGTTGGTAGAATGAAATCACAGGTTTTATTTCAAATTCTCATTCTTCATAATGTAGCAGACACAGACAGAGAAAGTCCCTCCAAAACTGAGAAAGCAAAATATGGATGGGAGGATCCAGCTATCAGGCAGCTTCATATTGTGTGAGAACTCTAGGAACACTAAGTGGGAATATTGGTTCAAACCTAAAGGTGGTTGTATTATGAGTGAACTTGAGCATCTCTTTTTTTTTTTTTTTTCAGCAAGCTGATGGAAGTCTAGAATTACAGATACCTACCACAATCTGGCACAGTTTAATCTGCTTTAGATAGAGTGAAATCAAGTGCCAAAAATCATCACAGAACTTTCAGAGCCATCTCAGCAGCACCAGAGAAGGGCAGGGAAAAGTATGTATTGTTAGCCAAAGAAAAGCAATGATTCCTGCAGACCACTCAATTTGCCCTCCTTACCAGGGAGCTTTAGCCAAGGGGCTATGGACAATCGAGGTATTCCCTCAAACCCTCCTGAAAACATTTAAGTACTACCCTGTTTACATAATATAACTATAAAACTGGTGTGATTCTACATCATGTACAAGCAGAAGAATGAGAAATTATACTCCATTATATATGATGTATCAAAGTACATTCTACTGTCATGTATAACTAATTAAAATTAAATTTAAAAATTTAACAATTAATAGTAAAGAGTCTAAATACTTGTTGCCAAGATATTTGAGATGGAGAGATTTCTTACTGGGCCTTTCAGTTTTGGACTCTGCCAGATATAGTAAACATTCAAGCTTTGACTACAATGACCTCTGAATGTCTCTGGGTGTGGAGGTAGTAACTACACCAGCTGTCTCTCTACTAGGTTGTAGAGCTGTGTATTCAGTTCTTCACCTGCCTAGCTCAACTTTTTTTTTTTTTTTTTTTTAATAAGGTTCCCAGAACTCAGGTTGTTATGCCTAACCAAACTGACTTTGACCCACCCTCCTCTGGCATGAACCTCTCTGGCTCCAATGTGTCTATGGCATTTCCAAGTGCTTAAATGTTCTTAGGAAGTTTTGAGTATCTCTTTATACCATTAAAGGTTGCTTTTCATTTTTTATCTGTGAATTGCCTTCATGGTTTCACATTTTTCATTGAGTCTTTGGTGATGATTTTTTTAGTAATTTTTAATAGCTCTTCGCATATAAGAGATCTTATATTTTTTGTTTACATTTTTTATTATTAAACTTTTATCAATACATAATGTAGCCAAGCACAGTAGCCACAGCTGTAATCCCAGAGGATCAGAAAGCTGAGGCAGGAGAATCACAAGTTCAAAGCCAGCCTTAGCAACTTAGCGAGACCCTGTCTTAAAATAAAAACAAAATAAAAAGGGTTGGGGTTGTGGCTCAGTGGTTGGGTGCCCCTGAATTCGATCCCTGGTACCAATAATTATTTATATTCGGTAAAATGTACCCACTATAGGTATAAAATTGACTTTGGACAAATGAAACATTCACATAACCTACTTCTTCTAGTCAAAATATGGAACAAATCCATCACTTCAGAAAGATTCCTTTTGGCCCTTTGCAAAATCTCTTTGATCCCAGGCATTCTAGATTGGTAGTGTTTTTTTAGAATTTTTGATACCCTTATATATGATCTTCCCCATCCTGTAATATTTATTCTGTGTCACTGATCTTGAGCAATTTGATTATTAAGTGCTTTTCTTTGTTTTGGTTTGGTTATTTTTTGTTGTGGAAGGGATTGTTGTTTTTAGTGCTTTCCCACTCTTGTACGTTTGTACTTTATACCAATTTGGGGGGCTTTTTGGACATTTTTCTTCAAATATTTTTCTGCTTCTTTCTTAGTCTAGGATTCCAATTATACATAAGGGAGTATGCTTGATGTTGTCCTGCAGGTCATTGACATAATTAATTTCTTCTTAGCCTTTTTGTCCTTGATCTTCACTTTGGAAAGTTTCTGTTCCCACACCTTTTAACTTTCTCCTTTTATAATGTTTGTTTTGTTGTTAAACATATCTAGAGGACTTTTCATTTCAGATAATGCATTTTTTTCTGCTCTAAGGTAGAGTTTGCCTTTTTTAAAAATATTTTCCATTCCTCACCTTCACATTTTCATATTTTTCTTTGACTCCATGAGCATTTTTACAACAGTTGTTTTAAAGTTTCTGTTTGACAATTCCATCATCTGTCATGTCTTGATTGATTTCTGTCAGGTGATTTTTCCCCCCCTGTTTAGGGCTTACTTTTTCCTAATCATAGGCAGAATTTTGGCTGTTTTGACTGTTATGTTATTGAATAGATTTTGTTTGTCTTTAAAGAATTATTTGTTTTGGCAGGTGGTTTGCGTATGGACCATTTCAATTGTTTCTGGGTTTTTAGAAAAAAACAAACCCAACTTTCTTAGGTCAGGTCTAGAGTAACCTTTACTGGAGAGCTAGTTTAGCTCTATCATTAAGGCTTGCCACTGGACCCCCTAGTGAATGTTGGTCATGCTGAACACATTTTTCTTGGGCATTGAACTCTTGCTCATATAGTTCTCTGGAAGTTATTGGTCTCATGGAGTCTCAATTCTCAATACACAGGTCAGTATTACAGCTGTCTCAAAGGATTCCCTCTGATTTCTGAAGGTCATTGTCATCTCCAGTACTGTGCCCCACAAATTCCAGCAGACTCATCTTCCTTGATTTATTTATATATATACACACACACAAACAAACACACACGGTCTGAATAGTGTGTTGAGCAGAAAACCAGGGCAGCCACAGGCCTCTCCTGGTTTGTTTACTTCACTCTGGGGTCACAGTCCTGCACTGCCTGTTGCTCAGTGTCTGAGAAGAGTGATTTTGTATATTTTGTCCAGTTTTCTGAGAGGACAAGTTTGTTTTCTTTTTAACACATAATTCCATCATGGGTGGAAGTGAAAGTTTTGAGATACATAGTTTTAACTTTTAGGACTTTACAAGATATTCTTTATGATGGTTTTTACATTTTTTTTAGTTATTGAAATTTTTTATTAAATTTCAGTCTATAGAGCCTTTAATATTTCCTATGCTTTTTCTGATATGGATAAATTCTCCAAAGTTTTGTAAATGTTGAGTTTCTTTTCCATTTGAAGGTTCTATCTCCTGGAGAGGTTATTCATGTGAAGATCCTTGGAATTTTGGCTCTTATTGATGAAGGTGAAACAGATTGGAAATTAATTGCTATCAATGCGAATGATCCTGAAGCTTCAAAGTTTCATGGTAAGTCTAAAACTTGTCAGAAAATTAAATAAATGAGTATGTCATTGATATTCTTAGAGCTTAATGTCATTGGAATTCTTATGACTCATTTAAAATACAGTTTATGTATTTGGGAGTTATATATTTGGTGTTTTATTCTCTTTTCATGGAATGTAAAGGGCAATTCAATATGTTTTCTGAATAGTATCATAAAGAGAGAGCAAAAGATGTAGGCAGACACATGATATTTTTCACTAAGCAAATATATTCTATGATTACCCTTATAGAAAAGGTCCTCTCTGTCTCTTATTCCCTCTCATTCTCTTCCTTCTTCCCTCTTTTTCTTTCTTCTCTCCTTTCTTCCTATCTCCTACTTTATCTTACTTCTTTTTTCTCCATATGTTCATAGTTCTTTTGAGTGTTTGCTTCTATTTTGTAAACAGTGTGTTTATACCTCTATTTCTTAATCCATATATTTTCCTTTCCCCCCATTTTTTCATATATTTTTTTTATTGACTCTAGTTGCTACTATGAAAAGACATGGAATTTAACTTCTTGAACATTTCTCAATTGTGTTATCATATTTCCTCTATTATCCTAGTAATTCTAAGTATTATACTTCAAGCTGTATTGTTCAGTGACCACAAACAGTAACTCTTGATTTTTGCAGTATAGAACTTAGGACATTGAGATTTCACTTGTATATTTTTCTCATGGTTAAATTAACTACCTTCTATAATATAGAACTTCAGAAATGACTAGAAAGATGTAGTTTTCTTCTCTGCCCCTTATGACCCAACTTCTCTCAGCTGCACTTCTTGTTCTACGTGTCAAGAGTTATAATGTTTGGGGATCTACCTCAGTGATAGAATGCTTGCCTAACACGTATGAGGCCTAAGGTTTAATCCCCAGTACAATAAGATAAAAAAAATGAATTTATAATGTTCAAGTTATGTTCTTTAATTCATGTTGTGTTTCATGGTTGAATATGAAAATTAAAAACTAACATCATTTATAGCATCATTCTGTAAATATTAGTCATAAAGATTATCATACCATCTGTTAAATCATCAAATTTGGACAGACTCTTCTGAATCTGCTGGGTAATTATCTTGGGGTTTCTTTCCATTGCTTTCCTGGGTGACTTCTACTCCCTCTTAGATTCTATCCTTTTTTTTTTTTAATCTTTCTTTTTCATGTTGGTGGTGTACATTTTCCAAAAGTTTTTACAGAAAAATTCTACAGAAGATTATGAGTTAAAACACTTGTCATTCATGGCATTTTTGGTAGACAGATAAATAAAGGGAAAAATTAAAAATGGAGGTAGGGGGGTGCTGGGGTTGTGGCTCAGTGGTATAGAGTGTTTGCCTAGCATGTGTGAGGCCCTGGGTTCGATCCTCAGCACCACATAAAAATAAAATAAAGATGTTGTGTCCACTGAAAACTAAAAAATAAATATTTAAAAAATTTTTTTCTCTCTCTCTCAAAAAAAAATGGAGGAAGGGTAGCCATCTGGAAGCTTTTTTTAAAAATTCTATCATTTTCTGAGCATGTGTATAATATAGTAATTTAGAAAATTTTTCTATATATTTTATTTTTATTTATAAATCTTAAATATTTATAGTACCCTAAAAAAGAAACTATTATTTGGCATGGTTAGTATAAATTTTTCTTCTATGGAAAGTTAAGACATCCAGTTTATACATAAATGTATCCTTTTTTATATATGTGTGTGTGTGTATGGTTTTTCTTAAACAATATTAATATAGACACATTTAAGCTGTGATTCTTAAAAAAAGTGTCAGAATTTTTTCATTTTGTGTGTATGTGTGTATGGGTGTATGATGAAATAACTTCTTTGATCCTAATGAACGTGTGTGATATGTGCAGACTTTGGTAGAACTGTCCTGTTTTAATATATATGGTGTTTAACTTAAGCATTACTGAATGAAAACTAGCCATTCTATCCGAGAGCATATTTCAATTAGTAAAAACTTGTTTCTGACTATATTTCTGTAATTTTAACATTAATATTGTATTATTCATGTTTTACCTTCTGAAACTGGAATAGACTCTGTGAAAATCTTTAAAAAGTCAAAATAACAGTTGAAACCAAATTTCTTATACTCTCTGAGGAAATTGGTCACTTTGGCAGGCTCATTTAACACTCGGAGAGCACAAAGACCATTTAATACACTGTAATTAGGTTCCAGGCCCTAGTGCTCTTAATGGTACCTTAATGGCCTGAAAGAGTTAATAAGACTCCCAGGGCACCTAAATTGTTACTGGAGAATGCCTTGGCCATTAAAGATAATAGCACTTGGTTATGAAATAACCAAGTTCAGAGTTTTTTAAGATTGAAATGCTGGGGCTTGTGTCATTTTTCTCTTGGTTAAATTAACCTTCTGTAATATAGAGCTTCAAAAATTGACTTGACAGATGTTTGAGCCTCTTCAGAACTTCAGGAGAGAGAGTGTCACGAGGAGGTAATTTAGGTCTAGAAACCATTTCAACATGTAGAGCAAGAGAGAATTCTTTTATCTGGTCTTTAAATCAATGAAAACCATTGTTTTTTGTCCTGTAGAAACTGTTACCTGTACAATAATTTTACAGTTTTAAAAAAAGAAAATTAAGAAACAAAAGTTAAAATTTAAAAAAAAAAGTTACATTGATGAAGATATATTCTGGATGAATAAATTATAAGACTATTAAAGGGATTATTTTAAATTAGGCATTTGGGAATTTTCCAAAGGCCAGCATCAAACTAATCCTGAAGTTATCAGTTTTTATGCATTTCATATATGTTGAATTTCAATGTATATTTAAGGTAATTTAAAAGTTAAATAAAACTATTTAAAAATTCATTTTATTGACTTTCAGGGTAGGAATAAACATATAGAAAATGGATCTACTTAAATTTTCATTTACTAATAAACACTTATAGTGCCTTTGCAATTATTTTTTTAAATAAGCAAATAATTACGGTATATGATTTTCTTCTTCCTAGAACATAATTTAATACTGTCATCTAAGAAAGGAGAAAAAAAGAAGGAATAGCATAGTTATCTTAAGGGGAAATATTCATATTAACCTTTGATAGCAGAAGGAGGAGGGTTCAGATTGCTTTCCTGAACATGTTAGAAGACAGTGAAATACTCTCTGTTTTGGAAGAGAGTAGCAAATCACTGTGGTCATCCAAATAGCACCAGCTTTGTGGAGCATTAAGTGTGTGCCTGGGAACTATGCCAGGGGTTCTTTTGAAATTATCCATTTAATCATCATACAACTTCAATCAAGATACGAAGGTCCCATTTTTTTTCAGTTAAGGAAACTGAGGTACCAGGGGAGTGGATGCTAATAACTTGTCTAAAATAACATCAACCCTTGGAATCCAGACCCCCGTGTTCCTCATTGTCACATTGCATTGCTCTTCTAAAAAAATTCTGGGATGATCAATTATATTTTTGTTCTCTGGGAATACTGACCATTTTCTCTTAATTAAGCATCAGTAAGATAATGATAATTAGAGGTCCAGCTTAAAAAATAAAATGTAGCTCTTCTGATCTTTATCCCTTTGATTTCATTAATAGGTGTGCCTTAAGAGGCATGAGTATTAGGGATGGGTGGGAGGAGGCAGTTGAATAACAAGAACATGCTCCAGTTAAATACACTGTAATTAACAGGTAAATTACTGGGAGTTTTTTTGCCTCTTTAATGAACCTTAACCTCTTCACAAGTTTTTTTAGGTTTTAGTCAGGCTCCTGTGATGTGAGAAGTATGGGGAGGTTTAAATTCTAAGATTCTGCCCTTTGTTTGTTCATTATCTGACCTAGGAGAAGTCACATAACCTTCCTAAGCTTGGGTTTCTTTATGGATAAAGTTGCAGGGAGGGTCCTTTAATTAGTAAATGGTCCCTAGGGTTTTCCCCATCTGAGTTTTTGTTATAGGAAGTACTTTTAAACCATTATTTTTAGTCTGTTTTCCTCTGTAATTAGAAAGACCTAAATTATCTTCAAAGTTAATGCTAAAGGAAACAATTTATTTTTTATTATTAACACATACTAATTGTCTAGATTAATAAGATTCACTGTGATATTTCTGTGCATGCATAAATTGTGAAAATAATTGTTTAAAGGATTGTGACATCGATTTCTTGGGGACCTTGGCACATTTTTTTGAGTGCTTTCGGGTAGCTGGAAGTTCAGTGGAGGTCTCTCTGACCCAAAGCCTGGGCTTTTAGCCACTTTACTATATACTTTAAATCAAAATTAGGTTAGAAAAATGTTTTAATTTCTTCTGTGCACATTCCATTGGTCATGAGAAATTTCTTATACACTGGTAATATGAATATTTATTGTTGGAAATCTACCAAGCCTATCCTAAGAATTGTTTACTAATTCAAAAAATATGGACCTATAGGTAGTATGACCTTGTTTGATAATACTTATTTTGAAGTGTGTTAATTTCCACTATTTTTTTTCATGAGGTTAATGTATGTTTTTGTACATCTTTGACTTCATGAAAGTAGAATTTGCAGAAAAGGAGAACAGAGAAGGAAAGGGCAAGCACAATGAGGATAATGTTCACTAGCCTACATGTTACGCATGGACATGCAGAACAATCTGGAAACATGAAAGTTTTTAGAAATTGTAAGTAAGCACAAACCATTAAGAAAATTAGTTCTCTGAGCAGGAAGCTCTACTTGTAGTGTAGAAGATACAGTGAGTGTGTGGAATGAAACTGTTGTTTCTTGTGAATATTTGTAAGAAGACATTAGAAACACATGTTCTTGCCTCCCACGGATTTTGTTTAGTTATACACGTTTAGCTCTGTGAGAGCAGCACATAGAGTACTGAAAGGGTTTTGTGCAAATGATTGTGGCATCATTTTCTTTGGTAAAATCCTATCGAATTATAAGTTCCCTGTTCAAATTTATTATTTTTTCTTCTTTTTTATCCCCTTTGGACAAAATGTTAGCATTAGGCCTTTTTTGTTTTTCTTTCTTTCTTTTTTTTTTTTTAATTTTGAGATGGGATTTTACTAAATTACAGAGATTGACCTCCAACTGGGATTCTTCTGCCTCAACCCCACTGGTTGCTGGATTAACAGGTGTGTGTACCACCCTGCCTGGCTTTCTTTTGAATAACAAGGACAGAGATGTGGTGTTAAATTTCTGTTATTAATTTTTATCTAAAAATAGAAAAAAATACCTCCTGACTATATACTTTCCTTACTTTGTATTTTAGTTTGATGGAAACAGTTCAGATGAGAGTAGCATTTTAATGTTTTTGTTTTGTTGTTTTCTGATCTCTGTCCTCTATTTGTGGATATGTATGGTAAGGTTAGAGATGTGAGTTTTACAATTTGATAATATTCCCTGAGTAATTCCATATATTGCCTGGTATGATATAGATGCTCAATAAATTTTTTGGAACTGATGAATACATGTGTACTGATAAATCAGAGATGTTTAAACCAAGACTGAAAGTATCTTCAAATTAGGTGCATTTAAAAATACAGTTGCGGGCTAGAGATTTGGCTCAAGTAGTAGCGCGCTTGCCTGGCATGCGTGCAGCCCAGGTTCGATCCTCAGCACCACTTATAAACAAAGATGTTGTGTCTGCCAAGAACTAAAAAATAAATATTAAAATTCTCTCTCTCTCTCTTTCTCTCTCTCGAAAAAAATAAATTATTTTAAAGAGAGATAGTCTTTATTCTCACTTGAAATTCTGAAAAATATTTAACAATTACAGTTGTTTCTTTAGAATTGTATTACATACCTTATTATTTTTTATATGAGTGACATTCTAACCCTTATCATCTGTTATTAGTGATTTTTCTAATTAACTCACAGTCCAATACATCTTACAATCTGTCACCAATACTTCCCTATTTGACCTCAGAAATATTTTTCAAATCTATTCTCTCCTTACCATTGCCTTTAAATATTGTATCTTGTTTTTTCATTGAAACAATGTTAACATTGCTCTGCTCACAGCCTCCTGCCATAAAAATTTATATTCCACACTATTTACTACACTAAACCTGATTTTAAAGAAAATTTACCTTAAAGGAAAGTAGAAAACCTCCTGACCCCTCACTCTGTACAGAAAAATCCACATTTTCTAACTTGGTAAAAGCCTTATGGTGATCTCCTCCCACCTATTTTTTTAGACATTCACTTATTTACTATTTACTAAAGTTCAAAACACACCAAGCTTTTCTACCCCCTCAGATATGCCAGGCTCTTTGCAGCTCAGTGGATTTGCCTGCATTTCTGCCTCTCAGAAATACTCTTTGTCTACTTGGAAACACCTGCTCATCTTTTAAGAACCAGTCTAAATGTCATTGTCTCAGTGAAGTGTTTTCTGACTCTATAAGATGAAGATAGTTGGCTAGTTACCAACCAACTCCTTTTTTTTTCCCCTCCCACATCATTTTGTTTAATTCTACGAAATGTCTGATTTCACATATTTGTGATTTGCTTGTTTCTATGTCTGCTCATCTCTCTAGATTATGAATTCTTTCAGTGCTGGGACTATCTCTCATTTACCCTTTTTTATTTTATTCAGCTTTATTAAATTTACATACAGATTCACTTCATTTTAAGTACATAATTCAAGGAATTTTGACAACTACATATACTTGTCTAACAGCTATCAGTCATAATACAGAATATTTTCAGTACCTTGCAAATTCCCACATACCCCATGTAGTCAATCCCTTTCTCCTCCCCTAAGTCCGCAGCCAACACAGGTCTCTCTGCTGCAGTGATTTTCCAATCAGTAGTGTATGGTGTCAGCGATCTATTAGTGAGGACTTTGGCATGTGAAACATGGTCCTGGTTGTATGAATTCTTGTTCTTGCATGCTTTGGAGAGCATGCATGTAGCCACATCTATTAGAGTGATTTGTTCCCTTTGTTGCTGAATTATTCTGTTGTATGGTATGCCACAGTTTCAACTGTTGTTGGAAAATTGTATGCATGTGTGTGTCTGTGTATAAATGTGCAGATGCCTTTTATGTATGTTATTTTTAGTGTTTTATCAATTCCTAGCTATACAGTGATTTTTCAGGGCCATTATACATATTAGAAATAAAGTAACCTTTAGTGAAAATGTGGACTATTTTTCTAAATCATTGGTTTGTAAGGAGTTATTCATTAAAAAGGTTTTAGGACATAGGAGAGATGATAATCTTTTAAGAATTAATCTCTTATTTTTTATTAGATGATTTTTCTCTATTATTTAATCATGGTGATCTTGATTTTTTTTCTCATTTGATTTGGATTTGAAGAAATGATATACTTTACAACATGGCACAATATGTGAATACCAGAACTGAAATTTGAACATAGTGCTAATTCCAATCTTTTTTGTTCTGGCTTACCTTAGCTCTTAAAAATTTCTGCAGTATACTCATTGTCATTATTTTCTGCATATTTTAGTCTTGATTTGCTTTTGGATCAGAAAGTTTTATTTAAAAAGACTTTTTTCTTTTTGCTTATTTATTTTATTATTGATCTTTATATTTACTGTGCTTACAGAATGTGTTGTTCTATTTTTTCATCTTTAAATTTTCTTGATTTTTTTTTTCATTTTTAGTAAATAATCTTTTTTAAAGTTCATTGTACTTTAATAAATCTCTAGGTTAAATAGATCTCATTCTTTAGATTTCTCTAATATATACTATTCATGGGCTGTTTTGATAAAATATACCTTATTAATTTGATTTTCCAAGTTATTTATATCATTGTTATTTGCTTATTTGGGAAAAACAGTGTTGTCTTAAATAATTCTGAAGTTTGGGCAATATTGAAGTCTCGGCAAATAAATGTGATTAGAAATGCCCTCTGGTATGAGAGTATATTTTTAGGTTGAAAAAATAGAAAGAATTTTCTAATTTACAAAATACTTTTTGTAGGGTTTTATTTTTGTTTGTTTGATTAGTAGATTATAATTTGTGGCAGTCTATTAGATTTTAGAAACAAGTGTATTGATATACACTGAAAGGAAATTTGATTTTATAAAAGATATACCAAATTCCTAGTGAAGGAAAAAGATGTCATAGAGGCTGCTTTTTAAAAAAAATAAAAGTGTTGCATTTCTGTCATCTACAAGAGATAGAATGGTGGGTTTTGAATAAGGTATTTTTAATTATTCATTTTTGTAGAAATATGAATTTAAATTAAAGAAATTTCCAAAATTTCCAGTGGGTTTATTTTTTTTCCAATGGGTTTATATAGAACTATGATTATTTATAAAACATTCTTTTATTGTTTTAATATGAAAATTCTTATTGATCTTATAATCTTTGTTAACTGAACTTTCAAATATGGAAACAGCTCTGTTTTAAAAAGTAAGTCACCACTGCACATTATTAATCAGAAATTAGGACACTTTTTATGGAGCCTTTAAAAAAAAAACTAGGGTGATATGTGTTTTGGTGACTAACTGCTTTACTTTTTCTAGGATTTAAATTGTCAATATTACAGACTTGTTCTTTTCAGCTCTTTGATACTTTGAATCTTATGTAAGAATCTGATCTTGACTGATATAAACCATTTTTCTTCCATTGGTGATTCCTCTCAGTTCTGCTTTCTAAAAAAATACCCCAGATCTGACAATTTATCCCTGCTCCACCCTGCATCCCTTGGCATGCCTCATCAGAGTTCAGCAGTTGTAGATGCTCTCGATAGCTCTCACTAGAGCTCTCCTTCCCTACTTACTCTATACAGTGCCGTCCTTTCTACACATGGCAATTGGAGAGTTCTGTCTAAAACATGTACTCCTCTGCCCAACACCATCCCCGAGTAAAAGCCAGGGTGGCCCAGTAAGATGTGCGTGACTGGCTATTGTCTGCGTCTCTAATCTCATCTCTTCACACTTCTCTTTCTCACTCTGCCCTGACCATAGTCTTTCCTCTTCTGTTCCTCAAATGTTAAAAGCTCACTTTTACCTCAGGATATTTGCATTTATAATCTTCATCTCTGGAATACACTGCTTCCAGAAACTTGAATGAGTTGCCTCCCACACTTTGTCCAAGACTGATAATATATGTCTTAACAGACACTGTCCCGACCACTCTTGTCTAAAATCCTCTTCCCACCCCAATTGTAAAGCAGGCTGTCTATGTGTCTTATAGATTTTTTTTCCCCTCTAGCTTTAACTATTTTCTTACCCAGGTCTAATTTAACAACAGATATTTTTAGCAGTTTTATTGAATTCAAAACATTCAAATTAATTTCACAAAAACAAAAGCTCTTTTTTGTATTAATATGATATATAATATTATATACTGGCATATATAATATGTAGTTGAATTTCACAATTATAACAATAGATACATGATTATAACAAAAAGTAGAGTTGACAGAAATACTTTGTGAATAAACATACCTGATGTATGGTAAAGCTAAAATTTAACTGATAGAAGCAGAAGTGTGGGCTTCTTTCTAGACTACAGTTTACACAAAACTAGAACTTGATTGGTAATACAAAACAAAAACTGAAATTTGGCTAGATTATATAAAAGAGCTCCTTCCAGATTCTTCTAACTTTCTTAGATTAGTTCATCTTGATATGATTATCTATGATAGAAACTTTCACGTAAAATTCGAAGAGTGGTAATAAATGACTGCTAGAAAATTATTACTTTTATTAAAATATTTGTAAAAATATATTGAATAGAAAGGTTTTGCAAATGGATATTGATCATGTTTTCACAAAATCATAAATAATACATAATCCCACTGAGTGATACTCTTAAACATGATTAAATTGGCAAATTTTATACTATGTGTATTTTACCACAATTAAAGAACCTTTGGATAATGTTACTATGTCTATATGAGAAAAAGTAGAAGTTATGGAATTAGAAGACATTATATAATACTGCTTCTGCCATGAATGAGTTGAGTTAATTTTGGTAAACCTTTTAAGCTACCTTAGCTATAGAGTCTTTATATTTAATATGCATTATATCCTCTATAATGTCACAACAGTCTGTAAGCTTCAGGCACAATTTTACATAATTTCAGAAGAGTAGCTCATGAAATTGACTTTGTTAATATTGGATATAAGAATTTGGCTTCAGGTATTTGCTATTGAAGATTTTTAAATGTTGAATGTTAATTTTTTTCTTTGTTTTGAGTTGTTTATTTCGAGAATCAAAAAGTTCATCTTGTATTTATAGAATTATACTTTTTATCGGCATTATTAAATGTTTGATTTTTTAATTATTCATGTGTTAACTGGTTCTCTTCATAACTTTTGAGGGAAAAGACCCCTAGACTGAGATAGTCTTTCTGTTTTTTTATTTGAAGTCAGCAAATTAACTATCAATAATCAAATGAGATGAATGGGAACAGAAAATGGTAGATTAAGGTACAATGATGAAATCATAACTAGATGCAAATAATAGAAAATTATTTTAGTTTGGAGACTGATATAATATGCATTTCTTTCAACTTCACTGGAATAAAAGATGTTTTCCTCTGAAAAAAATAATCGTGAGTTGGAAAAACAATTTTCAGAAATGTTTTTTAAAAATAGAAGTAGGGAGTAAGAACATGATCAATAGAAAAATCACCTTAGAATTCAATACAATTGTGCTTGATTCGGCAGCACATATACTAAAATTGGAACGATACAGAGAAGATTAGCATGGCCCCTGCGCAAGGATGACACGCAAATTCGTGAAGCGTTCCATATTTAAAAAAAAAAAAAAGAATTCAATACAATTGACAAAATTGTAAAAAAAAAAATCAGAATTTGAAGGGGGAACAAAAGTAGATTAGGTGAAATATTTATTGAATGTTCTATTTGGGGCTTGACAAAGAATTATGTGATTCAGTATACAATACATAATACTGAGGAAGTGATCTTAATCTTTAAAAAATAATATCTTGCACATCTATAACCAAACAACTCGGGAGGCTGAGGCAAGAGGATCACAAGTTTGAGACCAGCCTTGGTAACCTAGCAAGACCTTGTCTTAAAATAAAAAATAAAAAGGGCTGGGGATGTGTGGCTCAGTGGTAAAGTACCCTGGGTTCAATCCCCAGTACAAAAAAAAAAAAGACGATCTCCATCACTTACTGATTACTCAAGATGTGTTGACTGATTAATAAAGCATATGTGGCCTGTGTTAAATTTCAAACGATTTCTTTCCCACACCTTGGATAACTATAGCATTACTGCCTTTTGTTCAAAAATTGTTTGATAGATTTGTGGCCATTGATATCATTTTAAATTTTAGTTTGAATACTTTTAGACATATCAAACTTGTATAACATGCAGGAGGCCAAGTGTAAAAAAGCAAAAGATTAATTCTTTCTGTTTAACCAGTGGCTGCAAAATGCTTGCCTTTTCCTTGTCAAGCTTACAGTGTGGAAATTCCTGAAAGAATTGAATGGCCAAGTCTGAAACCAAGTGTCTTTGCATTATCCCAATGTATGATATGGTCTTCTTGATTTTAGTTTTAACTTTCTAATTTTTCAAGTGCTACCAAATTTATTTGTTAATTGCTCTAATATATTCTGCATAAAAGTACTATGCTAAGTGTCCATTATGCCATGTCTGAGGCAAAGTGTTTATTTGTTATACTTTTTGAATTATTATTTACTGGAAAGTATACCTTCCCTAGGGATTTCTTTGGAGGTGGAATTTTTTAGTATTAACACAGTAATTTTATCTCCAGCTATATTCCAGTGAATGTCATCAAAACACGTTGGGGTTAAGCTGTTTGTGTGATAATAGAACTTCAAAGTGACTACTGAAAATCATTACAAAATTCAAATTTAAAATTCTATGTATCATTCAGATACCACTCTCTTTAAAATTGCAGGGTTACTTTATTTTTCTCTATGAGATTATTCACCATTGGACATATTGTGTATTTGTTTATTTGTTGTCTTTCTCTTCCTATTATATAAGTCATGACAGCAGGGGCATGTTTTTGTTTATTAATCTGTCTTACTGCTTCAAACAGGTTTGACACATTATGAAGTATTTGAGTAAAAATGTGTGAAACCCTCGTCATCCACCTTCAGTGTGTTCTCTTGTGGGTGCTGCCCTCCTCATTGTGTGTTCGGTATTCTTTTAGTCTAACATTTCTTAAACACTGACCCTAATGTTGTGATTTCCCTAGTTTAAATCCTGCATTGTCTATAAAATGAAATCTTTCCCTTAACTTATGTTCTTCAGTGGCCCGGCCCTTCCTGGGTATATCCTTCCTCTCTGCTCCTCCTAACATCCACATCCTAATCTCACGGAGCCAGCTGTGCTTGAATTTTCTGAAATATGTTCCCTTACTTTGACGGGTGCTGTTCTTTCCACTTTCCCCCTTTTGTCTGATTTTTGCTGTGCCTCCCACTTCTGTGATGCTCTTTCACTCCCTCTTTTAGGAGGTCACCATTCCTATGTATATCTCCATCAAAACCTCATTTCCCTTTATTGCTGCTGTTGTCTGTTTCTTGTAACTAGACCTCTGAGCATCTTGACAAAATGATTATTGTATTCATCTTCTTATTCCCTGTGCCTATCACATCATGTGAAGATACTCAGTAAATGTAGATCAAAGGACTACTATTTTGCACGTGAAAATAGATGTCTAGAGGGGATATGATATGTGTCAACCATTACACCTCCAGTTAGCATAATTAATTATGATACTAGTTGGACTTGGACCCTTGTGTCCTGGCCCCCTCAGTCCAGTGCTCTGCTACTAAATGAAATGAATTTTGTATTTTTAACAAAATGTCTTTGTGTTTTTTCTCTTACAGATATTGATGATGTTAGGAAGTTCAAACCAGGTTATCTGGAAGCTACTATTAATTGGTTGACATATTATAAGGTGCCAGAGGGAAAACCAGAAAATAAGTTTGCTTTTAATGGAGAATTCAAAAACAAGGTAAAAATGAAAATCTGAATTTTAATATGTGCCTCCTGGTGCTTGTACAGTACTTATTTCACTTGGACTATTTCTTATGTGAATCTTTATACATTGCTCGATCACAAAAGTGCTTTTTAATGACTCATATCTTTAAGGACATTATCTTATCATTTAAAAAATGTTTTTCAGGAGATTCTAGTGAATCAACAATGCTGAAAAATATCTGTTTCCATCATCTATGTATATAGCTCCTTTATCTTCTCAGAACATAAAGGAATTCCACAATCAGTTACTATCTTTGCAAATTGTATATGAAGAAAAACCCTCCATTTACTATTTTGAGAAGGAGAAAATTACTTACCCTTAATGTAAATGCATAGGGTCTTCCCTCTTAAGGGTTCATTCTACGGTGACTGTATTAAACTGCTTAACAACTGCATTTGAGTTGTCCTATTATCATAAGACTTTTCTATTAGAGTAACACAGAGTTACCATAAAGTATCTCTAATTTGACACAAATGCAGAGAACAGGCCAAGGAGTTAAAGTGTAGGATATTTTTAAAGTTATTACCCCTAAGTAAATTACATATTCTAAACCAACCTCTAAGTGAAACATACTTTAATGAGTAAAGCTTGTCTTGCAAGTAAAATAAGGTATGTTAATGAAAACCTAAAATTTACTGTAAGTATTTTGTTATACCAGAATTGATTGTTGAACCCAGTACCCTTAATATATTGAGGGCTTTATTTAAGAATAGTAAATATAAACATAAAACTATTACTTTAGCCTAGATTCTCTTAAAAGTTAAATATTAAAACATTATTCCTATCTTTTTCCTCAGAATATATGTTGCATTTTATGTTTGAAATAAAATAGATTTCAATTCTTTGTGGTACTTTCATGACCTTTTATTGCCTTCAGGTATATCTACCAAGTCTTGAATTTGTAACGAGTGAGATGTCTTTTGTGTTTTGTTTGCTACGGACAAACAGTTTTTCCTGAATGAAGATTAGGTCATTTTTAATTTTTTCCAGAAAATAAGCATTATACAAATTGCTTTTTACCACTGCTATTTAAGATATGGAGGCAAACTTAATTGTTTCTCTTTGACATGGTTGTAAAAGATGGCTTCCCTTTTTTTTAATTCTAGGGTTTTCCTGACTACTCCTTTAAGCAAGTACTGGAATTGGTTCTAAATTGTCACAATTATCTGAATAATTTGGCTAAAAATCTTTTTTTGCATTATCCAAATGATAAATTGCATATCTTGTCCATGTCTTAAGCAGGATTCCCCAGCACCACTTCTTAAGAATTAAGCCATTCTCCTTCATCTTGGCCAATAGTAGACTTGAGAGGTTAAATTTCCCATCATCATTATATCTCAGAACCCAAGAGTCTTTATTCTTTCTTATCATAATATGTTTAGTTGTCACTGAAGGAGAAAAAAGCTGATAACAAATTAGTTAATAATTAAGGACTATCCTTAAAGAAACAACATTTTGAGCAAAAACATTGGAAGAATTTTCTGCCTTGGAATAAGCAGATTTTCCTTAGATAAACACATCACATGTATATCTAACAAGTGTATCTCTCTCTTCTTTTAAAAATATTAACTTGTTTTTGTTGTAGTTGGACACAGTACATTTATTTTTCTGTGTTGCTGAGAATCGAACCCAGGGCTCCGTCCATGTTAGGCGAGCGCTCTACCACTGAGCCACAACCCCAGCCCCGAGAAGTGTATCTCTTATTGATCATGCACTTTCAAACATATTATGACTTATCACTAGAAAAATTGGGGAAAATGTTAAGGAGGTTTACAACTTTCAGACGGTGCATTGTCCAAAATTACTTTTCAATTAGACTTTGCAGTTATTGTAATGATAAAATAAGTGGGTGCATGCTTACTTACAAATTAGGTTCTAAGGTAAGCCCTTACATACAACATCTTATTTATTCTTTTAGCAACTCTTAGCTTTAGATAAGGGATTGGCAGGCTCTATCTGGTGAGGTCAGATAGTAAATATGTTTGGCTCTACAGACTTTATGGTTTCATCACAATTGCTCAGCTCTGCCATTGTAGCACTAAAGCAGCCATAGGCCAAGAAGTGGTGACAGGCATATTTGACCCCAGACCCCTGACAGTTTATTCCCATTGTGTCCCATTTTAGACATGAGGAAGTTGAGGTTTCATGAGATTAAATACCCGCCCAAAGTCATACAGCTACTAAATAAAGAAGCTGGAATTTATACTCAAGATTGCCTGCTCTTAACAACTGTCGTGATATTAATTCTGTGTTAGAGTAACATTGTGATCACTGTGTCTTATTTTGTTGAAACTAGGCTTTTGCCCTTGAAGTTATTAAATCTACTCATGAATGTTGGAAAGCAATGCTTATGAAGAAATGTGATAGAGGGGCTATAAATTGGTAAGAATTTGTCTTTTCTATGTATGTAATGTTATTTTATCTTTAATTGGTACTAAATAGCCATCTAATACTGCTCAGATATCAGATTTTTTTAAAAAGAAAAGGTGTTCCAATTATTTTTTTGTTTATAAAATACTTAAGAAGCACCTACTCAGTGTGCAGTACTGAGAATTGGGCACTGTGAAGCTATGAATTGACATTTACCTTAGGGATTTGTATTTTAGTAGAAGACGATGACAAGTAAATAAGCTTTAAATTGCAGTACATTGTGATATGTGCAAAGATGAAGTAAAAACAGTATCTTCACATGAAAACACATGATTACTATATGTACCTCATCATATCTTGATAAGAATAGTAAAAACTTTCTCATCCAACATGATCTGGGTCATTAGCTGATTTATTAAGAGGAATCAAATAGTAGTAACATACAGTACTCCAACATTTTATTTTAACTTAGACATTTAAGTGTGTTTATTCACCAATCTTTGGATGTATGGCTATGACCTTTTCTTTTTATATAGATCTCATGTAGATTTTCTCCACATATTTTAACATAATGTATAATAGAAAAATAAAGATCCTCTAATCCTTAAGCTCCTTACAACTTAAAAATCCTTGCACATTTTTAGTGTTTTCTTTTCCAGATTTTTACAGTTGTGTTACCCACACCTAATTTCACATCTAGCAATTTGCCTTTATTGATGCTTTTTAGAACCTCAGTGTTGTATGTAGCCTGAATAGTCTGGGTATCATGTAAAGAAAAGAGGTTTACTTAGTTTGCAGTTTTTGAGGTTTGAGGACATGGCACCAGCATCTGTTTGGCTCTGATGATGGCCTTGTGGCAGATGGCATCATGTGTGGGAAGAGAAGCAAGAGGCTTGGCCTAAGCTCTATCTTTTATAGCAACCCACTCTGGTGGGAAGTGACCCACTCCTGTGAGACCAGCCTTAATCCCTTCAAGGGGACAGTCAGGACCCAGTCACCTCCCACTAAACCCCACCCTTTAAAGGTTCCACCACCACAACACCCTGGAGACAAGCTTCCAGCGCATGGTCCTTGGGGACAGTCATATCCAAACTAGCTATATTCTGTTACCTCTTTTACAGTTTTTTACAATAAAACAGTCATTTTTTAGCTTAAGAATTTTTAGCATATAAATCATAAGCATGTAGATAAATTAAAGTGCCCAGAATCTTAATTCATTTTTACTCATTTTTTCTTAATTTTAATTACTTAATTCCTAAAATATATTCAGAATTGTTTCTTTTGCCTCTGTTTAATGAATTGCTTCTCTTTTAATTTCATATAATATTCTATTGTTGACTAAGAAACCCTCCTTTTTCTTCCTTTTTTAGTGTTTTTCCCAATCAGTTCAGTTTAGGTCCACACTATTTCTCACAGCCATTCTCTCCATCAGTATTACATACAATGCCTCAGAAATATCTCAGCAAATTGTTAAAAATTTATTTGCAGGGTCCCTTCTCTAAACTTGATATACTAGGATGTCTAAGGGGTGGCCTTTAAGCAGGTATATATTTTTAAAGTTCCCACATGATTCTAATGAGGCTCTCTGCTTAAGAAGCATGAAATCTAAACTTCTAAAAAGCCAACCAAGGCTTCCATAATTTGACTGAGTTGTCTGTCCTCATTTTCCTCCACTTCTTGCCTCCTATTTTATTTGTCAGAAACTTAAAATAGCTTTGCCACTCCTATGCATACCACACCCTTCCTGATCTCTAGACCTTCACTCATTTGGGGCTGTTTCATATGTTTTTGTTTTTTAACCATGATTGTCTTTTAATTTCTTGAACTACCTTACTCATTTTTGAATGCCCTTCTAGTTATAAAACTGCTTTAATTCAGTGACATAATTTCTATATTCATATTTTTATTAACAACCACTCTCCTATTTAATGTATTTTATATATCACTTCCAGAATTATCTTTCAAGAGTACACATATGCCTGTCATTTTGATACTAGAAAAAATAACTTTCTGTGACTCCTTTCAATTGTAGGATTTGATCCAGGGAGTGTTGTGTTATTTGTTTATATTATTTATTAGCACATAGTAACAGGACTTACTGAAGGTAGTTTAAATATACTTATTGAGTAAAGGAATATATATTCAGATTTTCCAAATTATTTGGGTCTTGAATTTGTTTCTTTTTGCTTTGCTAGGAGGTATATTTAATTTATGGAATTACTTTTTATATACCCAAAGCTCCAGTTCATTTAGCTTTGTATACATTTACCCCAACCTCACTTTCTTCTACAAACTCTAGAGGTTGTGATCCAAAATCATTCTTTCTTACACTTTGATTTTTTTCCCTTTTCTCCAGTTAGCATAATTAATTATGCCTTAGAATGAAAAGCCTTGACAAATCTATATCTTGCACATTGTCTTTGAGGATTCTCATGAGTATTATGAGCCTTTTTGATTTGATATTGCTGGCCCTATAAATTTTATCTTTTATATATCTGTTTGTTCTTTTCAAGTAATTGTCTATTTCATTGTATTATTTCAAAAATGCAATTTGGGTTTGTTGTACACAACATTTTTTTATATTACCGATTCTTTGTTCTAATGTCATGTCTGCTTATTTTGGTTAGCACAGTGGTTCATGTGTCATATTACATTTATAAATGTATTTATTTTTATGGTGTTGCATCCAATTATAATATTATCACTTAGAGGAAGATTTTTTTCCTTATAGTCCCTTCTGTGGGTCAAATTTTATTATTCTTTTAAGCTGAAATGGAGTTTCATTATAACTTTGTATACATTCCAGAAAGTTATTAAGATTTGTATATCATTTTTGGAAGTATTTTTAAGTTCAGGAAAGTGCTATGGAGTATTCTATATTTGTAACTGCCTTAAAAATGTACAGTAATTTTAGTTGTCCTATTTTATATTCATTGAGTTCCTTGTTTATTGACTGAAGTTATACAATCAGTGTGAAATATTTGAAGTTCATTTTCTTTTTGGGCAATTTTGCCTTTTTTATCATGTTTAATAATAATGTCCTGTTTTCTTCTTCAGCACAAACGTGCAGGTATGTGGTAGCCCTTTCCATTGCACTCCAGAGAAAGCAAGATCATTAGTTGAATCGGTAAGGAGCAAATGTCCAAGGCATCCTTTAATCATGTAGTTTTGTGGGAAATCTTGCAAAGATTCTGATGTCTAGCACTGAAATATGTTGAATCATTTTGGGAAGCATAAACTTAAAAAATTTTTTTGGAATTTTTTTTTTAATGAAGAGAATGTAAACAAAAATTTTAAAACCTTTTAGTTGAGTTTTTCAATTCTGTTTTCAAAAGTACATTAACATTTAGCTAGTTTTATTTGATGCTATTTTTCTTAGCATCATCAGTTTGTTAGTATTTATATATATTTATTGTCCTCTATGCTATTCTGTTCCTATAAGTTGTCTGTCATCCAGTGGAACTGGCTCTTGGTACAAATGCATATCAGCTTAAACAAAATGAAATACGTAAGACTTTCTTTTCTTATTTCTATTTGGTTTGGCTGTCTCACAAACTTGCTTTCTCTAAGCTAAAAAGAGTTCCCTAGATTCTTACATGTCTTATTGATAATTCTGCATAGAGGCAATTGAATTTATTAGTAAATTAATGCTTCATTTGGAGAACACTAAATAAGAAAATTAATATTCAGATAATTAAGTAATATCGATATATAATATATATTCAGGAGAGATCTTAGGCTTAAAATCCCATTTATAAATTAAGGGTTTTTAAAAACTAATTATAAGCTAGAAACTAGTGAATTGTTCTTTACTTTAGGAGTAACTAAAATGTTCCTAAACATTAGTTGCTCATTATGGCTGCTTTTAATTTTTTGCTGCTGTTTGTTTTGTTTTGTTTTTTCCATCAATTCACCAGCTATTTAATTAGTGTCTGCTGTATTGTAAAATCTCAGTGCTGGCAATTCAGTATTAAAAATACAAAAGCCTCTGCCTTTGTAAAGCTCAAGTTTTATTTGGGGAGATGGAAGACAAATAAATATGCAAGTAAAATATACAGTGTTTCAGTAGCAGTAAATACTATGAAAACAGAGCAGAGAGGGTAAAGTTCCAGGAGTGTGGCGGAGTTGTAGTTATAGAGGTGGTCAGAGACAGCCACATTGAGAAGACTGACGTGTGAGTCCAGGTTTGTAGAAGGCCAGAGAGTGAACATCTGGGGAAGAGTGTTTCCAGTCCAGGGTCCATGAGGAAAGAGGATGCCTGACACCCTGAAAAAATATGCAAGGAGCTACAATGGCTAATGGAGCAGAGTGTGGAAGAGAACAGAGGACATGAGATTGCAAAATTAGGAAAAGCCCCTGCGCATACTATTTGAAGGGTTGTGTTTCTTATTCTGAATTAGGTAGGAAACCAATAAAGTGTTTTGAGCCAAGAGGTAGCATGATCCGACTAAGATTTTAACAAGATCACTCTGGCTGTATTGGTGGAAATGGACAATAGGAGGCAAGGGAAGATGAAAGGAAGCTATCATAGAAATTCAGGTCACAATACTGATTTATTTTTTCAACTTATCAGTGCTGTATCTCTATAGGTTATTTTCTGAACTTGGTTTTCATCAAAATGTATTTCTCTTTAAGGAAAAAAGGAAAGGAAAACAAAAACTTTTCGTTTTTATTTAAGCTGTCTGTTTTCCAAATCTCAGATTAAACTCTGCTCTTTATTTTATTTTGGGATTTATTAATGGAGATTTAATAGATACTTACCTTAAAATGATTTGCAAGATTAAAGTTTCTATGTTATATCTTACTTTTTTATTTGCTTCTTATCATATTAGTGGGAAAACAGTCTTCTTGGAAAAGAAATTATTAGAGGATATAGATATGATCTAGATAGATTAAGAGAATACCTTTAAAATTCAGAAACACTAACATTTGGCTTTAATTACATGTTTTGGTAACTTTGTTACAAAAAAGCTTAATAAAGAAGGTATACTGTACTGATTAATATTGCACTAAAAATGTTACAATAGAAAATCACATTTTAGAGAAACTTATCTCATGTCACTAAGTGGAACTTAACATATACCAGTTGAGTCATTAATTAAACTATTGTTAAGAAGCATATATTGGATGGAGATATTGAAAATCAAAGGGAGATCAGTAGAGGGAAAGGATCAGAGAATGGAAGGAAAAGAGGGACAGGGGAAGTGCAAAGGAGTGATATTGGCCAAATTATATTGTTATCTTGTGTGCATGTATGAATATGTAACAATAAATTCCATCATTATGTACAATTATAATGTACCAATTAAAAATGTGGAAATAGAAAAAAAAGATATACTGCAGAAAGATAATTATTGTTGATGCCAGTGGTAAATTCATGAAAATTTAGTCTTCTTTTAATACTTTCCACGTAATTTTTAAAAGAAAAAAATACACAATTAAATATACTGTTGAAATCAAAACAATCATTAAGTAGTCATCCAATAATATGTACTGACCAGTTAGGGAAAATATCACTATATCTAAGAAAAATAAAAGCCAACAATTGATGATGATTATTCTGTACAATTTTAGAAACACAATAGAAAATATCTGTTGAATTTATCATACTTAGGTTAGAGATCTTAAGGGTAGTAGATTTAGAAGAATTAAAATGGCCTAATAGATCATTGGGTTTTGTTTATGATTATGTAAATGTTTGAATTATATATAACCATAAAAGGTGTGACTGTCAAAACCAAGCTGTTAATTAGATACCTGCACTCTGGGAATACATAAGAAGCAGAGTGTCTGGGCCACAGCCTGTGACCCTAGCAATAGGACTGCTCTGCTAAATGGTTCAGCCATGGGACCCCTCAATTACTTTTTTTTTTTTAATATAATGTGAACTTCTTTCCTTCCTTCCTTCCTTCCTTCCTTCCTTCCTTCCTTCCTTCCTTCCTTCCTTCTTCCTTCCCTTCCTTCCTTCCTTTTTCCTTCCTTCCCCCCCCCTTTCTTGTTAAAACCTCTACCTAATTTTATAATCAAAAGGTATAAGGCTACTTTTCAATACTTGAGAATGTTATGACTAACAGTTGGAACTTTATTTCAAAGAGCAATATAAAGAGCATTTATAGTGAACAAAGAAATGTGTTTGTGTGTGCATGTAGACATACCCATGTTATTTGCCTTTCAGATAACATTAGTTGGTATTCTTTAAAGATATTTCAGTTAAATAATAAGATTGGTTATGCTACTTTTAGTATCCTTTGTTCTACTTACATGTTATTTTAAAATGTTAGAAGATTAAAATAGAATTATAATCTTAATCTAATAGACATAAAATTTGAGAATACATAGCCTTTTTCAAATACAAGAGCTAGGGATGTAATTCAGTGGCAGAGCACCTCTGGGTTCAAAACACACAAATCTATGTATTTAAAATTTTTTTAAAAACTTTTAAATATGCACCCAAAATTATAACAAACTATAAAATATTTAAAACTGAATGACAGCTACTCAGTATGTGTTAAAACTTTGGCAAGTACAGCAAGACTGTTACTTGAAAGAAATTAAATGTATACAGCAAAATGAAGATAGAAAATTAGCCATTCAACTCAACAATTACTCTGCTTTTTTCCTCACTTTATATTAGAAGAAAGAAAATTAGAAAGAATAGAGCCAATATTTAATTCAAAAGAAAGCAAAGAATGGCAAAGGATTGACTTTTTAATTTGGTTTCCAAAGGCTGAATTTTGTTGTTGTTGATTAATAGTAATAAAAATTTATGAAATAGAGCAGGCACAAATTAAAGATATCAGGAATTAAAGACATAACTACAAACAGGAGACAATCAGAAGAAAATACTAGGAGATGCTTTTGGAAGTACCTTTCTAGACACAGATGAACTACCAATTTACCAATATTAAATCATAAATAAACAGAATCCCCAAGTAGTCTTATAAAAAAAATTTTTCAAAAATTCACAAAGATGGCAGTTATCAGTCTATATATATATATATATATATATTTCATCAGAATCCCAACAGGGTTTTCACTAAATTTGACAGGGTAGTTCCAGAATGTATACAGAATAGTAAATGAACAAAAATAACCTAGAAAGGATTTATAAGTTTAAGTAATGAGGAAAATAATATAAGCAACTGACAATACCATAAAATGAGTTAAAAATAAGCCATTGTATGGAGAAATATTTTCATGTAATGAAACTTTAATGACAAATGCTTTAGCATCTAAAATAATAAATGATGTATTCAATTCAACAAGAAAAAGATAGCCTAGTAGGAAAAAGGTGGGTCGACAACATGAGTGGACAGTTCACAAGAGAGCAAATGTAAATTAAATGGCCACTAAACAAACGAACATTGGCTTTGTCTCACTAGTAATCAGTATGTCAAAATAAAAAATAAGAGCTGGGGTTGTGGCTCAATGGCAGAGCACTTGCCTAGCATGTGTGAGGCACTGGGTTCTGGTTCTCAACACTACATATAAATAAATTAATTTTAAAAAGGTCCATCAACAATTAAAAAAAAATTAAAGAAAATAAGACATAATACAGTGTTGTAATTATCTGATTGATGAAAGTTTAGATGTCTGATGATACCAGATGTTTTCAAGCATATGGGAAAGGACACCTTTCTTACTGGGTGGATATGCTTTATAGGGGTGTATGTGGTATAACTACTTGGAAGAACATTAATAATTTCTAGTGAAATTGAAGGTGCTTATAACTCACTGTTTAGAAGTTGCCTTTCTAGGTAGGTATATCTCTCATAGAGACATTAATACATGTGCTTATGTAATCAGATGTGGAAAAATTGGGAACAATAAGAGACCAGGTAAATAAACTGTAGAAAATTCATAGTGTTATGTTTTTCATTATGTTTAAGAACCAGGAAATCCTTGACTATAGGTGAAGAGTGAAGTAGCTGATGTTTTACATGAACCTATTCTTTGTATTGTTATTTTCAAATTTAAATATCATTTACTTTCAATATGAAAAAGATGTTTTTAAAAAATTACCTCCAATCCAAATCTCACACACACATACCACCCTCCAGATGTTCTCAACAGCTGACTATTGAACCTACCCTTGATGCCATGATTTTTTTTTTTCTATTGTTTTCTTTCTTTCTTTTTCCCCAGTACAGGCAATTGAACACAGTGCCTAGCACATGTGAGACAAAAGCTTCACTACTCCCTAGTCCTTTTATTTTATTTCAAAGCAGGGTCTGGATAAGTTGCCAAAGCTGGCCTCAACCTTGGGATCCTTCTGTCTCAGCCTCCCCAGTAGCTGGGTAAGCCACCATGCACCATTGTTTGTTTTCTTTTAAATAAAGCTTTGTATATTCTAAACATATTCTGCCAATCAAGAAATATATTTTAAGCCGGGCACAGTAGTGCATGCTTGTAATCCCAGCAGCTCTGGAGGCTGAGGCAGGAGGATTGTGAGTTCAAAGCCAGCCTCAGTAATTTAGCACAACCCTAAGCAACCCATTGAGACCCTGTCTTTAAATAAAATATAAAAAAGGCCTGGGGATGTGGCTCAGTGGTTAAGCACCTCTGGGTTTAATTTGTACCAAAAATACAAATACACATATTTTAAGAATGAATAAATGAAAACATTTTCAAAATTATTTTTAAAATAATATGTAGTGATAAATGTCTTAGAGTAGCTTGCAGTTTCTTTTCTGTAATGCTTTTTAGGTTAATGAGAAGTTGCTCAATTATTCTATTTTTTTACACCATCCATTTTCTTCTTATGATATATTTGGCAGCTCCAGAAAGAAGCAGCTGTTAATTTTCAAAAGGAAATTTAACCAGATAATTTTCCAACAAACTTTGCATAATAAGTATCCCATACATCTTAAATAGAGCACAACAGTTTCAAAGAATAAGTTGGTTACTATACAGTCTGTTTAGAAAGCAGGAGCAATCAAATCCCCATGCCTAGTCTCAGTGAGTGGAGTTTTTATGTTCCAGTGTTACTGTCACACTCAGATTCATGGTCTGCCATCCTCAAAACCAATAATGGTTAATTATTTTTTCTCTACAAGAAAGGCAGATAGAATTTTTCTTCTTCTTTTAAGTACTTGGAAACATTTAAAGATATCATTTATAAGTGTCTTACTTATGGTTATGTTATTCTTTAATATAAGAAAAAAAATTCTAAGCCTTATCCTAAAATAAAGAGTAGAAAGAAAATTAACTGTAAACCATTTATGATTTATAGGAATGTATTGGAGTTTTTCAAGGGAACAGAACAGATAGATATTTATACAGTTATGCCACTGTTTGTCTAAGTGGACCACATATGACTGTGGTCCCATAAGCTTATGATAGAGCTGAAACACTCCTATTGCCTCATGCCATGTAGCTGGTGATGCTGGTATAAACTGCTATTCTTAGTCATTTAAAAGTATAGTTATGTACCATGCATAAGTCTTGATAATGATAATAAATGACTATTTTCTTGATTTGTGTATTTGCTGTACTATACTTTTTATCATTACTTTTAGTGTTTACTCCTGTTTATTAAAAAAAATAGCTACTGTAAAATATTGTGCCATTGTACATGAGAAGCAGCCTCACACATCTTAAGTTAACTGAGTCTCTTGATTATATTAGTTATCATATGCTTGATTTGATCTCTTGTTTTGTTCATCATAGTTCCTAATTGTATAAAGTCTATGAGAATTGCCAGTACAGGACCACATCAAGTGATTGACCTGAAAATGAAATTAAAAGTGATTAAGGATTACTAAGGTGGAAAATCAGTAGTTATCATTTACCAGCCAGGCATGTCCCATTCCACCATAGCTACAATCCTGAAGGACAAGAACAAAATGACGAAAGCTGTTAAAGGATCTGCTTCATTGAAGATACCAACAGTAATGAAAATTTGAGAAGGGCCTGCATCAGACATGGAGAAAGTTGATGGATTAAAGATCAGACAGGCATATCCCTCTCAGCTCCATGATGATCACAGGCAAAGCAAAAGTTTGTTTGCAATTGTGAGAGAGAGGACCAGACCTGACTACAGTGTTGAATTTACTGCCAGCTCGGGAGAGCTAAATGATTTAAGAATTTTTATTCATTACCTAATGTGGAAGTGAGTAATGAATCTGTGGGAGCAGATGTTCAACAGCTGAACTTTTGGAAACTCTAGAGAAGCTGACTGTGGAGGAAAATTCTATGCCAGAGCAGACATTCAGGATGGATGTAACCCTCAGGAATAGTATATCTGAAAGGACTTCATCCATGAAGAGGCTAAGCCAGTGCCAGTTTTCAAGGATTTGAAGAACAGAATAACAGTCTTGCTTGGGGCAGTTTTGCCAGCTACAAATTGAGACCCTTTGTGATATGGCAGAGTAAGAACCTCAGGGCCTCCAAGCATACCACAAGCACACAGGCAGTGAGAAGTCATAGATGGCCCTCTTCCAAGATGCCCCCTGAATTGCTGGGTCAATAAAATGGAGAAGCACTGTTATTTTCAAGAAAATAAAAAGCTTTTTAAGATATTGCTTATGGTACATAATCTTCTCTTGCCATCATCCAATGTCACAGCAGTGTTTCTGTCTTAAAACTCCACCTCCTGGATCCAACCAAAGGATCAAGAAGTAATAGATCAGCTTTTAACCTCTTCTGCCTGTGAAAAACCTTAGCTCAGGCTGCTGCCGTAGTTGAAGAAGACCTGATGTAATTCTGGATTGTTATAAGATAACTGCACCAAAATGTTGCTTAGTATTGGTGATGTCACCTAGGAGATGTCAAACAGCTTTAACCTATGTGGGGGTGAAGATGACAGGACCTCTTAAAGGTGGTTCCTGAGTGTGGTGATTTGCGTGTGGTTTGTCTTTGCCAAACTCATGTTAAGGTGTAATTCCCCAGTATAATAGTATCAAAAGGGATAGGTCTAGTGGGAGATGGTTGGGTCATGACTATCCTCACGAAAGGAATAATGCTAGTCTCACAAGGTGGATTTAGAAAAGTCCAAACCTGGTCCCTTCTCGGTCACTTGCTTCCTCTCTTGCCATGTAACCTTTCTCCACATGTACCTGTTTTTCTGCCATGTTGTGACAGAGCCAAGTGCCCTTATCAGATACCAGAACTATACTGATTGGATTTTCCAGTCACCAGAATTATAAGCCAAATAAACCTCTTTTCTTTATACATTACCCAGTATCAGCATCACAAAGTAGACAATGACACTAAATAAATGATGATGAATTGTTGGAAGTGGAACAGGCAAGAGAAAAGGAAACTACAGAAGAAGTAATAGAAGACCGCCAAGTAAATTCACAGTGAAGGGTTTAGCAGAAAATTTTACTGAACTCAACAAGCTCTCCTTACAAAGTTTGAAAACATGGCCCCAACACTGAAAAGTTTTCATTAATAGAATTGTTCATGGAGCATTACTGTTCACAGGTGAATCTGTGGTGTAAAAAGATAAGCAAACCATAATGAACATATATCTGAAGAGTGGCACTGCCCCAAGAGGAACCTCAGGCTGGTCCTTCTGGAGGGATTCCAGAAGAAGGTGTAGTTCTCTTAGAAAGTGACAGTGTTATAGGAGATATTGCTCCAAAGACCTTGCAGTGGGTCAAGGTGTGGAGATGAACACAGTGGTATTGATCCTGACCCTGGGGCCTAGGCTAATGTGCACACTTGTAGTCTTAGTGTTTAATGAAGAAGTTTTAAAAGGAAAAGTTAAAAATATAAGAAAGCTTATAGAACAAAGATATAAAGAAAAAAAATTGTACAGAAGAGTCAATATTTTAAATAGGGTTGGGGATGTAGCTAAGTGGTAGAATATGTGCATAGCATGCACAAGGCCCTTGTTTCAATCCCTAGTTCATGCACACATCAATTTTTTTTTAAGTCAAAAAATCAAGTTTATAAAGTGAAATGTTACAGCAAGCTAAGGTTAATACAGAAACTATTTAATTTTGGTACATTCACACAATTGAAATCACCTACTAAAGTGTTTTTCAGCATGTATGTCCATTGTTAAACAATTCATGACCGTATTTATAACAAGTTTTATTGCAAGGAATTAGTTTGTATGTTTATGGAAGCTTGGCAAGTTCAAATTCTGTAGGTGGGCTGGTAGGCTGGACTCAGGAGAGTAAATGGTGCAGTTCTAGCATGAATGCCAGCAACCTGGGAACCCAGAGGAACCATTTGTGCAGATTAAGTTCTAAAACAGTTAAGTTCTAGAGAATTCCCTCTTGATGGGGAGGTTAGTGTTTTTGTTCTACTCAGGCTTCAGGTAATTGGATGAGGCCCACCAACTTTATGGAAGGTAATCTACTTTACCCAAAGTTCACTGATTTAAATGTTGCTATTATCCAATAACTCAGTCCAGGTTGACCCATAAAATTAACTATTCCAGAGAATATTTTTAATATTGCTGAAATTCATATTTTTCTTTTTGCTGAATTGTTTCTATTCAGTACTGCCCATCAAACTAAGCAACAAGAGCCCTGCCTCTTGGTTCCTTCTTTTTAGAGTCCTGCTTTGGCACTAATTCAGTCACATCCCTTTCCTCGGAGCAAGAAGACCAAAGGGTCAAAGTTAGAGATTCACCAGGAGCCTTTTTCCAGGGCCTCATGGAAATCAGGTTGCACAACTCCCTAGATCCATACTCCTGACAGTGCCCACTCTTGCTTCTACTGGGGCCAGAATTGGGTGGTCATTGGAGGCAGGAAGTGCATATAGATGTGTGGCTGTTGTTTTTGCTCATGTTTGGGTGAGAACTTAACAATGCAGAAAAGAGTGTGGTATAGGAAGAGAAGTAGGGCAGGACCAGGGCCATGTGCCTCTTTCTTTATCCACCACATTCCAGCACATGTCTCTGAGGTCCCCAGAATGCTAAAAGAGAGGTTAGAACAAAGATATTTATCATATCAGAATAGTTGTATAGGAGATATTTTATATTTTATTCATCATTTCATTTCATTATTGTAACTTGAAAATATTTATATGTATGGTATGTGGTCTTCCATTTTTACCTCTGCCAAGACCCTTCATGTTGAGAGTAGAGAAATTTGGAGGATTAGAAGTGGATTATTAAATTTGCAATTATTAAATTTTTTGACTTGGGCAGAGATTACGCAGATGTTCACTCTATTGATTCATTAAACTAAATACAGAAGCTTTGTGCTGCCTTCCCAATAGAATGTTAAAAATGAAAACAAAACAATGTTGTTCATAATTAGGGGGTAAAAATCTTGTTTCTTAGAAAAACATTTTTTCAAACTTGTCTACCACAGATTACATAATCTCTGTTATAAGACTCTGGGCTCAGCCATCAAAATAAACAGAAAAGTTGATTTAAAAACTCTAGAAGATAGCAAAATGTATATTTACACACATTATATTATAGCTGTATTATGTACATGCACCTATATTTGAATGTGTTTGATATTTTGAAAGAAAATCTCTTCATATTTTCAGCTACAAGACCCTTAATAGTTCTCATAGGTTATTGATAGAAAATATCTTCCAGCATGCTTTTTAAATTTGCCTCTACATCTCTGGTTTGTTTGTTGGAGATAATTAGCAATGATAATAAAATACAAAAAAAAAAAAGGAATTTTTTTAGGTTAGGAAACAGTTGTATGTCAATTTTGTTCTACGATTTCATGAAAATATTTTAGTTCTGGATTTGTCTTCCACACATAAATATTCATTATAATAGACTGTGTTCTTATCTTTCAGGTCTTAACATCTTCGTCAAATAAAGAAAGTAATATAGACGGTATAGTATATTTTGTTTCTTGAGTAACATATATGAATTTATTTGTTTACAGTAGAAGAAACCAAAAAATTAAGTTATTAATTAAAAAATTATATAAACTAAGAAAACTATTTTCCAAAGAACATTTGAGTTTTTAATAAAATATCATTTTCTAATTTCTGAAAATGAGAAAAACATTACTTTTAGGATAGAAAATGGTTTGATTGTGCAGTGGCTGTTTTTGCTTTGTTTTGTTTTTGTTAAAGTAATGAGATTCCAGCTAGTTCTTATAATAAGACACTCCAGATATCTGATTATGGAAGGTTCCTTTATTATCTCTCATCATTTTAATATATAACTCATTTTAACTAAAGCTCTTAAAACTTATAATAGGATTGAAAATAAATACCGTATTTTTTTATTACCTTTACTTGAAACTGTTTTGAGAAACAAGTAAGGATATTCTATGGTAAAAATTCAACATGGGAGCATATGCACATAATGATTTAATCTTTCAAAATATTGCAAGGCTTTTGGCCTTTTAATATAAAATACAAGAGTCCCTTTTACTTTACAAATTTGGAGGGGAAAATGAGAACTATTTACTATGTGTTGAGTTGCAAGATGTTTAGAAAGGAGTAAAATCCTAGATATGATTGCATGGGAAGGCAAGATGTGTTCCTTATATGCTAAATTAACAGATTGTTTCTTGCAATACTATCTCATTCGGGGAATTGGGTGGAACTGTAAAATTGGAATTTTACAGTAAAAGGTTTTCCTAGACCCTTCTTGTTGTAACTAGGATACTAACTTCTGTTTTGTTCATTAGAAATGAAAATGACCCTCAAAGGGGTAGGAAATAAGTTGGTAAGGCTCTCGAATTTTTAATGTAGTTTTATATGAGGCGTGAGTTAAATGAAAGAGAACATAGGACAAGAGTTTAGAGGGAAGTGGCTTTAATTAGAGAAACATAACATACTACAAATGTGACTCTTTTCATCTGCTTAAATGTCTCCTAAAGGTCTGAATTAAATGTCTTATGCTTTTCTTCCTCCCTTCCCACCCCCACTCCTCTTCACCTCTTCCTTACACCCTTCTCCCCCCATGTTAAACACAGACCAAGTATGGCACTTCCTTGGCAAGTGATTTCAACGTTTGAAGTTCTGCCATCAAGATTTCAACTTCTAAGGGACTCCAAGACTCATTTTCCCTTAGTGCTGGAGACAGGCAGGCCTATGAACATTTGCTGATTTTCTGTTGAATCTTCAATTGTTTTCAATAACATAATATGTAAATAAACACTGAAATTTTTGAATTTGTCTCTTTTTGCATATTTATTGATACAAAGGAAAAAGATTTGGTTTAATTTAATAGCAAACATTTAGAAACATTGCATTTTGGCCAGTTTTAATTTTTATTCATGAAGGAACACAATTATTTTATTAGCATTTTTGTCTATATGGTAAAGGTGAAAATCACAAATTTAATAAGTCAAATTTTTACTGATCCTATTCATACTGTATTTTCAAGTTCATTGCTAATAAAGCTTTTGTTTAGGCAATTTCTGTCCTCTCTTATTAGTGCTTGTGTAAATATGTCACATTTTTAGGCTCTTTTCTATAATTTATGATTATGGAGATCATAATCTTTTTTGATTCTCATTCTTTCCCATTCTTTCAGTTCTCATCTCTACAGTGATGACTTCCAACACTGCATAGGAAGCCCAGATCTGTCTCCTGGGCTTTGCCTATTGGACAGCTCTAAATGCCTTTGACCCTTCTTGTCCAAAACTTAACTCATCTTCTCTTGTCTCGAACAACGGAATTATCATTCTCCTAGTTCCCTTCTTGAAATCCTGTTGAATCCCTCTTTACTCATGAAAACACATTAGTTTCTTTCTTTGCCATTCTTATTCCTTTATACCCTTACTCTGCTGGAGTTTTCCCTTTATTTCACTGCACTCTTGTAACAGCCTCCTATCTCTTCTCTGTGCCTCTCAGATCCAGCCTTTCCACCTCTTTCCCAATTGCTCTAGTTCAATTTCATGCTCTCTTGTATCTTCACCAAGTGGTTGTCCTGCCTCCAACTTGATTCCCTCCATCCCATTCTCCACATACTACACAGTGATTTTCCTAAAACATACATCTTTTTGTTGTTGTTATTGTTGTTCTAATTAGTTATACATGATAGCAGAATGCATTTCAATTCGTTATACACAAATTGAGTACAACTTTTCATTTTTCCATTTACATGAGTCGCACCATTTGTGCAATTGTACATGTACCTAGGGTAATGATGTCCTTCTCATTCCACCATCTTTCCTTTTCACCATTCTTTTTGACCCATACCTCTTCCCCTCCCTCCCCTTTGCCCAATTCAGAGTTCCTCCATTCTTCCCATGCCTGCCCCCCTATCATGGATCAGCATCCATTTGTCAAAGAGAATGTTTGACCTTTGATTTTTTTGTATTGCCACTAAGCGTGATATATTCTCCACCTCCATCCATTTACCTGCAATACCATAATTTTAGTCTCTTTTAATGCTGAGTAATATTCCATTGTGTATATATACCACATAAAACATACATCTTATTATGTTTTTCTTATAATGCTTTCAGTGTTATCATATATTCTTGAAAATAAAAATCGGATTATTTTCTCCAGAAACCCATCTTCTAACTGTGCCATGCTACTCACCCCTCTGTAAACACGTTATATTCCCAGCACTTCTGCTCTTCCCTTGCCAATTTTGTTCATGACTCTTGTCCCTTTTTCTATTATCACTATCAATACTGCATTTACTAATATATTTTTGTGGTTCACAAAGCACTGTTATGATGATACTTTCCATTTAATGCAGTGTACCTATTGTGCAAAAGGTACTATTTTAAATACCACATGTGCATATATCCTGTAAGGTAGATGTTGCCCATTTCAAAGTTGGGGCTCTGAGAAGTTTTTGTTGTTGTTGTTGATTAACATCAGATTATTTATTTTGCTTACACAAAATAAGGACAAGGGAACTTCATTATTTCACCAGTTGAGAATGGCTGTTCTCCCTCCAATCCAGATTTCTCTTGGAGGACCAGATATGTCAGCTTGGTTTGATTGACTCCATGTTTTGTTTTTTTCCCCCCTGGAACATTGTCTCTGTTGAAAAACTGGCTTCACAAAGAAGGTGGCAGCAGGAAAACTTCAGAATCCAAAGCTTAAAAATAATTCTTGGGCAGTGTGGGGTTATTTTCTGTCTCTGGGGGGGTCATCCAGTGTCCGAGACCTGGGAACAGAGGCAAAGTCCCCAGCCACCCATCTAGGAGATGTCACTCTCAGTAGCATCTGGTGTCCTGACCTGTGCTCGCCCAGGATGACAGTGGGTAAGGAGCAGAAGGTCACAGGGGTCCCCTGACCCTCTGGGAGACAGAGCTCACCCTGGGCAGACCCCGGGGCTGAGGGTCAGCAGCCAGGGGAGAATCAACGATTGTCTCCGACTGTGGTCCCTGAGGTCCTGGGGCAGGGATGCAGGAGGCAGCCAGTGTCACAAGATGTCCCCATCCCCAGCCAGGCTGGCACCTGGCTAAGCAAGGAGAAAGACGGTGTCCCTCCTCAGGGCCTGGCCCCTGCCCCTGGTCTCACTTCCTCCCCGGCACCACCTGGAAGGGGAGGAAGTAACACCCAGAGGAAGGCCGGGAATTGAGGCCACCATCACATTCAATTTCAGGGTGTGACAGCTCAGTCTGCCTCCAACAGGCCCCATACTCGGCTCCCCTTCATGGGCCACATCCCTTCTGAGAGTCACGCCCTGCCCTTTATAGGCACAAGGACCCAGAAGTTCCAGGGACACATCCATGTTTAGGCCCCCGGATCCGGAAGTTCCTCAGGTGCATGTCCATGTTTAAGCCTCCAGAACCGGAAGCTCATCAGGCGCACGTCCATGTTTAGGCTCTGGGATCCGTAAGTTCCTTTGGTGCAGATCCATGTTGAGACTCAAGGATCCGGAAGTGCCTCGGGCGTCCATGTTTAGGCTCTAGGATCCAGAAATGCCTCAGGCGTCTATGTTTAGGCCCCAGGATTCGGAATGCCTTAGGCATCCATGTTTGGCCCTCTGGATCCGCTACTCTGCCTTCTAAACAATAAATAGCAGACACATAGTTAGTTCTCCAGAGTGCAGAGCATCCCAGCCATGATGTCTGGGGTCAGTGAGCAAAGGGAGAAGTTGGGACAACAGGGAGAGAGCTTTCAGTGGGTGACTTTCTCCAGATTATATCATTTTCTAAAGTATTTGATGTCGTCCAAGTATTATTCTATATCCTTTTAATAGAAGCTGTCACAGTGGAGTTCACAGAAACATCATTCCAGGAAGCATGTCATTATTTGCAGTGGAAGGTCTTAATCTGACTGGGCAGTGAGTGAAATTATCCTCCAAGAGCAGTGCTTCCGAAGATAGCCCCTAATGACCAGGCAGAACTAATGTCTGGATGAGAGGTGCTCTGGGCAGCAGGGCCAGCTTCAGTGGCTCCTCAGAGGAGGTATGTTCATGAACAGCAAGTAGACAAAGTTATCCTCTCGGTGTAGAAAAATCTCGGTATGGGATCTCCAATATGTTACCGCTGTTGAACGATGACGAGTCCTTGCTTCCCCGATGTTAAAGAATAACATCAAAGAAGCACGCCGAGGCAAGGTCAGAGTAGAAATTAAAAGTTTATTAAAGGACAGCAGAAAAGACTTCTCCTGGAGGAAGAAGGGGACCCAAGAGGTGGAATCCCTCTGAGAAGTTTTATAATTTGCCCAACATCACACATAGCATCCCTGTTGTACAGATGAGAATATAGGCTGCGAGAGTTTAATGACTATCCCAAGAGTAAATAGCAATGTTTTCTTTGAAATTACATGAACCTCTTTGAGGGACAAGAAAGAATATAATGGGAGTGTGGGAGTGTGTGTGTGTGTGTGTGTGTGTGTGTGTGTGTGTGTGTATAAAGTTATTTATTTTATTAACATACTGACTTTTTAAATTGTGCAAATAAAACTTATAGAAGTATAAATAGAGGACATCTACCCTTGTAATAAAAAATGAGCTGAATTATCAAGGGATAGATTGATGGATTTATGCATGTGGCTTATTAGTCTTCCAAGAGTGGAAGGGAGAAATCATGTCTTATGGGTCTTATGTGAGGCAACTCAGACTTCATATTCGCCATTTGCCTCCTCTTTTCCAAGCAGTGAATAATAAAATGCTACCTAGTTCATCAGCCTTGCTGAAAAGATGAGTCCATCCCTCTGCAGTACCCTAGTTATTAACAATTGACTTCAAAATTTGTGGTTTTTCATAATTATAATCTTAATAAATATAGAATTTTGAATTCAATGATTGCAAACATCTTTCCACATTACTATATATTTTCTTTTTTCCCCACTGCTGGGGATCTAACCCAGGGCCTCATACGTGGTAGGCAAGTAGTCTACCACTAAGCTAAACCCCCAGTCATCATTATTATAATAGTGACAATTTACATTTCATGAATGGCTCTTTTATGATTGTTTCAGAATGTTTTTCAGACTAGCTAATCTTTGCCAGCAGAATCCCTTGGAACAATAAATTGAATGGGCTTTATATTAAATACTTAAAAAGGAAAACCACTGGGAAATAATAGAGCCAGTCATTGCTAGAACTCCCTAAAAGAGACTACAAAACCAAAACTGACCCCTGGATGGGTTCCACCATCCAGGTAACACCCACAGCCAGTTCCCACATCTGTGAAAAGCCAAAGGACTGAACTATTCAAGACTGATTTTTCTTGAACTTGCTATTATTTCAAATATCTGATAAATGTATGAGCTTTTGTTTTTTTCACACAGATAGAATCACACAAGATATATTTAGTATCGCTCTATCATTCTTTAAAGGAGCACATTGAATTTCATAAAATCCATTCCTCCATCAATGACTGTGTGCACTTTTAGTAGTTTATATACTCATTAATAACATTTGATGACTAATTCCCAAGAATCTGCTGCTGCTCATTTGTTACTACCTTATTATTATCATGTAGTACATTACATCTTTAAGTTCTGGTTAGTCTCTCATTTTCATCCTTCTTTCTACATTCTGTCTGAGGTGTATTTGATAGTTGCCAGTGGGCCCTGTGAAATTCTTCATCAGAACCACCTAGAATACTCAAAGTACAGATTTGTAGTGTTCTCTAAACAGCTACTAAATGAGAATTTCTGAGGTAGGTCACAAAGACACTTTCCTACCCCCCATGAGTTATGAATTAGAGTTCTAAGCCCTTGGAGTTAGATTCATAGGATAGCTCACATTGCAAGTTTTTCAATGTTAATGTTCTATTTTGATTATCTTCCTCTAAGAGGAGATAAGGAAAATCAGATGTCTGCCTGTCATATGGACACATACATAGACTGTTATTATTACCTCCTGTTAGAAAAAAAAGGGGAAATAAAAATTAAATTAAGCTTAGTATTCAATATTATATGTGTTTTGGGTATAACAAAAAATTTACTATACGTAGTAAGAATAAGTATTTCTGGTCTGGGGACGTGGCTCAAGTGGTAGCATGCTCGCCTGGCATGCGAGGGGCGCTGGATTCAATCCTCAGCACCACATACAAATAAAGATGTTGTGTCCACCGAAAACTAAAAAATAAATATTAAAAAATTTTCTCTCTCTCTCTCTCTCTCAAAAAAAAAAAAAGAATAAGTATTTCTAAGAAAACTACTAGATAACACTGTTAATTAAGCCCGTAGTAATTGGACTCCCCATCCGCCACACACTTGGGCTTCCTAACACCCAAAGAGAGGGAAGCCTGGGAAGCCTTGTGACAGTGAAAAGGTGGAGCTATCCTGACAAGTTCTGGAGGGAACAATGATGGGCACAGAAGATAGAAGAGCTTTGTAAAATATGTGGGAACTAGCCACAGATCAGGGTTTCTGTGACTGACTTGACATCTGCTCTGTTTAGAAGACAGTTGAGACCAAACTCTACTTTTCAGGTTATTCCTTCAGTGAAAGAAGCTAGGAGCCCAGTGTTGCCAGACATAAGCTGTTCTTTGTATCAGTCCAAAATATTTATTGAGCTCTCTTGTGCATCTGTCAGTCATTCCTGAATGCCAGAACTCTCAAAGGATCCTGGTTCACCCTGAGAGGGAGGATGTCACAGCTTCCTCTTCGATGTTCAAAATGCCCAGTACATAGAGCTCTTCCCCCCTTGTAAAATAGCTGGTCGCAAAAGATTGAATCCCATTGCAATGACTTCAGTTAGCCAGCCCTCTGTTTTTATACATGCTTTCTCGTTAAAATTTACTCAACCATTATTTATTGACTGCCTCCATGAATGTGCCAGAAGTATTCCAAGTTTCCAGGATGCATCTGTATCCTGAAACAGAAAATCTCTGCTTTTGTGGAACTTGCATTGTGTGAAAAAGACAGAACATAAACATAGTAAATTTATATAATATGTAAAAGAAGAAGACTAGGATACAGAGGGATTAAGAATCAAGCTGGTTTCAGGGTAGGGGAAGAGAATTTTTTAAAAAAAATTTTTAGACATGGATGGACCTTTAATTTATTTATTCATTTATTTATATGAATAAATATAAACCAGTGCCTCACACATGCTAGGCAAGTGCTCTACTACTGAGCCACAACCCCAGCCCGAGAATCAATTTTTCAAATGGAGTAGGTCAAGGCAGGCCTCATTGGAAAGATGAAAGATGAGCAAAGGGTTGAAGGGAAACAGGAGTGAGTCTCAGTGGGCCTTGGGGATGAGCCCAGAGGTAGAAATACTAAGAACAAAGTTCCTAGGGTAGGAGTATATCTAGCTTGTTCAAGGAACAGCCAAGAGGCCTTTGTGGATGGAGTGGAAGGAGTGGGGCAGAGCAGCCCACATGGGCCTGTAGTCCTCCTGAGGACTTGGCCTTTTTTTACCCTGGAAAATGAGAAGCTATTAGGAATCTTGAGCAGAGAAATGGATCACTGTGAAAATTTTTTGTGCTGGGCTTGTGGCACTGGGATGAAAACTAGAAAATTATTTACAAAGTTTCTACAGTAACCCAATAAACTTGTAAAGACTATTTCCTTCTTAGAGAATCTTCTTAGTATAATCACCTACAATCATAGAAAAAAATTTTTATAAGCAAATAAATTTTGTAAGGATTATTCCAAGTTATATTGCCACTAACAATATATTGGATTTCTAGTTTCTTCCTATATTTCCTAGAATAGG
The DNA here is from genome assembly GCF_052094955.1 of Ictidomys tridecemlineatus. Lineage (NCBI taxonomy): Eukaryota > Metazoa > Chordata > Mammalia > Rodentia > Sciuridae > Ictidomys > Ictidomys tridecemlineatus. The sequence continues at coordinate 98,065,862 of NC_135485.1, forward strand.
ATAATTTGTTTAATTATATTTATATAATTTAATTTTTACCTAAATACTTACTAGTATTTAGGTAAAATATATTTAATTTTTACCTAAATACTTACTAGTCACATTGTCTTTATGAATTGTGTATTTTGTCTACTTATTTACTGGATCTTAGTTTTTAATCAATTTCTAATATCCTTATTAGTTTTATGTGATGAATACTGGATCCATGTCTAATGAGATTAGCCACTTTCAACCCAGAAATCTAAACTCAGGCCCTGAAAATATTTATGGTGAGAAAACTGGGGGAGCCAAGATGAAATAAACTAATTTTTATTGTTTGAGGCAGGATCAGTTACAGAGCTGTCCCTATTATTTTGTTGCTTTTCGTTCTCTGTTATAAGCTCAAAATGAAAAGAAAGTGACATTTTATAACTTTCAATAATACACTAAACTAAAACAGGATAAAAGAGATCATTGTGGTTGTGAAAGAAATCATGAAAGAATGTCAAATAGTCTTAACCAGTGAAAGCAACTCACAGTGGATGGCAGATCCTTGGTCTTGAACTAGAACTTGGTAGTTCTTATATGTTAAAATTAGGCATTAAAATTTTTTTCCAAGTTGCAAGATTAGGGATTACCATCCTAAGGCAGAAGTTTTTCCCATTTGAAAGGTAGAACATGAATATTAGAATTTAGGCCCAAATCTCATTCATCAGTAGCATTTCTATCCACAGATAGACAAAAACTGATAAGCCCACTGTGAAATCAGCAAGTTCACTCACTGTCACTTCCTGTCTAGCCAACAGCAACTCAGGCAGACTGGGTGCTTCTGGCTTTTGGCGCCAACACTTCCTAATTGCCCTTTCCACTTGGCCATGAGGCAGCTGGAGCTAGTTCTTATCCTGAAATCTCAGCTCAAATGCTGCCTTTTTTGTGAAACCTTCCCAATCCCTTCAAACAAATTAACATTTACTTCCCTGGGAGAGGCTAATTGCACTGTTTATTCTTCCATAGTATTCAGGTATTTTGGCTTACATGGGAATTGTTCATAGGGTCTTTACTGAATTATAAATTCATGGAGAGATTATATTATTAATATTTTTGCATTATTGTTTTACACATCAACAATTCACGTATCCTGTGAGGAAGACATATATTCTTTTCATTTTACTTATTAAGTTTGGCGGTCAAGTGAATTCTTGGGAATCTGAAGCTTGCGCATCACATACTCATACTTCTCCTGTCACTGAAGCTGAAAGCATTCAACAGGGTTTCTCTTGTTCTATCCCAGAGAGATAAGGTAAGAATCTATTCATGTTAAGAGTCTCCAAAAGATGAAAGATGTCTACTCTGAATACCAGTTGTTTTAATTTAAATCATTTTTTTTTCTTTTTGGTTTGTTTTTAACGTATATAGACCAGATCACTACATTTAGAAAATTAATCAATCTTATATATTAAAATTAAGCATTAAATTTTTTTCCCCAAGTTGCATTATTCCTGCCTCCTAAAATCCCACTCATCATTGAAATTTTTGTTAAAATCCTTTCTTCTTTTTTGGCTATGGAAACTCCAAATGAAGACAATAAACATCTGCCTAATATCAAAACAAAAGTCAGTACCTCATTCTTTATGCATTCCATATGCCTTTTTTAATGCAGCCTGGAAATACAATGTGTTTCTATTGTGTTTTTTGAAACAATGATTAGTGTTATCCATTCTGTTTTTTTTTTCCTCCAAGTGAATAAATAATATCCAGAAAGTAAGATTCTCTGGAAGGGATCTTAGCAGTAGCAGCATTCAAGGCATTCTGAGAGTTCTCATATGAGATTCTTTTAATGCCCTGGGGACTGAAGCTTGACTTATGGATGCTGATCATCACATGTTTTCTTGCTGCTTTCTTGGGGAATATGAGACAAAAATAAATAGATGAAATACTTGACAATAAAAATAGACTCAGGGCTCAAAGGCCAAGATTCTTGTTCCAGAACGGCCTCTCACATGGTTTTTAATATAATTATTGGTAATAACTTCCATGTTTGAAACATGACCTCCTGAACTTGAAAGTAGAAGTCACATATTTTGATTTTCAGATCAGAAAGATGATGAGAAGCACATGAGAGAAGACCTAAATAATCAAAGAAAGTAGTCAAATAAGAATAATAAGTAGTAAGGGAGAAAAACCATAATCCATGTGGATCTAATATAAGTAGTTCAATTGATAAACTCTTATGAAAAAAATCATTTAAAAGAGCATCTGTTGCACTTAAACTAAACCAATTCACAGAATATTTTTCTTACAGAAACGTTAGCACTTCCTTTTCTTCCCACAATATTAAATTTATCATTCCTCTTGATATCTTTCTTTAGTTATGTTTTTTCTTACAACAATTTAAAAATTCTAATTTACTCAAGAAGATTGTGAAACTCTTGGTAGACTTTCAAACCAGAATTTAATATTTACTAATCCGCACCCCAGCTTCTACTCTCTGACCCCTCAAAACAAGGTCCTACAAATGTCAGTAGCATTAGCGTTAATATTATGTCTAGAGTATACTTAACCACTTTAAATGGATTTTATGTAATTCAGCAACTGCAATTAACTGTAGACCATAGGTTGCTTTTCCAAATCTAAAGAGGATTTGCAATATAGAATTTTTAAGACTGAAGATTTCTGCTTCTAAGAGGCAGAATGTAGACTCACAAAGATCATTGCCTGCTATGGTTTGGATCTAGGATGTCCCCTAAAGGCTCATGTGTTGAAGGCTTGGCCCTTAGCTGGTGGCCTATTGGGAGGTGTTGGAGACTATAGGAGGTAGAACTGAGTAGGAGGAAGTAGGTCCCTGGGGGCAGGCCCTGGAAGAGGATACATTGTCTCCTGCTCCTTCCTGTCTCTCTGCTCCCCAGCTGCCACAAGGTGAACAGCTTTCTTCTGAATGACTTTCTGCCTCACAACAGGCCCACAACAATGGAGCCGGCGTGCCAGGGACTGGAACCTGTGAAACCTTGAGCCAGAATACATCTTTTCTCCTGAAAGTTGTTTTCCTCATGTTGCTTGCCACAGCAATGAAAAGCTAACACAGAAAATTGGTTCCAAGAAATGGGTCATTACTGTGACCATACCCAACCATGTAGTTCAGAAGTTGGAACTGGTATGTAGGAGGAATTTGGAAAAATTTGGAGATGCGGGCTGCAGAAGCCTTAGAATGCTGTAAGCAGAACTTACCGAGCAATTCTTGTGAGAGTCCTACAATGCTAATGGGGCTGTGGCCAATAAAGACTGCTCATGACATTTCAGTTAGCAACGAGGACTCCATTGAGAACTGGACTAGTCCACATGTGTTACATTCTAGCAAAGAACTTGTGTGTATTTTGTCCAAGTCTTGGGACTTTATGTGAGGATGGTTTAAACATGATGGACTAATTAATAACAGTGGAGGAAATTTTAAGGCCGCACAGCATTCAGGGAGTATTGCTGGTGACTTTTAGCCAGGTTTACTGCTAGGGAGCTCGGTTTCCCCAAGGCTGCCTATGAAGTTGTTTCCCCAGGATTCATGTTCAACCATGCAGGCACTCAGAGGAGCCATAGACCAAGCAGGTCTGGCTACTGATTATACTGTCAGCAGACCTATACGTTGTCCACATGGGGCTGATTTTGCAGAAATGCAGAATGCTGGAGTTATGGGGTCACAGAGGCTTTCACCCAGATTTAAAAGGAAAGCCTGAGAGGCCAGGCAGTGTGTTACAGGGTCAGGTGCCCTGTGGTCAGTCCCTGAGAAGGTAATGTGTAAACCTGTGAGAGTGAAGCCAAAGCTGCAGTGGGGGACCCTAAGGAGTTAGAAATGCCAGGAACAGATGAATGGGTAAAGAAAATGTGTTATATATACACAATAGAATATTACTGAGTCTTAAAGAAGAAAGAAATTATGGCATTTGCTGATAAATGGATGGAGCTGGAGAATATCATGCTAAGCAAAATAAGCCAATCCCAAAGAACCAAAGGCCAAATGTTTTCTCCAATATTTGGATGCTGATGCACAATAAATTGAGGGTGGGTTGTACCAAGGAAGAATAGAGGTACTTTGGATTAGACAGAAGGGGAGTGGAGGGAGAGAAGGGGATATATGGGTGGGAAGGATAGTGGAATTAATCAGACATTATTACCCTATGTGAATATATGATTACATGACTGGTGTAATTCTACATCATGTACAAGCAGAAAAAATGAGAAGTTACATTCCATTTATGTATGATATGTTAAAATGCATTCTACAGTCATGTATAACTAATTAGAACAAATTTTTAAAAAAAGAATAAAAGCCCTACTAGGGAGAAAAATAATCTCTACATATGATAAGAGGAATAGCCTACCTTCCCTACACCTAACAAGATCACCTTAAAATTCAGGTAGCAAAAGCTTACCCATAACTAGAAGAGAATATTGACAAATCCATACTCATTGTAATTAGTAAACCAAGGAGACAGAAAATTAGTAAGATAAACTATTTGAATGACACAATAATCTTGAACAATTATTATGATGATGTATTTTACATTCACAATTAGAGAATGTTATTTCCAAGCAAACACAGTAGAATTAAAGATTTGACTGTGTACTACAAAAAAAGAAAGAAAGAAAGAAAGAAAGAAAGAAAGAAAGAAAGAAAGAAAGAAAGAAAAGAAAAAGAAGTGCTAGACACATAGCATATCTGCTGAGGAAAGCTGCAGGCAATGAGAAAAGCCAGCCCAAGAGAGAGGCCCCATGAGCTGCAACCAGCAAGGACATAGGTGCAGGGCTTCCCAAGCCTTTTTGGGCTCACATCTTGCCACCATGTGCCCCAGATGCCAGCTACAGAGCTATAGGATTTAATTAGTTTGCCCTGCTGGGTTCATCCTGGGGATGCTTTGGTCCCATCCCTCTTCTACGCCCCTTTCCTCCGTTTTGAAATAGGAATGTTTGCACCATGACTGCCCTACCATTGTATGTTGGACATATGTAACTTGCTTCTTAAAAATTATTTTTACAGAGGCTCACAGCTAAGAGTTTGCCTTGAATTTTGGAGGAGACTTTGAACTTGATCTTTCAAGCAGTATTGGAACTATTAAGACTACAGGGGGGTACAATTGTAGCTCAGGAGTAGGGTGCTTGCCTAGCACCTTGCCTAGGCACTGGGTTTCATCCTCAGCACCACATAAAACTAAATAAATAAAATAAAGGTATTGTGTCCATCTACAACTAAAAAAAAAGTTAAAAAATAAAAAAGACTACAGGGACTCTTGGAGATGGAATAAGTATGTTTTGCACCGTGAGATGAACATGAGCCTTTGGGGGCCAAGGGCAGAATAGTATGTATTGGATCAGGAATGTCGAGGGTTGAAGGCTTCGTCCCCAGCTGTTGACACTGTTAGGAGGTGGGAGCTCCTTGGAAGAAGTAGGACAGGAAGCCCTGGAAGGGGCGGCCATGATAGGAGCTTTCTTCCACCATACCCTCTCGCCATAACTTTTTGCCTCATTTCAGGTCCAAAGCAATGGAGATGCCCAACACGGAACCCCTGAAACTATAAACTAAAGTAGTTCTTTTGTCCTTTAAGTTGTTTTTGTCTGAGCAATGAAAGGCTAACACATTGCTTAAAGCCACACAGTGATGAAGATTGACATGAAACTAGATCTTCTAAACCCAAACTTGTTTTGTTTTTACTTTTGTTTTGGGGTTTTGGTCCTGGGGATTGAATCCAGGGGTGCTCTACCATGAAGCTAAACCTCCAGACCTTTATTTTATTTTTGAGACAGGGTCTTGCTAAATTGCTGGTTTGGACATTGTGATCCTCCTGCCTCAATCTCCCAAGTAGCTGGGATTATAGGGCACACAAACCATACCAAGTTGTTCTTTCTTTCTTTGGTCTCATTTTCCTTTGTGATTTGTCTCCCTTAAATTAGAAAGTAACCATTGCCCTTCGTGGTTTATGCATGTAATAATAATCGTAGGACAGCTGGGAATGGTAGAATGTACCTTAGTCCCAGTTATTCAAGAGCCTGAAGCAAGAGGATTGCTTTAGCCCAGGAGACCAGCCTGGAAAACATAATGATATCCCATTTCAAAAAATAAATGTGAATAATTGTTTTTCTGGCCAAGAGAATGAAGATAGAAATCTTTTACTATTTTTTGTTGTGAATTTCCAACTGACAGCTATTTAAAATATTGATGTTAGTACAAGATAGTATTCTTCATAAGGAAATTTATTTTTGTAATAAGAACTTCTTGGTAGGCTCTCAAATTTCAATTTGATTACCACTGTCCAACCTGGAAATATTTCTTGCAAATGTGACTATAAATTAAGATCAAATATAAGTTCAGGAATATTATATATAGCTTAACAGTTTAAATTAAAAGTTATTACTTGCAATTAACTCACAGGAAAGGAGGGGGGGCAAAATTATGTTGAATTTTTATGTAGGAGTCTGAGAATAGGTTCTTGGCTCATCTTTGGAATGCTTACAGCTGTAGCTCCCCAGAGCCTATGTTAGGAACTGGGAAGAAATGACTGCAAATCTTTTTTGTCTTTGTCTTAATACCGAAATTAGAAAATGAAAGTTATGTCAATCTTAGTTCTTCAGTATTCAAAGTTAGTGGTGTGTTAGTACTTTTAGCAAATGAAAAAACATAAACCAACCATTCTATTAAAAGTACTATCCTTGCCTGACATGGTGGTGCACACTTAAAATCCCTGTTACTGAGGAGACCGAGGCAGGAGGATTATAAGTTTGAGGCCAGCCTGGGCAAGTTAGCAGGACATGTCAAAAAATAAAGTTAAGAGGTGACATGTAGCTCAGTAGTTGAGTTCTTATGGGTTCAACCCCCTGTACTTCCAATAAAGAAGTAAATAAAAATATTGTCTTTATACTAGTATTTGTGTGTATATTTCCCCATGCTATAAAACAAAAATTACAACAAATTAGATTTGCCACTTTTTTGGTGAGGTTGAACTCAGAGTTGCTCAACCACTAAGACAGATCCCCAGCCTTTTTTTAATATTGTATTTAGAGACAGATTTTTCTCTAAGTTGCTTAGGGCCTGGCTAAATTGCTGAAGCTGCTGGCTTTGAACTCACAATCCTCCTGCCTCAGCCTCCTGAGCCCCTGGGATTACAGGCATGAGCCACCCTCCCTGGCGTGATTTTTCCACTTCTTAATGCTCTTTTCTAATTGTGCATTGAATGAAAGACAGAATTCCAGAGAAAACACATGATGTAGGAGCAGAAATTGACGTTGACCAGATCCTCTGTTGCACAGATTCATTCTCTCTAACCATTTGTCCATTCCACGAAAGCTTCCTGCAATGTATTACAAGGAACATCACTATGGGAGGAGTATTGAGATTTGGTATTGGGTTGGGTCCTTGCAGTGACCATGACAAAGAATTATTTACTGATAACTATATTAAGTAAATTTGACTATATACTTCAACATATGCTCATACAAAAAATAAGTAATTTTAAAATGTAATTTCAAGTTAGAGTATTGCTTACTTCTTGGAGATAGAGAGTACTTTTAATATGCATATGGAATTTGTTTTCTCGCTCTTTTCCCTCCCCTAAAATAGATAACTTCACTCCCAAACAGTTTTGTACTTGACAGTTTCTGTGGTGTACCCTTATGTGTGGCTTAAAGTTCTGCTTCTTGGGGAAAAAAAAAAGAGATAACAATGCATCTTTATTTTCTTCACAAACAGAAAGTTTACTATTGCTTATATAGAACAGAAATATTTGATGATAAGATTAGTGTAAAAATTCTGTCCCCAAGAACAGGCATCCAATTATCTTCCTATGTTCTTTGAAAATAGGAATATAATACTTACCATCATCATCAGGTAGTGAGTGACCCTTTGTTCTTTGTCACCAAAGAGAACATTGTTACTAAAACCAAAGTTGTCATGGCATTGTAAGAAGGAGTCAATAATTTTAATATCTTTGATACAACAGATAACAGGTTATTTGACAGTCCTTTTAAATTTTTTTGTAGTTACAGATGGAAATTATGCCTTTATTTTATTTGTTTATTTTTATGTGGTGCTGAGGATAGAAGTCAGTGCCTCACACGTGTTAGGCAAGTGCTCTGCCACTGAGCTATAGCCGCAGCCCTATTTGACAGTCTTATTTGCATTCTCTCTGAGATTAATTCTGCAATCATTTCAGCTCATAAAGAGAATTTCCCCTTACTCTGTTCTCATTAATCTTCTAAAGAAATATGCTATATTTTTAAGTTTTGAATTTAAAATTTTTAGATTGTGGCATTTAGGCGAGAAAAAAAATACATTAAGAAATTAGTGGTCTTAAGAATGTCAGTTGTGTGACCTTGGCAAGAAGTTACACTGACCGAAAATCTCACATGAGTTAATGATGATGAAATGACCCTTTAAACTGAACTGTTCCATAATTATGTTGGGAGTGTACTTGCTGCTTATGCTCAAACATTGGAGTGTTTGAGGAAGAATAGCCTCAGGTTTGCATTTGTCTCCTCTTCCTAACACTCAGGATGAACAAGAATAGCTTATTGATTGATTCATATAAGAGGTAAACCATTGTTAAAATAATTTGCCCCAAAACAGTCAAATACGTGATTATATTTGTGTGATTTTTAAAAATTTGTTACTTTATATATCCTAGAAATTAGTGTTCTATCTGACATGCATATAGCAAAAAATTTCTCCCAAAATGTAGGCTCCCTCTTTACCACATTGATTGTTTCTGCTGAGGAGAAGCTTTTTAGTTTGAATCCATCCCATTTATTGATTCTTAATTTTATTTCTTGCACTTTAGGATCTTGTTAAGGAAGTCAAGGCCTGATCCAGTGTGATGAAGATTTGGGCCTACTTTTTCCTCTGGACTAATTCATAGGTCCTTGATCCACTAATTCATAGGTCCTTGAGTTGAGTTTTGTACATGGAGAGAGAGGTTTAAGTTCATTTTTCTGCATATGGATTTCCAGTTTTCCCAGAACCATTTGTTGAAAAGGCTAGCTTATCTCCAATGTATATTTTTGGTGCTTTTGTCTAATATTTATGTGGGTTTGTCTCTGTGTCTTCTATTCTGTACCATTGGTCTACATGTCTATTTTAGTGCCAATACCATGATGTTTTTGTTTCTGTGGCTTTGTAGTATAGTTTAAGGTCTGGTATTGTGATGCCTCAAACAATCCAATCAATAATGAACTAAGGAGTGTAACAGACACTTCTCAGAAGAAGATACACAATCAATCAATAAATATATGAAAAAATTCAATATCTCTAGTAATTAGAGAAATGCAAATCAAACAACTCTAAGATTTTAACTCATTCCAGTCAGAATGGCTGTTATCAAAAATACAAATAACAATAAGTGTTGGTGAAGATGTGGGGGAAAAGGCACATTCATACATTGCTGGTGGGACTGCAAATTGGTGCAGCCAATCTGGAAAGCAGTATGGAGATTCCTTTGAAAACTTGGAATGGAACTACCATTTGACACAGCTATCCCTCTCCTCATTCTATACCCAAAGGACTTAAAAATAGCATCTACAGTGAAGCAGCCACTTCAATGTTTATAGCTGCACAATTCACAATAGCTAAACTGTGGAACCAACCTAAATGCCCTCCAACAGATGAACGGAATATTATTCAGCATTAAAAGAGAATAAAATTAAAAAAGAGAGAATAAAATTATGACATTTTCAGGTAAATGGATGGAGTTGGAGAATATCAAGCTCAGCAAAGTAAGCCAATCCCAAAAAACTAAAGGCTGAATGTTTTCTCTGATAAGTGGATGCTGATCCATAATGGGGGAGGGGAGGTGGAGACAATAGAAGAATTTTGATTGGGCCAAGGGGAGGGAGGGAAGGGGTTGGAGGATGGGAGTAGGAAAGATGGTGGAATGAGATGAGCCCCATTACCCTAGGTACATGTATAACTGCACATGTGTTATCTCTCCACATTGTGTACAGCCAGAGTAATAAAAAGTACAATGAACTGAAAGGCTTTCTGCTGTCATGTATAACTGATCAGAACTAATAAAAAATAAATTTAAAAATTCTGTTACTTTATTAAACTATTTCTGAATAGCAGATTACCACAAAATTTTGTCACAATACAATACATATTACCCACAGTTTCTGTGGTCAGAAATCCAGGCAGAGCTGAGTTCTACACTTTTGGATTGCCTCTAAGAATAGAACAGGAAGGAAGAGCATGAGGAAAAGACTAACAGTAAACTAAGACGAATGGGGGGAGAGAAAGGAAGAGAGAAGGGAAAACATATGGAAATGGTAGGAGACCTTCAGTGATACACAAAATTATAAGAGGTTATGAGGGGCAAGGGGGTGGGGGGAAAAAGGGGAGAGAATTGAACAACAGCAGAGGAGGTAGAGAGGGAAGATGGGAGGGGAGGGGAGGGGAGGGGGGATAGTAGGGGATAGGAAAGGTAGCAGAATACAACAGTCACTAATATGCCATTATGTAAAAATGTGAGTATGTAACAGAAGTGAGTCTGTATTATGTATTTGGGGAGTTCAAAACCCAATTGAGTCGAATTTATGAAAGATGATATGTCTTGAGCTCTGTAATGTTTTGAACAATCAATAAAAAAAAAAAGGAAAAAAAAAAAAGACTTGACTGGAGATGATATGTTTCCACTCTTACATGGTGGTTAGGAGGATTTTGTTTCTTGCTAATTTCCTTGCCACCCAGGTGTCTCCAATAGGTCACCATGCTTCATCAAAGTGTACAAGACAAGAACAAAATAGTCTTCCAGCAAGAGACTTCATAATCCTTCATCATAATCCTAATTATGAACGTGATGTCGTATCACCTTTGCTGTATTCTATTGGGTAGAAGCAAGTTGCTAGGTTCAGACTACATATGAAGAAAGAGATTCTACAAAGGAGTGAACAGAGGAGCCAGGGATCATTGATTGCCATTTTAAAGTCCCCCTACTATCACTGTAAACATAACCAGTAGAAATTCAACAAGGGCCAATAGAAGATTGTGACTGAAGGGAGATCAACATTCCAAGGGCGAATGTTTCCTGGCAAAGGAATTGTGTTCATCAGAGTCAAAATTGAGGCACATTATGGGAAAGTTTTTCCTAGGAATAGCCTCAGTGTATCTAAAATCTTGGCCAATGATAAGTAGTCACACCAAGCATAAGCATTCAATAAGTAGTTGTATTCATCTGAAGTATTTTATGTTTTGAGATTTTTGTAAGTATCTGGTGAGTTGTGAAAAATATAGAAGACGCAGAAGAGTGAATGACTTGGAAAACAGAAGAAGCTAATCAATTATTTTAAAAGCAGTTAAACTAGTGAACAAACTATTAGAGATTGTAGTAGAACACCATCAAGGAACATAGCACTGGAACTCCTGAAAAAATTTGGGTTTCTCACACTTGACTGCAGATTATCATTAAAGTATCAGAACTCTCAGTGGCTGTCAGGGAAGGACAGTGCCTGGGCTTTTTGAGTGGGTGTACATGGTTATGGGGGAAGGATTTGTATTGACTGAGATATCAAGACTATTAGGTAAATGTTCAAGAAGCAATGAGATAGCATGGTATGATTGCTAAAGCTTTGGATCTGAAGTTGAACAGACTTCCATTTGCATTCTAGTGTCACTACTTAGCATTTGTGTGAGCTGGGGTAAATGACTTAATTTTTTGAGCTTAGTTTCCTTTATAAAGTGGCTTTACCAATAGTATCTCCCTCAGCGGTTTGTTTTGAAAATCAAATGAGATAGCATACATACCATTTAATGACATACAGTAAATATTCACTAAACATTAACTATTACAAATTGATAGCTATATACCAAAGAAAGAGAAAGAGATGAAGAAATGGGATGGTTCAATTTTTGGCCAAGGATGAGAGAATGATAGCAATGTTTATTCACAAATAATAAGGGTGGAGTTCACAAATGGTACAGATGTCTTATTTGTGTTAGGAATGATAATATCATTTTCTCTCTTGTTAAATTTAATGTGGCAGCATGTGACCATATCCAGCAGATTCTTTATGTGCTCAGATGAGAGGTTAAGTCTGGAGATGATGGTTAGAGACGCTTTATCAGTTAGCTTTTCAACACTGTGACCAAGATACCCAACAAGAACAACTTAAAGGAAGAAAATTTCATTTTGGCTCATGATCCCGAGGTCTCAGTCCTTAGATGGTTAGCTCCATTGCTGTGGTCACAAGGTAGGACAGAACATCATGATGAAAGGGCATGGTAGAGGAGTGCTACTTTGCTCATGGCAGCGAGGAAGCAGAGAGGGAGAGAGAAAGAGGCCACAGGAAAGATGCACCCTTCCAGGACATAGTCCCAGGGACCTATCTCCTTAGTTATGCCCCACTGAGCTACAGTTATCTCCCAGTGAGTCCATTCAAACTAGGATGGAATGATTAGGTCACGGTTCTCACAACAGATCATTTCTACCTCCTGCTTTAACACAAGAACTTTGGGGGGACATTTAATTTCTAAACCCATGACAGATAGCATTGTCTTGTGATCACTTAGTTGTAGTTGATTGGTCCAAGGTAAGACTCTGCCTCCTTCTCTTGACTATTCCACCAGGCAAAATGGATTTATTCAAGACCTAAGCCTAAGCTGAGCCAACCGATATCCTCTCTTAGAAATCTAGAATTCAGACCAAGACATTTCAGCCCAGTCTTCCTGCTCCCTAGAACAAAATAGATATAAACTAAAGATGGTCTGCGTGGAGGAAAATAAAATAGACACACAAGGGAAGGAAAAAAAAACTTAAGAATTCTAGATGTTCTGATTCCTTGATCTCAGGGGTTCCTAAGGCTCAGCTTCATTCTTGCCTGGGATCCTTTAAAATTTATTCTAGTTCATGTTAGGTTTCTATTACTTGCAACTCCTGAGTACAGTCAAGAAGTCACACATAGGAGACAACTGTAGGTGTTGCAAAGACTTCTGAGGCATTTGGGGGACACAGATACTGTGAAGGGAGTATACAGTAAGAGAAAAAAGAGAATAACACCAACTTGGAATTGTGGGTGTCAGGGAATTCCAGGCTGGAATGGAGGGATAATAGGACAGCCACATCAAATGCTTGCGTGGTTGAGGAGAATGAGGTCCAAGGAATCCCAGTGAGTTTAGATTTGGAGGAGCCACTAGTATCTTTGACTAACTGTCAACTTTGCAAACAGTGTTCCCTCCTTCATAAAATCTTCTTTGCCTAGCACACAGGTTGAGCATGTCCATATTTAATTTGTTTCTGTTGGATAAATATGTTGACTGCATTAAATCTATGTTGGTTATGATTCAAAATAGTCTGATCTTTTCATGGTAAGGTTACTAATTCTGGCTGAGTCATTCACTTAGTCTTGAGCTCGGAAGCAGAATAGAAACAGCTGAGACTGACATCATTGTGGCCATTTTACACTTGATATTAGCTGCAAAGCCAAGAAACAATTCACTGTGGCCATGAGGAAAGGCAGGAGAAGAGGTTTCTTCGGGCTGCTTCAGGAAGATGGAATGGAGACCTTTCAGGAAGGGAGAGGCCCAGAGCAGAACGTAGTGTGGCTCAGAAGGATCAAGCTCATCAGAAACAGGTTTTTTTAAGAATCAAGAAATATTCAGACCAGGTGAACTGAATACATTGTTGCTTTTAGAAACTGAATAACAGGGCTGAGGATGTGGCTCAAGCGGTAGCGCGCTCGCCTGGCATGCGTGCGGCCCGGGTTCGATCCTCAGCACCACATACCAACAAAGATGTTGTGTCCGCCGAGAGCTAAAAAATAAATATTAAAAATTCTCTCTCTCTTCTCTCACTCTCTCTTAAAAAAAAAAACCTGAATAACAAAGTAGCAAATTGCATAGCTTTATAAACACCGGGTTTTCGCTTAAAATAAGAGTGAATAGGGGCTGGGTTGTGGCTCAGTGGTAGAGCACTTGCTTAGAATATGTGAGGCATTGGGTTCAATTCTCAGCACCATATATAAATAAAGGTTCATCAACATCTTAAAAAAATTGAAAAAAAGTAACTCTGAGCATATTAGGGAGCCTAACTTACCCCTTTTTTCTTACCTCTTTTTAATTTTTTTAAACTGTGTGGTTCCATGTATCTGTATTTGATTTTCATAAGAAAATGTATTTGTATTTGATAAGGAAATGAATTAATTTGTGTCAAAAAATATATGCATAGGTGTTTTAAGAATATGTTGTAGGTTTTTTTTACCCAGATTTACATTTCTCTGGACCTAAATCGCTGTCAAAAGAGGCACATAAATCTTCTATAAGCCTGATGACCCAAATGAGAAGAACAGAAAGGTATTCCCTAATAGTGCCAGAAAGACCCTAAGTCCCTCTGAATCTTACCTGTGGTCAGAAAGGAGAAACAAAACACAAGATTTTTTTTTACATAAGACATTTGGGAAGACAATGTGAGAGTATAGACATGTATAACTTTGACCAGAGAAAACACTAATTTCAAGTTAGACTGCATGTCCCCTACTGACACGTATGACTACCAGTATAGAAAATGTCACCCTTGGGTGATTCCCAGCTCTCAAAATCTTCTGTCAGATTACTTCCAAGAAAGAGATGGGTGCATATTGATCCCCTACCGGACAAAATAAAAATTGGTAATATTCTGGGATCAGCTTTCCTGCTGCCAGTGTGGTTCTTGTTTACAGCTAACCAAAGCTTGTGAACATTCATGGTAAGAGGGGGTGAGTATGAGCTTGTCACCTGAAAGCCTTGGCAGCTCTGAGGTGAAAGCATTTTTGTTTAAAGAAGTAACTAGAAACACTAACAAGTTTAACATATAATATGGTGGATACAGCCACTCAAATTTATTGAAAAGAATTTGCAGTAGGGAAAAGTGTCTCCCAACAGGTTAGGTGGAAGAAAGTTAAATACAAAGTAGCATCTGCTCTGAGTAAAAGTTTGTTACAAAGTATACAAACAGAACATAAAAGAATATAGAAAACTAGGGATGGTGTTTGTTAAAGTGGAAGACATCTAGATGATTTTCACAAATCCTTGATATTAGGATTTGAGGTCATAATGTTAGGAGTGTAACAAATCTGAAGTAACCAAAATTGATGGATTTATAGCAAGCAATAGGGTTTTACTTGAACTACAATAAAAACATCTTACCACTAAGCCATAAACATAATCATTGAATCAAAGAGTGGCTCAAATCCAGATATGTGTGAGCCAAGCAGTTAAATAGGGTGATAGAGTGGTGAGGTCCACATCCCAGGCTAAGAGCCAAGAGAGCTCAGAAATGGTAACAGGATCACTTAAGTGAGCTTGCTCTCTCCATAAAGAAAGGCTAATAGCTAAACCCTAAAGCTGAGCTGTTGAGAAATTATGAGTAACTGTGGGTTTATGGCTAGTTAGGAAGAGAAACATATATGTCAGCTTCTTCTGGGAAACAGTCCACAAGATAAACATTTAGGGACGGTCTAGTGATGATAAATTGTGCATAGAAAATTGACCAAAAGAAAAAAAAATGAAAATTTTATTTGGGAGGAGATGGGTCTAACAGACTGCAGACAGATGTGGTGTTCTGCAAAAGTAATTAGAATTGGAGTCCTTGAAAGACGGCCAGCTCAGCCACGGAGCAGGAAAGTCTCACTTCCCTGGACTTAATGATGTGAACGAAAACATGGATGCTCTCTGCTTGTCTGTGTCTAATGAGCAATTGTTTCGAATCTTCATTTTTAGATGTAGACTTATCTCGTGGTGAAAAGCACAGACTTTGGAGTCATATACATTGCAGTTCCATCTTACTTTAGGAAATTTACTTAAATGCTATTTATTCATCAATAAAATTAGGAGAGTGGTCTTTTCTTAGAGATGATGGTTGTTTGCATGCTTTACTCAGTTCATAAAATCTACTCACATTCCTTCACTCAAGGTAATTTAAGAAGAAAGGAAGAATAATTTTAAAGATACTCTTTTGAACCCCCAAGGACAGGAAATGTTGAAAGCCTCAGAAGCAAGTAAATTCAGGAATTGAAATAGAATGGGGATTCTGAGTCAGTCAGTCTTTATTAGAGCCAAGTTGAGCTTTGTCCCTGCATCATTCTTCAGTCTCTCTAAAGGCTTGCAATAGATCCAGCATCGCTTCATTCATTGCTTCTAATGTTTCATCTGTATCCAATTATAAATTCCTATAAATATGAATTTAATTGACATATTTACCTGGTATCAAATGTCTACCTCTGGTCTAGTCGACGGTGCCCTGGTGCATCAGGTTCTTGTCAGAGGAGAATCTGTCCTTTCCTGGAATGTGATGATGAGGAGGGTGGGAATAAAGAAATCATAATAGGTATCTCCATAGCTGATACTCAACTAGCTTAGGAACAGTATGAAGATCAAATTAGATAATAGATGTGAAAGATCTAGAATAAAGCCTGCCTGATGTATGTGAAGTAACTGGAATATTGCATAGCTTAAAAAATAACACCTTTGAAATAACAAGCTGATGGGCAAAGACCATTTATTCTTACCTACTTGATTTTGGAAACCATATTTTGCTGCACCTGTCATGGAGAAGGAAGCGAAAAGAAATATTAGGCACATGTGAGATCTCGGAAAACTTTTCTTCTATATCAAAGCAGCAATGAGAAGGAGCTGCTCCAGCAGCTGATGTTACTACGATGGAGTTCTTCCCAACTAGTGAATGTTTGCCACCCACCCCCCAGCATCGGGGTCCTATTTGTGCTTCCCACAAATGTTTACTGAATCTGGGTACCAAAGCAAATGGAAATTTACTTATTTGAAAAGCTACCTAGCAAAATGACTAAACTCAGTATTTTTCTTAAATTTATGCAAAAGACATATGGTAACTGACCAACTTCTTTTTTATTAATTTTTTTATTTTGATGAGGGTATTGTGTATTAGAGGCTAGATAGGGTGAAAATAAAAGTTCCTTGTTTTAACATTGAAATCATGCTTACTCTGAAGTACCTCTTCCCTGACTAAGAGAAAGTATCCCACAAGTGGAATAAAGGAGTCAGGCCCCCACAGAACCAAACTCAGCTAAAACACAAGCCACTACCAGAGAGGCACTGTTTGCTTCCTGCCTAAATAAGGTTCTCTATTTTTAGAATTTAAATATCCCTTTAATTAAAGGAACATTATGAAATGGGCATGAATGCAGTTTTCCTTTCACACCTGCAGCAGTTGTGGTATCTAGAGGTAGTGCTGTCTATAAAAGAAAAATTATCCCAATAAACTGGAGCTCTGAAATTGATACTGTACACTACGTAACTTTTCAAAAAAAATTTCCAAAACTCATACACAATGGTCAGTTTCTCACAGGTCATCTGAATTTACTAATGTATTACATTTTAAGAATATCTTCACTCGCTGGACTGCCAAATTTTAAGACAAAAAATATAAATAAAGGCAAAAAAATTAATTCTCTTTGAAAGATTTTTTTAATGATTTCATACTTGTGGGAGACATTACCTAATATGTTTTCTTCTTTTTATACTTGCAGCTTTCCAGACTTTATATCCTTTGGGGCTAACTTCTACTTTAGTCTAAAGTCAATATTTATTTTAGAATAATGAAGTTGTCAGGAAACGTCTCATAGAAAACCATGATGCACATGTTATGAGGAGAAATATACCATCTTTCACATGTCAGTGAATTGACTATGGTTACCTCTGATTTTAGGCTGGAGGATTTGGGGAACAAGGCCTATCTTCAGCCAAACTTAGAATAACATCAAGGATCTATATTGTTCTACCTGGATCCAGTCGACTCTGTGCAGACTTCCTGAAATTGCCCCAGGTGGGCTTGATAAGACAGGACCTAGAGGGCCCTTTTCACTGGGGAGTAAAGATAATATGGTTTTATGGTGGATTCATTAGATCTTACTAAAACACGTCAGGATTGCATGGACATTATAGATGTGAACATTGGCATGCTCATGTTGTTAAAAGGCTAGGATTGGGTAGAGATCAGATGAACATTCTAGCCTTCCTGCAGATGTTGGAAGAGTCTTCTCTGAACCTTGAATAAGTATTATATTCATCATTTCATTTTATGGTGTTATCAACCCAAACTTCTCTCCTGAGCCTAACCAGTGAATCCAGCTGTCTTTTAGATATCTCCAGCTGGCAAATCCATAGGCATCAGCATGTCCAATATCAAATTCATATTTTTTTCTCTCTCTAAACCATACTTGTCCCATTGATGAATAATGGGTTCCAGCCTCTTTCCGATCCAGAAATCCCAGAGTTATTCTTAGTAATTCCTTTTCTACTTGCCCCTATATCCAATTTTACTAGGTCATATCAATTTTGCCTTTTAGTAAATCTTTTATTTGGGGGTCTGTGCTATTCTTAGACTATCTTTAAAGTCCATTCTTTTAGTATTTTGCTCTCTCAATCCAAAAAATGGTTAGTTTCCAAAAGAGGGTCATTTAAAAAATAAACGAATATTCTATAAGAAAACAGCAATATTAAAAGTATATATTTCAGTAATTCAGCTAAAAAGCAATGTAATAGTAATGTGAATAATTTTAAAAGTTTAAAGGAAAATGAAATATGAATTTTGTTTCACCAAAAGCAATGATAATGACAGTGCACAGACAAGTATAGTTCTTCTCAAACTTTAATGTGCTTCCAAGTCACCTGGCATTCTTGTTAGAAGGCAGATTCTGGTTCACTTGGTCCTGGGTCAGCCTGAGGGTCTGTATTTTTAAAAAGTCTCAGTGATGCTTCTGCTGATGGTTAGAAGACTACATTTTCAGGAGTAAGTGCTTAACAGTACAACTTTCATTAATGTTTGCATCTCAAGGAATTCTTGCCTCAAACATTCTTGTCTTACTAGAAGAAATATGAGGAAAAACTGGCCTTTTAAAAAATTATTGGAGATATTGTACTGATGTTGGTGCTATGATGAAGTAGTCAAAACCCATTTGCATTTTGTCATTGTAGGTGATAACCTTTATTTTTATACCAGAGGTAAAAGCTTCAATTTGCATGAACCTAGTAACATAAAATCTACAGATAATGTAAGCTCTTTAAAGGTTAAAAAAAAGGAGGGGGGAACAAAACAACACTCTGGAAATCCATGTTTGCAGGGCAGGAACCTAAAAACACCTCAACAGCAACTGAGAAATCACTTTGCCTTATGCTTAGCCACTCTCAGCATGTGAAATTGAATTGCCAGCAAAAGACTCCAAAATTTTAGCCAATATAAGCCACATTATCCTGAAAATAATACATGATTATTTCCCTTAAACAATTGAGAATTTTTATTACTATTCTAAAAATAAAGAAGCATTCTAAGAATTGTAGAATTTGTTACATACCTGAGAAACTTTGTTTGTAAATTTCTTTATACAAATAAGATATTGTTATCTACATGTGATTTTGTTTTGCTCTTCATATAGTAGTATAGAAAATTTTTATCATTTGCCTTTTGATATCTGCATTGCTCTTATTTTCATATATGTATTGTGAAATTCTATTATGAGCTGAAATTCTTATGAGCTGAAGTGGAGGGTTCATTACTATTAAATGAAGAAAAAAAATTAATACCTGTATGACTTTAAGTCACATACTGTAACTAATTGCTTTAGAAGCATTATTTCATTACACTGTGCATCAAAATTTAATGTACGGTATTATAAAGCTGATGTGCAGAAATGAGTCACTGTTTCTAGCTGTCACAAAAACCCCCCACACTCAGCTTTGTGGTTCCTTACTTGTCCTAACATATGCAGTAATAAAAACATTACTTCTTATGAAATAAGTTTCAATGAAAAACTTATTCCATACTACCTATTGCTAATGACAGAGGTGAGAAGAGACAGAAAGCAGTCTAAGAAAATCATTTGGATATATTGAAGAATGGAGTGTAGTATTTGGCAGTGGTTCAGATAAGCACCATCCAGAATCAACTTCATCATTGTGAAAGGACTTCAGTGGCCATTCAGTTTGAGGGCAATAATACTCAAGTGAGAGAGAAAAATCCAATGAAAACCTAAACATCATTTAACTTATGGTATCAATGGACACAGAACAGGAATCCCTCAATGGAAATGGAAAGTTTGGGAGAAAGTCACTTCCAGGAAATACTGCCAGATGCAGCAGAATCCAAGTCTTCAAGGAAAAGTCCCTTGAAAAGGTGAAACATTTGCTGTATCCAAAATTTTTAATTCCTTCTCTTCTCTCTTTCCCCTCCAGCACTCATCTAGTTCAAGTTTTTGTGATTTCTCATCCAGATAATTACAGTAGATTCCCCTTTGGTCTCACTGTCCACCACTCTTGCTGCTCAACCTATACCAACCCAACTCACTATCCACATCAGAAACAGAACCACCTTTTCAAAATATAGATCTGCCTCCAAATCTTGCAGCAATGCCTTATCAAATGCAAGGTGAAGTCTAAACTTCTCTTTTTTTGCATATGACTTCCCCACAGCCTGGTCTCTCTTCTTTTTTCACTCCTTGTACCCTAATCTTAGACTTACCTTTGTGCGATAAGTATTTAGCACAGGGTCCACAAAGGACTCAATGATTTTTTACATAGATTCAGTATATGATTATTTTCCTTGATTCATTTATCAGCAGATAAGTTCATCTAGGTGTATGTAATTCTTTCAGTCAAGCAGTAGAAACATATTTTGGGTCCAAATGCCTACTCTCAGATGGCTCTTGGGGCTTCCTCTTTTGGATGATTTACTTTAGAATGCTCACAGTGGCATGAGTGCATTTGATTTTACCACGTCATTTGTACCAGCTGTATCGTTTTAAGTAATCTAGTGGGTTTGTATGCATCGCAAATGATATGGCAAATTTCTTAACAATACATTTCTTTAGTTTTTCCAACCTAGTTCTAAAAGAGAAATAAAGAATCTGTGGATACAGAGAGGCAGGAAGCTCTGGGGCTTGCTGGAATAGGACCCAGGAATTCTTTCCCATTTGCATTGTATTGGGCTTACTGTAACTATTAGAAAACATTGGTCTCTGGACATGAATAAACCAGGACACTACTCCAGACTGAGCTGAAAGTTTGTCACACAGGAGGTCACCCCAGGGTATGTGTAAGTCATCCTTCATTCAGATGGGTTATGGAGGCAAAAACTCCTCTGGACTTTCATCAAGTAACTTTCCAGTTTTCTTGTGCCCATTGATGGCTCCTGATGCCTGCTGGTGTGCTCAGCCAGTGTCTATCTCATCATATTTAAGTTCCCTGGGTCTCTTCATTGTTGTTGCTACATTGTGAGTGATTTGATATTAGGAACTATATCTGATACATTCCATCCAACACAGTCTCCACTGGAAACGCACTTGCTGAGTAAAGG
Organism: Ictidomys tridecemlineatus; assembly: GCF_052094955.1. Classification (NCBI taxonomy): domain Eukaryota; kingdom Metazoa; phylum Chordata; class Mammalia; order Rodentia; family Sciuridae; genus Ictidomys; species Ictidomys tridecemlineatus. The sequence continues at coordinate 98,087,164 of NC_135485.1, forward strand.
GCTGAAATGGGAACAGTGCCTGCACTGGGGCCTCTTGCTGTTTCTTTCTGTAGGAACCTTATGACTGTAGCAAAGAGCATAGGGGCTGAGGGTGTTGGGGACCAGGACAGCAGAGCGAAGGGGAGAAGAGAGCGCCCGGGCCAGCTATTCCAGCTCTCATCCTACTTTCTGTTTGGATAGCACATTACATTTGGCTGGGGCTAAAAAGCAAAATCCTATATTTAATGAGCCAATAAAATGCCTGGAGCAGCAGGGGCTTGGGGGGACTTGACTTTCCACTAAGCTAAAAGCCGATAATTGAGCCTGTGCGCCAGCTGAGACCTGGAGATTTCTACTGAAAGAGCCCTGGCTTTAGCATTTTTTTTTCTTTCCCCCCACTCTCATGTGCAGCCAGCTCCTGATGACGACTCAGGACTCATTCTCCAGAGAGTTAACTGCTATCACCTAAATTATTTTGATTAACCCTTAACTCTGAGAGTCTCAATTTACTGACATGCCACATTAGCGGCAATGCTCTTGTGTAAATGACTGGGGGCTGGGGCGATGCACCCGGTTCAGTGCCAAGGGGTTGAGGTTGAGGTTGAGACTCTTTCTCTCTTTCTGTCTTCTTTTTTTTAAGGCTTGAAATAGAATCGTAACTGTTTCTGCTTCAGAAACACACATGGGAGAGGAAAAGGTTAGCAAGAAAGACCATTTTGTACTATTTTAAACGAATCTACCCCTCAAGTGACAAATTTAACAGTGAAATTGCTTTAGTGGGGATTTAAAAAAAAAAAACTTATCAAAGGGAGCCCACTCCTCCATCATGTCTAAGCAATTTTCATCATCCATTTAACACTTCTAAGAAATATTTTTAAAAAACAAATGAAATAAAATATTATGATTGACTAGATCAATTTGCATTGTGATGGCTTTTAAGCTTGATCTAGTTAGTACCTGGGAACATAGAAGAAGATACAATAATGGAATCAATCATATTAAAACTGGAGTTTTAATATATTGTTCAATGTGTATGAAATGAAATTAAAAAAAAATTCCATGATTGCTATGTCAGGTTTACTATATAACTGATTGTGCACACTTCCAAGTTTAAAGACAATGGGAAAGACAATTCATACAACTTAGGTCAATGTATTGTATTGTGGGCTAGAGCAGCTGTATCAATCTGTGTCATTTCATTTGCAAGGGGATTTTCTGCCACTTTATTTTTTTTATTCATTAAAAAATGTCTTTAGAGCATTTCATATAGTAATATAGGATAAAAGGAATTGTTTAAAATGTTTTAGTCAGGAAATAATTCCTGTCTGGCCTACATTTGCAAACCATTTGTGCATGCAATTTGACTAGTTGGGAAACTGACTCTGCAGACTTACATTCTAGAAAAGCTTTTGTCTTCTCTCCTCCTTTTGCGCCAGTGCCTTCTGCAACAATCTCATATAATTTGAGAATTAGAAGTCTGAGGCAATGAGAAACAAAAGAATAAACCAAGGAGGTAAATAATGAATAAGAGATAAGTGGGTGCCTGGAATGTTCTTCTCCAATTCCCCCAACCATACAGGGTTAAAAGAGATTTAAAGCTCATTTGTGTATTTCTTCATGTATTCACAATTACACATCATCCTTATTATTAAGAACTTTTCCCTTAGACTCTCTCCAGAAGGTACATATAAAACACTCTTTTGTTTGGGGAAACAAGATTTTCAAAGGCACAATTAAAAATCCAACCAAGATCCATCACCACAGAATAAAACTAAAATCAATAATAGTTGATAGTAATGTAATTAATGTCAAGTATTATAAAAGAATTTATTAAAGTGAGTTCCTTGCAGAGATTTATTTTTAAAATTAAGAACACATTTACAAAAAAAAGAACACATTTACTTAGCTTAACTTGAAGTTCTGAAATCAAACCATATGCATTAACCCTTCCGATTACCTCAGTTGTTCTCAAACTTTAATGGGCGTGAATCAGAATCAACTGAAGGGCACATTAAAACACAGATTGCTGCATTCCACTTCAAATTTGCTAATCCATAAGTCAGAGACAGAACCAGAGAATTTGAATTTCCAAAAGTTCTCAGAATTCTAAAGATGTCCTACCAGGAATCCCATTCCTTGGTTTTCCAATCAAACATCAACCTTGGTACTGCTGTGAGAGGATTTTGCAGGTGAAGTTAAGTTTACTAAATAAATAGGAATTATCTGGGTGGGCTCAATGTAATCACACAGGTCCTTAAAAGCAGAAGAGGCAAGATAGAGGAAGCTGAAAGTAAGGTTGGGGAGGTTTGGTGCATGAGGAGCAATCACACTGCTCTTGGTAGGACCTTGGTCTTACATGGAACTGAATTCTGATAATCAGAATGAGCTTGGCAGTAGATGCCTCTGCAGAGGTTCTAGAAAGGAGAGCAGCCATGCTGATACCTTGACTTCAGCTTCCTGAAAATCTGAGAGAGAACACTGCTGTGCCCAGACTCCTGACCTACAGCATCTATAAGATAATGAATTTGTTTTATTTTAAGTCACTAAACTTACAGTAATTTATTACAACAGCAACAGAAAATCAACACACCTGGGAACACAAATGCTGCTGGCAGGACCGCAATTTGAGTCATTGGCTTACCTTTTGTATGTCCACAATTATTACCAATTCACAGACTTCTGAAAAACTTCTCATTTTTGGAAGTAGAGAAACTAAGAATGAATGCTGTTATTATTTAAAATAAACTGTAAAATAGAACAGTGCTAAACTCTTGCAAATCAAATATATAGTAGCTATAATAATGACTACTGATACGTATCATGCACCAAAACGCTCAGTGTCAGACACTGCTAGGTTATCTTTATGAATTTTCCCAGTTAGTGCTCATAGTAACCCTATGAGGCAGACATTACCATTGTTGTCCTTCTACAGTGTACATATGAGACTCAGAGGAAACTTCCCTAGAAGCAGGAAGTCAGGTGAGCTGCACAATAGGAGGAGAGCAACCACTCACACTGTGGCCCCATCTAACAATGTGCTGGGTGGCTTGCTCTGCCAGCTTCCATCTAGTGACAACAACCAAGACCTACAAGACCATTTTCCAGCTTCCTGAAGGCAAGGTATTGGTAACCTGCAGGGACAGTACAAGATTATAAAGTAGAAACTATAATATCACAAATCCATACTGCTAGAGAGGAAGACACATAGACAATACAAAGAAACAAGGGAAGACAATGCCTGAAACAACCAAACTAATACAATAATAGATTTGATTGACAGCACAGTCGATGAGATGTCAGAGAAGGAGTTCAGAATGTACATAACAAAAATGATCTGCAGAGATGGCTCATAACAGCGCATGCAGGATCCAGGATTTCACTAGGCCTGGTTCACCCCTCCCCCAGAAGGACAGACACTGCCAGAGCCTAGCCTCTGGTGCAGGATTGCCCCTTCTGACCAGTGGACTACTACTGGAGCCGAGATCCAGCCCAGAAGGCTCACAACAGCCCACACGGGATCCAGAATGTCAGTAGGCCTCGTTCATCCCTCCCCTGGTAGGTCAGACACTGCCAGAGCCTAGCCTCTGGTGCAGGACGGCCCCTTCTTATCAGCAGACTACTAAGCCCAGCAGCCCAGGTCCACCCACTCCAACTTACTCAGGTCCCAGATCCAGGATGCAGTAGCATCCATTGAGAGACACCAGTAGGGTTTGGAAGCCCAACATCAAGGTGAGGTACAGACAATCTGCACAGGTATTACAAGAATAAAGGGAAGAAACTAATATTTCAGATCCACACTGCAAGAAAGAGAGACACATAGACACCATGAAAAAACAAGGGAGGAAAGTGCCCCAAACAAACAAGGATACTATAATAACAGAACCAATGCACAGCAAAGTTATAAAATATCAGAAAAGAAGTTCAGAAGGTTCATAATTAAAATGATCTGTGAATTAAAGAATGACCTAAATGGGCAAATACAGGCAAAAACTGATCATTCCAACAAAAGATAAGAGAGCAATACAGGTAGCAAAAGATTACTTCAAGAGAGAGATAGGACCCTGAAAAAAAAAGTCAGAAATCCTTGAAATGAAGGATACAATTAATGAAATAAAAAACTCAGTAAAAAGCATAACCAACAGACGCAATAAAGAATACTAAGTACCCAATCTGGAAAACAAAGTTGATCACACAGTCAAGAAAGTTAAAAACAATGAACAGAACATCCAAGAATTATGGGACAGCATCAAAAGACCAAATATAAGAGTTATTGGGATAGAGAAAGGCACAGAGTTTTGAACCAAAGGAAGGAACAATCTCTTCAATGAGATAATATCAGAAAAATTCCCAAGCATGAAGAACGAATTGGAAAACCAGATACAAGAGGCTCACAGGACACCATATGTACAAAATTACAACAGATCTACACCAAGGCACATTATAATGAAAATGCCTAGCATACAGAATAAGGATAGAATCCTAAAAGCCGCAATAAAGAGGAATCAGATCACATATAGGAGGAGACCAATTTGTATCTCAGCAGATTTTTCAATGCAGACCCTCAAAGCCAGGAGATTGTGGAACAACATATACCAAGCTCTGAAAGAAAATGGATGCCAACCAAGAATCTTATATCCAGCAAAACTAAGCTTTAGATTTAAGGATGAAATAAAAAACCTTCTATGATAAACAAAAGTTAAAAGAATTTACAACTAGAAAGGCTAGGCTATAGAACATCCTCAGCAAAATATTCCAAGAAGAGGAAATGAAAAACAATGATGAAAATCAGCAGAGAGAGGGATCACACTAAAGGAAAATCTAATCAGAGGAGAAACCAAGTCACATTAAATACAAAATATAAACAAAAATGGCTGGGAATACAAATCATGTCTCAATAATAACCCTGAATGTTAATAACCTAAACTCACCAATCAAAAGACATAGACTAGCAGATTGGATTAAAAAAAAACCAATATACTGCCTTCAAGAGACACATCTCATAGAAAAAGACATTCATAGACTGAATGTGAAGGGTTGGGAAAAATCATACTAATCACATGGACTGCAGAAGCAAGCAGGGGTTTTCAGCCTCATATCAAATAAAGTAGAATTCAAACTAAAATCAATCAAAAAGGATAAAGAAGGACACTACATACTACTCAAATGAACCATACACCAATAAGACTTAACAGTTATAAATATATATGCCCCAAACAACGGAGCAGCTATGTTCATCAAACAAACTCTTCTCAAGTTCAAGAGTCAAATAGACCACAACACAATAATTTTGCGTGCCTTTAACATACCTCTTTCATCACTAGATAGATCTTCCAAACAAAAGCTGAACAAAGAAACTATAGAACTCAATAATATAATCAATAACTTAGACTTAATTGACATATATAGAAATTCCAACCTTCAACAAAAGAAAATACTTTCTTCTCAGCAGCACATGGATCCTTCTCTAAAATAGACCATATACTATGCCACAAAGCAACTCTAAGCAAAAATAAAAAAGTAGAGTTACTACCCTGTCAGATACTATTCTGTCAGATCATAATGAAATGAAATTAGAAATCAATGATAAAATAAAAAATAAAAATCCACTCCAACACCTGGAGTCTAAATAATATGCTACTGAATGAGCAATGGGTTACAGAAGACATCAAGGAGGAGATTTAAAAGTTTTTAAAGGTGAATGAGAACACAGATACAACATATCAAAATCTCTGGGACACTATGAAAGCAGTTCTAAGAGGAAAGTTCATTGCATGAAGTTCATTCCTTAAAAGAAGAAAAAGTCAACAAATAAATGACTGAACACTACATCTCAAAGCCCTAGAAAAAGAAGAACAAATCAACACCAAAAGCAGCAGAAGACAGGAAATAATTAAAATCAGAGCTGAAATCAATGAAATTGAAACAAAAGAAACAGTTGAAAAAATTGACAGAACAAGAATCTGGGTCTCTGAACAAATAAATAAAATTGACAGACCCGTAGCCATTCTAACGAAGAGAAAGAGAGAGAAAACTAAAATCACTAACATATGTGATAAAAAAAGGCAATATCACAACAGACACTACAGAAATACAGAAGATAATTAGAAATTATTTTGAAAATCTGTACTCCAAGAAAATAGAAAATATCGAAGGCATCGACAAATTTCTAGAATCATAATTTTCCCAGATTGAATCCGGATGATATACACAATTCAAACAGATCAATTTCAAGTGACTAAATAGCAGATGCCATCAAAAGTCTACTAACCAAGAAAATCCCAGAACCAGATAAATACACAGCCGAGTTCTGCAAGACCTTTAAAGAAGAACTAATACCAATACTCTCCAATTTATTTCAGAAAATAGAAAAAAAGGCAGCACTTCCAAACTCATTCTATGAGGCCAATATCACTCTGATTCCAAAACTAGACAAAGACACATCAAAAAAAGAAAACTTCAGACCAATATCTCTACTGAACATAGATGCAAAAATTCTCAATAAAACTCTGGTAAATCGAATACAAAAGAATATCAAAAAGATCGTGCACCATGATGAAGTAGGATTCATCCCAGATTGCAAGGTTGGTTCAACATATGGAAATCAATAAATGTAACTCATCACATCAATAAATTTAAAGATAAGAATCATATGATCATCTCAATAGACGCAGAAAAAGCATTTGACAAAATACAGCACCCCTTTATGTTCAAAACTCTAGAAAAACTAGGGATAACAAGAACATATCTCAACATCATAAAGGCTATCTATGCTAAGCCCTGGGCCAACATCATTCTAAATGGAGAAAAATTGAAGGCATTCCCTCTAAAAACTGAAACAAGACAGGGATGCCCTCTTTCACCACTTCTATTTAACATAGTTCTTGAAACATTGGCTAGAGCAATTAGACAGACAAAGATATTTAAGGGATACACATAGGTAAAGAAGAACTCAAATTGGCACTATTTGATGATGATATGATTCTATACCTGGAAGACCCTAAAATTTCCACCAGAAAACTCCTAGAACTAGTAAATGAATTCAGCAAAGTAGCAAGATATAATATCAACACCCATAAATCAAGGCAGTTCTGATTATCAGTGACAAATCCTCAGAAATGGAAATGAGGAAAACTACCCCATTCTCAATAGCCTCAAAAAATAAATAAATAAATAAATAAAATACTTGAGAATCAACAAAACAGGTGAAAGATCTCTATAACAAAAACTACAGAACCCTAAAGAAAGAAATCAAAAGAACTCAAACTATAACATGATTCTATATTTAGAATATCCCAAAAAATTCCACCAGAAAATTTCTAGAACTTATAAATGAATTCAGTAAAGCAGCAGGATATAAAATCAATACCTATAAGTCAAATGCATTTCTATACATCAGTGATGAATCCAGTGAAAGAGAAATTTGGAAAACTACCCTGTTTAAAATAGCCTCAAAAATATAAAATACTTGGGAATCAATTTAACAAAAGAGTTGAAAGACCTCTACAATGAAAACTATAGAACACTAAAAGAAGGAAATTGAAGAAATCCTTAGAAGATGGAAAGATCTCCCATGCTCTTGGATAGTGAGAACAATATTGTTAATATGACCATACTACCAGAACTGTTATACAGATTTGATGCAATTCCTATTAAAATCTCAATGACATTCTTTGTAGAACTAGAAAAAGCAATCATTAAATTCATTTGGAAAAATAAGAGACCCAAAAACTAAGTAATAATAATAATGATAATATTCTGTATAAATTTTATATAGTATATGTAATATTTGATTTTAAAACTATCTCACTGTAAAGAGGGCAAGTCTATAAATTTCCTAAGGGCCGCTTATAGCTCTTCTTTTATATACATCTCAATTATGTCTAAAAATTTTATATCTACCTGATGATGTACATTAAATCTTTTAAGTTCATGTAATTTTGTCTGTTTAGTACTTGAGCAGATATGATGGCTTGTTAATACAATTTGGGTATTTTCTCCTTGTGAAATGAAAAAGAAAGAAAAATAAGAGATCTAGAATAGCTAAGGCAATCCTTAGCAAGAAAAGTGAAACAGGAGGCATTACAATACTAGTCCTTAAACTATACTATACAGCATGATATCTGCACCAAAATAGACATGTAGACCAATGGTGCAGAATAGAAGACACAGAGACCAACCCACATAAATACAGTTATCTCATTCTAGGCACCAAAAAAAATATGTTGGAGAAAGGATAACCTCTTAAACAAATGGTGCTGGCAAAACTGGAAATCCACATGCAGCAAAATGAAATTAAACCTCTATTTCTCACCATGCACAACCTTCAACTCAAAGTGGGTCAAGGACCTAGGAATTAGACCTGAGACCCTGAACCTAATACAAGAAAAAATAGGCCCAAATCATTATCATGTCAGATTAGGCCTTGACTTCCTTAATAAGATCCTATAGTGCAAGAAATAAAATCAAGAATAAATAAATGGGATGGATTAAAACTTAAAAGCTTCTTCTCAGCAAAAGAAACAATCATTGAGGTGAACAGAGAGCCTAAGGTATGGGACAAAATTTTTACTACAAGCACATCAGATAGAACACTAATCTCCAGGATATATAAAGAACTCAAAAAAATTAATACCAAACAAACAACCCAATCAATAAATGGGCTAAGGAACTGAAGAGACACTTCTCAGAAGAAGATATACACGTGATCAACAAATATATGAAAAATTGTTCAACATCTTTTGTAATTAGAGAAATGCAATCAAAACTACTCTAAGATTTCATCTCACCCCAGTCATAATGGCAGTTATTAAGAATACAAGCAATAATAAATGTTGGTGAGGATGTGGGGGAAAAAAGTACATTCATACATTGCTGGCGGGACTGCAAATTGTTGCAACTACTATGGAAAATAGTGCAGGGATTCCTCAGAAAACTTGAAATGAAACCACTATTTGACCCAGCTATCCCACTCCTTGGTTTACACCCAAAGGATTTACAATTAACATACTATAGTGACATAGCCATACCAATGTTTATGGCAGCTGAATTCACAATAGTTAAACTGTGGAACCAACCTATACGCCCATCAATAGATGAATGGATAAAGAAACTGTGGTATAAATACACAATGTCATATTAATCAGCATTAAAAGAGAATAAAATTGTAGCATTTTCAGGTAAAAGGATGGAGTTGGAGAATATTATGCTGAGTGAATTAAACCGATCCTAAAAAACTAAAGGCCAAATGTTTTCTCTGATAAGTGAATGCTGATCTATGATAAAGGGGCATGGGAAGAATGGAGGATCTTTGGATTGGGCAAAGGGAAGAGTGGGGAGAAGTTATGAGGGTAGGAAAGATGGTGGAATGAGATGGACACCATTACTCTAAGTACATGTATGATTGCACGAATGGTGCTTCTCTACACTGTGTACAATCAGAGAATTGAAATGTTGCACTCCATTTGTGTACGATGAATTGAAATGCATTCTGCTGTGTGTACAAATAAAGAGAACAAATAAAAAAACAAACAAATATTTAAAAAAAAAAACTGAGTTGAGCTGTGAACCTAGGCAACCTGGCTCCAAAACCTAAATGCTTTTTTTTGTTTTGTTTTGTTTTCATGGTGAGAGTTCTCACTATGCTGCCCAGGCTGGTCTTTAACTTCTAGGCTCAAGGGCTCCTCCTGCCCCAGCCTCCCAAGGAGCTGGGAGTATAGGTGCATATCCACCGTGTGCAGTGGAATTTAATCTTTTGATTATTATTAACTTCTAATGTTATTTTTTATCTGGTTATGCATTTTTATTGCCACTTGAGTTAAATATCTTGGTTTTTGAAAAATAGTGCAATGCAATTAATATGATTTTGCCTATTAAGTTTTGCTAACAATAAAGCACAACAATAACTTATTCAGTACTTATTAAGCATATACTATTATTAAGCATATACTATATGTCAGGCAATGTGCTAGGATTGACTTACAAATTTGTGAATGATTCATGCCCTTGTTGAACTTACATTAACTAAAATCAGCAACCATTAAAATACAAATGATATAACACTGGTCATTTGTAGTGAAACCAGAAGTAGTATAGCATTGCAATCATCATCATTTGGCACAATTGTTGTAATCCTAGAAGTGCAACCAGATCTGACAGATTTAGTGAATCAAAATATAAGAGTTCTAGTTAAACTTGCATTTTGGATACACAATAAATCTCTTTTTAATGTCGGTAGGTCCAAAATATTGCATGGGAAACAGTCATAATAAAAAGTAATCTGTTTAACTAAACAAATAATTTTTAGTTCTTTATTTTACCTCGCTACCCTAAAATGCAGCAAAATAAAAAAGTGAAGATATATGACTATTATTTGGAACTAATCAACTGGAGAACTATTAGTACCAATAAAAGTTTAGTTTAATGGCTGGTTATAAAATATACACATATCAATGTCTTTTATATCTACTAACAAAATTATTTAGAAAATGAAATAAATCAGCAATCAACTAAAAATAAAGATGAAACTTATAAATGTGTGGAATAATAACAAGAAAGTAATAAAACATGAGTGATGTTAAAGTTTTAATGAAAAAATATATAAGAATTTTCTAAGTTCAGGTTTCAATTCCCACTAAATGATATATTTATTGCAATCCTATTAAAATCCCAGTAACATTAGGGGTGGTTCAAAATGATACTAAAATTTTAGGGCAAATAGCATGTAAAAATAGCTTGAATGGCTGGGGCTGTAGCACTGGCCTAGCATGCATGAGGCACTTGGGTTCAATCCTTAGCACTACATAAAAATAAACAAATAACACAAAGGCAAGTTGTCCATGTAAAACTATAAATAAATAAATAAATAAATAAATGTAAAAGAGCAGTGAAAAAAGTGAGGATGTGGCCACACTGAATTTGGTTCAAGAGGTAAATAAAATTTATTTTTGGTAAATAAAGTAGAATAAAGCCTGGCTGAAAGCTTTCTGGAATACAGGTGTGTGTGTGAATACATAAAAGCAGTGTTGTGTAACAAAGTGAAACCCTAGCATTAATAGCATAATGTCTCAGGCCACATCTCTGCCATTAGCATACTGGGGTGTGAAGGAAGAGGAAGCTACAAGGAGTTTGGAAGTCTTTGCCTCTACTTTGTGTGGTCACCTTATTTTGTACAAACTGTACAAAAGAGTTTGTACATAGATGGGTGGGGTATGTTTTCCTGCCAATCTGTGATCCACCTGGATTTCAACAAAGACACAAATTGATTTTCACTTATTTTGAAGAGGAGAGGGCATGATACCTAGGCAATAGCCCACAAGGCAAAGGGATTTTAGATTTGACTTTAAAATATTTTATAAATATTTTATAATATCTAACAGACAAAATGCCAATATTCTTAACATACAAAGAACTCTCAGTGTCAATAAAAAAGTGACACCATTGAAAAACGATGTTTACAAAAGAAGCAATAGGAATGAATGGTCAATAGATATCACACAATATGCAAACGAAATAGCTTATTAAACTATCAGTTTAATGTGGGAAGAGATAACTAACACCTTATCTGAAAAGGATAATGAACACCCTCATAAATTATTGGTTAAAAAATATGTATCAATGGGCTGGGATTGTGGCTCAGTGGTACAGTGCTTGCCTGACATGTGTGAGACACTTGGTTCGATTCTTAGCACCATATATAAATAAATGAATAAAATAAAGGTCTATCAACAACTAAAAATATACTTTAAAATATATATATATCAAAGCTGGAAAGCCCCTGAGATTTTTGCTTTCACTGGAAAAGCCAGGAAATTAGTCTGTTGTGGTTTTATGGATGCCTGGGTAAGAGATAAAAGACTTTATTACTCACAGCAGTAGCAATAGCCAGAATAGCACCATTTTTTTTTCAATTCCCTAAGTCTGAGGGGATAAGGTGATCCTTTATCTGAAACCCACTCCCCACTATTCTGGGATTGAACCTGGGACCTGATCATGCTAGTCAAGTGCTATACTGCTTAAGTACACCCCCAGTCCATTGATTCAGAATTTATGCTAAAGTAGATTACTGAGAAATAATGCAAATAGACATAAATATATTTTTATTGCAGCATTTAGACTATCAAAAAATAGAAATAACAAATATGTGATTGTTTAAGTGATGGTACATCTATAAAAGTACATACAATCTGTCCTCTGTATCTACATGTTCCACATCCTTGGATTCAAACAAAAACAGATCAAAAGTATTTGAAGAAAAAAGTTATGTCTGTACTGAACACCTACATACTTTTTTCTTGTCATTTATCTAAACAACATATAAACAATATAGTAACTACTTTCTTGTCACTTACCTAAACAACATAGTACAACGACATGTAGTATTTAAATTGTATTAGGTATTATAAGTAAGCTAGAGATGATTTAAAATATATGGAAACATGTGGATAAAGTATATAAAAATACTATGCCATTTTAAGCAAGGGGCTTAAAACATCTGAAGACTTGGTATCCTTGGGAGTCCTGGAATCAATCCTCCAAGGGAAAGTGTGTTATGAATCTATTTAAATGATTGAATAGACCTATATTGACACAAATTTAAATAAATATGAAACATAAAACTTGTGGGAAAGTATTATAGACTGAATTGCAGCCCCCCTCTCCCTGATTTATTTGTTGAAGGTCTAACCCACTATGTGACTCTGTGGTGTCTGGAGATAAGGTCTCTCAGGAGATGTTCAGTGTACGTGAGGCTGTGAGGGTAGGTAGGGCCCTAACTCATAGTCTTGAGCCCTTACAAGATGAGGAAGTGTTGCAAGAATGTTTCCTCTCTATTGTTTGACTTTCTACAGTAAACAAGTTTTACTTTTATATTCAAAAAAAAAGATCACATTTTTATTTTCAGAGGTAAGGGGGTGCCCTTTGAAACTAATCTCAGCATAACTTCATTTCTGTTTGATTTTCAAGGTTTGTCATTTATATGATTACAAGACATGATAGTTCTCATTTAAGTAATGATTTTACTGATAAGCTGAGTGCATCTCCAGATGTTATGATAAATGTTTCCTGATGAAAGAATAGGAGGCTTAAGAGACAAGACTAATACCAAATGGAATGTTCAACCTCATTGAATGTGAATTTGAGCAGGTTAAAAACTACCCAGCAATTAAATGAGTGGAATAACTTTTGCGTCAATCTTTGGGCTGCTCAAAATAATCCTGACCTATTTTAGTGGTCTTCTAGTTTCCTCTCACAGAAGCTTTGATTTAGATGTTGTTGGCGTGGTAAATTTTTAAAAAGCAGATATTTGGAGGTAATTTATTTTAATTGTAATTAGTACTTTGGGGTAGATATAAAAGCAAAGGCAAATGCAGGGCTGGTGCTGTAGCTCAGGGGTAGAGTGCTTGTCTTAACTCATGGGTAGAGCATTTGCCTCCCATGCAGGAGGCACTGGGTTTGATCCTCAGCACCACATAAAAAAATAAATAAATAAAGTAAAGGTATTGTGGCCATCTACAACTTAACAAAAAAAGCAAATGCAGTCTCACATTAAGGCAAATTATTTCTTAATATATAAAGGAACTTGTTTTCATAAGCTGTGTCACTAGGCAATCTGCCTTATTCAAAGGAAGTATTTCCATTATAATTTATATTGGTTTAATTATAATATCCTGATATTTCTATGTAGTTATGATATATCAACTCTTAATAATCTATCACATTTATTTTATATAAGACCAGTGATGTATCTGTGGCCTGAGTTATTGACAGGGAAATAGATATATAAACCAGATGCCAATTGGGGTTTCTATTTCTTGAAAGTTGGGATCATTTTTTATTAAGTCTTCAATATTCCAGTTTTTGTGCATTCAAATTCCCCACAGCATTTCTGTGACTTCCCAAGTTTACTTTCCTGTGGTTACCTTTACTCCTCCTCTGTCTTGGCTTATTCATAACATTATAGAAATAATACAGTTTATTCCATTGTAAATCCACCTGACATCAGCTAATTAGACCTGCAACCATTTCACTTTATTCTCCATAGAAAAAGTCCAATTAGTCATGATTTTGTGGGTTTAGTAGTTAAGATTTGAAGGACTGTCGGAAGAGATCACACCCACAGTCTACCACCAGTTTGCCTGCCCACTTGTCAGACTCTGCCACCCTGGAAGGGCCCCATGCTTCTGACACAAGACGCTTCTCATGATCTGAAAATCCCTGAGATAATACTATGGTTCTGTTAGTTTGAATTTTGCTTCTATGGGAAACATTCTTTTCAGGTTGTTTTGCCACCTGGAATAATAAGGAAGGCACATGTGTCCATTTCACCATCCTGGTGACTGTGTAACCTGACTGATGCTCTTGTCACAAAATAAATGATGGAGTGATCCAATAAACAAACATTTATTAAGCATCCTCGAAGCACCCACTCTTACAACATTATAAAACTACAGAATATTAGAAATAAGAGGGCTGCTGGTTGTCATCTATTTGAACCCGTTTTCTGTATACAAATGAGAAAACTAAGCAATAAGATCACACAGCTGATGGGTGGCAGGACCAGCATCTGTACACATGCCTTCAATCCAGTCCAATTCTTCTTCTTAGATATCACTGAATATGGAGGATCCTTAATTGAGTTAAGGATACAAGTAAATGTTTGTAGAAATATCAGGGATGGGGGAATAGAAGAAGTATACAGAAATTGAAGAAATAAAACAAGCAGTGCCTCAGAATGAGAAATAGTGAAAGAGGATATGCCACACCACAACCCTATTGGGCTCATTCAAGTGAGAGCAGTTCATAAGCACACTGAGGTGTGATGCAAAGGGAATGAACAAAGCTAAATGTGTTACTAGGTGGGAAAAAAGAAAAATGTAAAACCAGTGCTTCACCAACCTTGACAATGTTTCATTTTGATTTTTACCCCCCAAAATTCCTCTGATGTCACTTTTCTTAATATGGGCTATGAAAGTAGGAGTTGGTAAATTTTTGAGAAATCCAAAGGTTTATTGGAAACACTGGAGAAAGTTCAATAGTTCCAATATGTAAAATTAAGTATGACAGTGTTAATCCAGGAAACCTCACAGGCAGACATAATATATACAATCTCTCTAGTCCAGAAGTTATATAACACTGATTGGAAGTGGTGATAGAAAGCGGAAATACTGTTGGAGTCTTTCCTTTGTTCCCTTGTGCATTAAAAATGGAAAACAACCATTATGGAAAGAATGCTTTTTTTTTTTTTTTTTTTTTTTTTTTGCTCTTGGTTCTGTAATATTTTCATTCTTACTCAGGACACAAAGTATCTTTACATGTGAATTGGTAACTTGAGCCTGTAATAATCCTTTCTTCTACCACTGAACTATATCCCCAACCCTATTTTTCAAAAAGTTTTGTTTCATGTAAAGAATAAGATCCACATGAGCTAAAATAGAACATAGATAATTAAGAACACAAAACAAAGTAGAAGAGAGTCATGCAGAAACTAGAACTAGAAATTCGCAAAATGAGGTGCTTTCTCTGTTGTGTAAGTCTGCATGTTCTTTTTTAATCACTGTTTCTTTCTTTCTTTCTTTTTTAGAGAGAGAGAGAATTTAATATTTATTTTTTAGTTTTCAGCGGACACAACATCTTTATTTGTATGTGGTGCTGAGGATCGAACCCAGGCCGCACACATGCCAGGCGAGCGCGCTACCGCTTGAGCCACATCCCAGCCCTATCACTGCTTCTTAATATCTCTTTCCCCAAACTAATTGTTTCATCAACACATGGCCCAATATGGCTATGTGACCCAACACTTCATGATCCTTCTTCCAACTCTGTACGCATCATATTATTCATTCAGTTCTTCTGTCTCATGGCTCAGATTCTTCTTTGTTGTCTTCTTTTTGTTGTTGTCGCTTATTAATTTATTTTTTATGTGGTGCTGAGGATGGAACAAGTAACTCACACATGCTAGGCAAGCACTGTCACTGAGCTATAGCTCCAGCCCCTGGCTCATATTCTTGATGGAGAACTGGTTTGTTATGCTCATTTTATTTCTCCATTTCCTTCTGAGAAGTGACCACTGTTAGAAAACTCATCTGTGACTAAGGGAGAGTTCAAGGCTGGGCTGGCTCATAGCCTTCTTCCAGCAGCGAAACATGATTTGCTGGATCTAGGGAAAGTCCACACTCTATGATTTGAGTTAATTCTTTGAATCACATAGTTTCAAATAACAATTTAATCACCCTTTGCAACTTAAGTGTTTCTAAGTCATCTTTTGGTCTGGAATCCAGATTTCCCTAGTAAACATTTAAGAAATTTAGAATTGGAAAAAAATAAATAGAAATAAATAAATTTAAAAAAAAGAAATTTAGAATTGGGATTTAGGGATTTCACCAGGGAAAGCAAGTTAGAAACACTATGAACTTACTTTCCTTAAGCTTTAAAGTGACAACAGGCACAAAACTGCAAAATTTTCTTTTTGCTGCTCATTCTTTCACATGGTCCAAATTTAAGATAAAATCAAAATAAGTTTTGATAGAAGCATGTAGTTTTCATGGTAGAATCCCTCATTAAAATAAAATCCAGTCTGAGAAAGAGGAGAAGTAAAAGGGTTCATAGTAAGGAAGATGTGGGAGAGCTGGTAGGTTTTTGTCCCCCTCCCCCGCCTTTCTTGTCTC
The DNA here is from genome assembly GCF_052094955.1 of Ictidomys tridecemlineatus. Classification (NCBI taxonomy): domain Eukaryota; kingdom Metazoa; phylum Chordata; class Mammalia; order Rodentia; family Sciuridae; genus Ictidomys; species Ictidomys tridecemlineatus. The sequence goes on from NC_135485.1 coordinate 98,103,804, forward strand.
TAGGTTTAGCTAATGGCCAAATCATAGAATTGCATTTGCTCTTTTGTGGAGAGGTGAGAGTCTAATGCAAGGCATCATTCACACTTCCTGGTAATGTCTGCAGGATTTGGTGGGTCACAATGAAACATTTTATTGATTCCATGATGTGAAATCAATTCAAAAATCACCCAGACCTTTAGCTCCAGGCTGTCTCCTGCACATGCAGTGACGGGCTCTCTGTTCATCACTGTGGCTAACACTGAGTAACACGTGGGGCCCAATTACAGTCCTGGTAAGAGAAGCTTCAGGGAGGTAATTGTGGTTTCCTGCATCACCTTCACAAGGCCTCTGAGATAGGCAGTTCGTGACTGAGTTCCCAGTATGGAACCGTAGAACAGTGAGGGCACCAATGTGGCTTTCAGTCATTTTTACTTCTGTCTACTCGATTGAATCAAAGCTCTTGCATCCCTTTAATAAAGCCATTTCCTACAGATGCTGTGCAGCTGTCCTTGTCTGAAGATGCCCTGAAAAAGAGAAACAGGCTAGAAGCCCTTCATTTCCTTTGTTCATCATAAGCAGACTTATTCATTGAAAACAAAACTCCCTCCCAGGACAGGAGAGAACAGGAGGAAGTGGGTTAAAGAGAAAGGCAGAAAGGATGGAGGAGCTTTGTCAGAAGCCTGCCTACGGAGGCTGTATTCTTGAGAGCATCTGGCTCTCTTGTGCATGCTATGATTGAATATTTATTATGGTTAATAAAGTGCTTTGGTTCACATAAGTTTCTTAAAGAGAACATAGCACCTAAGCATTATGGCTATTAGAATTTAATCCATCTGCCAGAGAGATCAAAACTTATCACAGCTGTCTGGACAGTGTCTTATGTGTCTTAACTGCTTCTCATTGACTTTGATCTGCTATTTTTTTTCTGGTTTTACATGTAGCTCTCCTCTATGTACAGAAGAAGAATTAGCATGAGTGTATCATAATAAAAAACATGTCATTCTTTCTATTGAGAAATAATTTAGTTCTACCCTGTATTCATCTAATTGTTTCCCTTTGTGAATAAAAAATTTCAAGTAGATCATAATGGCCAATAATATTCTCAGGCTGTGCTAGAGACTCAAAGATGGGCTGCTTAGAGATCTGGTCTCCTGAACTGCATTGGACTGGTAGGTCTGTTACTAAAATTTAATAATCAAAATTTAATAGTATATGATTTAATTTTTACTACATTTTTCCAGTTGCCGTTAATCTCTGGATTTTTAATTTTCACAGCAAAAGATATCCTCAATGCCTGACTCAGTCCTGAATGCTTTTATCCTACTTAAAAAAAATTAGATTAGGTTTTCTGGTGATTCCACAGTCACCTGTTAATATATATGAGACTCATTCTTGTAATATGTTCAACACATCTTTTGCATTAAAATAAACCACTATCCAAGTTCCTAACAGTGAAAATAGAAAACAGCTGGTGAAAACAAGGTGGTATCCACAATAAGACATTATTTATTTTTTGTGGTTAGAAGCAAATGTTTCCAGACATTTTTTTCTTTTATTGCAATATAGCAAAAAAAAAAGTTCTTTGGAGAAGGCCACTATCTTAAAAGCACAGAAAATATTTAAGTGACATTATCTTAACTATGGTATGTTTTGCTGATGACTGATGGGTACAATCACATCAGTTTTGTTTCTTCAAGAACAAATTGTCAGTTTGGAGTTGTGGCTTAGTGAAGAGTCCTTGCCTAGCATGTGCGAGGCACTGGGTTCGATTCTCAGCACTACATTAAAAAATAAATAAATAAAATATCCTGGGCTGGGGATGTGGCTCAAGTGGTAGCGCGCTCGCCTGGCATGCATGCGGCCCGGGTTCAGTCCTCAGCACCACATACAAAGAAACGAAGATGCTGTGTCTGCCAAGAACTAAAAAATAAATATTAAAAAAATTCTCTCTCTCTCTCTCTCTTTCTCTCTCTCTCTTTAAAAAAAATAAAAAATAAAATATCCTGCCCATCTACAGCTAAAAATATTTTTTTAAAAAAGAGAATACATCGTCAATCTACAGTATGAGAGACAAAATTATTGGCTCTGTCTCTGAATAAGCAAAATTATTAGTTGCATCCCTGGAAGGTGAAAGTTCAGTATAGGAGGAAATTTCAGATACATATTTTGAAGGCAGGATTGTTGGCCATGTCAGTTAAATTAAAGGCTACTATTATTTTACTGCTGAGCTGTGAAATTTACCAGTTTTGTTCTCTCTGCCATTTGAATTGACTAAGTGTACTCCATCCAAATTGTCATGTGCACTGGTATGTAGGACTGATGAGCCCCATGTACTTTTGTGTCATGGCTGGAAAGACTGTTACATAGTGGCAACCAACCAAGTAGTATATGATAAAATGTCCTTATTTTAATGGAGAAGGAAACATCCTGGATTCCTTTAATGGGTGTTCCAATTCAAAATGAAAGGCATCCCAGGTCAGTGGGAGGTAGAACCAAGGAACAGGGAGTGGGATAGTCATTATTAGAGCACTGTATTTAAAACATGGCATGTGACAGGTTTGCACTAAGACAATAATTCACTTCTGAGTAATGTGGCTTGGTGCTGTGTATATGTGTGTCAGGAGGAAGGCAAATTGTACATTTCTATATTGGCTTCCATTTGACTGATGAAGTTAGCTTAAGAGTAAAAGGAACATCTCTGCATACTTTCATACCAAGAGTATTCAAATTTATTTGAGAAACTAGCCTAAACACTGCTGCCATGAGGAATACCAAACTTCATGAAAGGATTCAAAGTCCCTCCCCAATTATTGAAATGATAGCACTGTGGTGTTTTTTGTTTGTTTATTTGTTTGCTTGTTTGTTTTGGTTTTGTTTTTGTCTTTTTGTTTGTTTTTAAGATTAAGATGGCTTTCTTCAACTTCTAGGAGTCTCTGGGGGCATCCACAGGAATTAATTGCCTGTTTTGTTTAGATTCTGTGGGGTTGTGATTTTGGTTATGGAATGCAGACCCAGATGTGACTCTAAATTAAGGAAGTACTTAGTGGAAAGTCATAGCTTTGGGACTTTCAGTTTGTTCTTTGGCATAACTAGTCCAGTGAGTTATACTGATGTTACTTATGAGGGATTAGGTGCTAATAAATCCATCATAAATGGAAAACATCGTAAGATAATGCATTTTTAACCTGCTGAGCAATACAACTTGGAAACACAGTATGCTGTAAAGTATGAGTTGTTCACTTTTGTGATTGTGTGGCCAATAGGGAGCTACTCAGTATTTTAAGAGTGTATCATAGCACATATGCCTCGATGGGAAAATTCTAAATTCTAAGTATGGTTTTTACTGAATGTGTATCACTTTTGCAGCATTGTAAAGGTGAACAATTTTAAGTCAAAACATAATAGGTTGGGAGACTGTATTATGAAACACGAGCTCAATTGTATTTATTTTTTCGGTACTGAGGAATCAAACTCTGGGACCTTAAACAAGCTAGACAAGTGCTCTACCACTGAGCTGCACCTCAGCCTAGTCATAAACCTTTAATGGCTTCCCAAGGCCTACAAGTTAAAGCAACTTGTGTCCTAGGCTAGAATCTATGAACTTCTATAATGGAGTCCCCTTGGTCTTTTTAATTTTGTTCCAAGACCTTACATATGTCCTTTAGGTAAACTGCTGCAATCATCATGTATTTCCCAAGCCCAAACCTGTTTAGCCTTAGCCCTAATCCTAACCTTAATTCTCACCCTGACTCTTCCTATGTTAGCTTGAAAGCTAGAACAAATATATCTACAGTGAAATCAAATGGAGCTAAAGAGCACTCTACTCCTTTTAATTGCAGCAGTTATTACCTCTCTACTACTAATTTTGTCACTGACTATATACTGTTCTCTTTGTCTTTTATGTATTTAATATTTTAAGTGCTTGGCATGCATACTGAATCTAGTGTTAATGGTACAATGGGAAACAAGGTATGTCTGATTCTCCTGTTGAACTGCAATGCCCAAGAAAACAGGCTGTACTATAACAAATCAGTAAGCGGTATGAAGGGAAACACAAGGCAGACTCCTTACCCAGATTGCAGTTCAGAAGAAATCTTTCGGTAGAAGTTACATTTAGTATAAACCTGAAGAGGAAGTCAGCCAGGCACACAGGTGAGAGATCTTAGCTCTTGCAAGAAAATCATGGCAGGACAGTTTATTAAAAGCAATTTGAATTAGTAGCCACTATCTATCCTTCTCCCTTTTCTAAGCAGGTGGATGCTACTGTATGAGATGGGGGTGAGGAGAGGTGATAGGTATACTTATCTAGGGGCACTGCAAACTCTCCTAAGGTATTTGAACATTATCTTATAAGGAACAATTAAAGAATTTTAAGAAGGGGAAGGACAAGACCAAATTTATATTTCATTATCATTACTAAGACTCCAGTGGAAAATGATTACAGGTTTGATAAATAATATGATTTACCTGTTCTAGTGTTCTGTCCAGTTTAGCATTTGGCTTAGATTTTTCATTTTTTGACATATTAATCATTTTAATTTCTAGCTTCTACAGGGCTTTTTCTTGTAGTGTTTGAGGTGTTCAACAAATAGATTATCTCCTTAACCTGTGGTTAACTTTGAAAGGCACCTAAGAGAGCATGCAGGACACTCCTGATAGAACAGCCCAGCAAGTACCAGTATCCAAGCCCTTTAGGTTGCCAGTAGCCATTGGAGAAATATCCTACCTGATGTACCAGCCAGCTGTGTCAGCTTGTACAATACAGGAAACTTTCCCCATTAGTAGAAAACATGTGACAGTAAAGATTAAACATATATGAAATAGTGAACAGGAAATAGTGTGGTCTTGCCATGAGCAAAAAGAAAAATCTCAGTATTTTCTACAGTTGCTTTGTATCATAGGTGCTATGTCTGCAGTTATTTATTGTATTCTTTGATGGTGAGCTTTCATTTAGCAACAAACCCTTACAGTAGCCATAAGTTCAAAAAATCAAAGTACATGTTTGTGCAAATTATGTACTGAATTATTCTTTCTTAAGAAAGTTGATATTGATTAGAAAACTTGAGTGAGATGTTAACTAAATGAAAACCAGAAGACAGATCTTCTGAAAAAATCATCTATTTCAAAACTCAGTCTTTATAAGAAAACTATATGACTCAGTAATTCAATGTGTACAAATGTAGAAAATGTGCTTCCTGATCACTCTGTAAAGTATAACTTTTCATTAGAGCAACATGACTAGTCATGTTTGATCGCAAGTTTTCAAGTGCACATACAAAATGAGCCTATAACTATTAATATATTAGTTCCAATGGCAGAAGAGAAAATTTTGGTTAACCAATGCCAGCCTATCTGTATTATCAGATACTTCAAATAGAAATCAATTTCAATAACAGTCATTAAAAAAAATCTAACGTACAAAATTTAAACCTTTTTGGAAATTCATTTGGTTGGTGTTATTATGAATGCTGATTGAAATTTTGTTTGAAAGGAAGTTCATTTTTGAACAAGAAATTATTTTACAATAATACAAGTACAAATTTTGATGAAGCATAGACGTGATTTAAACTAAATTTTAAAAACTTGTGGATTTGAAAAAGAACTTGTGGATTTGAAATGTACTTGGATTTGTTTGTAATGTGTGCATACTTTACAATTACTATTAAACAAGCTGTACTAGTACCAATTAAATACATGTTAATATATTTGCAGAGTAACTAAAATATATTTAAAAGAATATATATTTTAAAAGTAATATATTAAAAGTGAACATATAATAAAAACTCTGTAATGGAATTTATCAGTCCATGATACTGAATAAACAAAACTGCTTTTATGGAGCAAAATTTGTTTATTTTCTCTCTTCTGTTTATCAATAATACGATTTTAGAAATGTCTGAGCCTTTGCAGAATACTTTATAAGTAAGTCTATGTGACCTGTGGTGATTCTAAGTTTTTTTAGATGGTTATTTGAACTTCTGATTGAATTTTTGTTTAAAATAATTTGGGACTTTTTTATTGCCAGTATTTAGTAAATGGAACACCAAAAAGTATAAGTATATAGCAAGTGTGTTATAAAAGAGAAAAGTAGAAATATGAAGGCATTTAAATTTATCCCTGTAAAAGTTGAGAAAGGGGGGGATAGAGAGGGCAGCAGAATACAACAGACACTAGTATGGCTGTATGTATAAACGTGGCTGTATAACCAATGTGATCCCACAATTTGGACACGTGGAAAATGAGAATTCATACCCTATTTGAATCAAATGTATGATATGTCAAGATCATTGTATTGTCTTGGGCAACTAATAAAAAAAAGAATGGCAATGAAGAAGACTTAAGTGGTACACAATGATGCATTTTGAAATTTTAAATTCTGTTTTGCAAAACTTCAATTTGTGGGGAGATTTTTTTTTTACTTTAAAAAATGTATTATAGTTATACATAAAAGGGGGTTTAGCTGGATGGAACACACTTTTAATCCCAGTGGCTCAAGAGGCCAAGACAGGATTGCAAGTTCAAGGCCAGCTTCTGCAATTTAGCAAGGCCCCAAGCAACTTAGTGAGACCCTGTCTCAAAATAAAATAAAAAGTCTGGGGATGTAGCTCAGTGGTAAATATTCCATGGATTAAGTCCCCAGTACCCTCCCCCAAAGAAAATGGGGGTACAGTTTGATATAATCATGCAAGCACTGAATATAACTTCCTCCCATTTCAGTCCCCACTACTTTCTCTTTCCTTCCCTTGTTCCTTTCCCTTGTTCCCCCTTCCTCTACTATAGTACTTTTCCTTCAATTTATTGTTTTTTAATTGGTATACACATACACTCATATATATATATATATATATATATTAATTTGGTCAATTTCATTCCTTCCTTTTCCTGTCCCCTCCTCCTGTATCAATCCCTTCCCTCTACTCCATTGATCGCCCTTCTATTTTTATGGAGTCTCCTCACTTTCCCCCCTTATTTTGCTCTAGCTTCATTGTTTGAGAAAATACTCAACTCTTGACTTTGAGTCTGATTTATTTCATTTAGCATGATGTCCTCTAATTCCATTTATTTATCAGCAAATGTTATGATTTCATTCCTATTTTGGCTGAGTAAAACTCAGCCAAAATGTGTAAAATGTGTGTGTATCACATTTTCTTTGTCCATTTATCTATTGATGGGCACCTGGACTGGTTCCATAACTTGGGAATTGCCCTGCTATAAACATTAATGTGCCTATGTCACTATGGAATGCTGATTTTAGTTCTTTTAGATAAATACCAAGGAATGGAATAGCTGGGTCATATAATAGTTCCATTTCTAGGTTTTTGAGGAATATCCATACTGCTTTCCAAAATGAAAAATACTTGCTCTCAAATTATATCAGAGCTATACTAACACACAGCATGGTATTGGTATCAAAAGAGATATGAAGACCAATGGACTAGAACAGATAGAAACAAACTCATATAGATACAGTCATCTGATACTCAATAAAGATGCCAAAAACATATGTTGGAGAAAAGTAGCCTTTTAAATAAACAGTGCTAGGAAATCTGGATATTCGTATGTAGAAGAATGAAATTAGATCCCTTTCACTCTGCACAAGAGTCAAATCAAAGTGAATCAAAGACCTATGAATTAGACAAGAAATTAGCAGACATTGCAACTGCTAGAAGAAAACATGGGGTCAACACCAATATATTGGCACAGGTACCTACTTCCTTAACAAGACACTTAAAGCTCAAGAAATAAAACCAAGAGTCAGTAAGAGGGATGATATAAAATTAAAAAATTTTTGTGTAGTAAAGGAAACAAGAACATTAAGAGAGAGCCACAAAATGGAGGAAATATTTGGTGCTACTCTTCTGACATAGAATTAACATCTAAAGTTTATAAAGTACTCAAAAAACTTCACACAAAAACCTACAAATAAAACAGTCAATAAATGGACTTAAAAGACATTTCTTAAAAGAAGAAATTAAAATGGCCAACAAACATATTAAAAAATGTACAAAATTTCTAGCAACCAGGGAAATGAACATATAAAATGCACTGAGATTTCATTTCACACCAGTAAAAGTGGCAGTCATTAAGAATACAAATAATGATAAATACTAACAAGGATGTGGGGAAGAGGTAAGGTCGTACATTGTGTGTGGGATTGCAAATTAGTACAAGCACTGTGGAAAGCAGTTTGGAGATTCCCCAGAAGACTAGGAACGGAACCACCATATGACACAGCTCTTCCACTCCTTGGTATTATCCAAAACACTCTTTTAATATGGCTGCTGTTTTAACTGGATAAATTAGTGCTCTGGGCTGGGATGCTGGGGAATGGAGAAGGCTTATAATTTTTAGTATCTACATTTGATGGAATGCTCAAAATGACAAATGGTGGCAAATTTGTGGGTAATTTTTTGTAGAAATATGTATCAAAGGCACTGTTATGGTTAACAACTTTCAATAGCTTCTGAAATTTCAGCATTTAAAAAATTTTCTGTTAATTGGGAAATCCATCAATAGGTTTAATTTATTTATAAGAAGAAACCAGATGCTATAGGGTGGCATAAAGCCAGTATCTGAAAATATTTGACCTGGCATATCTACTATTTCAATGCAAAATTCAATATTGGCCTGATTTTATCAGGTACTAAAAAGAGTGCTTTGGACATTATGGATTATAGGGCAGTCACTAAAGAAGTAATCATTTCAAATTTGTTAATCATGAAATTCAATATTAATAAAAATTGCAGATAGTTTTATGAAAAAACTTTTAATATTTTTTAAAATAACCATGATATAAAAATACAGAGATAAGTAAATTAATACAGCATATAAACTTTTGATGTCAAGAATAATTTCTGCTAATCTAAATTTATATTTTAGACAATCCATATAAAGAAAATTTGCTTTAGGGGCTGGGGTTGTAATTCAGTGGTAAAGGGATTGCCTAATACATGTGAGGCACTGGATTCGATCCTTAGGACCACATAAAAACAAATAAAATAAAGGTAATTGTGTCCACATCCAACTAAAAAGACTTAAAAATTGGCTTTAGTATACTGTTATTTTTAGACATAAAACTTAAAAAATTAAAGCTTGACATTATAATCATTTTAAAGTATACAACTCGATGACATCAATTATATTCTCAAGGTTGTGTGACCATCATCACTGTTTCCAAAACTCTTCAATCACTCCAAAAAGAAACTGTACTCATTAAGGAATAATTCCTCACTTCCTTCTTGCCCCATCCCCTGGTAACTTCTGTATATTTGTGTCTCTATGATCTTGCCTCTTCTAATTATTTAAGTGGAATCATAGAATATTCTCTTATGTTTGGCTTCTTTCTCTTAGTGTGTTTTCAGGGTTCATCCCTGTCATAGCATACATCAGAACTACCTCTCATGATGGAAAAGGATTTCATTATATCTATAGATCATATTTTGTTTCTCCATACAAAATGGACACATGGATTGTTTCTACTTTTTGGCTATTGTGAGTAATGCTATAATGAGCATTGGCATACAATGAGTCTCTATTTCACTTCATTTGGGTGTAAACCTAAAAGTAATTGCTAGGCCATGTAACTCTGTGCTTAGTATTTTTCTTTTAAATTTTCTTTTTTTTCTTTTTTGAGCAACTGCTAAACTGCATTCCACAGTGGCTGTGTCATTTTACTTTTCCACTAGTGATACACAAGGATTTTAGTTTCCTCAAATCCTGGTCAACATTTATTTTCCATCATTTTAATTAAAAAAATTTATAGCCATCTTAGTAGGTATGAAGTGAGATCTCATGATGGTTTTGAGAAATTTTACTTATAATAGCAGCTATTTGGATAGGACTGTTTTATCAGTTTAGCATTATAATGAAATCTGATTGGTATCAACTTGACAGACATTTCTAGATATCATAAATCAATTAAACGATGAACAGGGAGAGCAAAGAATAAAAGTGGACAGATACAAAAGCAATGGTTTCAGTGTAGCAATAAATGTGTCCTGAACTGGGATAGTGGCAAAGGAAAATTGAGTTTAAAAACGTACATTTTGGGAAGATATTTAGTAGGTGAAATGAATAAACTCAATATGGTGAATAGAAAGAGGAAAGAGTTAAGCAAGATGCCTAAATATTTGGCTTCAGTAGCAGAGTGAATAGTGGAGCCATTACTAAGCTGTAAATCCCCAGAGGAGTCGGGCAAGCATAGAGGTGAAGGCAGATAAAGATGATGATAAGCTGGACATGTTGAATTTGAAATGTCCATGGGGCATCCAAATCAAGATGCTTATCCAGCAAGCAGTTGGAGCTCTGCGTCAGATGCTCAGGAGAGAAATTGGGCATAGAAAGTTTGGATTTATCTTTTTTTCCCCCTGTCTTCTTATTTCCATAACAAAAGGATAAGCTCCTTGAGAGCATTTCAAACATTTTCTTGTTTCTCTGATTTTTCAGGCATATAGCAAATTTTAATTGAGAATCTTTCACGTTTGAAGCATTAACTAGATTTAAGAGGAATTAGATAAAAGATAAATAAGGTATAGCCTTTGTTCTTAGAGAATTTATAATCAAGAAAGGGCAAAATAAAAGTTTTAAAATAAATAATATAGAAATACAAGTGGGCTGCCCTGAGGCAGAGAGAAAAGTATTATTTCATTCTAAGGGGATTTTGAATGAATGATATCTACACTTAAAAGGACTTCAGTACTTTGCTGATCGAATGATCTAATCGTAGCGGCTGCATAATTTGTGTATCATGAGAATCTGCTCAAAATAATGAATTTTAATTTTAAAAGCAGGAAATATTTGCCCACTACATGTTTATATAAACTCTCTTTTTACCATGGTTTCTGTGTTTACACACATGCTGTTTTCTATTTGCTATTTAATTTTGTTCTAAGAAAAGTTAACATCTTTAATTAATAGTATGAATTTTCCATTCACATTTATATTCTATAATGATAGTTCAAAATGCAAATATCAGAGCATCTGAAAGCTAGTATTACTATTACACAATTTGAAATTTGTGGCTAATTCCCTTCAATGAATGCCTAAAACTGTCCAGAAGTGACAAAACAAACCAACTCAGGTAAATTAGAAGAAGAAAGATATCCTCATTCCAAGCACCTGGGCACAATGACTTCAATATTCTAGACAAGTACAAACTCTGGACATAAGGACATTTGAGGGATAAGTGCAGACCATAACCAGCTATGCAGGGTAGGTTTCAATTTTCACCAGCAGCCAGATTGCTAAACTGTGTTTTGGCTGGGGGCAGCATCTGGGAAAAACCAGCCATGTGCATCCCTTTCCTGAGGGCCTATACCCCAACTTAGCACAAATAGGAGAACTCCAAGGATCTTTAAGCCTCCACAATGGGATAGGATTGGCACCTAAATCAGGAACAGATGAATTAGGGACTTTCATGCTGAAATGCAGACTCTAGTAAGCTGCTAACAAGATATGTCAGGTGAAGCCAGTCCAGGGTGTAACCAGCCTCCCTGTGCTCTGCCCTGACATGTCACCTGTTGCATTGTCTGACCTCAACCTATTTCTACTCCCTCCAAGTAATAAAGGACAGTTGTGGACACCGGGACAGAGGGGATCTTTGGTGGGACAGGACATCAAGAGGAGACTTAGCAGCCAGAAACCATTTTTGGGATGTGGCATGAGCCAGAATCCAAGTTCTCAGTACATTTTCCATTGCCCATCAGACTTAGCTTACAGAACACAAATTCAAAGTAAAATTATTAAGAATTTCAGGAGGGGGCCTGGGGATGTAGCTCAGTGGTAGAGCACTTGCCTAGCACATGTGAGGCACTGGCTTTAATCCTCAGCACCACATAAAAATAAAGGTATTGTGTTCATCTACAACTAAAAAAAAATGTATGTTTGTTTTCTTTTTTTAATTTCAGGAAGGTGACAGCAGAGCATTAATTCTCAGCATGGGGTCTGTGTGACTTCACTGATTGCATACCCTGAAGTTAGCCCTGGATGTAAGCAAAATATAAGGATGAAACAGGTTATTGAATTTATGGCTATGTTAGTTTTTCATTACTATGACCAAAACACCTGATAAGAACAATTTAGAGGAAGAAGTTTATTTTCACTCATAGTCTGAGAGATTCAGTCCATGGTCAGCCGAGTCCATTGCTCTGGGTCCAAGGTGAGGCAGCACATCATGGTGGAAGGGTGTGCTGATGGAGAGGTGCTCCACTTATGGTGTCCAGGAAGCAGGGAAAAAGGGGAAGGGGCTGCAAGGAAGATGAACAGTTTCAGGGCATGCCCCTAGTGACCCATTTTCTCCAGCTACACCCTACAAACCTACAACCACCCAGTTAGTCCATTTAAACTAGAATGGACCGACTAGGTTACAGTTCTCACCATCTGATCATTTTACCTCTAAATATTCCTGCATCAACACAGGAGTTTTTGGGTGACAGTGCATATCCAAACCATAATAGGCATGACTCTGTGCTTTCTATGGCCTTGTATTCATGCAACCATTTTCAAGGAACTGGAAATATGATCTTGTTAAAGGTGATTATAAACATGCAAGACTCAAATGGAATGAAAATGAATGTCCTTTCCTCTATCAGATATTTCCAGGTCATATACTTGGAGGAAAATATCTGGCAGTCTCTGAAGTTGCTGCAGAATGCCCAAGAGAACTGGATCTATGTGTTGAAATGGATGTATGTTTATACCCAACTTTTCTTTTCCCTGATCACTTTTTATTTTAATGTGGAAAAATATAAACAAACCAGGAACACATCAAAATATGAATGCATCCAATCTTAATTTGGTCTTGATTGTTCTTTGGCCCAAAGGCAGGACAGAAGTGTAGAAAGCTTTGACATTGAAAAGAACCATCTTTCTAAAATAGCTACTTTTACCACGTGTAGTCCTTCCAATTCAGCATGTCACTTAATATTTTCAATCTGTAACATAGTCATTCTAGTTTTTTAGAAAGCTAGGAAGGTTAAGAACGTGTTCAAGTTTCAACATGGTAGAACCAGAATTTCTACCCAGGCCTGTCTCACTTTTGGGCTGCTTGTCACTCTTTGGAATTAGGCTCTTGTCCTCATTCAGCAGACTGTAGTCTCTCCCAAAGAGGACTCAACTGTGGATGAGACATCTGCCAGGGGTTCTAGTTAGTGCCTAAAGAGGTCAACTTTTTTTTTGTGTGTGTGATGCTAGGGATTGAACCCACAGCATGTGAGGCAAGCACTCTACCAACTGAGCTACATCCCCAGCCCAAGAGGTCAACTTTTTATTAACCAAGTCAGACTTAGAAACACATTCTAAGAGTAGCAAGTATGAGAGAGAGGGAGGAGGAATAGGAATAGCTCCCTTTCCCCACTAGGAAGTCAGGAAGTGGGGATGGAATGGAAGAATGGAAGCTCCCCTCCCACTCCCACTCCTGCCTTTCAATTCTAGAAGCCATAATTGGCTTACTGAGTGGCTGGGTGTGACATAAAAGAGAAAGTAGATAGAGGACTATTCTCACTTACCCCAGTTCTCTCTCTTCCCTGATTTCAAACACAGCTGTTGTGCACCCTGGAATGTGAGGGCAAGTTATTTTATTGCTGGGCTCAGTCTCTTGGAATTGTGAGGTAGATGAAACCCTGCCACTTGGGAGTGTCTAGCCTTCTCAGAATCCTTATGTTGTCATGAAAGAAGAGGGAGCATTCATTTGAGGAAATGCATTTCTCCTCTCTTTCTTCCTCCCAACTTCAGCATCACCCGTGGCCCTTCCCCCACCTTTCCTGGGCTGACCCAACTTCCAGGATAGGTCACACTCTTTTTGAGTCATTCTTTCTGTTCCAGAGGCTCACATGAGAAGTGACTCAGAAAAGCTGAATGGCCCTCTTTTATCTGAAGGATCTCATGGTGAGAGTCAGTGAGCAGCTTTGTCTTTCGGTTGGAGAGTGTCATTCTGGACAGCCCTGGGGGATTTCCCTCCTCTCAGGTTCCAGTTATGAATGGTTACCATGAGAGCTTGTGATTCACCGCTCTTTAATAGCCTGAAGTAGGGCGGGGGAGGGGGCCCTGTGACATCAGTTGCTGGTGTGTGCTTGGAACCAGACGCACACCCACGTTCACCCACACTCTGTCATTCAGCGCTGGAAGTGCTGAACAGAGCCGATCCAGGTCATGTAGCGTCATGGTGTGATGTTTTCCACTGATGCTTTTCAGAGTCAGAGAAGCGCACAGCCCAACCAGGAGGGTTTTAATAAGTCTATGTGGTACATACAGTCACCATCCTAAGCAGTGTCATTGGACTCAATGCCATTTTTCTTTCCCTCCTACCCACGCTTTCTCACTGACACACATTTTGCTAGAGAACCGAGAATTGGCCGACTGTGTATTTTAGCAAGTTCCTTAATGTGGCCAGAGTGTTCACACGGCTCTGCTGATAAGTCTAGATGAGGCTGATGCACATGTGGCCACCTGGAGAGCCAATGGGAGTAGCTCAGTGACAGATCTGCTTAGCAAGGGCGAGGCCTGGGTTCAATCTCCAGCAGGAAAGAAGAAACAAACAAATAAATACTTAGCTGGGCAAAAGACTGACCTACTGGGCCTCTGACTGTTTTGGTGGTTTAGCCAAAGACCTGACTGAGGCTGCTGCAGAATGCCCCAGAGAACTGGATCTATGTGTTGAAATGGATGTATGTTCATACCCAACTTTCTTTTCCCCAATCACTTTTTATTCTTCTTAAGGTGGAAAAATATAAACAAACTAGGAACACATCAAAATATGAATGCCTCAGCTCTTCACATATGACTTTACTTTCTGCCATGCTTGGGAATCACTTATATTAGTCCTTTGCTCTTCAGGAAATTATTGAAATTCTATGTCTGTTTTTTTTTTTTACTTATAAATTAGAGGTAATAGTAATTCCCCTAAATGTTGGTTAGGAAGGATTGAAAGAGTTAATGCATGTAGAGCACTTAGATGAGGGTTAATAAAATTCTCTATAGATGTTAGTGACTAGTAATATCCTTACTAAGCCTCTAGTTCAAACTGCAAATATCCTAGTAATGTCACAACCTACTTGAGAAACAAGGCATAGCCTTTGGAAGGTTCTGTTCCTTGACCTGAAAATAATTCCACTGACCTTTGATATTATCCTCCTCCAAAAGCACCTGAGCATACCTTCTATGACCTGTCCTCTCCCCGAAGTTGCACTGAAACAGAAGGCTGCAGAGCCTGGGACCCAAGTCACACTTGTCCTTATTTCCAGGCCTCTTTATAGTTCTACATAAAGATGCTCAATTGACTTGGCATGGAGGGTCATGCTTTTGATTTTTTTCAGAAAATGCCACTTTTGCTTGGCCATGCTTAGCGGATTCTCTGTAGAAGTTGATTTCAGGTATTAGTAGCTCTAGTATTACTATGTTTACTATAATGTAAGTGTCTCAGTGAGCACAGGAATCGTATTTTTTGAACTGTTGTGTTTCCTGGGTCTAGAACACTGCCAGGCACATGATTGGTGTTTATTAAATATTTGTTCAAGGTCTAAAGAAAAACAACAACAATAAAAAAAAAAAAACATTGGAAGTGATGAAGGGGGTAAATGTGTTTAGGGAGCAAAAAGGAACTGATTGAAAGTCTATAGTTATAGAACTACCACAGTTTCAATTTAGGTTTTATTTGCTTTTTCTTAAATTGTGATTATATATGTGGATGTTATGTATACACATATATGTATATACACATATGTATATATACATATGTATGTGCGTGTATGTGTATGTGTGTGAGTGTATATATTTAACCACATTTAAGTGTACAGTTCAGTGATGTTAATACATTCACATTGTTATTCAATTATCACCACCATGCATTTTCAGAATTTTTTTCATCCCAAACTGAAACTATGTACTCAATAAACTCTAGCTCCCCATTTCTCCCTACTCTCAAGCTCTGGTAGCTACCATTCTATTTTCTGTTTCTATGAATTCGACTGCTCAAGTCAAATTTTTTAATTTTGATAAAGAAAATTTATTTTGTTGTTGTGATTGTCTTCTATGCTTTTTGTGTTATATCCAAGAAACCATTGCCAAATCAATGTAACAAAGTGTTTCCCTCATCTTTTTCTCTAGGAATATTATAGTTTTAGCCATTACATTCAGATGTTTGTTCTATTTGAGTTAATTTTTGTATTGTCATAAGACAAATGTTCAACTTTTTCTTTTACATGTGCGTATCAGTTTTTCCTGGCGCCACTAACTGGAAAGACTTTCCACCCCACATTGAGTGGTCTTGGCACCTGTGTTAAATATTATTTGCTTACAGATGTGAAGGTTGATTTCTGGGCTCTATTGATATTCCGTGGTCTGTATGTCTTTTTAAAACTGGTTTCACAGTGTTTTCATATCTGCCGCTTTGGAGCAAGTTTTTAAATGAGGAAGTAGGAAGCTTCCAAAATTGTTCTTATATTTCAAAATCATTTTTGTTATTTAACATCCATGATATTCCATATATATCTTAAGATAGACTTTTCTAATTCTACAAATATCATTACTGAAATTTAGACAAAATTCCATTGAATCTGCAGATGCTTTTGAGTAATACTGACATCTTAACAATATTGTCTTTGAATCCATGAGCATGAGTTACCTTTCTGTATATTGGTATCACCTTTGCTTTTTTTCAGCAGTGTTCTATAATTTCTAGCATATGTCTTCTGCCTCCTTCGTTATATTTATTCCCAAGTGTTTCATTTTTTTTATGCTGTTATAAATAAAATTATTTTCAAAGTTCCTTTTTTTGCTTGTTTATTGTTGGTGTAAAAATGTAACTCATTTCTGTATTCTGAAGATTTACTGAACTCATTGTTGGGACTTTTTGTGTAATCTTCCAGGTTTTCAGAATAAAAGATCATGTCATCTTTTAACAGATTATCTTGTTTCTTTTCAATTTGTATGTCTTTTCTTTTTCCCTTGGCTAATTTCTCTGATTAGGATTTCCGTTGCTATGTTTAATAATAGAGATGAAAGCGGCATCCTTAATCTTGTTCCTGATCTTTTAAAAGAAGAACTTTCAATCCTTCAACATTGAGTATGATTTCTTTTGTGGATTTTTCCTATACAGACTTTATTATGTTGGAGAAATTTCCTGTTCCTAGTTTGTGGGATGTTTTTATCATGAAGAGGTCTTGAATTTTGTCAAATACTTTTTATTCATCTATTCAGATGAGCCTATGTTTTCCCCTATTATTTATAAATGCACTTTCCACTGATTGCTTTTTTAGATTAAACTATATTATTTTGTCCATGATTAAATCCCATTTGATTGAAATGTATCTTTTTGATAAGCCATTGAATTTGGTGTACTAGAATTTTGCTAAGAATTTTTACATCGAGATATTCATAAAGAATTTGGGTCTTTGGCTTTCTCTTCCTGGAGTGTCTTTACTTCGGTGCCAGAATAAAGCTGGCATCATGGAGTGACTTAAGGAGTGTTCTTTCCTTTTCAGTTCATTTGGAAGGGTTCGAGGGAAATTTATGGACCTTCTTTATTCAGTAGAAGTCACCCTGAAGCCATCTCAAGGGTATTCATTTCTTGGGAGGTTTGTGATTGCTGACTCAATTGCCTTAATAGTTACTAGATCCATTCAGATGTTCTACTTCTTCATGATTCAGTCTAGGTAGGTTGTATGTTTTTAGGAATTTGCATTATTTCATATAGGCTATATAATTTATTGGTATATAATTATTCACAGTGATTTCTTATAACCTTTAAAAAATACAGTATTTGTAAAAAAATTTTATTTGTTTCTAATTAGTTATGCATGACAGTAGAATGCATTTTGACCTTTTGGTTGCTCTTGGTGTGCAATTACACCAGTTGTATAATTATTTATGCACACAAGGTAATAATGCCTGATTCATAAAGCAGTTTTAGAGTCATAGACAAATTGGAAAGTACAGAGATTCCCTATCTGTAATCTGCCTCCAAACCGGCATAGCCTTCACTGAACATTATTCATATCTCCCACCACTGTGGGTAGAACTCATTGACACATAATTATTGCCTGGAGTTCATAGTTGATGTTTAGATTCACTATGGGTGTTGTACATTCCTTGGGTTTGGACAAATGCATTATGACATGTACCTACTACTATAGTATCACACAAGAGTAGCTTCACTTCTCAAAGTCTTCTCTATTCTACATATTAATTCCTCCCTAAGCTCTGGCAATCATTGGTTTACCCGTTTCTATTTTGTAAAAATGGTAGTAAAGGCCCTTTTACATTTAATTTTGTTTTAAGTGTTATCTTTTAAAACATTTTGGATAAAGATTTTATTGTCAATTTTGTTGATCTCTGTTCTAGTTTTCTAATTGACTTTTTTCTTTTTTTTAAGATTGTGTCTTATGGGCTGGGGATGTGGCTCAAGCGGCAGCGCGCTCGCCTGGCATGCGTGCGCCCCAGGTTCGATCCTCAGCACCACATACAAACAAAGATGTTGTGTCTGCCGAAAACTAAGAAATAAATATTAAAATTCTCTCTTAAAAAAAAGATTGTGTCGTCTTATGTTTCCCAGGTGAACTAAAAAATTCCTGCCTCAGCCTCCTGGGTAGCTGGGATTACAGGTGTATGTCAGCCTGCCTAGCTTCTTCTCTAATTTTCAATTTTTTTCCTTTTCCTAGCTTTTAGTTTAGTTTTTTCCTTCTTTTTATATTTCCTTAAAATATAAAGTTTGAAATCGTCCTTTTTAAAAAATGTAAGCCTTTATAGGTATGCATTTCCATCTTAAACCTACTTTTTCTGTGTCCTATAAGTTTGGGATATGTTGCTTTCATTTTCATTTTTCTCAAAACATTTTATAATTTGTGATTTTGTCTTTAAGCCATTGCTTTTTTAATAATATATTGCTTTTAGCAAATACCACATTATCACTCTCTTCTTATTTTCCTCTTACAACAAAACTTCTTAAAAATGTTGTTTCTTCATCTTTGAACACAAAATACTAATTCCAGTTAGTTGGATTATACACTGCTGCAGATTTAACAAAATTTTAGGGAAATTGAAAAAGACATGTATATTTTGTCCAGACATATAGTTAAGATATCTACTTACATTAATTTTGTAAATACATTTTAGTCAAGATTTAAAATCAGTAATTGCCAGTGATTATGCATTTATAGAACTTCTAAAGTTTCCAGGATGACTTTTAAGGGATTTTTATTAATTTAAAGGTAAATAAAGTGAGCTGAGTCCACAAGTTTCTTATTTAATTTCTCTCTAAACTTAAAAACAACAAATCTGTGAATACTGCAAGACACACATTGTACTGTCAACCTATTGTTATTACGGTTATAGACTCTCTCACTCCAGACTTTACCAAGAGTCAAACACTGATCTAAATTTTTAATTTCTATTTTTTTAAAATTTAAATTTATTTATTTATTCTAATTAGGTATATATGACATTAGAATGCATTTTGATTCGTTGTACACAAGTGCAGCACAACTCTTCATTTCTCTGGTTGTACATGATGTAGTGTCACATCATATGTGCAGTGACACATATACCTGGGGTAACGATGTCCATCTCATTCCATCATCTTTCCTGTCCCCATGCTCCTTCCCCTCCTCTCCCTCACTTTAACCCAATCAAAGTTCCTCCATTTTTTTCATCCCCCCCCCCCATTATGGATCAACATTCACATATCAGAGAGAACATTCAGCCTTTGGTTTGGGGGGATTAGGTTACTTCACTTAGCATGATATTCTCCATCTTCATCCATTTACCTGCAAATGCCATAATTTTATTCTCTTTTAATACTGAGTAATATTCCATTGTGTATATGTACCACAGTTTCTTTATACATTCATCTATTGAAGGGCATCTAGGTTGCTTCCACAGTTTAGCTATTGTGGATTGAAGAGCTATAAACATTGATATGGCTGCATCACTATAGTATGCTGATTTGGGGTCCTTTGGGTATAGACCAAGGAGTGGAATAGCTCTGTAATGGTGGTTTCATACCAAGTTTTCTAAGGAATCTCCATACAGCTTTCCAGATTGGCTGCACCAATTTGCAGTCCCACCAGCAATGTGTGCCTTTCCCCCCACATCCTCACCAACACTTACTGTTGTTTGTATTCCTGATAAGTGCCATTCTGACTGGCATGAGATAAAATCTTAGAGTAGTTTGGATTTGCATTTCTCTAATTACTAGAGATGTTGAACACTTTTTTAAATGTATTTTTCCATCACTTGTATATCTTCTTCTGAGAAGTGTCTGTTCAGCTCCTTAACCCATATATTGATTGATTGTTTTTTTTTTTTTTAGTGGGTGTTAAGTTTTTTGAGTTCTCTATATATCCTGGAGATTAGTGCTCTATGTGATGTGCATGTGGCAAAAATTGGCTCCCAAATGTAGGCTCTCTCTTCACATCATTGATTGTTTCTTTTGCCGAGAAGAAGGTTTTTAGTTTTAATCCATCCCATTTATTAATTCTTGATTTTATTTCTTGCACTTGAGGAATCTTGTTAAGGAAGTGGAGGCCTAATCTGAAATGATGAAATTTGGGCTGATTTTTTCCTCTATTAGGCTCAGGGTTTCTGGTCTAATTCCTAGGTTCTTGATCCACTTTGAATTGAGTTTTGTGCATGTGTGAGAGAGGGGTGTAGTTTCATTTTGCTGCATATGAATTTCCAGTTTTCCCAGCACCATTTATTGAAGAGGCTAGCTTTTCTCCTAAGTATGTTTTGGCTCCTTTGTCTAGTATGAGATAACTGTATTCATGTGGGTTTGTCTCTGTGTCTTCTATTCTTTTTTAAAAATATTTATTTTAGTTGCAGTTGGACACAATACCTGTATTTTATTCAGTTATTTTTTATATGGTGCTGAGGATTGAACCTAGGGTCTCACATGTGCGAGGCGAGTGCTGTACCACTGAGCCACAACCCCAGCCCCTATTCTGTACCATTGGTCTACATGTCTATTTTGGTGCCAATACCATGCCGTTTTTTTTTAAAAAATTATAGCTTTGTAGTATAGTTTAAGGTCTGGTATTGTGATGCCTCCTGCTTCACTCTTTACTGCATAATGTAAAGTAAAAATACTAACAATACTTTTAGAAGGAAGTTTTAATTCACTTCAAAATGAATAGTATCAAGATATTTCATATATAGGATAGTCTAATTATATTTGCTTAAATATGTTTTATAGGTCCAGATTGTAAATAATAATATCTCCAGTCAGTAATATCACTGTCTATATGTTCCCATGTCATATGTGAAGATGTTAATAAACTTGCGTTAAGCTACCTGCTTTGAATTCCTATAATTTCCTCTCTCTCTCTCTCTCTCTCTCTCTCTCTCTCTCTCTCTCTCTCTCTCTCACACACACACACACACACACACACATACACACACACACACACACTGACCCAGTCATCCTGGGTTGGCATAAGGAAGTATGTTTGGCTTTGACTCTTACAATGAAACTAAGCTGATGTAAGGAATTTGCTTTTTTGTGTTATGCTGTTTCCTTGACCTACTCAAGCTACCCTTCTTAAACCAACCTTTCTGCCATTCCCAACAGAGCTACCTCCATTCTGTAAACAGAATATTTAGTGACACATGAATCACTAATAAAAGACAATTTGATCTTTAAACTATAATTGTTAAAATTTTGCTTTTTTAAACACTCAGGCTATCCCACATTATATGAAATATATACTTAAAACATTGTTTTAATGATTTTTCAGAAATTATTTCTTTTAATAATAATAAAGGAAACAAAGAATTGAAAACTTTTTTTTAACTACATAGGCTGTCATTCAAGGAAAATTTTATAGGATTAAAAAAATGCTCTCTTTAAGAGAGTCTATTCTTTTCTGGTTATACCACTTTTGGATCCCTGGTTTAAAGATAGATTAACATAAAATTTGTTCATCCTTTTTTTTAAAGCTACCTGCATTGTAAGTGTATTAATAACTTATATTTTTAAAAGAAGAAAAAATTGTTGTTTCTTCTTTATGTCTCTACTTACTCTGCCCTCACTTGATCCCACCCGAGTAAGGCTGTGTTCACCACCACAAGAACAATTTTTCCTGCCAGGGTCATCAATGACTTCCCTCAGTGGCTTCAAAAAAGAGTATATTTTTTAATTTACATGAATGTATTGATTTTCCTTCTGATGTTGAGTTCTAGTTTCATCCCAATGTGATTAGAAAAGATTTTGTATGACATCAGTCTTTTCAATTTTATTAAGAGCCAGGTGCAGTGGTGCATGACTGCAATCCCAGTGACTCAGAAAACAGGAGGATGACAAGTTTGAGACCAGTCTCAGCAATTCAGAGACCCTGTCTCAAAAAAATTGAAAGGTTGGGGATGTAGCTCAGTGATAAAACCCCATGGATTCAATTACCAGTAAGATATATAATTAAATTAAATTTATTAAAATTTAATTAAGATAATTTTGGTGGCCTTATATATTATATATTCTAGAGAATGTTCCATATGCACTTGAGAAAAATACATTCTGTGTTGTTGGATGGAGTGTTCTACACCTGTCTTTTGGGTCCAATTGGGCTACGTGTTTAAGTCCTCTATTACCACTCTTAGGGTTGGTTGTTCAGTTCAATATTGAAAGTGGGATATTGAGATCTCTTGTTACGGTAGAACTGGTTATTTCTCTCTTCAATTCTGTCAGTGTTTGCTTCATGTATTTTGGACCACTGATGTTGGATGTATATGTGTTTATATAATCTTTATGGTAAGTTGACACTTCTATAAATATATAATACCTGTCACGAGCCATCCATGGGCTGCATGTGGGCCACTGTGCATTGAGCCTAGTGGATAGGAACATCTGGTTTCTGGGAATGACGAGTGGACATTTTCTCTGGCTAACTGCCCTGACACATTGTGAATTTCATCCTGCTCTACCATGTGCCACACAGTGCCATGGTCTCGTGTGACCTGCCAAGACACCAATCAACCTGCTGACTGCAAGACATCACGAAGCAAGAGTCTGCCCTAGAACCCTGCCTTTGATGTATCCCCTTAAATAAACCACTGGAGCCATCTTTCCTTTGTCTAGTTCCAGCTCTTGTGTGAAGTGGATCTATCACTATCTTTTTAAATCCTTTCACTTTCAACCTAGGTGTTTCCTCAGACCTAAAGTTAGTTTCTTAACACAAGATAGGGTTGAGTCCTATTATTTTCATCTATTTTCCTGATTTATGCCTTCTGATTGGGGAGTTTAACCCACTTATATTTAATGTGATTACTGACTATGAAGGACTTTGTCATTTTGCTTGATGATTGCACATCTTTTACATTTTTTTCCTTCCTTTTTGTTTAGCTGACTTCTTGTCATGACAAATTTTGACTCCTTTATTTCCTCTTATACATATTTATGGATATTTCCTTTGTGATTACTATGGGAGGTTGCATATAACATGTTAACATTAATTTATTCTAAATTGATACCAACTCAACTTATAAAAAATACCCCATGCTGCCTTATACTGTTCTTCCCCCTGCTTTGCTATTGATGTCCCAGACTACATCTTTTTTAAAAAATATTTTTGTTGTCGATGGACCTTTATTATTTATTTATTAATTTACATGTGGTTCTGAGAATAAAACCCAGTGGCTCACACATTCTAGGTGCTCTACTACTGATACATACATCAGACAATTTTTATAATCAAAATCATAAAAATACTTATTTTTATATGCCCATGTTTTTATCTTTACCAGAGACTTTCATATGTTCATGTAGCTTGGAGTTACCTAATATCCCTCCATTTCAAATTGAAGGTCTCCATCTACCATTTCTTTTAGTCTATTGATTATGAACTCCCTCAGTTTTATGAAGAAATAATATTTCTCCCATATATTTTTTAACTTTATAAAGAAAAGAAGCTTATTTAGCTCATTTTCCCTCAATTTTATAGTAGTCTTGCCACATAATTGAATTTTTTTTCTTTTATCACTTTATATATATTATTCCAGTGTCTCCTGACTTCCAAGGTTTCTCTTTCTTTCCTTCCTCTGTGTGTGTGTGTGTGTGTGTGTGCGCGCACACTGAGCTACACCCCTAGTCCTTTTTATTTTGAGACAGAGTCTCACTAAATTGCTGAGTCCTTGAACTTGGAATCTTTCTGCCTCACCCTGCCAAATCACGGGTGTGTACCAACATGCCCAACTCTGACAGCCAAGGTTTTTGCTGAGGCTCTCTTTTACATAAGTTATTTTTCTTTTGCTATTTTAAACTTTCTCTGTCTTTGGACAGTTTGAATATAATGTGTTTTGGTACTGGTCTCTTTGGGTTGATTCTAATTCAGTATGTTGAGTTTCTTGGATTTGAACATTATCTATTTTAACCAACTTGGTAAATTTCTAGTCATTACTACTTCAAGTAATTTCTCTGCCCTTTTCCCTCCCCTTTCTGATTTCCCATAATGCTTATATTGGTCAGCTGTAGGATATTTCATAAGTCCCTTGAGCTCTATTCCTTTTTAAAACATATATTTTCCCTTTTTGCTCCTCATACTTGACAATGCAAAGTCCTATCTTCAAGTTTAGTTTTTCTCTTGCGATGGCTCAAATGCATTACTGAACCTTTATAGCGTAATTTTCATTTCAGTTGTATATTTTTCAGCTCTAGGACTTATTTGGTTCTTTTTTATAATTTCTATTTCATATTCTTATTTTGTAAAGGTAAAATTTCCAAGCTGATTCTAAGCCGCAGAGCCTGAGTTAAAGTGTAAAAGACCAGGCATCCTAAAGTTTCCAAAGTGCAGGGATTGGGTTAAAAAGTAAAAGACTAGTATTGTTAGAGTCCCTCTGCTACCCCCAAAACCTGTAATCCCTGTAGCTGTTAGGACAATACTGGAACTGCCCAGTAAATATTTCCACTGACTTTCTGGTTGTTTAATAGCTAAGGGTTCCGAGTTGCTTGGCACGTAGGCATTGCAGGACCTAAACCAATCAGTTTGAATGTGTACCCCACCTAGGAGCACCAATCACTCCTGCCCTAATTGTTCCTGCCAATGTATGCACTAATCCTGACTCAGGGTTGTTGTTCAATTTTCCCGCGCCTCATGATGATTTGTTCTGATGTATGCAAAGCCCCCCACCCTCTCCAAAAAGTGTACTTAAGCTCCGCTTGAACTCTGCTCTGGGCTCTGGGCTGCTCTCCCTTCATGAGTGGGCACAGAGTCCCAGCGCGCTGGAATGGATCCCCAATAAATCCCCTTTTGCCAATTGCATGGAGTAAGTCTCTTGTGTGGTCTCTCCTTCCGATGATCCGCTGGACCCCCCCCCTTACAATTTGTATTATTTTTCTGATTTTTTTCAGTTCTTTGTCCATTTTTTTTTAGTTCTTTGAGCAAATTTAAGATAGTTGCTTTTTAATTGTGGTAAAATATACATAGCATAATATTTACATTTTAATCATTTAAAATGTATAGTTTAGTGGCTTGAAGTGCATTCACATTGTTGTGCAACCACCACTACCACCATTTTTAGAACTCTCTTATCTTTCTAAACTACAATTCTGTACCTAACAACCACCAACACCCCTATTCTCAGCCCCTGGCAATCATCATTCTAATTTCTATTTCTATGCATTTGACTAAGTTGGTTACCTTGTATAAATGGAATCATACAGTATTAGTACTTTTGTGTCTGACTTATTTCTCCTCATATAATGTCTTCAAGGTTCATCCATGTTGTAGCATAGGTCAGTATTTCCCTTTTTTTTTGAAGCTGGATAATATTTTATTACATGTATACCACACTTTGTTCATTAACTGTCAACAAACACTAAGGTTGTTTCCACCTATTGTGAACAAGTCTTCTATGAACATTGTGTGTGTGTGTGTGTGTGTTTATGTGTGTGAATTGTTTGGGGTATATGCCAAGAATTTAATCATATGATGATTGATTATATTTTGAAATTTTTTTAGTAATTGACACACTGTTTTCCACAATGACTATACCATTTTACATTCCTACTATCAATGCACAAATGTTCCAGTTTCTCAATATCCTCACCAATATGCTATTTTCTGGTTTTTGGTTTTTTTGGTAATTCACCATGACAATAGGTGTAAAATCACATCTGAGTGTGGTTTTGATTTGTATTTCTCTAAAGACGAATGATTTTGAGCATCTTCTGATGTACTTGTTGGACATATTTGTATATTTTGTTTGGAGAAATATCTATTCCATTCCTCTGCTCATTTTTAATTGGGTTGATTGCTATTTGTTTTGTGGAATAACAGTTATTTTAAATGCTTTGCCTAGTAAATTTTACGCCTGTGCTTTTGCTTTTCTGGTGGTGGGGAGACAGGTAATGTCTGCCACTTTACCTTCTTTGAAATGAACCATGCATGTTTTCTTGTTTATTTGTATGCCTTCTGAATTTCTGTTGAAAATCAGGCATTTGGGTATAATTAGAAGCCACTAAATAAATAAATAAACTTTGAGCAGTTGGGAAACAGCCATTTTTCCTAGTCTTTATAAAATGGCTTTGCTTGGGGGAATTCTTCAATAATTAGCTGAGCATGCTCTAGGCTTTAAAATAAGTCTAAATTGAAAGCTTAAGGTGGTCTTGGGTCATTTCTGAGCACAAGCCTTTTCTGGGCCTGTGTGTGACTCTTTTAACAACCCCTGGAACACTACAAGGCTGTTTTGAATGTTTTACTTCCCCAAAGAATCTCATAACACCTTCTCAGGGCCTTACATGGCCTACTGCCCTTCTCCACCTGTCACCTCTTGTTCCAAACAACTGCTGATCTAGTTAACCTGAAAATTTTCATGAAGAGCAACCACTGTTCTTCCCTGAGCCCACATTGGTTAGATCCTTGCAAATAAATTCTTCTCTGCCCTGTATTTCACAGGAGGGAACTGAAATCTGAAACGTTGCCTTTTCCACATCAAGATTGAGCCTTGCCAGGAGATGGTAGAATGAAGATGTGCTAAAATTTGTTTCTTAAAAGGGGAGGTGGAGTGGGGGACATGGACATCATGACTTTTGTGGTTTAGATATGGTGTTCCCCTAAAGCTCATGGGTGACACAATGCAAGAAGGTTTGGAGGAGAAATGATTGTATTATAGCCTTGACCTAATTAGTGGATCAATCCCTGGTGGGATTAACTGAGTGGTAACTGGAGGCAGGTGGAGTGTGACACTTTGGGGTATATATTTTGTATCTGGAGGTGGAGTCTCTCTCTCTCCATCTCTCTCTCTTCTTTCTGATCATCATGTGAGCTCGTTCACTCTGTCACACTCTTCTGCTGCTGTGTCCTGCTGTTATGTCCTTGAGCTCTGAGGATTGGAGCCACCCACTTATGAACTGAGACCTCTGAAACCATGAGCCCCTAAATAAACTTTTCCTCCCCTACAGTTGTTCTGGACAGATCTTTCAGTCACAGCAGCAAAAACAAAGCTGACTAACAGTGATATTTCCTACCATTTCAAATGTGGATTTTCTTGATTGGGTGCTCTCTTGATTACCTTTAATTATTTTCCTAGAGGTTCTATAAGGTTATTTTAGCTGGTGGGTTTTTTTTCTTCCCTCTTTTAACATTTCCATGGAGAAGTGAGGGCTTCAGCTTTCTAGCCTGCCATTTTGTTGACATCATGCATCAATTACGATTTTGTGACTTTTGGAAGAATAGATTTTGGAGTGTTGATGGAAATTAATGTTTTTGAGTACATGCTTTACTAAAATTTCTCTTAGGTATTCTGGATTTCTCAATTTTGAAACCATAAAAGTAACTAGAAATTCCTACTAGAAAACAAAATAAAGAGGACTTGGAGAGTTATATTTGAAATTGGGGAGGAAAAAAAAATCTTTCTAATGTCTCCTAAGAGGAACTCATTAAAGGAATTACTCAGAAGATCAATATGTGTTATTTATGAGAGTCCTAGGGGAGGTGTTTATCTCTTTTCCTGATAGGGTTTAGTGCTGTGCCCCTCCCCTGACTCAGGCAATGGCAAAGCCCTACTGAGGTGAATGGCGCAAGGCGTCCATCCTCTGGAGGAGCGCAGTATGTTTCTGGGAATGGGCTGGTTTGATTTGTATTCCTTTAATAAGTATAGTTGCGACTTCTCGTATGACCATTAAGTATGAAGGAAAAAACATGACTTTCCCAATTAATGCAACTACTTCTAAAGAATAGATCTGTTTGCTCTGAATGCAATGATTCAGCTGTGGAGCGTAAATTGTTAATGTCTAATGAAAAACTCCCTGTATTCCTGTCAAGGAAGTTTTTGAGAAATTAAATTAAAATCTAGAGAAGAAAAATTAATGTTAAGAAGACAGATTAGTGCTTAGTACTGGGCAACTTGTTCTTGTTCCTGTGCACAATGGTTTGTGCTCTTACTCTTGTTTGATTAAAATTAATAACAAGTTAACCACTTGCCGTAACCATGGCACCGGTTCCAGTCAGTAAGTCAAGAAAGAATAGTCAAGGTATAGGCCAATAGTCTGGGACATTTCTAACTATTATTAAAAGTTAACTAAACAGAAACAGCTCAAAGCAAAACTCTAACTGAAAGGAAAAATGCTTGCTTATGCATAAGCCAAGATACATTCTTCTATTCTAATTGTAGCTACGTAATATTTTGTTTCTTTGAATAATGATTCCTGTTTTGTAACCACAAAGTACTGTGAGCCTGCCAAAATGAAAAGTATATATGATCAACTTCACAAGTAAAGATTGGGATCAACACCTTCACTTTGGTGTCTGTGTTGTTTCTCCACCCCCCTTTCGCCTTCTCCTCACCATCCATTCGTCTCCTGAGACCCCCTGCAGGAGCTGGACTCCGACAGTTTAGAATATATAAATATACTCTGAAAAGTAGGGAGGACGTTTGTCAAGTCCATTTGCCTTGTGAAGAAACCAAAACTTAATAGATAGAAGATTCAGGTGGCATTCTCCCCACTCTACCCTCCCTGAATATGGAAGATTCCTTTGCAGCGGAGAGCAGGATGTCTCCTTTGTTTGCTGGCCAACCCAAGAATGGTGCCTGGCACACAGTAGGTATTTAATAAGTGTTTGAAGTTAGAATAAATGATGAGAGCTTCTTTCATATGATAGGAGAAATGAGGACTTTATAGTTTTTAAAAAACATTCTTTCTTCAATGAAAGTTATAATGAAGGCTAACATATATACAGAACAGTGTAACTATCATAATTACATAGGTCTGTAAGTTTTCATCAAGTCAACACACTGTGTAACCAGCTTCCAGAAACAGAAACAGAATATTACCGGCACTTGCAGAACTCTTCCTATCTCATGCTGTCTATTAATCACTACTGACCACCAAACTGTATCTCCCCGGCTCAAGGGTAACAACTGCCTTGACTTCCTAAATCTATGAATTTCTTTTGCCTCTTATTGAACTTCATAGAGGATAAAAAATACAATTTGAACTCTTTTGTGTTTGCTTTTATGCTTAACATTGTGTGAAACTTTATAAAAACATTTTATTTTTGAAATTAATCAATATCATGTAAAATCCCATATTTCTAGAAAAATAACCTCCAGTAAGTACCATTTTTTTGGCACAACGTGACACTCTTCTGAGAACTCACATACGTGAATGTTGTTACTTGACAGTTTCCTAAGTTGTGGGTATCATTATCCCCAGTTTATTGATAAACTTAAAGAGACGTTAACTAGCTTGCAAGTAAATAACAAACTTGGAATTGATGCCACCCTCATTTGGACCCGTGTCCCTCTGTCAACCATGCCCAAACTTTACTAACCACAACTCTAATTGGTCTTTCCCACATAGGACTCCTTTAACAGTTTTAAATAAAGACACATTTGGACAAACTAGGGAGAAATGTGGGGCTGGTACTAATTTAGAAATGGCTGTCTATGGCCATCTGTACCACATAATACAAGTTTCCCAGGGCCTCTTTGCTGCCTTGAACTCTGCGTATGGTGAGTCCTTTGGGTTCTTTGCCCAAGGCTGACTCAGGGATGTGGAGCCCAAAAGGAGAGGAGTGGACCTAGCCTGGCCTTTGTCTTACAGATGTGGGCCTCAAGATGAATTCAGGGAGGACTGTCTCCCTCCACGTCCTGTTTATCTATGGGTCCCAACAGTCACAGGGCACAGGCCCAGTTAGAGGTCAGGTTCACACCAGCTGTTCTCAATTTCTTTGTAAAAGGTGGTGACCTTGGTTTGAATCGGTCCCAGTTGAGAAGGGTATTCCTTTTTCAGATTGTGATCTGCATCTGTGGAACTTTTCTCCAGAGGCAAAATCTCCCAGCCAGGGATTTAGTATGTTTAGTTCCCAGCTGTTTTTAACACACTATTCCGAAAGATGAGGGTTTTTGTTTTTTTTTCCCCCTCTTATTAGGATTTCCTTGTGCCAACATTATGCCTTTCCTATTTTTGTAGGCCTTTCATGCTTCAGGCTTACACGGGCTCTTGCTTTTGCATCAATTTTTATAAGATGTAAGCAAGCAAGGCTGGAGACATCCATTTGGCACCAGCAAAGGCTGTACTTAACATTGTGTTGTCTCACCAGATGTAGCTTATTTCCTCTGCTGATGTAATTCTCTTTAAAAGTTTCCTTTCCCCTGGCTCTCCTTTTCTGTTGTGCTTCCTGTTGTCTCAGAGAATGACTGTAAGGTGGTTAAGCACAAATTCATTCTCCCTGCAGCCTCCTCATCTATCTCTAAGAGCCCAACTTCTGTTGTTCCTGACATCCTGCTGGGCACAACCCCACGCTTAGTTTAGCTCTTGTGGTCCTCACAGCTACCTCTGGGGGAGACACACTGCTATTTCCATTTGGTACAGATGAGGCAATCCTTTCAAAAAGTTGATGTAACTCACTCCAGGGCAGAACTGGGAATTATTTAAATTATTGAAAGTCAAATGGTCGGTTTTATCCCATTGCCTCTAAGTACTTTGACCATTAATAATTATAAAAGAATACTGTCTAGAGGAAAAGAGGTCCCATCTTTTAAAAAAGATATTTAAAAATATTTTTAGTTGTAGATGGATACAAAACTTTTATTGGTTTATTTAGTTTTATAATGTGCTGGGATGGATCAAACCCAGTGCCTCACACGTGCTAGGCAAGTACTCTACCACTGAGCTACAAACCCAGCCCCAAGAGGTTTCTTTTAGTTTGTTGGGGGAACTTCTAAAATAGAGATCCCCTTGTGTAGTATTTCTCTGTCTGTTGCCCCTATCCAAACACCTCCATCCTGAAAGCCCTCTCTAGGTGCGTCTTCTCAAGCATTCCTTGGGAGTGGTTCCTCCCAATGCCCTCCATGAGTATGTTTGGTCACCTATCTGGCACCTACTTATTGGACACTTTTATTTCATTTTTCAAATAACAGTGAATTCCTACATCCCATCACCAACCTTTTACTGGTGGCAGTTTTCTCATGTGTTTTATTTTCCAAACTGCCCTGAACATAGACTGTACCAGGAAATATATTTTTTTCCTTTTATTTTTATTTTTTGGATACTGGGGATTGAACCCAGTACCAAATGGGTTCAATGCACTTAACCTCTGAGCAATATCCCCAGCCCTTTTATATATTTTATTTAGTATTTTATTTAGAAACAGGGTCTCTTTGAGTTCCTTAAGCCTGCTAAGTTGCTGAGGCTGGCTTTTGAACTTGGGATCCTCCTGCCTCAGCCTCCAGAGCTGCTGGCATGTACCACTGAACCCAGAAGGAAATATATTTTGATGAATGGGGCATATCTCTGGGTTTTGCAGATGTTTTTTCTTTCATTTGGATTCTGTCTCCTCCCACCCAAATCCATGATTTTTCTCTTTAGTTTCTCCCTTAATTACTTCTCACAGAAGCCCTTTCCAGTTTTCTCAAGAGTCACCATCCAGGCTGTGTCAACCCATGCTGTTGTCTTCCTCCTTTGAGCTTGCATTCACATCTCTTCAGTCTTGAGTGAAATTTAAATTGTTAGCAAACTCTAAATTATGGCATTTGCCAGTCAATGGATGAAACTGGAGAATATCATGCTAAGCAAATTAAGCCAATTGCAAAGAACCAAAGGCTGAATGTTTTCTCTGATATGCATGCAGATGCTAATTAACAATAGAGGGTGGGGAGAAGGTACTTTGGACTAGATAAGGGGAGTGAAGGTAGGGGAGGGGACATGGTGGTAGAAATGACAGTAGAATGATTTGGACATTATTAGACTAAGCACACATATGAGTATATGGCCTGTGTAACTCTACATCATGTACAACCAGAAGAATGAGAAGTTATGCTTCACTGTATCCGATGTGTCAAAATGCATTCTACTGTCCTGTATACCAAATTAGAAGAAATAAAAAATATTTTAAAAGATCTAGATAATCTCATTAATAATCTCACAATTCTTTTAGGAAAATACTATTCAATATCATTTAAGATGCTATTATGTACCAGGCACTGATTAAGTGATGGCAGAATGGGCTAAAGTATAAAACCAAGGCCGTAGTGACCTGACTTCAAGGAGCTTGACCTCATAAATGTCATGAGAGGGCTGCAGGGGGCAGAAAAGCTAACCCAGGTTTTTGGAGGAGTTACTGTAGAGGAGGAACTAAAAAAAATCCAGCATGACTAGGGTGGTGTCAAATGGGATTGAGGACAGATTGTCCAAAAGGAGAAAGAGATGTGACCAGAGGCAAAAGTGGGGTCCATCACAAAGGGCCCCACAAACCTTGGTGAGGAAGTGAAACTCAAATCTGAGCACAATGAGAAGCCTCTGAAGTGGACCAGTCAGGAGCAGGAGCCACTCTTTAAGGCCTGTCTCCCTGACGATGTGCTAAGGACTTTGAAGGCAGATGCCAGGTGTCCTCTTTTTGTAATTCTACAGTCCTTACACATAATCACTTTGGTATTAATAGTGACAAGACCTCAGAGGCAGGGAGGTGCATAATTGTGGTTTTCCTTCTACCAGCCTGATTACCTGAAATGGAACTGAAGGAGGAAGGAATTGGGTAGAGTTACTCTTCAGTACTTACTCTGTTCTAGGCTTTGTGATACATATTTTGTTTTGAAAACTTTCTATTAACACATATTGATTGTATACATCAATGGAAATCACTGTGATATTTCCAGACATGAATGTAGCATGCATTGATCAAATCCAACCTTCCGGTTTCTACCCCCACCCCGACACTTCCCAATCTCCAGTGATCCCTACTCTGACTTTCAGGTTGACCTTTTTTTCACTTCTACATATGAAGGAGAAAATTTAATTTTTTAATCCATTCAACTATTGATGGTCCCCTACAGAGATTGGACCCCTATCATAACTATGGTGAACAGTGCCTCAAAAAACACAGGCATGCAGGTGTCTCTTTGATAAGCTGATTTCAATTCCTTTGCATATATAACTAGGAGTGATTATAGCTGGATCACATGGTGGTTCCATTCCTAGTCTTTTGAGAAATCTCCACACTAACTTTCTAACTTTCATAGTGATTTCACTAATTTATACTCTACATTTTCATCAGTTTTTTAAAAAATAATAACCATTCTAACTGGAATGAATGGAATCTCATTGTAGTTTTGATTTGCATTTCCCTAATGGCTAATGATATTGAGCATTTTTTCATATATTTGTTGGACATTTGTATTTTTTTGAGAAGCATCTATTCAGATCATTTTGTCCATTTTTTAATTGGGTTACTTGCTTTTATGTTAAGTTTTTTGAGGTCCTTATATATTCTAGATACTAACTCTATCAGATGAGTAATTGGCAAATATTTTCTTCCATTTTGTAGATTGTCTCTTCACTAGGCTCACTGTACAGAAGGTTTTTTTTTTTTTTTTTGTGTGTGTGTGTGTGTGTGTGTACTTTTGGGGTCCTTCTCAGAAAATCATTGCCTGAACAAAGATCTTTAAGAGTTTCCCCTATGATTTTTTAAAAAGCAATTTCAAAGTTTTTCTTTTTTTTGCCCCCCTTCTTTTTGTACTAGGGATTGAACCCAGGGGCACTTAACAATTGAGCCACATCCCCATCCCTTTTTTGTTTTTTTTAATTTTGAGAGATGATATCACTAAATGTTAATGAGCCTTGCCTATTTGCTGAGACTGGCTTTGAACTTGTGATCCTCCGACCTCAGTCTCCCAAGCCTCTGGGATTACAGTCATGGGCCACTGCACCTTGCCAAAGCTTAAGGTCTTGTATTAAAGTCTTTGAACTATTTTTAGTTGATTTTTGTGCAGGGTGAGAGATGGCTCAAATTTCTTCTTGTACATGTGGATATCCCTTTTCCCTAGCACCATTTGTTGAAGAGGCTGTCCTTTCTCCAATGTACATTTTTGGCACTTTGACTGGTGCTCACTTCAGCAGCACATAGACTAAAATTGGAACGATACAGAGAAGATCAGTATCAGTTTATTTCTGGAATCTCTATTCTGTTGCATTGTTATATGTTTTTGTGGTTGCTCTGGCTCTTTAATATGTCTTAAAACCAGGAATTGTGATACCTCCAATTTTGCCTCTTTTGCTCAAGACTGCTTTGACTTATTTGAGATCTTGTGTGCTTCTACATGAATTTTAGGATTGTTTTTGCTAGTTCTGTGAAGAATGTCATTAGTATTTTGAATGTCATTGGTATTTTACATTGAATCTGTAGCTCACTTTGGGTATTCTGGACATCTCAGCAACATTAATTCTTCTAGTCCATGAACATGGGAGGTCTTTCCATCACTTAGTGTCTTCAGTTTCTCTCATCAGTGTTTTGTAATTTCATTGTAGAGATCTTTTACTTTCTTAGATAATTTATTCTTAAGTATTTTATTTATTTTTTTGTATCCTCTGTGAATGAGTTACTTTTTATGATTTAGTTCTCAGCAAATTCATTAACAGTGTATAGAAAAGCTACTGATTTTTGTGCATTGATTTTTGTATTTTGTCTCTTTAATGAATTCATTCATGAGTTCTGAGTTTGGTCAAGTCTCCAGTTTTTTCTATGTATAGAATCATAGCATATGGCTGGGCACGCTAGCACATGCCTATAATCCCCACTACTTAGGAGGCTGAGGTAGGAGGATTGTGAGTTCAAAGCTGGCCTCAGAAATTTAGTGAGGCCCTAAGCAACTCAGTGAGACCCTGTCTCTAAATAAAATATAAAAAAGGGTTGGGGATGAGTCTTAGTGGTCAAGTGCCCCTGAATTCAATCCCTGGTACCAAAAATAAGTAAAAAATAAATAATTTTATTTACTATTTATGTGATTTTACAGTGAATATGTTAACCCTAATTTCTCATGTGTAAACAAAGCTGAAGAAGGTTTGTGACTTAAAAATACCAGTATTTAATAATTATTATTAGGTAAATCAGGTTACTGCAATTGAAGTTGCCATGAAACAATGTAGCCAACTATGTTGGTTATATTAATTTTATATTCTCCCTCAAATCTCTATTGTATCTTCCTAATATTCACAATGGAGGTGTGTGTGTGTGTGTGTGTGTGTGTGTGTGTGTGTGTGTGTGTAAGAATAAAACTCTGCAAAGTTAACTCTTATACAAGTTCTACAATGATTTGGAGTAGACAGTACTGTGCCCTTGTAAATGTTTTCTAGTTTAAATACCATGTACATAGAGTAAGAGATATGTACCTACTTATAGTTAAAATAAATCTTTTCAGCATTTGGGACATATATTATCATTATACAATTTTTATGACAGTTGTAAGCCTCATTTATGAAAGACCTACTGCATAAGGAAAAAGACCGACTTTAGTTAGAAATGTGATGCACATTTGATTGCAATAAAATGACACTCAGTGAAGAAATGGAATTTATCAAGTCAGTGGGGTTTTACCTACTTCTGTCTTCCCCTTTCTGTTACAAAGCATGCAGCTGTGGAAGAAGTCTTGGAGGAAGTAGAGGAAGGCTGGGGCTCTACCCCTCACTGCTGTGTTTCCTCACCCAAGTTACTTTTCCCCCAGGCCTCAGTTTCCTTATCATTTCTTTCTCTAAGATAGCTCTTGAAGCTGGACATGGTGGTGCACACCTGTAATCCCAGTGGCACCAGAGTCTGAGGCAGGAGGATCATGAGTTCAAAGCCAGCCTCAGCAATGTCAAGGTGATAAGCAACTCAGTGAGACCCTGTCTCTAAATAAAATACAATATAGGGCCAGGATGTGGCTCAGGGGTTGAGTGCCCCTGAATTCAATTCCTCATGCTAAAAAACAAAGCCAAGGATGGCTTTTTTTTTTTAAGAGGCAACTCATTCTTTATTCAGTTGGTGTTCATTGCATACACATATGTACCAACCAGTATTCCAGAAGCTGGGGACAAAATTGATAAAAATTCCTGCCCCCACATAAGTCATGTTCTGTTGAGAGAAAAATACAATTAAAAACATGTGATATTCTAGATGATGGTAAATGTCATAGAGAAAACTGAAAGGAGAAAGAGTACAGAGAGGGTTGTTGGGGAGGGGGTAAAAGAGCAGTGATAGAGTCAAAGACAGCTCTTGGGTCTGGAGACGTAGCTCAGTGATACTTGCTTAGCAAGTTCAAGACCCCAAGTTTGAGCCCCAGCACCAGAAAGTAGAAAGGGAATCTCTTATCCAAGTTCTACAGTGACTTGGAGTACATAGCAGAGTGCCTTTGTATGTGTTTCCTAGTTAAAAAAAAATATTCTGTATGTATTTGGAGTAAGAGATGTGCTACTTACATCTAAAACTAATCTTTTTAGGAAAGAAAGTCTTCTCATGTGTACAATTCCAGAAATTCCTCAACTCTTTCTTCTGTACGATTTTCCATCACAACTGAACCATTCCCGTCTACCTACAGAGAAAATTCTGTATCCTATCCCATCTGCTCTTTCTTTGCTTTCAACTATAATGGAGATAATGTCTGATTTCACTTCTCTCTTTATAAAAAATCTGCTTAAAGAACAATCTTGACACATGGTCTTCAACTCCTTTCCTTCAATTCTCTCTTGAACCCTCTCCAATCAGGCTTTGGCCCTCACAATTCCATCAAAACAACTATAAATATTGTCAACAGGAAGCCAGCGGTTCTTTCTCAGGTCTCCTTATTTCAGCAGCATTTGACATAGTTGGTCAAATATAGAAGAGCTTCAAGCTTTCTTTTCGAAGCCTTTCCTTCAATTGTTTCTAGAAAATCTCCCCATCTCATTCCATTTCTACCAACTGCATCAACTGTCCCTTTCCTATCCTCCTTGTAGGTTTCTTTCCTGCATCTCAACCTCTGACTACTGGTGTAGCCTATGGCTCTATCTTTGGGTGTCTTTTCTTTGTACACGCTTCTTCTCATCATCTTATTTAGTCTACTAGATTTAATATACTGTGTATGCTGATGACCCCCACATCTGTATCTCCGCCACACTTCTTTTTTTGGGGGGAGGGGGTATCGGGAATATTGAACTCAGGGGAATTCAACTACTGAGCTTCAATCTCAGCCCTTTTGTGTATTTTTCTTTTCTTTTTTTTTTTTTTTTTTGAGACAGGGTCTCACTGAGTTACTTAGTGCCTCCCTGTTGCTGAGGCTGTCTTTGAACTCCCTATCCTCCTTCCTCAGTCTCCTGGGCTACTGGAATTACAGGCATGCACCACCACACCCAGTTCTGCCACACTTCGTTTCTGAACTTGAGATTTCTTTTCCAAGTGTCTTTTCAGCACTGCCACTTGGATGTCTAGTATGCTTTCAAACTCAGCTCTTAAAAATAAATTCTGGACTCCTTCCACTCCAGTGCTCAAACATTCTTTCAGTTTCTCATACCAAAAATTTGAACTGACTTCCTTGACTTTCACACCTACATCTTGGGCTTAACCACTTCGTCTGACTTCTACCCTGAGAAGCTTTGTTTATTACAGTGGCCCCCTCGTTAGTCTCTTGTTTTCATCTTTGCCTTTTAATATTTATTTTTCAGGGTTATCTTTTAAAGCCTGAATTAGATTATGCCCTTCCTCTCCTGACAGTTCTCCAATATTATCATCTTACTTAGAGTAAAGGCCAAAGAACTTACTGTGTTCTACCATAAGCCCTGGAATGTTCTGAACTCATTCCCTAGTAGGCTCTCCATCACTCTGCTCCAGCCACTGTCTTCCTGTGCCCACGATGCCACTTCAGGGACTTCCACTTGCTGTTTTCTCTACTTGATTTGCTCTTTTCCCAAATATCCACAAGGCTCGCATATTCACTGACCCCAAATGTTTCTTAATCCGTGAAGACTTTCTTAAGCAATCTATATGTTAAAAAAAAATCCTCCATCCACCCTTCCCAACAGCCAGGATTCTCTATCCATCTTTACCTGCCTTTTTCCTCTCCACAGAACTTAATGCCTTGTGTGTGTTGTCCTAACTCTCCCAACTAGAATAAATATCCCAAGAGAAAGATGCTTAGTGGCTATGTTCACTGTTGGATACCCAACACCTGGAAAGGCACCAGGCACAGAATGAGCTCCTAAAACTACGTGAATGGATGAAGGAAGGAATCCATAAAACCAGTATTAGAAGAGGTGATCCCTAAGATCTCATTCAGATCAGCTTTTTGATGACTTGGTTCAGCTAATAAGTACTTATTATTTCTCATTTATGATTTGAAAATGCATAAAATAAAATCACGATGGTAAGAAATGGCCTGGATTGAGCTGATCAATTATAACAGCTAACATTTTTTAGTTCTTCTGATGTGCTATAAATGAGCTTGCTTATTCCTCACTAAATCCTTGTGAAATAGATATTATGTCTATTGTTCAGATGCAAAAATTTTAAAAAAGGAAAAATTAGCACCTAAGTTATGGTCACAGAGTAACTGGTGAAACTGGGGCTTGACCCCACACACCAGACTCCAGACTTTTAATTCTTTAACATGCCATCTCCCATGTGATACACAAATAATTGTCTCTTAAAGTCAGTGCTTTATTTATTTTTTTAAATTAACTTAAAATTAATTTTCTAATCATACTTAACAGTGGGATATATTGTGACATATTTGTAGGTATACATAACATAATTTGGTCCATTTATTTCCTCAGTGAATCCTTTTTTCCTCTCTTTTCTCTCCCTGGGTCTCCTTTTTCTACTTATACTTAGTCTCCATTCAATGATATGTTTAAAGCATAACTAGTGTCTCTCTTCTTTCTTAACATACTCTGCTTTAAAATATTTTATTCAAGTACATGTTTTAGACATGGATATTGCAAAAATTAATTTTATGATCTATATCCTGTTAGTAGGTGACATTGTGCTGTGCATGGTGGTGCATGCTTGTAATCCTAGTGGCTCAGGAGGCTGAGATAGGAGGATCTCAAGTTCAAAGCCAGTCTCATCAATGGTGAGGTGCTAAACAACTCAGTGAGACTCTGTCTCTAAATAAAACACAAAGTAGGGCTGATGAAGTGGCTTAATGGGCAAGTATCCCTGAGTTCAATCCCTGGTACTTCCCCCCCAAATTTTATTCAAGTGCATGTTTTAGACATGGATATTGCGAACATTAGTTTTATGAAATATAACCTGTTAGTAGGTGACATTGTAAGTAATAGAAATAAAAACAGGTATAAATCCCTGGCATTTTTTTTTCTTTTAGCTCAGAAATGGTTTGCGCTTCTCATTCATCTTTGTTATATATTTGGTTTGTTAGAAATCGTAAAGTCACTACAACTACTGGAGTTTCCATCATCACCAGGGGATTGTAGACCCTTTGACAGTGATGTCAGATTACAGATGGGGAGCTATTCCCTTGTTTTGTGATTGTCTTCTCTCTAGCTTTGATTTTCTAGTGATGGGTCCTGATCTTGTGTTTTCATGTAAACCTGTTTTGTTTGGGAAGGGAGCCAGGGGTTCTGTTCATAGGGAAAGGGGGAGGGGGAGGGGGCCACAGGAACCAGAAGTGGGGCTCTGATATGGGGTCAGGAGAGGAACTTGCTAGCATGAAGCAAAGGGGAAGAAGAGAGCTGAAAAACTCTTCATAAAAATTACCATTTATTCTACTGAAAACCATTTATTCTACTGAAAACCATTTATTCACAACCTTATGATGGGTGCACACTGATTTTTCAGAGGAGACTCAGCAGCACTCAACTATATACACTACTACCTGATCTTCATCATATTCTTTAAAGCCAAATCAAGAAACTACCTGTGAGAAGGGTCAGGATACCCTAGGCAGCATGTTTACGTGGCTA
Source organism: Ictidomys tridecemlineatus (assembly GCF_052094955.1). Lineage (NCBI taxonomy): Eukaryota > Metazoa > Chordata > Mammalia > Rodentia > Sciuridae > Ictidomys > Ictidomys tridecemlineatus. The sequence goes on from NC_135485.1 coordinate 98,143,912, forward strand.
TGCATGGAATTAAAACCACATGGTCAGTGGAACATGCCAATAAATCTTTACTTCTGAGAATTCAGATTATTTGAATTCATTCTTGGGCAGTAGGAGGTTGTAGGGTCTTTATATAACTACCATTTTACCCAATCACTTAGTGGAATTCACATTTCGGTTTGAATTAAGACTGAGAGAGGAAAACATGTCAAGTGCAGTACACTAAAGTCCTTCTAAAACAGCATAAAAAGAAACCCTCAAAGACAGTGTATTGGCCAAAGCAAGAAATAGTGGCTCCTTTGAAGAGTGACTGTTGGACTAGACAACCAAAGAAATGTGTGAGAAATTACCTGGTAAGGGAGAGGGGAATTTAAGCAAGTGATTCCACATGGGAACAAAAATATCTTTGTTCTTTGAAATGGAATTATTCTGGTAAAACTGAAGTAATGTAAATTGCAGTTAATTCTTTTCCAAGCATCAATTTTGTCCATTTTCTCACTTCAACAAATGGAGTGTACTTCTCCAGTGGGGATTGGGGAGGGAGGCCAGCAGTTGGTACCTGAACCCAGACTGATGTGTGGAGTGGCTGAAGTCAATGTTTCATGCACCAAGCACTGTCCTTACCTGAAACATGGAAAGAAAAGAGGCTTCCACCAGACCTCTGTTTTTGTTGGATATTCACTTCAGATGGTCTTTAAAACAAAGTACCAATTTAAAAACTCTCAAGGACTTGAGGACCTGTCGAATACTGACTTTTCTGCAGGAGTCTGGTTCTCTAGACAGCTGAGAAGTGCAGAGAGGTAGAACCAGGCAGGAGTCACAGCTGAGCCTGAATTCTACAAAGCAGGAAGGTTTTCACAGTAAACCAACCAGAGGCCAAAGCAGCAAGTGGCACAGCGTCACAGGGCAGTTGTGTGCACCCCTGCCGGCATAAAAAGGTTTGTTCTTGGCAATTCTTTCTAGGGGAGGCAAAGAGCCAATAAAGCTTTTTGAATACTGCTCATCTGTCATTTCCAGCTGTCTCCTGCTACAGTATTATAAGCAGCAGGCCTGCTTGCAGCCCCATCTGTAGCAGGCCAGCCTCCCCAGCTCCATGGGTCAGTCATATGAGGACTGGCAGGGGCCTTAGCAGGAAGTCTTTGAGCTTGCAGTCTCAAATTCTCCCTGCCCTAGGCAAGTGGAGACCTACGTGCGAATGTGAAGAACAGGTTTCCAAGGTTCAGCCAGATGACAGATGATGAAATGAGGGTTGATGCAGGGCCCAGAGTGTTGAAGTTAAAAGAAAAAAAGTTATTGAGTCACTGCTTTTTAGTGATGTTGCTTTCCCCCCACCCCCCCATAATATCCTGGCTTGGAGCAGAGCCCTGGAGGAATCTCCCAATAAGCTCAAAGGTTAGTAGATGGTAGTCACTTCCAGGGTGGCTCTGTTCAAATCAGATGTGGTCCTGTCTGAATAGAAAGAAGTATTGAAAAGGGAATTCCCTTATTTTTTTGCAGATAGAAATGATTTGTCTGCTATTTTGGGAAGGGTGGAGGGTGGGAAGGTTCTATAACTATTGACAGTTTCACATCTAGTTCTAGGTACTAATTCAGAAGAGTGCACTGGGGTAATGGGTGATGATTCACATGACAGAGAATGGGTGGAAATGAGGATAATTTTGCCTCAAGCTCCCTGAAGCCATGCGTGATGAGATGAAGACACATACTCCTGCCTGATGCCTCTCAGGCTACCTTTCCTCACTTCTGATGCTTAAAACTTAACTGCCTTTGTGATGGACATGGAGAAATTTTCATTAAAAGTGAGCATGAATAGGAAGCTGACAGTCCAGAAACAAAGTTGGCCTTAGATTTGCAAAACAATTTCAATGTTTTGAAATTGTAAGAGCTGATGGGAAGAGCTCTCCTAGACAGCACACAGTCCAGGATCAGACATGTTATTACTTCATTCTTGATTTACACAATCTACACAGGAAAAACATAACTAAAAAGTAAGCTGGGGGGAAAATGAATATTTAGACTCTTTAGCCAGAAATATACATTGGCCTTAATGTTGGTATTAGATATATTTAACACTAGGAATAACTGCAAAGTGATGGGCATGGTGGCTCATGCTTGTAATCCCAGTGATTCAGGAGGCCAAAGCAGAAACTCAAGTTCAAAACCAGCCTTAGCAACTTAGTGAAGCCCTGTCTCAAAATTAAAACAGCTGGGGAGGTAGCTGAGTGTTCAAGTGCCCCTGGGTTAAATCCCCAGTACCTCCCCCACCCCCAAAGAATAAATGAAAAGTATTTTAAAAAAATTCTTCATATTTAGTTTTACCTCAGTGAGGGGCAGTCATTCAGGAAGTAAACTCCAGCAACATGACACTTGGAGTGCATTAAATAAATATAAATTTTATTAAAAACACTCACATAGCGTTATCAGGAATGATATAATAATAAACAGCTTTCAAATAACCTGCATTCATAACATTACAATACTTACAGTATTTATAACCATCCTCAGATTTTATAAACAAACCAAACATCTCATGAAAATGAAATAACTACATTAAAAAAATAAAGCATAGAAAAATGCACACAGAAGTTCATTATCTTAGTGTCGAACTGCAAAAATCTCCTACACAAGTTAACCACTAGCTTTAGAAGTGAACTGTACATCACTGTGCGTCAAATCAAGATGAAAAATTCATTCAAGTAAAGTTGACACCACTCAGAAGCATTTTCAAGTATGGCTATATAGTCAACCTGATATTCCTATAAGCAAATTGTAGATCTGCTTTCCATTCATTCTGAGGCAGGTTTGATATTTACAATGATAGATCTGGTATTTACAATATGCCACTTAATTTTCTCTCTTCCTAACTTCTTTCCAACCTCCCCCAAATATTTTTACTGCTCTTATTGGCCAGCAGTTTGACAAATGACAGTGGATGATATAGAATATTTGTTCATTAGGGATGGCTGACTCAGAATCACCAAATGCACATGCAGTAACCAAATGTTCTGGGTTAAATATTATGGTATATGTAAAACATTAAATATGTGGTGCACAGCAAACATTTTAAAAATGCTTGAGCAATTTATTTTAAAAACAAAAATCAAAAAGGTTTCAAAAAACCCAAAGTCTCCACTGATTAAAACCCAAGTCTCTATTGATTAAGAATTTATTTGAAAAGCTAATAAACAAACGTGTTTAGACTGAAATGCAATTGTACAGTCCTATTGCACATCATACCTCCAGATGTCAGGCATGTATGGGAGTCCTCATGGAGTATGTACCTGTTTGATTACAAAATCATAAAAGCTTTATCGAGAGTTAAAATACTATGGCCAACAGCCACTTGCCAAACTCCTGCCTTACAATTTTCCCTTTATCAGCTCAGTGCATTCTATTTTCATTTTTTTCTCCTCCTCGAACAGTCAAAAGTCCTCCAACTTTTAAAATGCTTTTCTTTACAATTAAAAGCCAACAGATTTACAAAATTAGTTTTACTTACATCAGTACATATACAAGTAAAATAGGAGGGATTCAAAATAAAGGGTTAAATCCCTGAAAAAAGAATATATTTATTAACCTACAACAATTTTACATAAACACAGGTGACACATTGGCATAAGGAGAACATGAGCTGAAATTTCCCTGAATTTTTAGAACAAAAAGGTTGAAGTTCAAGTTACACTTGCTAAGAAATCAAGTATTGAAAAAAAAGGTATGTTTTTTAACAATTAAAAAAAAAAAGACTTGGAAAAAAAATGATGGTACACAATGCTATTAAGCTTTCACTCTCAGTTCAATATCCTATTGCCAAACTAGTGTTGAGGTATATGACAAGTAGGAACATCACTCAAACCTTTAATGAATTCTTTGCTCACATTATGATATATTTGTAGCAGGCTGAATAGCACCATCATGATGTGAATTCTGCTTCAATGCCATATATATAGATATATATGTATATATTTAAATTTTTTACAGTACTAAAATACTAAAGCATTGTTAAAAAAGTTTTGTTTACAATTTAATTTACTATACAACTCTTTCATTTCTTCTTTATACAAATTAATGATTTTAAAACCACCACAGCAAACCAGCTGCCTGTTTATCTTTTTAACCAACAGATTCACATGGAACTAACCCTGCTTATTCATCTTCTACAGGCATCAGTCCACTCAGTCTTCCTTGGAAAGGAGGACACGCTAAGAAATGACAACATCACAAAGTACATAATCATAGACACAAAGGCAGACTGCCATTTAGTTCTCTGAAGAGCATATAGATCCATAAAATAGCATAGGTTGAAGTGTACAAGCTTTGCTGAGTCGGTAGCATGCGGCTAATTGTTACCTGCAGTTAACAGAAAATCATTAAAACTGTACATATTTGAGCAATGACCTTGTCATATAATTCTGTGTAAAACTGTTTTTACAGTATAGCATGTGAGATGAGCACCAGGAAACACATGTTTTGTGGACTAATATATCCCCTTGAATCCAGTAAGCCTCATTTTGGATTTAACTGGCTGTGTTAAAAATGAACACATTGCTCATCAGCAGATGCATGGCTAAAAGCAAAAAATGTTTTAAAAGCTCTCCTTTATTTCCTTTAAAAAAAATCAACTTTTCATACTAAAATGAAAGTAAACTATATTTTTAAAATGTCTCCGTACCTTAGCATTGTTCAAGTTGCCAAAGCTTAGGTAGACAAAGTGCTTCTAAAACACCATTTAAAATATTTATACATATACATGTATGTGCACATATACAAAGGTGTGTGCATATATGTACATATATACGTTTACTGTCCTACAAGGACGTCACTGGATGAGCAAAATCCAGAGGCCGTTAAAATGTCCACATCTTAAAAACTAAGCTTTGTGTAAGAACAAGTAATTATGATAAAAACTTGAATGAAAGGTGCCCCTTCTTTAAGGGCACTGGAGTACACTGATAGCATCTTGATGACATAAAGGCATTAAATTTTTAGCTATTAAAGACACCATTTTCTTAGCACCATTTCGGAGAACATCCAAACAAATTCAGTGTTTTGCTGCTATTCATTTACACTTCCTGTAGCTATTTTGATAAATAAAAGTTAATAAGATTACAGTAAAAACTGCATGTTAAAAAGTCATAATTCCAGTATTTCAGTACATTGTGTATTCAGCACCAGATGGTATGTTAAGATTCCTACAACCGTAATACTACAGTACTTGTGTTCCATGACTATGCAAACTTGGTATTATTAAAAGTGGTCACAGATGTGTAAAATTATAAGAGAGGGGAAAAGAAAAGCACATTTTACATATCATCTCATCCAATAATAGAACCAGTGTTTAAAAATGTAAATTGTGGAACACTTCCTTCCCCACCTTCTTTTTGCATAGAATGCTTTGGTCTTTTTCCTGGATGCCATCTGTGACCACCTGGGAGTCGGCTGAAATTAAGTGCTATGGTAAGATGACCTTTTTTTTTAAATTTTTTGCTGGTGAGTGGAGGTTTTTCCCACCGCATTTGTCATAAATACTGTGACCTTTCCCCACTGCCCACGTCACGAGAGCTACACTACTGACAAATTGGTTGTGGTCTATCCAAACGAGGTTACCAACAAAAAGGACATCATCATATGTATCTGTTGTAAGGCCCTGTGACCCGAGTGAAGGCATATGGAGATGTAGTTATTGTGGAGTCTGTGGTCCCAGATGTGGTCTTTTCAGCAAGGGACTTGATGAAGCGCAGGTAAGTAGGCTCGGAAGGCTCATGCGGCTCAGTGGGCTCCCGTTTCACTTTTTTGCCATGGGTTTTCTGAGGCACGTAGTCCGGGCCATACTTTTCACACTCCTCTTCTTTCTCACGGGCTTTTTCCGCCATTTTGGCCTCCCAGAGAGCCAAGCCATGTTTTGGCTCATTCATGCTCTTGTGCTGGTAAAAGACAAGGGAGATCCTAGTGGGGTGCATCCTATTGGGATTCTTTAAGGGGGTTGTGGCATGCAGCTCGCGCTTTGCACACTCGATGAGAATTGACCCATGAGTTGGAGCCACAGCCACTCCCCCAATGTCAGAATCTAGAAAGCACTGCTCACTGTCTGACCAGACCTCCTCCTCCTCCTCTGCAGTAGGAGCCACTCCCTGGACTGGTGTGGCAGGCTCCTTCTCCTGACTGTTAGCATCACTTAATTTATGTAATATACCTTGGACAGAAGCAGTTCTATCATGGTTAAGCCCTGGAAGCATCTTAGCTAGACCATTAGCTGTGTGGGAAAGCATGTCATTCTCTTTGTTTTGGAGATGCAGGGCGTGAATAGAGCTGTTGATCATGTTTGAAGCTGCGTTGTAGTTATGGATTATGTGAGAAGGTGGATGATGTTCACCGCTTTTACAGTCTATGTTTGGATTGCTCAGATTAGGTGGTAATCTAGAGGCAGCACCCATGAAGTGGCCCTCCATCTCGTGAGTGGAATAAGGAGGAAATGTCCCTACGTGGTGTACATTTGGTCTAATGGTACAACTGCTGAAAGTATCTCCCTGCATATTTTGGTTTCCATAACCCAAGTACTTAGTGGTAAAACTCTGGCTATTTCCAAACCTGTGCTGGTAAAGTGTATGGATAGGTGGCAGATTCAGCTTAGAGAGATGGTCTTGGCTTGGATACCTATACAGATCCATCGGCTGAGACTGGGGAGAATAGGAACCCAGATAAGGGGAGCAGTTGTCCATTGACACATTTCCATTGCACTGATAGGATGGATATTGGTTATTTGGATTTAAAAGTCCAGGGTAGGGGTTCATGGGATTAGAAGAACTCAAATATGAACTTGCAGCTTGGGATGAGGTGGAATAGAGGTTCATAGCGTTGGCGCCTCCATAAATCTCCGAAGTATGTGAAGAGCTTGGATAAGGATTGATGGGATTGGGCCGTCTCATGTATAGATTGGTGGGTCCAGATGACGAGTAAGAGCTGACAGACTCTGACTGAGGGTGATTATTCAAGGTGTGGTGGGGCTGCTGCGGCTGCTGATGAGTGTGCTGGGGCTGCTGGGGTCGCTGCTGCTGTTGTTGGGATTGGGGCTGCTGGGACTGCTGCGTGACTGGTCCTGAAAGTCGCAAAAGTTCTGTGGAGAAGGTAAGAGAGCAGGATCAAATGCTCCATTATTATTTTATGAAGGCTAACAAGGAAACTTAAATGTACAAGAGAAAGCCCACCAGGATTATAAAACCCCTGTTCATCAAGGGCTTAACCCTAAAGCAAAGTCAAGAGTTCTCATCACTGGCATAATCTTTTATGTCTAAAGCATTAGAAATAAAATGCAGAACTTTTAACTTGTACGGTTTTGTAAGTAAAGAGATATATAATAAACATCTAAATGTATTCCACGGAGAGCATCCTATCCTCTGGAGTTTCTAAACAGCTGTATGAAGTACTCTCCTCTCTACCCACTTTAGTCATCCCTACCTCAAGAAAGATCTGAGACCTCACCTTCTAGTGCTTTTGTAAAAACCCACTGCAAATGTGGGTCTGATGAAGCAGGGGTCACAATGCATTATAAACCATCTGTTTTTAGCACTCCCTCACCACCTCTACTATGAGCCAAATTCCTGCAGGGAAGGGAACATGTCTTATCTTACTTATTTCTTCACATTGCCTAGCATGCACTAGAATTTGTTATATTATTAAAATAAAATTTTGGGGGGGAGATTTATCAATGGTAGGAGACAAACAATGACATTCGTTGAAACGTAAAAAGTATCTTATATAATTAGCCAGCTCTACTCCATGAGTAGGTATTCCAGAAAGGAAATTTGTATCATGGTAAATAATACTTTAATGAACTTTCAGCTTTGTAAGTGAAACTTTTAAGTCATACTTCTGTTTTAGGACCTTATTCTACAAAAGTCATCTAAGTTGACAAATAAATGGGACTGCAGTGATACTTTTGAGAGCTGACCTGATTATTATCTGCAAAAAGCAGAAAGAACCAGAGACAAAGTTTTATCTGGTTATATTTTACAATTAACCTAAAGGAGATATCAGGTAGTAAACAAACTTGAGTTTTTCATGTAAATTAACCAATCAAGAAACAGTTATTAAGCATGTTTAGCATAGTGGTCTAAATAGTTTCTCTGGACTTAGAAATGAATCACTAGGGAAATTTGACTTTATGAAGCAAAGATAGTTGGTTCTAAGCAAACTGCTACACTAAATTTAAGACACTTTTGTTGTGGCTGCTATTATTAATGGTCAGACCAATACCATTTCCAAAATTTGGAATTTTTATTGTGTAAACTATAGACATGAAGCAAGGGCCTACGGAAAGAAAGTATCCACTTAGTATTAATAAATAATACTCTATTGCTATTACTATTCATGTAACCTTTTCTGATGGTGAAGTTTTTTTAGAATAGTTACATGTAGGACCCCAACTAAACCAGACTCACCATGGCTAAGGAAAAGTATTAATTTCTCTCTTAATCACATCTTCAAGCCTATTTTAATAAGTAGTTTTAAGTCATCCTTAAATTTTTCTTGTCCTTCATTCCAATGGTTTGTCCCTAATGTATCTAACACCTCTCCCCATTTTAGAAGAATTGCCTTGCATCATTTTTGCTGCTACCACTAAAATTTAAGGTTTTGTTACCTCAGTCTTGGTTTATGATACCTATCTCCAAACATTCTAAGTTGGCTACTGGCTACTGGTCAAGCAACTTGAATTTTACCATATCACTATTGGGGAAACAAAACAAAACAAAACAAAATTTTGCTATTTATCATAGAGTAAAATCTCATCAAGCGGGGGTTGATGGCAACTCTCTGCCATTTCCATGAGTAAAGCCTGCCCCTGAATACTTCAGGAATGATTCTGGTAGGGAAACAGGACCATGAGGGATAACGTTCCCAACTGACAAGGTCCATGTTTAATCCAAGTATCACACAGAACAGATACCCACTAAACTTCTAATTAAGCTTACCTGTCAACTGCTTTGTCTGGTTTGTACTTTCTGTGTGTTTTGTGCGTGATGAGGCCACCTTTTCCTTTTCATTCTTGTTCGAGTTGTTCTCCAGAGAGGAAAGCTTTTCCGCAGCAGCTTTCTTGGCTTCCAGTTTCCTCTGTCGGCAAGTCTTGACGGGCTCTGCTAACATCCTGACCTTCCGCCGAAAAGAACTCAGTACCTGAATGGCACCACTTCGTTTTTTCTCCTCCTGACCTTCTACACTCCCAAACTCATCTATATCAGAGACTTTATATAAAGGCAATACGTGGAGCTGTTCCTCCTCAGGTTGTACTCCAATTTGTCGATTGTCTTCTCTAGTGAGGGTGCAGACCTGGTAGGAGAAAGACATTACAGCCTCAGTTCTAGGTCCCAGAGAACTGTGTGTGTGTGTGTGTGTGTGTGTGTGTGTGTGTGTGCGCGCGCGCGCATCTCTCCTCAATATTTAGATCTGTGCTCATCAGGGACATGCACATTGCCATAAACCCTTGTTTCTGTTATGAAGAAGTGGTGCCATCCCACCAAATACAATGAAGTAATTTGTTTCCCATACTTTAAAAAAGAGGGGATAGAGTTAAAGTTTCTTTCAAAAGTCTAAAAGCTGTTTCTACCTAATGCCCTACTCTGATGTTGGTAGGAATATGGTTGTTTCATCTTATACTTTTGTACCCAAAGAAATTTCATATCTTTTCTCATACCCAATTCCTAACTCTGTTTAAGAAATCCACTGTGTTAAAAAAAAGTCTTCAAAATATCTAGGTGAGATTTAAATAATGAAAAGTTGAAGATTTGGCCAGTAGAGATTACGTGCCACATAACACTTTTCTTTCCTCTGTACTCTGTCAAACCTTATTGTTTCTTTTTCCTCACTGTTTTTCTGAAATATTATCACATAAAAGTGGGTACTCTGAAGAGGAAAAATGAAAGCTGCCTCTTTTGCTTTGATTATTGGGATGGTATTTTTTTTGTTGTTAATCATAGTCATTTGGTTTTGATGAAAGATTATCTGTTCTAAAAATACTATTTTTTAAGGTATTTAGTGTTTTCTATCAATGGAGAAAATAACAATGGAAGGACAAGGTAGTATGAAATCACTGGAAGATACCCCTGAAAGGAATGTGGTCCTAACAGCCTGCTCTTTATAAATACCTGTAACATGAGGTGGTACATTGAGCTTTTCCAAATTCATGTCTAAGCACCTTGTTACTTTTTCGTCACACATACTGAATCCTCACTCAGTTTTTATCTGGTGCTTCTTTCTGTTTTATCTCCTATATCCTGTGATTTATCAGAGGCAAACCCCCTTGGATTCTAAGCATCCTTCTTGACTTCCCGATCCCTTGCCCTGCTGGAATGCAACATGGCTACCTTCAGGACCTACTACAGCAGCACTTCCTAACAAGCAGATTCTCAATGCATGATGAATGATGATTTTAGATGTTAGGCTGGTTAGCAGGCCTTGTATTTATTCTTCTGGGTCAATACTCAGAAAATTAGGGCCTGTGGTTAATCTGCTTTGCAGCAGGTTTTTAGATGACTAGCAAACTAAGAACAGCTTTTACATTTTCAAAGGGTTAAGTAAAAGCATCCTTTGAAATAAAGAGTATAACAGATGTGACCTATAAAGTCTGACCATCTTTGCCCTTATAGACTACTAAACCTATACTTCTCTGCTCAACAAAAACATTGCACCAGCTTCTTCAAATTATTTCAGTTATCATCTACTACTTAGCTATGTGCTTTTTTCCATCCTAAAAAGAACTTCAATGCCTGTCATCTACTTTTCATCTGAAATTTCACTGGCCATCATCCTTAATTATACCCAAAACCATGTAAATGGTACATCAGGTAGATTAATTTATAACTTTGATTTCTTCACCTGAATTCCCTCCTGTCGCCCAGCACCTGTTTACTTGCACCCTGGATTGACCTTTTAGAGGTGAGGCAAAATATGGTACTTTGTCAGTATGGAGCACTGCTGTGCCTAAAGACCTTATCCATACCTTCCCCTCATCACAGTCTCCAGAAACAAGACCTAGTCATCCCACCCACTGGAATATGTAGTAACAATGAGCTCTTCCACACTCTTAAATGTGGGATAGTAGACATTTTGACAATGATGATGTCTTTTTAATCTGTACTTCTCTCTGTGATGTGAACTGGTACCTTGGCCCACCAAGATTTATCTTACATACCAGGTTACTGAAACTGAATTTTGAAAATATTGTCCAGGTGGTTAATTGGAAATGACAGTGTATAGACATGGCTTAAATCAGCATGAAGATTTCTAAAATTCTCACGTGCCTGCCAATGGCGTTCCACTAATGTGCCAACCTGTTCTGAGAGTGCTAATTATACCAAAGGGTACCCTGCAATTGTAGTTCATGAAAACACCTACAGAGAACATACTCTGCTGACCAAGTGCTACCAGCATACTCCACTTTAACAAGAGTTGCCGCTAAGGGGGTCTCAGCAATACTTACCACTGTGCTGCCATTCTGCATGTTGTGCAAATCTCTATGGGCGTGAGCACAGAAATCCAAACATGCGGTGACCCCTGAGAATGGACGGCCTTCCTTCAGACCCAGACGGCACTCTGGAGCTCTGTGTTCATATTCAATCTGAGAGAAATAAAAGTGTGTATTGTGAATGGAGAAATACTTAGTTTTACTCTTAGATGAAAACATTCCTTAGTATTTAGGTTATTTAGATATTTAAAAATGTTTTGTACCTTACATCCAGAAAGAAAATGGAATGACTCAAAACAGAACAAATACCTAGACATAACGTTTTTATTTTATTGTGTTATTAGGGTATGATCAACATACCATTTGTTTTTGGCACACTGGGGATCATGATGGGAACTGAACACAGGGCCTCCTGCATATGAGGCAAGCATTCTACCACTAAGCATATCTTAAGAAGCATATATAAGGTATAATTTGATAATGTTCAATATATGCACACATTCACATAATCATTGCTATATAAAAAAGTACATACGAATTAGTCCCAAATTTCTTCATGCCCCTCTGGAAGTTATGCCTCCTGTTTTGTTTGCAGATAACAATTGATCTGCTTTCTGCCCCTACACAGTAGTGGGCCTACTCATAAACTCTCGCAGTTCTAACCTGCTGGTATATAATGGTGTGTGTGTGTGTGCACACGTGCCAATATCAAACTGTTTCTAATACTACTAAGTACAGATTTTTAATAAATCCTGAAATCAAGCAGGATACATATTAAAATTGTGTTTTGTTTGCTCATACACACATGAATAAACAACAGTCAATTCCTTCAAAAAGCCCTCAAATTTTGATAGGTCATGTATTGAACCCATTAGTTCGGGGAGAACTAAGATCTTGACAATATTTGCTCTTGTTTTCTATGAACATGGTATATCTCTCCAGTTATTTAGGTCTTTTATAAAATTTATCTCTAATTTTTTGTAGTTTCCAGTACACAGATCTTAGAAATTTTTGTCAAATTTATGCCTAAGGATTTAATATTCTTGATACAATTGATTGTTACTGATTATTTTTACATCTATTTTTAATGATTACTAGTAAACAAAAAATTTTTGCATTCTACAACTTGGCTGAATTTCTAAGTTGTAGGAGTATTCTGTAGATTGAGACATTCTCAGTATACAAGATGACCATGTGTAAATAAGTACAGTTTTATTTCTTCATATCTGAATGCTTTTGATTTCTATCTCCTGCTTTATGGTACTGTCTAAAATTTCCAGCTTATATTAAAAAGAAATGATAAATATGTTTTCTTATTCCTAATATTAGAGGAGAGCAATCTTTCATACTTGAAATTTGTAGGATGAAACTATAACACATTTAGAGATATTTGTAGCACTTAGATATTATGACGTATAATATTAGCTGCTGCTACTTTTTAAATCCATGCTCCATTTTAAGGTAGAAAAAGATCCCATCTATGAATGTTTAGTATTGTCAATGCTTCTTCTGCCACCCCTCCCCCCAATAGGAACTGAACTCAACACCTCAGCTGGTCTTGAACTTGCAATCCTCCTGTCTGAGCCTACTGAGTAGCTGGAATTACAGGCATGAGTCACCACATCTGACCTTATTCTCTCTTTTAAATACCATTTGATCCCATTGACTAAAATTCAGGAACTTTTACATTAATATTTGTAGAAGCACTGAACCATAACTTTTTCTTGAATTCCCTTAACTAGTTCTATTCATATTTTTAGCTTCACAGAGTGAGTTGGGAAGTGTTTACATCTTTTCTAGTTTCTGTAGAATTGGCATCGTTTCCTCCTTAAATACCAGGTTAATTTTGCCAAGTAGACTTTGAGGTCTAGTGTTTTCTTTGTGGGAAGGCTTTATTACAATTTAAACCTACTTAATAATCTATGACTATTCACGGTTTCATGGTGCCCCCTTTTTTAATGTTTCAAAATTTGTGTCATTAAAGGACTTTTTCATATAATTTGCTCGACTTATCAGTATGGTTTTGCTAATATTCCTTCTTTTAATGTTTAAGGATCTTTGCTCTCCAACTGTCTTCCTAACTCCCCCACCCAGTGTTGGGGATCAAACCCAGGAACTCATGCATGCTTGGCAAGCTCTTTACCTCTGATCTAAATGTCCATTCTCCAATTATTGATACTGGTAATTTATTCCATCTTTTTTTGGGGGGGGTAAGTCAAATTGTTTCAAAGTATAGTTTTTTGTTTCTCAGACTCAAGGTTTTTATTTATATATTTTGTATTTTCTATTGCGGATTTCTCATCTTTTTTTTTTTTTCCTCCTTCTTTTAGGGCTAAAAAGTTTCCTAGGGTAGATGTGTAGATTGACCTGGTAGTTTACATTTTTTTTCTAGTATGTGTTCAATGGCATAAATATCTAAGTAAGTCTTAATAGTTGTATCCCACAAATTTCAGTATAATTTCTTCATTTTCATTCCATTCAAAACATTTTGTTTTCCAATATCTGTGGATTCTTTGGGCCCATGTTATTTGGAATCATGCTGCTCAGTTTCTAGACATTTAGGCATTTTTGTGGATATCCTTCTGGTACAGATTTTCATTTTACTTCACTGTAGTCAGAGAACATATCTGAGACATAGGCTGGAGTTGTGGCTCAGTGGTAGGCATGTGTGAGGCCCTGGGTTCAATCCTCAGCACTACATATAAATAAACAAAAGATTCATTAAAAAATAAAAAAGGAATATTAGAAAAACCTATTGATAACTGTTTTATAAACCAGAATATGGTCTACCTGGAAAAGCTAATATATAATGCAAATTCTGACTTGAGGCTGGAGCTCTATACATGCATGGTACTGGGTCAAGTTGATAGAGTTTGTCTTCTGTTCCTCTCATGCTTTTCTTTCCACTTTTTTTCTACTAGTTGTTGAGAGAGAGATATATATCCAAATCTATTTGTTTTTTCTATTTCTTTGGTTAGCTCTCTTAATTTTTTAATGTAAATTTTGAAGCTGTTATTAGCATGTAAGTATTTGAAATTATGCTTTTGATGAACTGATCTTTTTATCATTATTAAATAATATTATTTTTCCTTGAATTATTCTTGGCTTTGAAATCCACTTTATCTATTTGTTTTACTCCATCAGTTTTAATTAATGTTAACATGATGTATTTTTATCATCTTTTAAATTTTATATTTAAAGCAGCTTCCTCGACTTTACCTTTTAAATAGGGGTGCTAAAAGCATTTACATTAAGAAAGGTTATTAATATGGTTGGTTTTATATACCATCTTGCTATTTTTTTTTCAATGTCTTCTATTCTCTCTCTCTAAGTTTCAGGATTATTTCTAGTTTTCTCTCTATAATGGCTGACTAGCTGCACCTCTTAGTGGTGCTTAAGGTACACCATACCTTTTTAAATATATATATATATTTAGTTGTAGATGGACACAATATATTAATTAATTAATTAATTAATTAATTAAGTGGTGCTAGGGATTGAACCCAGTGTCTCACACAGGCTAGGCAAATGCTCTACCACTGAACCTGCACCATACTTTTTTCACTTATGACAGTCTATGGTGGAGTAATTTATCAAGCTGCATAATAAATAGTATAATAAACTATCAACTCCAAGATTCTGTGCTACTTCTGTATTTGTGAATTCAGTATAGGTGGTGAATATTTTAATATAGCAAGTTATGAAGATATTTTTAAGTTAAGGAAAAAAGTTACATATGTTTAGTATTTCTAATACCTTTCATTCCTTTTTGGTAGATGTGTATTTCTATTTTGTTTTCTTTCTGTTGAAGGATTTAACGTTTAAATGATAGTTTGCTAGTGCTGAATTTTTTTCAGCTTTTATATGTATGAAAAAAAATGTTTGTCTTTTTTTTTTTTTTTTTACCTCTGAGAGTTGTTTGTGCTGGTTATAGATTTCCAGGTCAGTAGTTTCTTTTCTTTTGTTTTTTTAAGTACTTTAAATATTCATCTATCTTGCATCATTTGGACAAAGTCTCAAGTCTTATCACTTTTTCCATTATATGTAACTTTTAAAAATTTTTTTCAATATCACTAATTAAGCAAATTGATTATATTGTGCTTTTATGTGCTTTTATTTTTCTTTAAGAATTTCTCTTTCCTAGTTTGATGTTAACACTTTTTTTTTTTTTTTTTTTTTTTAGTCAGGCATTGAACCCAGGGGTGCTTGACCCCTGGGTCACATCTCCAGTTTTTTTTTTTTTTTTTAAATCTGAGACTATTTCTATTGGTTAATTACTGCCTCTTTCACTGTTGGTTATGTTTTCTTTTTAATTTTTGAATGGATGCTGGAAATTGTAAATTTTACTGTTGGTTCTTGCATTTTTTTAAAAAAATATTTTTTTCTCCTGAACTGCTATTGATTACTTTGAATCATGACCTTAAACATTTATAGATGGACTCAGAACAGCCAAATCACGTGAATACAATTTGAGTATTCTTTCTGGAAGGTATGAACAAGAACTATTAATGAGATCAAAAGATTATTCTGCCTGCTGTTTTTGAAGGTACTTGTCCCCAACTTTGGTAGTTTCTCGACATAAAATTCTGCTCAGGACTCAAGTGAATACTAGAGCCCCATTCTTTGGAGCTCTTCTCAAGGAAACTTTCTCCTCTGTCATACTAAAAGTCCTGAATAAAAGCCACTTCATCAAGATTCTTCACGACAAGATGATAATAAAGTATTTGATGGATTATTATCTGCCATTGGGTTCATATAGCTTATTTTAATGTGGATTACTAGAAAGTTACCTCCGTTTCTGGAAGAAAGTTCTAAGTGCCTAGCTTTCTGATAGTCTCAGGTTATGCTGTCTAATTGGCAGGTACTAATCATATATAGCTGTTGAGAGCCACAGCCAAAGGGGCCCCAGCAAACTTCCAGCTGCCGGCTGATGATTGGCTCACAGCGGCCCCAGCAACAGCTAGCTGATTGGCTCCTCTGCGGTGATGTTCATTGGGCTGTTTCCCTGCCCTTCAGACTGCCAGCTGATGATTGGCTCACAGCGGCCCCAGCAACAGCTAGCTGATTGGCTCCTCCATGGAGCTGCTCATTGGGCTGTTTCCCTGCCCTTTCAGACCACGGAGCTGCTCATTGGGGGACTTCTTTGGCTCCGCCCACACGACCCAGCCAATCAGCCTCAAGAGCAGGAGGATTGTGGGAGGTGGTGAGGTTTGTGTGGGTGAGAGGCTTGTGGAAGCCAGTGGTGGCAGTTGGGCTCTGAGGGCTTTTTCCTGAGGAGCTGTTTTGCTTGGCGTTTGTAGTTCTAAAAATAAAGTTAGTTTCTTTTGACAAGTGGCTCCTGAATTGTGCCCAGCCAGACTGCGGCATTTGGTGGCTCGTACGGGGAGCAACTGAGGGTAAGTAAACTGCTTGCCCCTGAGGGCAGGGCGAGAGGATGGGTAGCCATTCTAAGTTTCCTCTTTTGTTTTGCTTCATTTTTGTTTTAACTTGCCTGTCCCTGGAGATGAGTGAGATGGAAGAAAAACCACTCACATCTGAGGAAAAACTATTTACTTCTGAGGAACAGATAGGGAGAAAGGACAGATGCACACGTCAGGAGGATAGAAAGGCTATAATGAATTTTTGTTGTTCCATTTTTATTGGATTCTGTCTCGGTGTTGTTTGGTGTTATCTTGTTGGGTTGTATTATAGTAGAAATACGGGATCAGCAATTAGTAAAAAACAAACCGAAAGACTGTTAAGTAAATTGTTAGAGGAAGGAGGCATCTCAGTAAAATCAAGAACAGTCAGGGCATATGTTGATACAATACAAAAATATAGCCCATGGCTTTTTAAGGAGGAGTTGTTAGATATATCACAATGGAACCATCATGGTGAAGGTTTAAAAAGAATAGAAAAGAACAACCCAGGGACTCTGCCAGTTGGCACATTGACATTGTGGGTGTTGGTATCTGGTTTGCTTAGTCAAAGAATTCAGTTCAGACAAAGGTAGAGGAAGGAGAAGACATATTGATTCAAGTAAAAGAGAAGGTCTCTCAAGTTAGTCAGAAAGAGGAAAAGATTCAAGTAAAAGAGAAGGTCTTTCGAGCTAGTGAGACAAAGGAAGGAAGTTTAGAGCAGAAAAAGCCATCAGGGGAAAAGTTACAACAGGAGACTGCTAATAACACCTTTCTATCAGAGAGCGTAAGTGTCCAACCAACAGCACCACCTCTACAGGAGACTGCTACTAACAGCATTCTATCACCAGAGGGCATAAGTGTCCAATCAACAGCACCGCCTCCATATGCTAGGAGACTCCCAACCCCCGCAGTTGATAGTTGGGATCCTGAGACAGGATCTCAAGTATGCCATGTATTTGAGGTAGGAGGGCAGCGAATTTACCAGGGTTTAAATTTCAAATCAGTGAAGGAGCTAAAAGAGGCTGTAACAACCTATGGTCCTCAAGCACCCTTCACTGTAAGCTTGGCTGAATCCATTACCAACTTAAACATGATGCCAGCAGATTGGGCTAATATTTGTAAAGCTGTGCTAAATGGAGGACAATACCTGTTATGGAAGGTTGCCAATGAGGAATTTTGCAAGGAGACGGCTAGGGGAAATGCAGCAGCTGGTTATCCTCAGAGAAATCTAGATATGTTGTTAGGAAAGGGACCTTATGAGGATCGGCAGCAACAAATTGCATATGATCCTGGTGTATATTTACAAATTGCTGTAGATGCAGTTAAGGCATGGAAGACTTTAAAAGGACATGGAGGTTTACAAGGTCAATTATCTAAGATAATACAAGGAGCTAATGAACCTTACGCTAAATTTGTAGATAGGCTTATTCAAACAGCTAACAGAGTTTTGGGGAATACAGAACAAGCAATGCCATTAATAAAACAACTGGCTTATGACCAAGCGAATCATTAGTGCAGAGATATCATTAGACCATGGAAACAGGAAGATTTAAACACATATATTAAATTATGTAGAGACATTAATGAATAAGAGCAAGTCATGGCAGCTGCAGTAAAACAGACTTTAGATGCCAGAGACATTAATGAACAAGGGCAAATTGTGGCAGTGCAGTAAAACAGGCTTTATATGCTAGGCCAAGAACATGCTACAATTGTCAACAAGCAGGACATTTTAAAAGGAATTGCCCCATAGGAGGTGGGTTTAACAAAACTAGGTATCAAAGGAGTAGAATACCGGGTATTTGCCCACGATGCCATAGAGGGAGACATTGGGCTAATGAATGTTGTTCTCAAACCACCATAGAGGGTACTCCATTATCAAAAAATGAACAAGGACAAGGTGTTTATCCACAATATTGTGGACAAAGGCATCGGGCTCTGTTGCCAAAAAATGGACAGGGGGCCCCAATGCTCTGGGGCCCCAAACCACAAATATACGGAGCACTGGAGGAACTCAGCAACCCCATCAACCCCATCAGGGTAGTGCCCAGGACATCAGATCCCTCATCAGACAAACCAGAGGGAGTACAGGGTTGGACATCTGTGCCTCCGCCAGATCAGTACTAATTCCAGAGATGGGAGTTCAAATCATTCCCACAGGGGTGAAAGGACCCCTTCCCAAAGGGACGCAGCTCTTCTACTCTAAAAGGACTTTTGATAAGTTCTGGGGTAATTGATCCCGATTATAAAGGTGAAATAAAAATTATAGCCAGTTCTCCAAAGAGTATATCAGTAATTTCACCAGGAGATAGAATAGCACAGTTACAAATAATACCAAGCCTACATGATAAATTTTCCAGTCAGGCTGTAGAAAGAGGTTCCAAGGGATTAGGCTCCACAGGTGTAGATTGGGCTATGCTTTCTTTAAATTTAGATTCTCATCCCATGCTAAAACTAAATATTCAAGGACATGAATTTAATGGGCTACTGGATACAGGTGCAGACCTTAGCATCATCTCTCATCAAGAATGGCCAAAACATTGGCCATTACAACAAGCCACTCAAACGCTTCGAGGCCTAGGAGTGGCGACTAATCCCAATAGAAGTGCAATGGTATTAGATTGGAAGAATCCTGAAGGATGTGAAGGAACTATACAGCCATATGTATTGGATCATCTTCCTGTAAATTTATGGGGACGAGATGTCTTAGATCAATTAGGTTTGACATTAACAAATAATATCAATCAAAATGCACCCACTATTATGGCTAGACAAGGTTTTAGGAAAGGAAAAAGATTAGAAAAACAAGAACAAGGTATAGCAGCACCAATACAAATAGATCAAGGAACAGGCAGACATGGGTTGGATTTTCACAAAGGGCCACTGAGACAATAAAAATTACATGGAAATCAGAAAGACCAGTATGGGTTCCTCAGTGGCCCTTGACTAAAGAAAAGATACAAGTAGCCCATGATCTGGTCAAACAACAATTAGCGGAAGGACATATACAACCTTCTGTATCTCCCCATAATACTCCCATTTTTGTCATCAAAAAGAAATCTGGTAAATGGAGATCACTGCAAGATTTAAGAGCCATTAATAATGAAATGGTCATTATGGGACCTGCTCAATCGGGGATTCCTCAATTGTCTGCTTTGCCAAAAACTTGGTATGTTTTAGTTATAGATATTAAAGATTGTTTTTTTTCAATTCCAATTCATCCCGAGGATAGTCCACGTTTTGCATTTACTATCCCTGCACTAAATCATGAAGGTCCTGATCAGAGATATGAATGGAAAGTACTCCCTCAAGGGATGGCTAACAGCCCAACTATGTGTCAAATTTATGTTAACAAAGTAATCCAGCCACTTAGAAATCAAAATCCTGAACTACAAATATTTCACTATATGGATGATGTATTATTAGCACACAAAGCTAAAAACACATTGCTAGAATGTTATGCCACACTTACAAACTTATTAAAAAATTATAATCTAGAGATAACAATAGATAAAGTACAATTAAATTTTCCAATTAATTATTTAGGAGTTCTATTATCCTCAACCATGGTCCATCTACCAAAAATTCAAATACGAGTAGATCAACTCAAATCACTTAATGACTTTCAAAAGTTATTAGGAGACATAAATTGGATAAGGCCTTATCTAGTTATTCCAACAGGAGAATTGGGACCTTTATTTGATATCCTAAAAGGTCCATCAAATCCAAATTCACCCCAAATGTTAACGCCTGAAGCAAGAAAGGCATTAAAAATCATTGAAACATGGAAAATATGCATTTGGATAGAATTGATATAAGTTTGCCTTTATTATTTATTGTACTATCAACAAAAAATATTCCTACAGGAGTATTTTGGCAAGAAGGTCCATTATTATGGATACATTTATCTTATTCTCCTAACACTATTCTTACTAGGTATCCTGAGGCTGTAGGACAATTAATACTCAAAGGAATAAAAACAGCAAAGGCAGTGTTTAGAATTTCTCCCAATAAAATTATTACTCCATATACTATGAATCAAATTGATGAATTAGCTAATGAGTTAAATACTTGGGCAATAATCATGTGCAAATCTAATGTTTCATTTGATAACCACTTATCATCCAATCCTTTATTGTCTTTTTGGTCATTGCATCCTGTAATTTTTCCAAAAATGACAAGAAAAACACCTATCATGAATGCTCCAAATATATTCACTGATGGGTCAAATAATGGCACAGCAGCAATAGTTACACCTGATCAAACTTTTACATTTTTAGTACCCAAACAATCAGCTCAAAAGGTAGAGCTTAATGCAGTATTACAAACTTTTGTGATGTTTAAAGATTCTGTATTTAATTTATTTTCTGATAGTCAGTATATAGTTAATGCTATAGTATCCCTTGAAGATGCTGGTAGGATTTCCCCTTCTTCTACTGTTTTCTCTTTGTTTTCCACTATACAAAGTTTAATCTGGGACAGAAAAGATCCATTCTTTATAGGACATATCAGGGCACATACAGGATTGCCTGGAGCCCTTAGTTTGGGCAATGATTTAGCAGATAAAACTACACATGACATACATATTTTCTCTACACTAGAAGAAGCTATAAATTTTCATAAAAGGTTCCATGTCAATGCTAATACTTTACAAAAGAGTTTTAAAATAACTAAGGAACAAGCTAGACAAATAATAAAACAATGTCAAAATTGTGTGACCTTTTTACCACAAGTTAATCTTGGAGTCAATCCTAGAGGATTGATACCTAACCATATTTGGCAGATGGACATCACACACTTGCCAGAGAATTTGGAAAATTAAAATATTTGCATGTTACAGTTGATACCTCTTCTGGATTTTTGATGGGCTCCCTTCATGCCAGAGAAAAAACTAAAGATGTTATAGCTCATTGCTTACAAAATTTTGCCACTGTGGGCATTCCAAAACAGTTAAAAACAGAGAATGCCCCTGGTTATACTTCTACCTCTTTTAAACAATTTTGCTCATCATTTGGCATTACTCATATAACAGGAATCCCATACAATCCACAGGGACAAGGCATAGTTGAAAGAGCTCATCAAACTATTAAAATATACTTATTAAAGCAAAAAGACAGAATTGGGAAGGGGTATATATTCCCCAAAGATAAACTTAAAATAACCCTTTTTACTCTAAACTTTTTAAATTTGGATTCATCAGGACTTAGTGCTGCAGAAAGGCATATGTGTCCAAAAAATGTACATAATCCCAAGGTACTTTGGAAAGATATTCTAACAGGACAATGGAAAGGTCCTGACCCAGTAATTGTCTGGAGTCGGGGGTCTGTTTGTGTGTTTCCACAGGGAGATCAGCAGCCGATTTGGATTCCAGAGAGATTAACCAAGGTCCTGACCCAGTGATTGTCTGGAGTCGGGGGTCTGTTTGTGTGTTTCCACAGGGAGATCAGCAGCCGATTTGGATTCCAGAGAGATTAATTAAAGCGATTTCTACAGACCAAAAAGAAGATGATTTGGCTCAAATCCATAATAGCTGATATCCAAAACTCTAATTTGGCTATCCTTACATCTGCGACAGAACCAGGATGATTTTTTCAATATCTGTTTTATTATTGCCCTTTCCCATATCATGAAGTTCTATTTTGTTTTTTGAGCTCATACAGACCTAGGTTAATGTTTTGCTGATCAGTTCTATTTTATTTTTTTTGACTATAGAGTTTTTAAACATTGCAATGGAGATTTAACCTGTAAAGTTATAAGGCCTTTACTATTATGTGTTATATGTATTATATTTGTGTGCACACTTGTGTTTTGTGTTATATGTTTGAATGTACGTATGTCCATATATCATATATGATGAGCGCTCATGAAAAAATGGATCCAAATATTTTTTTTATTCACGTGATTTAAATAGTTTAATTTAAATTGGGTAAATAACTGTGAAGAATTGTTTTAATATGTAAACAAAAAAGGAGGTTAACAAATCTGTTTGTTTACTTTCACCTTTCCTTTGCATTATATTTAATAATTCTCTTCAAGATAATGTAAATTGTTAAGAAAATTGTTTTCTTTTAGTGCCTTCTGGAATGTTACACAATTTTTTCTTTAGCCATTATTGCCAGAATTCCTATCTTCATCCCAGTGCCAGTGAAGACAATGTAAATTGTTAAGAAAATTGTTTTCTTTTAGTACCTTCTGGAATGTTACATAATTTTTTCTTTAGCCATTATTGCCAGAATTCCTATCTTCATCCCTGTGCCGGTGAAGACAAAGATAAAACTAATCTACAGTTTCTGCAATAGCCATCACTGAACCGCTTACAGAAATTGCCTAAACTATGTGTCATTTGTATGCATTGTGAACTCACTTGTATGCATTGTGAACTATCTGTTGGTGCAGCGACTTGTGGTAGTGTTGGGGTATTTTTGCTGATGATGTCATCAGTGGTACAATTTTCACAAAAGGAGCCGTCAATTGGCTTGGTATATCTTCCTCCCTTCTGCTTGTCATGATCGTTCAGCTAAAATTTGGGGGCCAACAGAGGTGAGGCAAAGAACCTCACCCCCCCCCCCGCCGGTACCTCTCCACAGGTTTGGCTGAATACTGGACCGGTAGTCAATGACGGGTAGGATCCAATTACAATGGTACCAACCTAAGACAGGAGGCTGACGCCCTGAGGTCAGCTCATCCGAAGACGGGTAAGGACCATATGTAGTATTGGACAACCTAAGGCAGGCACAGTCCCTAAGCCACATGCTTGTTGTTTAAACAGAGAGGGGGAGATGTTGAGAGCCACAGCCAAAGGGGCCGCAGCAAACTTCTAGCTGCCGGCTGATGATTGGCTCACAGCGGCCCCAGCAACATCTAGCTGATTGGCTCCTCTGCGGTGATGTTCATTGGGCTGTTTCCCTGCCCTTCAGACTGCCAGCTGATGATTGGCTCCTGAATTGTGCCCAGCCAGACTGATTCCCCTGATGGCTTTTTCTGCTCTAAACTTCCTTCCTCTATCTCACTAGCTCGAAAGACCTTCTCTTTTACTTGAATCTTTTCCTCTTTCTGACTAACTTGAGAGACCTTCTCTTTTTACTTGAATCAATATGTCTTCCCCTTCCTCTACCTTTGTTTGAACTGAATTCTTTGACTAAGCAAACCAGATACCAACGCCCACAATGTCAATGTGCCAACTGGCAGAGTCCCTGGGTTGTTCTTTTCTATTCTTTTTAAACCTTCACCATGATGGTTCCATTGTGATATATCTAACAACTCCTCCTTAAAAAGCCATGGGCTATATTTTTGTATTGTATCAACATATGCCCTGACTGTTCTTGATTTTACTGAGATGCCTCCTTCCTCTAACAATTTACTTAACAGTCTTTCGGTTTGTTTTTTACTAATTGCTGATCCCGTATTTCTACTATAATACAACCCAACAAGATAACACCAAACAACACCGAGACAGAATCCAATAAAAATGGAACAACAAAAATTCATTATAGCCTTTCTATCCTCCTGACGTGTGCATCTGTCCTTTCTCCCTATCTGTTCCTCAGAAGTAAATAGTTTTTCCTCAGATGTGAGTGGTTTTTCTTCCATCTCACTCATCTCCAGGGACAGGCAAGTTAAAACAAAAATGAAGCAAAACAAAAGAGGAAACTTAGAATGGCTACCCATCCTCTCGCCCTGCCCTCAGGGGCAAGCAGTTTACTTACCCTCAGTTGCTCCCCGTACGAGCCACCAAATGCCGCAGTCTGGCTGGGCACAATTCAGGAGCCACTTGTCAAAAGAAACTAACTTTATTTTTAGAACTACAAACGCCAAGCAAAACAGCTCCTCAGGAAAAAGCCCTCAGAGCCCAACTGCCACCACTGGCTTCCACAAGCCTCTCACCCACACAAACCTCACCACCTCCCACAATCCTCCTGCTCTTGAGGCTGATTGGCTGGGTCGCGTGGGCGGAGCCAAAGAAGTCCCCCAATGAGCAGCTCCGTGGTCTGAAAAGGCAGGGAAACAGCCCAATGAGCAGCTCCATGGAGGAACCAATCAGCTAGCTGTTGCTGGGGCCGCTGTGAGCCAATCATCAGCTGGCAGTCTGAAGGGCAGGGAAACAGCCCAATGAACATCACCGCAGAGGAGCCAATCAGCTAGATGCTGCTGTGAGCCAATCATTAGCCAGCAGCTGGAAGTTTGCTGGGTCCCCTTTGGCTGTGGCTCTCAACATATAGCTAAATTATAATAACAAATACTTGCACTTGTCATATAGCAACCCTTTAAAAGACACTAGCCACATAATGAAAGTACCATATGTTATACTGAACAGCATAACCAAGAACATCATATAATATCTATAAATGATGAAAATAGTACAATTTAGAGAGTTGAATCTGTTTCAAGTTTACTTGAAAGACAAAGATAGAACATAGTTATCTATCATAGGTTAAAAAATTAATTTAAATTGATAAAATCCAGGCATTAATTCCATGAACCTGAAAGAATAAATTCTGTGATGAGTCAATAAAGCTTCCCTATACAATAAAACTATGAAATCAAGGAAGAATGTTTAGATGTGAGACATGGAGATAAATCAGCTAGAGAAAAGTGGTAAAGATCAGATGGTAAGTTTTATGAAGCCCATAACATCAAATGATCTTCACACAATACTGTGTGGAAAGATCACATAACTATTGACATTGATGAACATTGCCAACAGTACCTACCATGTGAAATAAAACACCTTATCCATTCACAACCATTAATTGCCTTAATTTAAATATGCATTGCATCTGTACATACACTCCCATATCTTAGGAATTAAGATTTTGTTGTAATGTCAAAAAGATTCTGTACACTCCAGGTTCAGGGAATAAATAAAACAATTTAAAATTCTCCAAAACAAAATGTAATATGGTAGAATATAAATGCTTAAGAAAACCAAGTGGCTATGAGACAGTCTGTAATAAGAATCAAGGTTATAAAAAAGAACAATGCTTTGTTATTCTGTTCCTTTCTCCCAAGAAAAGCCACTTGATTAATAACACCTATAAAAAAATTCATTCACTAGAACATGTCCAAACTTTAAATCTAGCAACAGACTGAATTCATTTTCTTTTTTATAGCTTAATTTATTAGTTATCTCTTACCCAGCATTAAACTTTTACAAAAGTACCAAAGCATTCCTTATGCTTTTCTGTGATACTGATTAAAATAAATAAGGTTGTGAAATAACAGCATTGCCCCCAATATTTTTTAATGGCATTTAAAATAATTTTCAGAATTATTTGCACAATTTATAAAAGCAATGTTGTACATAAAATATCTATTTAGGGTAAGTCTAATGTCTGGTTTTGCTATATAGTCTAAACACGTTAGCATCTTAAAAAGTACCATGCACTTGCAAACATTAGTTATTAGCTACTATATTCTCTGCTGACATCTTCTCACCACCTCCAGCTTTCCTCTATCAGGTTCCCTCTTTCCCTGTAATCTTTAACCATCCTCCACTCCATTTCTCCAACCCTCTCCCAGCTCTTACTTGACTAGCTTCTCTTCCTCCACTTAAAACTAAAATATGGATGGGTGACATCACTAAGTGGCTGCTGCACTTCCCTTCACAACAAAGGTCCAAACCAAGGGGTAAAAACAAAAACAAAAACAACAAAAAAACACCCAGCTATTTTGCTGGTATGTTTGAGGCAAAGTGTCAGAGGACAGTAGGGATGCGTCAGAGATATTGTGCAGCATGAAGATACACACGATGGTCTTAAAAAGAAGGAAACTAAGTGTATAGCACCTGTCACATCTCAGACATCAACACTGAACCAAGAGGGACTTCAGTTGGTTGGGAAAGGCAGAAGATCCCCAGCAATCCCCACTCACATGGATACCTGAAGCATTTGCTGCTGGAGAAGCCAGTGGCTTAGTCTGGGAAGCTGAGTTACCACATGGCTGCATTCACCTGCCTGTAACATGGGAAATGCCTACTGTGTCCATCAGAAACGTTATATGACCCATCCTCCATCTCTGAAAGGAGCTTGGTGGACATCTGAGTAGTCGGTCCCCTGGAGCTCCTCAAAAGACACTGATGCACCCCCCAGAAACCGACAACCAATCACTCTACTATAGACACGCCATCCCCACCTGTGCCCACAGTGATGGCTTTACCCTCACATGACCCATAGGAGCTCCACACTCAGAGCCAGATCCAGTGCCCAGAGCTGTAAACAAACCAGCCTTGCCTAAGAGCTACATCCCAACAAGTAGTTCATACTTTCTGAAGGAATCTAGATTTGATGTAATCCTTATCAATATACCAATTATGCTCTTCAGATAAGCACACACAAAAAAGCATGCCTAATATTTGTAGTCCAAAAGATCCCGAATAGAAAAAACAAATCCAGGGCAAAAATATCAAAGCTAAAGATGTTATATATAGTACCTGACTTGAAAACATAGCACAAAGCTAGAGTAACCAGAGCAGTATGGTTGCTTGCATAAATAGATTGGAAAAATAGCGTCTTTTCAAATAGCATCTTTTCGAACAATAGTGTTGGGAAAACTGGATATCCATATGCAGAAGAACAAAATTCAACCTCTACACCATATATAAAAACCAACTCAAAATGGACCAAAGATTTGAATTTAAGGCCTAAAATTATGAATCTACTAGAGGAAAATATAGGGTTCAAAACGTTTCAGAATTTTGGTCTTGACAAAGATATTATTTTGGTAGGATCCTAATAGCACAAGTAACAAAAGCAAAAATTGACAGGGATTACAACCTAAAAAGTTCTATAGATCAAAGTGAAAGGACACTGTGGAATGGGGGAAAATATTTATAAGCTATTCATGTGATTAATTTCCAAAGGAAATTAAGAAATACAAAAATTTAAAAATTGTAAAATGGACAAATGACCTGAATAGACATTTAACAAGAAAGTTAAACAAATGGCCTATACATGAGAAAATGCTCAACATTGATGATCACCAGGAAAATGCAAAAACAAAGCCACAATGAGATATCTCACACCAGTTATCAAAAACACAAAAATTAATGTGGTGAATATGTGGGAAAAGGAGAACTCCCAAACATTATGGGTGAAAATGGAGATCAGTACAACCATTATAGAAAATACTATGAAGATTCCTTGAAATATCAAAAATAAAACTGCCCTACAATCCAGCAATCCTACTACATGTATACATACACAAAGAAATTAAAATCTGCATCAAAGAGAAATCTGCACTCTCATGTTTGTTTGAACACTATTCATAGTAGCCAAGATATGGAATCAACCTAGGTGACCATTGATGGAGAAACAGATAAATTGTGATATAAATACAGAAAGGAATAGTATTCAGACACAATTAAAAGGATAACTGTGTCATTTGCAACAAAATAGATGGAATGGGAGGGCCATGCTAAATGAAATGTCAGGCACAGAAAGACAAACACCACATGTTTACACATATGTGGAAGATAAAAAAGTTGATCTCAAAGAAGTAGAGAAAAGAAGCATGGTAACCAGGGCCTGGGGAAGGTGTAGGGGAGGAAAGGAGGGAGGGCATGGACAGTGGGCATAGGGGTGCAGTAGCCATACGTTCTTTAACATGATAGGATAACAATGATGACAATAATTAATTAAATATCCCAAAACAGCCAGAACAGAGGATTTTGAATGTTTCCAACAGAAAAATATGAGATAATAGGTCTTTCTTCTATTGTGATCATTACACATTTATATGCATTTTGAAGTGTCCATATACCTCATAAATATGTACAATTACTGTGTCATAAACATATGTTCTAGAATTCCATCAACCCTTTCTCCTCTTGATAATGTCTACTCTGCAAAATTTCTTTAATTCTTACATATTAAAATATTTCATCTCCTTCCTATGTTTTCCTAAAGCCCAAATAACCAATGCTAGCTTACGTTTTTCTTCTGATTCTTTAGTTAACCTAGAATCATGTCAAACCAATCATGTCAAAAGTAAAATTTAATCATCTTCCCTTCTCTTACCAAAACATACTATTCCTCACGAGTTTTTGGTACCGGTTAATAAAACCGTCTCTCCAAATTCTGTTGCTTGTTCTCACAAAGAATGAGAAATTATATTTCTTTGATTTAAGACCTTAAAAATCTCTTGACCAATTATAATAGCTTCTTTTTCTCTTTAAACTTACACCAATCCAAGTTTCCATATCAGAAACATAATTTGTCTTGTTGAATGATCTTTTTAAAATGACAAACTATGGCCTCCTCCCTCATATCCAACACATCCTCGAAACACCTCAATGGTTACTTCTAGAATTGGGTCTAAAGACCTCTGTTTAGATATAATGTCCTTGAAGACCTCTGTTAGGCATTCAAGGACATTATATTTATACTTTTTATTACCTCAGAAATGTTCATAGCCCTATTGTTTCTGTTATTTCATCCTCCAGTTGCTATTTCATATGTCTCCATCTCCCTTAAAAGGCACTGCTTATCTTTATGTCTCCAGTGAATACCCACTGTTTGATTTCTATTGTTGATGTTGTTATTGAAACCATAGAGCCTTAGAGCCTTTTATACCCTTTTGCTTAAGTAATGAAAAATTTTTGAACAAATCACTTAGTTATCTTACTATAGTAGCCTAGCATACAAAATAGGCCACCCCCCACCCCAGCCAACCCATGGTTTATGGAGCCAAGGCCAAACAAAAGAAGAAAATATGGCAAAATCTAACATATCTGGACATATATATGTTAGACATATATGACACTACATCTCTACTTCTGGGAGTAATCTGAAAGTGTACAATACAGTATATTCATAGCTTCCTATTTCAAGAGCTTCTGTGAAAATCATTAATGTATGATTAATTGAGGTCACATAATTTTGATGTAATCACAAAACTCTGCTTAAAGAAGCAAAATTAGTCATGTGAAAACAAGATTAGTAGATAGAACACCTGAGGCTTAAAATTTCATTGTTTTTAAAGTTTAGAAGATCACAACTCTTTTGGATCATATCAGAAACAGAACACTGCAGCACTTCCAAGAAGGAATAAAGAAAAATAAGGGAAAGCTATTTCTTTAAGACTATTTTTTATTTAAATGGATCAATAATAACGAGGCAGTTAAAATCGTTGCCAATAACTGTTTACACTTACCTGATTATTATACGCATCAGGTGCAAGTTGCTTGTATATTGGTGCGATAAGAGTTGACAGGTTTTGAAAATAAGCCTCTAGTTTCTCTTCCTGTATAAAATAAACCATTTGACATTAAATTCTAAATCTATTCTCTACACGTAAGAACACTATTAGTTATATTATTGCCCCAAATATTGGACACAAAACAATGAATGGTGCCTTTCTTATCAAATAACTAAATCATGTTAAAAGTATGGACACATCCAACATCACCTATTTTTGTGCTATGAAATAAGTAGCTATTTGGATTTTTTGTTATATTAACTGAATTTCTACTAGGCATGTAGATAGTTTATGTTTTACATATGCTACGCTTCCCTATGCTGTGTGTGTGGGGGTAGGTTAAGGAAGCTAGATATTATAAAGGGGTCACATTTCCACAGTCATCATCCAATCATTTATTGAAAGGATTTGTTTGGTTTACTTTGTCTATTCTCAACCTCTATTTTATAGTGTTTATAAAGAGCAAGTCAAGCTTTGCTCCAAAGAACTAAAAAGTACTGAAAATTTCAATTGTGGATAAAATTCTCAGAACTAGAATGTGTTTTCTATGAAAAAGTTGATAAAGTTTACTTGACAAAGGAAATGCTAACTTATAATCCTACCATCCAAGTTTTTACAAATAATATGCTTTTAAAAATGGTAGGTGATAATACTTGGCTATTTCATTCGAACACAGAAGTTCTCATTTCAGATTATTGTGAGGGGCGGTGTGGTGGGGAGGGAGAGAAAGAAACAGGGAGCGACTGAGAGATATACACACTTGACAGAGAGGTGAACTTTAGAAGGTGGGCAGTTTCTGTGCAGAACTTGAGAGGAGGGGGTTTCCCAAGCATCTTCTGGATTGGGTTTACGTGCAAATTGCTTAAAGTTATAAACCTGTATGAACTAGCCATGAAAATCTTTCAGAGTGGAAAATTGCTACTTTTTATCAAGTCTACTAAACACTTTCTTCTCTTATCAAACAAAAGAGGATGCCCAGCATGCTTAAACATTATATTATCGAATACATGATTGTTTGAAAAATATACCATGATTGAATTTTATGTTCACTTACTATTTATTCAAATAAAACTTTTAAATTATAAGAACAACCCCCCTGGTGTACAAGTGTGTATTTTAATTGTATTTAAAATCTGAAAGATAAGGTAGAGGAAGTGAAAGGAAAACATTTTTCATATTCAATTGCTAAACATATTGAGGGTTTTCTAATCTTTTAATTAGCATACTGTAGACTGCATGAACCAATGGCTTCAACAAGAAATCAAGGTTCATTTGATTTACCCGAGATGAAATTCCCTCTGCTAATGAGACTGTAACAATATATATCACAATTTACCTTACCCATGCTCATCAGTTTCCTAGAATGAATAGTTTATAATCAGGAAATAAACCAACCTCTTTTGGATCATCCCCAAGTAGCTTAAATTTCCTTGGAATCTTGCTTCTGGCAAACTTGCATCCATTATAATACATACTCCATGAACAACCAAAAGAAAAGGAGGCACCACTGGTCTTTGGATCTAGCCCCTGACAGGCACAGGTTCTCCTAAAAAATTAAAGGATCAAGTTCAAGACTATGAACAGCATTACCTAGGTTGCCAATCTCATAATCTGGGTGTGTATATATAAAATGAATTTGAAAATAAGTCTAATAACTATTAACCTGAGGCATAATCACACCCAGAACAATCGCAATTGACTTTAAAACACAATTTATGGGTGAATTATTCTATCACACTGTTGCTTGTAGTTGTACTTAATTTTCATTGAATACCATATTCCATTTGCCACAAATTAGCTAAATCTACCATTGATGGGAATTTGAGTGCTTTAGAGTGTGTAGCTAAAAGCATACTATTACAATTGTAACAGCCCTGGTCAGATATATTTTAATAACAATAAACAAACAATCCAAAGTACAAACAATAAAACAACCTAGAAAATAGGACTTAAGTAGTCTTATGAGTATTAATGTTATTTTGACATTACTCTGTGTATAGTGATATAAAGAATTGCTTAATGTAAATAATCTTTACTAGAGATAGGAAAAAAACAGCATAAACCCATGATATGAATTAAAAACTTTTATTTCTAAAAAATAATTACTTCATGTGTCTGCCTAGTGAAATGACATCTCAGTAAAAAAGTTCACATGTAGATACATTGTGATTTCCAATAAAATGTATATAGATTATTTTTAAGAATTTGTCATTGATGACCCTAAGCAACCAAACAGCTGGTAAGGAAAAGTTCTTTTAATTTATTAGTATTATTTCTATTAATTTATCAGAATTTCAGCTAATAAATGCAGGAGAAATTACACAAGTAAACAGAAATTCCAATACATGAATGTTCACAAAAATGTCAGAATAAGGATCTTTGAAAATTCCTCCATAAAGGAGATGAGGACTGGAAAAATTTATCATAATCAACTTTTTCAGAAATCTGGAATTAATAAAAATCTTATAGCAATATACAGTGTGTTAATTAAATAATAGGAATTGGGGCTGTAAATCAGTGGTAGAAGGCTTACTTAGCATGCATGAGGCCTTGAGTTTGTTTCCTAGCATCACAAAACCAAACAAAAAGCACCAGAATTTCAGTAAGAGTCATCTTTGTGGTGTTTGAACCCTTCCCTATTTTCATTCTCCCGAGGCAGCCTTAAAAACAGCTCATTTCATTTCATGATGAAAATCAAGCAGGCTGGCACTAGGTCACCAAATGAGTTCTATAACCTCTAAAGATCCATTCCCAAAGTGCTGACATTATTTCACCTATTTAGTAGTTCCCAGGAAAGAACTCACTAATAAGGTTATCTTTATTTAATATGACTTGGAGCTCACTTAATGTGAATAGATTTTTCCCACCTGAAGGCATTTGTTGAAAATAATCAGAGGTAACTGTTGAGTACTGGCATTGCCTGACATGGTAACAGCAAAAAAAATAAATAAATAAATAAATAATAATAATAATAACGATGACCAAAAAAGGTTACAAGTAAAATTGGAGATCCGGGTATAGTTCAGCAGTAGAGTGCATCCTACCTAGCTTGCACAAAGCCCAGGGTTTGATCTCCAACACTTAAAGAAAAAGTAAAGCATGGAAAATTAGGTGTTCATAGCTTTAAAATGTTCCAATATATTCCTGGGAATATGGAAAGCCATATGCACACATGGTAGGGTTCTTTGCATGATCACGAAAGACCTGAGGAAGCCTTCAAACCTCATCACCATCTAATCTTGAGACCCTACACAAGCAGAAAACGAAGGGTAACACAGTGTCGTAAACATCTTGGTTGTGTGTTGAATGCCTGCCCTACCACACATAAAGACTACCACAGCAAACACTGACTTTCTGGATTTTGGCACCTAAGAAACTGTCTAACCATTAACTGGCTACTAAGCTAACCAAACAGAGAGTTACACAAGAAAGAGAATACAAGGTTTACAGAAATAATACAAAACCGTCATAAGGCAAATAAACAGAAATCAGAACTAATTCATGGGATGAAGGGTAGTGATATTTCCAAAGTTACATTATTCTAAAATGTCCAGTTTTAACAAATAAGGTCCGTACAAAGAAACAAAGTATGAGTCATACTGAGGAATAAAAGTTAAAATGTCCTGGGGATGTCCACTAGACCAATACTTTATATCATCTATTTCAACTATGTGCAAAGAACTAAAGAAAACTATGTTCCGGTAACTAAAAGGAAAGTAGAAAAACACTGTTGCCTACCATTTATTGATTCTTGATTTTAATTCTTGCACCAAAGGAGTCTTATTAAGGAAGTTGGGGCCTAATCCCACATGATAAAGATTAGGGCTTACTTTTTCTTCTATTCGACATAGGGTCTCTGGTTTTATTCCTAAGTCCTTGATCCATTTTGAGTTGTGTTTTGTTCATGGTGAGAGATAGGGGTTTAATTTCATTTTGTTCCATATGGATTTCCCAGCACCATTTGTTGAAGAGGCTATCTTTTCTCCAATGCATGTTTTTGGCACCTTTGTGTAATATAATTATAATTTTGCGGGTTAGTCTCTGTGTCCTCTATTCTGTACCAGTGGTCTACCATTCTGTTTTGATGCCAATACCATGTTGTTTTTGATACTATTGTTCTGTAGTTTCTTCTTGGCAAAAGAAACAATCTGTGAGGTGAATAGAGAGTCTACATCTTGGGAGCAAATTTTTACCCCTCACACATTAGATAGAGCACTAATCTCTAGGGTATATAAAGAACTCAAAAAGTTAAACAACAACAACAACAAAAACAAAAACAAATAACCCAATCAATAAATGTGCCAAGGACCTGAACAGGATCATCATCTCTAGCAACTAGAGAAATGCAAATCAAAATTACTTTAAGATTTCCTCTCACTCCAGTCAGAATGGCGCTATTATGAAGACCAAACAACAAGTTGGCGAGGATTGAGGTAAAATGTCATCCACTGCTGGTGGGACTGTAAATTGGTGCAGCCAATATGGAAAGCAGTATGGAGATTCCTTGGTAAATTGGGAATGGAACCACCATTTGACCCAGCTATTCCACTCCTTGGTCTATACCCAAAGGACTTAAGAACAGCATACTACAGGGACACAGCCACATCAATGTTTATAGTAGCTCAATTCGTAGTAGCTAAACTGTGGAACCAACCTAGATGCCCTTCAATAGATGAATGGATTAAAAAAAAAAGGGCATATATACACAATGGAATATCACTCAGCAATAAAATTTAAAAAAAAAGGAAAAACACTGTCTCATAAAAGAGATGGGGAAGAAAATTCCACAGAAGCTGATATAATAATGTGTAATACAAATTGAATTCTGGAGCTAAATAGTATAAATGAAGTGAAAAACTCATTAGAGAATTAGCAGATCTGAACAGGAGGGAAGAGGAAGGAAGGATCTTGAAGCTACATCAAATGGAATCTTTATTTATTTATTTATCATTTTTGCTTTTTAGTTTTTTAGACTGAATAAAAGAATGAAACAGAGCCCTGGAGAGGTGTGGGACACTATAAACTGTAGGGACATATTTATTATGGGAGTCCCAAAAGTGTTGGAGCAAGAGTAAGGAAAAGAGAAATAATGACTGAAAATTTCCAATGTTTGTGAACATTAATCAACATGTTCAACAAGCTTAACTATTTCTATAAAGCATAAACTCAAAGACAATCCTGCAAACAGCATAAACTGCTGGAAGCCAAGACTAAAGAGAAAATCTCAAAAGCTGCAAAAGACTCATGTATTAGGTAGCCACGGTAAGATCAACAGTGGATGACCCACCAGAAACAATAGAGACCAAAAGGCAGGAGATTAAATATTAACATAAGGGAACTTTAGATAGGACTAAGAAGCTCTGGTATGAATAACAACCATACAGTATCTATCTCAAAAGACTAGTAGACAGGATTGTGAATGTTTTCACCATAAAGAAATGCCAAAGGTTTGAGGCTATACATATGCTTAACCTGTTTTAACCATTGCACAATGTATAAATGTATCACACATCAAATTATATCTCATTTAAATATACAAATTTTGTTTTTATGTATCATTTATAAAGTGCTACCATTAAAACACTATAAACAAAGGATTTTATATCTAGAAAAACTACCCTTCAGAAATGGCTAATAAATTAAAACATACTATAATAAACTGACATTTTATTGTTATCAGGTATGCCCTACAAAAAATCCTGTTTCCTTCAGGTTGCAAGGAAATAACACTAGGCAGAAACCTGAATTGTATCCAAGAACTTGAAGAACACTGGTAAAGGTGATTACATAAGGAAACAGAAAAGACAATATGTTTGTGTATGTGTGGCTGCATATTTGAAACTACTTTTTATCCTATTTTATTTTAAACAATTGCCTTAAATAATAATTTAAAAACTATGTTAATGTGTTTATACAATATATAAAAAAGTAACCTGACCAGGCACGCTCATGCATGCCTGTAATCCTAGTTACTCAGGAGGATGAGGTATGAGGTAGGAGAATCAAAAGTTCCAGGCTAGCCTCAAGAGAACTTAGTGAGACCCTGTCTAAAAAAATAAAAAGAACTGGAAATGTAGCCCAGTGGGAAAGTGTCCCTGGGTTCAATTCCAACATGATAAGAAAAATAACTTCTATGATGTAGGAACAAGTTTTCCTTTTATTACTGTAACTAATTGGTATTATTCCAAACTTAGTTGTTATATAGTTAATTCCAGGGCCATAAGAAAATGACTAACAAATATAGAAAAAGAAATAAAAAGGGAGCTAAAATGGTACACTAGAAAATATTTACTGAACACAGAAAAGGCAGTAAGAGAACAATAGAGAAACAAAGACAAAAAGGCAGAAGTAAATTCTACCTTATCTGTATGGATATTAATGCATATAGAATAAATGCAATTAAAAGGCAGACACTGGCAAATAGACCTTTACGTAACCTAATTATATGTTCTTTATAAGAGAAACACCTTAGTTTTGAATACACACATAGCTAAAAGTAAAAGGACACACACACACACACAAGTAAAAGGACTTGTGTGTGTGTGTGTGTGTGTGTGTGTGTATAAAGTAATGCAAATAGTAGCAAAAATTAGAATGCTTGTTTAGCATGTGCAAGACCCTGGGTTAAGTCTCCAGCATTGAAAAAAAGAATGTATTGGAGT
This sequence comes from Ictidomys tridecemlineatus, assembly GCF_052094955.1. Classification (NCBI taxonomy): domain Eukaryota; kingdom Metazoa; phylum Chordata; class Mammalia; order Rodentia; family Sciuridae; genus Ictidomys; species Ictidomys tridecemlineatus. Next base: position 98,180,601 of record NC_135485.1, read on the forward strand.
AACTACACTAATATCAAGTAAAATAAACCTTAAGATAATATTACCAGAGGGAAAATAGGCACATTTTATAAAGGTCAATCCATTAAGATGATATAACTTTTTTTTTCAGGGTGGGGAGGGGGATGGCGGGGATTGAACTCAGGGGCACTCAACCACTGAGCCACATCCCCAGCCCTATTTTGTATTTTATTTAGAGACAGGATCTCACTGAGTTGCTTAGCACTTTGCTTTCGCTGAGGCTGGCTTTGAACTCATGATTCTCCTGCCTCAGCCTCATTACAGGCATGTACCACCATGCCCGATAAGATGATGTAACTCTTACAAATATATGTACCTAACAAAGCACAAAAATAAATGAAGCAAAAAAAAAATGACAGAATTAGAGAAATACACAATTTAAGATTCCATTTACAGCAATGGATAGAACAATTAGTTGAACAAGGAAAAATCAAAATCTGTGAAAGTGCTACACACCAAGCAGACACACAACCATCAATAAAACACTCCACCCAATAACAGAAGAATACACACTTTCTTCAAGTGTACACGGGCCATTCTCCAGGATAGAATATATCATGTTCTCTAATGAAATTAAAATTTAAAAACAGGATACTACAGGGACATAGCCACATCAATGTTTATCGCAGCACAATTCACAATTGCTTAACTGTGGAACTAACCTACATGCCCTTTAGTAAATGAATGGATAAAAAAAAATGTGGCACACATACACAATGGAATATTACTCAGCAACAAAAGAGAATAAAATCATGGCATTTGCAGGTAAATGAATGGAGCTGGAGAAGACAATGCTAAGTGAAGTTAGCCAATCTCCAAAAAACAAATGCCGAATGTTTTCTCTGATATAAGGTGATTGACTCCTAGTGGGGTAGGGAGGGAGAGTATGGGAGCAATAGATGAACTCCAGATAGGAAAGAGGGGTAAGAAGGAAAAGGAGGGGACATGGGGTTACAAATGATAGTGGAATGTGCTGGATATCATTATCCAAAGAAACATGTATCAAGAAACAAATTGGTGTGGATATACTTTGTATACAACCAGAGATATGAAAAATTTGTGCTCTGTATGTATAATATGAATTGTAATGCATTCATCTATCATATATAAATAAAAAAATAAATAAAAATTAAAATAAAATAAAATTGGTTAAAAAATAGTGAGACTGATAAATACAAGATTTAAATAAAATTAGAAATGAAGAAGGAGACACTACTACTAACCTTATATAAATTTTTAAAAAATTAAAGGGAACACTATAAAAACTACATTTCACCAAATGAGATAATGCAGATGAAACAAAAACATCCCTATAAATATAGAGTCACAAACTATATATGATGGAATGAGGTGGATATCATTACCCTAAATACATGTATGAAGACACGAGGAAAAAAAAAACTGACTCCAGAATAGAAAGTCTGAATTGACTTAAAAATAAAAAGATGAAATCCACAATTACATGAACCCCACCGTACTTCCAGTTTCTGATCTGGCATGGAGGAAGTTTAGAAGTTGTCACTTGATCTTAACATGTCAAGAGTTAAAAAAAAAAAATACAAGAAAATAAAAAACAAAATCACTGCTTAGATGCGTCAGAAGTGAGGTCACGGTCCTGCATATTGGAGAGACAGGCAAATAGAAGGAAACCCAAGGCAGAATCCTCTGTGGGATCCCAAGCTGGCACAGGAAAAGCTTAACTGTAATTGATGAATTGCTAGAGGCTCAGGGTGGGCAACTCTGAGAGCTGAAATCTCTACCGCTATCCATTAGTATGTGGACCTAAAACTTTTGTTGAGTTTTTACTCTAGGAAAGGGATCTGATTTTCTCAGTGAATGCTGGAAAAACTCCATCCATGCAGACAGAGAGGGAGAAAGGAACTGTTCTGGAAAATGTCACACCATTTTATTCTTAAGATCTGCCCTAAGGAAAAATGAACTGGAATCTAGACTGCAGGGGTTTTACCTGTGCATTGACCTGGAGGAAGAGGAATACTCAACACCAGCACACACTAGCCTTCCACAGGTAAGAAGGGAAATACCAACTCCACTACAACAATCAGAGATGGAAGAGGGACTATAACTCCAGACTCCATGGATAGTAAAAGAATATTAAGAAATCTATGTCCACAGATTTGATAATCTAGCTGAAATGTACCAATTCCTTATAAGACACAATCTAGCAATATACACAAAAAGAAAGACAATCTGAATAGGCTTCTATATATTAGAGAAATAAAATCAAATTAATAAAATAAATTATTAATAAATAAAATGAAATTAATAAAATTCCAATAAAATTAGTAAAAATTAATAAAATTAATAAAATTCCAATATAAAAAGCACCAGATTCTGATGGGTTCCTAGGTGATATCACACTTATATTTTAGGAAGATGTTGTGCCAAATCTCTACAATCTTTTTTACGAGACATACGTAAAGGAAGAACCTCATAATTTATTTTATGAGTTGTGCATTTCTTTAATGTAAAAACCAGACACAGTAATCACAAGATAATTTTAGATCAATATCTCTCATGAATATGGGTGTAAAAGTCCTCACCAAGTAGCAAATTGTATAAAAAGAGTAATATACTACAACCTAGTGAAATTTGCCCAACATAGAGCAGATTGGTTAAAAAATTGATAATCAACTAATGTAGTTCATTGCATCAACAAGCTAACGAAGAAAAAAACACATGTTCACATCACCAGATGCAGAAAAAGCACTTGACAAAATTCAGCATCATATCTAATCAATAGATCAAAATACAGAGGCCAGAAACAGACCCATGTAAATATAGCTAAGTGCTCTTGGACTAAGGAGCCAAAGCAATACAATAGAGCAAAAATATTTTGCTATTTAACAGATGGCACTTGGACAAATACATATCTCCATTGCAAAAAAATGTGAAATTATTCAGACTTTTCAGTTGTTACAAAAATTAACTCCAAGTAGATCCCAGTCCTAAATGTAAAAAGCAAAACTATATAAAACTCTTAGAAGATAACACAGCAGAAAATCTAGATGGAAAGGATAAAATATTTTCAAAATATTTTCTGATACAAGACTCTTGTCCAAAAGTACACAAATAATACTTGTAAATAATCTGGTTGTAAAATGTGCCAAAGACCTAATAAACACCTAACCAAAGTTGATACACAGATTAGAAATAAATGTATGAAGAAATGTTTCACATCCTATGTCTTTAGGCAAATATAAATTAAAGGAGTATTCTAATGTCATCTATTTGAATGGCTAAAATTCAAAACACTGACAATACCAAATGATAGTGAGGATGTGGAGCAACAGGAACTACTATTTACTGCTACTGACAATGAAAAATGGTTGTTACTGTGGAAGGCAGTTTGGCAGTTTCTTAACACAACTATACTCCTGTCAATACTTAGAAGCAATCCAAATGTCCTTTAGTACGTGACTGGATAAATAAATGGTGGTACAGCAAGACATATTTTTTGGCTCTATAAAGAAATGCATTAGCAAAACATGGAGAGAACCTAAATGCATATTATCAAGTGGAAGAAACCACATTGAATGATTCCAACTACATGACATTATGGAAAAAGCAAAAATATGAAGACAGGTGTTAAAGAGATCAGTGGTTATGATGGCAGGGGGTGAGGGGTGGAGATGAACAGGTTGAGCACAGAGATCTTCAGAACAGTGAAACTACTCTTTATGATACTTAATGGTGGAAACAAATCATTAAATACTTATCAAACCCACAGAATATTGAACACTAAGAATAAACCCTATCATAAAAACTGAACTTTGACATATGTGAAGCACTGAGTTCAAGTCTTAGCATGACATATAAATAAACAAATAAAATAAAGGTCCATTGACAACTAAAATATATACATATAATTTTTTTTAAATTTTACCTTTTTAAAAAAATTTCCCACAAAGAAATGTCCAGGGGTAAATGACTTTGTTGATGAATTCTATCAAATACCTAAAGATGAATGAACATTAGTTCTTTACAAACTCTTCCAAACAACAAAGAAGGGAACATTTCCTAATACATTCTATGAAGCCACCATAATACTGACACTAAAATCAAAGACAGTACATACAACTATAGACCAATGTAACTCATCAATATAAACGTGAAAATCCTCACTAAAATGTTAACAGACTGAATCCAGCAACATATAAAAAGAAGTATACAATATGGCTGAGTGGGTTTTATCTCAGAAATGTAATCAGTCCAATAAACAAAAATTAATTAATACAATATGCCATATTAACAGACTGTAGAAGAATCCCATGATCATTTTATTAGCTGCAGACACACCATGAGAAAAGTCCAAGACCCCCCTTTTTTTTAAATTAGCAAACCAATTATAGAGGGGAACTTCTGAACTTGATATATGGTACTATAGCTAGTACCATATGAAATATTGAAAGTAAGAAAATTGCCCATTGAAATGAGGAGTGGGACAACGATGTTTTCTTTTGTTCACTCTATTAAACATTTTTTGAGGTTCTAACAAAGGTAATTAGGCAAGAAAGAAGAAATAAAAGCATCTGAATTAGGAAGATATAAAACTTTCTATTTCTAGATGACATGATCTTATATGTAGCAAATCCTAAGGAATGCACTAAAAAGACTTAATAAATTTAATAAACTACTATAGCAAATTGGCAGGATATAAAAGATAAACAAAATCAAACACTAAAAGCACAAGTAGCAAATTTAATAAAAGACTGAATTTGAATTAAATTTAAAAATGCTTTGCTTTAAGGCATTATGGATAAACTGAGGACAGGACCTATGGAATAGAAGAAAATACCTGCAAACTATACATTTGAACACACAAAGAACCCTTCAACTCAAAAAGGAACACAAATGTGGGCAATGATTTACGTAGACTTTTCTATAAAGAAGATATGTGAATGAGCAATTCATGTGAAAAATGCCAATGTTACCAGACATTAGGAAAATGGAGATTAAAACCATGTGATACCCTTCATATACACCGGGATGGTTATATTTTTAAAAAGACAATTAATAACTAGTTTTCCTGATGATACATTATTGGGAGGAATATAAAATACTACCGCTGCTTTGGAAAGCAGTCTGGTATTTCTTCAAGAAGTAAAACACAGAATTACAATGAGAAAATGTCATTTATAGGTACATACACAAGAAAACTGAAAACATGTCAATGCAAAAATTTGAACACAGATGTTGACAGAAATATTACTTATAATAGCTAACTGGTGAAAACAATTCAAATTGCAATCAACTATTGCATGGATGAAGAAAATGGGCTTTATACACACAATGAAATATTATTCAGTCATAAAAAGAAAAAAAGCTGCTGACTAATATTACAAAATAATTGAATTTTGAAAACACTAAGGTATATGGAAGATGCCAGATAGGCCAAATGTTATGATTCCACTAATATGTAATTACCTGAATAGACTATTCTGTTCACCATAGAGACCAAAAGTTTATAAGTGGTTGCCTCTTAGGAGGTGAAAATGGGAAAGGACTGCCTAAAAAATATGAGGTTACCCCCAGGGAGTGGTCCAGGTGTTTAGAACCAGGGAGAAGTAATGACCATATAACTACTTTGTATACTATAACAATTGAACAGTATAATTGAAAACGGCGAATTTTATGGGTATATGAATTTCCTCAAATTAAAAAAAAAAAAACTCTCCATAACAAGTTTCAATAGCCTTAAATTGATTTTCCTCATGAAATGGCTACAAAAGGGCATTTTTATGTCAACCAAGGGTCTTTCAAATACTATTAAAAATAGCACCAAGACAGTTTTAATGACTCAGATTTTGGTTCATGATTAAGTGATGATTTAGTAGACTAAATATAATAAAAATATTCATCTATATAATAGATTTTCTAAAAATTATTAACCTTTAATTGTCATCTTATAAATATTTAAAAAAGTGAATATATATCTATATCTAAACTAGCAAAATACATTGATTTGGGGCTGGGGATATAACTCAGTTGGTAGAGTGCTTGCCTCACAGGCACAAGGCCCTGGGTTCAATTCCCAGGACCAAAACCAACCAACCAAACAAAAAAATACCTACATTAATTTAAACTTAGACAACACTAAAAAAGATGAAACTATCCTTTTGCAAACTAATAAAATAACGGAGACAGATAATGTTCACCAGTGAATTTTAAACCATCACATGAGAGTTTGCTGGGTGGTTAGATCAGATTGACAGCTCCTAAACACACTTAACATCACTAAAATTAGAGCCAAGAATATACTGTGTGCTGGTCATGGTGGCAAACATCTGTAATCCCAGCTACTTGGGAGGCTGAAGCAGGAGGATGGAAAGTTTGAGGCCAGCCTGGGCAAATCAATAAGACCTTGTTTCAAAACAAAAAGAGCTGATATGAAACTCAGAGAGAGAGAGAGTGCTTGCCTAAGATGCATGAGGGCCCTGGGTTCATTCTTAGTATGTTCCCACCCCTAAATGATAAATGCCAGTGTAGAGAAGATACGGGGTAAATAAAGGAGAAGAAAATTAAGCCAAAGAATAAGGATGAAATCACCCAAATCTAGAATGTGGGAAATTTCACAGAGAAAACCATCTGGTCATTTAACAAATGAATTCCTGAAAAGAGGGGGAAAATATTACACATAAAAAGAAGCTTGTGAATCATAAAAGTTATTATCCTAACTGGGACACTTTCAAGAGAGAAAGAAGTTCTATTTAATAATTATGCCAGAACAAGCATAATCTGGAACCATTTCATTCAAGAGCTCCATCAGATGTAAACGGTATTTGCTTCCTTTAAGTCATTATCTTTTCCCATGTCTGTGTTTAGATAAGATCTTATCAGGGAATTTCAATAGAGTTTGAATATTAAATGATATGAAAGCATTCTTGCTTTTAGGTGTTTGAACATTTTACAATGAAAAATGTCTTAAAATGCTTCACATCATCCACCATGGCAGAAGGCAATTTTGGCTTTGACTTCCTTATGATGACAGATAACACTCCCACAACTCTTAGTTCCCAAAAAAATATTGGTTAGGCTTAGTCATAAACTAGAAATCTCAAAGGAAAATCTTTAAAAGAAAAACAGCTGGTTTTGGTTCAATAAAAATGTAAAAATCACTTTTTGACTTTCCCACTGCAAAATGTTCTCAGTGTTCTTCCCCGGACTCACAGTGGGTGGTTATGGTGAGTGTGGACAGAAGGATTTGTAAGAACTTGGTGATGAGGGGGTCACAAATCTTTAACCATGCAACTGAATTAGCAATCCCAGAGATTATTCTGTTTTTGGCACAATTTTAACTTCTAACAGCCATAAAATAAAATTTACTTAAGGGATAGACAAAACTTCAAAAGGTTTTTCTTGCTTAAGTCTCCAATGCCAGTGGATAGTGTCTGATTTAATCATGTATTTAATTATTTTGGAAAATTGCTCTAAGTATGCAAAGACTCAAGTTAAAGCATCTCTTGGTAATTACACCTTTACTCAATACAAGAAAAACAAAAGTGTATAACTAGACCTTTAACATGTCTTTATATTGGAAGCATATCTTTTTTGTGTATGTGTGTGGGGTGTTGTGTATCAAACACAGGGCCTTAAGTGTGATAGGCAAATGCCCTATCACTTAGCTATATCCCAGACCTGAAGTGTGTCTCTTAGTAATTTTGTGCTTGCGAAGACATAAAACTATTTAAAGGAGTTAAAAAAAAATGATCCCTTTTTGAAGTCAGGCATGATGGTGCATGATTAATCCCAGTGGCTCAGGAGGTTGAAGCAGAAGGATAGCAAGTTCAAGGCCAGCCTCAGCAACTCAGCAAGGCTCTAAACAACTTATTGAGACCCTGTCTCAAAATTAAAAACAAATAAACAAACAAATAAATAAAAAGGGCTGGAGATATAGGTTAATGGTAAAGCAAGCCTAGGTTTTTTTTTTTTTTTTAAAGATCACTATTTGAAACTCTGGTCCAATCATTATCAATGGTTTCCAAATGCAAATTAACAAAATTTAGGGAAATTCTTAACATGAAAATTTCTCTCTTGGGGCTGGGGTTGTGGATCGGCGCACATGCGAGATCCTGGGTTCGATCCTCCGTATCACATAAAAATAAATAAGTGAAATAAAGGTATTGTGTCCAACTACAACTAAAAAAATAAAATAAAAATAAACATTTAAAAAATTCTCTACATATGTCAGATTTCACTCATAAAAAGGCATTTATAAGAAATTAAAGAAATATCTTCAGGGAAAAATACCAGAAATGGGCTGAGGTTGTGGCTCAGTGGAAGAGCACTCACCTATCATGTATGAGGCCCTGGGTCTGATGCTCAGTACCATGTATAAATAAATAAAATAAAGGTATTGTGTCCACCTACAACTAAAAAATATATATACATATTAAAAAATACCAGAAGTACATGAAATTAATGACAAATGAATATAAAAGTTTGCATCAAACTTTAGTTAATTTAGGGCTGAGGATGTGGCTCAATCCCTGATTCAATCCCTGGTTTAAAAAAAACAAACAAACAAAAAAAAACCAATAAACCAAAAAACAACCACCACCACCACAAAAAAAACTTCAGTTAATTTAAATGTAACCACAACTGTCATTTTCATAAGAAATCCTTTGGTGATTCATATCTTCAAGCCATCAAGTTTAAGAGGAATTCTGCTTTGAAAACAATGTAGTGTTGCTGAATTCCTGAGAACCAAATGCTACTATCAATATCAGCCCAAGATGTCTTAATTTTTATTTTCATTCTGATTAAATGTACCTCCACACACTTTTTTTTCCTACGGGACTAAGAAATCAGTGTAGATTGAAAAGTATTTTATGCCTAAAGTGGTTCATCATTAAGTTACAAGTCATGAGTTAGGAACTGGCAACTTGTGCCTTCCAATTAATGATTTGTAAGAGTGAACTGATGTCAGTTAAGTACACAGTATGAAATTTTGGGATCATAGCCATCATGGAAACCCAAGTCATCCTTTTGGAAGAATAACTTTCTTAAATACATTATTAATTGACGATTTGACCCCTATGACCCAAAGAGTGACCCAAAGAGAGAACCTGTGTTAATAATGTTAGTAAAGCCATAAAAATTAGTTCGGTCAGCAAACACATACATTTGATCAGTAATGGGTGGTTGCAATGAACTGAATGAGTACTTCCATAAGCTCAGCAAACTAATTTGTAGTTTGGTGGTTGCAGAGTTAGACTAAAGAAAGTGAAAAACTGAAATCATTTTTGAACCAACTACTGATTTGAGCATAGTACCAAGAACCTTCCTATATTTTAGTGTTATGCAGGAATAATATATAGCATAGGTATACTAAAACTGAAACTCTTTTAAAGCAACAGATTTGACTTCCTGTCAAGTGGAGAAAGTTAACCAAATATTAACAACTGAACGCACTCAATATATTTAGCCACATACTCTTGCTATCCTATTCCAAATTTCAATGTTCTTGGAAAATAATGTTCAATCTATAGTCTGTAACTTCTCAATTATATAGTAGCAGCAGTAAAAATGGAAGCAATTTTGATTACTATTGCAGAAATAATAAACTAGATTTTATGAAGTAAAACTAAGCTTGCTAATGTGGTAGCCAGGCATAAAAGAGCATTTGGAGCATAAGATGTATACATTTTCAAGTTTATGGTGTATTTGAGGTCATGTGGGTACAGATAATTGGATTTCTAATAAACTGCTCCTAACGAATATATATACTGTCTGAATGTACAAAATGTTAATGAAATAATCTGAAATTATTCATGTTAGCAAATAATAGCTTAATTCCCTGATTACGACATATGCGTTTTAGTCCCCACTTTAAAAAATGCAAGTTCAACTCTCTTCCACTAAGCCCAAAGTTAGGCTTTTCTACCAGTGGCCTCAGAGAGGGGAAGAAGTCTGAAGTTTCACTTACTCCTCATTCAGGGCACAACGACGATTAGTGAACGCGCCATATTTCCTCAGGGTGCTGGTTAGCTCCACGTAGAGTGTGTCAGCCAGAGACAGCGGGATTGCTTCCCACACCAGGATGAGAATCACAATCACTGCAGCCTCACAGGTGTGGCCAGCTCGCTCACGCACCAAACATAGGAGCTTCTCCTCGAGGCAGCTTCTGCGAATCACCTGTGAGGTTCACCATTGCACCACCCCACCACCAAAAAAGAAAAAGCCCAAAACAGTGAGATAAGAGCATTGGTTTATGCATCTTTTTAAATGTCTCAATCAAAATTATGGCAACATGTCTATACAGTGGGGGCTACTGATGTCAGAAAAGGGAGAGAAGCAAAAATAGTCCTTAATGTTTAGCAGACTATTCCCAGTTTGGGACGAGGGAAAGGAGGCAAGAAACTAAATGCCATCTGAGTTAAACTCAGAGCTACAAAAAAGATATGCAGGGTCTTAGTTCAAGGTTTTCATAAATGACACTAGGGTATTTTAAAAACTAAGAACCAGACAGGCACGGTGGTGGCCCATGCTTTTAATCCCAGCAGTTTGGGAGGCTAAGGCCATGTCTGGAAAAAAAAAAAAAAGACTAAGAATAATTTTTCAATTTGTCATTTATTCACATTCCAAGGAGGCAATACTTCTTTATGTAAGCAACAGCAAAGACCTCCACCTCACCACTGAATTCTTCCAATTGATATGGTTTGCTCATGATTTTATAATTAATCTGCCTTCTCCTTAAGTAACGCACTTCATAAAACACAGTCAATATTTAAAAAGGAAAAAAAAAACAGTGATGTTCCTGTCAACTGGCATGACCTTTTTAATCTGTGCACCCCAGTTCTCAGGGTTAGATTAACTAATCCAAATGCCCGAGATTAAAGATCAAAGGCAATGCAAAGTCATACTTACCCATTTGGCAATAGGACATCCCTGAGAACTTTTGCCTTCTTTACCAGTATAGATGACTCTTTCAATCCTAATAGCTCTACCCTTCTGTCCATACCTTAAAGAAACCCACAGAAACACACACACACATAATTAGCAAATGACTTAAGCGGCAACCAAAATATTTGAAACAACTGAGTATGATTTTATTCTATGTCCATATCCTGAGAAATGAATGGTTTGAAATTTAAAAATTTAAAATAGGTCTAAGCCAAGTAAACTAGATATCAGCTTTAAGTCTTGTTTTTCTTCCACATCAAAATATAATATAATAAAACATGTAATGAAGCATTTTGTAATTTACATGTTAGATGAAAATAATGGGAAACTTATTTTTATACATAATTTCACAAAGCACAGAATGTTAGTTGGCTAAATTCAGTCTTCTAAAACATATACTATTTGATTTTGTTCTTTTCCAATTGAGCTATTTTAAAACTTGAGAAAATCATAATAGATTTAACCTGCTCTAACAAACAATCCAGCCATTTATGAAAATACAAGATGGTTCTAGAAACAAGACTATTTCCCTTTATGACCAAAGCATGTATACTGCTTGCAAATTTTTTTTTTAAAACTATGTAGATTAATTCACTATTTCTGCCAGGCCACTGGTGATTATTTGGTGGATTACTACACATTATTTAGAAATATTTGGAAATGTATCAAGAATGATACTGAATTTGTCCTTGTTGCCTAAATGTATCTATATTTTTCTAGATAACACTGTCTACCTCTAATAACAAGACACTTAAGTGGGATAACAGCTCAGAGCTGAAGATACCTATAGGAAATGTCTTACAAGCAGGAGTTAGCTGTAGGTACAGGAAAATACTTGCATACATGTGATTCACAGTAAAAATGAACAACAAAAGAACAAACAAAACAAAGCAGCTACAAATGGAATCGTCTCTCTATTCAACTTGTCATACTGGTTCTCTGTTCATAAGAGAAAACTTCCTTAGAGATAACTATCTGCTTACAACACAAGGTAAATGTATTGCAATGATTCTTTTTTCACTACTTTCCCTCTTTACTCTCTGATGCTTTATCATCAAGTGGGAAAGCTGGAGTGGGGTCCCTCTTTGCAGCCTGTGCCAGTAACCTTGTGCCTGGCAGGCTGGCTGGCTGGTTCTTGTTCCTGCCTGGGTTTTCTGGCATTCATCTCAAAGTGGGCAGCCTGTGCCAGCTAACAGACTATTAGTCCTGTCAAATATTGTGACTCTCTGGTGAATAGCACAGTGTGTAGTATTGGCAACCCTGGAACAGCTAAGCCTACTAATAATTACTCGATTTGCAATTGTTTACTGCTTTGTGTGTGAAAGCTGAAAAAATTCTGACATATACAAAAGGATAAACGTTAATCTGCCCTGTGCCTTTGCGTTAATTACCTTTCTTCCATGATTTCTCTAATAGCTGCCACATTAGGACCTGCTCCTAGATGGGTATAAAAAGGACCTTCATCTTTTTCAATAATTTGCTCTGTTGAGATAATAGAAGATTATTATTTTAGACCTCAATTATACTAAATATAAAGGCTACATCCACAAAGATTATCCCCCAGATGCACAATAAGGGCCCTAAGTGACTTTAAAAATTTTTTTCCTTAAAATTAATCAAATGATGTACTATCTATTAGAAAATGTGCCAAATAATCAAGTATATGTACATGATGGCTAATGGAAAAATTATCAAATTATATTTTAGATATGGTATAAGAAATTATTTTAAACCAAATAAGTGAAACAAAACAATAAAGAAATTAGACTATATTATATGTAATACCAACTACAACTGAAATTTCTTAAACTGAAAAAAATTTTTAAAGCTAAACTAGAAGCTACCTGCCATTTGGATATTAAAAGATTATAAATAAAATTTGCTGCTCTGGCCCACCCCCAGAATATATTCATTTTATTGCCAAGAACCCCCTTTTCTGCTCATTTCCCCCACATTTAATTACTGTTTTGACAATAAGAATGTTCAACCCAACCCATATCTGTGTGTACATTAGAGTCAGGTGGAAGGGGTGGTGGCGAGCCAAAGATGGAAGAGTGAGAAGCCAGGATCATAGTGATAAGGGAGTGAAATGATCATAACTTACCTAGTATTATCTATGACACATGTAGCATTTAGCCCAGTGAGAAAACTTAATAACCACACACAAAGAAGGGCAGGATGGTGCCTTTCTCCATCAACCTACAAAGTATGGGGCAGCTCCCAGTAAGAGTGATAACATGGGTGGGTGGGCCATTAGCCACACTAATTCACATACATTTGCTTTTTCAAATGTCTTCTGCTACTATATGTTTGCTTACTAGCTAATAAGATTTTCTCTGCCCACGTATGATGATGTATCCATCAGTTAAAATGTTTTCTTATTCTCACAGACCTATAAACATTCTGTCTTTTAATAGAAGGTGTCTGTTTAAAAAAATGAAATTACCATTTTAATAAAAAACATGAAAGGTTAGGGCTGGGGATGTAGCTCATTGGTCGAGTACTTGCCCAGCACGTGCAAGGCCCTGGGTTTTTCCAGCATTGGAAAAAGAAAAACAAAAGAAAAAAAGAAAAATAAAGAAATAAAGGTTAAAGAGAAAATGAAATCAAAATCAGTATAAATCACAATGATTCAAGTGTTTTAATGGAAAAGGGGTATTTTCACTAGTGCTCAGAGTTTGGCATTATAAATTCACCGACTCATCAACACTAAAGATAATTGCCTCATTATCCAGATATCCAATCATAATTTTAGAAAAACTATCCAGTAGTACTAGTAGTCTATATACTATATAATCATACTACATAAAACTACTATATACTCAGTCTTGAATTTTCAAAAACAAAAGGTTTCTAAATTCATTTGATTGTGGCAGTTATTTTCTCACATTAATGATTTTAACTAGTCTCCCCAGGAGATAATTATTCATATAGGTGGATCAACCTAAAACAGATACATTTTTATTTTAAAGGGTCTGAATAGAAGGGAAAACAAATGTGCTCATTATTAAAAAAAAAAGAAGTTTTTTTGGGGGGGCGGGAAACAGTGCATGTAAATGAAGTTTTCTCTTGCATAGCAGAAGCATCTGTAATTTAAAGACAAAAAAAATGTAAGCTTCAGATTTTTATGAGCTTTATGAATTGCTCCCAGATTCAAGGACTTAAAAAAAGAAAGAAAATCCCATATCTGAAGATCATTTGCTAATTCTGGATAAACACCATGTGCTTCAGGACATTTCTGGCACTTACCTACACATCTGCATGATGGGAAATCATATTGAGTCTTGACAGGTGTATCCAATAAATTTTTTACAGGAGTATCTAGTAATTTGGAAGGTGACTCTATAAAAGTACCGAGAAGAGAACCACCTGTTCTTTTGGTTGGTGTCTTTTCTGAAGTTGTGGGCTGCTCTAAACCTGGGGTGTGGTTATCAAGATCGGCAGCAGTGGTTTGTCTAGTTAAAACTGTGATGGATCCTGACATTTCAACTTTTACTTGTTTCTGTGATTTGAGACTAAGAGCCTTATGGTCAAATAATGATTTGACATGAAACTGCTTTAGATGCTGCTCCATGGTCTCAATGATGCTCTTCTGCTGCACACTGTCACAGCTTGGAGATGAAATCTCTTGCTTAGTTATTTTTTTCCACGTTTTGTTTTCTTGCTGTGCTGACACGGGACGCATACAGGCATGGGGCTTGGATCCAGGTTCAATCTTAATTGGCCTGTGCACCGGATTATGGCAAGACTCAGGTTGGGTTTGCTGCGCTTGCTGCTGTTCTTGCTTGTGTAAGAGGTGCCACCTTAGTGCAGCGTGCTTTTGAACGTCCTTCTGGGGAGGGGTCTGAATGTGACTTCCTCCCTGGTCAGGCACTGGGAAAGTCTTTGCCTGGTTTTGCATCAAGTACCTTTGCTGAACTCCTTGTACAGCTTGTTGTCCAGATATATCTTGGTTTCTGTTTTTAAATCCCTGTAGAACTGAAGCCTGTTGAGACTTCTGCTCTTGTTCTTGAAAGCACCTGTGAAGAATATTTTGCTTTGGGGTCACATTATTTGGAAAATACTGCAGTTGATGCAAGTTTTGGGTCTTGTTCACTGTAAAGAGTTCAGAACGTATAGTTTGTTCTTTATTCTCTGGAACTGGGTGCGTATTGTTTGAACAGGAAATTTGCACTTTGCTTGCACTTGATTTTAAGATCTGGCCATAAGATGAATTTCTATTACTTGTATTCTGTACTTGCTCCAATCCCATTTGAGCATTCTGCGTTTGGAACTCACTTGATTTTGAATACTGATTTTCACCACTATAGCATTCTTCCATTTTAATCTGGCAAAAAAATGATCCTTCTCTTTGCTGATCACTGTGACCTTGGGGATGAGGCAAAGTCTGAGGCATTTGTTCTTTATTCTTCATTTGTAACTTTTGCTGCTGCTGGTTTCGAGGAAACTGTGAATTCTGGGATGGTTGTGTTTGTGCTGCCTGTTTATGAGGCTTATATTGCAAAAGGTGTGAGTTTGAAAATGGCTCAGTCTCTGAAGCCTGTTGATTCAAGGGCTGTTTTAACAATGGGGACATGAGTTTCTCAGTTTGGGGATCTGTTCTTTGTTGAAAATTATATCTAGGGGCACAAGGTGCCTGCACATGAGCTTCAGTTAAAGGGTCTGTCTTGGAGACATGCACCTGGTGTGAGTTTTTTTGGAACTGGAGATGTTGGTCCACCATACCTTGAGGCTGCCCTTGATTCATCTCAACTTGGTACATTTGTGACTTCTGCTCTGGCCTCATTGTTTTCTGGATGTAAGCTTGCCTCTCGAGCCCTGCAGGTGTGTTGGAATTTCCAGTGTATTGTTTGGAGGTCATTTGATTAGGTTTGGACTGAAACTGAAGAATGGACCGCAGTGATGCCTCATAACATTTTGGATGGGATTCTGCTTGGTGGAAATGAGGGGACTTCAATTCGATCCATCCTGGTTTCAGGTAGTGCTGTGCTGGGAGCGCAAGATCTTGTGTTTGTTTCTTGTCTCGATCCTTCAGCATCTCTTGTTCTTTGTGTCCCATCAACTGCTGGCAGTGATCCTGCAAATCTCCACTGCTATCAAGAACTGGTGGATGATGCTTGAGATGTTCCGATGATGGTCTTCTTTTCTCAGGACACATCGGGGCAGTCATTGTCCCCGGCATCAGTAGGCCATTCTTACTAACACAGTTATTCTGAGGCTCTTCTGGAAGGATTAGGGAGGGGGTGGATACATGTATAGATGGATTAGGATTCTGTGATGTTGGTACCTCAGGTTGACCCTCCACTTTCACTTCCCCCAAAAGAGTTGCGTTACTTTGGTTGGGGTAGTGATGGTGTTCTTCCAAAACTCCATTGTGCAGAGTGCTCTTTCCTTCTGAAGGAAGGTGAGGAAGAGCAGGAGAGAGAGGAGGAAGGGGAGAAAGAAGCAACTGAGATGGTGGTGGTGTGGTAGTGGCAGAAAAGGAATCCTTAGTGAACACTGAGCTTTGCTTGAAGTAAGCACCATTCATTTCATTTTGCTTTAAATACTGTTCAGAGCTGCCACTGGGAGCTTGCATGTTGCTGCTGGGACCTGAACAGAATTCTTCACCAGACACTGGCTTCGTGTTTCCTTGGATGTTACCGTTTTCTGCAGAAGACGGGCATATCTCAAAAGCTGACTTTTGTTGTTGTTGTTGTAGTTGTTCTGGTTTCTGGAAGGGACAGGTACCTAGCACTGCAATCTGTTTACTGGCATTATCAGCATCACAGGCCTCAGTCACCACGGCAGCTGGCTCTGGAGGCAGCTCTGAGCTCGAGGTCTGTGGGGAATTGATCTGCCCTGAGGTATGTGATGGGTGAGTGATTTCACAGGACAACTCATTAGTAGCCTGACTATTAATGGCATTTATGTGAGATGTGGTTTTCTGCACCGCAATGGAAACACAATCTGGATAATATGGAGACAGTGTTTTTTCCAGGAGTTCACCGTGTGTGTTTTCCATGGAAGAGGCAGAAACTGTAGCACCATTAGGCATTAGCACTGCCTTGTTTTTAAGAAGTAACTCAATGTTCTTGTCATGGTAGTTGTTAGCATCTTTTTCCTTCTGCTCATTTAGAATCTGAAGCTCTGGATTTTCAGACCCATTGCAGTTATGAGCGGAAAAACTGGTGAAATCTTGAACTGCATTTTCTTGGGTTGTGGAGCTTTCAGATTCTCTCCTACCACTCGAATCGGAGACGTTTGGTTGACTGCTGCTTTCACCTGGATTTCTTTCTTGGCTTTCCCCGAAGTCATTTTTTTCTCCCTTAGCTTTTTGGTCTGCTTTTAACTTCTTGTTATGATGGAGCCCAGAGAGAGATGGTTCACTAACTGTGCGTTTTATTCCTCCATTTTGCAAGTGATTGGAATACCCTCTGTCTTCCTGCATTAAGTCTGGACTTCGGCAAGTACTCTGGCTACCCTTCATGTGGGGTATTCCATAACTGTTGAAAGACTGCCACTTGGTGTCTCCATTTACCTCTGGAGGAGGTTTCTCAGTTAGTGGGCTTCCATTCTGGAGCTTTATGGCCAGAGGGTCTGTCTGGCAGATGGGAGAAGGTGATGGAATCAGGAATGGACTTAGTCTGTTGCCGTCAGCATGGTTGATTCTATCCTGTTCCATCAGGCTTGCTTCGGGGCCATCCACAAGGCTGCCCTTTGAATGAATTCTAAAGAGCATGAAAACAAAAAATTAAAACACATTAATATGTCTAACTCGTAACACAGCAAATAGAATAATTGTATACATTATATAAGGATCCCTAGATATAGCAACCTGTAATACCGGTACCCATTTCTGGTCTTTTGTAGTGAGAATGAATAGCTACTCAGCAACTCTCAAATATTTACAGTCATGGAGAACAAGGATAAGAAAAGTCATCAGCTAACAGAACTCATATTTTATTAGTTTTTAGTATCACCTTCCTCCCCATTTAATTGTGCCTATCCCCAACCCTGGGACTGGGCCCAGAGGTGCTTTACTATGGAGCTACAATCCCAGCCCTTCTTATCTTTTGAGACAGGGTCTCACAAGTTGCCTGGGCTGGCCTTGAACTTACAATCTTCCTGCCTCAGCCCCCTGTATAGCTGGAGTCACAGGTGTGGGTCATTGTAATCAACGAGGCCCAGGTAATTACTTTTGGTCCAAACTAATAGAGAAAGACAATCTTTCTATTCTCTAGCACTTCACTTATCCAATCACTTGCTAAGTTCTATCGTTTCTAGTTCCTGTATTTTCCTTGCAGCATCTTCACTGCCACTTCATAGCTCCTATCTACATCATCTTGGCTCACGATCATAACAGTAGTTTTTAAAATGGTTTCTCCCTTAGTCCACCCTACTCTTCCCCACAAGCCTGTCAACTGGCTGTCAAAGGGAATGTTCTAAACTACAATTCTGATGTCATGCCCTTCTTCTCATCCTTACTGGCACCTTGTGATTTTCAACTCTTCCACTCAAACACACCGGAGAGGTAAGGCCGACTTCCCCTTCAGCATTAGCAGTACCCTGGGGGGTAGGATGGGCATGAAACCAGTAGTTCATAAAATGCCCTTTCAAGATAGGAATGTAGCTCAGTGGTAGACAATGTTTTTACCATGAAAGAGGACCTGGATACAATCCACAGCACCAAAACAAAAGAAAACATGCCCTTTCTAGATGACTTTGTTGTTTTCTATAAGGACTGGCTGCCCACTTCTATAGAGAATTCATACATAAATAAATAGTTGTTCATGGGCAGGTTTCTGTCTTTACCCCCAATTCCTCTCCCATTTCATACTTCATCAGTAACAGCTTTAAAAAACCCAAACATGGAAAACTTCACCACATCTCTATGCTTTTTTTGTTCTGTCTCTATGCCTTCTTAATCATATCTGCCAATGGCTCACATGATAACTGTCTCATATATCACTTCTGCCTAGGATTCCTTCTTGGACTCTCTGAGAGTCAACCACTCCCAGGTCTATGCTCTTTCTGCATCTTGCAGATGGTTGATTACTAGACACAACACTCAATGGTACTGTGTCTACTCTCACTCAATGGATTCCTGAAGACTTTCCAATTTGTTCATTTTTGTACCCAATGAAGAGTGAGTATACACATTTGAGACTGATGAAAAATTTAAAGTCCAAATAACAGGGCATGCAGAGGGGTAAATGGGTACTCAAAAATTAACCTATGTATAAGGTGAATGTTTCCCCATTTATGATGCAGTCATTATTTTTCCCAGAGTCTTTCTCATTACATTTATTTTAAGAATGTAAATGGGGTGGGAGATTATTTTCCATCTAGGCTAAAAAAAATACCTCCACTAAAATAGTCATTGCTTATCAAATAAGACAAGTGAAGCAAGAAGAAATAAGAAACGTTAGAAAGCAACACTAAGGTCATCATTTTTTTAAGATATTAAGATTATATACTGGTCAGCCAAAATTCACAGGTGATGAGAATTCAGTGAGGTAGCTGAATAAAATATTATAGCCTAGATAAATAAAAGCAGCTACCTTTTGGAAGCTTTATTTGAATAATATTCTGCAGTTATATAATAGAAAAAAAATTCAAAACCCACTAGGAGTAAGAGAAACATGAAAGCTCTATTTGCATAAAAATTTTAATACTGAGGAACATACAAACACAAAAACAAAATAATGGGAAACTATAATATATTATTGGATAGGTGTCAAATAACTCAATATACTCAATAAAAATATTATTACTCTCAAAAATATTACCAGAATATTTTGAGGAATGAAAAAAGCCAATTCTAAACTTTGGGTAGAAAAATAAACTGAATAGATAGAAATATTCTGAAAAAGAACTTTAATGGGGCAACAGTTTTATTCAAACAAGTCTTCCAAATTTCTTTTCAAGCTTATTCCTATTATTTTAATGTACTTTATTCCTAGTGTTCTACAGATACCTCAGTTTCCTTAGATGATTTGAGATACTTCCATTTGAAAATACAGGTAACAGCTCATTCATTTAACATCTACATGACATTATATATATATATATATTTTTTGCTGTCCCATAACTTAACATATTACTTATTTAAATAACTGTTTTGATTACCTGGGATTGAACTCAGGGGCACTGAGCCCCAGCCCAAGCCCTATTTTCTATTTTTTATGAAGAGACAGGGTCTTACTGTGTTGATTAGTGCCTCACTTCTGCTGAGGCTGGCTTTGAACTCAAGATTCTACTGCCTCAACCTCCTGAGCTGCTGGAATTGCAGGCATGCACTACCGTGCCCAGAAACATATTCTTTATTGACGGACACTTTGGTTGTTCTTAAACTTTTGCTATTGCTAATAAATATGTAACAAAAATGGTCATACTATCTACAAGAAAAAGAATGAACAGCTGAAGAATTACACCGAAAGGAAGACTGCTCTTGATTCTTTGTAAAATAAATTTTAAGCATGTGTATTTCTAAATAGATAAAATTGAAACTGAAATTTTTGCTTGGTCTATTTCTTCCCAAATGTTGAGAGGGGCTAGTATTCATCATCCAATACAGTCACCAAGTCACATGTAGCTTTTGAGCCCTTGCAATGTTGCTAATACAAGTGAAAAATTACTTTAAGTGTAAAAAATGGATTTCAAAGATTTAGTATGAAAAATAATTTAAAAATCTCAATTTAAAAAATATGCATTACATATTAAAATACTACTACTTTTGATATATTGGGCTAAATAAAATATATCATTAAATTAATTCCATTTCTTTTTACTTGCGAATATTGGAAAGTTTTCAATTCCATACATGGCTTGCACAAGAATTCCGTTCAATACATTTGGGCTAGAATAATACTCTTAATCATCAACAGCCCCTAATAAAGAGTAGGTTTTAGAAGCATGGAAATTTGTACTCTTTTGACATAATAGACTTTGTGGCCACTACTTCCTTCCCCAAATTGAGAAGAACAAAAGCAAGCTTAGATAAATTCTATAAACACTAGGTTGATTAGCTCTCCAAATATTTTTTAAAAAGTTCTTTTGACAACTATAAAACCAGTTTGTATACAGACCAATGAAAAGATATTTACATCTACATTCATGTGTAAATTTATGACAAGTTACACAAATAAAACTTAGAGACTCTATACAATGCAAGTTGTCCTGTATGATTTTCTAGGGATAAAAATATTTTAAGCACTCAATGTTATTCTCCATTATTTTGGATATCTTTAAAGTATCAAGAGCAAAATTATAATAGATGGGACTTGCAAATTTTTATGAATATAATAATTCCTATGAAGAAATGAAGGTGACTTATGATAAAATTTTATTTCAATGCAGAATTTTAAACATAATAGTCATTTTCAAACACTAATTTAAACTTATTGACAGAATGCTGTCTTTGGCAGTAATTTTTTTTCTAAGTAAGACTACTGGATTTGAAAGGGTTAATGGTGGTTAACTCTCTAGGAAAGGCAGGAAAATTATACACTTTCCCATTTTAGGATGAAAGATAATCTGTCATTGAGTTCCATTTGTCTATGAATCTCATTCAGAAAATTTAAACTATCATTTTAGTAAAGTTAATGATTTCTTTGACTTCAGTGTCCTAAACTCCACTTTTTTAATGCTTAATCTTGATATTCTATAATTTCATAACCATTTGACACAGTGCTTTTTTGATTACTTATTACTTTTATATGGATAGCATTATAAAGAAAAAAATGAGACTTGTTCATTTTGTTTTTTGTAGAAATATTGAAAAAGCTTTCCCATATTCTACCTGCCAGATTCACATAGATTTTTTCAAGCTGACAAAAGTTAATTATTGTATAAGACAAAAAAAAAATCTTTGGAGGTTCTATTTTGTAGCTATTTTCCTGCTTAACAGTAATAATGGAATTAGGTTATTTGTTGACAAATTTAAATTATTGCAAAAAGGGCAACATTTAAAAAAATAAACTAAGTTTCAGATGGGTTAAAAACACATATGGGTATAAATTTTGGTTTTATTTTTCTGTGATATTCCTTAGTCCCTTTTCTGTTGCTAACAATAGACCGACAGACTAGGCAAGTTATAAAGAGGCTTACTTTGGCTCTTGGTTTTGTTGCAAGTTTGAGTGGCTGCAACTGGATGACCTTCCTTCTGGCCAAGTCTGAAGGTAGCACAGGTATCAAGGTGAGAAACAGGTTTTTCTCCTTCTCTTATAAAGCCACTATTACTATGGGGTTCCACCTCAATGACTTTATCTAATTTTAATCACTCCTGTTGGCCCTATCTCTAAATACCTCACAATGAGTATTAAACATGAGTTTCGCAAGGGAAAAACCACACCAATTCCATTTACTTCTCTGAGATTGAGAACACAAAGAGTTTGAGTTTATTTATTTTTGAGCTAAGAACTCACCAAGTTGCTTAGGGCTTCACTAAGCTGCTGAGGCTCTCTGGCCTCAAAGTTTCAGTTCTGCCTCAGGCTCCCAGGTTGCTGGGATTACTGGTGAGCATCACCATGCCTGGATTTATTTTCTGATACTGAAATCAAACTTTCACATTTTCCTACACCATAGACCATAGAGTATACAAAACTAATTAGGACTATTCCCCTTGCAAGTGAATATTTAAACACTTTAAAAATACTCAATTTTATTTAAATATTGGAACTGCATACATGGTAATTCACTGTATGTAAAGCAGTTTTTGTCAAGTAATGGGTTATATACAATTATTCTCTAAACAAAGACAGAATTTTAGAATGGGGAGCAATTTTAAAAGACGGATAGTAATTCACCTAAGAGGACAAAGGCCAATTAAAATTTGAACACTAATTTTTCTTAAAACTATTATGAAGTTTATATACAAAGGAATATGCAGAAAATCCTTTGAAAAAAAATCTAGAAGGGCTGATTGGCTAATCTTCCTGGGAGTGTTCTTCATGGTATTACATTTAGTTAGAATTTGAAACTGTTTTTTTTAACATATTCCTTAAGAGATGCTCTTAATGGTCACGGATAATGTCAAGCTATCACACTCCCTCCCATGAAATTCCAGAACATTTCACAATGAGCTCCTCAAAACTATCATGAGCTAGTTTTCAGCACGCCACTGTAAGAACTACTCAAATACTAACAAATCATATTCTTTTTCTTTGGGGAGGGAATAGAAAACAACTTCCTGGAGATAAAATACATGCCACATTATTTTGGGAGCCTTCCTGAACCTCAGAATTGCACTGGACAAAAGAGCTCCTGCTCATAATCACTGAGTGTCATTTTAGTCTTTTGAAAATCTAAGAAATTTTAAAATGACATTCGAATAAAAGTGATGTGATGATGATGATGGCCCTAACAATGTATGAAACATCTGTAAGTATCAGAAAAAAAAAATCTAGTTCTATTTTCATCCTTTGTATGTGGGAAAACTGAGGGATTTATCTAAAGTGAGGCATCAAATAGTGAGTGGTTCAAATAAGGCTAGGCCTGAGCTCTTCCGGCAGTTCTTCCATCACATAATAGCAAATGCCTGCAATCCCAGCAACTTGGGAGGCTGAGGCAGGAGGACTGTGAGTTCAAAGCCAGTCTCAGGAGATTAGCAAGGCACTTAGCAACTCAGTGAGACCCTGTCTCTAAGTAAAATATTTTTTAAAAAGGCTGAGGATGTGGCTCACTGGTTAAATGCCCTGGATTCAATCCCTGGTACCAAAAATAAATAAATTAATAGATAGATAAGAGCTGGGGATATAGTTTAGTAGCAGAGGACCCTAGGTTCAATCAACATACCACCCTCCTCCCCAATCTACTTTGCCAACATTCAAGCTTTTTACCAGGCTTAGTGTTGATACTTCAAAAAACCCACAAAATGTTTTGGTGACATTTCTGTGAGCCTGTTTATTAACACAACTAAAGGTATTTTGTAAGTCTTCAACAAGGCATCCTTTCTTTATATGGATTGGAATAAATATTTAAGACATGGAATTTTAAGTTGTCACAGTTACTCTGTCCCTTTCTATGCTACCTTTCCAGATTATATTTGCTGTGTTGAACTGCTAATGTTTCTTTAAAATATTTGATGAAGACTTTGTTATCTCCCCTGATAATGTCATTGAGAGAACTGGAGGCCCATAAATATTAGTTCATTCACTTATTCAGTCAAGCATTCATTGAACCCCTTCTCAGTTGAAGCGCCATGGTGTGGCGCTAGTACACATCCTATACTGCCTGATGCATTGCTATGCTGAGGCAATGGAGCCGTTTAAGTGTCATGGAGTGATGGAAAAGGGAAAACCATTTTGTTTGTTTGTTTTGGTACTGGGGATTGAACCCAGGGGCACTGAACCACATCTCCAGTCCTTTTTAAGAATGTTTTATTGAGAGTGTTGCTATGTTTTTAGGGCTTCACTAAGTTGCTGAGGCTGGCCTTGAACCAGCAATCTCCTGCCTCAGCCTCCCAAGTCACTGGGATTACAGGCATGCATTACCATGACCAGCATGCAAAGCATTCTGAAATGCTGTCAGTGTCTGCATACCATCCACCCAAATCATGCATGAAATTTCACTTCATTTCACTCTTACTTTTGCCTTAGTAAAAGAGAAAAAAGTATCCCACTAAGTCAAAGTTAGTTTTAAAAGGTAAAAATGAACGATGATTAAAGTATCTATCAATATTACTGAGACAGAAGATACAGTGACTTAAGTAGAGATGTATATCCATTGATCCAGTGATCATCAAACACAGAAAAGAGCACATAAAATACTCAATGAAAAAAAAAAAACTAGCAGGTTGGGGTTGTGGCTCAGTGGTAGAGCACTCGCCTAGCATGCATGAGGCACTGGGTTATTTACATACAAAATGTAAATAAACAAAATAAAGGTATTGTATCCATCTATAACTAAAAATATTTAAATAAAAAACTAGTAATATTTAGCAAATGACTTATGGAAACTTTCCTGATTATTGAACACTTACCCTAGGAAAACACATGGCATGTTTTATTTTGTCTCACTAGTTATCTTTGCTAATAAAAATGTAATATCTCATTATTCAAATCACATGAAGGATTTGACTATGTGATACAGCATAGGGTTTCATCATCAGTTTACAGGAAGAGCTAAAAGGTGAATTAAACTTGAAAAATGAAAGAAATAGCTGTGCATGGTGGCACAGGCCTGTAATCCCAGCAGCTCAGGAGGTGAAGCTAGTGATGTAGCTCAGGGGTAAAGTGTCTGAGTTATTTCCACCTGGTACTCGCCTCCCCCAAAATAGAACAAATGAAGAACAATCCTCAAATTATAAGTATTGACCTTCTTTTAAAGGCTAAAAAGGTAGTTTAGAAATTATTATTCATTTAAGTGACAGATATTAAAATATAATTAATGAAAAATGACATAATTTAGATCCCACTAGTCATATTTTTTTGCTTATTCTTTTATTCCAATAGTCTAATATTCCCTCATCAAGCATGGCCTTCAAAGGAACCAAAAGAGAGTAGTTCTGTCATAAATGCCACCATTTTTTTGAAATTAAAAAGGTCAAATTATAGCTGGGTAATTTAACATAAATAGTAATGTGCAATGATTATCTTATGGCCACTTCATGATTTCAGCTAATGCCACAGAATAATTTTTCATGGGTTAAGCGGGGGTGCAGGAGGAGATTGATGGAGATGCCAATTATGTCGACCTTTATCTTTATGTCAGAGGCACAGATTTATGAAGCATGTTTATTTCAGTTGAAAATACTGGCCTTTTGACTAGTAGCTAACATTTTGGTTTCCTAAGACTAAAACAGGTTTTAGCCACAGCAGTTTTCTTTTGATATTTAATTTTATGCCTTCTCCTGCCTCTCTGACAATAATTTATAATAAATTCAAGTCGCATCTGCAGCATCTGTGAAACAATTACTGCATCTAGGACTGACTCTGCAGTCTAATCCATCATAATTATGACAGTCCTCTTTGAAGAAACTATGATGCATGACTTAAAAATAGCACATTAGTGTGCAAATGGATCAGCATCTCATTTCACCAATATGCATTTAGGGTTGTAATTTAGCTCAACACCATTTGACTCTTTTTGAATCATTCAAATGGTAGCTGCATCTCTCACCACATAAAGCTGTAGATGATGCTCAAGATTTGAAAAGAGAGCTTTTTGTTTTCACTTTTTTTTTCAAATTTCAATTTTTTAGATGATATGCCTTTTCCTGGTCTAGAAAAAAAATACACATTTAAATTTCATGTCAGCTTTTTTCAAAGGACAAAAGAGTCAATTTGCATGTTGTATAGCTTTTATAAGGTAGTAATCTTTTTTCCTATTAAAAAAAAAAAAAAAAAACCTTTGAGCTAGGTACTGTGGGACATGCCTATCATCCCAGCTACTTAGGAAGGTAATGCAAGAAGATCACAAGTTCAAGGCCAGCTTGGGCATCTTGGCAAGATCCTTTCCTAAAACAAAACAAAACAAAAAAAAAAGCAAAGGCAGGGGGCATATGACTCAGTGGCAGAGCACCCCTGGGTTCAATTCCCTGTCCTGCCAAAAAACAAAAAAAACAAAAATAGACACACAAAACATTTGGCTTCAAGTTCTAATACTACAAGTATATATAAAATACCATCGGGGAGTCCTGTTTAGTGGGGGTTAATGCTTAAGACTGGCTGCTTGTAGGAAATGCATCCTCTAAGGTCGATGTGTTTCAGCATTAGCCTCAGGGAACTACTGCTTTTACTCCTGTCACATCCGCTGAAGAATGTTGCTCCATTGGTGGTTCAGGCTATTAGCAATTATTTCTCGACATGGAAAAACATTAGGAAAAATGATACATTAGATTAAAACTCCTGAACAGATGACAGTATTCTCCAAATTATTTTAGATTCTTCTTTCCAAAATGGAACATAATTTATGTCAACCATATACTTAATTCAAGATGTGTGCAGAAGAATGTATTTCATTATGGAACGTCTATTGGATAACCTTGTGTAGAGTATTCTAAAACCCTAAACAAAATGTTGTTTTGAATTCCAATCTTAGGCCAACTATTGAATTACTTCTATTTAGTTTGATTTTCTTTTTTGGGGGGTAGGGGTACCAGGGATTGAACTCAGGGGCACTCAACCACTGAGCCCCATCTCCAGCCCATTTTTGTATTTTATTTAGAGACAGGGTCTCACTGAGTTGATTAGTGCCTCACCTTGCTGAGGCAGGTTTTGAACTTGTGATCCTCCTGCCTCAGCCTCCTGAGCTGCTGGGATTACAGCATGTGCCAGGTGCCTTGCTAGTTGGACTTTCTTAATTACATTGTAATTATCAGTGGTTGTTGAGTCCCAAGTATCCTTCATTAATTTAACACTAACATTAATTTAAACCTAATACTAAAATTTTAAAGTAAACTAGAGTCAATCAATCCAAAACATCTACTTGCAATAGCAAATGTATCTAAGCTATATGTTGAGTCTGGAATGTAGTATTTTTTTAACTTGTTTTTTTTATAGCTGTAGATGGACAGCATGCCTTTGTTTAATTTTTTATGTGGTACTAAGGCTCGAACCCAGTGCTTCCTTCACACATGCTAATCAAGCTCTCTGCCACTGAGCTACAGCCCCGGCCATGGAATGTAGTATTTCATATGTGGATTAAGTATGAAGAATATGAGGCAAGGTATGGTGGCACATACCTGTAATCTGAGCAGTTTGAGAGGCTGAGGCAGGAGGTTTGTTAGTTCAAAGTCAAACTTGCTATTTAGCAAAGCCCTAAGCAACTCAGCAAGACCCTGTCTGTAATTTAAAAAAAAAAAAAAAAAAAAAAACAAAGCTGGGGATGTGGCTCACTGGTTAAGCTCCTATGGATTCAATCCCAGTACCAAAAAAAAAAAAAAAAAAAAATTCTAAAAGTGCATTAGACAAGTTGCTGCCGCTCAGTGTGTACATTGCCCCTGTGGTGCACTGCATGCCTAGACAGGAGGTCCTACCAGGTTTTTCAAAATATTCAATAGGTATTATTTAATTTCTACTTATGAAGCCTCAAAATTTGTTTTTTTATCTTAAAGAAACCGTATAGATAAAATTTAATAGTGTATAGATTGAGGGGGGAGACTTCAGGAGAACTCACTAAAGAACAGAAGAAAGTGCTTACAGATCTGCAATTAAGATGAGCGTACACCTGGCAGTTTAGAAATGAATCTGTTCATAGTTTGCAACCCATCTTAACCAACAAGTTTGCCAACTGGTAAGATGAAAATGACCATGTCAATTCCCAATTATCCACACTTTAGTTAATCCTGGAGTTGTTTCTTGAATTTGGGTTTATTCCTGGCCTCTCTCAACAAACTAATAGATACTACAGGAAAGAAAATATCATCAAATGTAATTGGAAATTATTTTTATCGCAAGCATTGTACATTGTCACAAGCACTTAGAATCATAAATTGTTTTAAAAAATGAGGTTTTTAATTGCACTTTTGTCATTAGAATAATCAAGAGCTGGTTGTCCTTATTGGGACACCATCTAGGAACATTTAGTTGGATACAGTCTATCCAGTCCTTTAAATTTTCAATTTAAAGAAAGTACTACAGAGAGAGAGAGAAAAAAAAAAAAAAAAGAGTAGTCTTGATCATGCTGATACCCTGATAAATTTTCCAAGGAACAAGGAAGTACAACTGAAAGAGTCTGTGGAGTGGGCAACACTGGAATGGGTACAGAAATGGTGATAGAAGAGATGAAGGGGAGACAGATCTCCCATGTCAGGAAGTCATGAGGCGAGAGCCTTTGAGGCCTCAAGAATCCCCCCATGTGTCATGACAGAATTTGGATGCCTGCCCCAGAGAGGGCATCCAATAGCCAGTCAATGTCAGACACAAAAATAGTGACATTTAAAGAATACTGCAGCATGCACAGGTGCAGAAGGAGCTCTAAGCCCCTCTTCATCCTCTTTCAGTCCTGCCTAATCTCTTAGGGGTTGGTGCTGAACAGGGAGAGGTAAAGAAGGTGTTCAGAGTAAGACCCTCACTTTCAACTCCAAGTGTGAGGGCTGGAGTTTAACACTGCTGGGGAAGAACACTGATTGTCTCAAGGCTTGAAGGGTTCATTTTAAAACAATGAACAGAACTGAGTTTTCAAAATCTGAAATAACAACCAAAAGGTGCTGTAAAAATTATGGAATTTGTTCAACAAGATACCAGAGGGAAAATGGAATGAGGGATGATTGTCACGCATTTGAAGGGAAATTATAAGAAAAAGTTTCATTTTTATATCTTAAAGTATGATGTTTTTCAATAAAACTATTACATAAGTCTACTAAAGTGGTTTCTAGTAATATATTAAACTTCATGTAATTTCTAACAGAGTTCATTATTTAAATGTTTTAATGATGACAATGACGGTTACAAAAATAACCCTTCAAGGTATTCATTTTTTAATACTGGGGATTGACCCAGAGGTACTTTACCACTGAGTTATATCCCCAGTCCTTTTTGTTTTTTATTTCGGGATAGCACCTTGCCAAGTTGCTGAGACTGGCCTCGAACTTGTGATCCTCCTGCCCCAGCCTCTCCAGTTGTTGAGATTATAGGCAAAAGCCACAGTACCTGGTTCAAGTTAATTCATTATTTTAATCAGTAAATAACTGGATAGCTCCTGTGTGTCAGACCCTGTTGTAGCCATCAGAAATACACCACTGAACAAAAAAGACAAATATCCCTGTCCAAGAACCTGATAGTCTAGTGAAGAAACAGTAGACATAATAAGGAAATAAATCGTGCAGGATGACAAGATGTTGAGTGCTAAGGGGAAAAAATAAATAATAGGGCAGTCTATGGGGAATCAAAAACATCAGGGTAAAACTGAAGGCTGCAACATTAAATCCTATATAGTCAGGCCAGGCATGGTGGCGCACACCTGTAATCCTAGTGGCTTGGGAGGCTAAGACAGGAGGATCATGAGTCCAAAGCCAGCTTCAGCAAAAAACAAGGCACTAAGCAACTTGGTGAGACCCAGTCTCTAAATAAAACACAAAATAGGGTTGGGGATGTGGCTCAGTGGTCAAGTGGCCCTGAGTTCAACCCCTAGTACTCACTCTCCCTGCCCCCAAATAATACTATATAGTCAGATTCCACTGATAGTGAGATTCAAACAAAGTCTTATAGCCAAATTACATAATAAACTTCTAATTAACCAAGATGACTTAAGTCAGTGTGTTAAGTCTCTATTTTTAGATATACTGGGTCATGTCCTCAGTCCTAAAATCAAGAATGCAAAAATAAAACTAACAAATGTAGGTAACTAAGTTAGAGTCAGTAAATTATTTCATCCCCAGGGAGCTTTAACAATATTAATGTGGAATAGACTAACAAAATATCTAATGTTTTCTTGTAAAACTTTGTAACAGGGATACTTGCAACACAGACATTTTGACAATATACACTGTATTGTATTCATGAAATCTGCTGTTCTCAAAGATGCTTTGTTCTCTACCACTGTCTCAAAAGGCATGCCATCTGTGTTTCTCAGAAGTTTTGTACAAACTTGAAAAGCGCCATCTTCATACTGATCTAATCTTAATCAACCAGTTACCATGACAACCTAGTCAATTTTCTTCTCATTTTGGAACAATTAGTGACTATATTATCTTGGTTAACTTGTAGAATGTTACAAAGTTATTCTTGAAGGTAAGGTGAGCGTTCTTAAATCTTGATACTTAAAGATTAATAAAGCAGATGTCATTAAACTTATCAATGGTCTATTTTTAAGATACTTCAATGTGCCAGTCCTAAAGAAAACTGCATTCATCATTTCATAACATAGATAAAACTATTTTTTGGTTCATTTAGAAGAAAATAATGTAAAATAAATTCTGAAATGGATTAAGGTATCAGCAAAATGAAAAACACCAATTGTGTTGATACTTTTCAAGAACATCATGCAACCATATATTCATCAGAAACATAAGATGACCCAAAAGTCGAGTGCTTATTTTAGATGGCAATCAAAATAGAAGCAGAAAGACATTATAAATTTTTCTTACAAACTTTCTTGTACAAACAACCTATGGGATCTAGACTTAGTATAAAATGTGTCCTCTATCATTCAGTATTTTTATTTATGCAATAGGAAGACAAGACATAGAAGAACAGCTATTTAAAATATGAAAAATAAGTTCTAGTTCTAGATGTGGAGTTGAGAGCAAGTTATGACCTCTCCACATCTTGATTTTTAAAAGAGAACAATAATGCAATCTATGGAGAAATCACTGTGCTTACATGTAAGAACTGAGTTCTTGAATTCTAAGGTTCTCTAAAACTGGCAATGGTAAATATCTACAGCAGCTTCAGCTTCGATGACATAAGCCATCAGAAAGACTACATTTTGCCTGATAGAAAGTTCAGCTCACTTTCACTTTACAGGTTAGTAAACAGAAACTTAAAAGGGGGCTTGATGTAGTTCATACCAGGAAGAGGCAGATATGAAATGCAGCTGTTCAACTTTGGAGTCAAAGTGTAAGGAGATGGTGATGGTCAGTTTAAGACAAAGAAAAAATCTGGTGCTCTTTATCAGTCCTCTCCTGGGAAAAAGAACTCTAGATTGAACACTGTGAGTCAGTCACTAGGCAAGTAAATTCTCTAATGGGGCAGAAATGATTGAGGAGCTATGTTCACTGAGGTTCCAATAAAATATTCCACAACTCTCCATCTCCAAGAAACATTGGGTTCAACTGATGCAAGTAGTACCCTGATAAAAGATATAAGTCATAAAATTAATTATTAATTGATAAATGTATACTTTTGTTTAAGTATGACTCTGATGAGTTTGGTTATATCAATTCAATTCCCTTTGATCGTATTAACTTTGAGGGAAAGATAAGATTGTTTTTGCTTTCTTTTTTGGTTTGGTATTTATTAAGAATAAGTCTTGGGCAATGGTGTCCACCCCAAAGTGATGTCTTCTGGAACAAGTCCATGATCTCTCTTTGTAAATGCCATGATCCCGAGTTAGAGACGTGTCCTAATGTGGACGTGCATGAATAAAGGTATGCAGAGTCAAATCATACAAGCATTGATGAGAACCTGTACACTGGCAGAGTATAAATTCTTCAACACTTTCAACTTACATGGACATGTTCATATGCAAGTGTTGCTTTAACTTCAAATTAACTGGTAAAACAAACTATCCTTCCTTTCATATTTTTTTAAATCATATTGCTTTTCTAACTATTCAAACTTTTCCCTAGAAAAGTATCTTACCAGGATGTAAAAATCAACATGTAAAAAACAAAAGTTTTTCTATACACCAATAATAAATTCACTGAAAAATAATTTGAGAATGAAACAGACAAAAAACCTAGGAATAAGTCAAGAAGGTGAAAGACCTCTTTGATGAAAATTACAAAACACTAAAGAAAGAAATTGAAGAAGACATTAGAAATAAAGAACTTCAAGTTCATGGACAAACAGAATTAATACTGTTAAAATAGCCATTTTACCAAAAGCAATCTATAGATTTGATGCAATTCCCATCAAAATACCAATGACATTCTTCAAAGAACTACCAATACCCCCCGCCAAAACAAACAAACAAACAACAACAAAAAACCAGTCCTTAAATTCATATGGAAGAATAAAAAATCCAGAATAGCCAAAGCAATCCTCAGCAATAAGAGCAATACCAGATCTCAAATTGTACTACAAAGCTATAGTAACAAAAACAGAATAGTATTGGCATATAAACAGACACATAGACCAATGGAATAAAGTAAAATACATCAAGACAAACTCACACAGATACAGTCTCCGGAGCCTTTACAAAAGTGCCAGAACATATATTGGAGAAAAGTCAGACTGTTTAACACAACTTCCTTAGTAAGACACCTAAAGCTCAAGAAATAAAAATAAACCAAAAATCCTTAAGTTTTATAATGACAACAAATTATAAAACTTCTGCACAGCAAACATAACAATTAGGAGCATAAAGAGAAAGCCTAATTCCAAATGGGAGAAAAGCTATGTCAGCTTCTCTCTTAATGGAACATATCTAGAATATATAAAGAACAAAAAGATTTGTTAAAAAAAAAAGTTGTCATTCTATAATAATGACATATGCATACCCACATTTACAGCAATGCAATTCACAAAAGTCAAGTTATGGAAACATTATTGGTATCCATCAACATGTGAATAGATAAGAAAATGTGATATATGTCTACCAGAGTTTTTTTTGGCCTTAAAGAATGAAATTATGTTATTTGAAAGACAACTTATGGAACAAGAGTGTGTTATGTTAAGTGAAATAAGCTAGATTCAGAAAGTCCAGGGTTGTACATTTTCTGGAAGCTAGAGAGAAAAAATGTGTGCGTGTTGCGAGGCAGGTGTGTCCCATGAATTTCAATGGGAGACAAGCAGAAAAGGGAACCAGTTGGAGGGAAAAGGGGAGAGGGGAGAGAAAGGGGAAAAACTGGGGGATGAAACTGACCAAATTATGTTATATGCATGTATGAATGTCACAATGAATTCCACTATTATGCATAATTATATATATATAAATATCAACAAAAATGAATTAAAATAGAAATGCCTTGTTTTTAACTCAATTATTTCTTCTTTTAAGATGAAAATAGTCAAAGTAGTTATAGAACTGTAAGCCCAAATATTAGTTATGAAAGAGTAAATGTTGTATTTTCAATATTGGGGACTAAACTCAAAGGGTGCTCTATAGCTGAGTTACAGTTCCAGTCTTCTTCACCGTTTTTAAAAATTTGAGACAGGGTCTCACTAAGTTGTCCAGGCCGGCCTCAAAAATTTGCAATCTCCCTGTCATAGTCTCCTATGTTATACAGCTTTCACCATGGCACCTAGCAGAAAGTCATTCCTAACATTATAATTAAATAGTAATCTTTTTTCTCAATAACTTCAAGAGTAGCCATTAGTTACCTCCAAAGTGATTTGTCATATACATATTTTAATTTCAGAGACAGATGAGACTTTAGGATTATGATTAAATCTTAAAAAGAAAGCTTCTGTGATCTCTACATTCCTACATGTCACTTCAAGAAAATCACCTGGGGCCTGGTGGTGAATGCCTATATTGCATAATCCCAGTGGGTAAGGATGCTGAGATAAGAGGATCGAGTTCTGGCCCAGCCTCAGCAATTTAGCCAGGCCCAAAAAAACTTAGCAAGACCCTGTCTTATAAAATATAACCAGATATGGAGGGTCATCCCTGTAATCCTAGAGGCTTGGGAAGATCTCAAATTCAAGGTCAGTCTCAGCAACTTGGCAAGGCCTTGAAAAACTTAGTGAGACCCTGTCTTAAAAGAAAAAAATAATAAGGGTTGGGATATAGCTCAGTGGTAAATTGTCCCTGTGTTAAGTCACCAGTATCAATCAATCAATCAATAAATAATAAAAAATAAAAAGGGTTAGCAATGTGGCTCAGTGGTAAAGTACTTCTGTATTCAATCTGCAATATTCCCCCCGCCAAGAAATCAAAAGAGTTATCACTCCCAAGTATACAATTCCAGATCACAGAAAATGTTATGGATTTATATTTCATAAGGTTTATAAGTAGAATAGAAATAAAACCAGAGTTGAGGAACTGCATTAGCATAAAGAATCTAGTAAAGGAGGGG
Organism: Ictidomys tridecemlineatus; assembly: GCF_052094955.1. Classification (NCBI taxonomy): domain Eukaryota; kingdom Metazoa; phylum Chordata; class Mammalia; order Rodentia; family Sciuridae; genus Ictidomys; species Ictidomys tridecemlineatus. Next base: position 98,215,150 of record NC_135485.1, read on the forward strand.
CTGGGGTTGTGGCTCAATGGTACAGCGCTTGCCTAGCATGTGTGAGGCACTGGGTTCAATTCTTAGCACCACTAAATAAATAAATAAATAAATGTCCATCAGCATCTTTAAAAAAAGTCGAGTAAAGGAAACAAATCTTAAAAAATTAAAAAAATGCAAATTAAATTTTAAAAAAGAATTCATAAAGGATAATACTAGGGTATAGAACTAAAATAAATATAGAACCTTAGCTTTATTTATTTGAGCTCCTGAGGACTGAACCCAGGGCTTTGTGCATGCTAAGCAAGCACTGATCTACATCTCCAGTCTGAAACTTAGCTTTCAATAGCTATTTTCTAAATGTCACTCTTTATGTCATTGGAGAATAGAAAAACAAAACATAAATGTCAATATGCTCACATATAAAAGGGAAAGAATTCTTCTATCAACAGTTCATCAACCTTGAAGTGAATAAACTTTTTATAGCATGACTACAAAACCCCTGTATTCTTCTAAACTTTCCCAAATATGCCATGCATCAAGTAGAACAGAATCGTCAGTACTAGTATTGAGTGGAAAATAAAACAACCCTAACACATAATGAAAACTTAAAAATAAAATTTAGAGCCAGGCATGTAACTCAGCTTCTCGGGAGACTCAGACACTGATTACAAGTTCAAAGCCAGTCTGGAAAATTTAGGGAGACCGACTCTCAAAATAAAAAGGGTTGGAGATGTAGCTCAGTAGCAGAATACCTCTGTGTTCAATTCCTGGTTCCAAATAAAATTTAGTTAAATTAAGTTGGGTGTGGTGGTGCTCACCTGTAATCCCAACAACTCAGGAGGCTGAGGCAGGGGATCACAAGTTCAAAGTCAGCCTCAGCAACTTAGGTAGGCCCTGTCTCCAAAAAAAAAAAAAAAAAAAAAAAGAAGTGGCCTGGGGATATTGCTCAGTGATAAAGCACCCCTGGCTTAAATTTCAGGTACAAAATAAGTAAATAATTTAGTTTAATTAAATTTAGAAAGTCAAACGGGAAAATTCAGATTCCCAGTAAAAACCTTATTTACATTAAATCACCATGTATAACTCTGTTATTTGCAACATACAGAAAATCACTTTTTGTCCCTAATGTAATTTAAATAGACCATCTAAGTTATGTTTCTGAAGTAAAATAAGGGTTTGTTCAAAAGGGGTAATATGAATGATGACCCCTTTTATTTTGAATAGCACCGATACATATCTTCACAGCTCATCAAGTGAAGAATAAAGAAAACATGAAAAATCATTACAAACTCACTAAATCTAGGCTTTCAGGGAAAATAATGTAATTCTGTGTAACACTGAATTCAAAATAAAACCTAATACCCTGCAAAGAAATTTCCATATAACCTCAGCATTACTTATGAGTTATCATAAATACACATGTCACACTGAAGGATGTATTTAAGATTGATTTTGCCAACAGTTGGTTCAACATACATCGCTATACATCTGTTATCATGATTATAGCTGTGTCTGCTGAAAGATAGATTAGCTTTTGTTTGAAAACAACTTCAAATTAATCAGTGAATGATTCAAGTTTAAGGCATTTTTTCATAGAACAAAAATAGTATTTTCTAGAGAAAAAGTCTATAAAAATTATATATTAACTTTGTCTTAACCTGTGGCAAATCATTACTTTTGCCCTACAATTATTGTTGAATATGGTATATAAAATGCAAATCTGAAGCAATATACACTTAAAGTGTCACCAACCACCTTCCCTTCCTTCCCCTTCTATGTATTTAGAATAAGAACTCTGGCTTTAACAGCCTTCTTATAAAAAGGGCACCATAAGAAAAGCATGCCAATTAAAATAAGCTCAAAATGGGAAGAAGAAAATGATTCAGATTAATTTAATGGTCACCAAACTATTAAAACCAGAAATGCCAACATTTCCATGAAACAATTCAAAATAGGCCAGGTGGTGGTGCATACCCGTAATCCCAGTGGCTAGGGAAGCTAAGGCAGAAGAATTGGGAGTTCAAAGCCAGCCACAGCAATTTAGCAAGGTCCTGAGCAACTGAAAAATGTAAAAAGGGCTGGGGATGTGGCATAGTGGTTAAGTGCCCCTGGATTCAATGCCCAGTCCAACACACACACACACACACACACACACACACACACACACACACACACACACACTTAAATTCAAAACAGTACTTCCCTTAACCTGATGCAAAGAATTATAGTAAAATAAACACATAGGAAACATTATTTTTATTTAGTCTTTGGCTTTAACATTCTTTCTTCTATGCCTGTCCACTTTTTCTCTTCCCTAGGAACACCAAGTACACAAGCTCTAACATTCACTGCATAAAAATGTTTTACACACTGTCTTCTAAACCCCGTTAGTTATTAAAGATCATAAAGTATTCTGAAGCTAAATTAATTTGATTTGAGGATAGAACAGAGAGTAGAAGCAAATGGTTATTAGACTCTTAATGGGAAAGTTAACTCTTCAGCCACATGTGGAGAAAACAGAACTCTGAAGTGTCAGATCTGTATTCATAGGTATTGACTTACAATGAAAAATGTTACTCTGACCATCCATTTATGGTATTGCGTAAAATTCAACACAGCTCTACTGAAAGGGGTGATGGGTTAGAATCCCAGATCTGAGTTGGCATTCCAGTTCAAATTCAAAATAAATTCATTTCTGTCTTTAAATATTCTCTTTGTGGCAATATGCAGCATGAAGAGATGGTGAAATCACTGCAGCTGAGGAAAAAACTGGCTGATCTCATTTTCACTGCAGTTAATGCCGAGATGAGACTGAAAATGGCTTTATTGAAGCATTGCTGGGAAAATGCTGTATTCCCGTTTCTCTTTGAAAATATTTTCAAAACTGAGTCTTTCCTCAGAGCCCACTCTGGCATTTCCAACTTTGGAAGGCTGCCACACAGCTACCCAATTTTAAAAACATCTAAAAGTGCATCCTAGCTAAATTAAACTTCAATTGAAATTATAATGCACTGAATCAGAATGCAGACTTTTTAGTAATAAATATAGGTCAAATGTTATAAAGCTTTAAAAGCTCTTTCATTAATTTTCTAATACACGTATTTCATGGTCTGGCAAGTGATCATAAGATATTATTACAGAGAGACACTGAAATAACCCATTCTTTTCTATTTAAGTATTACTCAGCTGAAGAAAATTACATTTTATACAAAGGACTCATGGCATTTTGTATAAAAGTAAGCATCATATCCTGTGGGACTAGAGACAACAAATTTTAAAGGGATACTTTCTGACGCATACTCTCAAAACTGAAGTTGAAACTCATTGTTTATTGAGCGCATGAGCCAATTCCTGTGTTTAGTGGCACAAGAAACAATGATGACTGGTCACAATTCTCTCAGAGAGCCTTACAACCTAATATATGGGTAGGTCATGAAATTTTAACAGAAAAATGCCATCAGATTCATGACAAAAAAAAAAATAGAACAATGGGGACACTCAAGGTTGATAGCTGAGTGTGGTGGAGCAGGCCCATAATCTCAGTCAGCTCAGGAGGCTGGAGGCTGGAAGATAAGGGGCTGAGGCAGGAGGATCATGAATTCAAAGCCAGCCTCAGCAAAAGCAAAGTTCTAAGCAACCCAGTGAGACCCTGTCTCTAAATAAAATACAAAATAGGGCTGGGGATGTGGATCAACAGTCTAGTGCCCCTGAGTTTAATCCCCCATACTCAAAGGGGGGAAAAAAAAGAGGTTGATCATCGTAACAGAGATTTGGGTAATGGGTGTTAATAATCTTTAAAATTTCTTTAATTGTGAATGGAAGAAGATTCTATGTGAAGGGAAAGGTGGACAACACTTATATAAAGAAAATTTAGCTGGGCATGGTGGCACTTGCCTGTAATCCCAATGACTTGAGAGACTGTGGCCCCAACAACTTTTCAAGACCCTGCCTCAAAATAAAAAATTAAAGGGTGGGGAATGCTGGGATATAGCTCAGTGGTAGAGCACCCCTGGGTTTAATCCCTAGTGTATATGTATGTAGCTATGTAGGAATTCAAATTGTAGGCCAGTGACACACAATCTCAGTTTCTAAAATTTTGGGACATCTAAGGTGATTTTGTATTCACTAAAATGCACAATTTTAATCTGTTTTACAATGTGTATGTGTTTGTGTGTGTGTATGTGTACACAAATATAAGCAAATACTGGTTAAACAACCTACCAGATTAAACACATAAGAAAAATGACTCAACACTTGTAACTTGTATCAACTTGTTTTAGTAGTTTGAGTCTTTGAGACTAAATGCAATCTCAGAATCCTGCTATACTTAAATCTGAAAGGTACATTGAGTCATTTAACAAAACAAAAAGTGAAGGTATTCTTCATTATGATTATGGGTAAAATGAACTTTTCAGCCCTCTTAGTTGATAAAGACTCTGACATACTGAAGTTTCTCAATTCAGAACAGATAAAGTACTAACATGGTAATAGTTATTTTATCCTCAACCTCAATTTCCCTTGAGGCTATCTATCATGGGCATAATCAAATTTAAGAAACTGTCTTCATTGTTAACCCTGCTTGCTCAGACCTCCTTCCAATATGGGCATCCTGTTGATTGCAGGTTGAACACAAGCTACCTGTAGACAATGGCTTAAGTTGCAGTACATAGGGTCAACCAAATCAAACTGTATTTCAATCCTTTATTCCACTCACTGTGTGATCATAACAGAGTGTTTTTCCCTCTAGTGAGAACACCGACACTAAAAAGTGAGATATGTGAAAGATAAATTGTATGACTGTTTGCCAGTCACGCATTTTCTTCCTCTATACCTCTGTTCTTCCATTTACTCTTTATAACACTTCCCTACTTATCTTCCAAGGTTCGATTAAAAATATTCTTTCTCCATATAGTCTTTCCTGTTCACCTAAAACCATGAATTCCCTATTCTTCCAAACTCTTGTTTTCAGCTTGTATTAGGGCACTACTCTCACTTGAGTGACATCTTGTTCTTGGTTTTCCTCTGTCATCACTCCTATTCAGTGCCCCCTGAAGCTCCCTTCTTCTGCTTATTCCTTAAATGCTGAAACCTCGGGATTCTGGCCTAGACTGTCTTCTCTCGAACTTTACTCATCTTTTCATTTCTCCAGGCATTGTTCTAGGGAGAAAGCAATGAGCATGCCAATCTGGTTTCCTTCATTGGTGAAGTTTCTATAAATAAACCAGTAGACAAATGAGACCATTTTAGGTTGATAAGTACTACGCTATGAAAGAAATGAATGAGTGATGGGATAGAGGAACTGAAACAGGACTCTTCAGAAAGAGCGGTTAGGGAAAAGACTGAGTTGTTGACTTCTATTTGAACTGAATGAAAAACCAGTGATAGGTGAGCCGGGGATGGTTGTTCCAGTCAGAGGGAACAAAAAGTACAAGTTCGCTGAAGCATAAATTAGCTTGAAATATATGAGGAATAAAGAAACCAATCTTGTTGGTTCCCAGCCAGCAAGGGAATGAGTGGTTTTAAGATACAGTTGCATGGGGTGGAGCTATGGTTAGAGGGGTAAGGTGTTGAGATTATCACTTAAATTCAATGGGAGTCCATTAGAGCATTACATGTAGATTAGTGACATACCTGATCTGGACTTTACAGAGGTCACTCTAATGGGTTGGGGACATAGCTCAGTGGTGTAATATGTGCAGAATGTGTACAAGACCCTGAGTTGGATCTCTAAGCATCATTAAAAATTAATTAATTAATTAAAAAGTAAAAGATCATTTCCGTTTTTTGTAGAGAGAAAGAACTGAAGGCTTAAAGAGTAGTTGCATGAAGTTAAACTGCAGTAATCAAAAAGAAAGAAAGTAGATTTAGGAGACATTCTAGAAGAAACAACTTGGAAAAGAATTGTGTGTGAGAGGATGCATGAAAGGCAGTAAACCAGGATAATGCTTAGTTTTTTCTTCTTCTACAAGGTTGATGACAGTGGTATGTACTGAGATAAAACTGAACTGGAAAAAAACATGACTGATGGGAAAATTAAGACTTCTGTTTTGAACAAGCTAAATTTGAGGTACGCATAATTCAAGTAGATATCTTAGGCAGTCACATACAAATTAGGGACTCAGTAAATGTTGAAGCTAAAGATTATTTTCAGTTACATCAGTCTGTCAATAGTATTCAAAGCCATACAACTAAATAGATCACCAAAAGTATAGTTTGAGAAGCTGGCTCAAAATTGGGGCTTAAAAGATTGCAAAAAGAAAAAAAAAAAAGTCAGAAAGGTAACCCAAGAGATGGCCAGAAAGACAGATAACAATTTGCTGGAGGACCTCTCTTACTCTCAACATAGCCGATACTCTCAGATGTCTTATAGCCTGATACAATTCCCCATTCAAATTTCTCACTTTCTCTAATAATCTATGCCTGGACGTCACACTGCACATTATACTCAACATATCCCAGGAGGAATTCACTGTTTTTTACTTAACACCTGCCTGTCTATAATGTATATCATAATATGATGAATCCTCAGGTGTTTAATTTTTTTTCTTCCCTCTTAACAAACATCCCATCAATAACTGCATCCTATTTGCTCTGTTTTTACTGTCTCTGGAATCCATAGGCACAATGATGAGTGGGAGTGTTTCCAATTAATCTCAAGGTTTGGAATGAATTTCACACCACCTCCTTTTTTGGTGTCTATCAACACACACACACACACACACACACACACACACACACGCGCGCGCGCGCGCGCGCGAGCGAAATAACTTCTGACCTTCAGATCCCATTGTAATAGAGCAACCTGGCATATGTATTATTTTAGCCAAAAAAGCTATTGGAAATATATTATGTCAGCTATACACCTGAGTCAATGAGCAAAGAATATTAAGATATCTTGGCCTTGGAAGTCAATCTAGATGACTAGTGTAAGATCCAAAGCTGATGGACTCTGTCTTGGCTTATGTCCAGGGCGTTTCAGTTAATCCTAAGAAATAAGAAATTTCAGATTTCCTCCCTGTGTGAAGACTCATTTTGACACATAAGGCTGCTATTATGCTAGCTATTAAAACTTCAAATATTGTTAATCAAACTCAAATTTAATGACCTTGATTGAATAACTCACAGCTGGAATAAAACTAATGGTGAATGCACAAAAAAATACCGATATAGACACTTACACTACTGTATTCTGCTTGCCTGGAAATAGCCCTCACTCAAATACATACACCATGCATGAAACACTTTTTTTTTGTCCCTCCCCTCTTTTATTTTTTGGAACTGGGCATCGAACCCAGGGAAGTATCTATTTTTACATCTGCTCTGTTGTCATTAATTATTAAATATCAAATTTAAACTGGTGCGCACTTTATTTTCCAGTAGATGTTAAAATTTAATAACTTTGTTCCTTTATTCCTGTTTCAGCCTGAAACACTTATCACTATTTGAATTTGAGGTTATATTTGCTGACTGTTCAGTTCTTTGGTGGAATGAGGCTGTTTTAATTAGTACCAAGTTTCCTGCTGTTTCCTCTTTGTTATGGCAGAAAGAACAGAATTCATAGTAAATTACTCCCAAATTTTGAGATTAATTAGAAAGACTACCTACTCACCACTGTGCCTTTCCCCACTTCTACTTAACTCTTTTTGATGCTACGGAAGCTAGTAAAGAGTTAGACACGTTCAGCAACTTTTGATTGAGAAAAAAAGATTCGAGAAATAGAAAAAGGGTGATGAAATAAAGATGACTTAATTAAGTTTTTAAACTTACTGAACAGTAAAGTAAATCAAGTCTTTGCGTTCCTAATACTTCGCTTAAACGTAAGAAAAATAATTAGAAGATAAAAAAAAAAATGAAGGCATGGTGGTGTGTGCCTGGAATCTTAATGGCTTGGAAGGCTGAGGCAGGAGGATCACAAGTTTGAGGCCTGCCTGGGAAACCTAGTCAGAGCTTGCCTCAAGGGAAAAAAATAAAAAAAAGCTGGGAGATGTAACTCAAAGTCAGAATACTCCTGGGTTCAGTGCTCAGTACCACAAAAATAAATAAAACAAAACAAAATACAAACAAATTGAGAGTGGAGGCAGCAATACCAGATTCCCAACTCAGTAAGTGGATTCTTCAGGACTCAAAATGTAGATGAGAGGGCTGGGAACAGTGGTAAGTGCCTCTTATCACAGTAGCTGGAAGGCTGAGGCAAGAGGATCCTAGAGTTCGAAGCCAGCCTCAGCAACTTAGTGAGGCCTCAAGCAATTTAGTGTGACCCTGTCTCAAAAGAAAAATAAAAAGGGCTGGAGATGCAACTCAGTGGTTAAGCAACCCTTGGTTCAATCCTTGGTACACACACACACATGCAAAAAAAGTTGTAGATAAGAAATAGTCTAGGGAGTGCTCAATGCTGGCCACTTCAATTTTTCAAATGAAAATCTACTAGCTTGCACAAAAACAAAAAAGTATATGAAAATATTATAGAAAATCATTATAATTAAAGTTTGTCCCTAGACACTGTGAATCTTTTTGCTAATACTTAGCTGCAGAGTCAAAGTATTCACAGTGACTTTCATAGCAAAAAAGATTTCTTATGATCAATCATTTCAGTTATTTAGTTTTCTTAATACAGTCACTGAAATAGAAGCCATAGCCCAAACTGAACATGTTCCTTAATTTTATTTTATTTTTTATTTTTTGCAGGATTAGGAACTGAGTGTCCAGGCCACTTGTTCTTTCTCACTGAGAGACTTTATTTATTTATTTATTCATTTATTTATTTTTGAGAAAGGATCTTGTTAAGATGCTGAGGCTGGCCTCAAACTTGAAATCCTCCTAGCTCAGCCTCCTGATCCTCTGGAATTACAGAGAGCACCACTGCTCCTGGTTAGTTAAGTTTTTAACTTAGAGTTCAACTTAAATTTGAAATGTAAAAAAGTTTGCTTCAGAACTTTAAAAATATGATCTGCTTTTTATCTGGGTGACTGGCTGATAAATTATTCTCTCTTCTTGAAAGACTTCTATTTTAAACTTTCTCAAAAGCCTTACCCAATATGAAATCCATTATGGCAGGCAAGGTGGTGCATACCTGTAATAATCTGATCAAACCATGGGCTGAAACAGGAGGCTTGCAAGTTTAAGGCCAGTCTTGACAAAGTAGTGAGGTCTTGCCTCAAAAAAAGCCGGGGATGTATTTCAAGGGTAAAGTGCCCCCTGAATTCAATCCCCAATAGTAAAAAATAATCCTTTTAAGGAGCTAATTTCTATCATGTTCATGGAAAAAAAAAATCAAGACTTGTGGAGAAGCAGGAATGTGCCCTTATTCCCAGGAAATTATTAAAATAATCAAAGAAAAAAAAAACAGTTATGGAAGGGCTGTTGGTAGAGGGTTTGTCTGGCATGCCCTTGGTTCTATCCAGACCACCACCAAAAAAATAAAAATAAAAAAAAAACAAAGAAAAGAAAAATAAATAAAAGTGCTATAGAAGTGCTGTAAAGGAAACTCTGGCAGATGGTTCTTTCACCTCTTCTTGGACAACATGACTTGTCCAAACAGGGGACAACACAAAACAGGGGCGAGGGAGACTGTGATGAAAGCCTTGTCTTTTGGGGCACAGCTGGAGAGAAAATGGAATCACTGAACTTACAACAGTGCTGAGTAGTGTGCTCACCCTGAGGTAGGGAAGGTGTCTTCCCAGCCAAGGGGTTCCCTCCTACTACATACTGCAAAGACTGAAGAGTGGGGAAGGTTTGGAGAAATGGGCAAGTCTCATGCAACCACAAGGCAGTGGGAGGAAAAGTCAATACTTAGGTACAATTGCAGCACACCAAATGCCTGTGGATGGCAGGACTCTTCTCTGCCCTGGCTCCTCATTCCCAAGGGTCTCACTGAGGAGCGTACTCAAGTTTTTACAATGGTAGGATTCAGGGGGAGAGGGAAAAAATCTCAACAGGATAGGTCTTAACTTGGCGGGCTGAAGCACACACAAAAAGAAAATCACATAACCAAATTATGAACCTAACTGGACTCTAAAGCCAGGACCAGAAAAAAAAAGGGAAAGGGCAGAGGACGGAGGCAGTCGGATCTCTTAAGCAATATTTTGAACGAATAACAAAAAGCTTTCTAGTGATAAGGCCCCAACCAAAAGAATGTCTTGAACAGTCTAAGAAGATTTGATTATTCTTTGGTGGGCACAGGTGAATCAGCCCTTCTTAAGGATATGTGAACAGGGGGAACAAATCCAGAATGGTACCCGTGTTGCAAAAAACACACTGCCTTCTCCTCCACTCTCACACCACAGCCAACATAGGTTTACAGGAGTGCAGGTTTCTTTCTTCCCATCAGCAAGGAAGCAATTCAGCAGCAAGCACCAGCCTGGTTTTCTAATTTAATTCACTGCAGACACTACATAGATTGTATAAAGCATCTGATCTCAGGTTGAGGATGTAGCACCAAGACTGGCCTCTAGACCCTGTTCCACTTTAGCTCCCACTTGAAAACTGCTATGAATCCCAGTTCCAACAACTCCCTCCTTGGGTTTAATTAATTTGCTAGAACTGCTCACAGAACACAAGAAAATTTACAGGTTTATCGTAAAGCATATTACAAGACACAGATGAAGAGATACATAGTTTAAAGCACAGGAGAAGGGGCTTGGGGTTTCCGTACCTTCTTCAGGGTGCCACACTCCAGAAATCTCAGTGAGCTCGGCTCTTGGAAGTTCTGCTACCTGGACTTTCAGGGTTTTTTCTGCAGACTTCACTCCAAATCTAATACTAATAGACTGGGTGGGGGAAACCCAGAAAGCCTATCAGCTTCAACCTTCTTCTAGGTCTTTCCTTACAGCATTCCTCCCCTAGGGCATGGGGGCTGACATTCCTTGGGAATTGGGAGATTTTCTAAGACCCACGTTGGGGAAAAAATCCTAGTTTCTGTGGTAGCCTTGGGGAAGGAGTTACAAGCTAAAAACCAAGGGTGGAAACCAAAAAATTAACATAATTTTATGGTACCTATGAAAAACAAAGACTAAAATAAAAGAAGAAAATAAAGCCTGAAGAAGTGATGCACTCTGGTAATCTTAGTAACTCAAGAGGCTGAGGAGGGAGGATTCCAAGTTCAAGGCCAGCCTCGGCAGTTTAAAAAGACCCTGTCTCAAAATAAAAAAAAAAATAAAAGGGTTGAGGACCTAGCTCACTGGTAGAGGGCTTCTGAGATAAATCCCCAGAACCAACAAAATACTGCAAATAACAAAATGAGTGAGAACAAGCTGTCAGAGAATAAAAATAAAATAGAGTACTTTTGGTTTGAGGCATTGAAAACGGAGACAGAGGCCGCCACTGTTAATCAGATCTTAGACAAGCTGCTACAAAACCTTTGAACTGGAGAAGCCCTTCTTTCATATCGACCTTGGAAACACTGTTCAGCTCTGCTGACCTGCACCCAATCCTTTTTCATAAAATAATACTTCTGCCAACACTAATCATAATTCCTAACTAACAAATGATATAGTTACCAACCGTCTTCAGGTTTAAAGCTATAAATACAGCCACCATGTCATAAAACCTTGGAGCACATTTTCCAGATTTCTTGTATCTGTTTTTCCCAGATTATAATCCTAATTATCCCCAAACAAATGTAATCTTCTTTGTTCTCAACTGGATTGACTTTATTCAAGGTCAACAAAACTAAAGATATTTTGATTCTTTTACTAAGTAACTTTGCTTAAAGAAAACTTTGAAATAATTTCTAAAAGTAAGGTTAATGAGCACAGCACATCTCAAAATGTATGGGCTATATCCAAATTTTAACTAGAGCCTTAAAAATCTTTTTATTAATAAAACAAAATAGAACAAAAATAAATTAAGTAATCTAATTCAATAACTTAGGAAAACAAGAAGGAAAAAGTAATTAACAAAAACAATGTAAAAACATACATAATAAGCTTAATAAATAAACTTGAGTAGGTTCTTAGAGAATCTAGTGAGTAGAAAAACTAAGGCAATAAAAAACCCACATAAACTAAATTAGTGTAGACAGAAATGCTATATCTGTAGGTACAGAGAATATTTTTTTTTACAGAGAATATTTTTTTTTGAGAGAGAGAGAGAGAGAGAGAGAGAGAGAGAGAGAGAGAGAGAGAGAGAGAGAGAATTTTTAAAATATTTATTTTCTAGCTTTCAGCTTTTGTTTATATGTGATGCTGAGGATCGAACCCGCTTGAGCCACATCCCCAGCCCCCAGAGAATATTTTTTAAAATGGTAAAATGCCATGTACTTTTTAGATCATCAATTAGATAACCTAGAAAGACCAAATGGTATCATAGGGAAATATACCCTAGTAAAATCATTTCAAGAAATAATGCCTAAATAAATTTGTAGAAAATAACGGTTCAACTTTTCAAATTATTTTTCTGCAAATAGACCCAGAGTTCCTGTTGCCACAAACATACTCTTTCAAGTTTAAAAAAAAAAAAAACCCACACATTCTTATTGATATGTGTTTAGGATAAAAAGAAAGAAATACTCATAAGACATTGAGACTTAGCAGGGTTGTAAATCTTGAATGACACACCCTTAGCCCCTGTGCTTGGCTCCTGCCCCTGGCTCCTGCCCTTGGCTCCTGCCCTTGTAAAATGAGGGAAATAAGCAACCACAGGGAACAGAGGTGCAAAATTGTTGCAGCTCCACCCTGGATCTACTTCCAGTCTGGACCCTGATACAGCCCTTCTCTAAATATTGGACCCCAAGCCAGAGCTGCTTCTTACTGTTCAGATAGCCCGTGAGTATCTTCCTTCCTAAATAAACTTCTGGCTCAGGCTGAAATTCTTTTCTGTCACATATGCCTACTGGTCCTGAGAATCCCACTGCTTGTGAGTTGACTTCCCCTTCTCCTTTGGGAACTCCTGGGACCCTTCTTCAGAGACATCTCTTCTCCAGTGACAAAAGGAACTTCCTAGATATTGATAAATAACACAATGTGGCCATTGTTCATTTATCTATTTTTTTGAGAGAGAAAAACTTTTTTTAAAGAGAGAGTGAGAGAGAGAGAGAGAGAGAGAGAGAGAATTTTTAAAATATTTATTTATTTATTTATTTTTAGTTTTCAGCGGACACAACATCTTTGTTGGTATGTGGTGATGAGGATGGAACCCGGGCCGCACGCATGCCAGGCGAGCGCGCTACCGCTTGAGCCACATCCCAGCCCCTGAGAGAAAATTTTTAATATTTATTTTTTAATTATCGGCGAACACAATATCCTTGTTGGTATGTGGTGCTGAGAATCGAGCCTGGGCAGCATGCAAGCTAGGCGAGCATGCTACCTCTAGAGCCACATCCCCAGCCCACAATGTGGCCATTGTTATGATGTAAATAAACACTCACTGTTATTTAGAAAAGGCAAAAAAAAAAAAAAAAAAACAACTACTGACTTTGACAAAAAACAGAGTTTCAGGAGAAAAATCACCAACATGGAACTAGGAACAATGAATAATTAAAAAATTACTTCCTGTATTTCTTTAATAAAAGATATTTAAAAGAAAAACTGAATTGCAGATTCTCCAGGTAATGTGTAGAAGTAGGATGGGAATTAGGACCCAGAAGACCCGACAGACAGACCCAGAGCTACTCCACTTTGGAGCAGTCATCTCGCCTTAGAAGGCTCAGGTTTCTCAAAGGCATGAGCTTGCAGAAAAATAAAATTAATTTGAATTTCATTTTGTTTTAAGTATGTTACTCATTAAGTAATATGTATGTGTATTGCTTATCTAGAATTTTGACAGGACTTCTATAACAAAGAATCAAAGTTTGTAGAAATATCTCAGTAGGGACATATTACATATATATGTTAGCTCAAGGGACACATATCTATATATGTGTTATATATAAAAAAAGATAGGGACAGGTGGTATTTGCAAAATATGCAGTAATTTCCAACATTCACACAAACCTAGAAGGCAGTAGTTGATAATCTATAGATTTTGGAGGAAAGATGCCCTGTGAATGAAACCATTTTTTTACCTACATTGGCAGGAATTCAATTTTAGTCAAATTAGAGGTAATCTATTGCTTTATATTTTGCTTGGTAAAATATATAATTAATGGTCTTGGAAAAACCCTCAGTTAACTTAAAAAAAAAAAAAACAACTCTCACCAAAAAGGACTACCTTTATTACTGTTTGGTTAAAATGTTTTCCACTGATTATTTTATTTCATACCTCCTATTTGCCATCTTTTATATTTTTTTGTTTCATGTCTATTTTGTTAATTACTATCATAGTAACTAACATAGTTATTCATGTTAGTTACTATCATACTTGAAATAATAGTTGCACTTTTCATAAACTTTTTTAGGAAACACATTGTATTAAACAACAGAGCAACTGAGATGTATAACTACAAGCCATATCATTAGGAAGCAATTGCTCGATCATGTATTTAAGGGAAGATGGTGCTTTCTTAAAGAAAATGGTGCTTTTATTGTTTTAAACTTAACCCAACTTTTTAAAATATATAAACTCTAAGGTTTCTAAGTTAAATTTTCGATTTAAGTATTTGAATAATTCAGATAAATAACTGAATTTAAAGGGAATCTTCAATTCTCAGAGAGGTTGAGGGATTCAACAACAGGGATTTCAATCCATTATCAGGTATCTCAATATATAATTATCCTATGAACATAAAATTTAAAGCTTGAACATAAAACAAAAGCCCACTAGTGAAATTAACTTTCTCATTTTTAAAAAAAATTGTTTTTAGTTGTAGGTGAACATAATACCTTCTTTTTATGTATTTATCTTTTTATGTGGTGCTGAGGATTAAACCCAATGCTTCACATGTACAAGGCAATGCTTTACCATTGAGTTACACCCCAAGCCCTTTCCTTCTTGTTTTTACATGCATGTAATCTCACTGACTCAGAAGACTGAAATAGGATGATCCAAGTAAGAGGCCAACCTTTGCAATTTAGAGACCCTTTCCCGAAATGAAAAGCTACATCTTTAGTGGTAGAACTCCCCTGGGTCTAATTCCCAAGTATTGGGAAAAGAAAAAAAAAAAAAAAGAATTTGACCTGGGAGTTAAAAATACATACATATTCACATGAGACACATAACTTTGGACTGCATTAACTGATAAGCAGGAAACAGTGTTCCCAGAAAGGGAGGAAAAAGGATCAGAGAAAATGAGATCAAAGTGAAAGGGTACTTAGATAAGGGCTGAGTGAACAGATAACAGAAGGGATGTGGCAGAAACTTTTCATAAATATATATTTTCGTAATATAGATTTGCAATAATAATAATAATGTAAATTTGCAATATAGGTTTGCAAAACAAAAATATGGAAGGTATTTTCCTAAATGGAAACAGTTAATGAAGTAACGCTTAGGGGAACAATAGTGGAACTTTACTTAGCAGTGCTGAAGGTGATGGGCATAGAACTAGGGCTTCCCCCTAAAAATGTGACATATTTGCACAATGGAATTTTACTCAGCAATAAAAGAGAATAAAATCATGGCATTTGCAGGTAAATGGATGGCATTGGAGAAGATAATGCTAAGTAAAGTTAGCCAATCCCAAAAAAACAAATGATGAATGTTTTCTCTGATATAAGGAAGCTGACACATAGAGGGGTACGGAGGGGGGAGCCTGGGAGGAATAGATGAATTCTAGATAGGGCAGAGGGGTGGGAGGGAAAGGGAGAGGGCAGGGGATTAGCAAGGATGGTGGAATGTGATGGACATCATTACCCAAAGTACATGTATGAAGACACGAATTGGGTGTCAAAATACTTTATATACAGAGATATAAAAAATTGTGGTATATATGTGTAATAAGAATTGTAATGCATTCCGCTGTCATTTATTTTTTAAAATAAAAAAAAATACTAGGGCTTCCCTACATATACATGTTGGCCATAAGCATGTCTTATATAGAGAAATTTCTATTCAAGTTTCAAGTCCACTCATTGAGTTATTTGTTTTTTGCTATTTATCTTCCCATATATTTTGGATGTCCCCCTTGTTGGTTCTATGGTTTGTAAGTAGGGCTGTTTCTTCACTCTGTTGTTTCCTTTGCTGTGCAGGAGCTTTCTAGTTTGAAGCAACCTCACTTGTCAGTTTTTGCTTTTGTATTTGCCTGTGCTTTTGGTGTCATAACAAAACAAAAACAAACAAACAAACAACAACAACAAAACAACCCTCCAAACAATAGCAGTAATCATTGCCTCGGCCAGTGTTAAAAAGATTTTGCCCTATGTTTTCTTCCAGTAGTTCTATGATTTCTGGTCTTATGTTTAACTTGATTATCAGTTGTGATTTGATTTTTGTATGTTATGTAAGATAATAGTCCACATTCATTCTTACACTTGTAGAAATGGAGTTTCCTCAATATCATTCACTGAAAAGATTATTTTGTCCCTACTACATATTCTTGGCACCTTTGTAGATGATCAGTTGACCTTGGGCGCATTGACTTATTTCAGAGCCCTCTATTCTGCTCTATTGGTTTTATATGTCTGTTGTTATGCCAGTATCATACTGTTTTGCTTATTGTAACTTTTAATATATTTTGAAATAAGAAAGTGTGATATCTTCAACTCAAGACTTATTTAACCTCTCTCAGGATCTACTGTGGTTCTGTATGAACTTTAGGATTATTTTTTCTATTTCTGTAAATAAAATAAAATAAAACCCATTTTATTGAATTCATTTAGTAGTTTATTAGTTCTAAGTTTCTTTCTTTCTTTTCTTTTGTACTGTGGATTAAACCCAGGGCCTTGTAAATGCTAAGATAAGTACTGTGTCACTGAGCTAAACTCCCAGCATTTCTTAAATTTTATGCTGAAACAGGGTCTCACTAAATGGCCCAACCTGGCTTCAAATTTGTGATCCTCCTGCCTCAACCTCTGGAGCCACTGGAATTACAGGCATGAGCCATAGTGCCAGGCTTATCTCTTATCTTTAAAAATGCTTGAAACTGGGGCTGGGGATGTGGCTCAAGTGTTAGCGCACTTGCCTAGCATGCGTGAGGCACTGGGTTTGATTCTCAGTACCACCTAAAAAAATAAATAAATAAAGATATTTTTAAAAAATTATTGAAACTCAGGAAGAAAACCTCTTAGAGAACATCTGCTTTCATGCTTATTAAATCTATGGCAAAAGGCTATAATTTTTTTTGTTATGAAATACTTGTGAAGTTCCCAAACATTAAATTCTGCTTTCAATACGGGAAGTGTATTGCCATCTTAGCTATAGGTTTTAATAATCACTCTACTGTTTATTGGGAAAACCTGGAACTCAGCACTTTTTCCTAAATGCTCCCTAGAAACAGAGCCGGCTGCTTCCCTAGAGCTTGTGTCTCCCCTCTGCTATGTCCTCATAATACCAAAAAGCTAGGGGACAGCAATCCAAACACATGACCTGTGACAAGAGCTACATTCCTCTTCTCTGACAATGAAAACATAGAGGACTATGGTAGCTAAGTTGAGAGAGCTACCCTGGCATGTGCAAGGGCCTGGATTTGATCACCAGTAAAGGAAGGAAGGAAGGAAGGAAGGAAGATAAAGTAGAGCAAAACAAAAACTTCTAGGTAAAACAACCTGTCATCAAAAGAAATTTAAGTAATTTTAAAAGGTTTTGAGTATATTTATTAATCAAAAAAATTCACCCCAAGGACTGGGGATATAGTTCAGTGGTAGACAATTCGCCTAGTATGCTTGGGTTTAATTCCCAGCACCACAAAAACAATACAAAATGAAATGATCACCCATTAGACATCAAATATTATCCATAAAGTTCTCAAATTTCTCTTCCTATAGTGAAAACATCTATAATACCAGTGAAATTTGAATACTAAGTACATTCCTAAATTCTCCCAAAATAGCCTAAACCACATAAACTCAACTGTAACAAACTTAATTTTGGTAAGATACTTTAGGGAAAAAATTTGAAGTATCAAATATTCCACAAGTGTTACTTACAATTAAGTAAACTGAGATTCAACCTCTGAAATAATGTAACTGTGTGCACATGAGATTATCATGCTTTGACACTTGAAGTCCTAACTCTACAAACCCTACAACCCCTCCCAGCAATGGGCAGGTGCTATATCTATTTTAAGAAGGGTTCAGCAAGGGGCAAAGAGAAATAAGAGATACAAAAAAGATCATAGAGTGAACGCTTTCTTTAAAGGGTATGACTAAGTACCTATGTAACCAGACACTGGGCATGATATTAAGACACAGCCTTTGTCCTAGGATTTTCAGAGTTTGTAGAGCAGACAAACATAAACAAATGATTAAAGGGAGTTTGAAGTCTGAGGAACAACTGTGCCACAAATATTAAGTGCTCTCGATGAGTGCTCCCGAGCTGGGTCATTAAGGAAAAAGGGCAGTTCATTAGGAGAGGTACAGCAAGGACACAGCAAATGTGTGAATAGAATGTCATGTTGAAGACCTACAGACTGAGAGATCTAAAGGACAGCACAGTGATGAAGAGGCTGGACATGAGTTACAGCCAGTTCAGGAATACCAGTCACAGGATTTGATATCTTCCCTGCAGACCAATGAAAGATTAGGAGCCAGATCAGGACCATCAGGCATAGAGTTTGATTTTTTTTTTTTTTTTTGCTGTTTTTTTGGGTTTTTTTTCCAGCATTGGGGACGGAACCCAAGGGTACTCTAGAACTGAGATACATCCATAAACGTTTTTATTTTTTATTTTGACACAGGGTCTCACAAAGTTGCCCAGGCTAGTCTCAAAATATAGGGAGTAGGAAAACATTTTGAAAAATATATAAAATAAACTCTTCTCACTTGCTAAATACATTTTATTAAAAATTAAAAGCAACAATAATAAAATATATGTAGTAGGGAAACTGAACTGAGTTCTTTAGATTCCTGATATCCACGGATATTGAAGAGGGGGTAAGAACTCCTGTATCTCATTCATCTCCGTGATGATCAGATAAACTCTCTTTGGGGAAGGTCCTACAAATGTGGACTTAAGAATGAGCCTACTGGAGCATTTAAAACTGACCACTTAAAGGAGGGGGAAAAAAAAAGTCCACAACCAGGCTCAATGGTACATGCCTATATCCCAGCAATTCCCGGGCTGAGGCAGAAGGATCCCAAATTTGAGGCCAGTCTCAGCAAATTAGGCCTAAGCAACTCGGTGAGACCCTGTATCAAAATAAAGATTAAAAGGGGTGAAGTATGGCTAAGTAGTGAAGTGTCCCAGGATTCAGTCCCTGGTATCAAAAAAAAAAAAAAAAAAAGAAAAGAAAAGAAAAGAAAAAGAAAAAAGAGAAGCAGGGGTAACAATGAGGGAATAATTCATAGAACTAAGGTGATTCTGAAGACTAGAAAAATAGATAAAGGTGTATCTAAGCTTATTTGAGGGTATGGATAGAACGAAAAATGTAGTTTTTACTGCCCAGCAAGCTCAATGTTCTCAATGAAGTGGGAGCAATTGGCAGAAAGGATTAAGGATGGTTTTGTTTGTTGTTGTTGTTGCTGTTGTTTGTGCATGAGCCCACATGCAAGTATATGGGGAAATCCAAAATCCTGAGACATGGCAAAGGTATTTTTAAAAAGTCCTTCTAAGATCTCAGCAAATTTCCAGGACTGTACATGTCCTTGGGTTGAAAATTATAAGTGTTAGACACAAACACAAGGTAAATCACATGATCATAAACTCTCCTGGAAAATCATTACAATTCTTCCAATCTTCTCAATGTTAAAAATCTAAGATAACTCACACTATCCTCATATTTTGAGAATAGTAGTCTCTAGATTAACATCTGCAATTTTGAGTAAACATTTCAGAGGCTTTTTTTTTTTCATTTCAACTTTCTTTGAGAAAGCAAAGTGTTTTCACCAAGACTCTTTCATTTCTGCTTAAAATATCCTGTGAGACGAATAGAAGCAAGTGATACTTCACCTTTTGATGAGGAAACTGAAATACAAGAATGGTGAAAATGACTTTCTGGAGCACAGCCTAGTTCAGCATGACTTACTTGTTCTAAACGCCAAGAACACATGGTATGTGGATACTTTTTAATGCAAAAAATGCTACAGAGCTCTTTGTGAATTTAGGAATTACCAAAGTTCTCAGGTAAATTCCATGAGAAGGTCAATGATCTTCTCTGAGTTTCTTGAGGTAAACAGATTACTGAGACCACTCTGGCCCTCAACGTGTATCCAAGGCACCATAAGCAACAGAGGTTTTTCCTTTCACCTAGTTCAGCCACAGTTTGTACCATTCTGTGGCATGTGTAATGGAAAGAGTAAAGAAATGCATAAGGAAATAACTATAGCGCTCTTATCAACGGAAAAAAAATTATTTAAAATTAACTCTGCTCCCTTGCTAAATACATTTTATTAAAAATTAACAATAATAAAATATAAGTAGTAGGAAAACAGTTTGAAAAGTGCACTGCATTAGATGATCTGTAGGATCTAATTTTGTTTTAAAATTCTGGGACAGTCTGATGTATGGTTATATGCACTTTTAGTCCCTGCTATTTGGGAGGCTGAGGTGGGAGGATCACTCATGCTCACAAGTTTGAGGCCAGCCTGGGCAATAGAGCAAAACCCCATCTCAAAACTAACTAACTAAATAAATAAAATTTATTTCATTAGTCTTCACAGAACAATGAGTATGAACATCATATCATAAGAATGATCTGTAAGGAAGAAACACTGAAGTTTTAATCTTAAAGCCTAGGTGGTGATTTAAATTTGAAGAACGATCAGGAGGCAGATCAAGACCATCAGGCATAGAATTTGATAATTTTTTGTTTTGTTTTGCTGGGTTTTTGTTTGTTTGTTTTTCAGCATTGGGGACTGAACCCAAGGGTACTCTACAACTGAGCTACATCCCTAAACCTTTTTATCTTTTATTTTGACACAGGGTCTCACTAAGTTGCCAGGCTAGTCTCAAACTTGGAATTCTCCTGCCTCAGGCACAGAGTTAGATCTATTTTCTATAGCCTAATAGGTAGGTTTTCCATTCTGATAAGAAAAGCCTTTTTTGGGGGCTGGGGATGTGGCTCAAGCGGTAGCGCGCTCGCCTGGCATGCGTGCGGCCCAGGTTCGATCCTCAGCACCACATACCAATAAAGATGTTGTGTCCGCCGAGAACTAAAAAATAAATATTAAAAAAATTCTCTCTCTCTCTCTAAAAAAAAAAAAAAAAAAAAGCCTTTTTTTTTAAAAAAAATATATTTTTAGTTATAGATAGATAGATATGATACAGTTACCTATCTATCTATCTATTGTGGGGCGGGTACCAGGGGTTGAATTTAGGGGCACTCAACCACTGAGCCATATCCCCAGCCCTGGTTGTTGTATTTTATTTAAAAACAGGATCTCCTTGAGTTACTTAGGGCCTTGCCATTGCTAAAGCTAGCTTTGTTTTTTTTTGTTGTTGTTGTTGTTTGTTTGTTTTTTTAAAGAGAGAGAGAGGGAGGGAGAATTTTAATATTTATTTTTTAGTTTTCGGCGGACACAGCATCTTTGTTTGTATGTGGTGCTGAGGATCAAACCCCTGTGCATGCATGCCAGGCAAGTGCCCTACCGCTTGAGCCACATCCCCAGCCCGCTAAAGCTAGCTTTGAACTCGCGATCCTCCTGTCTCTTAGCCTCCCAAGCCACTGGAATTATAGGAGTGCACCACCTTGCCAGCCTATTTATTTATTTTTATGTAGGCTGAAGATTGAACCTAGTGCCTCACACATGCTAGGCAAACGCTCTGCCCCTGAGCTATAGCCCCAGGGCCAAGAAAAGCCTCCCTCCCCCAAAGATTAACAGAAAGAGTCCAACATTAGAAATAACAACTACTTCTCAAATGACTGAATTTATTTTGATTTATTTTAATTCTGGCAACTTCAATAATGAATGTGAGTGGAAGAAAAGTGATTAATTCAAAAGTGAAGTCTCTAAACAAGTTAGATTTTCTTCATGAGAAACAGTTTTAAATGTCCACACTTATTGGAAATATGGCTGAAGACAGTGCTAATAAACCAAACTGCTAATACTTTTCTCCACAAGCAAGCTGGCAAAATCTCTTAACATTTCTTAAAGACCGCATGGAAAAGAGGGGCAAAATTCTCAATGTGGAGACCTAGGGAGAGACCAAGTTCTGTAATAGCTGACAACATGAACTTAAGAGAATTCATGTGACATCTCTAGGTAGCCTTGACAGATGATCCGGTAGAACAAGGTGTTATCTACTAGATTCCAATCAATAACATTTTTATTATTACCACAACTTGGAATAAAAATATAGGAATTGGCGACTGGGATTGTGGCTAGTAGAGCACTTGCCTAGTACATGTGAGGCCCTGGGTTTGATTCTTAGCACTACATATAAATAAATAAAATAAAAGTCTATTGACAACTAAAAAAATAAATAAACACAAATATATAGGATTTGGATATATATATATATATATATTGATGTAGACAGATTTTTTTCACCATGTTAGTATTTGCCTGGGTTTTAAATAAATAGGAAAAGTGGTTCCTAGAAACTTAATTCAGTTTATATGTCAAGAATTACATGAACTTTATCTTTAATAGCCTTAAGGATGTATACATTGGGTTGTCTTACCTCATTTACCTTGAATTTAAACTCCAATATACCCCAAATTTCTCTTTCCTTTAATGCCCAAACTGGTCATTTTAAAACTGAGAGAAATCTTTGATTCTTTTTCATCTCCTTTGTGCAATTAGCAATTAAGTCTACATGATTTTTCATGTAGATACCAGATCTACATTCCCATTTCATTCTTGCCTCTCTTCTTATAATCCATATTCTTAGTCTCACTCTTGAATCAATGCAGAATAGCACCCCTCTCCCTACTCTTCCAAATTTGTCAGAAATAATATTACTAAAGATGTGAATCCTCTACCTATCTGCTTTATTTGTTTGCAATATTTGCAGGACAGCACCTTTAGTCTGGTCTTAGGATTTTACAAACTTTGGCCTTACCCTGTTCTTACACCGTTCTTCTATTTGCCAATGTGGACTCTCTACAAGGTAGCCGCCCCACCCCTGCCCTCGAAGCTAAGAACATCCTTATTTTACTCCATCTCATACTCTTTCCCCTTCACTTGTCTTCACTCAGATGCTATTTCTTATTATCTACCCAAATTCTTCTTATCCTTTAAGATCCAGGTGCTAGCACACCACCTCCCCTTGTGAATCCTCCTTTAACTGGTATAGTTCAAATGAACTGCGCCCTTTCTTGAACTTCTAAAGTTCTCATTTATTCTAAGTTTTTTTTTTTTTAGAGAGAGTGAGAGAGGAGAAGAGGAAGAGAGAGAGAGAGAGAGAGAGAGAGAGAGAGAATTTTAATATTTATTTTTTAGTTCTCGGCGGACACAACATCTTTGTTGGTATGTGGTGCTG
Organism: Ictidomys tridecemlineatus; assembly: GCF_052094955.1. Taxonomy (NCBI): domain Eukaryota; kingdom Metazoa; phylum Chordata; class Mammalia; order Rodentia; family Sciuridae; genus Ictidomys; species Ictidomys tridecemlineatus. The sequence continues at coordinate 98,238,523 of NC_135485.1, forward strand.
AGGATCGAACCCGGGCGACACGCATGCCAGGCGAGTGCGCTACCGCTTGAGCCACATCCCCAGCCTATTCTAAGTTTTCCTTGGGTATTTAAGTAAATACTTATTGTTGGTATATGATGGAACTGTATAATCTTCCCTTGAACATTCTCAACTACTGTATTTCCAATTACTACTTCAATGCTATGCGATTTCTTTTTTTCTCATCTTCCTTCCTTCCTTCTTTTTTTAAGAAAAAAAAGAAAAGAAAGAAAAACAGATGGGGTCTAGACATGTTTTCCAAGCTGACTCTGAACTCTTGGACCCAAATTCTTGATTCTCCTGCCTCAGCTTCCTGCTTATCTGGGACTTCAGGCATGTACCATAATACCCTGCTTTCTCATTTATATTTGTTTAGTACTTCTTGGTATTTAGCATAAAGTGCATATTACTTATTTACCTTGATTTTGTTTGTCTCCTACTCCAGATTCTAAATTCAACAAGAAAAGATTTTTGTCTATTTTGCTCATTAATACATTCCTAGTTCCTAGTATTTGATAGGTAAAGAAATACTTTCAAGGGCTGGGGATGTGGCTCAAGTGGTAGCGCGCTTGCCTAGCATGCGTGAGGCACTGGGTTCAATTCTCAGCACCATAAAGATATTATGTCCACCTAAAACTAAAAAAAATATATTTATGTGTGTGTGTGTGTATGTGTGTGTGTGTGTGTATATATATATATATATATATATATATATATATAAAGAAATAGTTTCAAATGAGTTCATATTTTTAAAACTGAAAGAGGGCTGAGGGTGTAGCTACATGGTAGAGAATTTGCCTACAATGCATAAGACTTTGGGTTTGATCCCAGCAATACAAAAAATAAATTAAAAAATGATAAAAAATAAAATAAAATAAAAAGTGAAAGAAACATTAAGAATACTAATAAGTAATAAAACAAGTACTATTATAAAATAAAGGACTTCAGATGTGCCAGGCCTTATACATATTATCCATACAGCAATCCTTTCATTATTACTTATTATTACTTACTTTCCTCACTGCCAAATAAAGCAAGTCTTAAAAGAAGTTAAATAATTTTCCCAAGAACACACCCCTAATAAATGTACTAAAAATAAATGTCTCAGTCCTATTTAGTACTGAAAAAAGTCCTTAGCTAAGCTAATCTAACTGTATAAACTACAAGTAAAATAAGATGTTGGGGGATGTGGGAGAAGAACTCTTCAGAAAGCTACTTATAAAATCTTTTTCCCAAGCAGTGAATTATTTTAATTTCTTATTAGCAATTTATCTTACATTTTTCCATGAACTTATAACTTCCTTTCTTACCCACCCTTCACCTCCAAGTAGAAAAAAGAAAAAATCTTCTGACTAATGTTGTGATTTCACTAAAGAGATAAAAATTCCATCTCAGTTCTCATGTAAAGGACAAGAACAGAATGAGTAGCCACAGTCCTTACCCACAAAGTGAAGAAAAGCAATCATTAAGGAGGGGGGGAAAGGTAAAGAATGCTTTATTCACGATTACCTAAAATTTTCCAGCATGAGAGGGGAAAGAGGAAGTCTATTTTCAGTGACAATTATTACTCTAAAAATATTAGCATGCAAGGGGAAAATTTTCATTCTGAGAGTCACTACTGTGCTGAGTTCTCTTTCTCTCACAATGACTTCAAATTCCCAGAGTAGAGAGGTAATCTAGGCAGATGCTCTTGCCCTATGAAAATGGCAACATCCAGGAATCATGGGAGTTGAAATGAGGACAAACTGGAAAGGATTTCTCAACACCAGGTCAGTCTCTAAGAAGTATCAAGTGTCAGAGTGGATACTTATATCCTCAGGCGGCTGGGATGAAGGCAGAGATTACAGCCACATAGCTTTTTAGAAGATTTGTTATGCTCAATGCATAAACAAGATTCAGTGAAACTGAAGCTGAATTAACAGCTGAAAGAATTACAAAAGGGAAAAAAAATGCCTAATACTTTCTTTTCTCTACCTAACCTCTAATTTCTTCCTATAATGCCCCTACCATTTTAACTGGCTTCTCTACAGGCAAAGATAGAGTAGGTTTCAAGCTAGTTTTCATCTTAAATATTTTGGAAAAAATCATATTTGTTCCTTACTTCTATGCATGCACGTAAGTGAAAAGGATTTGATAAAGAACACATAGCTTGATATACTCATTAGCAGTTCAGTGGCATTCAGAGCAAACTGCTCTTTGGGTCAATTTTAAGACTCTGATGAAAAAAAGTGTCTGGTGTTTTCCTCTCTCAGTGTCATGTATTTCCAGAAATTCTCAGGAAGAATCACAAAGACTCTCCTGACATCTATCATTCCACACTTCAGTTCTCTGACATGTTGTTACGAGAACTGGCTGCTTAGACTCAGTAAGTATGTGCTTGCTGGTCAGACCAAATAAATACAAATGCCACTGATTTGGTCCTTAAGAAGTTTGAGACAATGTGGCCACAAGTAGATGAAAAAAGGAGAGAAATTATGTAACAAGTGATTACAGGTATAACAATTCTCCATGCTTATAGTTACATTTGAGTGATTACTTCTTTTTAAAAAATTCTGAGGTATCATGAATTCGATGGGAACAAAAAAAGCTTCCTTTAATGCAGGAAAATATAGACATATATAGAGGTCAGCACACAAGGTTAGCCAACTCCTTGATCTTAAAATCTATCCCATGTGTCCTAAGCACAGATAATGAAGGTATTTGAGAGGGTAACTTAGAACAGATGGTTGGAGCTAGACATGGTGGCACACGCCTGTAATCCCAGCAATGTGGGAGGCTGAGACAGGAGATCACAAGTTCAAGGCCAGCCTGAACAATTTAGTAAGACCCATCTTCATTACATAAATAAGGCCTGGAATGTGGCTCAGTGGTAAAGTGCCTCTGGGTTTAATCCTGGTACGAAGTAACAAACAAACAAAAAATTATATTTTCAAACCAAGCACCAACTGTCCCCATTGTCATACCAGCAGTTCGATCCCTCACTGCTCCTCCTGGATCATGTCCTGCTGGCTGCCGCTGAGCCCATCTCCTGCTTCCACATGTGGCAACTCAACAGGAGCAAGGGCAAGTAGATAATCTTGAGAGGGTCTGCTGCTGAATGTTTGCCAGCCTAGAAAAGACAAGAGTTTGAAAGTTTTTAAGTCTGCAAAATGAATTAAGTCATATACATCTGTTATTAAAAATATTACATGAGTTGTTGGTGGTTTTAGAATCCTATATGTGATGTTTCCATCACATGGTTGGCTGTTACAATATTTCGGGTTAGAGGATCTTTCTCAAGCAATAATGCCCTCAAAAACACCAAGAATAGTATTCCCTAACATGTGTAGAGAGCATTGTGCAGTGCCCAAAGCACATGTGGTCTCCACATCTTGACTGCAATAATCCATTAGGCTTGGGAACCAGTGGTTTAAATTATGATCTGTTGAATCCAATGTTTCTTAGCCTGGGCTACTAAGAATATCATTTGGGTGTGAAGTTGAGCCCTTATGCTCAGAGATTCTGATCTACTGGGTAAGATGTAAGCTACTCACAGGTAATTCTATGGTGAAGCCAGGATTGAAAATCATTAGTTTCCACCCTTGTACCTAGAGGATCTTTATGTAGGATGAATTTAAGTCATAAATAGTAAATACGTATCCAGTTTATACCATGTTAAGGCAATGTACTACATGCTCTGGAATAGGTATAGCGTAAGAACGTGTGGGTCCTATGCTCAAACACTTTAATTTAGTGGGAGACACCAGACACATAATTTTTAAGAGATCACTTAAGAAGATAGAGACTGTAAAGGCATAACCTAAATAAACAATCTGTGGTAAGCTTTTATATTTTCTATTAAGTGAACTCATATGATACTGACTCTAATTAAATTAAAATGTTAAGATGGAAATTATAATCATCAAAGCAACCAGTAAAAATAAAATAATGTGTCATTGAAATGCTCGGAAAGAATCTGAGTGATATAGTTATTTGTTAAGAGTATTGATAGGCATAGTAGTGCTAATTGTCCAATACTAAGAAATAACTCAAATGTTCTTAAAGCACACACCCTGATTGACTCTCATAGATTCTGTATAGTTCAGCAGCTGTATACAATTATATATATACATTACAATTATAATGCATGATGTCAGGCAAAATAAAATTATGGTTAAATAAAAAAAAAACATAAGCCAAATAAGACTTCGTTGGTCAAAGATATAGTAAAAACCTTGGGTGCTATAAAAATCAGAGATGACTATGCACTGGAATAAGGGAGAAAGTTTAAAACATGGGAGAACATGGGAGAAGTCCACTAAGTCTAAGAGCAGGGTGAAAGAGGAGGGAGAGGGGGGGGAGGGAGGGAGGGAGGGAGGGAGGGAGGGAGAGAGAGAGAGAGAGGGGAATGGGAAGAGAGAACTGTTTTCAGGCAAAAATACAGCTGCAGGGATAAATGGAGGGAGATGAAAAAGCTCACTTTGAAGGATTTCTCTAAAGGTACATTAGAAATATTTGGGGAGACAGATTGAAAATAAAATCCAAACAGTTTTAGTAAAATAGCTAATAGAGTTGAACCATTTTCCTGAATATCTGTAAATAGTATTTGAATATCCTGAAATAGTATCCAGAATAGTATTAGAAGATGTTCAAGTTCAGGTTCTGAAGGTTTTCCATAAATTACTGGGTTCTTAGACAATGCCAGCTACTATGCTAAATGTACTACAAGTTATTTCATTTAACATTCTCAAAAAACCTGGCAAGGTAGTTATTATTATTATTTCCATTTTATAGCATAGGAAAGGAGGGCTCAACTTGTTCTCAAAGTCACAGAGTTAAGAAATAATAAGCTCAGTCTGGGATACAGTATTACTTCAGAAGTATAGCATCATAAAAGTCAAGATTTAGTTTTCCTGAGATATAATTCACATACCATAGAGTCCACTCATTCAAAGCATAGATGTTAGTGGATTTTAGTATTTTCAAAGTTGGGCCACTATTGCCTATCATGACTACGGAATTGTAGATTATTTTCATCACCCCCCAAACACATCCAATACCCTCTAGGAGTCAGTTCTCATTCAACCCTCCCATGGCTCTTGGTGACCACTAAATCCACTTTGTCTCTATGGATTGGCCTATACTGTATATTTTACACAAATGAAATTATATAAAATTTGACCTTTGAGTCTAGTTTCTTTCCCTTGATATGTTTCTGAAGGTTCAAGCATGTCATACTCTGTTTCTTTTTATGGCTGAGTAATATTTCACCCATAGATATACCAGATTTTCTTTGTCTACTAAGGAGGTTCATTGAAGTTATTTTTGGTTTTTAATATGACAAATATTAACATTCATTTAATACATTTATTAACATATATTAACATTCATTTCCAAGGGATTTCTTTTATTGTGATAAATATATGTAATATAATACTTGCCATTCTAGCCACAAGTATAGATTTTTGTGTCATTGAGGACACACTTGAGCAACCCTCATCAACAGCCACAGAGAACTTTTTCCTCTTCCCAAACAGAAACTCTGTACCTACTAAGCAAAAACTCACCATTCTCCCCTCTCCCAGCTCTAGCAACCACTCTACCTTCTTTTTATTAATTTTTTAATTTGTTTTAATTATTTTTACATGATATAGAATACATTTATGCACTTTGATAGATCATACATAGATGGGATATAATTTCTCATTTTTCTGAGTATACATGTTGTAGAATCATATTGGTCATAGAGTCACATATATGCATAATGTAATAATGTCTTTTTCGTTCTCCTATCCTTCACCTGCCTTCACCTCCCTTCACTTCCGTTTACCTAATCTAAAGTAATGCCTTATTGTGAATTAGCATCCACATTAGAGAAAATATTCAGCCTTTGTTTTTTTTTTTGGAATTAGTTTATTTCACTTAGCCTGATATTCTCTAACTCCATCCGTTTACTGGCAAATACCATAATTTCCTTCTTCTTTAAAGCTGAGTAATATTCCGTTGTGTATATATACCCCATTTTCTTTATCTATTGAAGGACACCTAGGTTGGTTCCATAGTTTAGCTATTGTGACTTGAACTGCTGTAAACATTGACATGGCTGTATTACTGTAGTATGCCAATTTTAAGTCCTTTGGTTATAAACCAAGGATAGCTAGATCAAATGGTGGTTCCATTCCACATTTTTCTCCATACTGCTTTCTATTTCTATGAATGTAACTGTCCTAGGTGTATCATATAAAAGGAACCATAAAATTTGTCCTTTTGTGTCCAGGTTATTCCACGCGGCACAAAGTCTTTACAATTCATCCATGTTGTGTATGTATCAGAATGTCCTTCCTTTTTAAGAAGGACTAATAGGCAGGCCATTGTGGTTATGTGTGCCACATGTTGTTTATCCATCCATCCACGGATGGACACTTGGGCTCCTTCTACCTTTTGGCTACTGTGAATAATGTTGCAATGAACATGGGTACATCATTCATGACTCTGCGTGGGCATGTTTTCGATTCTCTGGGGAGTGAAATTCTTAGGAGAGGAAGTGCTGGGTCATATGGTGATTCTGGGTTAGACTTTTGAGGAATTGCTAAGCTGCACATTAGCTGCATCACTGAACATTCTCACAACAATGTACCAGTTTTTTTCACATCCTGGCCAACACTTGTCACTGGATGACTTTTCAGTGGTACCCATTCTAGTAGTAAGAACTGGTAGAAGACTTAGGTCAAGATATTGGCTTACTGCAGGAGTTTGTGTGTAAAGTGAGAAGAGTCAGAGAAATAGATAATTCCAGAAATTAATTTGAAATGAAAAGATAAGTCCTTGATACAGTACTTCAGAGGAAATCTGTGTATGCCAAATAAATAATCATTAGGCAGGTAAAGTTCAGGAAGTCTGGTTTGGAGAGAAATATTTCTTTTCTTTTTTTTTTTTTTTGGTACTCGGAATTGAACTCAGGGCCACTTTATCACCCATCTAAGCCCCCAGTCCTTTTTATTTTTTTATTTTGAGACAGGGTCTCATTAAGTTGCTTAGGGCCTCGCTACACTGGTATGGCTGACCTTGAACTTGGAATCCTCCTGCCTTAGACGCTGCTTGGGTCACTGGGATTACAGGAGTACATCACTGCACCCAAACATTACTTTTTTTTTTTTTTTTAAAGAAAGGTTCAGGGCTGGGATGTGGCTCAAGTGGTAGCGCGCTTGCCTGGCATGCGTGTGGCCCGGGTTCGATCCTCAGCACCACATACAAAGATGTTGTGTCCGCCGATAACCAAAAAATAAATATTAAAATTCTTTCTCTCTCTCTCTCCCTCTCTCGTGCTCTCTCTTTTTTTTAAAAAAAAAAAAGAATTAAAAAAAAAAAAAGAAAGGTTCAAGGACACAATGGTAAAACTGCAAGAGGTCACTGCCTATATGTATGTACTGAGTTTAGTAATTTATGAGCCAAAAACTGGCAAAGAAACTTTTGCCTACCTGGCTTTGTTTGTTTGTTTTGTTTAAATAGTAAAAGAATACTTAAATAGTATCAGAACTTCAGCTATCACTCTCTTCTGTTGGTAACACATGTTTATCTATTCTGCAGGATGGTAGCACCTTTGGCTCTCTGAGTGCGCCAAGCAGGCTCAGTGAACTTGCCCTCCAAGGGCTGTTACGAGATGAGGAGTCCTAGAAAGCCACAATACGATACATTGTTATCTGGTTGGCTGGAATTCATGCCGGCAAACTATCAAGGAGAAGATGAAGTTTCAGTTTTCTGGGCCCCAAACAGTCCTTTTAGTAAAAAAGAAGCCATTCCAAACATATAGAAGAGTCTCTAGGAGAACACACTTTCTCAATGACTGATGATCCTGGTTTTGCTCAGCTCTGGAAAGATTCCAAAATGACACCATTCCAAGGGGGGGAAAAAAAGCCACAGTGATGACTCAGATGTTTGGACGCTTGTTTTGACAGAGAAGCTTAATGATACTATTTAGGATCCTGAGGTGAGCATTGTAGGAGAAAATGCAAAACATTGTCAGCTAGCTTCTACAGTAGGTTTCCCCTCTGACCGAACATACTGCAAGTTAAAACAAAGAAACAACTAACTCATCACTTAGTCCAACAGAACAAACGTGAGAGTAAATGCTGAAGAGTGTTAAGGTAAGAGGCCTGGGGACTGGGGGGAGGACTCCAACAACGACAGCCTGTGGGCACCTTTAAATGTTCTCACCCCCTCACACCTCTATAGTTTTAATTGAATGAAATAAACTTTATAAAAGTTGTCATCTTTCTGAGGATAATACAGCTCGTGTGGTTTTTTTTTTCTGAGACAGAAACCTATTCTGATTTCATCTGTATTAAGTATTCACTATATTTTCAAAGTAAATATCTACTTCTGCAATATTTTCTAGAATGTAGATTTAAAAAAAAAATAGTGAAGATTTACAGAAAGCATTCTGAGTCACTTGATCTTTAGCATCCTATCAGTTGTGTGCAATAGCACCGGCTTCACAGGTGCCAGGGCCTCCAGAGCCTGCCCTCCTACCCCCCTCCCCCATGCTTCCATAAGTTTACAGGAGACACAAGGAAGAAAACATTACATTTTGGCGAAAGATAAGTTATTCTATATTTCAAACCCTAGAAGCAGACTTTTCTTTCAAAACAACAACAAAATCTCAAAAACAAGTCACTCAAACTACAAACACGTACGCATCTATACAAGCTATGCACATCTTGCAGAAGAATTTTTTTTTTTTTTGGACACTAAATGCATTCTTTTTCAATAAATGGATCCATCATTGATCAAATGTCATCAAGTACTTCTGTTACCAACAGGAAGCCATGTTTATCATGCTGGATCTAGTCCTTCCTTTTCCTTCTGTGCTATTAGCATGCCTGCCTTGCAAGTGCCTTCGAAGCTTCTCAGCAAAAGATGTTTCCTTCCTGTTGAAATGCTGCCTCGGCTGCTTCTCTGCCCAATGCAGTTCTCCTCTAGGTCTAAATGGGGTCAGACCAGACTGCACTGAGCAGCAGGTTACAGACCTCAGCGGGTTATATCCACAAAATGTTTCTCCCCTTACTTTCTCTCTTTCTCCAAGTAAATTATCCCAACTGTCCAGTGCCCAAGGGACAAACTATTTCAGCATGTCAGCAACTTGGCTCCTATTAATACTTTAAAAAAATCACAACATAAAATAAAATTACTACTTGGCAGTTAAAGCTCTAAGAAGAAAGTTAAAGAAAGACCATGTATACTCTCGGTTCTAACATACAAAAAGTGGTAACTCTCAAACAAATTCAGTAAGCATTTGCAGAACAAATTCCAGAAATAAAACCCAGCAAGCTTATTTCTAGTTGGCAGTCTTTACAGAACTAAAATCAGCAAACGAATTTAAAATAAATTAGTTATAAACTATCAGTAGTTATAAACTATCACAGTGTTTACGATGCACAGAGGTTTTTTGAGAACACAGGAATGTAAAAGGTACATGAATAAATTCAGTTGGCACTGTGTGAGAATTATAAATTAAGGTATACAATTTCTAGAAACAAACAAAAATTATGAGGAAAGAGGTGAAAAATAGGTATTTTTTAAATCCAAGATGGAAAGCCCACATTAAAGGAAGACACTGTGACACTGTATTAAAAAAAATTCAAACATAAAAAGTCTGTATAAATTCCTGCACCTGAGACACAATTTCTATGATACTCCAACACTTGTTAATACTTTAACTCTTTGGTCAGAGACGGGAACAACATAAGGTATGCCCAAAATCTTTTTTTTTTTTTTCCCAGTAATGGGATTTGAACCCATGGGCCTCGCACATGCAAGGCAAGTGCTCAGCCACCAAGCTACATTTCCAAATCCTTTAAAAATTAATTAATTAAGATTGAGATAAAGTCTTGCTAAGTTGCCCAAAATTGGACTCAAACTTCAGATCTTCCTGCTTCAGCTACCCAGGTGGATAGGATTACAGGCGGGGCGCCTGGCACCAAAATCTTAATTCTGAAAAGTCAGTGAATAATATGATTTACTTCACTAAAATAGAATATGTAATTCCTACAACAGAATTGTCTCCTAAAAGAAATTCTATGTGGTAAAAGTAGAATAAAGTTTTAAAGGGATATAAAGGGGTAAAAAAAGGGCTTCAATGAATTTAAATATCTCAACTGTCATTTCATAGTTCATTTTTCTTCATTCAAAGACCTTTTTTTTTTTCTTTTTAGATATTGGTGTTTGTCTTTATATCACTGACCACAGGACACAAATTCTACCCAGATCTAGGATGTGAGTTGACTCTTAGGACACCTTCTCTCCCCTGTTCTCATAAACTCATAAGCAAACCAAGAATATAGACTGTAGAAGAAATACCAAAAGATAAGTTAATCCCAGGTCCTAAGTTTCACTTTAATCACTCTTAACCTTATGACCTTGGGATGATCATTTAAGGAAACTGAGGACTAGAGAAGGCTATAGAGGGTTGAGTTCTATTTTCTTTGTTCTAACTCTACTGTCCAATTTGATACAGATGGAACAAATACATATTTAAGAAAAAGATCACTGCACAAATTGATAAGGAACAAAAACAATGAGCAACATCCTATTGATAGAATCATGCCAATTTATACACACTTACACATTAAAACTTTACAAAGAATACTCACTAAAATGTAACATGTAACTGTAACTGACAGTCACAATGTTTATTCTTGAGTCCAAAGAAATTTCACAACACATATATTCCTTTATATTTGATACTTTCATATTGTAAAGTAATGTACTGAATTCTTGAGAGTAATGAGTCTGCTGCCAAAGTTTAATTAGACTGAATTACTAACTGCATGCATTCATAATAGCCATATATTAAGAATCAATAAGTAGACCCTAAGTGCCTTTTATGAACTGCTTCAAATCTACACCATTAACTGAGATATTAAAAAACGGCTCATTTTTTTATTTTATTTTTTCTGAGGAAAGTTATTAGGCTTATATTAATCCTACTTTCCAATTTCTTCAAGACAGATAGGAAGTAAAAGAATAAATTACTTATTTATTTATTCACTTACTTATATTTTGTGGTAGTGAGGATTGAACCCATGCACACTAGGTAAGCACTCTAACACAGAGCTACATCCCCCAAGAATAAATTTCTAAATCATTATGTTATAAATTATTCACAACCCAAAGAATATCTTCTACTACGGATGCTGTAAGTCATATGACCTATAAGATTTGAAGCCGTTACATTAATATCATCAATACAAACATTAAAGGATCAATCTGAAAACTTAATACTTGATGAGATGGCAAACTATATATAAAATAAAAATTTTTATACTATAAAACTGCTGACATTTGTTACTTTTTTTTCCCAATAGCATTACTTCAGAAACAATACTGACAAAGTTTTCTTTCTTTCTTTCTTTGGTATCAGTGATTAAGCCTGCGATACCTAACAAATGAGGAACACCTCCAGCCCTTTTTATTTTTTATTTTGGCACAGGGTCTCACTAAGTTGCTTAGGACCTCCCTAAATTGCTGAGGCTGGCCTCAAACTTGCAACATGGCCTCAAACTTCCTCTTTCCTAAGCCTCCTGATCTGCTGGGATTACAGGCATATACCACCACACACAGCTTCAAAGTTTTCATTCAAAAAATTTAAATGAGCAAATTTCATCAAGTTGCATTTCCAGTGAAAGGGAAAGGAAAAATGAACTCAGAATATATAAGAAAACTCAGGGGCTACATTTACCAGGATTGTTAAATGCAAAGTGGAAGTGTCATAAAATACTTCTTTTATAAGATATTCTTTAAAGCAGTTAAGTAAACATCAAGTTAAGACAAATAAATGGTGTCTCTTTTGCTATACATGAGTGGTAACCAAAATAATTAATGATTGGCATGTCAAAGCCTGGGTCCTAATGCTAGAAGAGGGCTCTAGAAGCAACTATAGGCCATAGGTAATTCTAGTTGCGGGACATGATGAGGTTGAGGGAAGTATGGGAAGGGAGCATAGTGGCTTAGGGCAGCTGAATTACCAGCTACCTTGGAAATACTTCAGGGACTCTCAGCATGGTCACTCTCTTGTGCATCTGCTACATATCAGCTCTGGTATTTTGCAGGATTCTTAAATCAGAGATTAAAAAAGGCATTAAGCAACTGTTGCACATGAAATCTACCACTTGTTGGGAAACAAATGTAACTGTTGACTTTGCTAGTAGCTAGAGAGCAACATGAGGAAAGAAAAATGATGGAGGAAATTTTAAAGAAAAAATACTTTTAACACCTTCAAAATTAAAGAAAAGTTTACTTATAGTATTAAACTTTTATAAAAAATGAGAGTATAAAGTTAAACTTTCAAGTAGTGGCCAAGATAATAGAATTTAAATATATTTCTAAGTAAAGAAGACACATAATATAAAAATTATAAATTGAATTACACTTAGGGTTTAAAAATCATATAAATGATTGAGAAGTCCAAATAAATACTTTTATAACAAATTTACAAAATATTTTTCATAAAAGTAATTATTATCATATTGAACTAGACTTTTGTGTCTTAAAATTTCCTGGAAAAGTGGTACAACTATTGCTACTTACAAACTAATTTCTTATGACTTTTCAAGACAGAACATCATAAATTTAAAAAAAAAGATGAACTGTTACAGATATAGAATGGTCTACACAGAGCCATGCTTTTTAAAAAATGTATTAAATTATTATTTTATTTGCTAGATCTTTTAAGTAGTATATCTAAATCTTAAGAGAGCAGGAATTTGTTGTTGTTGATTGTCTTTTGTTGAAAGGGATTAAAGTCACCTAGCAACCTCTATGTTGTAGAAACCAAAATAAGAACTGGTTGTCTACCACCAGCTCTTCTAAAATGAGAGAGTGCAAGTAAATAGAAACATACTCTGTGTGTGATGGAGCTTTGACACATGTTCTTCATCACATGGCAAAGAAAAAAGCATCAAGAAATTCCCAGGAGAAGGAAACCTTCTTAGAGTCTATTAACTGACTGATTTGAAGCTTTACAACCCATTGCCCTATAGATACGTACACATGCATGCACAACCTCAAAAAAACAAAAAACAAAAACAAAAAACAAACAAACAAAAAAAACATGGCCAAAGAGTACAGAGATCATAGCTTAGAAAAAGGAACTGAAAACTGGAAACCTTAGTAAGGACTTTAAAATGTTCTAAGGAGAAATACAGATGAGCATAATGATGATGACTTGTAGAACTGGGGGCTTTATTTTAAGCTTGCTTTGATATAGTCAAACAAGGAAAGGAGACTAAGCTAGAAAGGAGGCTAGGGAAAGCAAGTTCAACCTGGAGGAATAAATGTGAGAAACCAAGTTATAAAGAAGGCAACACTGATTAGAATGTGAAATACTATTTGTGATGATTTGAAGGAAACAGTAGAGATATTCATATTTTTGAAAGAATTAAAGTGTCAAGAGATTCTAGAATACCCAAACTAAGTTCTGAAGTAAATAATTAAATTATTTTTTTGGTCTGGGGATTGAACTCAGGGCACTCAACCACTGAGCCACATCCCCAGCCCTATTTTATGTTTTATTTAGAGACCGGGTCTCACTGAGTTGCTTAGCACTTCGCCATTGGTGAGGCTGGATTTGAACTCAAGATGCTACAGTCTCAGCTTTCCTAGCTGCTGGAAATATGGGTTTGCGCCACTGCGCCCGGGTAAGAATCTATGTCTCTTAAAACAGAAGAGCTTAATAATTACAGAACAAGTCTACATATATTTCACACATGTATAAGAGAGCAGAGAAGAGGTATGACAATTTATATTTTTCTCCTGTATTAATGACTGAAATCATGGAATGTGAAAATAATAAAATCATCATTTTTAAGTCTTTCTGAGCAAAGTAAAGTTTGGAAAAAAAGAAGTCACTGACTTTGCCTTCAGAGAACCTGGTCTGGATAAGGCCAGTGTTGAGTGGACTGAGGATCACAGGCCTTGACAATCCACACTGAGAATCTCCATCGTTGACTTTGGATGGGAACTATTTGAAGACTGGAGCATCTAACATCTTACACTCTGAGATGTGAAAGTGTCATTTCTAAGGCAGACCTACTGTGGGCTGGTCAGAAAAGCATAACAATGCCTCCAAGAATGAACACATAAGAGAAAGGAAGCAAACCAATGAACAACTATGGCTATAAACAACTTCATTTGACTCAATAGCTACTAAAAAAAAAACAGATAATCTGCATATTAGAAAAATCTTCTTCCTCTTAGGAAAGATAACAAATACCAAAGAAACCTCAGAGAGGGATAAACACAATCATGTCTCACTAGGAATGCAGCTGCTCTACAGGACTTCACTGCAGACAGTTTTCCAGTGGGGTGTCAATCATCCCTTCAGCAAGTGCCACTGACATAAATTAACACTCTAGGTTTATGCCAGGTCAGGGGACACCAGTCACCTCCACTGCCATGAATGAAGTCATGCATTATCAGAAAGCAGGTCAGAGGTGACATAAATCATCTAACAGCTGACTCCCAACAACCTTCTATTAAAAGCACTCGCTTCCCAAATGAAGAGGTTATATACCATCTTTTTTTCAAAAGGTAACATAAGGAGGGAAATCCTCACACAAAAATCAAACAAGATGCCACTGCAGTGGTGCATGTCTGTAATCCTAGTGGCTTGGGAGGCTGAGGCAGGAGGATCATGAATTCAAAGCCAGCCTCAGCAAACATGAGTTGCCAAGCAATTCAGTGAGACCCTACCTCTAAATAAAATACAAAATAGGGCTGGGATGTGGCTCAGTGATTAAGTGTCCCTGAGTTCAACCCCTGGTTACTGCCCACCCCCCCCCACAAAAAAAAAGAAATCAAAAAAAGACTTTCACTTAAATATTCTATGAAAAAACAAGGAGTTTTTTAGACATATAAATTTGACTTGTAGCCTCTGAAATATTATGGGCATTGGTTGAAAGCAACTGTTTGAGTGGGTCTGATTGTTCATTCTGCTTTGTTTGAGTGCTGGGGATCAAACTGAGGGCCTTGTCCATTGATATAACATAAAAGGCACTCTACCACTGAGCCATCTCCCCAGACCAAAGAAGGGCACCTGAACTGTGCCCAGTGACTGTCTCCTGTAAATCCCCTATTGCTTCCAATACATGTCTTTTAATGGAATATTGGTGTTAATTATTTTTGTGAATAATTGTATGGGTCAATGAGGAAGAAAACTAGGTTATTTTCCTTAACTTCAAATTGGGAAACAGAGGACAAACAGAGAACCTGAATTGAAACAGTATAACAACCTATAAATTGAGGATATATTTTTATTACCTACTTCCTTTTCATAAATCAACTTTTCAGATTGCCTATTTTTCCTATTATAATAAACTTTATTTCTTGGTTCACTGTAAAACTGAGCAGAAAGTTCAGAGAGTTCTCATATACGTCCTGTCCCCCCACACCAAACTATCAACACACCACACCAAGAGTGGTGCATTAGTTACAACTGACATGTCGATATATAGCTATTGACATATCATTATCATTTAGCCAAAGTCATCTAGATTTTCTCAACAGAATAAAACTCCTATAATAAGAGTTTTTTTTACCGTTGCACTTTACATTTAGACTTATGACCATTTTGTGTTAATTTTTGTTAAGTGTGTTAGGTCTATGTCTATATTCTGACTTGGTTTTGTTTTTCTCCACATGGATATTCAGTTATTTCAGCATCATTTTTGAAAAGACTTTTTTTGTTCCATTATATTGACTTTGCTCCTTTGTGAAACATCAGTTGATTATATTTATGTAGGTTTTCTTGAGCTTTGTATTCTGTTCCATTGGAGTATTTTTCTATTCTTTAGCCATTGTCATGATTACCAGTTTTACAGTAAGTCTTTAGATTGGGTAATGTCAATTCAATACCATTGTTCTTCAATACTGAGTTGGCTATTCTGGGAATTTTGCCTCTCCATATACACTTTATAATTACTTTGTTGATATCCCCAAATAAGTTGCTGTGATATTTACTGTGGTTACAGTAAGTTGAAAACAACTGACATCTTGACAATACTGACTGTTCCTAGCAATGAACATGGAATACTTCTCCCTTTGTTAGTTCTTTCATCAGAGTTTTGTGTTTTTTTCATATGTGTTGTATAAATGGTTAGACTTTTAGAAAATTATCTTTGGGGTGCTAATGTAAATGGTAATGTATTTTTAATTTCAAATTACACTGGTTTATTGCTAGTATATAGAAAATGATAAAGTTTGAGTATTAACTTTGTATCCTGCAGCCTTGCTATGATCACTTACTAGTTCTAGGTTTTTGTAGTTTCTCACCATTATGATATTAGGTAGGTATCTTGCAGATAGTCTTTATAAAGTTTAGAAAGTTCCATTCTGTTTCTAATTCGCTAAGAAGATTGCTTCCACTTTTGCTTTTAAACTATGAATGGGTATTAGGTTTTGTGAAAGACTTTTTCTACATCTATTGATGTAATTATGTGATTTTTTTTAACCTTCTTGATGTGATTTTTCAAATACCGAACCAGACTTATATAACTGGAATAAATCCTACTTGATTGTGACACAACAATGTATGAAAAGAATTAGTATATCTGATTTGCCAATATTTGATGAGAATTTTTGTATCTATGATCATGAGAGGCATTGGACTGTAGTTATCTTTTTTGTGAAGATTTTAGTTTTATTATTAGGGCAATATCAAAATAGGGTATTGTTGACTTCATAGAAGGAATTATAAAGTATTTCTTTTGTCTTTGTCTTCTGAAAGAGATTGTGAAGAATTGGTACAACTTTTCCCTTAAATGTTCAGTAGAAAAACTCACTCGGGGCCTGTTCCTTCTGTATTGAAAGGCTGTTAATCACTGATTCAATTTATTTAATAGATACAGATTATCTATTTCTTCTGGAGTGGGTACTAGCAGATTGTGCCTTTCAGAAAATTAGTCCAAATGATCTGCATTGTAAAATAAGTGGGCATACATTTGTTAATAGTATATACATGATCATCATCCTTTGAAGTTCCACGGGATCTGTAGTGATGTCCCATCTTTTATTTCTGGTATTAGTAATTGGTATACTCCCTGTTTTCCTGAGTCAGCATGTTTTCTGTTGCTAATAACAAACAGACAGGGTAGGTTATATAGACATTTATTTTGGTTGATGGTTCTGGAGGTGCAAGGTGGAGGAGTTGCATCTGGTGACAGAATTCTTGTAGCAGAGTTGGAAGGGGACAAAGAGGGAGTAACACATGAATATATATGTGGGGTCTCCTTTCCTCTTCTTTTATAAAGCCACCAGGATTCACTCATAGGGGCTCCAATCTAATAATCTTATATAATCCTAATCAATTCTAGAGGGCCCATCCTTTGAAAACCATAGTCAGATTAAGTTTCTACCATCTTCATACCTCATATTAAAGATTAAATTTTAATACATGAATTCTTATGGGACATATAAGTCATATCCAAACTATAGCACCTGGCTAGAGATTTATCAGTATATTGATTTTTTTTTCAGAAAAACAGCATTACTTTGTTTTATTTATTTATTTATTTATTTTTTAATTTTCAGTTTCATATACTTTGGCTTTAATTTTCATTATTTCTTTTCTTCTGCTTACTTGGGGTTAATTTTATTCTTTCTTTTCTTGTTTCCTAAAGTGAAAGCTTAGTTCACTGATTTCAGATTTTTTCTAATATATCATTAGATGCTGAAAATTTCTCAAACAATACTCTCACTGCATTCCATAAATTTTAACAAGTGAATACTCACTTTCACTTATTACACATATTTTAAAATTTCTCTTGAGATTTCTTCATTTAGTCATGATTGATTTCCAAGCGTCTGGAGGATTTTCTTGCTATCTTTCATTCTTGATTTCTACTTTAACTCCATTATGGTCTAAGATAAATATTATTTGATTCTTTTAAAATTGTGTATGTTATAGCCCAGAATGTGTTGAGTATTCTATGTTCTTTTAAAACTAATGTGTAAAAGTAGGCCTAAATCTCCATCATTCCAGATTAGGCCTGGACTTCCTTAATAAGATCCTATAATGCAAGAAATAAAATCAAGAATCAATAAATGGGATAGATTCAAACTAAAAAGCTTCTTCTCAGCAAAAGAAACAATCAGTAAGGTGAAGAGAGAGCCTACAGCTTGGGAGCAAATTTTTACCAAACGCACATCAGATAGAGCACAAATCCCTAGGATATAGGAAGAACTCAAAAATCTTACCACCAAAAAATAAATAAAATAACCAATCAATAAATGGACCAAGGAACTAAACAGACATTTCTCAGAAGATAATATACAATCAATCAACAAATATATTAAAAAGTTCAACATCTCTAGCAATTAGAGAAATGCAAATCAAAACTACTAAGATATCATCTCACTCCAATCACAATGGCAGCTATCAAGAATACAAACAACAATAAGTGTTGGCAATGATATGGGGGAAAACGTACACTCATACTTTGCTTATGGGACTGCAAATTGGTGCTGCCAGTCTGTAAAGCATTATCAAAATTCCTTGGAAAACTTTAAATGGAACCACCTTTTGACCCAGCTATCCCACTCCTTGGTCTATACCCAAAGGACTTAAAAACAGTAAACTACAGGGACACAGCCACATCAAGGTTTATAGCAGCACAATTCACAATAGTCCAACTGTGGAACCAACGTAGATCCCCTTCGGCAGATGAAGGGATAAAGAAACTGTGGTATATAAACACAATGGAATATTAACTCAGCTTTTAAACGAGAATAAAAATCATGGCATTTGCAGGTACATGGATGGAGTTGGAAAATATCATGCTAAGTGCAATAAGCCAATCCCAAAAAAAACAAATGCCAAATGTTCTCTCTGATAGGAGGATGCTGATCCATAGTAGGAATGGCGGGGGGTAGGTGGGCATGAGAGAAATGGAGGAACTTTAGATAGGGCAAAGGGGAAGGAAGGGAAAGGAGGGGGATTGTGGGTAGGAAAGATGGTGGAATGAGATGAACATCATTACCCTAAGTGCAAGTATGAAGACACGAATGGCGGACTTGACTCTGTGTGTAACCAGAGACATTTCATGTTCTTTTAAAACTAATGTGTAAAAGTAGGCCTAAATTTTTCAATTGTGCTTTCTATAAATAACAGAATGAATTTCAACTCATAACAAATCAGAATAAATAAATAAATAAATAAATATAAAACTAATGTGTAACCTATTGGTATAGGATAAAATAGTTTATAGATATGAATTATATGTAGGTGATTGGTTGTGTTACTGAGTTCAACTGTTCCCTTACTGTTTTTCTCCTTGCTGGATCTAGCCATTTCTGAGAGAAGGGTGTAAATGTCTTATTCATAACTTAACTTGCTCTAAAGTTTACTCTATCTGAAATTAAAAGAGCTTTTTTTTGGTATAGAGTTAGCATATCATATCTTTCATTGTCCATTTAGTTTTTAATATATGTACCTTTTCATCTAAAGCAGGTTCATTGTAAACAACGCTAACAATCCCTTTTACATATATTAGACCAATTTATATGTACCAAAAGTAAACTTTTTTCTCATTTTTGTCCTTGTTTACTGTTCCTATTTTGTCTTCCATATCTTTCTGTCATGTGCGTTTATTGATCGACAGTGTGAAGAGTTAAACTTTAGGCCTGGCACATGCTAGGCAAGCACTCCACCATAAAACTATACCCCCACTTGTCTTTTGTGGGGTTAGCTGAGTGTTTTCTATTTTCCTCCCCTTTCTTAACAATATGCTTTTTTTTCCACTTTGTTAGTGGGTATCCTTGTGCTTGCAATATACATTTTCAAATGGTAAAATAACTTTTTGTTTCAAGTAATACTATACAGCTTTTGAGGACATATAAGTACCTTATAATAATAAAATATTCTTAATTCCTCCAACCCATCCTTTATATCATCACAATGATATAATTATATGTAAGTTGATTAAAAAAATACACAAAATATACACAAATATATTGTTGCTATTATAACTTCAAACAAACTCTTTCCTGTTAGATCAATTAAGAATTTTTTTAAAGTGGCATGGTGGAGCACATATGTAATCATCACATCTTACTTGTGATGTTAAGGCAGGAGGACTACAAGTTTGAGAACAGTCAGGCAACTTAGCAACACCCTGCCTCAAAATAAAAATATAGAACGATCTGGCGATGTGGTTCAGTGGTACAGTGCCACAGGGTTCAATCCCCAGTACCATAAACAAAATAAAAATAAATTTTAAAAAGTTTTCATGTTACCTTTATTTATTCATCTTCTGTGTTCTTTTATTGCAAATCAAAATTTTGTCCTTTTTTTTTTTCCACCTGGGGATTGGGTGCCAGGGATAGAACCCGGGGTGCTCTACCATTTAGCACCATCCCCAGACTTTTTATATTTTGAGATAGTGTCTCACCAAATTGTGGAGGCTGGCCCCAAATTTGTTATCCTTCTGCCTCAGTCTCCTCAGTCACTGGGATTTCCTACATGTGCCGTTCTTGATGCCTATACATGGAAGTTGTTAATCTACATAAATATGCTTCTCTGTGAAGAACTTCTTTGACATTTTTGCAAGGTAAGTTCACTGACAACAAATTCCCTTAATTTCTTGTGAATATTTTTGTTGTTTTTGCAGTTCTATGTACAGAACCCAGGATATCACACATGCTACACAAGTGCTCTACTACTGAGCTATACTTCCCTAAGAAACTATTTCTTTTTCTTTCATTTCTGAAGAACAATTTTGCAGGATCCAGAATTTTACTATATACTCCCCCTCATCCTCAACTATTTTGTAAGTGATAATATAATATACAGTTTTCCTCTTAAAGGATAGGTAAACGTTTTTATTCTATGTATAGTATGTAGGTGTGGACTGGTTCTTAAGAACAAAGTATATATTCTTAAGAGGTATGACAAGATGATTCTTTTTTATATTTCCTATTCCCTAAAGTTTGGTTTATAGAAATTTTGCTTTCTGCTGTCAGAAAAGCAATATCACCGCATAAGGAGAGATCAGTAGCATGGCCAATTTAGAAAAAGTTGTTAATTGCCCATATCAATTCCATTACCAAAAATATCATCTGTTGGAACACTTCTGTTGAATACTGTTTCCTCAAAGATTTTCTTTTTAAGTTAGGTGAAAGAATGGATCGCTTTCAAGTCTTAATGCCACTCATATTTTCACATTTTGAGAGATACTGCAGAAAATATAAAGAAAATCTGTTAGGAAACCTTGAGTTCATCTTCATAGTTTTGAAATGTTTCTAATAAACATAAGGTATGTGAATCAAACACTATTTCCCCCTGAATAAAAATAATAAGGTCACTTATAAAATGAAATGTAACAAATACTTATTCATTGTCTGTGATATACTGCAAACAGTCACACACACACACACACACACACACACACAGCTAAGTCTGAAGTTCAGTGAATTTCAGACAGTATCTTGCTTACATTTTTCATTTTACAGATGAGGAAATAGCAGGCTGTCCTACCAAATTCATCCAAATCTTGTTTTGTCTGTCTGTAAAGTGCATACAGTGGACGTATGAAGGGAATTGTAAGCCTGGGAAGATGATTAGGAAACAGACTTCCAAAACAAGTAAAAAGAAGAATATAAAATGCATATAATAGTCTGGAAGAAACAGCGTGGTCTGTTTCTTTAGGTCTACCCTAGCTACATTTGCTGCTTTTCCTTCGTCACCATCCCAGGTCCCAACTGTGCTGTCCATGGTAAAATGGCAGATACCAAAAGGGCAGTAGGGACCAGCATGCTTTACAGAGAGGCAGCTGTAGCTCAGCAGATGCACCTGAGTAGCACCAGAATAGTATTTAAGAATTAAAAAATATATGTCAGAAGAAAATAAAATCATGGCATTTGCAGGTAAATGGATGGCATTGGAGAAGATAATGCTAAGTGAAGTTAGCCAATCCCCCAAAAAAACAAATGCCGAATGTTTTCTCTGATACAAGGAGGCTGATTCATAGTGAGGTTGGGAGGGGGAGCATGGGAGGATTAGAAGAACTCTAGAAAGGGCAAAGGAGAGGGAGGGGAAAGGAAGGGGCATGGGGGTAAAAAGATGGTGAAATGAGATGGACATCATTACCCTCAGTACATGTATGAAGACACGAATGGTGTGATTACACTTCATATACAACCAGAGATATGAAAAATTGTGCTCTATATGTATAATGTTATATATAACAGTAGAATGCATTACAATTCAAATTAGAATTCAAATAAATAAATAAATAAGAGAATATATGTCAGTATGGTTCTTTGAGTAAGACCTTTTTTCACTCCTAATTCTTATTTTCCTCTTCCTCTCACTTTTTAAAGAATGGAAGATGAAAAAAAATTCTAAAAAATGGAATGGAAGATAAATGAGGGACCATTGGCTTCTGTTATCTGGTTATACGACTGAATATTATTATCAATAACAAATATTAAAACTCACAAATTAATTTACCTGATTTCAGAAAGCCTCCTATATTTGCAGGGAAACACTTTAAAAGAACTAACAATCTGCACTTAATTTCACTAGCATGGCATACATTGTTATTATTTTTCTTTTTTGGGGGGGGCTGCGGTTACTAGGGATTAAACTCAGGGGCACGTGACCACTGAGACACATCCCCAGTTCTATTTTGTATTTTAGTTAGAGACAGGGTCTGAGTTGCTTGGTTGTAAGTGGACACAAAAACCTTTATTTTTTATTTTTTATGTGGTGCTTAGATGGAACCCAGTGCCTCACACATGCCAGGCAATTGCTCTACCACTGAGCCACAGCCCCAACCCCCATTGTTATTATTTTTCGATGCCACTAAATTGCTAGAATGAGAATTCTCTAAGAATACTTGTCTCTGTTCACCAAATATCTATTGTGGGCTTGATAACATGCCAGACATTGTGCTAAATTCTGGAGAAAATACTTTGTAAAACATAAATGGAACTCCCATCATGGAGCTTATAAATCACATAGAAGTTCTTCTGGATTTTGAGCCAACAATACAGCAACAAGGAAACTGTACTCCAAATACCATGATTTATTTTGTCCATTTACAAAATAAATAAGGAAGGTGTTTTAAAACCAGCAGAAAACAAATGTACATGACAAATCTACCTATAACTGTTTTTCACTATGGGAAGAAAAAAAGTCAAGAACATGGAAACTCTGCGCCAAAGAACTAGTTGTAACATATCACCATGGCAGTTGCTAGAAGGTACTGGTGGCAAGGCCATTTCTCCTAACCTAGAAAGAGAAGTTAGTAGAGACACACCTGAAAGACAGGAACCAGCAGAGTAAACACAGGTAGTGCTCATCCTGGAGGAGGCTTGAGCTTCCAGTCTACTTATAAATCAGCCATTTGAAACTGGAGAATAGTGTTGCAAATTATGTTTACATTTCGAAATAGCCACAAAAATCTTTTAAGCACAAAATGAAAGCCTGGTGTGGTAGTGGCACACGCTTGTAATTCTAGAGACTCAGGAGGCCGAGACAGGAGGATCACAAATTTGAGGCCAGTTTTGGTGATTTAGTGAGACTCTCAGTAATTTAGTGAAACCCTGTCTCAAAATAAAAATAGCTGGATCCACCAATGTAGCTCAGTGGTAAATCCTCAGGACCAAGAAACTAAACAAAACAATGTTGCTGGGATACTATTAAATTATAATAATATTGGGAAAAAGTAGAGTTGCCAATGTGTACTAGTATTTTAGCTACAGACATTTCCTTTGCCTCAGAAGTTCCTGGGAAATTGTCATAGTCATGCCATAGGGACAGAAAGCCTAATTTCACCTACATGTGCTCAAGGGATATTTTATCTACCTTTATTTATTTATTTACTTTTTGTACAGGGGATTGGACCCAGGAGTTTACTATTGAGCTACATCCTCAGGTCTTTTTATTTTTAGACAGCCTCTTGCCAAGCTGACTTGGAATTCTCCTGCCTTAGTCCTTCAAGCTGCTGGGATTGAAAATGTGTACTACTGTGGCCATCCTTCTTGTCTTCCATCTTTTCTTCCTTTTCCTTCTTTTTATTCTCATTCATTCTTTGATACTGGGGATCAAACTCAGAGCCTTGTGCATGCTCGGCAAGCACTCTAACATGGGGCTACATCCCCATACCCCTCAACCTTTAATTTTTAATGGGGACAATTCAGATAGGAAACAAAATATTGGTAGCCTAGAAGAGAAAAACAATTTTTTTAAAAAAAGTATATATCTTCCCCCCTTTTAAACCATTTTCATTCATTTATATATTTACCAAATATTTATCGAGTGCCTACAATGTGCCAACCATGGTTCTGTGTGTGGAAGCTAAGTATCAATGGGCCAAATCATGTCCCTGATCTCACTGAATTCACCTGTGGTATAGAAGAAGGAGGAGGAGGAGGAGGAGGAGGAGGAGGAGGAGGAGGAGGAGGAGGAGGAGGAGGAGGAGGAGGAGGAGGAGGAGGAGAAGGAGGAGGAGGAAAGGGGCAGGTGATAAACAAAAGTTTTTAAGGTAAGCAGAAACAAAGACATACTTTACAAGTAATGATAAATTCTATAAAAGAAAACAAGGTAAGGTAAAGAGTAGCAGCTCTAATAAACAATAATGCTCAAGGAGAAATTAGAAGAAAAAAACAGAATATCTATCTATCTATCTATCTATCTATCTATCTATCTATCTATCTATCTATCTATCTATCATCTCTGAAGAAAGGGTATTCCGGGAAGAGGCAACAGCATGCAAAAAAAGTATAGAAAAGATGCTTGTCTTATTGTCAGGGCAAAAAAATGCCATGGAGATTAGTGTATTAGAGTAGACAGAAGTGTGGCAAGAAATAGAATCATAAATCTAAATGTTGGGGATGCAGCTCAGTGATGAGTCCATGCTCAGCCTGTGTGAGGCCCTGGGTAGTTCTTACCCTCAGCACTGATGGAGGAAGGTAGGAAGGAAGGAAGAAAGGAAAACAGTGGCCAGATCATCTGAGGACTTGTGGGCCATGACAAAAACAAATGTTTTGGTTACTCTGAGCAAAATCAGTGTCCAAAGATGGTTGAAGCAGAGGAAAGGCAGGACCTGACTTCATTTAAGAATGATCACCATTTTTTTAAAAAAAATACATATGGCAAGGAGAGAAAGAAGAAGCAAAGAAAGAGACAGGAAGCTCTGTTAGAAGGAAACATCAATAGTCCAAGTGACACATAAAGGTGAGCTTGAAGAAGGTGAAAATGATCAAATGGCATTTGTAGTCAGATTCTGGACATGCTTGAAAGATAGAGTTGACAGGCTTTATTGCAGGATGGGGTATTCCTCATCTCTCTCTTGTTTAGTGTTTCCTTCATTACTTGAAGCTTGGCAAGTAAGGTTCTGGGAAATGGATTTCATCCTTATGGATTGTACATTTATCCTGAAAGATCCCTGAATGGTGCAAAGTATTGACAATTAAGTTTATCTCCTTTTCTTGCTTTCTATTCCTGTCACCTTATGCGTACCTTGCTGCTCAGTAAGAAGATGACTGAAGTATCTTCAAGGTCTCAGGAATCATAGATAATCATACCTTAGATCTTTGTAGGATACAACTCTACTGTTGGGACTAATGAGCACAATCAATGACTGCTTGGGGCATGATGGGGATACTGAGGGGCCAACTCAACAACCATGCACACCAGGGTTTAGAAATCAATCACAGACTCTAGTAATATTTTCACCTCTTAAAGAGGAGTAATAAAGCACAGTAAAACTATAAATATAGGCATATATGTGTACATGTGTGTGTGTGCGTACACATACACTTTGTCTTAAGATTGATACTGTTTCTTAGTGATGACTGGGATAAACTACTTTCCACAAAATTTAATCAACTCCATAAGACCTGAGCCACAAAATAGGATGCCATTGAAAATAATAAATCACAAGACATAAAATGAACTTTTTGAAAATTATTCAATTACACAAAGCTCAAGGGTTGGGAACACAAAATAGAGAAACCAGATGAAAAATATAAAAACGAATTTAATAAATATGAAAAATCAATTCAGGAGGTTTAATGTACAATTAACATGAGTTCCCAAAAGATAGAGAAGAAGAAAAAAATAAAGGTAAGGAAGTAGTCAGTATATGCCTGTAATCCCAGCTATTGAGAGACTGTGGCAGGAGGATCCCAAGTTCAAGGACAGCCTTGGCAACTCAGTGAGATCCTGTCTCAAAATACAAAATAAAAGGGGCTAGGGATGAAATTCAGTGGTAGAACATGACTGGGTTCAATCTCCTGTACTGCAATAAATAAATAGATAGATAAATAAAATAAATCAAAGGCCCAATAGAAGTAATGTTCATTACTCTGAATGAAAGTACTTGTTTCAAAATTATACAGGGTCATAGATAAAGATGGATTTAAAAACAGCTATATCTAGATATATTTTCATAGACTTTTAGAATTACAAAGGTAAAGATCCTAATAAGCAGTTAAAAACTTTAAGTTATCTAAAAAGGGTGGCAATGGAGGCAGAGAGGTGTCAAATTGGCATTTGAGCAACACCAGATAGCTAACAATCTACCAGTATCTCCTAAATTGTAGATTAAAATGACTTTGAACTTGTAATTCTAAACAGTTATTTATCAGTTAACCATTAGGAAAAATGTAAAGCATTCTGGACAGGTGATAACCCAGTTCATCTCCTACATACCATTTTTAGAAAAAATAAAAACAAAACCTAAGAAATGTATACCAGTAAAAAACAAAAAGAACCAACTACAGAGAAAGATGAATGAACAAACCTGGATGCAAATGAACAGAAATGCTAGGTCTGAATAGAAAAATTAGACTTAAAGAAGAAAGCATATTTCATTGACCAAGTGGTAAAATTAAGAAATTAGAAAACTCATCTTAATGATGAAAATATATGTTATATATCAAGGAAAATGAGGCAATTAGAATTTAAGAAATATTGAAAGCTTATAGGAAAATCTAAGTGAAAGAAACTATAATATGGCATAATTTTGAGGAATTAAAGAAATTTAAGAAACTCCAGTTTACCTAGATGTTTAAAATATTATCTTTGAGACAAATCTAGTACTAGTGTCCGGATTGATATTTCTTCTCTACATGTTCAACTATACTACTGGGCAAATTCTATTTATTACAATCATAACATTGTAAATTATTTTCCCCCCAACTAGCACAACTAAGAATTAGCAACTAAGAATGCTCAAGAGAATTCTTAAAAAGACAATTCTTTTGCTGATCTGGGGATCAAATGCAGGACCTTAAGCATGCTAGGAAAGCACTCTACCACTGAGTTGCATCTCAAGCCCTCTGAGCAATATAGAATAATGGTATAGAATACAGAAGTCAGAGGAAGGCAGGAGAGGAAAAATAGATGGAAGTGAGAAATACTAAGTTTCAAATTTTACATGGTGGGGAGTCCGGAAGGCACAATATAACATTGATAAATAATTTTAAAAGTTAAATGGACTGTGGTAAGAAGAAAATCATAAAAACATACTTTTAATCATAATTAAAATAGTTTTGCCAGCCATGGTGGCACATGCCTATAATCCTAGCAACTTGGGAGGCTGAGACAGGAGGATGGTGCTTCAAGGTCAGTCTTGACAACTTGGTGATACTTGTCTCAAAATAAAAGAATAAAAAGGGCTGGGAATTTAGCTTGGGGATAATATGTACCTCGGTTCAACCCCCAGTACCTCCCCCCACCCACTAAAATCCCCAACCAACATGTGGCAACTGGCCTACACAAGCATTACTGAGGCCCTGCTATGTAGTTGGTTGGATGCTAATTATTGCAGGAGATGCATAGGCACATGTTAGGATTTTGGATCTTAGAGAAACTTCAATTTGGATGAAAGACAGTTTCTGACACATAAATAGCTGATATATACTTAAACTGTTAACTATTTTGAGAAATACTCCAAAAAGAAGCTTTCACATGGGCCCCAAATCCTATGACTATCATGTAATGAATTTTCTTGCTCCTCTTCACTGAACAAGTTATTCATTCTTTGTGTACAGTCCTCTGAATGTCTAAATTTGCTTATTGTATCCCTATGTTAAAACATTCATCAGTTCGTTTATTCTCAATAAATATTTAATTGAATTGTTAAAAAAAATCCAGGAATTTTCATCCTCATAGAAGCTTCTGGAATTAGCAAAGCAAGACTATCAATCCATCTTTGAACCCAGTGTGCCAAGGTATCAGTCCTTTTCCCTAAAATTGGGATACAAAACAGGAAGAATATAGAACATCCGCAAACCTCAGTAATTTTGAAATCATACATACTATCATTATTGAATCCCTTCAGTGTACCTATGAAGAATAATAAAGAATGATACCGAGCAGCTGACACAATGAGCTTGTTGATTCTGACTGATGGAAATTATCCTTCATCTCTTTCTCCTTGGGGCATTCTTCAGAGAGTATGCTATGAAGCTTGTGCAGTCTCTCTGTGAGGTCCCAATGTTGAAAACTTTATGCCAACTTTAGACCCTAGTACCATTCAGATAATATGGAAATCACACCTTCAAGAAGACAACTGGAAGTATCTTGAGAAATTCTACAATTTACCTCTGAGTCCTTGGTTTCTGGCTAGTAATTTTTAAAGGATCACAGCATTGATTCTTTCCTATGTACTCCACAGTGGCAAAGATGATTTCCAATTCTTTCCTGATATAGATTTGAAGAATAAATAACTATTTATTCAATCACTAAAACTTTGCCAATTAATTTTTCTTTTTTAATTCCTTTTTTGTGATACTAGGGATTGAACCCAGGACCTTGTGCATGCAAGGTAGGCACTTTACCAACTGAGCTATATCCCCAGCCCAACTTTGTCAATTAATATGCCAGATATTTTATTTATTTTATTTCATCTGATCCACTCAGGAATATATGAGGTAAGAATTACATATGAGGAAGCAGATACAGTGAGGATAAATTAACATGATAATGACACAGCTTATTAAGGAAAAGCAGGATTCTAAACTAGATCTTCCTTCTGTATGATCTCACTATGTCCAGAATCTAAAGAAGTTGAATTCACAGAAGTGGAAGATAGTCAACACTGCCTATTATTAGAATAATAAATAGTCTATTAAGTAATTTGAGGCAATTGACTTTACCTTCCCATTCTTCCTTTTACTCATCTGTAAATTCAGCAGATAAGTTAGAGAGTATCTAAGATCCTTTCTGCTGATAGCAATCCATAATTCTATATATGGAAATGAACTACAGTTTTGCAAATCTAATGGATGACTTATTTAAAAATTAGATTGACATTTGTGGGAATTCAGGTGACAATGTCTTGTACATGGAAACATCTCTAGTTTACATATCTACATTTAAAACATGAAAATGTTATCAGAACTGGGCATGTGGCAGAATGCTTGGCATTTAGAAGAGAAGTCCTGGGTTTGATCCCTAGCACCAGACACACACACACACACACACACACACACACACACACACACACACAAATAGCAAACAAAAACATTCACACCCACAACACATTCACAGAATTAAACATATAGTCCAGAAAAAAATATTAAAATTTCATAGAAAAGTAGATGAAAGGTCTTTGATAATTTTTTTTATAAGTAGGAAAGAGTTTGAATAGATCTCCCCTCTCCCCCAGCAATGAGCTACTTCACTAACCCTTTTTACTTGGGGGACAGGGTCTTGAGAAATTGCCAAGACTGTCCTCCTGCCTCTGCCTCCAAGTAGTTGGGATTACAGGTGTGCACCACTTTGACCAGCTTGAAATAGAGCTTTCAGTTTTCATTATTTGTTGGGGCTGGGCTGGGGCTCAGCGGTAGAGTACTCGCCTAGCATGTGCGAGGTGCTGGGTTGGATCCTCAGCACCACATAAAAATAAATATAATAAAGGCATTGTGTCCAACTACAACAACAACAAAAACTTTTAGAAAAAAATCATAATTTGTGATGGAGCATTTATTTTTCATTAAAAATTCTTTTGTATTTTTCCTTATTTTTCATGTTTTCCCCTTACCCTTCTAGGAACTTTTCCATTTTTTCCACATAGCAGCACAGTTTGCTTATATTTAGTTGAAAAATGACCACAACTTAACATTAAATAGTTTCAAAATTATTTCCCTTTTCTTTCCCTTTATCATGAATCTATCAGCTAAGAAGGGGTTTTTACTCAAACTGCAGATATAAGCTCTGAAACATAATCCCATTGCTAAGCAAAGTAGTTCCATACAAATACATTCAAGAGTTTTGGAAATCATTAGTGTATCTAATAGGAATGGCTTATTTCTAAAAATAAATCAGAAATAATGAGTGAGAAACACTTTAAAAACAAGAGAAAATGGAGCCCTAACTCTGTTTTCGTGCAGGTATATAGCAACATCATTAGAGATGGCAAAGTTACTCCATTAGTTTCTAAGAGAGTGAGGTTGGTTACGAAAGAGTAATACTCTTCAGGGGTTTGTCACCTCCAGTCCTTAAAGTGCTTAATCATGTGTCTAGGTAAAAAAGAAACAAAAAAACAAAACCCCACTATTTTAAGTCTAAAGAAAAAAAAACTATCAGGTGGTAATGATAGTTAAAATAAACAATGAGGGGTGTTGGGGGGGCAGTCTCCATTAGGCATCTACCAACATTTCTCATCTAGTCAAGTTTATTACAGCCTGTTTTCTTATTCTCTATCAATATCACAGGATCCAGACCAACAAACAGTTTGTGAGACACAGATCCCCATCATTCACTGTGGTAACATTGGTCTTCAGAATTCTGAATAATGTGCAGTCATTAAAGCCACATGTGCTTGAACATATGGGATGGCATCAGAAAAGCTTGGAACTCCTACTTGGAGACCCTGGAACCAAACATCACAAGCCAACTGTCTGCTTTTGTGTGTTGGGTTGTATTTGAAACCTCAGTTGTTTTTTACAGGGCCATATAAAAGTATGGCACAGCCTGGCACAATGGTGCAAATTTGTAATCCCAGCAGCTCAGGAGGCTGAGGCAGAAGGATCTCAAGTTCCAGGCCAGCTTCAGCAATTTAGCAAGGTCCTAAGCAGCTTATTGAGACCCTACTTAACATTAAAAAATAAAACGGGATGAAGAAGTAGATCAGTAGTAAAGAACCCCTGGGATTAATCGAAAGAAAGAAAAAAAATTTACACAAAAGAACTTGAGTATTTTTGGTAGTGTTAAGATATTTGGGAAAAAATGCATGACACAAGTACTTTTCACTTGTATTTATAGAGAGAGACTTAGCCAGCCTGTTTTGCTCCTTGGTATGCACTTTTCATAGTCCATCCACCATTTTGAAATTTTATAATACATATAATTGCCACTCTCATCTTTATGAGGACAGTCCATCCATCAAATAAATTCATTGTATGTTTGCCCTTTCAAGGGAAACTAAAGTATGGTAAAATGCAAGTAATATTTAAATCCACACCCCCACACCTTTTAGCAGAAATGCATTAACTTATAGTCTTAATCAAATTCTGAACATTTTTAGCTTATATCCTTATGATCTTTAATCTAACAAAGGATGGAGATGAGGGAATATCAATGTTCCAATATAAGACAAGATGATTCTTGCAAAAGCCCATTCGTGTTCAGATGTGCTATGCTCTGTGAGGGAAAACATACCCATAGGTAATTTCACACAAGCACTCACTATTTGGGCATGGGGTAATTAAAATAAATACATCATTTCTATTCCAAATCAATGAAAAGGAAACACATAAAACAAGCAAATAAAAAAACCTTTAAAGTCTAACCTGTTTGCCATATCTTAATTCAATGTATTAGAAATGTATGGCAATAATTTATAATAAACACTGAGTTATCTCTTTTCAAATCCAGAAGGTTTTTTGCTCATAAACACAAATGAAACACATCCATTCTTAGATTTCATTGTGTTAGTTAAATGAGTCACTCTTTTAGTGATTTCTTCCCAGTGAGAGCAAATTCAGATGGTAAATGTCTGAAACTTAAAATTTGAGTCTCCTATGTAAAATAATGGATTTGGGCAAATATTCTCTAAATTATTCCAGATCTAATATTCAAGTATACCAAACATTACTTAAATCAAAATAGACTTAGTGCTTGGCTTATCTCTTGGGAAAATCCTTTATTAAAAAAATTAATTTCTGGGACTGGGGAGATAGCTCAGTCAGAAGAGTGTTTAACTCACATGCACAAGGCCCTGGATTCAATCTCCAGCACCAAAGATTTATTTCTCTCAATTATAATTACAAATATAAGTCACATTTCAAAGACTATTTTTTTTCAGTTTTCAGAAAGGTAGTGCAATTAACTAAAAAAAAAAAATTGAATGCCGACAATAGTTCAAACAAGCCAACCCTTCAATTAACAACAAGTTCATCTTTTGATGATCTAACTGAAACTCTTGATTAGGCAAAAAGAGTTCTACTTTCGGGTGATCAATGAGGGCATCTACCGAAAACTATCCTTAGATACAAAAAGAACTCAAAATCTGCTTGTAGTTTAAATGTTCTAACCAGGCTGCATACAATTAATGAAAGACAGCACCAAGCACACACCAGACCTATAGAATTAGTCATTTAAATCCATGATGCTTTTTTTTTAAACTCATAACTTTATTTTATTGATAAATATAAATGAAAAACTCTTTAAAAATCAATCTGGGTAAAGAGGAACAACTCCCTAAGTATAGAGACTTCCAGCTTTGTTTGTGTTGTTTTAACCCCAGGTCTCCATGTGGAATTACAAAGAAGGAGGATGGAGGGAGAAATGGAGACGGGATGAAGGGAATTGCAAATGCAGGAGGGGGAGGGGAAAGGAAGGATGCCACTAGGAAAAGGAATGAGTTCTCCGGAGTGTTCTCCGAAGCTAGCGTTGAATTTTAAGTGGGAATCCTGAATTCTCTTACTTTTCAAGGCAGTTCCAAATATTAACATATACTTCTTCTTCTTTTTGTTTTAGGCCTTGGTGAGGCTGGGTGGCAGGACATGCATGCCCACACTTTAAATTCGCGGGCCACTGTAAATCGTCACCAGAACCAGGGCATAATCTGCCCCCAAAAGGCTCCGCATCGCTGGTTCTCATCGCTGGTTGCAGGAGATTAACCCTGGACACAGTCACAGACTTCGCTAGGAAAACTATGCACCGGGCAGATACCGACCTGGACACCTTGATCTCTAGTTCATGACCCCGTCAAAACAAGACCAGGGCTCCCAGACTGTGGATCAAAAGGTGCCGATTCCTCCGCCTACGGGCACACAAAGCCTAGACTCCCGCGGCTGTTACATAAGAGTCTCCGGAATCCTGGGAGCGTGTTTGTAAATAGCGCTGCCACGTGCACATAACCCACGTGTACAGAACCCACGTGTCAAATGTTGGCCGCCCGTAATTGGAAGACTACAAAGCATCAAGTTCCACAGGGAAACCTACCTCTTTGGCCCTAAAAGTGCATGTGGATGTGAAGCTGAAGTGGATTTATTTTTCTTCTTTCCATTTTTTTTTTCAAGCAAAAATTAATGGGGGGCAGTGCTGGGGTTGTGGCTCAGTGGTAGCGCACTCATCTGGCATGTGTGAGGCGCTGGGTTCGATCCTCCGCACCACGTGAAAATAAATAAAATAAAGGTATGGTTTAAAAAAAATGTTTAAAAAATTAATGAGAGGAAGAGTGGGACTGAGATGTGCAAAAAAATTTCCTCCATCTTCTTTTTCTTCTTTAATAGGGACAAGATTTATGTATGTAATTAAACTGGAAGCAAGTTTTTGCAATCTTGACAATGCATTTCAAATGCATTTCTCTACCTCGTCCTGTCCAAGACTTCCTTTTTCCTCCTTTACTTCAACCTGAACTGAAACACGAAGTGAGATGACATAACCATTAGAGGAACACCGTAGGCAAATGGTTTGCAAAGTGACTATTTACACCATATAAAATTACAACATGACCCTTTTATTATTGTTTGGGTGAGGAGAAAAACAATTTAATAGTTTCCCTGGCTTCTTATTTATATTTATTTATTTATTTATTTATTTTTTAACATTTATTTTTTAGTTTTCCGCCGACACAACATCTTTGTATGTGGTGCTGAGGATGAAACCCGGGCTGCACGCATGCCACGGGAGCGCACTACCGCTTGAGCCACATCCCCAGCCCCATACCTGGCTTCTTATTTTATATTGTACCCTCATCAATATTTATTGTGTGATGAGATTCTGCAAGCGGTATACGGGGTAAAATGGGAGTTCATAACCCACTTGAATCAAAATGTGAAATATGATATATCAAGAACTATGTAATGTTTTGAACAACCAACAATAAAATAAAAAAAAAGAAAAAAAAATATTTATTGTGCCTTACAATTTGTGAACTAGAAACAATCTATTCCTCAAAAGGGCTGAATTCTTACCAATATTAGAGAAAAACAACAATGTCAACAACTGAATTTTTATCTATGAAAAAAATCCATAATTTTGCAGAATATCAAAGCATGACAAGTTGTAACAAAGAAAAAAATGAAGCAGAATTGACCGTTTTTACAATTATTTTGACTTCAACCAAATCTCAAGCATGGGTAGTTAAATCATTTTAAAATGCCATATCCTATATCCCTCATAAAGCAGAAAAAATACTTTGTAAAATTGTTTTAAAATTACGTTTAAAAATTAGCTGATACTTATAAGACTTACTATGTGAAACAAGAATCACATTTTTTAAGAGTAGACAGGTTGTTTCAGAATATTGAAAATTCACTTTCAAAATTGGTAGCCAAATGTCCATTCCAATTTTCACATTCAGTGGTACCATATGATTGAATGACACGCATTAGTAAAGTAAGCCATTAGCAAAATGTCTGTTGACTTTTGTTTTCTGCCACTGCTTTTCCACAAACTATCACATAGTAGAAAATTCTAAAATTAAAATATAACCTTGTTTTAATTTCAACTTAAAGGTGATATAACTTCACAGGACAAAAAAAATAACAATTCACATGACTAGACTGGAATAAAAATAAATAAAACTCAGAATATAAATTTTAAAATCTGTTCTTTCTTGCTAAGATGTACCTGCTTCTTTTTTACTGAAATGATTTATGTGGCACATAGTTTTAAGTTGGAGGATTTGTTCTTCTGGTATTTTTGCTTTCATCAATTATGTTTGGTACATTAAAATAGGAATGCAAGTGAATTAACATTTTAATAATTTAATTTGCTTTGTAAGATGCTTGCTCTAATATTACAAACTATCAGCCACTTGATTTGCTGATATGGTTTCTTGTTCTGTTACAATGTATGTAGTAAAACAAACAAAAAGCTAATAATCATCTGTACTAATTAGAGGGTGGTTAAAAGTGGTCCTTTTAATGCAAAAATCATGAAAGGTTATAAAAGACCTAAGAGAACTTTATAGCCAACAGCAAATATGAAAATTCTATAACTTCAAAGTGAGGGACTTCAAACAAAAGTAGAAAATGCTGAAAGAACAAATAGATTTAAAAAATAAATTAATAGGAACAAGAAAGTATGTTAAGTATGGAATCTAGGCGTGGTATTATTGCAATATTTTTAGATTCTGGTGCTTTACTTTAGAAGTAGCACCACTAATAATTAAGGGTTTTTTTAATGGGTAATTTTGTTTTTAAGTGCAGACAAGGAAGAAAAAACAAGAGGAATAACTCAAGATATTTCATGTCTGGCTTCCATTATCATTACTTAAGCAGTTTTTCTTTTATTTCCTGAGATAAAAACAGAAGACAATACTGTAATAAAAACCCATTTAAGAGTTGGGTTAATAGTTCCCATTAAAGTGTAATCTGACATAGAAACTAGATTTAATACTGTCAAGAAAATAAGTGATTTGATAAGGCAATTTTGAGCAGTGGTTAATGAGGAATGACAATCCTAATTAAAATTGGAATTACTTTGTGGCACCCATGGAACAAATGTGAGAAATCTCAAAATAGAAAAAGAAGAAAATTTGAAAAAATCATAATTATGTATGGTATATCTTTTTTAAAAAAAATTTGTTTATTTTCTAGTTGACACAACACCTTTATTTCACTTGTTTATTTTTGTACGTGGTGCTGAGAATCGAACCCAGGGTCTCGCACGTTGGAGGCAAGCACTCTACCGCTGAGCCACAACCCCAGCCCTGTATGGTATATCTTAATGTCAGATTGCCTGGCTATGTCCATGCCTGACCATAGGTAACTCTCTCTGAAGACAGTAGTTAATCAACAGTAAAAACAATGATCTAATTTTTCATTTGAATATACAGTATCTTCCATAGACAATTATTTATTTAAAAAGCATTTTAAAAATCAACAAATCTAAATACTAATTTGCTTGGAAAATTTTATAATTATTGAAAGTACATTAAAAGGTAAAGATGAAGGAGTACACTCAAACTTTGAGAATTACAAAATTACTGCTAAAAAAATCAGTTGTCAGCTAAGGTGATTCAAAAAGTATTTACAGAAACAAAAGGGGGTAAAGTAAGGTATTCATTTCTCTGGGTAGAACCTATTATTTTTCATAAAAATCACTGTACCAAACTTCTTGACTGGTAAATATTCGAAGAGGTGTCTAACTTCTGCTTGTCACAAATACACAGAAAACCTAAAAGTAGAAGTTATGATCACACTCTTAAAAAGTAGAATTCTGTGTTACCTCCATAGTCATTTCCTTGAAAGAGTGATTGTAGCAGTTTTATGAAGCCAAAATAATTCCTTTTTGAGTATAATAACATGTATACCTTAAATATGTCTCTGAAACGCAAAGCTTGGTAGTTCCAGATCAGTGAATTTTCCCTACTCCAATGATCAGTCCTGGTCCCAAGGTATGGGACCAAGTTGGCAGCAATGCACTATTCTCATCAGAATAAAACTGGAGAGAAGCACTGCAAAAGAATGTCTGGTATTTGAAATTATGTAAGGTTAGAAATTCAAATACAACCAACTCCGAGTGATTAACCCTCTGTATCTAAAACTACAAGTCCTCCCAGCAACTCAGCAGGATGAGGCAAGAGATTCACAACTTCCAGGTCAGCCTCAACAACTTTGTAAGGCTCTAAGCAACTTAGTAAGATCCTGTCCCTAAAATAAAAAATAAATAGGGCTGGCAATGCAGCTCAGTGGTAAAGCATCCCTGGGTTCAATCCCCGGTACTCCCCCCATGCACACACACAAAATTCCAAGTCCTAATTTTATGGGACTAGCCCTAAAAGTGTGCACTTATTTTACCATGAACAAATCTGTAAACATTCTGCTGGTGTCTTTCACTACTGGCCATGTGTAACAAAACATCATCATTCTGACTCAATTTCCCACTCTGCCCTGGCACCATAAACACTGCTGCAATTTCCTCCTCAACCTTATTTTACGGTTACAACATGACATGACGTTAGTACACAGAAATAGAATTACTTGCTTAAACTCTATGAAATACTGTCATTTTAACTTCAAAATGTGAAAGATGACAAGAAGTTGAGATGCATGCACACGTTAACAAAATTAAAATTTGAAACCTACTCTATGTCCTCCTGTGCTCTTCTGTTTTCATTCAGAAGAATTACCTGAACAAAAAAAAATTCACTTTTTTGATATTTAACATTTCATTTAACTAGACAAAAAATTATCTAGTTATTTATGTTACTGAAATATGCAATCTAGAGATTTCTCCTTATTCCTAGATTACACTACATATTTGACAACAGTTTAAATAAGGATGGTAATTTCTACAGACATTCCTTTTAACACTTGGGTTACATATCCTGGACTAACCGAAAAATGATGAGGTGACTGAATATAATTGAGAAAACTTCCTACTTCAGACAGTAATCCCTGTTCATTAACTCACCTACTCCATTGCTTATCCATGCAATCAACCTATATTAAGTGCTCAAGCCTTTTTTTTTTTTAAATTAAACACAATGGTGAACTTTTGTACAAAAGTATACTTCTCATCTATGAGAGAAAGGCAATTTAACTACACAAAACTCTCTGGTACCATATTCCTAAAAAGAGATGCCTGGACCCATTCTATTAAAATATTATCGACAATTCTTGTACATTATACATATTTGGCTTTCAGAAAGTATCTCAACTCAATTGTTCATCTTTAAGTAATAGTTTTACAGAGGTATAATTCACATAAAGCAAAATTTATCCTTTTAAAAGTACACAATTCAGTGTTTTTTTTCTGTATATTCATAGAGTTGTACAACCATCACTATCTAATTATAAACCATTTCATCACTCCCCAAAGGAACCCCATATCTATTAACAACCATTCTCCCGTTACCAGTCCTCAGGAATAATCTATTTTCAATCTCTTAAGAATTGTCTATTTTGGACATGACATATAAATAGAACCAAACCATATGTGGCCTTTTGTAACTTCTTTTAAAGTTCAGCTGTCATAGCATCAGTAATTCACTCCTTTTCATTGTTAAATAATATTTCACTATATGGATATACCACAGATTGTTCATCTATTCATGAATTGATTGTTTTGTTTTGTTTTTTGGCAATAGTGGGAATTGCACCCAGGTGTTCTCTACCACTGAGCCATATCCCCAGCCCTTTTTATTTTTATTTTTTATTTTGAGACAGTCTCATTAAGTTGCTGAGGCTGGCCTCAATCTCCTGGTTCACTGGCATTACAGGCATACACCATCACATCCAGTTACACTTTTTGATAATTGTTAATCACACTACTATGGATATTTGGGTACAAGTTTTTGCATGGGCCACTGATGGATTTTAAGTCTCCATGACTTTCCCTATATAGCCTACATTATAGTTAAAATTTTATTACTGATAACAAGGCAGTATAGCATACTCATTAAAAGACCTGGCTTTAGAGACAAACTTCCTAAATTCAAATCCTGACTAAACCGCACATTTGATTGCATGAAGACAAGCCATTAAACTCATTGTGATTTAGTTTCCTCATCCTTAAAGAAACACTAGTATTACCTATATAGAGAGTCACAAGAATTAAATGGCATCAACTTAGTGTCACAAAACATCAGAATAACTGATAAGCCATACTATGCAATAAAGAAAAAAAACTTAAAAACACAGTCTGATACACATTTTGATATAAAAGAATAACACAATCATATGATTGATGAAATAGAATTATGCTAAACTTATGTTTTCAGAGGGGTCAAGGCTTAAAATATATGATCGTATAATAAAATAGTACAGAATACACTAATAAATGAGTACAAACTGAACTGAGAAAATCTTTGTAAGATTGGTAGTCGAGGCTTAGGTATGTAGCTCAGTGGTAGTGTGCTTGGATAGCAGTACAAGGTCCTAGGTTCAAGCCCTGGCAATGCAGGGGGGGAAAGATTGGTACACTGTATCAATATCAGTTTCCTGGTTGTAATATGTTACCACTGGGAGAAACTGGGCAATGTTCATGGAATCTCTCTATATTATTTTATATAACTGCATATGAATCTATAACTATCTCAATAAAATTCAATTGAAATATCTGATTCCAGTTTAAGTTTATTAAAAAACATTAAATTGGCTGTATGAAGTGGTACCTGCCTATAATCTTAGTGACTTGGGAGGCTGAGGCAGGAAGATCACAAGTTGGAGATCAGCCTCAGCAATTTAGTGAGGTCCTAAGCAACTTAGCAAGACCCTATTTCAAAATAAAAAAGGGCAGGAGATGTGGCTCAGTGGTTTAGCAGCCCAGGTTCAATCCCTTCTCTAGTAAAATATATATTAATATTATATTAAGGAAAATATACCATCACTACCTACTATCATCACCACTAACAAGACCTCATATTTTTCTGTTCTGCTTTGAGAATAGATTACATATTTTTCACTAGGTTCTACTAGGGAATATAAAAATATACAAACCAGTAACTGTTTTCAACAGACAGAAAGAAATCTAATTTAAAAGGAACATCTGCAGTACTTTAATGAAGCAAACAATTTGTTTTATGTCCTAAACTGTCCTTCATAAATACTTTGCCCCAGTTCACTCATCTCTTACTTTAATTCTCAGATTACTTAGACTGATTTCAAGTCAGTTTTGAGTAATTACCTGCAATGAGTATAAAACACTGGGATCCAAATTCTGAAACCTGCAGATTGGTTGCTATTATAATTAAATTTGTTTTTCCATGAAAATATTTAAAATTTACTTACTATTTCTACTTCCTTCAGCATGACATACTTAACTCCATTTAAAGAAACATGAAGAAAATATAAATCAAAGCTGAAAACAATCCACTATCAGTTTTATTAATTCATCAAATTTTATTGAGAAAAGATTCCCCTATATCAAGAATTCTTTGCAATGTACAACAGAATCAGAATAATGCTGGAAAAAATTAACTATGTACACATCTTTTTTGCTTGTGGTCACTATGATTCATGTGCTGTCACTTCATCTTCTCCCCTCTGGAACCCTTCTATTCAGCCCTTCTATTCGCCAACCAACAGACTTACTGTATAACCTCATTCAATAATGTCACAGTACTCACTGAGTTTTGGCAGTGAGCTGAAATAGAAATTGGAGCCCTAGACCAAGTAAATGCTGTGTATTTGGCTAAATCACTTGTGGTTGTGTTCTTCAGCACAGTTTCCAAGATAACCACCAGCTCCACTTGGCAACTAGACTCTCCCACAGTTAAGACTCCAATTGTAAATTTGGCTTGGGAGATATTTTCCTGCTGTTGTCTTCAGTGCCAATGCTATCCCTAAGAACTACTATGCAGCCAGGCATGGTATCACACAGGAGGATCTCAAGTTCTAGGCTAGCTAGCCTCAGCAACTTCATGAAACTGTCTCCAAAAATAAAAAGGGCTAGTGGATGTAGCTCAGTGGCAAATCACCCCTGGGTTCAATATTATTACTTGCTCTCAGCCCTCAAAGGAACTACTTTGCAATGGTGCCATAATTATTAAGAAAGTGCTATTTTGATGAAACTATACTGCAGCTGGTCCAAAGTTTTTGCATGTCCCTATGTTAGGAAACATGGATGTTATAACAGTTTACCTGGTTATTTACAAAACCAAGATTCCTTTCAGCAATTTGAGATAGCTGGGAAAGATTATAAATTCTATTAAAACAAAACCAGTAGAATTTGTATTAGCAACAAATACAGCATAAAAACAAATACGGCAAATCTAATATTTTCTAAATATCAGACATTCTAAAATATTCACATTCTAGCTGGACATGGTGGCACATGCCTGT
The DNA here is from genome assembly GCF_052094955.1 of Ictidomys tridecemlineatus. NCBI lineage: Eukaryota > Metazoa > Chordata > Mammalia > Rodentia > Sciuridae > Ictidomys > Ictidomys tridecemlineatus. The sequence continues at coordinate 98,279,767 of NC_135485.1, forward strand.
AATCCCATCTGCTGGGAAAGCTGAGACAGGAGAATCATGAATTCAAAGTTAGCCTCAGCAAAAGCGAGGCACTAAGCAACTCAGTAAGACCTTATTTCCAAATAAAATATAAAATAGGGCTAGGGATGTTGCTCAGTGGATGAGTGCCCCTGAGTTCAATCCCCAGTACGTGTGTGTGTGTGTGTGTACCCATACATATTAATTTTTTCATTCTACAATGTCATACATCCACAACTTTCAAAGACGCTTTCTTTCAAGGTATTTTTTTTCATTTTTTTAATACTACTAGATATTGAACCCAGTAATCTACCACTAAACTACATCCCTGTCCCCTTTTATTTTTAATTTTGAGACAGGGCTTCACTAACTTGCTAAAGCTGGCTTGGAACTTGCTAACCTCCTGCCTTAGTCTACAGAGGCACTAAAATTACAGGTGTGTGCCAACACCCTGGGCTATTTCAAGGTAATTTGATAAGAATTTACTAACTTGGACTAGCGCAGGATGGAAAACAGAGTTTCTGCTAGGTGTGTCTGTGAATCATAAGAAGGACTTCTTAATAAAGTCAGCAAATAAGGAAATACATTTCAATAGTTGACACTTGGCTTACAATACTGTGTGTGGGTGGAGTCCTGGAGGAATTGCCAGAGAAATTCTAACTTCAACAAGTGAAACCAAAACAGAGTCCAGTTTTTGTCACCTAATACAAATCTAGTGCCCAATAAGGAGTTTGGAGGTGTGTCATAACAAGTCCAGCAGGTGCACTTCACTTGTTCTGGAAGTAATGTTGACCTGTCGATACCTAAGACCATATGCCATTGCATCAAAACCATATCAAACCCTCTGGTTCCTGGCATAGACCAAAACAATAGCAGATCTAATGAAAACCTTAAAAAGAGATTAGTGGGCAGGGGATACAGCTCAGTTGGTAGAGTGCTTGCCTCATATGCACAAAGCTCTAGGTTCAATCCCCACCACCACCAGAGAGAGAGAGAGAGTGAGAGAGACAAAGAGAGATAGAAAGAGATAGAGATAGTTATTAGCAAATATATGAATTTAAAGAAAGTAACTTCCTTCATTTCAAATTAATTTTGCATTAATGATTAGTTCAATAAGAAAATAAGTAAAACAATACTGTAATTTTATCTTATTATTGTCATTATCTCTCCTAAATTTAACTAACCAAGAATGATCTATGGAATTTTTTAAGCACCCAAGTGGTATCACGTATGATAAATGAAGAACTGAGGTTATGTCTTTCATTGTAAATTATTTGAAATTGTTACTTTTATTCAGATTGGGAAATAATATACATAGCTCCTCCTCATACTCATTGAAACCCCTTCAGTAATATTACCAGCAACTATTTTCAGTATAAAAGTAGGATGTATAAAGTAACAAGAGACTAAGTTTAATAATAGTAAAGAACTGCAATTGCCACATTCAAAATTATTAATCAATGAGAGTATTCCAATTTATTGATTCGAGTGGGAAATACTCTATTATGTGTTAAAAAGCTTGAAAACTGTAAGTATCAAAATATTTAAAAAGTTGTCCACAAAAAGTAGTTAGATACTAGTCTGTTAGCAAAACATTATTTCTTTTTAATCCTGAATTGCTGAAATAATTAACCATAGTTTTCTCAACAAACAGTAAACATTTAAGCTAAAATTCCTCAGTGTTTTCTTTATTGACTTAGGGCAAATAAGAACTAACCAATGAACCGCTTCTACGCCACAGAGATGAGTAATGCTTCTCCCTTGTAATCATATGAAACAACCTCTAGTATGAATGATTAAAGCAAACTTAGCCACTTTTTAAAGATCTGAATAGAAACAGTTACAAACTGAACTACTAAGGATAAGTAGTTTTGGAAATCTGATCTACACAGCAATGTCCATTATTATGCTTTTCCTTCTATCCACCAAATGCCAATTTAATAAATGCCTCCTGAACTTAAGTTTAGCTCTGCAGTGCTTCATTAATGCTTCTCTGCTTAATAACATTTTTTAAAAAATCAATATTTTGTTGAAATTTATATTCTATTCAAAATCTATTGTGAAACACACATGCAAACATGTAAAAGAATATAACTCCCCTTTAGTATTTCAACTTTCCATTAAAATGCAAATGTAATGATTTCATTAGCCAGGCAACAATACCCACAGTCTTAAACAAAACCAAACCACATCAATATCTTTTTCTCCTAACATACAACATTATTCCTACGTTGGATCATTTGTTAATGACTATTTTTGGATTTGGACTTTGCCAGTATAATCCCTAACTGGAGAGGGAAAAGTACAATGTATGATTTGAGATTTAAATTCATGTATGTATTCTATTCCCTAGACAGGCAAACACAGAAACATCTCACTAAAATTTAAACAATCAATTTGAATATAACCCTTGCTTCAAATTCTAAACACTAGATGAGGGAGGGAAATCACCTAATGCATTAAAAGTATATCATCATGTCAATAACCAGCAAATAACACGTATTTCTTATTCGACCTTCCCAGGAGTCTATTCAGGCCACACTTTGTCATAGGTAGAAAACTCTCTCCTTAGAAACCCCGTTAGCTTCATAACATTGGGCAAGCAGTCCCAGAGAAAAGACTCAGCAAGATGTGAGTGAGGAGTGTACGTGGAGAGAGGAGAGAGAAGAGAGGGAAGAGGAGAGAGGGGAGAGGGGAGAGAGAGGGACATCCAGACCACATAGAGAAAGGCAGAAAGATAAAGACCAAAGAAAAGAGAGAAGCCAAGAGGGAAAAATTGGATGGGACTGTTACAAATCTGCTCTCCACTCCTCTGCTGGGATTGGGTTTCATTTCTTTAGGCGCCCCTGACCTTGCAGTCTACCAACTCTCAACGCTTCGCCCCCCGCCCGCCCCCCTCCCCGGGCCTGCGCCTGCCTTTGTGTCTGCCTGTCACTTACCAGGGAACCGAACGAAGCTGATTCGGGAGAAGCACAAAGCCAGGACACAGATTTGCCCACAAATTCTCTCACACACACATTTCCCAGACTGGAAGGCGCTGCCCACGCAGAGCTTCTGGACCTTGAGAAAAGTGGGTTCTGGTCTGGTTTGGGGAACCAGAGAAACTATTCTTTCCTCTTTGACTCAGCGCCACTAACAAAACGCGCGGACTTAAGGAAAAAAAAAAAACCAAAACTCCACTCAGTGTATTCCAATTCCACTCCCGGTGACATTCGCTTAGTGCACTTCCCAGGAGGGGGACGAGGGGGTAGGAAGCAGCAGATACAAACCAAAGACCCAGACCCAAACCCTAGAGCAGATAAAAGGGTCCAAAAAAACACCCCGTCCGTGTTTCTCCCCAGGGTGGTTTCGGATAAACCAGAGACTCCTTTGACTTTCCCCGAAAGAAATCGGGGAAGAGGATTAAAGGGAAAAGTAGTGCCCCCCAAAGCTGAACTATTTGAAAAAGGAAAGCAAAGAAAGCAAAATCACTTTCCTGAGGATAAAAGGCCGGGAAACCGGCTGGTCGGTGTACAAAGGTAAGTTTTCTGGAGAAGGAGGGATCGAGCATGAGTAGGAGAGGGAAGAGACACAGGACTACAGGTTTAAAGGGGGTGGGTGGGGGGGGAATTAAAACTATATTTGTCAGCCATGTTGAAGAAGCTCCAGTAATTTGTGAAGCTTCCCTCTTCCCTCTTGGTATTTGTGGGTGACACTACCAGGTTTGCTCCCCAGTCCCTGGAAGCCCAAGAGAAAGCGAGGGAGAGAGGAAAGGGAGAGTTTCGCGGCAAAAGAGAAGCGCTCTGACCTCGTTCTCGTCCCTCAGCCTTGCAGCAATCCAGCAGTTGCAGTCAGGTCTCCTTTCTAACAAATCCTAAAGGGCAGCCATCTTGCTTCCTTCTGCTTCTCTACGAAAGCAGCCTAGCCTCCGCATCAATATTCATAAGGCAGTTTGACGTCTGTTCTCATCACTCGGCGGGGCCGGCGTCTCGGGGCGGCCGCGCCGAGGGGGCGGACGTGACTCGCATGCGAGCCGGGCCTGGGCGCGCGGCGCTGGCGAGGAGGCGGCGGTGGCCGCCAGAGCTCTCGCCGCTGCAGCCGCTGCCTCCGGCTCTTCTCCGCACGAGCCTCCTACTCCTCCTCTCCTCCTCCTCCTCCTCCTCCTCCTCCTCCTCCTCCTCCTCCTCCTCCTCCTCCTCCTCCTCCTCCGGTGCCCCGCTCTCCTCCTCCGCCCGGATCTCCACCAGCTCCGCCCCGGCCTCTGCCGCCGCCCTGGAACCCTCAGCTCCAGCTCCCAGGGAGTCAGTCCCCCGCCCAAGGCGTCCCACAGAAAAGCTCGGGAGCTGTACAATGGGGGTGCGCAGCCCAGGCCAGAGCTGCCTTCACTCCGTGCTGGAAGAAGGGGGGAGCCGTGCGCCCGGATGAGCGAGGGGTGGGGGTGGGGAGGAGGGAACCAGGGCAGAGTGCAGGGGAGGGTCCAGCCCCCCAAGGACCCAGAACCCTAGGCTAGGCCTCCACCTGGGTCTTCTGCCCTAGTAGACTCCCTACCCTGCTCTCCACTCTTGGCACAGTGTCTACTCCCAGGAGAAGGCTCAGGGAGGACTCAAGGGAGAGGTGGCCACAGCGCATGGACGTGCATGTAAGATCGCAAATTTCCTGAAACTTTGTTGGTCCCGTGCTCCACCACCCCATTAGAAGTATCCGCGCCCACGCCCCCACACGCACCCCCTAGGTCCTGCTCCTCACCTCCTTGCAGGTATCCCAGTGCACATCCCTTACGGACCCCTTCCTCCACCACACCCACTGGCACCTTTCTCACACACACCCCGGTGCCATCTACGTTCTCCTCCCAAGCCCGCACTCCATCGCCTTTTAGGTTCACGGTGACATCCTCCCTTCCTTGTCGCCTTAACCTTGCTCAGCAGAAGCACTCCTCATTTTCACCAAGGGCATGCCCTTAGTGCTTTAGGGGCCTGTATTTTTAAAGACTTGACAAATTAGGAAATTGACCGAGTCCTGTTCCTCCCCGCCCCCGGCCCACCTTCTGTTTACTTTCGCCACGTGGGCTACGAAGGGGAGGGAGTCTCAGGGATCCAAGCTGAGTTTCTCACCAGTAACCCTCTACTTCTTGCTAGTAAGAAATAACCGTGCACTTTCAGATGCTACAGTTGCCTCCGTTAAGTTCCTCTATTTTGAGGAAATTTCCACTTGTACAATTAATGAAGAAACTGTTCCATAAACACTTAAATTCCGAATGACCAACGTTCGATTTCCCCTGACATTTGGTACTCTGTAAGAACGCCCTTCCACTGACAGTTTTTCTTTTCTATTGCTGAGTAGTTTTACTTCTCATTTTAATGCTCTTTTTTCTAACCATTAACTTTTTTTTTTTGAAGACTAGATAAAGAACAAAGCTTGCATGATTCATATCAGATAGAAGTTTTTGGAAAATGCCCTTTCAAGTAGTTTTCATATTTGTGACATTTACATTTTAAATAGGTAATTTGAATACATCTTTTAGGTGATCATTTGTAATTACAGTAACCTTAAATCAGCACTAATTCCATTGTGTGCAGCACACTTGTTTTTTTTTTTTTTTTGTTTGTTTGTTTGTTTTGGTTTGGTTTTTTGGTCTGTAACCTAATTCTAAGACCACCCCACCACACTCGCACTCCTATCTGGGTATGGAACCCAGGGCCTAACATATTCTAATAGGCAAAGTTTCTACCAATGAGCTACAGACACAGACACAGTAATTTCTTCAGAAGTGAGGCCTTTATCCATGTTGTAGTATGCGCCTGTAGTACCAGCTACTCTCAAGGTTGAAATAGGTGGGTGACTTGAGGTTAGGGCTTCTGGACTAGCCTAGGCAACAAAGCAGGATATCCAACCTCAGGCATACAAAATCTATGCTGCATCTTGAAAGAAAGAAAGAAGGGAAGGAAAGGGTGGGGCAGGGAGCAGGGCCTTACCCCAATTTTTATGAGATCAGTATATTTCCTCCTTGTAAAGTATTTTAAAAGGGGCTGGGCGCGGTGGCGAATGCCTGTAATCCCAGTGCCTCAGGAGGCTGAGACATGAGAATGGCAAGTTCAAAGCCAGATTCAGGAAAAGTGAAGCACTAAGCAACTCAGTGAGACCCTGTCCATAAATTATCTTTAAATACAAAATAGGGCTGGGATGTGGCTCAGTGGTTGAGTGCCCCTGAGTTCAATACCCAATAGAAAAAAAAAAAAAGAGTATTTAAAAAGGGAACTCTTTCTACATGTCACATTGTTACTAAGAATTCTTAAAGTGTGTCCTAATGAAACATTGTGTAGTACTTTTTGAAACAATTCAATTGCTGCTTTTGCTAGGCTAAGATTTTTTTTTGAAGTGTTTATTTTCTAAGCATTTCATACTAATTTAAATGTTCAGCTGTTAACTAACGTGTCATTGAGGTCTTAACAATTGTTCATGCACTTTAAATCCTAAAATATTTGAAGGTTTTCTTGTAATTTGTATTTTCAAGTCCAAGAAGAACAGTTTCCCAAGACCAAGACATAGGTAGTGCACAGTATTGCAGAAATGTTGAAGGCATGGACTTTGGAGTTGGACAGACTGAGTGAATACTGTCTCCATTTCTTGCCCACTGTGTGACTTTGACCCTGCTACTTAACTCTGTGCCAGTTTCTTTATCCATTTAACAGTTTGCAAAACATGGGTAGTTGTGAGGACTAAGATACCAGGTAAGTGTTCAGGTAGATGTTAACTATTACCAGTAGCAAACCATGTGCATCCAGGTGTTTTCTTGACTGACTATAGGAATATATAAGTAATTATGCTTTTTTTTTTTTTGGTACCAGGGATTGAACTCAAGGGCACTAAACCTCTAAGCCACACCCTCAGCCCTATTTTGTATTTTATTTAGAGACAATTTAGAAACAGGGTCTCATTGAGTTGCTTAGTGTCTTGCTTTTGGTGAGACTGGCTTTGCACTCGCGATCCTCATGTCTCAGCCTCCTGAACCACTGAGATTATACACCCAGCTATGCCTATGCTTAATATGTTTAGTAAAGTATGAAAAATATATACATGTTTTTGATATAAGTATCTTATGTTCCTTTATTTATATTATAATTAGGAAAAGAATGATTGAGGTCATCTCATTCCACCCCCCCTTTTTGCAGTTGAAGGGATTGAATCTAGGAGTGTTTTTCTACTGAACTCCATTCCCAACCCTTTTTATTTTTCATTTGGAGACAGGATCTCACTAAGTTGTCTAGGTTGGCCTCTACCTTGCAATGCTCCTGCCTTAGATTCCCGAGTTGCTAGGATTCCAAGCATATGCCACCATGCCCAGCTTCATTTTATCTTTTAAAAATCTCTATTTGGCTGGGCACATTGGTGCAGTCCTATAATCTCGGCAATTTGGGAGGCTAAGGCAGGAGATTTGCAAGTTTGAGTCTAGCCTGGGCAATATAGTGAGATCTTGTCTCAAAATAAAATTAAAATAGTGGCTGAGGATGCAACCTAGTAGTAAAGCACCCCAGGACTCACTCCCTAGTAACATAAAAATAATAAAATAAAATATCCGTTGAAACAGGTGGTTTTTGTCTATCTGGAGTCATATTTGGCTGGCAGTTGGTTTTGTAAGAGGCTCTGAACATTTTCTTGCCAACTTCTTTCTCTGAAACCCCACCCTACCCTTAACCACCATGTCTTTTATTAATTTAAAAGGAAGTAGATTACTCCTGTTGGACAGTGGAGCTTCAACAGCAAAAGTAAAATTTTGAAGATCTTTACATTAAAATATTTGCCATTTTTTGTTAATTAAAAACAACAACAAAAGAACTTATTTCTTAGTTGCTGTTTCCAGGAAAGAAGGGATACAGTGTGAATAATCAGCTTTTTACTGGACATTAATGCACATTTGTAGGAGTAATTCAGAGCCAGCTTTTAACAATTATATGCGTATTTGAGATTCCTTCTCCTTTAGGTGTGAATAATGTATTTTTAAAACATATTTACAGTCAATTGTCGAATTCTTTGCCATTTTTTTTCTTAACCTAGAAATAGCAACACTATTTCCATACAGAGAAATTCTTGCTTCCTTTACAGAGAAAAAAGACTAATAGAACAAACTCCATGACGTACTATTCTGTGTAAGAAAACTGACTTGATTGGCCTGGGCATCTGCTGTCTAATTCAGTTGCTCAGTCACCGAGCCTCTTAGGGTAGAAGCAACTTGGTGTCTGTTGCTGTCCATTAAAGAGCAGACAGCAGCAGTTTGCTTTGCAATGCCCCCTCCCTTTTTTTTTTTTTTTTTTGCATTGTAACAACAACAACAACAAAAACAACAAAAAACAGGTACATTCTTAATTTCCTCCCACTTGCAGAATAGGAAATTTTCTTTAAGGACTTGGTTTTCTTTTTAATAGGAAAAAAAAGAGAGAAAAGCAATATTGCGGTACATAGTGCTTTGAAAAAAAATATGGTGGTTTAACAGAAACATTCAATCATGGCCTGTTGTTTTTCATCTCTAAAAACATATTTCTGAAGTAAAACAGGATAAAGATTCTTTGCATGGTTAAAAGGCAATTGACCTTCAAAAAGTATTACATTTGTTGCTATGAAGGGTCTTTCTTGATTCTTTAGTTTGGTGACATTACTGCACAACATACTGAGGTATGCATTTAATATAGAATGCTAATTTAAAGAAAGCTTCAATAGATGAAACATATGTAACTCTAACTTATTCGTATAAATTATTATTATTATTAATAAAAAGTATTGTTGCCTAAAGTCAGGTATCATAATATCATGAGAGCCTTGATAGTATCTCTTTTCTTAATATGATTTCTACTTGCTTTTTTCTGGATCTGATTTGATCTAGCTAATTTATCCTTATATAATTCAGAAAGTTTAAAAGAACACATATAAATTGTACAATCCTATCCTCAAACCAGGAGCTATCCAGTGTGTGCCGCATTTTTTGTTTGTTTGTTTTTGTTTCTGTTACATGGGGATTGAACCCAAGGGCACTTGACAAGTTTCCAGCCCTACATATTTATTTTAAATTTTGAAAGAGGGTCTCCTAAGTTGTTTAGAGCCTAAATTTCTGAGGCTGGCTTTTAATTTTCAATCCTCCTGCCTCAGCCTCCCAAGTCTCTGGGATCACACATGTTCACACTGTGTCCAGCACGTGTACCAATTTAGTGGGGACGAAGAATGAAACTCAAGTCTAATCTTGTTAAGATATTGCCAAGAGCACTGTAAAAAGACAGTTAAGATCATTATTGGGACGAATATCATGAGAATTCCTCCAAAAGTATTACAACTATGTTGCTAATGTTGGTCTTAAACTTGGGGAACATCTTTTCTCTTCAGATTTTGATTTAACAATTCAGTAACGACTCTTTTTATTCTAATCCAAATTTGCTAACTCACTTATAATATCTCACATTGCGTGTAAATTTTCAATGATGAACTTCAATAGTAAATAAATTTTTGCTATTACTAATTACTTTAGTGCCATTTATATCTACATAGGACTTCATAGATTTTAAAGCATTTATGTACACCATTATGAATATTCAAAACCTTATGCCATATTCAAAATTATAATTATTTTTTTTACCCTTTGTTGTAGTTGGACACAGTATCTTTAATTAATTTGTTTATTTTTATGTGCTGCTGGGCTCGTACCCAGGGCCTCGCCTGTGCTAGGCGAGTGCTCCATCACTGAGCCACAACCCCAGCCCCTATAATTTCTGTCAGTATGAAAAGTGAGATTAAGTGACTCACTCAAGTTTATAAAGCCTGTAAACAAAGGTGTACATCTCAAATATCAGACTTAAAAAAAGCTAACCTTATATTTTTTTCCTATTCATCTCTAAGTTTTTCTCATGATTATTAATACTGAATGATACATGAGTATTCTCTTCAAAACTCACAATAATTTTCTGTTTTCAAAAAATATAAGTATATGGCAAGGTGCAGTGGTGCCCACCTGTAGTTCCAGTGAGTCAGGAGGTTAAGGCAAGAAAATCACAAGTGAGAGTCTAGTCCAGGAATTTCATGCAACCCTGCCTCAATTTTTTTAAAGAAAATTGAGGGGTAGGGTTGTAGGTCAGTAGTAGAATGGCCCTAGGTTCAATCACCAGCTCTAAAAAAAAAATAGCAAATAAATAAATAAATAAATGCTCTCAGCATCTACATTTATTTTTTCTTAACACTTCAGAGATATTTGTTAAATACAGACTATGCACCAAACATTTGAGACATTTGTTTTACATTTTTTATCTCTTTTAATTTAATGTTTGTTGCAACTGAGTGAGGTAGGTAATATCTCATTGAGAATTATTTTTTTTAGTAACATGAGTGGAATTAATGAGCTGGAACAATTGTCTATGTCTAGGTTTGTCTGCCTTTAAAGCTATATTGACTCTAACCTCATTTCGTAGACATACACACAGCTATATATACATATCTATGTGTGTGTGTTGCTATATATTATGTAAACTCTTATATCTAAATCTCTACTTAGTGTGGGTCTTTGGTTTCTAATTTTCTTCTAGGAAGTTGGCCTGCTTGAATCCTTTGGAAGAATGGTAAATTTGTATAATAAACAAATGTGATACCACAGCCCTCCCTCTCAACCACTTTAACATATGTATTACCACACTAACAAATCATTTGCAAAGTTCTACTATTTGTTTTCAATATTGGTCTGGCAAAAGTGAATTGCATCCTTCTCTCTTCATTTTAGCAGTTTTTTGATGGGAGTTTGATATAAGATTACTTTATTCCTGCATCTTCTCAATTGCTTTTGTCTTACGTTTGCTCTTCTTTTTTCCTACTTGGTGAGATTCAGCTTTCTGTTCAAGGACCTTTTAATATAATTCTTATCATGTAAGTATAAAAAGTGAGACTGTGGCTTACTCAAGGACATATAGCGTGTAAACAAGACAAGCACTCAGAACTAAGTTTTGTGAGTGAAGTTTTGGGTGGTCTTTGTCCAGTTTAGGCCTAGCGATAGTCATCTTGCAGGGGTGAATACCCACCTGGGTAGTTGTACCATTAGCCTTTCCCCGATGCTCTCATTCAAATATGCCATAGATGGAATATTTCCTAGGGTAAACCTGGACTGGTTTTCCAATTTGCTAATCTTTATCTTATCTTTTCACAACTTGAAATTCTTATGCTTTCTGATAAACAGAGAGAGAACATTTCATTTCAGGAACACATAAGACATATAATCTTCTGTGAATGTAGGAAATGCAATGGAAGTGAATTTTATGGTTCTTGCTTCTTTCATCAACAAGGAATTGAACTTCATTTTGGCTACTGCCACTGAAAAAGCCAGAATTGCTCCTTTGCTCTGCACTTGACTTCCATGAGCACTTAGGGTTCTCTCCGCCAAGTAAGGAAGTTGGCAGGTGGAAAGAGCGCCATCTACTGAAATTGTTAATAGGGCATGGGTCTTTGGGTATAATATAGACAAAATGATATCATACTTAACCTTACAATTGCAAAAAAAGCAAGTCAGAGTTACCTAGGGAGCTTTTAAAAAAATATGCACAATTAGGTTTCAGTTCTTTAACCCCAGCATCCTTTTGGAGATTTTTATGATAAAGGCTGGGATACGGCTTATAACTTGTACCTTATACCTTATAGAAGGTTTGCGAGCAATCAGATGTATAACTGCTAGAAAATCACTGGGATACTTTACTGTGTGAAAAATTCAGTAAAAACATTCAGTATTTATGCTTATAATTAATAGCTAATAATATTTAATAGAAAGTGGGCACTGTGGCACAGGTCCGTAATTCCAATTTCTGGAGAGGCTGACACTGGATTATTGCAAGGGAATATAGCTCAGTGGTTCAGTGCCCCTAGGTTCAATCCCCAATTGCAAAAAAAAAAAAAAAAAAAAAAAGTTTTTTTTTTCATAGACACACAATATTATAATTCACAGATCATCTCATTGCAAAGACCAAATAATGTGTATCTCTCTGTGTATAATGAAGCCCTGACACCTTTGGCAAAAATCCAGCAAGCTATCTGTGACTCTTTTCATTTTTCAGGTGTATTAAATCCTGAATTCTCTTGTAATGATACAAATATAATCTTCAAGGAAGAGATAAGCAACTACTGCTTGCAGAATGGTGCATTAACTATAGTGGAGAAGAAAGACTGGGAGCAACATAATTGGAAGGACTGATATCCTAAAACAATAGAGAGAAATAAGTTTTAGAAGTTACCTGAGTCTAGTTGGTGGATAATATTTGGAGGCTTTTGTTCTTATTTGAAAATTCTGTCAGTTGACTGATGTCAAAATTTTTCTAAAATATTTAAACAATTCCTGTCATCCTGGCAAGTAGATAAACTTTTTCTTTTCCACAAATAATGACCATGCAATAGTTTATGAGTATATTATATTGCATCATGGAAAAAAAAACTTTTACAATTCTTACTGGAAAGAATGCCTATAGAGATTAAACTAATTTTAGGCTCTTATGAAATTTCTTAAGAAATTTCCTTTCTTACAATTATTCTGAATGGAGAAGAGACAAAGGAAGGAAGGATGGAAGGAAGGAAGGAAGGAAGGAAGGAAGGAAGGAAGGAAGGAAGGAAGGAGTAGCCGTTATTTGATAACCATTTTTCTTTAAATCTTCTGAAGTGTTTTCATACTTTCTAATGATGTGTGTAGAAATACAGTGAGATTATTCAATGCCAAATCAGTGCCTGCAGGAGCATGAGAAGCCAAGTAGTTTCCCACAGCTCTGTATGCTAACAATTTCTGCTAAATTTGTTTTCTTGTTTTATATATCCTAGAGTACAATATTATTACTATTTGGCAGAAAACTCCCTTGATCTATCAGTAATTAGGCATGTCTTTAGGTTGAACATGGGTTGTTCGCCAGGCAATTGTCTTTCATTTCACAATGACTTGTATTCCCAAGAGAATAAATTATGTCCAGGCATTAACCACAAACCAGGGGTTCCTGACAGAAAGATTAGATACACAGTAAGTTAGAACATAAAAAAACAAATCTCAAAGGAGCATTTCATTGAGGGTCCCCAGTCTTCATTCATCTGATCACCTGCTTTAGTTATGCTGGGTAGGGAAATGTAAGGGAGAGAGAGCTACAGGAAAAGGTATATTTAGTATGTGCTGGAGGTTATCAGGTGTGTGCTGATCCTAGTGTGAAGATACCTATCTTAATGAAAGAAACTATACTGAATCCTTTAAATCACAAAATGTCAGTAGGCACTGTCTAATAGAAAGCCAGAACTAGAAGAGTCTCTCTAGATTTAAATTTGGGGGAAGGATAAAGTCATAATTTTGATGAATGAGGACAGCTGTTAAAGATAATGACAGTGTAAACTCAAAAATAGTTATTAAAAATTAGAAAGAAAATATAGAAAAAAATGAAAAAGAAAAGTATAATAATTGAAAATGTTAAACTCAGTCTTCTGTAAGTCCAGGAGTGCAGTCTAAATTTGCTACTAAAAAAAATTTTTTTCCTCCTCTCAATGTGCTAAGCAAATATTCTACCATTGGGCTGCACTTCCAGCCCTTCAGTAATCTTTAAAATATGTAAGACTATTATAACCCCCATCTTGTGGAGTTTTATTTTTTTAATATGAGGAAACAGGTATTTAACACATATAGGAATATGTCAGAGAATAGGTAATTTGTTTAGCGTCACAGAGCAGGTAGGTAATAAATTCTGACTCAAGTTCTCTTCAGTCTTCTTTCCATAACTGAATTGAAACAAATGAGCCAACTTTAATTCCTTCCTTAGTGTGGGAAAGCAGCTCTTACCAACTTGTGACATTGTATCTTAAACTGATACATTTTCACTCTTTGCCTGAATTTGTTTTGAGGACAGTGCTCCAGCAAAGGAAATGGGGAAAGTAAGCTTATTGCCCCATACTGGGGATCCAACCCATGACTCCCACATGCTAAGCAAGCTCTATCATTGATCTACATCCCTGCCCCTTAATGTATTTTTTTTCCTAAGTAAGCCATCCACTGTGGCAGGAATTCTGTTTATTCTAAATGTAAAATGAAAGTTAAATATATTTTCACCAGCATAATGGCACAGGCCTGTAATCCTAATGACTTGGGAGGCTAAGATGGGGGAAATCTTAAGTTTGAGACCAACCCAGGCAATTTAGGGAGATAGCTCAGTGGTAAAGTATCCCTAGGTTCCATCTCCCCATTATGGGGGATAGGGGAGAGTTGATGTATTTTAGATTTCTAATAAACAGAAGAACAAGTTGCTGAATGACATGAAAAATATGGAAGATAAAGTACTAGAGCTCTCTCTTTCTCTCTCCCCTCTCAAGCCAGAGGCTGAGGCAGGAGGATCACGAGTTCAAAGCTAGCCTCAGCAAAAATGAGGTGCTAAGCAACTCAGTGAAACCCCGTCTCTAAATAAAATACAAAATAGGGCTGGGAATGTGGCTCAGTGGTTGAGTGCCCCCGAGTTCAATCCCTGGTATCCCCCCACAAAAAATAATTAGAAATATGTTGAAATATTTCCCACTTTATTGATTAAGGTTGGAGTGGTAGGGTTTGTTGGATTTAATAGAATGTCAAATTCACTGGTTTTCTTTATTTTTCTTTTTGGAACTGGGGATTGAATCTGGAGGCACTTTACCACTGAACTATATCCCCAGCCCTTTTTCTTTTCTTTCTTTATTTTTGAGACAGCATCTCACTAAGTTGCTTAGGGCCTTGTTAAATTGGTAAGTCTGGCCTCCAACTCCTGCCTCAGCCTCCAGAACTGCACCCACCACATCTGGGTAATTTACAGATTTTCTAATGAAACCAAAACTCAGAATAAAACTTTACTATGTACACAATCAAGAATGTGTGAAAAGTCTTGATCTAAACTATTTTATGAAAAGACAAGTTTTGTACAATTTTGGCAATTAATGCCCCCCAGCAGGGCAACTTACCAAGCAATAACACTTTGTTCTGTATATAAAGTTACAGAATATGTGGCAAACATAAAGTTCCTTTATTATACACTGTTAAGTTTGGAAAACAATAATTATTTTACTTGTTAGCATGTATTTTTACTTTTAAATTTTAGAGACTTCGTGGATGGCAGCCCATGTGAAAGATTTGTATTTGGGTGGGGGAGTGGGGTTCAAACCCAGGGGTGCTTTGCATGCCCAGTGCTTGCTTTATTTATTTGTTTATTTGGAGACAGGTCTCACTAAATCATCAAGGCCACCCTCACACTTGTAATCCTACCATTTTAGCTTCCAAATGTCTGGGATCACAGGTGTACCTGTCCCACCACACCCTCCTGACTACTTGGAGCCTTTTGAATTGCTTTGCACCTGAAAGGTTTGTGCCATGCATTAGCAGTGGGGTGGGAGGAACTTGCCAAGGGATTTGAGATGAGTGAAAACTAACCTATTCAGGGTATCTCAAAACAACTTTAGAAATGAAGGGTTGTTACTTAAGTTTCCATTGAATCAAATGGTTGCTCAATTCTGAATTTTTAATGTATCCTACCTTAGGGTGATACATTGAGAAACTGATATGTCATTTGCATTTCAATTTCCACATAAAGAAAGATGGTTTAATCAGTGCATGACCATAACCAGACAGAGTAAACTGCATCTTCATGAAGGGTGTGGCCAGGAAACCCTCACAACACAGAAGGATATTAAGTGGATGGAAATACCATTTGAGAACATTCTCAGAAGGGTGCTATAAGAATGACACATCTGTTCTTCATTCTTGTTTCTCATGAGTGGTGGCATTTCCCATATTCTGTCTTATACTATGCTTAAAACAGGTGGTGATGGCTCACTACTCTTTCCAGGATATGCCATATTCATTTATTCCCTCATCAAGGGATATAGTATTGAATAAGCAGTGTCCCCCTGCCCTCAGAGAGCTTATATTTAAGTGGAAAACACATGTAAATGGGTAATTCCAAAACATTTTAATATATTTAAAGAGAAATGTGCTGGTGTGCAATAGGAAATGTCTTAGCTCATACTTGATGTAGAGAAAATTTCCCAATAAAAGTCATGTTTAAAGTGAGATCTTAATAATTAAAAGAATCATTTAGAAAGTCAGAGAAGCATAGTTGGTGGACAGAAACATCTATGTGGATAGCAGGGGCATAAGAGAACAGGATATATTAGAAGAAAAAAATAATTCCAAATCCTTTTATAGAAAGTCAAGAGGAAGAGTTCAGACTATCATGGTGCAGCAATTTGCAGGGATCAGATCATGAAGGCTAATGCAAACCATGGTAAGGGGTAGGGATGGAGTCTTAAATGTACTAGAAAATCAAGGATGTGTTTTGTAAAAGAAGAAAATGATCCAATTTGCACTTTTGAAATATGTCTGTGGTTGTATTAGGGAGAATAGATTGAGAAAACCTACTAGCAGAGGCTAGGAGAGCTATGAGGAGACACTGGAAACCACATAGATCAAAAATAGAATGCTCTAGATTGGAGATTTGAAGGGAGAAACGAAGAGATCCAGGGCATTAAAAAAAAAAAAAGGTAGAAGAAATGGAGCAGAGCAACTATCTCAGATCAAGGCAAGGCAGAGGCAGGGGCAGGGATGGTACCCACATTGCTTGCATGGCCAGTGAAATGCTGGTTCACTTTCATTGGCAATAGAGAACAAGGAGAGAAGAGATTCTGAGAGTAGGAGTGGGAGGGTTGAGGAAGGAATAAAAAAAAATAATCCGTGATGAACAAATTAAGTTTGAGGCACCTGAGAGATAGCATGTGGAGAATGGTTGTTCATATTCATTGGTAGTTGATATGTGAGCGTGAAACATTCATGGTGGAGTTGGAAATTGTGAATCATTAGGATAAAGATGACACTTGAGGAAGATAACCTCATACACTGAAAGAGAAGGAAAACTGGGACTCTGGAAGAGAAATAGAAAATATTATCCTTCAGGTTTTAAAAAAAGAGGAAACCCCAAAAGAGAAAGCCAGAGGTGTGAGGTGTTATGGGAGGCAATTGAGAAAAGGCTTCATGAGGCATAAACCCTGGTTAGCAGATCCATATGCTGATGACTTGTCACCAGAGACAAATAATGAGAACTATCCTTGGACATACAGTGAGCAGGTCATTCTTCACAACCTCTGGCAAAGTAAATTTCAACAGAAGAGTAGTGGTAATAGAAGACAGATTGCCTGAGGTTAAAGCCTAAACAGGAAGTAAGGATGTGAAGATAGTGGGTACAGATAACTATTTAAAGAAGTTTGACTAAAGAGAGGAGGAAAGAGATAGCAAAACTGCTATAGGGGATGTGAGTTGAGAAAAGGATTTTTTTTTAAAAAAAATATAGGAATGGCTTGAGTATGTTTTAATGCTGATGGGAGACAGCAAATCCAGGAGAGTTTTTAAAGAAAAGATAATTTCTTGAATAAGGTCCGTGAAAGATGGAGCCTTTTGAATGATCACCCTCTGGGCTGGGGTGTATGTAACGCAATGGTAGAGCACTTGCCTAGCCATGGGCTTGATCCACAGCAATGCAGAAAAATAAGATAAAATAAATCACTCTGCTGACAACCTTGGGTAGAAGATAAAGAAGCAGGGCTAACCATTCAGTGTAAGAGTATAAGGTTTTCTTTACATTTTTTTTAAAATTTTAAATGGTTCAGGTATATTATGGATTTAGTTTCAAGAACTAAGGGAATTCTGATCACATACTCTTTCAGGATTAGTGGATAGCCCACAGTTACTGACACAGCTAAAAGATGTGTTTCACCGTCTCCTTTCTATACCACCCATCTCTCTTACTGTGGCGAGAGAGTCTCCCTCTAGGTGATGTGCAGTGATGGGTGTGATTTCTATCAGGTTTTTTGCTGTAGTGACAATTCTGTGATCCAAGAACAATCATAAAAGCATTGCTTGCCTAGTATGTCCTGGGCATAAAGCATAAATTACTTTTATATTCTTTCAAGAATCCTGCAAGGTAGATATCATTATCTTCAGTAAAGGCTCAGAGTGAGTAAATAAATTCCTATGATCAAAAAAGCTAGTAAATGGCTGAACTAGCACTAGCTTGTCTGTTTCAGAGTGTGAACACTTTTCACTGAGAACCATGTCATCTTCCTCCAAAATATCTAACTGAAAAAAATTGTTTTTCATCGAAGTTTCCCCTCATTGAAATGTCTTGTTATACAATTAAAGTTATCTTCTCTGTTAGACAATGCCGAACAACTAACAGAAGGAGAAATTGGTACTGGTGTACAAGGCAGAGAATTGAAGGAAAACTAGATGCAGAAATGCAATTGGAGAAACCAAAACGTCTTCAGCGTGATGAAACACTGAAACACTTTATTTATTCATTAAAAAAAAAAAAGAAGTATTGTTCTGAGGCAGGAGGATCTCAACTTCAAAGCCAGCTTCAGCAAAATGAGGTGCTAAGCAACTCAGTGAGACCCTGTCTCTAAATAAAATACAAAATAGGGCTGAGATGTGGCTCTGTGGTCAAGTGCCCCTGAGTTCAATCCCCAGTACCTTCCCCCCAAAAAAGTATTATTATTATTATTATTATTATTATTATTATTATTGAAACGAGGGATTAAACCTAGGAGTGCTTAACCACTGAGAAAAATCCTGGTTCTTTTTCATTTTTTATTTTGAAACAAGTTCTCAAAATTGCTTGGGGCTTTGCTAAATTGCAGAGTAAAGTCTCCAACTTGCAACCCTTCTGCCTCAGTCTCCCAAGTTGCTGAGATCACAGGCATGCACCATGGCCATTTTTTTTTTGAATTTCTACAGATCATTTGTCCTCTAAGAGCTAAAACTAAATACTAAATGAAAACTTGCTTACAATGCAAGGTGGCACACTCCTGTAATCCTAGAAGCTTAGGAGGCTGAGGCACAAAGATGGAAAGTTCAAAGCTAGCCTCAGCATCTCTTCAAAGCCCTCAGCAACTTAGCAAGACCCTGTCTCAAAATTAAAAATTAAAAAAGGGTTGGGCACCCACAAATGGGACACAAAGAAAGAAGGCTTGTGAACCTTGTTCACTTGTTCATTGCAGAAAGGTGTGTGCCACAAGGCCAGAAGTGACTGGAAACTGGAGCCCAAATGGTAAGTAGGAGAAAACAGTGAAATGGGGCTGGTAAGGTAGGCCAGGGACGGGACACACCGGGCCTTCCCGGGAAAGGGAAGCATAAAATCCAAGCCAGGTCAATAAAAATCATTAAGGCTAATTCTGAACCTTTTGCTTATATTGTTAAGGAAACTTTCTTTTTCTGCTGGGGTTGCTGGTGCTATAGGGTGTATAGCTACTGGCAACCAGGTGAGGAAAACTCACTTCTCCCAAAGGAAATGTCTGTCCTACAGTGTAAGCAGCACAGAGGAATGTGCAGCAGAGAGATGAAGCAGGGGTCCAGAGGACATCACTGAGCAGATCTACCCTGTCACTTTAGTTTTGTGAACCAGTACACTCCTCTTACCAAACAAGCCTGTTTGAAATTTAGCCATTTTGACCTGGAAGAGTCATGATTTATTTATTTTTTTTAATGATAAAGATTTGAAGTATGATAAGTAAAATCTCCTAAAATGTAGTGTTTGCAGAATACAGGCAGGAAAGTGGCAATGCAGACCTGTTTCTTAAAACTGAGAAATGAACACTCATTGGATTAAACTGCTACCCAATGTATCTTAGTACCCAGACCATGTGTCGACTGAGACTGGAGATGAGAGAATGTGTTGGAGGGGGGGAAAAAAAAAGGAAAAGAAAATCAGGAATGAATTCATTCCTCCTTGTGAAATTGAATGATGTTCTACACAAAAAGGACATTGCAGTTAAAGCTGACTCATCTGCAAAAAGTGAAGACACTGGCAGGAAAGATGGTGGAATGAGATGGACATCATTACCCTAGGTATGTGTGTGACTGCACATATGGTGATCCACTACATCCTGTACAACCGGAGAAATGAAAAGTTGTGCTGCAGTTGTACACAATGAATCAAAATACATTCTGCTGTCATACTTACCTAATTAAAATTAATAAATAAAGATATATATTATTTTTAAAAAGTGAAGCCGCAAAAATTATCCCTTTTACCCCTTATCCTGATAGGCAAACCAGCCAAGAGTCAGAAACAATTTTACTGTTTGAGGTTTGGAAATTCAAGGGCTCTGCCTCTGTCTAAATTTAGTGCTAGCAAAGATGGGGAGGTTAGAATAAAATTGGAAACAAAAAAATGGAAACCTACTCCCTGTATAGACAGAATATCAAGTTCAATGGTTAGAAGATAGAAACAAGTTTGCAGTTTACAGGCAAGGACTGGGTGTTCATACTAACTCAGGCTTTTGCTGCTAATTCACTGAATTCACTAAAACAAATAGATGGTAGAGCTTATTAAACTTTTAAGGAACTTGGTTTTCCAGAGAAACCCAAACACCCATCAACTGGGGGCTGTGATTGCTCAACCCCACAGCAACACTCAGTGAGGACCTTAATCTGCACCAACAGCAACAGCACTAGGAGTAGGGGTTTGAGAACCAGAAAGTAAAAACACCTGGCCCCCAAGTGCCTTTCTCAGTTGTGGACATAGAGGACAAGCAACAGGAGAAATCATACCAAACAAACAAAAGACAACAAAACAAAACAAAACACCCCAAAACAACAACAAAAACAGATCCAAGAGCAACCTTAGGACTGACCAGGAATTCCCTCTAAAGCCAGAACAAGAAGTCATTGCCACTCCTGTCCAGCAAGATAATAGATATGCTAAAGAATAATGACCATCTATGCCACTTCCCATTTTCCCTTTTTCAAATAGGAGTTTTTTTATGTTTTTGTTTTTGTAGTTGTAGATAGACAGCATGCCTTTCTTTTATTTATTTTTCTGTGGTGCTAAGGATTGAACCCAGTGCCTCTCACATGCTAAGCAAGTACTCTGCCACTGAGCTACAACCCCAGCCCCAAATAGAACTTTTGATGGTAGTTATTTTGTTTCTTCCCCATACATGTATATTATGTTTGGTGGAGATGCTTTAATGTGTCACTTTATAATAGACCTTACCATGAAGAATGCACTTTAACAAGAATTTGGAAGCCAGGAATAATGGTTGCATCCCTGTTAGTCCCAGGTACTTGGGAGGCTGGGACAAGTGGCTCACTTGAGCCTGGGAGTTTGAGGACAGCCATGGTAACACAGTGAGATCCTGGCTGGAAAAAAACAAAACACACTCATACATTGCTGATGTGACTGCAAATGGTACAACCATTATGGAAAACAGTATGGAGATTCCTTGGAAACCTTGGATGGAACCACCACTGGACCCAGCTATCTCTCTCCTTATTTTATACCCAAAGGATTTAAAATCAGCATATTACAGTGACAAGCCACATCAGTATTTATAGCAGCTCAATTCACAATAGCCAAACTATGTAATCAAACTAGATACCCTTCAGCAGATGAATAGATAAAGAAAATGCAGTGTATATACACAATAGAATATTAGTTAGCCTTAAAGAAGAATGTATATACACAATGGAATATTACTCGGCAGGTAAATGGATGGAGCTGGAGAATATCATGGTAAACGACATGAGCCAATCCCAAAAAACCAAAGGCCAAATGTTTTCTCTGATATGTGGATGCTCATTCACAATAAGGGGGTAGGGCTAGGGAAAAATACACCAGACATACTTTGGATTAGGCAGAGCAAAGTGAAGGGAGAGGAGGGGGCATGGGAGTAGAAAGGATAGTAGAATGAATCTGACATTATCACCCAATGTGATATATGATTTCATGACTGGTGTAATTCTACACCATGTACAACCAGAAGAATAAGAAGTTATACTTCCTTTATATATGATGTGTCAAAATGCATTCTACTGTCATGCATAACTAATAAGAACAAATTAAAACATAAACAACAAAAACACAAAAATAAAACAAAACAATATGAGCAAAACAATAGTCTAGACCCAGACTGGATAAACCTTTACTGGTGCTAGCACATGCTTTTTTTTTTTCATATGACATTATTACTTATTACAGACTTGGGGATTTTTAATGTTTAAATACATAAAATTGATACCGCTGGTTACCGGTTACTGCATCTAGTTCTGCTCCCCCAAATGCTGAAGTATAGCATCAGAGAAGCAAGTGGAGAGTAGAAAGTGAGAGGCTTTTTTTAAAGGATAGTAAAACAGACTTCTCCCCAGAGAAGAGACCCTAAAGGTGGACTCCTGCAATCTGAATTGCTAGTGTTTTTGATGAGCCAAGGAAGGGAAGCATCCAGGAAGGAATGGGTATGGGGGAGTGTTGCCTGGTCCAAATAGAGGCAAATGTAATTGAGGCTTTCCTCAGTGCCATTTATCCACCATCCACAGGATCACTCTAAATACCCCTTAGGGCCTGGGGCGGTGTGTGTGTGTGTGTGTGTGTGTGTGTGTGTGTGTGTGTGTGTAAAGAGAAGCAACCTTAGGAATTCACCTGAGGGTGGCCAGAGCCAGAATCCTGCAATTGTTCCAAGCTCCTTCACCACCTCCATGCATCCAAAGCAGATTGGGACTAGGGGCACTGTGTATGTACTCAGCCAACTGCTGTCTGGGCCTGGACAGAAAAGTAGGAAATGGCTTCAGCAGAACCCAACATGCCAGTTCTGTACTTAACAGGTGATTGAGGGCTACCTATGCTGGGAAACCTTTCACCCAAGTCTTGAAGAGTTGTGGCCACACTGACTACATTTAAGTAGCCAACAGATGCCCATCACCCCCCCAAAAGAAAGAGAAAGATGCACCTCAAACAGATGTAGGGTGCATGGAGAGGAGCTTACCTTGGTGTAGATCTCAGTGGGACTTCCAAATATGATACTGCCAGTTCCCGTGTGGAGTCCTGTTTTCTCCAATATTGAAGTATAACACCAGAGAAGCATGCCAGACTTTATTTAAAGAATAAAACAGTCTTTTCTTGGAGGAAGAAGGGGACCTAAAAGTAGGAATCAGTGGGATGAGGAAGTCCTATCAGTTTTATATCTAAAGTTTTCTTCGACCCTCCACATTCCTCTCTTTTATCTTGTTCTTTCCCTCTTTCTGCAAGCCTAATTGGGAATTCGAGTAGAAAATGGTGGGCTGAAGAGGCCTGGGAGGAGTGATGGGGGGTGGGGGGACAGGGCGAATCAATTAGCAATTCCCAGTCCTCTGCAGAGTTGCTTCATTAACAGTTCTTTAGGATGAAGTGTTTAATCTGGGCTTTGGGAACATTAACGTTGCAATTTCCCAGGTGTGGTTTCTGATTTCCTAGACGTAAATTGGTCTCCATTTTCTCCATCAGACCTGACTTACCTAGCTACACTTTAAATCTGGATTCAAAATGATACCTGTATGCTGTGCAGCAATGAAGTGAACCATAATATACCTCTGTGTTTGAACCTATCCAGAATCTGTTTCTGCTGGAATCAGCCGTCATTTTCACAGATGAGCTACATTTGCTCCCCACTATTATTTCCTGTGGCTCAGTGAATCTCTGACTTTGCATCTAGCTTCAGAAGGTCATCAGTGACAGAGAGACACCTGGCCAATCAAACATAATATCCCTCTGACTTTAGTAATTGATTCTGGACATCTGGACCACATGTTCATACTTAAACCAGTTAAAACTCTGAGTCTCAGTTCTGGGACTGGAGAAGATCCACCTCACCCTGTGTTTTTTTTGTTGTTGTTGTTGTTGTTTGTTTGTTTGTTTTTATTTTGTTTTATTTTTTCTTTCCTTTTTTTTTTTTCTATTTGGATGTTGCAAGTACAGAATGTAAGCCTGGAGTTTTTAGTATCTATCATGAATGAAGAATTTACCTAACGGGAGAGCTAAAAGAGACCAAATGGGAGCAATAAAGAACGAGATGAGACAGAGCTCCACATGAATCCAAAAGCTTGGGCATGTCCCCAATGCCAATCTAATAACAAAAACACAGTTATGAGAAAAAGGAAAAAGAAGGTATATTGCTTTGCTAGCAAAGGAGAAATCCAGGAGACTCCTGTCTCAAAGGCTATGATTCTGATTATCAGCAGGAACAGGGGGCTTTTAAAGAGGTAACTCAAAGGCTATATTCCACATATTCTTGGTCTGGAGTTGTGATTCACTTGTTAATTTGGGAGACAGTCATTTCTGAGATCTTCTGATACCATACCCAAAGTCTGGATTACTTCATTCCTATGACAGATGTGTACTCAAGACAGAATAGTCTGCCTAAAATGGGAGAGAAAGATAATCCTGTTTCTCCTGAGATTAGGGAGGGGGGAGAGATTAGGGAGGAGCAGGGAGAGAGGAAGAGAACGAAACATGTCCGTTTTAAAAATAAATTGTAGCCAGGATTGGTTGTGCACTCCTGTAATCCCAGCCACTCAGGAGACTGAGGCAGGAGGGTCGTGAGTTTAAAGCCAGCCTCAACAAAAGTGAGGTGCTAAGCAACTTAGTGAGACCCTGTCTTTAAGTAAAATACAAAATAATTCAGTCCCTGGTACCTCTCCCCCAAAAAAACAGACTAACAAAAAAATAAGTTACAGTGGAAGACCAGCAAGGGCTACATTCAAAACATAAAGTAGATCACTATTACACTTCATCTATCTGAACTAAAGATAATCTAAAATAATCTATGTGTGGGATATTTCATTAAATTAATCACCTGCCCCTCTTTCCACTTATTTTTATTTATTTATTTTTTTGGTACTTGGGATTGACCCCAGGGGCACTTTACCACTGAGCCATATCATTGCTCAATTGCTTAGGATCTCACTAAATTGCTGAAGCTGGCTTTTGCAATTCTCCTGCCTCAGTCTCCCAAGCCTCTGGGATCACAGGCATGTGCCACCACGTCCAGTACACTTCCCATTTTAAAAGACAATCTTGTTTATTTTGGTTTTATATCTTTCCACACTGAAAGAGTAGAACCCAAAAGCAACAGGAAGTCATGAAATGAATTTAATCAGAGTGAAGGATGTGATTAAATTTGAGATTATGAAGAACAAGCTTTGAGTAACTCATCTTCAAGGAACATCATTTCACAGTTAAGAAAAATCATAAAGAAGCCAGGTGTGATGGAGCATTCCTATAATCACAGAGACTTGGGAGTCTGAGGCAGAAAGAATGCAAGTTCAAGGCCAGCCTCAGTAACTTATCAAGGTTCTGTCTCAAAATGAAAACAAAAAATAAAAGAGAGCTGAAATGTGGCTTAGAGGTAGATCCCCCTGTACTGAATCCCCAATATGGAGTGTGTGTGGTGGGGGGAGTCATAAAGAAGAATAATCAGTCAGCTGATGGCTTCCACCAATATTTGTTCCCAAGGTATATAAAGAGACCAAATAAAATTCCAGTTAGACTCCTTACTAGGGAGTATTAAACACACACACACACACACACACACACCCCAAATAGACGAATGTTATATATCCATCATTTTAAAATTTTTCTTTAGTTTCTGCCTTTTTATCTCTCAGTGTAAAAAAGGCTGAGTTGGTCAATCTTTCTTCTGAGGGTAAACAGACTTTATAGTAGTTTTATCTACTCCACTGGGGTGGCTTTTCCCTCAGGAATAACCTCCCGAGTATCTGCATTACACAGCTAGCCTTCTCGGATGGTTCCAGACTGAGCAGTGGGCCCTGCATCCACCCTCAGGTCCTCTCCACTCTGTGTGCATTCACTGCCACAGTGCTTCCTAAATGTCCCTTTCAAAGTCAATTTTAGTAAAGGCTCCTCAGGAAGCCAGTCTACAAAACAATATAGCCCCTTCACACTGTACCCTCTGGGCTTCATACTTTCTTGCTTTTGCCTTCGCCTCATATTGACCCTCTTCTTTGGTGACCAAAGGTCTTAGAGGTACTTTCTATGTTCTTACATTATATCCCCCTTGGTGGGTAGATTGGAGGCTTGTGGCCCAAGTTTGGATAGACTACCATGAGAACTTGATCCGGTCTCAAGGCCCAACCCAACTCAGTATTTCTTTCTATGTTCATTTTAGCTATTACAGATAGGAATGATCAAGGCATGGCTTATGTCCCTTTTTTCTTACGAGTTTGCATTTCCTTATAGATTGGTGAACCAAGTCTCCAAGATTTGGATCCATCTCTCAACTCCATGGGACATTTTCACCTTTAGTAACTGACTGCCACACCACTGCTGCTCTATACCGTGGGTCGTCAGCCCATGGCCGCCAGGAATCAAAGGCTCCTCATCCCCGTCCTTTGATTCTTTCTCTCTTTTAACCGCATAACTAGGACTGTTCCAGCTTCATAGATACCAAATCTGTTGGAAAAAAAATATGGACTGTGATTTTTCCTTGACTCTCACACCACAATCAACAGACTTTTGTGACTCTGAAAAGTGTAAGGATTTCCCCCCCCCCGCCCCGCAAGCAAGCAATTCTGCAACAGTATCCTCTAATTTAATCCAATTTTTGACAATATCTACCTGGAGATAGCATCAGATCCTACAGGTTGAAGGCTCAGTCCCAAAGCTGTCCCCCCAACACTTTAGATGCCAGTCACAGGTGCCCGGTTGCTTCCCTGAGTTTTTGACTAAGTGGTTATAAGTTGGGGTTTTCACTGCCCCTTTGTCAGGCTCAATGAATTTGCTAAAGTGGCTCATGGGGTTTAGGGAAACATTTACCATTCAGGGCTGGAGGTGTAGCCCACTGGCCTGACACTTTGGGTTCAATCCTCCCTACTTCACACAAAACATCTTCTGACTTATTATAAAGGAAATTACAAAGAAGGCAGATGAAGAAGTTAATAAATTGAGGTAGGGGAGAAGGGGCATGGAGCTTCCACGCACCCTCTAGGCCCGCCACCCTCCAGCAACCTCCATGTCTTCAAGCTGTCCTGAAAGTCCTGTAATGGTGTCAGTGTCACAAAGTAAAGTTCATTCTTTCCTCCAAACTGAAGATGCTATAAGGAGAGCCTTTTCAGATGTTTGTTACAGGCAAACTGCTTAACCATCTGAAAATGGTTCTTGTGTGTGAGAGTTTCACCTCTTTGTTTTTAAGTTGCATCAAGTTCAACTAGTTCTTCGTCTGAGTGAGAGACACTTAACACCTCTTGTCTGGAAGAGAAATGCGCTTCTCCATTGCAACCCAGGCCCCCTTTTGTCAGTTGCTTTTTTGCCCTGAAATATGTGCAGGCACCTGGAAGGCAAGTTTGCTTTAGATCATAATTTTCCTCTTTTGGGAGATGTAGCTCAGTGGCAAAGTACACCTGGGTTCAATCCCCAATACTACAAAAGAAAAAAAAAAGTCAGAAATTACAATGAGAAATCTTATTTGAATTGTCTGGGGCAATAATGAAGCCCATTAATTGAGATAATCAAGATAAAGATTGACCTAAGGGTTAGGCCTCCTTGGCTCAAAGACTCCCTCCCATCCTCCTACTCCCTCCTCCCACCAGAAACCCAAAGCTTGTTGTACAGGAGAGGATAAAAAAAAACATTTGGGGTGCCAGGTGCGGTAGCCCATGCCTGTAATCCCAGCGATTTAGGAGGTTGACGCAGGAGGATCGCAAGTTCAAAACCAGCCTCTTGGCAACTTTGGGAGGCTCTAAGCAACTTGGCAAGAGTCTGTCTCAAAATAAAATAAAAATATTATTTAGAATTTGAAAAATAAAATTTTTTTCAAAATAAAAAATAAAAAGGTTGGGGGAATGTGGCTTAGTGGTTAAGTGCCTCTGGGTTTAATCCCTGGTCCCCTCTCCCCCCCCCCAAAGAAAATGGTCTTGGGGTGGAGAAGTTTCTGGCACTACAATATAAAAATGTAAGAATAGAATTATAAAAACTAAAAAGTTTACATAAGCTTTAGGTAATGAAGTTGTGTCTATTTCACCTGATTGTTTTTTTGGGGAATGGACATCCTGTCTATCTAGGGAAATATTTTTCCTAACATTATAAAATGGAGGGCATGTACATCTTCCTTTTAATCAATATTAATTAAACATGCTAAAGGATGACCAGTTCTATTACCTGGGTGCACACAGTGTAGAATGGAAACTGGGTTGTTAGTAGGAAAAATTCTCTATTGAATAGTTCCATGTGAAACCCAGGCTAGTGCTTTAGGCAAAAGCTTATATATACCTCTCAGCAATTCCTATAGGGATTTTGGATTAGAGAATTTAAGTAGTTTATAGAAGATCTCTGGGTGTGGTGGCATGCTTCTGTAATATGAATAATTTGGGAGACTGAGGCAGGAGGACTTCAAATTTCAGGTCAGTCTGGGAAATTTAGAAAGACCTCATCTTAAAATAAGGTATAAAAGGGGCCATGGATATAGCTCAGTAGTAAAGCACCTATGGGCTCAATCCCCATTACTGCACAAAATCAATCAATTAATTAAATAAAGAAAAATAGATTTAGACTTTTTTAAAAATTAAAAGGACTAAGGACATAGCTCAGTAGAAGAATGCCCCTGTTCAATCTCAAATATCACACATGAATAAATAAAAAATAAAAATAAAATATCATGTTACCTGGGGAATTACAGGAAGAGATACCCTAATGAAGAGCCTTTTTCCTCCTCTTACTGACTCTACCACTATGTGAGGAACTCCTAGGTTCTCTTGACACTTGGACAGTGCCCTATAAACAACTCTCAAATGGCCACCCAAGAGTTTCTGGGCTTGGGAATGGTGGCTCCAGGGTGAATGAACAGTATCCTATTTGGCAGGATGCCACTCTAATAGAAGAAGGTAGCAACAAGCTCCTGTGTTGAGTTTTTACTTAGTCCTAGGCAGTGACTAATGGCTTGGTCTTATGGTCAGGCAGAAAACAGTGGAATCCTGATCTATTAAAGCAATACCCATGTGGAACATGGCCTTATGGAACTTTGAAGTATGCATTAAAATAGTACATGTGCATGCCCATCAGAAGAACCCATTTCCAGGTTTGAGAGGTGATATGCACAAGCAGGTACCCCGTGTATTGCCTTAGGTGGCCATATGGGCCCATGAAATGAGTAGATATGGGTACTGCAGCCATGCTGAGATGGGCTGAATCTGGGTATTCCTTGGTACCCTCAGAGTCACAAAATGCCAGGAAGAACTGTCTTCCAGCAAAAGAGACCTAGATTATCAATGGGTCTGGGGCAGATCCCCTAGTGGGAAGGCAACTGATACCTGATGCTAGTAGCTTTGGGTGTCCTGACAGGAGTAGACATAAATTCTGGACTGGGCTTTGCTTAGCTTATAGAAAAATGCAAATGTTCTGAGTGCTACACAAGAAGCAGAACTGAGCATATCACATGAACAGCCAACTGTCCTTTTTTTCAGACCAGAGGACACACTGTACAACCCATAACATGCAACAATGTTAGAGATACCCTCCTCAGAGCAATAAGAGAGAAGTGAACTGGGCAATTAAAACAGTGGTTGTCTAAAATGGGGGGAAAACAAGCCTGAAGTGCTGGCCCTTCACAGTGTGAGCCCATACTTAGACTGAACAGGATGAAAGTTTTTTTTTTTTTTTGTCTTGGGAAGAGGGTGAAGAAGGATGCTGATATGACTCCAAGGGACAAGTACACTGGTCTAGTAATCACTATTTTTTTTCTTTCTTTCCTATATCATTTCAAGTCCTGCCCCTGTCCTCCCCCACCCTCACACACCTGATTTCTGTGGTCACAGGATCAGAGCTACAGCTATAAGTGCTGAGAGAAGAGATGATTTCTAAACAAGGAATTATGTTTTGGGATATTATGATGGAACTCCTAAGGGCCTGATAGCGGTGTGTTGTGTGTTCACCCCACCTGGCAAAACTGGGATTATCAGTGACTACAGCTGTATGGCCTCATGGTGATCCTAGTCCACTATGTCTACACCTGAGTAATCTTATCCTATCTGAATGGCAGTGGACTCAGTGGGAGGCACTTGCTAGACTAGTATTGCTGCCTGTGGTCCCAGAGAGCACAGTGGCTGAACCTAATGTCCCTCCCAAAGGTGAACTGTTTTGGTGTTAATGGAGAGAACAAAGAATAGTAGCTAAGGCTAAAGTGATCAAGAAATAGGATGTGTGATGAGGGAAATCCGACATTGCATTAACATCTGGAAAGAAGCTCAGAGCAAGGGATGACATTGCTCAAGAGATGACATACCCAGCTTAAGATGGTTAAGGGTGAAGCTACCTGTGTGCTGAGACTCACACTCCTGCTTTGGAAACTGGTAACATCACAGGGAAGCCTGCAAACCTTGGAGGCCTCACTCTAAGGGATGTCCATACAATATGATGGTGGACTAAACTAATTAGTAAAGATTAAATGAGATTCTAGTAGCAAGGCAGTAAAAAGCACAAATATTATTGCTGAATACAAACCTCTTTCCCCCAAACACTAAAAAAATTGTTTTGCATAGGCAGATTTCTGGAACATGAAGTCTTATTCAATATATATATATATATATATACAACTATCAATAAAGATATCAAATTTCTTGACAGTCTGTTGTGAATCTAGATGTGAATAAAATGCTCTTATCTACATTATATTGCAATGAGAAATTTGTGGAAATGAGATTTTTACCCAAAGATACTCACTGTGTGTCACACTGCTGTGAGGGATAACTGTGTAACATAATCCAATACTATGCCTCTTAGGGAGACTTTCAGGAAAGATAATTTGGAGAAAAATAAGTCAGTTTTTCAGTGGCTTTGTATGATTATGGAATAAATTCCACAATAAATAAAGTTTTAACTTTAAAAGCAAATAGTGTTTTGTTCCCCATTCAATGTTACCACCACTCTACCACATATTAGGCGACTCTCAATTTTTGGAAGTCAACAAATTTAAGCAGATTTATATATATATATATATAATTCCCCTCTCAAGAATTATAAGGAAACAATCCCGTCTCAGTTTATTATTGAGGAAAATTTTCCTCTTTGAAATAAATCTCTATTGATAATGATCATTCATGGTGGTTTCATATATCTTTGACTGACCTCATGGTTGTACATGTAAACTAAAGCTCATATTTAAAATGAGAAAAAAGCTGGGAGTGGTGGTATATGACTGTAATCCCAGTGGCTCAGGAGGCTAAGTTAGAAGGATCCTGAGTTCAAAGCCAGCCTCAGAAAATGGCAAAGCACTTAGCAACTCAGTGAGATCCTGTCTCTAAATAAAATATAAAATAGGGCAGGGGATGGGTTGTGGCTCAGTGGTCGAGTGCCCCTGAGTTCAATCCCTGGAACAAAAATGAATAAATAAATAAAAATTTAAAAAAAGAAAGAAAGAAAGTAATAGCTTATGCATATATTTTGGTTTATTACTTACTTTCCACCCATAAATATTCCAGAGCGGCGATTTCCTTCTTAGTAACAACTATCATCCTCTTTTATAATTCTCAACATATTTTACTGTGGAAGAGTGACCTAAAAATCTTGGTCAATGCATTTGGTAGGTGAATTCTTGTTTAATGATTGACTGACTAAGAGATATTTGCATGAAGAACTCAAGACTATTTTGGGCCATTTATCGTACTCATTTTCAAAAAAGGAAATGATTTGTAAATGTAGGTTTAGGAATACCCCTCTTGAGAAAGTTTATTCAATGAGGTAATTGCTTAATATTCTAAGACTAAAGGTTTTGTTTTGAGCAGAAGCTGAGGATGGTAAGCATGAGACCTAATTAATTTACTGTTTGAGTTGGTTTTTCAAAACCAGGCTTCTGTGGCTAGTTATAGTTATAGGTAGCTGGGGCTTAGGGTAACCCTCTTGTGGTTTCACTAGTAACTGTTCTTAAAATCCTTATTTCTTTTTGGGGGGAGGCGGGTATCAGGGATTGAACTCAGAAGCACTCGACCACTGAGCCACATCCACAGCCCCAATTTATTTAGAAACAGGGTCTCACTGAGTTGCTTAGCATCTCGCCATCGCTGAGGCTGGCTTTGAACTTGAGATCCTCTTGCCTCAGCCTCCCAAGCCACTGAGATTACAGGCATGCACCACCATGCCGGATAAAGTCCTAGTTTCTTCATATGAATCTACATACGTATTGGTGAAGGCCACAGCTTAAAAAGTAACCTCTCCACTCCCTACTCTATTTTAACCACAATCATATTAGTTTAGCCACAAGAAAATTGGCTGCACTCATAATGTTATAGTGTTCTGGACACTTGCCAAATATTTCAAAATATGGAGGGCATTGGTTGGCACTGAGGAAACAAATGGAGTTTAGCCTCGAAAACTGATTTTGTAAGGGCTTTTGTTTCTACTTTGTTTCTGGGAATCTAATTTAAAGACATTTTGCAATATTGTGATTACTACTACCATATTGATTCCTGAAGAAAGGCAATCTCTCTCTTGTTTTTTTTTTTTTTTTTTAGGGGAAAGATGGGATGACATTAGGTTAAGGTCAATTTGTGAAGCCCAGTTACTTTTCGGGGCAGATACTTAGGATGGAACTTAAGGGAGCTCTACCACTGAGCTACATCCGCCCAGTTTTTTATTGTTTATTTTGAGAAAGAGTCTTGATAAGTTGCTGAGAGCTTCTCTAAATTGCCAAGGCGGGCCTCAAATTTATAGTACTCCTGTATCAAAACTCTCAGTCACTAGAATTATAAGTAAGCACCACTGTGCCCAGAAAACTCTAGTTACTTTCCATTTCAGCTTGGATTTTGGCATCTGTGCCACGAACAACTTTTTTAGCCAAGAAGAACACCTACAAAGGCAAGCATTTTATTGAAATGTTTGGTTTTCTTTAGAGAAAAGGAAAAGCACTGGATTTTCTGTTTCATCAAAATTTGAAAATATGATCATAGTTTGTGATAATAGAGACATACATTTCCATTAGTCAAAAACAGCTTTTAGAAGTTTCCCCAAACAGCGTACTTAAGGGATTAGCCTGTGCTATTGGATAGACTTTTTTCCTTCCACAAAATGGCACAGAGTAAGTTTTCTTATTAATATATGGGCTGAAGACCATTGCTTAGAAATATATATATTTATATTTCTAAACAATAACAACAACAACAACAATATATATGTAGCTGTTGTTGTTGTTTGGTACTGGGGATTGAACACAGGGGTGCTTAAACACTGAACCACATTCACATTCATTTTTTATATTTTATTTCAAGACAGGGTCTCACTGAGTTGCTTAGTGCCTCACTAAATTGCTAAGGCTTGCTTTGAACCTATGATCCTCCTGCTTCAGTCTCCTGAGTTGCTGGGATTAAAGGTGTGTGCCACCACTTCTGGCTAGAAAGACATTGATGTAATTTTCTTCCTAGAACTAGTTAACAGTCCTTTGCAGTCAAGATCAACCTTACAAATCAATCATAGAAGACTAGTGCAGTCCGTTTTGGTGTTAAGTGGATTTTCAAATTTTATTTTACTTTCTTTTTGAAAGGATATTTTGATCCATAAAATGTATGACCTGTCAGCATTTCCAGAGTCTTTTTTTTTCAGCGAGGGTGGGGGGTGGGGGGGTGGGGTGGGGTGGTGACTACCAGGGATTGAACTCAGGGCCACTCCACTACTGAGCCACATCCCCAGCCCTATTTTTATATTTTATTTAGAGACAGAGTCTCACTGTGTTGCCTAGGGGCTCATTAAATTGCTAAGGCTGGCTTTGAACTCAAAGTCCCTCGCAATCTTCCTGCCTCACAATCTTCCTTCCTCCCAAGCCACTGGAACTACAGGCCTGCGCCACTGCACCCAGCTCCAGAGTTTTTATTCTTTTAAAAAAGTACTGTTCAGGAATGTGGGAAAATACTGACTTTGAAACCCTTAGATTGTTTTAATTTTTGAAAACCTGTCTTGTTTTCAATGATGCTAATTTCTTGTTTACTGTTCAACAACAGTCATTGAACAGAGAAGATAAATCCCTATTAGTTAACTTTATAAATTACATTAAGTATCAAGAGCAGTGGTACATCCCTATAATCCCAGCTGTTTAGGATTGAGACCAACCTAGGCAATTTAGCAATATCCTATCTCAAAATAAAAAATGGAAAGGGATAGGTACAGTGGCATATGCCTGAAATATCTGTGGTTTTGGAGGCTGAGGCAGGAGTATGGCAAGTTTGAGGACAGCCTCAGTAAGGCCCTAATCAATTTAGTGAGACATTGTCTTTAAAAAAAAAAAATTAAAAGGGCCAGGGATGTAGCTTGGTGGTAGAAAGCTTATTTTAGCATGAATGAATCCCTGGGTTCAATTCCCAATGATGAAAAAAAAAAAAAAGAATTTTTATTTTATCAAATTCTAACTATGTTTTGGGTTTATTGGCATACTTTTTACATAGACCACTCTATTATTTTATAGGTGTGTTCTAAGAATTGGTCCCTTTTGAAGTAATAATTCTAGGAATGTATCCCTTAAACATTTTGCAAAAATTCCAATAAAAATGAATCAGGAAAGCCCAGCGCGGTGGTGCATGCCTGTAATCCCAGTGGCTTGGGAGGCTGAGACAGGAGAATAGTGAGTTCAAAACCAGCCTCAGTAAAAGTGAGGTTCTAAGCAACTCAGTGAGATCCTGTCTCTAAATAAAATACAAAATGGGGCTGGGGATATGGCTCATCGGTTGAGTGCCCCTGAGTTTAATCCCTAGTACCTCATACCCTCCAAAAAAAGAATAATCAGGAAGTGGTCCAACCAGAAAGAGCATACTCAAATTAACATAATTTGAGAAGGATTTAAAAGAAGTGTAGGGGAATCACAAATAGCAACATCAGATCCAGAGAAGAGAGCAGTGGAGAGGAGGGTACTTGGAGAGGAGTCATGACCAATGGATGATTGATTAATTCTAAGCACTGAGGATTTAATCATGAAATGTTCAGAAGAGAAAATGAGCTAATCCAATCAGTCTTTCTGCTTCCAGAATCTTGACTGGAGATTGTTGGAAGAACTTCTTATTAAGGTGTAACAGCAGGTTCAGCAGGCTGGTGAGGAGAAACAGATACATACCACAAGAGAGTGACCACAGGAGTAGTAAAAGAGGAAGTGAAATGTCCCCAGGTATTTTGGTCATGTAATACTGCATTACAAATTAACCCAAAATGTATTGCTTTGGAACAACCATTTTATTTGCTCCTGACTGTGGGTCAGAAGTTCAGGAAAAGTTCAGTTGGGCAATTCCTCTGCTTCCCCTGGCTTTGACTGGCATCATTTACTCAGTTACACTCACACAGTGGTTGAGCTGAACTTGGAAGTTGCAAGAAATCTTAACACTCAAAAAGGCACCTCTGTTCTCCAAGAAAAGTGCCCACAAGGTTGCATGAGGTTTCCTCTCTGCCTGGTAGTCTTGGGGTCATTGTACTGCTTACCCTGGTAGCTCACCTCCAAAAAAGAGCATTCCAAGCAATAGCAGAATCTACGTAACTCTGAAGGACCAACTTTGAAAGTTACCCAGTCACTTTTGCCACGATCTATTTTTCAAAGTCTGTAATCCCAGTGTCTAAGAAGGCTGAGTCAGGAGGATAACAAGTTCACAGCCAGCCTCAGCAATTTAGCGAGGCCCTATGTAATTTATTGAGACCCTGTCTCAAAAAAAATTATATTTATAAAGGGATGTGGTTTGGTAGTAGAGTGCTCCTGGTTCAGTCTCCAGTACAAAAAAAAAAAAAGTCTGCGATGGGGCCAGTCTACATCCAAGGAGAGTGAAAATAGACTTCAACACTTGGTGAATTGTGGCCATATCAGGGTTATCACCATATCAGTGTTAGCTTGCAATCATGTGGCTTTCTAGTTCAGCATCTTTGTATTAAGCAAACAGAAGGTCCCAACAGAAAGTAGATTTGGGAGGAAAAGGATGATTCCATTATCCTTTAAATCATGATCAGCTGACAATCACTGTGCTATTTAGCAATGGTTTCCTTAAGTCATGTCACATATACAACATCCCTCTACTCCAGAGACATGTTAAGTAAAGATTACAAGACGACATTGCTTGATTTTTATTTATATATTCATTTATTTTTTGTAGTACTGGGGATTGAACCCAGGGTACTAAACTACTGATTTCAGCCCTTTCTCTATTTTTTAACTTTAAGACAAGGTCATCTTAAATTGCTCAAGCTAGCATGGAACTTGTAATCCTCCTACCTCCAGCTTTCAAGTTGCTGGGGTTATAGGCATATGCGACTGCACCCAATTAGAGGACATTATTTTAAATTAAACTTCTGAACAGACTAGAATGAAAAATCAAAATGGAATCACTAATGCTAAATTTCCTTGTTGCCAAGTTGAAACTAAGCTGTTTATCTGACTAATCAGGATTAGAGAGATGACAGCCAAATTTCCCAAACGCACTGGTTTTGATTGGAATGATAATGAAGTTTCCTTTTCTCTAATCCTCACATAAAAAAGTAGCCTAAAATAACCTGATGTTAATTAATGAGTTATTTTTCTATTATTCTGTCTTCCTGTCCTTCCCTTATGAGGAAAGTAACTTTGAAATGACCAACCTGCTTTTTGTTCTTTTGTTTCTGCTTTCTTCAACCTGTCTCTATCTCTAATACTAAACTCCTTTGCTCAGCACACTAAAATACTTGTTCTATTTTCTGGAATGAAATGTTTTCTGATTCTAAAATTGTGAACAGAGCCAATTAAGATCTTTAGCTAAATTGTTATAATTTTATCTTTTGACAGATATAAATAGAGACATTAACATTTCTTAAAGCCCTGCTAGCAATTATTTTTCTATGGGATACCCTTTAAATGTATTACAAACCCCTTATTAAGTTACTAGAACAATATAAAAATAAAAATAAAAAGTAGATTTTTTTTGTTGTTCCAGGGATTGAACCCAGGGGTACTTAACCACTGAGCCACATCCCCAGCCTTTGTTCATTTTTTATTTTGAGACAGGGTCTCACTAATTTTCTTGAGGCTTCATTAGGTTGCTGAGGTTGCCATCAATCTTTTGTTCCTCCTTCATCAGCCTCCTGAGTTGCTCAGATTACAGGAGTATGCCACCACGGCTGCCTTATAAAGTAGCTCTTAATGAAAGATTTCTTTAAATTCTGTACATAGATTGGAGATGAACAGCTCAGTAGTAAAGCACTTGCCTAGCCTTCTGAGGCCCTAGGTTTGATGCTCAGTAACACACATACACACACACACACACACACACACACACACACACGTACAAACTGACATACAAAAATAAGTGGGTTTTCTAGATATTAATAACAAACCTGCTGATAAAAAAATAAGGAAAAAAAATCCCATCCTCAATTGTATTAAAAAATACCTAGGAATAAACCTCATTAAAGAGGTGAAATACCTTTATAATGAAGAGAATAAAACACTGAAGAAAGAAAAGAAGAAGACACTAGAAGATGGAAAACCTCCCATGTTCATGGATAAGAAGACACAACACTACTAAAATGGTCCTATTACCAAAAGCAATGTACAGCTTCAATGCAATCACCATCAAAATGCTAATGGCATTCTTTACAGAACTAGTCAAAACAATCCTCAAATTCATATAGAAGCTTGAAGAGCCAGAGCAATTCTGAGCACAAAGAGCAACACTGGAGACATCACAATGCCTGATTTCAAAATGTATTATAGAGCCACAGTAACAAAACCAGCATGGTATTGGCATAAAAACAGACAGATAGACCAATGGGTTAGATTAAAAGGCCCAGAAATAAGCTCACACATCTACAGCAATTTATTCTTGAAAAAGGCTCCAAAAATATATGTTGAAGAAAAGACAGACTTTTCAACAAATGGTGCTTGGAAAACTGAATATCCACATGTAGAAGATTGAAGCTAGATCCTTATTTCCCCCTTGTATAAGAGTCAACCCAAAATGCATCAAAGACTTTAATATAAGACCTAAAACTTTGAAACTATGAGAAGACAACCTAGGGGAAACACTTCAAGATACTGCATGTTCAATGATTTCCTAAATAGGACTCCAATAGGTCAGGAAATAAGCAAGAATTAACAAATGGGATTACATCAAGTTAAAAAGCTTCTACATAAACGAAGCAGTCAGCAGAATGAAGAGATGATCTACAGAATGGGAGAAAATCTCTGCCAAATATTCGTCTGACAAAGGATTAATATCCTGAATATACAAAGAACTCAAGAAAAAGTTATCAACAAAAGAATAAGTAACCCAATCAATAAATGTTCAGAGAATCTGAATGGACACTTCTCTGAAGAAGTACAAATAACCAATAAATATAGGCAAAGGTGCTCAACAGCTTTAGCCATGAGAGAAATACAAGTGAAAACTACATTGAGATTCCATTTCACCCCAGTCATAACAGTTACTATCAAAACAAGAAACAATAAATGAACAAGAAAAAAATAACAAATGTTGGTTTGTATATGAGAAAAAAGAACCCTCATGTATTTTTGTGAGAATGTGAATTAGTACAGACACTACAGAAAGCAATATGGAATTTCCTCAAAAAAATTTAAAATAGAGCTACCACATAATTCAGCTCTATCATTCCTGGGTTTATACCTGAAAGAAATGAAATCAGTATACAAAATAGACACCTATATATTGATGTTTATTGCAGCACTATTCACAATAACTTAGTTATGGAATTATCCTAGGTGCCCATCAACAGATAAATTTATTAAGAAAATATTATATGTAAGTTATAGTATTATACATATATCATATATAATGGAATGTCTTTTTCCATAAAGAAGAGGAAATTGTGTCATTTACATTGAAATGAATAGAACTGGAGGTCATCATGTTAAGCAAAATCAGTCACACCTGAAAGACCTGTATCAAGTATCACTTTTTTTCTTATAATGTGAAAACTTAGGGGAAAAAAAAATACCTAAAAGTATCTAATAGGGAAGGAGGATGGAATCAGAGAAGAGGGCAAGAAAGGATGATAGTAGGGAGGGTGGATACGATTAAAACACAATATACACATGCACAGAAACATCGAAACGATATTCATTATTTTTTATAAGTAATATGAGCTAATATTTTTAATAAAAATTTGTACAGTAAAAGACAAGTGGCCTGTTTATTCATTGACAGTATTAAGTACAACAGATGTGAGTATGTGTTCATGAGGGAATATTACACAGATTTTATTGTGCCCAATTAATCAAGTGAATATTCCTATAAGTCATATGAGCAAATGTGTCTCTACTCTATCTGAAATGTAAAGAACTTTCCAGAATAAGTGCTGTTTTCCTATTTCCAGGGCCAGAAGCACATTGAGAATGCCTGAGGCATGTGTCTCAGGTGCCTGGTAGAGGGAAGTAGGTTGAAGGGAGGTGAAAAGAGAGAAGAGCATATGCCCTGGCAGAAATGAATGACCTGGGCTGAAAAAGAGGCCCCTGTTACTTTGTGGCAAAGAATCCAGGGGACTTGTAGACAAATGTCACACGAGGAGTATAGGCCTTCTATCTTGACTCTCACTTTGAAATATTTCCAACAGAAGTTCAGAAACTTACCTGAGTCACACAATCATTTGCCTATGGCCATTTGATTTCATGCATCTGCCACACCATACACACAAACCACGTCTTGGACCTTCCAAACTTCCTCTTTGTTACCATTGCCATTTCTGAGATTTACTTCTCATGTGTTTCTCTTCAAAGCAGGCTTTGATATTTATTTTAAGACTCTTTCGCTTGTTTTAAAACAGGTTTTTGTGAAGTTTAATGAGCAGATTTTTTCAGTGGGTCTGATTCAATAGGTTTATAAAACTTAAATTTAGGAGGCCGTTATTTTAGACTAATCTCCTACACTAGGTCCCAGTAGACCAGTTAAAAATCCAAAAGGAGTCACTCGTATAGTTTCATATCACCAAGCTGAAATAAGGAGAGATAACAGCTTAATTTCTCAAATGGCCCAGATTAAAATGGCATGATAATGAATTCCCTCTATTTTGATTCTTACAAAAAATAAAAAAAGGAATCTTAAGTACTCTGTTGATGACCAGTTATTTTTCTATTGTTCCATCTCTCTGTCTCTGCCTTACAAGGAAAATAACTCAGGGCTGGGGATGTGGCTCAAGCAGTAGCGATCGCCTGGCATGCGTGCGGCCCGGGTTCGATCCTCAGCACCACATACAAAAAAAAAAAAAAGAAACAAGTCTGCCGAAAACTAAAGAAATATTAGAATTAAAAAAAAAATAACTTAGAAATAACCAATCCACTTGTTGTTCTTTGTTTCTGCTTCCCTTAGTCCTTTTCTGTCTGTGAAACCAATCTCCTCTGCTCAGCCCATCAGAACATTTAGCCGATTTTATGGACTCTAATGTATGATTATATAACAGCAAATAAAGCCAATTAAGGTATTCAAATTTGTTCTCATTTTTTTTGACACACCTGAGATTTTTCAAGTCTCACACCATTCAAGGTTATGGCAATGATGCTTGTTATTTTGGCTAACAAGGAATTAGATTACTAAGTGTCAAAATTTGTCTCTATAATACCTGTAGAAATTACAAAGAAATTAGTATTAGGTTTAAATTACAAATTCCATTTTCCCAGGCTAGCCAAATATTGATTCAATAAATATTTTTCAAGACTTACTGGATATTTTTTTCTGGGAAGAGCAAAGACAAAATTTTTACTGTCATTTGTATGATCATAATAAAGCAAAGTGCCAAATCTTTCTTTACTTAGAAATCACTTTTTGTTGTGTTCAGGGTTGGTTTATAATGTACTTTGGACATAGTTTATATATGCTGAAGACATTTTTCAGAAATAGACTCTTACTCTATCCCCATATTATTCAAGTTCTTGGAACTTGCAAATACTTTTGGGGATTACTTTCAGTGATATGTTTCTCAAAAATAAAAATATTTCATCAAGCAAGTAAGTGGAAAACATGTTTTCTTTTAAATCTGGATAAAACTCTTCTATATTATTGGATACTTGAATCTGTTAAATGTGCACAGAATTCTTGGTGTGACCCTTGTGCTGTGTTACTACTCATCTGCTTCCACAGCTGCTCCATGTGGCCTTTCATAACATAACCCATGTCAGGCTGATCTGCCAGATTAACTAGCATTGCTGAGTGCCAACCAGAAAGAGTGGGCTGAATGATTCTGTACTGCCATCCTTCTTTGCAAGGGCAATAACCCCAGCATTTATTAATCTAAGGAGATGCTTACTTTATAATTAACCTGGGAGCTACATCAAATGTCTAATTGCACTCCTGACAGCCACAGGGGGAGTTCTGTGGTGCCTTGAACTTCTCTCAACACATCTCTAGGAAATGCAGCTTTGTAGCGATCAGTAGGTGGCTACGAGAGTGGAAAAATAGCAGTCATGCGATTGCAACAGTGATTGCTGCAGTCTCTTCTTTCAGTTAATGAAGTGTTGAAAGTTCAAGACCCATGTTATTGGTAGAACTAATGAGAACTCAAAGCATACAGCTTGCTGGAATAAAGCTTTTAAGATTTAAAGCTATTCACCATCGTGCATCAGTAAGACCCTATTTTGTATGCATTTACCAGGTCACTCTTATTTACTTACTTGCACATCTCTTTTTTTATCATGTAAACTTTAAGATACTTGAGAGCAAGATGGTGCCAACGGCTTCCACACTGGCCTGACTACAGCCTTGTTCATGACAATTGGTCAGATTGCTTGGTGAGAGTAAAACCAGAACATGAGCTCTCTACTAATCTTTCCTTGCACCAGATTCTTTCTGTTTATTCCAAAGAGTTTTACTTGGCCCATTCTTACTTTCCCAATTATGGATGGATTAGAATATTATTAGATCAATTCCTCTAAGACGTTTTGATCAAATTGCTATGACTCCACAATTGACTTCTCTTTAGAAACAGGGAAATGTAGATTGCAAATCTTCTGGGGGTAGTCAAACTCTATATTGGGAATATGCAAGAGGTTTGTGAAGGACCAAAATTAAATCTTCAGCCTCCCTTTAGCCCTATTCTGACTCCTCCTCCTCCTCTTTTTCCTCCTCTTCCTTCTCTTTCTTCTAATACTGGGGATTGAATCCTGGGGTGCTTTCCCACTGCAATACATCCCCAGCACTTTTTATATTTTTGGTTTAAGACAGGCTCTTGCTAAATTGCTGAGGCTGACTTCAAAATTGCGATACACCTATCTCAGCCTCCCAAGTTGTTGGGATTATAGGCATGCACCATGGTGCCCAGTTCAACCCTATATATTCTTATTCTATGAGGCGCACAAAGTAACATATCGGGATGTAAATTTTCATGGTACTCCTAAAATATCTCCTATACTCTACTATTACATTATTTTATAATATCTTATATGGCAACAGAAGTAGGACCCTGAAGGTGGTTTTTTGGGGGGGGGCAGGAGGTGTGTGGGTACTGGTTATTAAACCCAGGGTCTTACACATGCTAGCCAACTGCTCTACCCCCTGAGTTACAACCCCAGGCCTACTAAAGGTATCTTCAAGGAATATTACCCATTGAATATTTGGGCCATTATGGAAATAAGTCTAAATAGAGAAACAAGTCCTATAATATTAAAAGATGTACCTTAATTTGACCACTCTCAGATCCAACTGCTTGCATAAAAGTGGTAGACTAAATGAAACCAGATATCTCTATAAAATAGGGATGATGATACCCCTAAAAAGTAGATGACTTTTGAACCCACTTTACAGATGGGGGAAATGGAGCTACAGAGAAATATAAAGATATTTGTCCAAGGACATTCAACTAGAAAGCACAGAGGAGATTCAAACCCCAATTTACCTCACCATAGAACCCCTGTTCTGACTCCTGGCACTCTGTGTGGCCCTTCTGAACTGATCTTCCTCAAAACCACAAATAGAAGTGTCTCCAGTTCCACAACAGCACTGTAAAGGTGCAATCTACAATAACTGCCTTTATCCAATTGGCATAACTT
Source organism: Ictidomys tridecemlineatus (assembly GCF_052094955.1). Taxonomy (NCBI): domain Eukaryota; kingdom Metazoa; phylum Chordata; class Mammalia; order Rodentia; family Sciuridae; genus Ictidomys; species Ictidomys tridecemlineatus. The sequence continues at coordinate 98,322,523 of NC_135485.1, forward strand.
TTTTCTAATCTTGTAGATATCATTTTTTTTGTGTGTCCAGAAAAGAATTTTTTAGAAGGGAGAAAATGTGAGCAAGAGAACAAGCTATATATAACAAGAATGGTCATATAGCAGAAAAGACTGAAGAGTAACGCAAATTTACATAATTTGATATGGATAGTCTGAAGCAGAGGTGAAGACAGAATTCGTATTTATCGACTCTCCAAAAGACATATTCAGCTTAGTAGATTTTGTTGCATTCCAGACTATCCTATTTACAGAGCAAGAAATTAAAATATCTACAATTGTAACAACAGCAAGGGAGGCTTAAGATAGGACAAACCTCACTCAAAAGATAAACCATCCTGTTCAAAGTTCTTGTACTTACCTTTTACAGAGTTGAATCATAATGTACATGTCATATTTAATATTCTGCACTTCACAGAGCATTGTGTGAGCACTTTTCCTTCTTCCTGCACAATCCTAAAATTTGAAAATATTACATGTACTTAACATTGAAATGTGTTATGTAAACATTTCCTCATGGTTGAGCATTTTCTTTCTCTTGCTCCCTTTGTTTGTTACCATATGTATTCTGCAATTATCATTGTGCTATATATAGCTTGTCTTCTTCTTCCTTGATATAAGATATAAGATATAAGGGGGTACCTATATTGCTTTCTCCTTTGTTCCTCAAAATATATTCTGAGAAATAGCCAAAGGATAAGAACATTTTTGTAACTCTTGAAACTTCTTGCCAAATGGTTTACCAAAAATGGTGTAACATTGTACCCTGACATCAGCAATGTAGGGATGTACCATTTCTTTTCACACTTGCCAGAACCATTGATTATAATTTTAAACTTAATTTAATGGTAGAATGCTTCCTCATTAACAAAAAATTCTCTCCTTTTGGAAAAGGTTCCTTTTAAGTTTTTCATATTCAGATTGTTGGAGAAGATAATATTTTGATAAAGCATGCACAATGACCAATAATTCTCTTTTTGGAGGCAGACAACCCAAGTCAGTCTATTCTCTACCATATCTGCCTGAGATGTAGGAGGCAAATCACTGTATCTATCAATTTATCCTCTCCTTGCTTGTCCACTTAAGACATTATGTTCCCACCTCAGTTGAGGAAAAGAAATTCCCCTGGGTGAGCTAATGTCTATAGTTTTTTATATTCTATTTATTTTTCACAACAAGCTTAATTTGCATTTAGAGGTTCCCATTTTTTTTTCTCTCAGTGTTACCCAATAGATACCACAATGTAACTGTTTCTGTCCAAACTGGCAGTACAGAACTCTTGTGGTTCTGATTACAAGAAAAGCACTAACCTCCAAAGAACCAGGAATCTTATTTGCAGAACTGATTAATAATTAGTCCCGATTAAGTTTCATACATTCTCCTTTTGTTGGGATTCTAGAGGGAGAGGAGGACGGCAAGGCTTGCGCATGGCTGAAAACTCAGTACATTACACATTTTTGGTTTTTCAACCGGTTATTGGCAAGTTATGTGTGATTTTATTTTGAAAAACATTTTACTTTTGAGAACTTCAAACCTATAGACAAATTACAAAACTAATTCATTGAATATTTGAATTATATATTCAATGAACATATAATTCATATATTCAATGAATATATAATATATATTGTAGAATTGTCAACAATTTGCCACATTTTCTTTGCTTTTTTTCTTTATATGTTTTCCTCTGAGCTGGTAGAGAGTAAGTTGCAGGAATCTCAGCACATTAATTACCCCTAAATATGGCAGCATGTGTCTTCTAATAATAACACACACACACATACACACACACACACAATATATATATACACATTACCACAACACCAACATTATTACTCTCAGGAAATGTATCATTGGCATAATATTATTGTTTAATGTATGATCCATACCCAAACTTTTTTTTTTTTTTAAACAATCCAGAATTCTTTTCTTTCTTTCCCTCCCCCCGCACCCCTTTCCCATACTGGGGACTGAATCTAGGGTTCCTCCAACATTAGCAAATTTTTTTTTGCGGAGTGGAGGAGTGGTGGGGATGGAACCCAAGGGCACTCAACCACTGAGCCACATCCCCAGCCCTATTTTGAATTTTATTTAAAGACAGGGTCTCACTGAGTTGCTTTGTACTTCGCTTTTGCTGAAGCTGGCTTTGAACTCTTGATCCTCCCGCCTCAGCCTCCCAAGCCACTGTGATTATAGTCGTGTGCCACCATGCTGGCTTTAATTTTTTATTTTGAGACAGGGTTTCCTAAGTTGCTGAGGCTGGCCTGGAACTTGGGATACTCCTGCATCAGCCTCCAGGTTGCTGGGATTACAGGTATGTGTCACTGTGTCTGGCTAAAACCCAGAATTCCAACAAGAATTATATATTGGTGGTGTACTCCTGTTTACCCAGAACATGGGACGCTGTGGCAGGAGGATTCAGAGTTCAAAGTCAGCCTCAGCAATTTAGCGAAGCCCTAAGCAACTTAGTGAGACCTTGTCTCTATATAAAATATAAAAAAAGGGCTGGGGATGGGGCTCAGTGGTTTAGTGCCCCTGGGTTTAATCCCTGGTACCAAAAGAAGAATTATTTGTTTTCTTTAGTCTCTTTTTTTTTTTTTAAAGAGAGAGTGAGAGAGGGTGGGACAGAGAGAGAGAGAGAGAGAGAGAGAGAGAGAGAGAGAGAGAATTTTAACATTTATTTTTTTTTTCTTAGTTCTCGGCGGACACAATATCTTCGTTGGTATGTGGTGCTGCTGAGGATCGAACCTGGGCCGCACGCATGCTAGGCGAGCGCGCTACCGCTTGAGCCACATCCCCAGCCCCCTCTTTAGTCTCTTTTAATTCAGAATAGTTTATTGAACTTTTTGTCTTTATGCCATTTTTAAAAGATTCAGGGATTTCCTTTCCTACTCTATTTTTTTGAATATGAAAGACATTTTTTGATGTCATATCAATATACTTATTTTTTGTTGTTTTGTTTAGTTTTGTGGTGCTGGGGACTAAACCCTTGGCTCTGCACATGCTAGGCAAGCACTTTGCCACTGAGCTGCACCCACAGCCCTTCAATTCTTTTGACATCTTTACTGTGTGTGCAGCTTTCTTTCATATCTTATCCTCTACCCCTGCATGTTACTGTACTTTCTCTAGAAAGTCTCTCTCTCTTTTTTTTTTTTTTCGTTTTCATTTTAGGGACAACTTTCTGTTTTATATTTACTTTTCCCCTTTCCTTTCCTTACTCATCTTTCCCCCTTCCCTGTAAGCTTTCATCTGTTTCCTTGAGATAATAATAATTTTTAAATGGTTGGCTCAGTGCCATTTGTCTTCTTTCTGACTCTAGCATTTCCCTTCAGGATGACTTGCTCCCTGTGAAGACAGCTCTTTGTTTTACACTGTTCAAAGTGTAACTAAAATTCTCTTTCAAGAGTTATTCTTGTTCTTTCTCATCTTCCCAGTTCTTTCCTTTAGGTAAGTCTTAACTCATGTTCTCATTTTCCAAATTGCTGTAAATCACAAGTTTATTTTTATTAAAAATATGTTCACTTAGAATATACTATGCAATACTGGACTGTATGACAGAAAAAATGCATTTTGTCATATTCCTAGTTCAACAATGATAGGATTGTGTTAATTTAGGTGGACCTTAAACTTAAGACTTAAGGTTTAAATAAAGAAAAAAGAGCTTAACATACTGAAGTAAATATATGTGTTGGAAAATGATTATTATAAAATGACATCTGAAATATTTCAGGACAATGGCATCAAATAGTCTCATAGGAGAGAAAATTAGAGCCAAAGGGCCTTAGAAATTATAAGTTTACTCCGAAATTATAAGTTTACTCCCAAATCACTTAAGAGTCACAATCAGTTGGTGACAGACAAACTTTAAGGAACCCCATAATCTGATTCTCAGTTCAAATTTTTTTCTCCTAGCCTCATTGCATTTTAATTTAATATTTTCTTAGAAATAATATTCAAAAGTATTAGAGAAAGTATTGTAAATTTCTTAGAAATATGTGACCACAAAGAATTAAGAAAACCAGTTAAAACTTTTATTATCCTCTGGTTACTTTAAAAAAGTAGTCTTGCTTTGATGACAATTACTATTGACCTAGTGAACATTTAATTATTGTTTTGTGCCTAGTCTTATTCTAGTTATTTTATATAATTCATCAATTTAAACTTTACAATATCACTAAATAATAATAACATATTATCATTTTCATTTTAAAACGAAAAAAAAATGAAACATGGGGTTGGAATAACTTTTCTAAAGTCATTTACTGATGCTAAGTATCAGAATGGACTACAAACTCAGGAGATATGTTTCCGGGGGTGTTTCCTCTATTGATCTTAAGATACTCAAATACAAATGTCATTCTTTTATTTTTCTTTTCAGAGTAATGAAAACTGAGACATAGATAGGTTTGAATGATTTCCTAATTGTTACTCAGTTAATAAAATGACAACCACCCAGAAAAAACTTTGATTCAAAGTATAAATTTTCCAATATCACAAAGTTTTTAAGAACATGAACCACAGACTTGTCCTGGAAATTTTATTTAACTTTTCATTGCTTGGTTCATATTAATTTTTTCTTACCAATATGAGTGGGCAAGAGATTGCACATAGGTTATATCATCTTTGGTTATGGAATTGTGTCTTGCTACGCAGAATTAAGTCACTTGTTTCTGCTAGTCAGCAGATATTTACAACTAATATTTTCTTTTATGGAAATGGAAAACAAGCTGGGCACTGTGGCACACAATTGTAATACTATTGACTTGAGAGACTGAGGCCTCATCCAAATTAGGACATGTGCATAACTGAGCAAGGATTCTGATAAAAACAAAACAAAACATCTAGACAGAGAAAGAAAGAGAGAGAATAATAACAAAGTAGAACTCAAAACACAAACTTCTCTTTTGGTCTTCTAGACATTGCATCAAATTCCAGACTCTAGGGTCTGGGTGTGTAGTTCAGTGACATAGCATGTGCCACTGAACAAGGCCATATGTTTAGTCCCTAGCACTGAAAAAAAAAAGAATCCAAAATCTTATGCCCCATATGGTTATAAAGGCATTATGTAGAGAGTCTTATGCGAGTCTAAAATGTAAGTGATACCACAATTTTGTTGCGAGGATTTATTGTTGAAGAGCATCAAATTGTAAGTTTGTTTTCTTTGACAGAGACCTGGGGTACACCCTAACACCAGCATTAAGCCCTTCATTAAGTTCAAATGAGTGGTCTCAAGTTGATAGGAACCATTTCTCAAGGGAGACATGATAAAGGACACGGCAGTAAAAACCTCTGTGAGGAAAAGGTACATTAAGGCTGATGATTTCTTATGTTTACAGGGTGATGTGTGTGTGTGTGTGTGTGTGTGTGTGTGTGTGTGTGTGTGTGTGTATTTCTTTTTGTTATTATTATTAGTCTTGCTTTTTATCATGAGGTTTCTGGGCCATAGGGAAAAGTGCTACTGGAACATTTTAGGTTTAGAAAAGACATAGGATTGAGATAGAAAAAAAGGTAACTGAAGGTGAAATTGTATTTAAAGTACCATTAAATTTTTTAAAATTACAAATAAAATGGAAAAGATGATTTAGGCTCGTATATGTCAGATTGGAATTTGGATAGCACTTATACCTCTCCACACATTTGTCCACCTATCTGCCTACCTAATCTATCATATCTATCTATCTGTCTGTCTGTCTATCTTGCCACAAGAAGAACTCTATTTTTGGCCTACTTCAAAAGCTGACTTTCCTCTGATCCCTCCCTTCTAAGGTTACTGTGACTTATGACTCCAAAAACTTGAGACTTATATTCAACATCTGGATCATTCAGATTTTCAACTGCCTGTGATTTAAGTAGAATTTCTAGAATACCTCTGGGAACTTGAACTGTAGATTTAGGAGGGAAAGTGTGTTCTACTTCTAATCAACTGGTTTTGAAGCATTTTGGAACACATTCTGGGGTTTTGCTTGCTTGTTTTTGCAGTGGTGGGCATCAGTCTCGGGGCTTCACACATGGTAGGCAAGTGTGCAACCAGTGAGCCATGCCCTCAGCCCCACATTCTGTTTTTAATCTGACTGTTTCCAAAACTCTGTGCATGTAAAGACATGTAAACTGTTTTTTTTTTTTAATCAAGTATTTCTGTTTTTGGGACTGCAGGTGCTATATGGATTTAGAGGTCTTTAAAAGCACACACACCAAAAAAAAAAAAAAAAAAACAAGAAAAAAAAAAGCACAAAGCCTGCTCTCCTTACTCTCAGCTGACTTCTGAGGAATTACATCTCCATCCTGACATTTGACGTACTATCTTCTTTTGGTGCAAGATAGGCAATTTTTATATTTGCTAAAAGCTTCTGGGTTTGTCACAAGAGAAGAGATGTCTCCAAAGAAGGATTGGAGGAGTTCCCGTAGAGAAGGAGGAGCTTGACTCTGCATCAGAGGGGTTCTGTCATATGTGACAGAAAATAATTTCAGCACAAGTCAGTCAAAGGCATAGAAAGATTTTTATTAGGAAAGTAGCTACATATAGCAGATAGAATTGGAGCAAACTCAAGATAGATGCCTTTGGGGTAAAGTGAAGAATATGCATTCAAGGGAAAATGTGGGCTCTCTCCAGAAGGAAAGACAACAACTCATTGGTATGGGGTGTTAATATTTATACAGGGATAGTTATCTGGGGCTGAACTGGAAGTGGACCCAGAGTGGAGCTCTATAATTCTACATTACCTTCCCTCACAATTGTGCATTTACCTCATGCTATTTTTTTTTCAGACAGTTTTTTTTTCCCCTTTCTGTGGTACCGGGGATTGAACTCAGGGGTCCTCTACCATTAAACTATATCCCCAGCCCTTTTATTTTTGATTATGAGACAGGGTCTTTGTAAGTTTCCCAAGCGGGCCTCAGTTTTTTGAGAAGCTGGTATTACAGGTACGCACCATCATGCCTGGCTAGCAACTTATATTTTAAAGGAGAAATTTACTCTTTTTTATTTTTATTTTTTAATTTTCAAAACTCTCTTTAACTATTCAGGTCCCCCAGATGCTTCTTGTCTTGCTAGTACTGCTCAGTCCTACCAGAGCCAGCACCAATTTCCCAATTTTGATTCCAGAGATCAGTGTTCTATGTTGAATGCCATAAACGGTGAGGTGGCATAGAACTCATTCCTTGGCTCTTGTAAGTTCTATCAATTGCCTCTCTCTCTCTCTCTCTCTCTCTTTTAGTTTTTGCAAGTTGATGTCCTTGTCCCTTCCTCTCTTTTGTCCATTAGCTGTTTAACAGATACTGTAGTCAACATTAGGGTGGCTAGCAGAAAAAGAGAAAATGGCTAAAAGTCATCCTCTTGCTATCTACATCATTCCACTTTGAGTGTCAACCACTGTTTTCTTGTCCCGTGTTTGAAATGGGGATGTAGATTAAGAAACACAGAAAATATATATATATATATATATATATATATTACCATGTGGAACATGGCCTAGTTAGAGAACAAGTCCCTGTTCCTTATATGCTGAAAGAAATTTTCACAGTTCTAGAAACTAGAACTGTGTCTCTTATTGTGTAAGCTCATCTATTGGGAGGGATGATGGATGGATGTGCCATTTGGAGTATTCAAAAAGAAATTCCAGCTCACACTGCTTCAAAGCGCGCTTTCTGGAGAACTGCACACAGTATACAGATGGCTGTTGTCATGACAGCTATCTTTCCAGGATAGTGCAGTACCTGCTCTTCCTCTGGTTTCCCACCCTCAGAGTTCCCTGTAATTAAGATGCAAAAACAACAACAACAAAAACTCTAAAACCCAGGGGTCTATACCTTAACTCTTAGGAAGATTGTAGCCACATCTCGGTTGTTTAGGATTTCTGTAATGCACACAGAACCTATCCATCGATAGAGTGAAAAAAAAACATATCCCAAGTTCCAAATATCTGTATCCACAGGTTCGGCCACAGAAGTTGGGACTGGTTTGATGGGCTCTGGCAAAGTGGCGGTTATTAGAGTTGCTAATATTTCTGATTCAAGGATATTGGGAACTTGTTATTGTGCTTAGGGCTTGGCCTGTCAGGCCAAAGTAGAAGAAGCAAGAGAAGTCAAAATAGAAGTAGAGGTGGGAATAAACTGCAGCAAAAACACAAGCAGGGCTATTTATGAAGTTAGATGGCAAGAGAGATGGCCTGAGGTCATTATAATCTAATTTTAGAATGTTATCCTCATCTCCAAAAGAAACTTGATGCTTACTAGCAGTCATTCTTCATTCCTCACACTTCTCCCTCTGCTGTCCAACCTGGTCCTTGGCAACCACTATTCAACTCTGACTCTATTAATATGACTATTATGAACATGTCATATACATAATTTTTTTTTCTTTTTGGTGTTGGGAATGGAAGTCAGGACCTTGTGCTTCCTAAGCATGTACTCTAGTGCTGAGGCATATCCCCTACCCCTGTCAAATAAATAGAATCATGCATTATTTGGTCTTTTACTACTGCCTTCCTTCACTTAGCATTTCTTTCTTCCTTCCTCCCCATCTCCCTCCCTCCTTCTCTCCCTTCTTCCCTCCCTCTCTCTTTATTTCTTGTACTTGGGATTGAACCCAGGAGTGCTTTCACTGAGCTACATTCCCAGCTCCTTTTTATTATTTTATTTAGACTACAGTGTTTCTCTAAGTGGCTTAGGGCCTTGCTAAGTGGCTAAGGCTGACCTTGCACTTGTGATTCTTCTGCCTCAGAGTAGCTGGAATTACAGTTATGCACTACCAGAGCCAGCACAATGTTTTCAAGGTTCATCCAGATTGTAGCCTGTACTGGAAATTCATTTCTTTTTTATTGTCAAATATTCTATCACATGGGCACAGCATATATTGTTCATCCATTTACTTATTGGTGGATATTTGGGTTGCTTCTATTTATTCACTAACAGGAATAATTGCTGCTATGAGTATTCATTTACAAAGTTTTGTGTTTGCCATGTTTTTACTTCTTGTATGTATATACATTGGGAAGGAATTACTTGGTTACATGATAAATCCATGTTTACCATTAAAAGTCAACTGCCAAATAATTTTCCAAAGTGGCTGCAATATTTTACATTTCTACCAATGATATGAATTCTACAATTTTCCCACAATTTTACCAACATTTGTTTTTGTCTGACTTTTTTTTTTTTAATTTTTGGGACAGAATCTTGCTATTTTGCCTAGACTGGCCTCAACTTTCAGGGTTCCAGTGATCCTGCCACCTCAGACTTTGGGTATCTGGGACTACAGGTGCTTGTCATAGTGGCTGGTTTTTGTTTGACTTCTTGAATTTTCTCATCCTAGTGAATGTGAAGTAGTATTTTATGACTGTTTTGCTTTGCATTTTTCTAATGACTAACAATAATGTGCATCTTTTCATTTCCTTATTGACCAGTCAGGTATATTCTGTGGAGAAATGTATATTTAATCCCTTGCTCATTTAAAAAATTAGAGTAGTCTTTTTATTGTTGAATTGTAAGAGTTTTAAATACATTCTAGCCAAACATGTTAAATAAATGATTTTAAAATACTTTTCTTGCATTTCATAGGTTGATGTATCCATCAGGATCTTCCACAAAATGAAAGAAGAAAAACATATATTTATGGAGAAATTTATTGATGTTGTTATGTTTTTTTAATTTGTTCTTTTTAGATATACATGACACTGGAGTGTATTTTGACATTTTATACAGACATGGAGTATAACTTACTCTAATTAGGATCCCGGTCTCATGGATGTTCACGATGTGGAATTTCACTGTACTATATTCGTATATGAGCATAAGAAAGTTATGTCTGATTCATTCTACTGTCTTTCCTATTCCCATCTCCCCGCCCTTCCCTTCATTCCCCTTTGTCTATTCCGTTGAACTTCAATACCTTCACCCCCTTGTGTGTTAGCATCCATACATTAGAGAGAACAATGTTGTTCTTCTTTTTGAGGCAGGGTCTCACTATGTCGTCCAGGCTCTTTTTGAAACCTGGGCTCACATGGTCCTCGTGCCTCAGTTTCTTGAGTAGCTGGGACCACAGAAGTGTGCCACCATACCAGATTTAGAGATTCCAAGGAATTAGCTCTCATCATTCTGGGGCAGGCAAGTCTGGAATCTGTAGAGCTGTCTATCAGGCTCAAAATCCTGTCAGGAGCTGATGCTCCAGTCTTGAGTAGGAAGGCTGTTTGGAGACAGAATTCCTTCACTCTCCTTGTATGTGTATTTTGTTAAGATCTTCTTCAATTGATTGGATGAGGTCCATCCACAAAACGAAGGGGGAAATCTGTTTTATACAGAGTCTACTAATTTAAATATCAATCACAGCTAAAAATACCTTTGCAGAGACATCTAGATTGATGCTTGAACAGAATACCATGTCCTAGCAGAATCACACAAAAAATTAACCATCACAATTGTCTTTTCATTTGTTTTGATGGTGACATTTGAAGAACAAAGTTACTTGGGCTTTTGGTGTGGTAGCTAAAAACTCATTGCCTACTACAAGGTAATGAAGATCTTCTCATAAGTTTTCTCCTAAGAACTTTGCATTTTTAGGCCCTTACATTTATATCTATGATTGATTTTGAGCTCATGATTGTGTATGGCATGAAGTATGGGTCCAAATTTATTCATTTGAATATCCAGTTGTTCCAACACCTTTTGTTGGAGATTCTTTTTTCCATATTACATGTTCTTGGACCCTTGATAAAAAGTTATTTAGTTTATATATGAGGGTTTATTTCTAGAATCTCTGTTCTATCCAATCAATATATATGTCTAGTCTTATAGAACCATACTATTTTTATTACTGTAGCTTTATTATAAGTATGTGTGTATGTGTGTACATGTGTGCATGCTGAGGATTGAACCTGAGGGCCACACATGCTAAATACACACTGTACCACTGAGATACATCCCCAGCCCCTATGATGACAAGTTTTGAAACAGAAGTGTGAGTCCTCCAATTTTGTTCTTTTTCCAAATTATTATTTTTTCTATTCTGGAGTTCTTGCATTTCCATTGAATTTTAGAATCATTTTTACAATTTTTACAAAATATCTGACTGGGATTTTAATACATATTTTCCCAAAGATGTAGATACATTTAAGAAATATTGCCATTTTAGCATAATAAGTTCTCTGACCTATGAAATGTCCCCACTTAATTTTTAATTTTTTAATAAAGCTTTTCAGTTTTCAGTGTGCATGTCTTGTACTTCTTCTAGATTTATTTCTAAGCATTTTTTTCGATGCTGTTGTAAATGGAATTAATAATGTCATTTTCATATTCTTCATTGCTAGAGTACAGAATTATAATTGATTTTGTATATTGATTTTATATTATGCAATCTTTTTTTTAAAAGAGAGAGTCAGAGAGAGAGAGAGAGAGAAAAAGAGAGAGAGAGAATTTTTTAATATTTATTTTCTAGTTTTCAGCGGACAAAACATCTTTGTTTTTATGTGGTGCTGAGGATGAAACCCGGGCCACCTGCATACCAGGAGAGCGCGATACCGCTTGAGCCACATCCCCAGCCCCTATTTCTTAATTGTCTAGTTTTGGTGTCATGATAATGCTGACCTCATGCAATAAGACGGGAAATGTTCTCTCCTACATTTTTTGGAATATTTTTGAAGGATTGGTATTAATTCTCTTCTAAGTACTTGGTAGAGTTCAATAGGGAAGCCCTGTGGATCCGGGCTTTTCTTTGTGGGAAGTTTTAAAATTACTAATCCAATGTTTTATTTCTTATAAGTCTGTTCAGCCTATTTTTTAAAATTGAAGTAGTCCTCCTAAGAAGCTGTAGATTACATTTAAGTTCTCTAATTTGTTGGTACACATTTGTTCATAGTATTCTCTTTTTTTTTTAAAGAGAGAGAGAGAGAGAGAGGAGAGAGAGAAAATTTTTAATATTCTATTTTTTAGTTCTCAGCGGACACAACATCTTTGTTAGTATGTGGTGCTGAGGATCGAACCTGGGCCGCACGCATGCCAGGCGAGCGTGCTACCGCTTGAGCCACATCCCCAGCCCCATAGTATTCTCTTAAAATCCTTCTTAGTTTTCTAAGGTTGGTAGCAAGTTTCCTCTTTATGCCATGTTTCAGTAATTTCTTTTTTTTTTCTAAAGTTTTGTCAATTTTATTAATCTTTTCCAAGAAGAAAGTTTATGTTTTGTTGATTTTATATATTGTTTTTCTGTTCCCTCATTCATTTATTTCTTTCTAACATTTATTACTTCCTTTCTTTTGCTTGCTTAGGACTTTAGTTTGCATTCTTTTTCTAGTTTCTTAAGGTGGATGGGTAGGCTATTGATTTAAGAACTTCCTCATTTTTAATACAGGTGTTTGCAGCTACAAATTCCTAAGCATTCTGTGAGTTGCATCCCATGAAGATTAAATTCTCAAGAAAGTTACCACTGAGGGCAACTGAAATAATCTCATTAGAGAAGTCTTGTAGATTTGGGGAAACGCAAGGCTTAGAATTTATTCCAGTTAAGAGCTACGGGAGTATCCCCTAAATCTTATTAGTCACTAGTTGAAGGTTAATCTTGGGAAATGTTAATTACCTGGCGCTTCTGGCCTTCTCTGTAAGCTGGCCTCCAGAAAGAGATCCCTCAAGCAAAAATGTAGTGTTGGCAATAGGAAGTTGGCCTGTAAGTACAGGAATGGAAAGTAATAGGGTATTCTGTGCAAGGAACTGAGAGCAATGGTTGTAGCTACCACCAAATGTTGTGACATTTAATTAGCAGTAAAGTTGCAAGGTACAATGATTTGTCCTTCATCTTAGAGTACACAAGGACATGTCCCAACATTTCCAGACCATTGCTGCCCTAAAAATCTTCAAAATATGTGAGAGGTCCTAAATATCTGTAGTTTATCTATGACTCACTGAATAGATTGTCTTGCTGTGGCAATACAACTACTTACTTCTTCCTGTTCATTAGTCATCAATATAGGAGAACAACATAATGTTCTGTAGAATGCCAAGATGATTCATGTCTCTTTGTACTAGATTTTGACAGAGAACAGGAGAAATAATAAAGGCCTGGGATGAGACAGTGAATGTTTACTGCTGTCCTTTCCAAACAAATGTGCATGACTTTGATTTTCATTATTTATTGGGATTTAAAAGAACATGCTTACCAGATTAACATCTACATACCAAATGTCACCACTGGATCTAGTGATTTTATCAGTTCTTGTAAACATACCACATCTGATACAGACATATAATTGTGGCTTTCATTTGGTAATTTAATCTATAATGATGTTAACTGGGTAGCAAAATGACAAAAACCACAATACCTATGTCTCTTAGGTCTATATTGAAGCATAAAGCATCTATTCTCACAGAGTGTGATATTGCTTCTGATTTAGTATCTTAACTGGGTAAGGGTAGTTTCAAAACCTTATCTTTGGCCTTTCATAATATTCCAATTGCATACTTCAGGGGATCATGTGAGTGTTTGTTAGCTGATAAGTGTATAAATCCCATTTCTACACTCAACAATTGGGAAATAACAGATTTAATCTATGGACTCAGTTTGGTCAGGACTCATCTGACCTTTAAAGGCCCCTCCTCTAACTGAGGCCTCAGGGACTGAGGGCATCTCATCACTAAAAGAGTTGGCCTTGTAGTATAACTAAAAGTTCTTGAAAAGTTAGAGTCCTCCTCTCTCCCTACCACAAAATTTACTGTATGATGTGGCCGTAGGTCATTTCAGTAATGTATTTAGGGGACTTTATTGTATATATTTTCTGGAGCAGCATATACAATATGCTTTCTTTAAAGGATGTGATTCTCTTCTCAAATCGCTTCTTTGTCTAAGAACTGGATGAGATCTTCCAGCTCGTAGAATAATTGTGATGTGTCACTGTGGGTATCTGATGTCAGCCTTCTATTGATCGGCCATTCATTTTTTTCTATAGTCAGCTGCCTATCTGGCTTATCCCTAAGAACACCATAGTCCAGGTAACCTGATTGTCATTCTAGATTCATTCCCTGTTATAGTCATCACTTCCACTATGTGTCTGACTGTTGAGTCTTACAACCTGGTCTGTACATTTTTGGAATTCTATCATACTCACTGACATAATGGAAGTGAGTTTCATCATGTATCATTTCCTTCTATCTAGTCTGGCCATGGAGAAGATCTATCATTGAAATTCTTAACTTTTTTTTGGTACTGGGGATTGAAATCAGGGGTAATCAACCAGTGAGTCACATCCCCAGCCCTATTTTGTATTTTATTTAAAGACAGGGTCTCACTGAGTTGCTTAGCACCCTGCAGTTACTGAGGCTGGCTTTGAACTCGGACTATCCTGTCTCAGCCTCCCAAATCGCTGGGATTATAGGCATGCGTCACCACACCTGGCTGAAATTCTTAAAGATATTACTGGCTACTCTTCCACAGAAAGTTTATTCTTTATTGTATTAGTAATAGCAGCATCCTCTGGGCCTTCCTGCAAACCTAGTCAAGATGACTTTTCTCTTCTACTTCCATGAGCCTTCCAAATCCTTCTCCAATACTCTGCTGAGGCAATTCCAGCACATCTACCTTTATTACTATAGGCTATGATTGTGACTATGTTTCAAGGAGGCTTCCTGACTCCAGAGTAGAACTGAATCCAGGTAATCTTGCCAAGACACCAATCCTGAGTCATGGTTGAGAACTCCAGTGTCATAATAGCCAAACTGTGGAGTCAACACTCTTTGCCATTTAGGATTATATACTGCCTCCTCACCTTAACCTTCAAAATCCACTTGCACATATAACCTATTCATTCCCTCCAGAACTTATAAGCCAGTGATACATTCTCAGTGAATAAGGTATTTCCTTCTGGAGTGGTGATTGGATCTCCCCACTCAGCCAACAATGAGTTGGCTGAGTGAGTTTCCTTTTGGCTTAGAAACTATAAGGAGAACTGATGACGAGTCTGGAGGAAAAAAATATCATCTTGTGAGGCATCTGCTTCATGTAAGGTCTTGAAAGATCTTGAGGTAAGAGACTTCTTTGTCGCAGAGGAAAGGTGTAGCTCATGCTGGATTACAGGTGCCACTGAGCCTGGCTTTATTTTTTATTTTGAGACAGGGGCTTACTGAGTTGCCAAGGCTGGCCTAAAGCTTGTGATCCTCCTTCCTCTGCTTCCTCATTGGCTAGGATTACAGATGTGCCTCATCATGCCCCACAGGTCTAATATTTTAACAAACACTTCTAATATCTTAACAGACATCTCTATGTAAAGAAGATATACATAGCCAAGTGTGTTGGCACACATCTGTATCTCCGGCTACTTGGGAGGCTGAAGCAGGAAGATTGCACGTTTAAGGCCAGCCTGGTAGATAACATAATGGAAAAAAAAATCCAGATGGCAGTAAGAAATGAAAAGATGTCCCCCTCCATACATTATTGGAGAAATGCAAATTAAAAAAAAAACAGCAAGCTCCAACTACATACTTATCAAAATATCTGAAATCCAAAACACATCACCTAGTACTGGTGAAGAAAAGAAACAACAGGAACTCTCATTCATTGCCAATGGGAATGCAAAAATAGCTGCTGTGGAAGATGGTTTGGCAATTTCTTATAAAACTAAGTATATTCTTATACAACCTAGCAATCATATGCTTGGTATTTATCCAAAGGTGTTGAAAACTATGTCCACACAAAAATCTGTAGATAGATGTTTATGACAGGTTTCTTCATAATAGCCAAACTGGGGAGGCAACCAAGCTGTCTTTCAGTAGGTGAGTGAGTAAATAAATAAATGGCATATCTATACCATGGAATTTTATTCAGCACTAAAAAGAAATGAGCTATCAAGACTGAAAAGACATGGAAGAACCTTAGTGGTATTCTTAAGGTGAAGATGTAAGAATTTAGGAAGGAGGGCTAGTGTAGAGTTACAGATGTGAAAATTATGTAGAGGTAATGTTGAAAACATGGGAATGAAGGAGAACATCAAAGATGAGATGGAGAAAATAACATAACACCTGTTCTTAAGAGAACATGGAAGACTAAGAATTGATGGTCTGACACAGAGAGAGAGCATTAGGAGAGCAAGATGCCATGCAAAATGAAAGAAGAGGATATTCTTAAGAGAGAGAGAGTTGAATACATCTTCAAATATCAGAGAAATTCAGAAAAATTAGCACTAGGAAACATGCATTGTATTTATAAGTAGGTCACCATGGACCTCTGTGTTGGTGATTTCTAGCAAGGAAATAAGGAGGGAGGGTGGATTATGGTTGGTTAATAAATCAGGTGAGAGGAAGCAGAAACACTAACAGGCAGCACTTCCAAGACGATTCGCTGAGAAGCAAAGCAAAGATACAGTATTCAGGATTATCAGGAAAAAAAAGACTTTTTTTTTTCTTAAAACATGGGGTGCTTAATCACTAAGCCACATCCAAAGCCCTTTGTATTTTATTTAGAGACAGAGTCTTGCTGAGTTGCTTAGGGCCTCGCTAATTTACTGAGGTTGGCTTCAAACTCCTGATCCTCCTTCCTCAGTCTCCTGAGCCGCTGGGATTATAGGTGTGTGCCACCGTGCCGGCTGGAGAGATTATTTTTTAGGTGGGTATTCAGGTTCCAAAACTCTAAATTGCTACTTCAGTTGACTCATTCCTTAGCCAGTGAATAGGAGTGTTCACTACTTGACATGCCAACCTTTTATTTATCCCACCACTTCCTCTTACAAAAGGAGACTAAGGTCATAACTTGGTTGCATTCTACTCTAACCACTAGCGTGTAAGCAAGAAGGCTGGGGTTGTCTAGAGCCTGGAAACAGGAGGGAAAAAAAAAAGTGATTAAAATACACACAAAGCATGTTTACGAATTCACGGGAAACTTCCCACAACCCATGAAAATGGAAACAAAGAGATCAAATTCGAGAAAGGGATGCAAATGTTGAATTTCCCTGAATCTGAGGAGGCCAATTTTCTTTACAGTAAAAAGCCCTAGAAAAGAAAATTAGTCAAATGCACTACTGTTTTTGCTGGCTGCCAGCTTTTCAGCATCCGGACACATCGTTGCACTGATTTTCTCCTTCATTGTGGCAGGCGGGAGCTTGAAATTCCCTGCTGGAGCAGAAGGGATCCGTGCAGATGCATATCATGGACAATTTCGAAGTGACTCATAGGCTGAGGGTGGGGATCTGGGGAGTTGAACTGAGGACGAAATGGGAGGGATTTCCCTTCCTTAGGCTTGGAGAGAGGTGTTCTCACAGTACACTCACTTTTTACACACTCTGTGTTTAATGAAATCTTTCCACTTAGCTACGCATGCCTGGTGGAGAAAGATTGTGAGAGTGCTGGAGAAAGGGCTTGCAGCCTTCTGTTTTTTCTTACTTTTACTGTCTGCTTGGCAGCGCTCCTACTGTCCCCCCGCCCCACCACCCTTTTTCTTTTTTTCTGAAGCTCCCCTGTTTTCATGTTTGAGTTTACGAAAAAAAATTTTAGAGCTGAGATTGGAGATGATAATACTATTACTTAGAATGTGTGGAGTAATTCTTATTGGGGAATCAAAAGAACTATGTGGATCTTAACCTTTATAGCACTTGATAGGGGTATTTGGGGATAAAATTAGGATTAAGACTGATATCCTATTACAGGAAGAATTGGGTAGGCAGCTTTCCACCTTCCTCCCTCTCTTCCTTCCCTATCTCCCCCTCCTTTCTTTCTCTTTTATCCTTTTTTTTTTTTTCAGGTCTTAGACATAGCTGTTATCTTTTAAAGTTAGTACAGGCATTACAGGAAACAAAAAAACAAAAACAAAAACAAAGAACAAAGTCATCCAGTTGCGAGCAACTTCGTTGGACATCCTGCTTCCTCTTCTTAATGCTACTATTTCTGCTCGGATAGCTTGCTTTTCTCACAGGGTCATTATGAGATTTCATAATGCATAAGAAAGTATTTTAAACTTCATAGAGTCCAGCGTATTGTTTTGCAGTTATAGTGATCATTCCTCTGCTACTTTGGTGGGAAGATCAAAGATGATATCACTGAAGGCAATACAGCAACTAATTTCAATATTTCTTTCTTCCTACCTTGTATATGAAACTGAAGTAGAAATAGTTGTGAATTTGTCTGTTTTTTTTTTTTTTTTTGGTACTGGGGATTGAACCCAGAGGTGCTTTATCACTGAGTCACATCCCTAGCACCCCCCCACCCTTTAAAAAATATTATATTTTGAGACAGAGTCTTGCTAAGTTGCTTAGGGCCTCACTAAGTTGCTGAAGCTGGCCTTGAACTCATGATCCTTCTTCTTCACCCTTCAGAACCACTGGTGTTATAGGCATGTACTTTTCATATATTTTTTAAAATTCCACATTGAACATCAGTTCTTCAATTTTTGATACAATGTAGTTTTAGGATATTTGATACTCACAAGTATTAGATACAAAGTCAATCCTAGTTTGTGCCCAATTTGGACTATGCAGGAATTGTTGGAGGAGACTTTTGAGCCAACCATATTAGGCTCATATGTCAGGACTAGGTAGCAGGTTGGCACACACTTTAGGTGAAACTCTCTGTCTGCCCCACTGTTTTTAGCACAAGATCTACTTGGAGCTAAGATGTTTGCTTTTTGCTTCAAGAACATTACCTTTCATTTATGCACTAATATGATTTGCATTATCTAAATTTTCAAATGGAAAAAAAATTTGAAATAGAACCCTCTTTGATTCCTCTAGATAGTTCTTGGTCTTCCAAAGGTTGACAGACTGGGTTTTTTTCCCCTCCAGATTTCTTTCTTTCTCCTCCATCTCACAAGAGCTGAATAACATCAACAGTCTCACATGGTGCTTGCCATTTGCTGAGGAGTCTGTAGGACCAACAGACTTCTGGGCCCAAACACTATAAGCACCTGCCTTGCTTCTTCTGTGGGGACAATTGAGAAAAGGATATTGTACACCACCTCTAGGTAAGGCTCTGCAGATTTGATTATCTAATAACAAGATTACCCACCCTTTCTCACCGATATCCTATATAAGCAACTGCCCCCTGCAGGTGCCCTCTGGATGTCACAGAAATAACCAAGAACTTGCCAACTCTAGCTGTCATTTTGGATTGCTCCCTAATGGGTGATTCTGGGTTGATGATCACACTGGCTACTGAATTTTCTCAGGGAAATCAGTGTTTCCTTCCTAAGAGTTGCTTCTTGCTTGACATAAGAGATGACAAGAGAAGAGACTCTCTCTCACCTCCCCCAATTTGGGCAGGACCATGGAACTTCTCATGAAAAGTTCCCATAAAATGCTGTCATCCACCCTCCACCTACAAATTAGCTCAAGGTTTTATTAGCTAATCACTTTGGCTCAGTGTTGTATAGATTACAATGGCACATTGAAAATGTCTAAAGACATTTAAAGTTGCAAATGCAAGGCAGTTTTACTAAACTGGAACCTAAGCTTGACACTCTTGGCTATAAAGCAGAATTCTGTTCAAGGGGTTTTAGTTTCATTGCTGAAGTGATGTTGCATGAAGATTATCAACCTTTAAATAATACTCCATTCACGATTTAAATTTAGTTCGAGACCAGTGGGTGTTCAAAATGAAGCACAGAGCTGAAGTCTTTATTTCTAGGAGAGTGGCTGCAGATGCTAATTTAGATTTACGGAGAAACACAATGGTCCATGGCAAACTAAGCAGAGCAGCTGGGAGGTCATTGGTATTCTGGGAGGACCTTTTTTAATTAAGCTGCCCACCTCTCTCCCCTACTCTTAGGACCCAGGAAATGTTGTTTATGACAGATAACTTACCATTTGTTATTGTTTATATTTTCCTCCTTCAACTTACTGGATTTTTTTTTTCCTGCTTGCAAATTCACTGGGTGTGTCTTCTCCCAAGGGAAGGATACACTAGAATTAAAAATTAATTTCTGCTTTTGAGCCTAGATGTATAGAATTTTTCTCCTTTGCTGCATACATGATAAAAGAAGCTTTTTATAATTTTCCTTGTGTGTGCTGTTTTCTCATTGAGATACTTGGAGAATTGTGGGTGAATGCAGATTTGATTTCAAAACATCAGGGAAGCCCTATTTATAGTAGAAGTTCAAACTCTCACAGACTCACTCACTTCAAGGTGCCATTCTTTATTTCTTATTCATTCTTTCTTTTCCCACTGTCCTTCCCTATTTCATTAGCTCTGGAGTTTCCTTTAAATTTGTCCAAAGTCATATTTTCTAGCAGATTTGGTTTAGGATGTATCTATACTTATGATAGGCAAAGGGTGTTATCTGATCAAAACAGTGATTCTCGAGAAACCCAAGAGAGGTGATTGAACTGTTCACAATTCTGGTTTTTAGGGAGAAGTCCAGTGCTTCAAAACTCATGTTGAAATTTAATTGCCATTGTAACAGTATCAAGAAAGGGACCTTTATGAAGTGATTAATCACTGTGCCCCACCCTCATGAATAGATTGACAGATTGTTGTAAGAGTAGGGTCTTGACAAAAGGGCCAATTGGGCCCTTTCCCCTTCTGTTTCTTTTTTGCTGTCTCTTGTCCTTCTACTTTCCAACATGGCATGACACAACAAGAAGGCCCTTGTCAGGTGCTGGCCCCTCAATCTTAGACTTCCCAGCTTCCAGAACCACAAGTTGGTACATTTTTGTTCATGATAAGTGACCTAGGGTCAGTTGTTGTGTTACAGCAGCAGAAATTGGACTAAGACAACCTGCATGGTGGAGAAGGCATGGCCAGAGAAAGAATATGCTGCCGGATTTCCCCAGAAATCCCTATGTTGGAGGGGAGGCAACACACTGGTTACTTTCTAGGTTATCTGTTATCAGGACTACTTGTACTATGGTGAGGTGCTTCCTTACTTTTTATACTCTTTCATATTTTTCTTTCTCCCTCTTTTGCTCAAGCATGCTTTCTTGTTGATCAAGCTGCCTTATAAAGAATCTGGCCTAAGAACAGAGATGCAGTGGTAAATGTTTAACAACTGTCTTATGTATAAAATGTCCTGATTCAGGCTAGGCACAGTGGCACATGCCTGTAATCCCACCGGCATGGGATGCTGAGACAGGAGGATCGTGAGTTCAAAGCCAGCCTCAGCAACATCGAGGTGCTAAGCAACTCAATGAGACCCTGTTTCTAAATAAAATATAAAATAGGGCTGGGGATATGGCTCCGTGGTTGAGTGCCCCTGAGTTCAATTCTTGGTACCCCTTTCTCCACAAAAAAAGTCCCGATTCAGAGTATTTGCTGATTTCCACCACGGCTGATTTCAAGCTACCAGTGTGAGGCTCCTGAATGTGGAGTTAGGAAGAAATTTGGATTGTCAGTTTTTGAAAGCTAGTACTAGCTAGTCTGAGCTAGTCCTAGGAAACCACTGAATGAATATATGTTAAGTGCTTAATACATAGCCAGGAGCATAGTGAATTCTACACTAAGTTGTGCTTTTATCATTTATTAGTACTATCAATGATTGTGATATTTATTGTGCTGTTTCTCTTCCTCTTCCTTTGTCTATGTTTGTATGTATGTATACATCCAGTGATTTGCTGGAAAACTTCAAGGAAAAATGTACCTTGCTTGTAGCACTTGTCACTTTCCATAAAAAGGTGCATATACTGGATGATTCCAAGCTACCAGTGGTTTAACACTTGGTTTGCAAAATTCATGAATATTAAACAATCTTCTTCCAGCCCACAACTATTAAAAAAGTTTCCAGGGATATCTGTATTGTTTGCAGGATTTTGTTCATAAGCATTCAAAATGCAAATTGTGAATTTTAGATTCTTTGTTAAGTGTATGTTTTCTTTCGATTCTGTATAAGTATAAATTTCATAGGTAATAATCTATGAGTGTTTTCTTTATCTTTCCATCAACTCTTTTTTCTCCTCTTGAGTAATTATACCTTTCGATTTACAAAAATGTTTTAGAATGAAATCTTATATTACACTACTCATCTGAAATTTCCTACAAAGTCTTATAAATTTAGGCTTGTACTTAGAACTTATAGATTTAGCATTTGGATTGTTATTCTTGCTTTTTCTTCTTCTTTTGGTACTAAGGATCTATCTAATCCAGGGCCTTGCCCATGCAAAGCACATGTTCTACAACTGAGCTGTACTTCCAATCATGTTATTCTGGCTCTTAGTATTTACTAAACTATGTAACTTTGGAAAAAATCCCAAAGTGAGGACTATAAGAAGTACCTCAAACCAAGGGTTTAACACTTGGTTTAAACTCAAGAAGAAGTAACTCAAAGGATAGTTTTTAAATATGTGAAAGGATGCTACAAACTGTGCATATTTAAGTTGAAGGTATGTTCTTATTGTCTCAAGAACCAATATTTTGGCTAACTCCGTATTTTCCTGTGCATGGTGGCCATGGACTGCTGGAAGATTGACAGTTTTAGTGTCAGGAATTTAAATGAAGGAAGAGATCTTAGGATAGTCCAGAGAGCAGTTGAGATTAGAGAAATTAGAGAAAACAGAGCGGTCTGGATAGACAGAAAAGCATGAAGAGAGTCTCCCAGGTGAAGAAAGTGACAGAAGTGGAAATAAATTCAGTCGTCTTAACCAATAAGACAATATTCCTATAATACCTGACTGGAGAAGGTGTCTGGGGAAAATGCAATGTCCACCTTGTCAAGTAAATTGAGGTGAGTTGATGGAATGCTCCATTTGTAATTACCATACACATAATAACAAGTCACCATGGAGTTGTTATTAGATGAGTGGCAGAATTAAAATGGTGTTTTTCAATGATCAATTTGATTGAGGTGTGCAAACTAAAGATACGAAGATAGAGAGATAAAAGAATATAAAAATAACTTAGAAATGAAGACAGCCTGACTTGAAATGTCCCTGATTTTACATAAAAAAGAATCAGAGGTTTAGAGCAAGGGTAAGAGGATTTTTCTATAAAGGATGAGATAGTAAATTTTTTAAAAAAATTCTTTTGCAACTTCTCAATTCTGCCCATCTAGGTGAAAGTAGCCATAGATGTCAGAAAAATAAAAGAGCATGGTTGTGTTTTGATAAGAGTGACAGTGTTGTATTGGCTGCTGTCTGAGTATTATGTGACTCCTGATGAGAATAGATAAAATGAGAAAGTTCATTTTTGGGGGGAGAGAACTCTAAGTTTTGGTTATTCCAGTTTTGAGGTGATAAAGGAGAAATTCATGTGGAAATATCCTGAAGGTCTTTGGAAATTTAGGATTGGATTTTGAGATTGGATTGGAAGAGAGACTCTGCCTAGATTCAGATTTGAGAGTTACCAATGTTTAAATGAGAAAGTAGCTGCACATCTAGGGTCAAACTAGGAACATAGAACCCAGCAGTCTATCTAATGCAAGCAATGCGTTAAACAGGTGGCAATGCAGCTAAGGATACAAATAGGGGACAATGTAGAGATTAGAAATGGGACAAACTCTGTGTTGGAGAGAGTTGTTGCTTCTGGGGCTCAGAGCCTGGGTGAGGTAGATAATAAAAACAATCTTCTAAAGAACCATGTCTTGCCAGGTAAGGTGGTGTTGTAAACCCAGAAGTTTGTGAGCCCGACACAGAAGGATCACAAGTTCAAAGCCAGCCACAGCAATTTAGCAAAGGCCCTAAGCAACTTAGTGAGACCCTGTCTTTAAAAAAAAAAAAAAAAAAAAAAGCCGGGGGCAGGTGCTTGGGATGTTGTTCTATGGTTAAGCACCCCTGGATTCAATCCACAGTATTGACCATAAATAAATAAATAAATAAATAGGTAAGTAAAAAAAAAAAAAAGTAATATTGAACCACATCTCCTTTCCCCATGCAGTTTACAACAGCATATTGCTGTTCTTATCAAGAAGCAAAGTCTACTTTTCCTTTTTATTTTGCTTTATTTTTTTGGAATAAGATCTGGCCTTGTGATTTGCTCTGAGCAATGGAAGGTGTCGATGTGACATTCTATAAATGCTAGAAACTCTAGATAAGAGGTCCTGCAGCTCCTGTCTGGCTCTCACAAAACCCTTAGACTATCATGATGTCAAGAAACCCTGTCTAGCCTGCTAGAAGATGAGAAGTCACAGGGAGGGGAACCCAGCCAACAGCCAGAAGATATAGCCAAGCATTTAAGTGAAACAACCAGCTCTAGTCAAGACATCAGAGATGACATCCAAAGCGGAGAGAGGAAGGGAGAGAGAGATCCTGGCTTGCCCCATTCTTTACCAGCTACCTTCTCTCAGTGTCTTCTTCCAGGGCCTGCTCTGTTTCTCAAGTGTCTCCATTTGGGTTAGCCAAATGGAACAAGCTGAAGGGTAGGGGTTGGTGGAGGGGGCCTAGGAAATGCACCCTGAAGTTATGAAATGGAACTGGAAAAATGGTCCCAAGATCAGCACAGAGGATTAAACAAATCAAAGTGAGCATGAAGTGGGAGAAAAGCAGAGGTTTACATTTCTGTTGTGGCTCTGCAGAAGGGAGCAACAGGTATGCAGAGATAAGTCAGCCAGATGGGATGGAGTGGCAATAATACAATGTTGACTTGAAATAAAAAGATGAGAATATTACAAGGAATAAGGAGAGTCTGATAAATGATATAAAATAGTACAGAGTTCAAAGAGATTATTATATTTGATGAGATGTAATAATTAGTGATCCATTATTGGTCTACAAGCATAGATTAATTTTTCTTTCCCAAACTGTGGTTTGAATATCTTCAGAGGTTTGTAGAAATGCCACAGGGATTCAACATTAAAAATGGCAATGATATCTGTTTTGATTTCTTATATGTTCACAATCCTTATTATTATTATTATTATTAATGGTACTAAACCTAGGGGCACACTACCACTGAGTTTCATTCCCAACACCCTTTAAAAAAAATTGAGATAGAGTCTTCCTAAGTTGCTTGGGTCAAACTCAAACTTTCCATCCTCCTGCCTCAGCCAGTTGTGATTACAGTTGTGTGCCACTGTGCTCAGATCCAAAACTCTTTATTAGAAGTTAGGTCTACAGATTTTTTCCAAAGGTAATACATCTCTGTTTAAAGAAAAAAAAAGTAGAGGCATATAAAAATAAATATTTAATTCTGTTTTAAAAATGTTTAAATTAAATGATGGTGTGATTAGTTTTTTTCCTTTCAAAACTGATTGCTTTGCTTGTACAGTGCATTGAGTAACTGGGTACACTAGTGTTTAAATTATTATATTTATATTTAGTCAATTGAATATCTCTAGCCATGGTGTTGATTTTTTTTTTTTTAGTGCTGGGCCTAACACATACTAGGCAACTACTTTTACCACTGAACCACATCCCCAGCCCTTGATTTTTTTTTCAAAAAAATTTTTTAGTTGCCAATTGATGTTTATTTAATTTATTTATATGTGGTGCTGAGAATCAAACCCAGTGCCTCACGCATGCTAAGCAAGTGCTCTACCATTGAGCTACAACCTCAGCCCCATGGTGTTGATTTTGATTACTATAGAGTAAAGAGTTCTTTTATTCTTAGGCTTCTTTAAAGTTTAATTTATTATCCATGATGGGACCTTTGATCAAGACAAAAATCAAAATGAATACTGAAGTAAAATATAAGTTAATTAAGAATGAAAAGTGATACATTCTGCTAATTTGCTTCAAGTTTTGTTAATAAAATCACACTTTTATTACAGCACATCAAAATCTCTCTAGAACTTCTAAAACAAGTGGAAAAAGAGAATGAATCCCAAAATATATCCAAATCAACTTTTTTTTTTTTTTTACTTATCACAGCTAAAGATAACCCATATCTGTTTTTCTCTTTTGGTGCTGAGATTACTCAGTAGTACTCAGGAATATTCAGCCACCAAGTCACATCCCCAGCCTTTCCACTTTTAAAATTTTGTTCTTTTATATATACATTTCAATAGAGTATATTTTGACATATTGTACATACATGGAGTATAACTTATTCTAATTAGGATTGCATTCTTGTGGCTGTACATGATGTGAAGTTTCACTGTAGTATATTCATATATGAACATAGGAAAGTTATGTTTGATTCATTCTGTCTTTCCTATTACCATCTCTCCTTCCTTCCCTTCACTCTCTTTTATCTAATCCACTGAACTTCTATTCTTCCTTCTCCCTCTTCTTCTACTGTTTCATTTAAATTTTTTAATTTTTCCTTTTTAGTTATACATAACAGTAGAAAGTATTTTGACATGTTATGCACAAATGGACTATAACTTCCCATTCTTGTAGTTGCATGAGATGTGGGGTTACTCTGGTAGTGTATTCATGTAAGAACTCAGGAAAGTAAAGTCCAATTCATTCTACTATCTTACCTATTCCTATCCTCCCTCCCTTCCCTTCATTCCCCTTTGTCTAATCCAAAGTAGTCTTATTCTTCCCTGCCTCCCCACTCTCCTTATTATGTGTTAGCATCTGCATATCAGAGAGAATATTTGGCCTTTGATTTTTTGGAATTGGCTTCACCAGCCCTTTTAAATTTTTTAAAAATTTGAGATAGGGTCTCGATAAGTTGCTGAGGCTGACTTAGAACTTTTGATCCTCTTGCCTCAGCCTTCTGAGCTGCTGGAATTACAGGCATGCACCACCACACTTAAGCAATAATGCATATCTGTTATGAGACATTTTTAGAGAAGTGCTGCCTTCGATATTTTGCATATCTTGTTTAAAAACAAAATGTGGGTGTTGTATTGTTCCATTTATATATGATTATGAAAAGTGAAACCTAAACTCTAATGATATGCAGATCAATGGTTCCCTGGGAGGCATGTAGAAACAAAGCAGTCCAAGGGGACTTTTGAAATGATGAAGGTGCTCTGTATCTTGATTGTGGAGGTGGTTACATTGTTAAATTCAATAAACTATATACAGTCACCATGGGTGCATTATATCAAATGCAAATTAGATAATAACACAGATTAACATGTATTAATATAACTGGGTTTATTTTTTAAAATATGCAACAATTCTAAATATGAAATTACAAATATGAATTTTTTTTGTATAAGGGCCAGGCCCAGGGTGAGGTATATGAGGCATTCAGAGCCCTCGATCTAAGGAGGTGTTCACTGTCAGGTTCCTGAAAAAAACAACCTTACCCTTGTCCCTAAGAATGGGGGGGGGTCTTCACTTGCCCCACCATTTCTGATGAATTCACAGAATTATTTTAAAAGATTGAATTTCTTTCAATCTTTTAATATATATTTCTACTTAAACACAATATTATATGTTGCCATTAAGTTTTATTTGTTGCCAAATACAGCTTTTTTCTCTTGTTCTTTTTTTTTAACAGTTCATTTTTTAAAAAATATCTATTTACTTTTTAGGTGTAGATGGATACAACACAGTGCCTTTATTTTTATGTGGTGCTGAGGATCGAACCTGGGTCCTGCCCATGCTAGTTGAGTACTCTACCACTGAGCCACAATCCCAGCCCCTTCTCTTGTTCTTAATCCTGGTGTGTTTTGCTGGGTTTCTTGAGTGTGAGGATTGTTCCCTTTCAGTTCTAGAAAACTCTCACCCTATCTCTTGGAATATTGCCTCTTCCTCAAATATTCTTCTTCTGAAGCTCTGATCAGATGTGTGTCAGAACTTCTCTGTTTTTCACATCCTTTAACTTCTTTTTTTTTATATTCTCCATCATTTATTTTTAATTTTTCTCTGTTTTCTGAATGAATGCCTGAATTCTCTCTTTGTTTGTTTTAACCCATGACTTATCTTTTCCTCTGAGCTTCTAATTTCAATGATTATTATTTTTGCTTCAGGTTTTATTTGTTTCATTGTCAAATCTGCCTGCTATTTTTAACACTCTCTTTATTTCTTTAAAAAAATAGCCAGGCTTGGTAGTACATGCCTGTAAGCTTAGGGATTTGGGAGGGGGATTGTGAGTTGAAAGCCAGCCTCAGCAATTTAGCAAGGTCCTAAGCAATGGAGTGAGACCCTGTCTCTAAATAAAATACAAAATAGGGCTGGGGCTCAGTGGTTGAGTACCCCTGTGTTCAATCCCTAGTACCCCCCCAAAAAATGAAGTCTATTAAAAATAGTTTTTTTATATACTTTAAACATACATAATAAACGTGCACCACAAAGCAAAAAAATTCAATTTTGCTGTCTGACATAGAAACTCAGAAATAGAACTTGGCACAGAGTAGGAAATCGATAAATATTAAGTTTTCAGGTTCTATCATTTATTGTATCTGCTGACTCTTGCTAATGGTGGCTTGATTCCTTGGGAAATTTTCTTTTCTTTTATTGTCAGCTCATGTTTCTTGGAACTTCATTTGGACAACTTTCTGTCCTGTGTTTAAGGTGCTTTCCTTTGGAAATTTTCTATATTTACTCTTTCCAGATACCTTGGAGGCACTAACAACCAGGGGCCATTTTAAATTAAATTCTCAGCTTGGGATTTTTATGGCTTATCCAGGTATTATGAATTCTAGTCTCAAATATACATGAAGAATAATTTGTGATTAAGAATTTTCCTGGGAAATGTCTTCATTTTCTTCACCTAAGTTCAAGTCAGAATTTCTTACTACTTCTTTCAAAAGCAGGAATGAAGACTTAAGAAGGTTAGGATTATAAAACTAGAAGAAAGTGCTAGAATGAATTCAGATATTTAGAGAAATTTGAAGCCAATGTATTTTCCTTATACAAAATGCCTTCAAGTGATGTGTATTGCGTTTTGATGTGTGAACCTGACTTAAATGAGGTCTAGAGTGGGTAAGTATGTTAGAATTTTCAAGAAGCCAGTCATGTCCAGCTGTTATAATGGAACCAGAAATGGGACTGGGACAGAAGTCTACAGACCATTACTGAGTTTTTTTTGGCTAATATCTCTGAGTTCACAACAGGGTAGTAGCCTGTTGGTAGTATCCTGTTACTATTGGTCCACAGGTCAGGCTGTCAGGTAGAGATGTAGATCAGAATGAGTAGGACAAACTAGATCTTACTGGTACCTCTTTATGCCTCTGTCTTGAGCAACCATCAACTGAGCATAAGGGCTGCTGGTTCAGTCCCTCTCCCAGATCTCATGCAAACTTCTCATGTGATCAACACTACCCCAAGACTGAATGGGAAGAGATTCGGGGAAATATATTTCCAGCTTATCTCAGCACTCATGGCACAGAGCCACCAAAGAAGGGAAGAATTGATAACCCACACATGTCAGTTGCATCTCTTTACCATCTCTGAGCAGAAGATATGTAACGCTTAAGGGCTCTTTAGAAGTGACCACCAGACCTTCACCTTCTCACCTCTCAGTATATACTCAGTATGGGACTTGTACATGTGGGGCATCTAGTGTTAACAATGAATTGATTTTCCTGGGATATTGGTTGGTTTCAAAGTAAAGATGTACCATGGTTTTTCATCCCTAATTTCTACAACTTTTTAAGCATCCTATTTAAAACCCTTTTGTTCCTATAACAATGGAAAGCTGTATATTCTGGAGCAGAGATATGGTAGTGAATACCTGCCATTGACTGGTGAATTCAGGAAGGTATTGAGAGAGAAACAAGACCTTGACAAGTTAACAAGATTCCCCTGTTCTGTGGTCAGAGGTCATTTGAAGCTCTTTGAAGAATAAGATCTTGTATCAGCCCACCTTTTGCTTTTTATAGACTCTCACAAAGATGTGACTTTAATTCAAGGTCTTCAGTTTCTTTCAAAGAACGGGTGCTAATGTAGTCTGAGGTCCACTTTATTCAGAATAGACTTCACCTGTTCCTATGAGACTATAGGGCCCGTGTGTCTCCTTTTCCTCTAGTTGAGAACATAAGAACATACTCTGAGCTGTGTCATCTGTCAATTTTCATCATTTTTGGGGGCAAAATTCACTATTTTTGATAATAATAATTATTGCATCATTTAATATTAAATATTATAATTGTTATGTATTGCAATTACAACAATTATTCCTCTTGCTCTTCCCTTTCTTTCTGATGCTCTTATGATGTTTACCATTTGTAAAGTACTTCACAAACATCTCCCCATTTTCTGTTCATGACAGCCCTGGTAAGGAGACTTTTACCATTTCTATTTTATAGATGAGGAAATGAAAACTTGATAGAATTGAGTGATGGGCCTAGACTCTCGCCATCAATGTTAGAGCTGCACTCAACTCAGGTTGTTGTTCTTTATATTTTATCACTCTTTCTATTTTTTAAAAAATAAGACTGATTATTCCTATTTCTGACATTTGCTCACTTATACAATATGAAACTTTTTTCCTAATAGAAATTTTGAGAAAATCACCAATTTACTCAAAATTTAAGCCGGTAGGCTTAAAAGGCAAATGTGACAATGACCTCCAGAATAAATTAATGAATTCAAACCCTTTTTTCATGTTTCCTTAAAAGCAATGTCTTGGGATCAATTTTCCAGGTAAATTATATATTCTCAAAAAACTGATTAAATATGGGAACATTTTCACTTCTCAAGATGGCCAGCCCACAGAGATGGGTAGAGGATATTTCCTTTTGCCCACACGAACAGAATAAAAAATGATTCGTCATGCACTGATAATTAGAGTACAAAAGAAATGTGACTATTTTTAAAGCACCATTTTTCTCTCTAAGACCCACAGCTTGCCAACCTCTTATAAAAATCCATTCACCTGATATTGAAAGCTCCCTTCCCTGCACCAAACCTCAATCTCTGACCTGAAACATAATGGCAAGTTCCAAGAAAATGATGCAGCCGCTGCCACAGTGAAAGTCTTTGTTGTTTGCACTAATCCTCACACGCAGTCATCTCTGAATAGAGAGGCAGGTGCTGCTTGATAAAAAAAAAAAAAAAAAATGGTCCCCACAGTAAATGCTAGCAGCAGTCAGAGCACATTTACATTTCTGTGTTTTGTGAAGGAAATGTTAGATAAGTTTGGAATCTTGGAATATCCGTCTGCAGTTCATCACCCACTTCCCTTCCACACTGATCAATTCCAATATTTTAAAACTCTGTGATTAATTCATACAGATGGATAAGATTTAGGCTTCCCGGTAGGTGACAAAACAATGACAAAGAAAATAACCATTGTATATTTCAACTAATGCTCTGGATTTAGAATTAAAGACTGGGCTTGAAGATTCCCATTTTTATTATTTAGAAAGATTCTCTGGAGTTGCTTTTTGCAGATACAGCAAATTCATTGACAGGATTAAAAAAATTTGGAGCTGGATTTTAGATGAAAGTGTTTCAGTCTGCATATCAATGCCAGCTACAAATCAGCACAAACAATTGTTCCGTCATTAGCAAAGCCTGTGAACAGGAGCAGTCCTAATATTAAGCCTTCTGGCGCTCTCACTGGATTTGTTGGACTTGATTGCATCCCGTTACATTTACAATCTGTTTCGTGTTATCGGCACATAGACTGACAGACTTTTAAATTCACATTTAGAAAATTTGAGAGCAGTTTAAAAAAAAAATTCCCGAAAGAGTAATATATCAGCAGCAATGATTTACACTGACAATAAATAATATTTAGCCACTGGAAAAAAATAATATGATCCATTTAATTCTAGGAATCTTAGAAAATGAGTACTAGATTTTGTTAAGGTTTTACCTGTGACTTTGGGCATGTAGAGTTAACTCTCTATACCATAGTTATTTTAAATAACTAGGCCATTATATGTACTTCTACCTATACTAGTATAAATAAAATAGGCAAGAGTTAATATGTTCCAGGGCTTTGGTCCTCTGAGATGAAAGGAGCTATGGGAATGCAAAGACCTATTAAAATTGTGATTTCCAAATGTTATTATCATTCAGCTCAGACGTATGAAGTAGCTAGTTTCATGCACAGTAAAAAAGTAATAATGAGGATGAATTCCTGTTTAATGAGTATTTATCATGTGCTGGCCATGTGGCAACTATTTTACATTTGCTCTTGCTTTTAATTCTCACAATAACACTATTATTATCTCTATTTTACCTACAAAGAAACTATATTTGGAGAGGTTAGTTAACTTGTTCAAGGTCACACAGCTCCAGGGTCACAAACAAGATTCAAAGGAAGGTTGATCTGTCTCCAAAGTCTGTGCTTTATACCACAGTGTAAACCTTGAAGGTCATTGTCAAGGTCGTATTGCCTGAAGTTACCTTTCCTGACCTGTTTCCCAAATCATATGCACTCTTTACATTTATGCTTCTGATAGTCATTTCTGCATGTAGTGGGAAAATCCTGAGATAAGGATTTCCTGCTGATTCCTATAACCTACCTCTATTGTTCGCCAAGGAAAAAGCTCAACAAATAGAATTTTAGAGATTTTACAAGACTTTTCCACTAAGATATAGGTCCTATGGGATAAAAAAAAGAATGTGTTTTAACCTCTATAGTATTCTAAGTTGTTAAATCAGAACAATCAGAGAATTATCAGAACCATGAACTAAGTTGTTAGTCTTTTTCTTATTTGGCTCAACATCTATAACTGCATATGACATTCAGGCCTACTTCTTGTTGATTAGGGATGAGACAATTTAGATGTGATAGTTGCCCTCAAGGGGTTTACAATGGGGAGAAAGAGGTCTACTAACAACTCAATGTTTAAAATAATATGTTATTAATAAAGGTAGAAATAAAATTCATTATAGATTAAAAAATTTTAACACAGAAAAAAAGGTTTTTTTGGTGGGGAATAAAGTTATTTCTTTTCTTTTTTGCATTAAATTACTTATTTATTCTAAAATGTTATACACGATGACAGAATGCAATTCATTTCCTATTACACAAATTGATCACAAATTTTCAAGTCATTGATTGTACACAAAGCATTTTCACACCATTCGTGTCTTTATACATGTACTTGGGGTAATGATGTCTAACTCATTCCACCATCATTCCTACCCCCCTAGCTCCTTCCCTTTCCTTCCCTCCCCTTTGGAGTTGGAGAATTTCATGCTAAGTGAAGTAAGCCAATCCCCCAAAAACAAAGGCCGAATGTTTTCTTTGATATGAGGATGCTTACTCATAATGATGATGGCGGGGGAACATGGGAGGAATGGAATAAAATTATTTTAAATTGAAAATTTTCTTGAATTCTTGAATTAAGATACACTTTACAGACAAAGTTCTGAAAAAAAATGATCATTTCTGATAACTGGATTACCATGGATGATATTTACCTCTATAAACCTTGATTTTTTTTCATATTTGAGATGTGGGTAATAATTACTACTCTAAAGAGTTGTGAGGATGCAGAAAACATTTGTAAAGTGCTGAATTAGTAGACACAGAACAGCATAGGTTGGCTTTATCCTACTTCCTGCCACAAACCCTATTTTTCTTCTTTCTGATGAACAAATAGGTGAGAAATATTTGAGTTAATAATAATAGTTGTAAAGCAGAACACATTTGGCCATATCTATAGGTAATAAGTGCATCCTATTCCCTTCCTTGAGCTCTTTAATATTTAAAGTGCTTAACCCTGATTTTAATGAGAAGTCGGGGTTGTTATAAAAGCTGAGTAGGGGATAGCAGCCTCCTTGTCTATCTGTCAACCCTAGAAATAAGAGGCACTGTATTTCTTTGAAGGACACGCTGGGGCTCTCCTTATTATTTTCCTATTCTTTGCAATGAACATATAACTTTATAGTTACCAAGGATCTACTCTGTAGAGAGCTGAGGTAGGCTTTTCTATGTATCTCCACTTCTGGTTCTTCTACCAACTTATGAGCATAAGTCGTGAAAATGGGAGCAGTGCAGAGTTATAAATCGTATGAACCAGGATCACAAACTTTGTTTCTTCTTTTCAGCTGTCAATTTCTCATTGTGATCCGAAGGTCTTCCCTACACCTGCGGCCCCCAACTTTCATCTTTCACAAGAGTTTTCCCCAATAAATATCTCCCATGTGTATCTTGTCTTGCCATCTGTATCTGAGTTGACCTGAAATGCCACAGTTGATACCAAATGTGTTCTCATAAGTCAGGTAGTCAGGTAGGGCTTGGGCCTGGCTGACTCCACTGCCTGACAGGCAAAGAGGACCACATCTTGAGAGGGAAGTTGGGCCTAGATAATCCCCGAGGCCAGGCGGCAGTCCAGTTGTTGGATGTTTCACCCACGGTGACATACAACATGGAGAACACAGGTGTAGGTGTCGTGAGCGATCCAGGGATTTGAAATATATGGGAGTGGGGGGAGCACAATGACAGAAGAGTTGGCTTATTATCACTGCTATATTGATGCTTTGCAGTGGGATAATGAGAAAATGAGTGAGGATCATTAACAAAGAAACCTGAAGCTTGAGAGCCAGAGCAACTCTTTGGTAGTTTACAAAGAGGTCCTTATCTCCTGAAGTTAAATCATGAATAGACGGAAGAGTGAAGAACAGACTCAGGCCATGATAAATAGAGTTCCCGATGCTCCAGAGACATGTAGATGTTCAACCAAGGCAAGTCTCTTATGGATCCTGGTTGGGAATATCTAAGATCTTAAAACACAACCTGGAAACATCTGGGGTGATGTCACGGAATGATTTTGTTCTCCAGATATCCCTGAATATTTAAAGGTTGCAGGGGTGTTATATTCCTTCAGAGTAAGAGTTGCCAATCCCTGGGTGTGGGAGGTAAATCTGGTGAGTTTCAGGAATCTGCCATATCAGTGGAGTATTTGAAGCTCCCAATGGTTAGGAGTATGATGGAATAACTCCTCCAATGTGAAAGTTAAATTGCTGCTTCTTGCATCCTGACCACAAGGCACTGGTACATACACCTGGTTATACAGCAGCTTTGAGTGGGTATCCCAGCTGGAAAGGTCTCTGTAAGAGATCTAGGATATATTGGGGTCTAGGTTCTATTGCTATCAACCTATCAGACCCTGTAGTTTTGGAGATGTATAATGGTAGGGAAAGACGGGGTTTGGAGTTTATGGCAACCTCGAGTGGGACAGTCTTAAGGCAGGACTTTGAGATTCTGGAGTAAGACCGTGCCATGCCATCTTTTGGAAAAACAGGTCTTGGAGCAATACTGAATCCTACTAGAAATGGAACGCTTGACCATGGGTGCCAATTGGGTCACCATTACGAGTTAATTTCTGTTGGATTGGCCAAGTCATAAATATGGAGAGGATTAGCAGCAATCTATCATTAGATGGAAATGTACATCTAGAAATGTCACATAAAATGACTGAGATTACACATAAGTGGCATGAACAGAGAACCCAGAAATGCAGGTCATCCACTATAGTCACTTCAGTGACACTCAAAGAGACCACACATGTATGTCTGTGGGAGGGTCCTGTCCAATCAGCTGAAGGAGACAGCAAAAGCCTGAGCTTGGTTTATGAACAGGGTAGTTCAGGATATGGAAAAGGAAGGTGACTTGTGACAAGTATATTTATCATAGATACAACCTATTAATTACAATTTGACTGTAAAAGCAGATTTTTTTAAAGCCTAAATATGTCTCCATTTTTTTCTTTTTTGAAGTTTCCCCACTAGGAGTAGAATTTTAAAACGTTCATGAAACTTATAAATTATTTGGGCTACAGTTACATATTCTCATACTTTTTATCCCTGACCACTAATTTAGGATAATAAAGTTTTTAGACTTATACTTAAATATTTCCATCTGCCCAGCAACTGGAGTCCATCTGGAATAATGTATTTTGATCAAATTGTACGGGTAACTCAGACCAGGATCACTCATCTGGAGAGAAAATGGTTGTATTTCTTAGGTTTCACACATGAGCAAATTGATCTATAGCTGTGAAATGAATAATAGTATTATTTGACTATCCAGATAAATGAAAGTCTTGGAAATTACATAGTTGAATATTTTGCATTATTATTGCTATTTTCTCTGAATTTTTCTTTGGGAGGGCCATTTTACTTAGAATTTTTCTTTACTTTCACCTTTTTCACACAAAAAAGATCCTTGTGTTCATATAGGGTTGGTCAGCAGCTCTGTTAATGTTCCACGGGTGTGATGATAAGTAAAACACCTCTTCAGAGGAATTTATAAGCTTGACGTCTTGCAGTGCCTTTCTAATTATTGACTGATTCTGTCTCCAAATGCAATCCCTTGACAATGTGGGATACAGGGTAACTGGATAATCTTAACTGGATGCAGTTTTATTTCATTCCCAGTCCATATAGAGACATGGGCCAAGCTCTGGAATCTAAATGACCTGTGTTTGACATGACTCTTTCACTGTATGAACTTCTGTAAGTTATTCAGTTGGTTTGTGCCTCAGTTTCCTCATCTGTAAGATGAGAAGGTTAGAGTAGGTTGTCTTTGTGTCTTCTCTCAGCCTTGATTTTAAATTTCTAGAAACAGATTTTTGAATTCAATTAAAACTGTCTAAAATGAGTATTTACTGCCTCAAAGTTTCTTCCTAAATGGTTTCTTACAATTCTGTTTG
Organism: Ictidomys tridecemlineatus; assembly: GCF_052094955.1. NCBI lineage: Eukaryota > Metazoa > Chordata > Mammalia > Rodentia > Sciuridae > Ictidomys > Ictidomys tridecemlineatus. Next base: position 98,358,809 of record NC_135485.1, read on the forward strand.
AAGGTTAAATAGATGATATATGTATCATGACAATCTTTTGTCAATTGTGCTAAGTCTTCATTATTAATTTGTTATTCTCTCTTCAACAAGATGACATTAAAATGTCCCATTGCAATATTCAGAATTTTTTTTTCTGGTAGAGTCAGACCTTGAGAGATATTGATCATACTTTAAAAACTCAATTATCTTAATAGATGACACATATCACCATTTACATAGCACATACAACACTGAAATTCCTTAAAGACTTCCCATATGCAGTGTGCTGCATTCTCTGTCCTTCCCCATCTACTGATTAGTGGTCCTATTTCAAGATTTTTTCAAGCGTTTTAAAAATCCATTTACATTTCTGATATTTTTGAAGTTCATAAATTCATTACACAGAGTTAGCATTTCCTGGTATTTGTTTAGAACTCCTTCATTTATATCATCCTAATATTTGTCTGTGTTCCCCATATCCATTGATAGAATCATATTTAAAAAAAAATTCTCAAACTGCTGATAAACAAACTTCTTTTGAAAATACATCATGGAAGAAATAAATATGACAGGAGGACTGGACTTGGAAATCTTGAAGAATTATATGAATAGTTTCCATGTAACATGCATGGCTTACATGCAAGAAGGGAATGTGCTGTCATCTTCGTAACTCTAATGCTTATAACATTGCCTGTCCTAGAGCAAATACTCAGTAGATATTTGCTGAGTAAATGAAGGGAACAATTCAAACATATATTTTTTTTAAAGTCCAATGCAGATGGTGACGATGAGACAAAAAGATTATCTCAGATATTTCCTAGCAAGCAAATATCCTCCCATCCCTCTCTTAATTTTGGAGATTTTATCATGTCTAGTGACAATATTGTGGATGAAGATCTGAAAACCGTTTCTTTGGTTATGAGGCACTGAAAGTATGATAATTAGTACAATCTGGATGCTCACTCTTCCTGTTGGGATTCTATTGGTATTATCACTTCATTTTGTTTATCTATTTGTTTCCTCATAACAGCATTCCCATCCTGGTACTTTAGTAGAAAGCTTCACTTGTTATGGTTGTTTTACAGTTGATTCCACCCCCTGACTTCCTGTTTTCACAATTTGCCAGCCAATCAAATATATCTGTGGTTTTAAAGCACATATCAACTGAATAGATATCAAGAATAAAACGCACATATGCATCCCCAAAGACCTCTGTTAAAATCAGTGAGATTGCACAAGTCAGGAACCTTGGATAGCATTTTAGCAGAAGAAAATTGTCAGAAATTAGTTCATTCAGTGTAGTATCCTGGCTTTAATAAGCCATTTCTTATCTCTTTTGGCCAGTGAACAACTTTTAATTGGTAAGGGTCCAAGGTAAGGCAAACAAATGCAAGGAGGTCTGTCTGCCAGGCTTTATACATCAGCAAGATAGCCCTATCGTCCATCAACCAACAGCCTTCAAGTTGACAACAGGAAAAATGTGACTCAGCTTATACAAAAGGGGAAGTCCCAGCGTTGGTCTCAAACAATGGGCCTGTCATTTTATTGCTTTGCTAGTCTGTCTTTCTTATTTTGAAGATATGCAGGGGGCTGAGAACTCTGTATTCTCTGGGTCCTAGACAGGGACAGTGAATTTAGTATAGAAGGAGAGGTATTATTCAAGGGTGGAAGCTGAGCAGAGGAAACAATGGGAAATTTGTGGCCAGGCTGCTGAAATGATACCTTCAATTCAGGGGCACCTCATTTGGGAATGGAAACAGGATAGGCCAAGCAAACAAAGAAAAGCAGCATAAAATCCTCCTTTGAAGGCTGAGGCTAGTGATTAAATAAAACACATGGAGCAGGCTATGAGAGTTGCTTATTTTTTTTTCCTTGTGGATTTGCATATCTGCAATTCTCACTGCAGAAAATCCCAGTAATGGCAACCTGTTCATTGATGCAAAAACATTTCAAACATGAGGCTGAACACTGGTACATATGGTTCACATGTTATGAATTCATTTAAGCTTTAGAGGAAGTTGTACTCCTCCTACATACATGAAGAAAACATGTATTTCAACAGATTCCATCTTACATAAAATAACATCACCGACACCAGATGGACAGGTCTCACTGCGGAGCCAAGAGCAGAAATAGCATGGTCTCCAAATGAGTCACTCCACGAAGAAGTCCTGTTGTCTCCATCAGCCTGGCCAGTGTCATCCTCTGTGCTCTGACGTTGTTCTTAGTGGCTCCCTCAAGACTTCATTGTTTCCAGTTCTTCTTTACTGATTTTTGTGAAGTCTCCATCCCCCTTCCTCTTTCCTGAATAGTGATAGTGTGGTAAATGTCAGTGAAACAGACCTATTAACAGGAACCAGAAGGAGGGGCTCAATGTTGCTGGGGTTTTAGAGTTTTATGGGAAAGACAGTGACAATCATGAAACAATATCATCAGTAAGAACATGACTCTTCTTAAGTTTCACCCTTTAGAAGCCACTAGAAAAAAAAGTTTATTTTTGATTAAATTGTGTCTAGCGGATGACAAGCTTGTTTTACTGTTTTCTCATAACTTGCAGTTATTCTATTCTGGGCTGTGGTGTAGCACTGTGCCAGTAAGTTATTAAGGATCTTTTTTCACTACTGTCCAATTGTGTCTTCCCCACCTTTGCGTCTTTGGTACTTAGTCTGTGCCTGAAATGTAGCAGTTACTTCATAAACATTTTTAATTGGATGACTAAATTTTCAACTATGTTTTGGTTATTTTCTTTGAGAGAGTCCCAAGGAAGAGAGGAATATCATGTAAGAAGAACAGTACAGAGCTAGGATGAAAGCAACAAAACCAGAACTTTCTCTGCTGGATCAGAAATTATAATTGGGATTGCTCTCTTTGGTCACCATGGAAATATATAAAGAAGGAAAAAGACCAGCTGAAAGAGGTCTTTACAGGCAGCCGAGAAATTCTGTAGAGTTTAAGTCAGGTTTGGAGAATTTAAACTTATTAGGAAATAGGTTGGGTTTTCATTTTGTTCTACCCAGAAACTTCCTTGATCTCAGGTCAGAGGGGAGGCCCCCCCTTTCCCTCCCCCACACCATTCTTGATCACTGTGCTGCTTCTTCTTTCTCTGTTCCTGTTCTTGCTCTCCCCCGTCACACAGCCTTTGCAAAATGACTAAAATCTTACTCACTGAACTTATTGTCTGAGCCCAAAGCACGAGGTCTGGCAGCTTCTGCATATTTACCACATCTTCTGTGTCCCAAGGCAGCAATGGCTGAAAGTGCTCTGTGGAGCTGGGTGAAGAAATACCCCACTGGCTAACCCTGTTGCCTCCTTCAAGTCTTGTCAAATCTTGTCAATGAGAACTACCCTGATTCTTCTCGTTAGTGCTGTAAACCACCCCACCTCCAGTCCTACATCCTGTCACTCCTGATCTTCTTACTCTGCTGATGCTCCCTTTCAATGGCACTTATCTTATAACACACTAGTTTATCCCCTTATGTTTATTTTCTGTTCCTGTTTCCCACTGGAATGATCATGCCACAAAGATAGCTACGACCTTGTTTACTCACATATCCCAAGCCCCAAGAGCGATGTGGGTCATGGACTCGATGCTCAGTAAAGATCTGTAGAACGAATGGGTGGCTATCCATCCACTGCCCATCTGTTGTCTGAATTTTTGAGTGGAGCAGCTAGAATGTAAGTGGGATTTGTAGGGTTCTGTAAAAGAATTGTAACCAAAGTCTGAACTTTATAGTCATATAGGATGACAGATTATAAAAGAAATATTAGGGGCCGTTCCATTAGATTCAGCCCATGAAGTCTTTTAAAATGCCTATTCTGGTTCAGGAAATGATGCTGGGTGCTGGAGAGACAGGGATGGATAAGCTAGTACTTCTGCTCTCAAGAAGTTTGCCATTTACTAGAAAGACAGATGCATCAAGAGTGTGAAGAATGCTAAATTAGCAGTATCAGCCAAGAGCTGCAGATTGGGGAGTTCCATTGAACCCAGAAGAGTTCTGTATTCTAGGAAGGTAACCAGAGTGGATCTTTGGTGAGCAATGATGGGTCTGGAGGCATTAAGAGTAGCTCAAATGCATTATCAGTGTCTCTTTCCTCATTGGAATTTTCTCTTTAGGGTCTTTCTCCGCCTTTTGGTATTCCAAGTTTGAGCCACCAGACAAAAAAAGAGTAAATTGGTTGACTGGTACTCACCTACTGAGTATCTTGCCTTCCAGTTGTCTGCTTGGCTAAAGTATAGGCCTCCTTTCCTTTCCCATATCAGTCACTGCAGGTTTTTGGTTTTGTAAAACCTATTTCCACCCAGCCTGCACAGTGTGGTTCTGAATCAACCCAGTTTCCTTATGATAGCTTCTCATAGGCTTCATCTTTCCTTCTATCATTCTGGAAGGAAATAGTTTATTGCTTGTTACTTTCTTGGTATTTCTTTACTCCTGGTTACCTGTACCTTGACATATTTTTTTCTGGATGAGAAACAGTTGGCAGATGACTCATGAGCACAATCATTATGACTTTCTTTGCTGCCCATGATAATTTCGGATTCCTGGCCTGATGTGTCTTGCTACTTCTGCTTCAGATGAGTCATATGTTTTCAGGTAGTGGATTAGAGTCACTTCTTTCATAGCCGTAACTGGGTCTGAGTGTCCTCTGGGGTCTGATGAGTATTTAGAACTTATGCTGCTGAGTTGTCCCTTTCCAGTGAGGATAAAGGGGAGCAGTTCTATTTTATGACATTATATTTCTATTGATTGGCAAGAGATTGTCTTATTTATCATTACCCTAGAAGTCTCTAATGGTTTCATGGATGAAGACTTTAAGTATATGTCAGGCATTTACCCTGTTTATTGTGTTCGCTGTGGCTTGAGAGATTCACAAACAAATGAATTACTTCTCTTTGTGAAGTCTTTACCGATTTCTTAAGACAGGGGCTGGGAAATACAAAGGGAAAATACTTAACCATCTGATTACAAAGTGTTAGTAAGATTCTTTGGTAATATTCATTTTTTGCATACCTACCACATGCGCATTCTCTCTTTTTCTCTTTTTTCTTTTTCATTATTAGGGGATCAAACCCCAAGTGTGGCACATGCCAGGCCTGTCCTCTATCACTGAGCTATATCTCTAGCCCCTTTTTATTTTGAGATAAGGTCTTGTTAATTTGCCCAGGCTTGCCTTGAATTTGTGATCCTCCTGGCTCAGCCTCTTGGATAACTGAGATTATAGGCATGTGCCACACATCCAGTGATAACCTAGCTCTTACCACAGGGTTATACATATAATAGGTACATGTGTTATGAATTAATAAATGGAAGAATACATGGATTGAGCTTGAACTATTGGTTGAAGCACTGCTGGGATTCAAACTCAGGATCTCCTGTATGGCCAAGTGCAGTGGCATAGGTTTGTAATCCCAGCTATTCAGGAAGCTGAGCCAGGAGGATCACAAATTCAAGGCAAGCCTGGGCAACTTAGCAAGGCTCTAAGTAACTTACTGAGACCCTGTCTTTTTTTAAAAAATATTTTTTTAGTTGTCAATGGATTTTATTTTGTTTATTTATATGCAGTGCTGAGAATTGAACCCAGTGCCTCACTCATGCTAGGCAAGCACTCTACCACTGAGCCACAATTCCAGCCAACTGAGATTCTGTCTTAAAAAAAAAAAATTAAAAGGGTTGGTGATATAGTTCATTGGTTGTGTCCCTGGATTTGATCCCCAGTACCAAACAAAAGTTTTGGATTAATCTGCTTTACGATATGAGGAATAGCATGGTCTACAGAGATTCCTGTTTCTATGTGTGTAGAAAGAAAAAATTATGCCAGTCAACTATCTACTAATGAGGGACATTGCAGGGTAAATTAAGCAGCTGAGATCTTCAAGAAAGCCTGTAAACATTAAATTTCTCTGATTTTACAACAAGAGAAAATTGCCTTAGAAGTGCATTCAGTATGTACCATCTACAAAGTATAATTTGAGGGATTCTCAGTCCCTTGAATGCTTCCCATGACACTGCCTTCCCTCTTATCTGGATTACCCAATCCCCATCAATTGCTCTGATCATCAGAATCAGAAAATAAGTATCTTTGCACTTATCCTGACATATTAATGAGAATGAAGGAGCATCTTGAGGATTTTATCAAACTTTCTCTTTTCATAGGACTTTGTCACCTCTGGCAGCACAAGGGTATACACCTCACGCAGGACTTCCTAGTTATTCCCTGTGGATTCCTGTATCCCCTATACCCTACTCTCAGCTGCCACTATTTATCTCCATGCCCTACTTTCTTTCTGTTAATGGCATTTATTATTTCCTGAAATCATACATTATTTTTGTCTTTACTATCTCCCTTCATCAGTAGTAGTGTAAACTCCTGGAGTTCATGGTTTTATCACTAGTGCAGAAAATAGTGTTTGGCTTATACTAGGCACTCCATAAAATTTGAATAAATGAAGGATTGTCATGATGTAAAAAAAAGACTTCTGTGGACAAATTCATTTTGAAAATGCTGGGTTAAACAAAGATAAGTAGGTTTATCTTCTGCAGGACTCACCGGGCAGTTTAATATACAATGTGTATTATGAATCTTAAGATGGGGAGGAAATATTCTGCCTTTCTCCAACACTTCTGATCTCAGACCTTTTATTTATTTATTTATTTATTTATTTATTTATTTTACCCCTAGCAGTATTGTGCTTATGTAATGAAATAAGCATTTGAAAGATGAGACAAAGCAGGGCATATCTTAAGAGGTTTACTCTGGTAGTGGTAAGGGCTTTGGAGCCTTACTGTTGAGTACCTTAAAGGAAATTCTTGGAAAATGAAAATATAGTAATGGGAGAGGCAAGGAGAAAGAATGGTGAAGGGCCAGGATGGAAAAGATGGGCTTTGCTTACCTCATTATGCTCCCTTTGATAGTGCTGGAAAGATGCCACAGAACAGGCCAGATGTAGCTTGGAGAAAAGAATTCCTGGCCATATGCCAGAATAGTGTGTGTGTGCTTCTTAATTTGACTACATACAGAAAGATGCACAAACCATAGCATAGACTATGATAATTTTTTGCAAAGTAATTGCATGAATATAACCAGCAATTAGAAAAAAAATTAAACCCCAAAGAACAATATTACCAGAGGTCTTAAAACGAACCTTTCATAATTTTTACCTTAGGACATGGCTGATTTTCTATATTTTATAGTTTTCTATTTTTAAAAAAATCTTGACCTATCTTTTAAATTTGTTTTCTTTGTACTTATTTAACTGTTGTGTTTTCTATTTTCTTGAGATAAACACTTAGTCATTGCTTTCATTATTCTTTTCTAATACCATATTCTTAAGTCCACTCATTGCTAAGTATTTTTTTATATTCAATCCACGAGTTTTAATGCATCACCTTACTCTAATTATCTTTTAGCTAAACAATAGTTTAAAATTTTGAGTTTTTTTTTCAAGATATATTTTTGGGTTTAAGTATATTGCTTACTTTTCCAACTTTTGAGAATTTTCTAATTATGTTTTCTATGCTTCATATTTTGCTTGCTTTACTGTTGTTAGAGAATATATTCTGAATTATTTCAATAGTCTGAAATTTCTGACATTTGATTTATAGGATAATTTTGCCAAAGGTGACATGTATATATGGAAGGATATATATTCTGCAGTTGTTAGATCCAGGATTCTGGATATATTAATTAGGACTGGCTGGGGGTGCAGCTCACTTGTGAGGTACTTTCTTTGACATGTTCCAGGTCCTGGTTTTGATATCTGGCACTGAATATAAAATTAGGCCAGTTTTTTTTAATCTCTATAAATTTTGAGATAAAAAACACCAACTATTTTTGTGATTGTGAATGTGCCTATTTCTCTATTACATTCTACAGTTTTTGATATATATTTATATATGTATTCATGTATGTATACATAATATACACACAATATATATATTAGAAAAAAATACATATATATATATTGTGTGTGTGTGTGTGTGTGTGTGGTACAGGGGCTTGAACCAAGGGATACTCTACTACTGAGCTACACTCCTATCTCTCTATCTTTTCTGAGATAAGGTCTCACTAAATTGCTGATGCTGGGCCAAGGTTATGATCTTCCTGCTTCAGTCTCCTAAGTTGCTAGGGTTATAGGTATATGTCACTATGCTCAGTTTGCTTTATGTATTTTAATGTTATTAGGTTCATACATATTTAGAATTCTTTATTTATTTTATTTTATTTTTTTGGTGCTAGAGCTTGCACATTCTAGGAAAGTGCTCTATCACTGAATCACCTCTCAGAACCCAAAGTTAGAAATTTTATCTCTTTCATGAAATGCACTATTTTAAAATATAATATATAGAAACCTCTGTATAACTACTAATATTATAACTAGAATTATTTTTCATTGCTTACTTTGATATCAGTATAGCTTTACCAACTTTATCTTGTTAATGTTAGTATGTTAAACATATTTTCATTTCCTATTGTTATGGTTGGGATGTCAGGTGTCCCCTAAAGCTCAAAAGTGAGACAATGCAAGAAGACTCAGAGGTTGTGAGAGTCTCAACACAATCAATGACTTAATCCCCTGATAGGGATTAACTGAAGGTAGGGTATGGATGCAGGTGGGATTTAGGGTGTGGCTTTGGTTGTGTGTGTGTGTGTGTGTGTGTGTATTTTTTTTCTTTTTTGGTACCAGAGATTGAACTCAGGGGCACCTGACCACTGAGCCAGATTCCCAGCCCTATTTTTTTTTTTTTTGTATTTTATTTAGAGGCAGAATCTCACTGAATAGATTAGTGCCTTGCTTTTTGCTGAGGCTAGCTTTGAACTCGAGATCCTCCTGCCTCAGCCTCTGAGCTGCTGGGATAACAGGATTACAGGCTTGCGCCACCATGCTCGGCTTGGGGTATATATTTTGTATCTGGAACGTGAATCTCTCTCTTCGCTCTCTGATTCCCTCTGCCATACTCATCCACCGTGGTGTTCAGCCTCACCTTGAGCCTCTGGGAATGGGCCTGGCTTTCTATAGACTAAGACCTCTGAAACTGTAGCCTCCAAATAAACTCTTTGGTCTTTACAGTTGTTCTGATCAGATCTTTTAGTTACAGCAATGAAAAAGGGAACTAAAATACCTATATTCAACTTTCAATATCCCTATACTTAAAAATGCTTCTGTTTTAAGAAGACTGTATTTTGGGTTTTAATTTTCCTGAGGATTGTCATCTTTTAATTGTAGCACTTAGTCTATTGTGTTTTTCGTAATTACTCAGACATTTAGGTTATCACCTGCCATTTGCTATTGTTTTCTATTATATGATTTATACCTTTCTTCCTTCTTTATGGCATCCTTTTTGATCATTGTGTTAAAATATTATATACATAAAATTTAACATTATACTACATGAAATACGTTTTATATACCATGTATGCATTCATCCAATTCTTATAATGGTCACCTTACTTTCCAAACAATACTAGGACAATGGAAAACCTTAATTCCATTTATCCTTCTCTTGTTTTTGTGTAATTAGTATAATTTATTTTAATTTTACATGTATTTAAAATCCTACAATATATTGTATCTTTTTATACTCATATTCACTGAGATTTATCTACACTTACACCTTTCTGTTGTAATTCATTCTTCCCAGCATTTCATATGTTTACACTGAGATTTTTTGTTTTCTGATGGAAAAATTTCCTTAGTACTCATTATAGTGTGGGTCTATTGGCAATGAACTTTGTTTCCCCAAATATTTTATTTTGAGACGGGGTCTTACTAAGTTGCTTAGGGCTTCACTATGCTGCTGAGGCTATCTTTGAACTTGGGATCCTCCTGCCTCAGTCTCCCAGCCACTGGGATTACAGGTGTGTGCCATCACACTTGGCTAATTTTCACCTTTGAAGTAGTATATTTTTATATTTGTGTTTATTATTTTAGTTTGGCAGATTTTTTTTCACCACTTTAAAAGTATAATTGCTTTATTTCCTGGCTTCCATAGTTTGTGTTGAGAATTTCACTATCATTCTTATTGTTTCTTCTGTAAGGATATGTATGGTCCCCTCCTCCCAGTAGTTTTATATATTTTCTTTAGTTTTTAGCCTTTAATTTTTTTTCTTTCTGATTATGGGGACCAAACCCAGAACCTTGCACATGCTAGGCAAGTGTTCTATCACTGAGATATAACCCTAGTCCTAGTGTTTTGAAATCCGAGATGTTTAGGGATGAATTCATTTGTCTTTGTATTGCTTAGTTGATACAACTTTCTGAATCTGTGGATTAATGTCTTTCATTAGGTTTGGAAATTCTTGACAATCTCTTTTATTTATTTATTGGTACCAGGGATTGAAACAAATGAGCTACCTCCTCAGCCCTTTTTATTTTTTATTTTGAGACTAAGTATCACTAACTTGCTGAGGCTGACTTTGAACTTGCTATCCTCCTGCCTCAGCCTCTGGAGTCTCTGGGATTACATGCCTGCCTCAACAGTTCTTTTTTAAAAATATTACTTCCTTCTATCATAATTTCCTTCATCTTATGAGACTCCAATGATACATTATTTATAAAATTTCAATGTGTTGTATATGGTGCATATACCCTTTAAGTTTTTTTATTTGCCTTTCTCTCCATATTTCTGTCATTTTTTATTGACCTATTTTCAGTTACATTATTTTCTGTCAAGACTTTTTCTCAGTTCTTACTTTCAGCTATTGAATATTTTAATTCTAGAATATTCATTTGATTCTTTTCTGGATTCCATTTCCTGATGTAATTTTCATCTTACCTATTTTCTTGTATATATTAATCCCAATTATTTTAAAGAACATGTCTTTTAATTCCAGTATCTCTAGTCTTTGTGGGTTTATTTCTGTTATACTTTTTACCTGATGGTCTTGTTTTTTTAGAATGCCTGGTAAGTTTTAAATTTAATTAATGGGCATCATATCTAAGAAACTGTGGAATCTTTAGAACATACCCTTTGTAGAAAGTGTTACCTTTATCCATTTGTAGCTACCATAAAGGTCTCTCACCTTAATAATATGGCGGGTGAATTGACTGGAGGTTAGATTTCATTTGGGTAAGTTTTGGTTTGCCTCTGGATAGCCACCACTGCTAAAATGCGACCTTGCAGTGTTCTCATCTTAAAGACCTGGATATTTACTTGAAAGCTCCTCATAAGTTACTCTTAAGTTCCAGCAGTCTTTTCCTCAGTATCAGAAGACGGACCATGTGTCTACTCTCCTCTCCAGTGACTTTGTGCCTGGTTTCTCAGGGAATCCATTGAACACTGACTCACTGCTCAGAACCAAATTTCTCTCTGGGATTTTTATCACCCTGGGCATCTCAGACTTTAATCATTTTTTTCTTCAGCACTTTGAATTTTATTCAGTTCTGCTGGGTTCTTTGCCTTTTAGAAAAGACTTTTACCCCCCCCCCCCAAATTTATTGCACCATTCCAGGCTTTGATATTTATTAGCAATCTTTTTTTTTTGTTTTGATTTAAAGGTTTATTTAACTCCTCAGTGAGGACACCAGCAGGAGGTAGAGTCAGTTGTAGGAAGACTTGAGGAAGACAAGTTTTATATAGTCAGGAAAGGAAAGCTGAAATAAGCTTTGTCAATTACATACAAAACTCGTTAATGCCCAAGAGGACCATAAAACTATGACCTATTATGTGGTTATCTTTTTTCTACTAGACACAAATCATCTGCCTCTCCATGGAACCAAAAACAAATAACATCAACAACAAAGAAACATTTTCAACTTCACTGTTAAGTTCAAAGGATGTGGACATTAAACTATGATTAGCAAGTCAAAGGTGCATTTTTCTATAGATGTAATGTGTTCTTGGGTGTGTTTCTTAAAACAGTGTTTCCAAGTATAACTGAAAAAAAATACACAGTAATCTTGTTATTGTATTTCCAAGTTTGGGGTAATTTAATTTGTACCCAAAGTCAGAATATTGAGCTTAAAGAGTAAGAATAGAATTGTACCACTTTACTTATATTTACACTAAAGGATACTTATGGGGCTGGGGATGTTGCTCCCTGGTACAGCACTAGCCTGGCATGCACCAGGCCCTGGATTCTTATCCCAGGACTGGAAAATAAAATCAGGAAAGAAAAAGAATATAAAGATACATACAGAGAATAAAACCATGGCATTTGTAGGGAAAAAGATGGAGTTGGAGAATATTATGCTAAGTAAGCCAATCCCAGAAAACCAAAGGCCAAATGTTTCCTCTGATATGAGGATGCTGATCCATAATAGGGATGAGTGGGGCATGGGAGGATTTATTAGCAATCTTTTCTTCATTTTAACTAAACTACCTGACAAGAACAATTTAAGATTAGAAAAAAATATTATTTTGGCTCAGGGTTTTAGAGGTTCAGTCCGTGGTTGCTGGGTTCTATCCTTCTGGGCCAGAGATGAGATGGAGCTTCGTGGAGGAAGGGCGTGGTAAATAAAGCTGCTCTGCTTTTGGCAATCAGGAAGTGGGATGAAGTGGGAAGGGTGGGGTGTGTGTGTGCGTGCAAGAAAGACACCCCTCCACACATGCCCCCAGTGACCCATCTCCTCCAGCTGCACCCCACCTGTCCACAGTTACCACCCAGTTAGTCCACTCAAACTAGTACGGACTGATTAGAGTATAGCTCTCATAACTTCAATTCACCTCTAAATATTTCTGCATAAACACTAGAGATTAGGGGAGATAATTCATATCCAAACTATAACAGATTGGACAGCTATATATTCAGAGTGTCACAGTGCTTCTCTGAAGTTCTTTTCTCTGTACGTGTCCTTTTAAGTTTGGTTGCTTTGGCAGTTGTTCAATGCCATTAGATATTATCTGGAGTTCTTCATTTCTTTTAGCTGAAAATTGGGTTTGCTGTTGTTCGTTTATACATATAAGTAAATGTTCTCCTATACTATATTTGGTTTATTATTGAATTTTAGAGCACTTATGTACCAGAAAGTGTGGAAAGTATATATCCATTTACTTATTGAGTAAATATTTACTGGCCACCTAAGTGTCGGGTACTTTTTGAACACATGGGTCATATCAGTAAACACCACCATAAAAAACCATGTTGTAAATTCTAGTAACATTAGATATAAGCAATAACATTTTAATAATCTTTATTTAAAGATGAGAGTACAGAGATTTCCTTTTAACCTGCTGAAGGTCAAGCTGGTGATGAGTGATAACAATTGGAGTTTCTACTTTCGGCTCTCTTTGAAGCCTTACACTATCCTCGGTGGCAAATATTTATACTTATTTGACCCTTCCCAAGAGTGAGAACATGGCTATTTATATGTTTTGAAAATCTTAGGAGGACTACCTACATAGACTCATGAAATGAAAGCTGATTTTTATGAAGAATTTTGTAGATAAATATCTTTTTTTTTCTTTTTTTATTGGTTGTTCAAAACATTACAAAGCTCTTGACATATCATATTTCATACATTAGATAGATAAATATCTTGTTCTATGATGGTTACTTTAAAGAAGCCCATTCAATCGAGGATGAGTTACTGTGGAGGAACTGGCCCCAGTTGGTAGGTAGTACTATCCCTGTTGCTTCTCAGATGCCTGACCCTACTCATTGTTTCTGGCTCCCATTTTCCCTGATTTTCAAGCTAGCAGGGGCTTTAAGTAATTACTGATGAGCAGACTTATCTCTTAATATACCCCTAGGGCATGAGTTTAGTTTTTGCCTTTCAGCCTTACATACCATAAGGGCAGGCAAAGAGCCCAACGCCATGCAACCTGCCACCATTATGTCTGATTAGCATCAGGTTGAAATTTAAGTATTTCAACCGCTCGCTTAGTCCATAAGTCAAATTCTTTGCAGTTGAGTTCCTTTTGGCTCTCTAGACACACACAGTAAATTGTTTTTTAATCTGGAATTTATTTTCACTTGACTCATTTTTAAAGTCTTCTTCATTTTTTTCTTATGTTCATTTATAACTCTATTAGCTTAGAGACACCATTCATTTTGTAAGCCGTGCTTTAAACACATTTCATCTATCAGGATTAATTTTGCTGAATGCACCACCAAATAAATACATTAAAAACAATTGTAACACTTCATTAATCAAAATGTCGACTTCCACAGATGTGAAATGTCCCCCCACCTTAAAATTTCACTTGTGAGTGCTTGTCTATTTGACTAAAATATAAAAAGTGATGTGAAATTCTGTCATCTATTAGAATATGTGTGCAGGACTTGAAAGTGCAATCCATAATAATTAAGGCTAATTAATTATTATATGGTCAAATGAGCAACAAATGCACATGCAAAATCTAAAAAGTTAATTATTTGAAAATTGGTTAATCAATTGTGCATTCAAATGCACATTTGTTTTAGCATGCAGACACTTTGCACTTTTACAAGGGATTAGTCTAGATAAAAAACCATTAAAGTAAAACATTTTTGAAATACCTCTTCTTTATGGGGAAAGAAAATAAATTAGGTTCAAATGGATCTGACTTTTAAAAACCAAACCTGTTTTTACAATTAACAATCTTCAAAAGAAAGAAAAAGATTCATATGAACACTCAGAATGTCAAAATTAAATCAATCTAGAACACCTGCTTTGTGGAAGGGAGTCAACCTGCACATAATTAATATTTCTTCCATGTTTAGTGGCCTGCCACTGGAATAAAGTCCCCCCAAAGGCCAATATCCAGATGGAATTACTGTTCTCTTTTAAAATAAAACTAGAATCGTGTAAAGATGAACAAATCCCCAGTCAGCTAAATGGTGTCAACCAAGCTCTTTTCATCTTCTAATTTCAGAACTGCATAACTAAAAAAATAAATAAATAAAGAGGGGTGATGTTAGCGTCAGGCACAGTGGCAACAACAACAACAACCCTAACGAGGAATAAAGTGAAAAGAGAAAAATAAAGTGAAAAGAGAAAAGAGCAAATGAATCAAAAAAGTGACAGTTGGAAGCATAGAAGCATAACTAGAATAATACAGAATCACAGAAGCCAACTGTTGAGTGGGTAACTGGTAGCAGATCATCAGTAGCAAGGGATGAGGAAGAAAACGACTTCTATAGTAGAGTAGTGAGGGTCTGAAAACAAAAAGATCAGTAAGATTGAGACATGACATGGGGTCATGGAATTAGGGTTGAGGGTAAATGCAATGTGATATCATTAAGCAGAGGGAGTTATGAAGAACAGGAGTAATAGAGGCAGTCAGTTCTCTAGAATTAGCACTGACTGATTGCATGAATGGTATGCTCAATGCACTAGGCTAGTGATGTGCCCCAGGATTCCTACTCTCAAGGAGTTTACACTCTAGATTAGGAGGTGGAAAGAATAACAAAGACATAACAAAAGAATACCAAAAGCAGCAAGTGATTGTGCTTAGAAGAAAGGTAATAGTGGTTAGCAGTTGATACATGGAAAAGAGTAAACCCCCATGGATAGAGGAAGGTGTTAAAGGCCTTCATGGAAGTAGCCTAGATAGAGCTTGGGTTTAAAGGTCATCTGGATAAACAGATGAAGGGGGAAAAAGATCCTTTGTATAGGAAAGACAAGATGCTGACAAAGTATTGGGTGTTATGCGAACATAAACTAATGCCTACCTAGTGTCCATTCTCTAACCCCTCAAATTTCTGCTCACAGAATTCACATTTATTCAGGCAGCTGTGGAGAACCCCTGATCTTAAGTGAATCAGGACCCTCTACTAGTTTCAGGAAATGGATTGGGTTGGTGTGAATCAGCCACGATACTCTTATGTGCATTTGCCACTGATTGCTTTAGGGTGATCACATAATTCAATTCTGAAAATGAAATATAAACCGGGTATGGTGGCACATGCCTACAATCCCAGCTGCAAGGGAGTCTGAGGTAGGAGAATTGTAAGTTCAAAGCCAGCCTAAGCAAAAGTGAGGATCTAACAACTCAGTGAAACCCTCTTTCTTTTTTTTTTTTTTTTTTTTTTTTAGTTTTCGGCGGACACACCATCTTTGTTTATATGTGGTGCTGAGGTTCGAACCCGGGCTGCACGCATGCCAGGCGAGCATGCTACAGCTTGAGCCACATCCTCAGCCCATGAAACCCTCTTTCTAAATCAAATACAAAATATGGCTGGAGATGTGGCTCAGTGGTTGAGTGCCCCAGAGTTCAATCCTTGGCATCAAAAAACAAAAACAAAACAAAACAAAAAAGGAGATTAAATTAACCAAGTTAATTTAATTTTATAATAAAAAGGGACAAACTTGGTTGACCCAGCCTTTGTCCTTTTGGCTTTTCTCCTTTGTTTGTACACTGTACTAACTTCTGAAGGAGCAGTAGTTAACATATAATCATTTTAACAAATGTAGATTAAAATCCCCAATACTACTTTGAGCAGAAAGGTAGAAAGAGCCTTGGTCCTTGTCATTCCATAGAGAATAGAGCAGCTGCACTGGCTGGGTATACATAATAACTACAGATATTGTTAATGAGAAAAGGTAACTATCTGTAACAAAATATATACATATATATATATATATGTATATATATATATATATATATATATATATATTAAACTTGCAACAAATAGCTCAAAACACGTTGGTCTTTGATCAGTTGTCACTATGGTACACTGACAAACTGAAAAGTAAAAGAACAAAAGAAGTTTCTGGATAAAGGAGAGACTAGACTACCTGTTTTCTTCAGAATAAAATGCTGGATGAAATATAATTATCAAGAAGTATGGCCTATTCAGGCCAGAGCCTATGATGTACATGGGTACCCAGATAAGTGAGCAGAGAACATTCAAAACAGGCTATTTTTCCTTTGAGTGCATTAACCATACCATGGAATATGAACACTGTTTTGGTGAGATTATAAAATTCTAGGAGAGGAAAAAAAAATCCTGAAATCCATCTAAAGTGAAAGTCCAACAAAGACCTTACCTAAAATGAATCACAAAGAACTCTATACTCAGTGTATATGTCAAGCAAAAGTAAGGCTGATTTCCTTTCTTTCAGGGAAATATATATGAAAAACAATGAGATTCAAACCTTGATATCTAGAAGAAAAAAATATCCTTTTATATTTGTAACCACAGTGCAGTTTTGTGACTTAGTTCTTACCACCTGAATGACCAAAAACCTAATTTGAGAATTCAATTTAAAGTATTCATAGATGCCCGAATGGGGCAAAGAGAAATTATTTCTGAAATAACACCTTCAAACCAGACATCAGCACATATTCTGTAAAATTCCAAAATATAAGGGAAGTTTATAATTTGAAAATATCAGTAAGTATAAGGGATGAAACCATCCTGTGTGAGAAAAAAAATAGATTTTCAAAGTTCACATTTTAGAACAGCAAGACATAGAATATGAAAGCATGTTAATTTATTTCAGCAGATAAAATCTAAAAAATTTATAAAAGAACAAAACAAAAGCAGAGCTCCTAGAAATGTGAACTTTAATTATTAAAACTTAAAGTTTAATGGAGTAGTTTGATATCAGATTTTATACAACCAAAAAGAAGTAGTAAACCAGGTAAAAACAAAACAAAAACCAAACAAATGAAAACAAAAGCTACAAAGCAAACAAAAAAAAATTCACAGAACACCTAAAGAGACTATCTAGAAATCAGCCCAGATAGAGACAGAGAGGTAGAAAACATCCAAGACTGATCAAAACAAAGGCAGATAAACAGAAAAGGTCAAATGTGTGTGTATGTCTTTGTATGTGATTGAAATTTCAAGAGAAAAGAGAGAGAAGGGAAATAGAGAAAGAAAACAGCAGAAAAATATTTAAAGATATTATGACTGAGATCTTTCTAGAAATATTGAAAGATATGACTGTCATTTAATAAATCCCAAAGGAGGCAATTTGGATGCATCTTAGTAAAACCAAACAACAACAAAGTCAGCCAGGGAATTATAAACCTTTTGAGAAACATGGTACTGGGCAATGTGTCTAGAACTTCCCATCATGAGTGGGGGCTCTGTCAGACTCATGAAGATGTACAGTTTGGTTGACCAGCAACAACCCACTGTAAAATGGAAGTTGTACATCTGGAATTGAGTATGAGCAGAGGGCAAAAGTCAGCTACATAAGTAACCTAGACCTTCATTTCATCTGCCATTATTGTATCAGAAACCCTTGAACTCACATTTTAGTTAAATGACATGCTGCCTACAGAAATATGATTGAGTAAAACAAAGCCTAAGATTGTTTATGAATGAGCTAGTTTGTATGTTGGTTCCTGAGCCAATGGACAGCAACTTCATTATACCTTATTTGCTGGCTTTGAAAGATAGTAGTGAGAGAAAACACCTCCAGTAGGAAGAATTTCAGGTGATGCATTTGGCCTTTTACTATGCTTACCGGAGTATATGAAATGATGGACAGTGGTGAATGGTTAGGCAGGATAGTCTGTGACTGTAAGGAAAAAGATCCCGTATTCAGGCACAAAATGTCAGGAAGCATGTGGATGAATATATGGAAGTGGGCACAAAGTTTCAGTTTCATATTACTTATTAACAGTCACCAAAAAAGCAACCACCACAGGAGACTAACAAACGAAGCCGATCAAATAATGTGGCTGATTGATATCAACAGATTTTGTTAGTAGTTACCTCGTGCTAGAACAATAGGCACATGAGCAAAGTGGCCACAGTGACAGGGATGGAGGTTCTGCATGAGACCTTCAACATGGATTCCTGTTTCATAAAACTAACCTTTTTACGATTACCACTAAAGTTTTGATCTTTCAGCAACTGATACCAATTGTGAACTTCCAAAACAGTATCATTCCTTGAGGAGAACACCTGGCCACATGCTGGCGGGTGAGGATCAGGTGCGCAAGTTGGAGTACTTCAACTCAGGGCAAAGTGTAGGCCATTCCCTTCCCTTTCCAGGCTGAGTTTTCAACAGGCAATTCTCTTGGGGCCTCTCATTCTCAATCCCGATAGTGAGTACATCTTTTGGGGTTGTCTATCTACCATGGTTTGGGTGGCCAGGACTTCCAGAAGGAGATATTGGGATGGGCCACATTTTCATTTTGTTAGACACTGCCAATGATGAAGCAGGCTCTGCCTGTAGGAACTGAGGGGGCGGACTTCATCATATCACTGATGAGTTATAGTAAGGTTAGGCGACTGGGTAGTCATGTGTAAAACTCTTCTCCCAGTACTTGACAGAGTTCAAGATATTATCTCTTTTGTCATTATAGATATCAAAGAGCAAAAGCACAAAGGAAAAAATAATGTTAACTGTTTTATAGGAACAGGAAGGCTTGGTATAATATGTATGTGGATTAAACAAGTAACTGATTTATATCTAGGTATAATACAATCAAATCAGGGGTAGCAAAATTTTCATATTTAAATCAGGATATACAAGGGTGTCATTTATTATTACATATTTTTAATTTAATGAGTTGATTTAGTTAAAAGGTTTACGTGTTCTAATAGTTTTGTGTCAAAAAAAAAAATCTAACTTCAAAATTCTCTTCAAAATGGTAACAGCGTAACCTAGAAAGAGAAAATTAGATGTGAAAGCTATACGTTAAGGGTTCAAAAGATTAAAATTATATAACCAGTAGTGGGAACAGGAATTCTAGAAACTACCTTTCTTTGAGGAAAACGATTCAGCAATCACAAAAAGAGTTCAAAAAAAGTTGTAATTAAGGGGCTGGAGATGTGGCTCAAGCGGTAGCGCGCTCGCCTGGCGTGCGTGCGGCCCGGGTTCGATCCTCAGCACCACATACCAACAAAGATGTTGTGTCCGCCGAGAACTAAAAAAAAAAAAAAAAAAAAAAATATTAAAAATTCTCTCTCTCTCTCTCTCCCCTCTCTCACTCTTAAAAAAAAAAAAAAAACAGTTGTAATTAAACTGGGCCTGGTGGCACACACTTGTAATCCAGCTACTGAGTGTAAGTTCAAAGCCAGCCTGGAGAACTCAGTGATAATTTGTCTCAAAAAACAACAACAACAAAAAGTGTAGAGGGGGGGAGGGGTGGGGGCAGGGATGGTGCTGGGGTAGAATGAGATTATAGGGCAGTGATAGAGCCCTTATCTACCTTGTGCCAGGTCTTGGGTTCAGTTCCTAGTACTTAAAAAAAAAATTGTAATCAGATGGTGTAAAGTGTTGATTAAAATGGACACAATTATATTACTTAATTAAAAAAAATTTTCCCCCCACAGAGCTCAGGATTGAAGCCAGGACCTTGAGCTTGCTTGGTAATTGCTTTATCACTATGGCACACTCCAATGTTTTTTCCCCTTTTTTAATGGTCATTCCCTGAGTGTTTGTGAGTTGTATGTCCTGTTCTAGTGGAGCTTATTTAAAAATGAAGACAACTGATCATAACAGAGTTCCTCAGAGAAAAATTAGTTAAATAATGTTGTTCCTTTTTATTTTTATTTTTATTAGTAAAATTCACAAATTACAAGTGTCCAGCTTGATAAATTTTCACATGTGTACATACCCATGTAAAAACCACAAATCACCTAGATCAAGTTTTATAACATTTTTATTTCTTTTAGAAAATTCCCTTACACTCTTTCCTGTGAATAGCCATTCCTCTCCTCACTGGGAATCACTATTCTCATTCTCACTTAGAAGTTATTTTTGTCTGTTCCTAAACTAAACTCTCTATGAATGAAATCATAGAGTTTACAGTCTGCTGCGTCTGGCTTCTTTTGCTAAATATAATGATAAGATTTATCTATGTCATTGCACGGATGCTTATCTCTTTTAAATATTTGCTATTGCTTAGTAATGGTATTCTCCTGTCTGAATTTAGCTGAATTGATTTATTAACTTATCTCTTTTGTTATAGGCACTCAGGGTGCCCCACACTCCTGCTTTCTTTTTTATACTTGGGATTGAACCCCATTCTTAATGCATGCTTAGCAATTGCTCTACCACTGAGCCATTCCCTCAGTTCTTAGATTGCTTCTTGATCCATCTTAGCAGGGGTCTATACATTTTTTCCCCCTTAAAGCTCAACTTGTGGTTTTGTTGATATTCTTAATTGCTTACTTATATTTATACATATATATGTTATACATATATTTGTTTACATTTTTTTTACAGTAATGAAGGTAGAACCCAGAGGAATTTTATCACTAAGTTACATCCCCAGACCTTAGATTTTTGGTTTTGAGACATAATATTACCAGGTTATCCAGGTTAGTTTTGAAATTCTTAGGTGTCTGAATAGCTGGGATTACAGACAAGGGCCACTATGCCTGGGAAATTTGAATTTCCTAATTTTCTTTACAAATTATCTTTTAGCATAGCTCTGTGTAGTCAGAAAACATATTTTATATGATTTCAAGACATGAAATTTTTTTGACTTGTCTAATGTATCAGCACATTCTTTGTGTACTTGAACATAGTGTTGGAATGGAGTTCCATAAGTTTAAATATTGGTAAGTAGTGTTATGTAACTTCTATATTTTTACTATTTCTTTTCTTAATAAATGAATTATGAAAGCATTGTATTAAGATAGCCAACTATGCTTGTGTGGTAATCTATTTCTTTCAAATTTGAATTAATTTTTTTGATAAGTTTTGAAAGTATGTTACTAAACATATACATTGATCTATATCTCCGCATATTCGAGTCTTTATGATGAATTAACTTTTCATTATGAAATACTTTTCTTTATATTATATATGAGTCTCTATCATAAAGCCTATTTTGACATTTATATAACCACACTCCCCTCTTTAGTGTTTGCATGGCATATAACTTTCCATTCTACAATTTTTTCTCTTTATGTTCTATTCCATTTAAATTGTATCTGTAGTATATAGCACATGATTGTTCTTATGTGTTTTCATAACATTTTAATTAGAATCTTTAGTCTATTTATATTTAATGGATTTACATATACCATCTTGCTATTTTGGTTTCTATTTGCTTTCTCCTCTCTTATGTCTTTTTCCTTCACATTTTAGATTGGGTATATTTACTCTTTTCTGTATTTTTTTAATTCCACCCTGAACATTCAGTCTTCTTTTTTTTGGGGGGAGGTCGTGGTTACAGGGATTGAACTCTGGGGCACTCAACCACTGAGCCACAATCCCAGCTCCTATTTTATATTTTACTCAGAGACATGGTCTCAATGAGTTGCTTAGTGCCTTGCTGTTGCTGGGGCTGGATTGAACTCACAATCCTCCTGCCTCAGCCTCCTGAATCTCTATTCTACCTTAGATTCTGGTGATTAGAGGAAAAATCTTAAGATAATTGATGATTCTGTGCTAGTGCATACTCTAGAAAGGATCAAAATGATACTTGATTGGAACTCAGATGCCACAGCCATTAGGTATAAGAATTGAAGCTTTTACACATTGTCTTTTGGGAGATAAAGCTCACTTACTGATAACTGAAAGAGTTTTGGTTAGGGTAACATCCTTAGGTAAAATCTGAAGGACAATAATTATGAAATTTGAATTCTGATGCCCATTATTGTAAAGAGACCTCTTTTTCTTCCTCTTATCCTCTCATCTTTGTCTCTGGACCAACAAAACATTGTGCAACCAAACTCAAGGCCCATATCAGTGTGAACTCTAATTCACGACTAAGGTAAAGAGGTACCCTCCATCTCTTTGGGTCAGGATGCCCTATTGAATACACTTTACCTCTTATGCTTAAATCAGCAGATTTCCTTACTCCTTGGCTGACTATGAGATATCTGTCCTTCCAAGGCTTGCATTTGGAATGTAAGCTGCATAATCAACTGCTCAAAACTGCTTTGAGACCAGAGGGAAAAGTGTCACTTTTATTTATTTTTTATTTTTGAAAGTTTCACTTTTAAATCTAAGCCACTCTGGAACATAAATGCCTGCTTTCTCTTTTCTTGTATTCTGTGATTCTGCTCTCTCATTAAGTACCTCCCTAAATAGTAGAGAAAGGGGAAGACAGAGGAAAATATCTGTACCAGGTCTCAGATATTTTGAGGATGCTCAAAGGTGTTATATTCTGCTTTGGGGATAATTCAGGTATTTCCCCAAACTGCAAGGACTCAGCTCCATAAGAAAAAGAAGTAGACATGACAGACCAGGGAATGTCAGGAGACATCCTACTTTCCACAGGAATTTCTTATCTTTCCAGATGAGAAATGAGTGCACAGGGAAGGAAAATGTAAAAATTCTGTATGCAGACAGTTTCTTTTTATTGAAAACATTGTCTTGAGGTCTACTCTCTCCTTGGATCTCAGAGGCTCTCACATTCCTTAATATTTGGACTGACTCTGATCTGATCCCAAAATGGACTCTGTACTGATATGGATGTTGCATATGCCCCTTTTACTAGAGTCATGACAGTCACATCATAACCAACCACAAGCCACATGTTTTTTTGCTCTTTTTTTTTTTGGTGAATTCACATTTGATCCTGTGCAACTACATTAATATTTTTGTTCTGATTTGTTTTATCAAACTGGGTTTTTTTTTTCTAACTCAATGATTTTTCTTTTTCTTTTTTCCCTGCTGTCTTTATTTAGAAGCTGATTTTTCAAGGGCTAACTTTCAAATACACTGGAAAAAAAAAGATCTTCTCCTTTAGAAAGTAGTAGGAGGAAGAGTAAACAGTGGTGATGGTTGGTGTGGATCTACCTCATGGAGGGACAATTGGCCACCTGAACCATTGATTCAGTGTCTAGACATCACTAGTAGAACCTGCCCCAGCCATCCCCAACTCTAGAGTCCTCCCCTAGGTCTATGCCTTCTGTTCTATGATCTGTTATTCACCATCACACAAAGATCATCTGTGAAAGACTACTTTGGTTTCTGAAATTCTAAATTCTAAATCTGCTGTGCATTCTTTTTAATAAGCAATTTTAACTTTCTTATCTCCTGTCTGTGGGTGCCCAATACCAGCTCTCTGCAAACTCACAGACCCATCTTTTTTTCCTTTGCTGGTCTCATTAGATGCTTTCTTTTCTGTTGCTTGGTTCAAGGCAATATCTGGCTACTGGTAATTTTCCTGACTCTTTAAAAAAGCAATTTCCATTTTAAGGGCCTCATCCTCTATTGACAAGCTCTTAACATAGGAAACTAAGTTTTATGTTTTCAAGATGTAAATTTCCTCCTTTGTTTCAATTAAGTCATATCTTTGAAAGTGCAGATTTAAGATTCAGAATTGTTTATGAGTATGGTAATCATAGTAACAGATTAATTTTTTAAAAAGCCTGGCAGCCAGGCGTGGTGGCACACACCTGTAATCCCAGTGGCTTGGGAGGCTGAGACAGGAGGATTGCAAGTTCAAAGACAGCCTCAGCAACAGTGAGGTGCTAGGCAACTCAGTGAGACTCTGTTTCTAAATAAAATACAAAATAGGGCTGGGGTGTGGCTCAGTGGTTGAGAGCCCCTGAGTTCAATTCCCAGTACAAACAACGACAACAACAATAGCAACAGCAACAACAACAACAACAACAAAAAAAAACTAAACAGGAGAAACCTGAATAAATTACGAACTTTAGTTAACAACAAAACGTGGCAAATGGTAAATCTAGATAAAATCTATAAAATCTTTTGTTTCTTGTCTGTTTTATGTATATTTTTGTCACCCTAGGTATGTTGTATCTACATATATGCTTATGTCTCTATATCACATTATACCAAAATTGACTTAGATGAGTACTCATTAAAAGACAAAGGAATGGATCCAAAAAAGAAAAAGTCCATGTTATTTAAAAAACTGGTTAAAATTTTTATTTAATGAAATTTAATTTTTCTCTTACATCTGTCTGTAATAGGCAAAGATAAGTCTTGCTCCATTATCCTTAAAGCTCATTAAAATCGTTAAGTGTACTTAATGAAGTGTATTATTTTAGTTTATAGGGACAGTGTGATGCTATTTGGGTAGCTCTCACAGGCAATTTACAGATTTATTTTGGCTGCTCCACTGAGTTATTTGACTACTTTCCCTTCCAACTTAGTGGTAATGTCCATTGTACAGATTGGTGGGATGTGATGTTTATTTATTTATTATTACCCTGTCGCAGTGTTGCATCCCAGCAGCTCAGGAGGCTGAGGCAGGAGGATCGCCAGTTCAAAGCCAGCCTCAGCAATGGCAAGGCACTAAACAACTCAGTGAGACCCTGTCTCTAAATAAAGTACAAAATAGGGCTGAGAATGTGGCTCAGTGGTTGAGTGCCCCTGAGTTCAATCTCCAGCATCCTCCAAAAAAAGAAACCAGGATTTTAAGAACAATCTCTATTCAACCTTCTCCTTAATTTTGTAATCTACTCAAAATTTTTATTAATACATTTCTGATTAACTCAGCTATAGTTACCTATAGTGGCTTAAGTGAAAGAATTCTCCCTGACATGGGCACCTTTGAAGTGCCAAGTGCCATTCTAGATGCTTAGGTCATACACATAAAAATACATTGATTCTGATTACATAAAAGTCCTATACAGTGTGGAACTAGATATATTAACCAAAAAATATACCCTAGGAAGTACAATGGTAATGTCAAATGAGTAATTATATGTAAAGGGGCTATGGTGGAGGTATGTCTATGGGGAAGAGGACTAGAGAAAGAGGCATCTGTGCTTGCTTATGGAGTCATATGCTTTTCACTGCTGGTGATTCTAGAGGTGAGGAGAGACAGCTGGTAGAGGAGAGGAGCCATGAGGAGGATTAAGGAGTACCAGGGAAGGGATTCTAGACAGAGGGGATAGCAAGTATGGCAATTCCCTTCTCAGGGAAACCTAAGAAATCGCTAAGATTATAGGAGAGATACATGGTAGAAAAATGTCAGGAGAAAAGATGGAATATGCAGATAGATGCCACGGTAAGTACTTGGAGAAGAGAAGAGAATGTTAGGAAGATATTTATGGTAAGAAAAGAATGTAGGGCAATGAGTCAAGAGGCAAAGAAATCAGTTAGAATTGTGGTGTTTCTCTTAGTAAATTTCATATTTTTTCCAGATATTAAGACTTACAAGTATCCTTTTTACTTTGCATAGGTATATTTGTCATTATATTTCCACTCTAATTCATGCCTTCACATGTTATTGGAAGACAATGAAAAATTTTACCTTGTCAGAAGGAATGATCAAAACGACTTGGAAGCATTTTGTGCACCAACTGAAGTTCATTGACTGAGCATATTGCTGTTGCAGCAATTGCATTGTCAAAGGAAGGGGTAAAAAGTATGAATAAGTACAATGTGCATAGGGACAAAGAGTAATAGATAATGAGAGTGATCATATAACAGGAAGCAGCATGAAGCCAAAAATACTTTAATTGAAGACAATAGTTAAGCTGTTGTGGTGCACATGCCCAGAATCCCAGTTACCTAGAAGACTGAGGCAGGAGGATCACAAGTTCCAGGAAAACTTCGGCAACTCATTGAGGCTATATATCAAAATAAAAGATAAAAAAGTGCTGTAGATGTTACCTAGTGGTAATGCATCCCTGGGTTAAATCCCAGCACCACACAACAAAAAAATAAGCAAACAAAAAACAATGATCAAATTAAAGAGGCCCTCTTAAGCAGAAGGCAATGTACAGGCTTAAACCTCTGCAAATGAAAACCATTTCTTCCCTCTCTAGTAATTGTACTCCTTTCCTGCCCTGTGCCAGGCCACAGCCTGATGGATTGGGAGAAACAATTGTAATATTATAATTTTTAAACTAAAGTCTATTCAGTTCTTTCAAGCTATGGCATACATCATGTTTTGACTCTCAGAGCAATCCTGAAATTTTGTTTCAGCACATACTTTAGTTGAAAATTATGGATGGTGGAAGCAGTTTTGGTGGTAATGTTAGAAGACATAGGAGCACTCATAGGGAAGAGAAGGAAAAGGATGGGAGAGGAAGAGGAGGGGGTAGCAAACAAAGAGGGGAAGGAAATAGGAAATAAGCAAAGTCTCTCAAGGCAACGAAAGTAGATCAAAGGCAAAGAAAAAACTGAATTCGTTTCAGCTGTCAATTGGTTTCAATGGAGTTATATGTCAGCCATATAACTCCATTCTTCATAGCAATCATTCCAACCATTGTTATATGTTAAATCAAAACAGCTTAAGTTGACTTTTGGATTTTAAAAAGAGAAAGAAAAGGTAGGGTTAAAGAGAACTTAAAAAGAACACGTTAAAAAGAGAAGATGGAAATGATAAAACATTATTGGCCTAAAATGAGGAAGTAAATCATTTATAATAAATGAGGGAAAATCAGGAAGTCTGAAAGAGTTATGTTAAGGCTCAGAGAAGTTGAACTTTGTATAGTCTGTGACATTTAATGTGTCACAGAAGAAGTGTAGAAATAAAGCTTGCTTTTTAGAAAGAGTAGTTGTATAATGCCTCTGAGGTGATTTCAGTTCTTTCAGATACTATAGGCTCAGGACATGTAATTACTTGGGGTCTGTTTACCTTTGTATTTTATTATGAGATTTAAAAACTAATATTTAACTATATTTTGCTTTATTGAGAGTGAAGCTGGCCATATATTTAAATATATAATATAGTTGGGTGCAGTGGTGCATGCCTGTAATCCCAGTGGCTCTAGAGGCTGAGGCAGGAGTATTGCAAGTTCAAAGCCAGCCTCAGCAACTTAGTGAGATCCTAAGCAATTTAGTGAAATTCTGTCTCAAAATAAAAAGGGCTGTGGATGTAGCTCAGTGGATAAGCACCTGGGTTTAATCTTTTATAAAAAAAAATATATATATGTATATATATACATATATATGTATATATATATACACACATATATAATATGTATACATATATATATGTAACATATGTATATATAATTTGTATAATACTGATACATTTCTGAAGGGATATACACCAAATTGTTAGGGGTGGCACACTGTGGGAGTCTGCTTGGGTTTGAGTCTGAGCAATACTTTAACCTTTTATGTCACAAACATAATTTATTGTTAATTTTTAAAATTAATTTTATTTTGAAAAAATTTTAGCATCAATATTTGAATATTTGCTGAAATTACAAAATGAATAGATGCTTGTAAAATTTACAAAAATATTGTAAAAATTATTGATTAATTTAATCAATGCCCATTGATAAATTTTTAGCTTGCTTCTAATTTTTTTGCTAGGACAAATATTATTGTGATCATGCCTATATATTTAATATATTTCTGTTTTAATCTAGGATAAATTCATTCACAGAAGTAGAATTACTGAGTCTAAATGTGCATTTTTATTTTGAGAAATTTTGCTAGATAGATTATAGAAATATTATAGTAATTTATATTTTTACAAAAGTGCATGACTTTGCTAATATTTTCTTGCTTTCACCAATACAGGAGGTAATTGCTGTTCTTAATCTTTTTTTTTTTTTTTGTACCAGGGATTGAACCCAGGGGCACTTTAACCCTGAGCTGTAGCCCTAGCCTTTAAAAATATTTTAGTTAGAGATGGTGTCTCGCTGAGTTGCAAAAAGCCTCACTGAGTTGCTGAGGCTGGCTTTGAACTTGAGATTCTCCTGCCTCATTCTCCCCAGCTGCTGGGATTACAGGTATGCACCACCACCCCTGGTTGCTCTTCTTAATCTTGTTCAGTCTCATAAGGAAATTTAATTTCATCTTTTTAAAATTAAATCTATTATTAGTTAAATTTGAGATAGTTTTATATTCTTAATGATGGCTATGGTTATTTAAAAAATGGTTTTGTAAGAGCTTTTTTATATAGGTGATATATACTTCTGCTATATATGTTGAAAATATTTTCTCCTTGTTTATGTGGTCTTTTAACTTTGTTTATACTGCCTTTTCATATTAAAGTTATGTAGTTTTATACAGTTGAATATGATAAATTTTTTAGTGCTTTCAGATATTACATCATGATTAAAATATAATATAGATTAAAAAATATAATATAGAAATTACAGAAATACTCTCATTAACATAATATTGGTGAGTAGTGGAAACTTAAAACCTGTTTTTAAGAGTCTTAGGACTATTTTACATGTTATAGGTTGATGGAAAATGTTAGTTATCAAAATTATTAAATTTTTTCTATCTTTTCTTTCTGTGCACTATTTCCTTCACTCTTTCTAACATGGTAGTTCCTTGTAGTTATTTCCTGCTACTTAGAAGGTTAAATGAAGGTTAAATTTAAAAAATAAGGGAAATCAGAATAGTAGTATGCTTTCCCAAATGAGTAAGAGAGAAATCTTGGTATAGAAGAAAAATAAAATGCCTATCAGTTACTAACATTTGTTATCTCATACAATTATGACCATTTATTTTCCTGTCTCACCATGTATAAACCCTATCCAATCTTTAGTGCTCAGCTCAAATAAAACTTTCTCTTTGATACCTCTTTGATCTCCCTTTCTAGGATTAATCTTTCCATTTTTTGAATTTTCAAGTAGATTTATATATACCTCTCTTTTCCATATATCTTTATCTGTATTCTTTATAGTGTTTTAAGTAACTATGACTTTTTTCTCCTAGAATTGAAACTTCCTAGGGGAGAGATTCTTAGTTATATCTTAACTAATTCAGAATATCTCCACAGTGCTTACTAGAATAATTACTCATCCAAATAGGTAAAAACAGAATTTAACTAGGTTGAAGAGAAATTCAAAAATTTTAAGTTATATCTCAGAAAAATAGAAAAGCTTGGAATAAATAAGGAGTGTCCATAAAATTAAAAAAAGAGTACAAATTCAGACTTTCTCATTTTTGTTATGTGAATAATTTGAAATAGATGTAATCTCAGACTATCATGATTTATAGTGGTCTGATCTGATTTTTGAGGAATTATTTGATATTCAAAATTTTTTTTTATTTTATAGCTATTATTATGGTTTGGATGTGAGGTGTCCACCAGAAGCTCATGTGGGAGACAATGCAAGAAGGTACAGAAGAGAAATGATTGAGTTGTAAGAATCTCAACCCAATCAGTGAATTAATTCCCCCAATAGGGATTAACTTAGAGGTAACTGAAGTGGTAGGGTGTCCTGGAGGAGGTGGGAATTGGGGGTATGGCTTTGGGGTATATATTTGTATCTGGTGATAGGAGTCTTTCTCTCTGCTTCCTAGTCACCATGCGAGCTGCTTCCCTCCGCTACACTCTTCTTTCAGATGTTCTGCCTCACCTTGAGCCCCAAGGCCTTCTATGGACTAAGACCACTGAATCCGTGAGCCCTCAAATAAACTTTTCTACCCTAAAATTGTTGTGGTCAAATCTTTCAGTCACAGCAGTGAAAGAGCTAAAACAGAAATTTAAAATGTTCAAATTATACTAAATAAATCTATAAAACAAGATAGTTTGTTGAACTAGGAAGAAGAGAAAATTAATGACTGATTTGTATTTTAAAATTTCTGATTAGTTTTTCCATCTGGATGATATTTGTCATTCTTCATGTGAGGTGATTCTAGCAAGTGTGTATTTATTTTTTAATTTTTTTGTAGTTATAGAAAAACAAAATGACTTTATTTTATTTGTTTATTTTTATGTGGTGCTGAGGATGGAACCCAGTGCCTCACACATGCTAGGCAAGCACTCTGCTGCTGAGCTATATCCCCAGCCCATGGTGTATATTTCTTATAATACACCTACTCTCTTTTTTTTTTTTGATATTGGGAATTGAACCTAGGAGTGCTTAAATACTGAGCCACATCCCCAGTTCTTTTTTTTTTTTTTAAATTCTAATTTAGTTATCATGACAGCAGAATGCATTTTGATTCATTGTACACAAATGGAGCACAACTTTTCATTTCTCTGGTTGTACACAATGTAGAGTCACACTATTCATGCAATCATACATGTACTTAGGGTAATGATGACTGTCTCATTCCACCATCTTTCCTACCCTGAGGCCCCCTCCTCTCCCCTCCCTCCTCTTTGCCCAATCCAAAGTTCTTCTATTCTTCCCATGCCCCCCATTATGGATCTCAGTTCTATTTATTTATTTATTTATGGGGGGGGCTGTACTGGGGATTAATCTCAGGGGCACTCAACCACTGAGCCCTATTTTGTATTTTATTTAGAGACAGGATCTCACTGAGTTGTTTAGGTCCTTGCTTTTGCTGAGACTGGCTTTGAACTTGTGATCCTCCTGCCTCAGCCTCCTGAGCTGCTGGGATTATAGGTGTGTAATCCAAATACAACAAAATACAACAAAGTTTTACTGATTTTCTTCATGAGATTTTTTTTTAGTTTTACACAGTAACTGTAGAGCAGAAGGTATGTTTTGCATTAAAGCAGAATTAATCATTTACAATGACAGTTAAAATAGGTTTCATATTGTTGCATTTGAACCAAAGGGGCTAGATTTGGAATTCCTTGAAATCTACATTGCAAACTCAGACCTTCTGGATACCTTGCATGGGCATGCTTGAATCAAAGAGATGTGATTTTTTTTTTAAATGGAAAAAGAGCTAATTAAGTTACTATCATTCTTCAGTCATCAACAGAGAATAGCCAATAATTGATTTGTAAACGAAGGGGGAACTTTTCCTTAGCTGGCACTGTTTTTTTTTTTTTTATTGGATCTGTCTCTTGATGATTAACACAAAAATTCCTTTAGCAATTATAGACTCTCTCATAAATGACTCTCATAATTTACAGCTTGCCAGGAGCGGCTTCAACTCAAACATGTGTGTAATTCACTCTTCTGGCTCATTTCCATCCCATCGCTCCCTCCCCATTTCCAATTCTGAACTCTTTATACATGTGAAATGCTTCCTGCTGAGGGAGTGTGTATTCCTCTTGGCCAGTAAGCTGGCATATTATATAGATAATACTATGGCTGACTTGGATACATTTTTTTTTTGGTACTGGGGA
The DNA here is from genome assembly GCF_052094955.1 of Ictidomys tridecemlineatus. Lineage (NCBI taxonomy): Eukaryota > Metazoa > Chordata > Mammalia > Rodentia > Sciuridae > Ictidomys > Ictidomys tridecemlineatus. Next base: position 98,390,521 of record NC_135485.1, read on the forward strand.
TGGAACCCAGGGGTGCTTAACCACTGAGCCACATCCCCAGACCTTTTTCTATATTTTATTAGGGTCTTTCTGAGTTGCTAAGTGCCTTGCTAAGTTGCTGAGACTGGCTTTGAACTCACAAATCTCCTGCCACTGGGATTACAGGCATGTACCATCATGCCTGGCAACATGCATGGGTACATTTTGATGAAAACTAGGGATAGTTTCAATAAAGGAATTCCATAGATCAGCTCTACATGTATTTCTAATTTCCAGCCTACTACCCTTTCTAACAGTTTTTCCTTTGAATTGTTGTCTTAACTATCAGAGTAAGAGCAGGTGACTTACTTAATAAACTAGAAGATTTCAAGATGACTGAGTAAAGATTCCCGGCAGTCATCCACTTCAGACAGATGTAAAGCTGCATTTTGAAATGAGGGACCATGGGAAAGCACTGGAAATCAGCAAGAGAGACACTGGAACCTTGTAAGATTTAGAGATTTGGGACAGGAGCATAGTAAGAGAAACAAAATATCCTGGCATCTGTCATCCCAGCTCCACAGCCAGGGGTGGGGAATTCTCTTCTTTGTGAGAGTCAGGGGTAAAAAGAGGATCAGCGAGCTGACAGCACTGATGCTGGTAATCTTAGCTGCTGGATGGTTTCACAATCCTCACAGGCTGGCAGCCCCTTTAAATAAGTGTCCTTACTTAAATTCTGCACATTACCCTTGGTTTGCAAAGTATCTCACAGCATCTGCCAGTGAAAACCAGGGGGCTGTAGCTAGGAACCATCTAGAGAAGGTAACTATTGTCTTAATTTGGATTTCTCTAGGGTTAAGAAATCTCTGGATATTAACATTTCTAAGACCCCACAGACATTCATTCCATTGCACTGGCTAAGAGGAGAGCTGCCTTTGTGAACCCAGCTTGGCCCAGCACAGTGAATCTTACTCAAACCTGCTGGGTGCCCTGTACTGTGGGAAACAAATGGGACATGGAGGGAAGAATAGGGTACCACTGTTAAGAACCTGGATGATGTGGAACTTTTTCTCAGAGATCAGGGGAATGGTCAGGTATGTGTGGATTCTTGCCAGTGCCAGGACTAAAGGCAGTTGGCTACGTAGTTTGTACATCCCTCTCCCTTGTGCCCCATTCAAGTGCCTCTTATTGGCAAGGTAGGAAGGTACTACTGCAGTTTTACTGTTACCCTGTCCACAGGGGGATGCTGAGGGAACTTTGAGCAATGCTGAGAGCAAATGTCTAAAGGGAGCCCCCAGAGAAATTTAGCCCCACTCCAGTCACCTCCTGTTACCAGGAGGGTACTACAGCTGAAGGATTTGTAAAAGGCACTTAAATGTGGCACAGTGCTAATATCAAAAGTGCCTAAAGAAACCTTTAGCACCTTATAGGAGCCATTGGCCTGTTGTTGGAGTAGCCACAAGTAAGCTCCCTGTGCCCGCTTCTGTCTACACCACACGTGCCTGAACTGCTTGAGTGCCCCCACTTGTTGATGGCCTGCAAAGACAGTGGATCTCTCTGACTCTGACACAGTATGCACTGAGCCCAGACTCACTGATCAAAGCCATAGAAGTTAGAGGGAGACTGACTACAATGTGGTGCTCAGCAAAGTGGACATTTCATAGCAAACTCATGCTTCAAGACATGTCTTTAGGAAAAGGTTGTTTATTAATATAGCTACCCCAGATAAGTGGCAGAGATCATTGATCTACCAGATGTGAAAAAGACAAGATAAAAATGCATAAAATATGAGAAAACAAAACCAGAAACAAGGTACCTTCAAAACTGAGGGAGAAATAAAAACCTTCCAAGACAAGCAGAAACTATAAGAATCCATGACTCTTAAGCTGGCACTACAGAAAATACTTAAAGAAATGTTTGACACAGAAGAAATAAAAAACAAGTGACAGAGAAAACAAATGAACAAATCTCATTTGAAAAGTAGCTAACCAAACAAGGAACAAATCACATTAAACATTAGAAGTAAATCAAAATGGCAAGAATCAATAAACATCTCTCTGTAATAACTTTGAATGTAAATGGTCTCAATTCTCCAATTAAAAGACCTAGATTAATAGAATGAATTAAAATATAAGACCCAACTCTATGTTGCTTCCAAAAGACTCACCTTATAGGCACAGAGCTACAGGCTGAAAGTGAAAGAACAAAAAATGAAATGTCATGCAAACAAGCAGGAGTAGCTAATTTCATATCCAACAAAGCAAACTCTAAGCCAAAATTAATCAGAAGAGAAAAAGAAGGTCACTTCATATTGATAAAGGGAACAATCAAAGATGAAGATATAATAATTATGAATATTCCCCAAATGATGGTGCACCTAATTGTATAAAGTATCCATATTCAAATTAAAGCCTCAAATAGACCCCAGTACAATAATGCTGGGTCATTTCAATATACATATCTCATTAATAGATAGGTTACACAGATTTAATACAGTAACAATTCTTTGGATCTGAAAAGTATTATAAATTAAATGCACTTAACAAGTACTTATAGAATATTTCATCTGAAAACAGTTAAACACACTTTATTTTCAGCTGCTCATGGAAACTTCTCCAAAACAGGCTATATTTTTGGCCACAAAACAATTCTTATCAAATACTAAACCGAACTAAAACAAAACAACAACAAAAAGACTGTTATAATTCCTTGCATCTTATCAGATCATAATGGAATGAAATTAGAAATCAACACTAAACAAACTTATAGAAACTACATAAACACATGGAGATTGAATAAGACAATTTTGTAAATTGTCTTATTCAATTTACAAAATTGAATAAGACAATTTAAATGGGTGATGGAAGTAATCAGAGGAGAAATTAAAAATGGGTTATGGAAGTAATCAGAGGAGAAATTAAAAATTTATTAGAATCAAGCAAGAATAGTGATATGACATACCAAAACCTCTGAGACTCTATGAATGTGGTTCCAAGAGGAAAGTTTATAGCTATCAGTGCCTATATAAGAAAGTCAAAAAGATCCCAAACAACCTAATGATATTTCTTAAGGCCCTTAAAAACAAACCAATTCCCAAATTAGCAGAAGGAAGAAAATAATTAAGATCAGAGCTAAAATCAATGAAATAGACAATAAAAAATACACAGGATCAAGAAAACAAAGAGTTGGTTCTTTGGAAAGTTAAACAAAATTGATAAGCCCTTAGCCAAAATAAACAAAAGAAAAGAAGATCTAAATTAATAAAATCAGAGATTTAAGGAACAATCGCCACAGGCATCTCAAATCCAGAGGATCATGAGGGACTATTTTTAAAACATACTCCAATAAATTGTAGACCTAGAAGAAATGGATATTCTTAGACACATATGACTTGCACAAATTGAATTAAGAAAACATAGAAAACCTAAATAGACCAATAACTAGCAATGAGATAGAAACAGCATTAAAAAGCCTTCCAACAAAGAAAAACCCACGATCAGATGAATTCTCAACTGAATTCTACCAGACCATTAAAGAACTAATGCCAATATTCCTTAAATTACTTCATGAAATAGAAAGGGATGGAATACTTCAAAATTTATTCTATTAAACAAGTATTACTCTCAAACTAAACTAGATAGGGACACATCAAGGTAAGAGAACTACAGAGCAATATCCCTAATGAAGTGAGATGCAAATACCCTTAATAAAATATTACAAATCATACTCAACAACATATTAAGAAGGTATCATTATAATCAAGTTGGTTTTATCCCAGGGATGCAAGGATGGTTTAATATATTCAAATTCAAAAATCACATTCTGCTGAGGGCCATTACCAAGTAGGAATGACGCATCGAAATTTCCTTGCCAAGCGTACCCCATGCTGCTTAGAGGACATTTGATGGGACATTGCATGCATGCTTTAATGAGGTGACCTTGCTCAAGGACCTAGGCAGATCCGGGTTTAGAGCTGATCAGGTTTGAGGAAGTAACCGGCTCCTTGAGTTTAAGGCGCTTAAGGCGTTGCCAGTTTAAGATAATGGGTTTTAGGGAAGTTGGAAGTTGAAGATTATTGCTGGGATTAGGGTGTTCCTGCTGCTTGTTCCCGTTGAGTTCTCGTGAGATTAAAATGGGATTTGGAGAGAGCCTCGTGGAGTAGGTGGTTGGTGCGGGAGACAGCAGAACGCGTTTGCCCCTGGACCTGTGTGGAGGTGGTGTGAGAGCTGGAATAAAGAATTGCTGTTTGAACCTACAAAGCTGTGAGTGCCTCGTGATTCTGGTGCCAAGCCGAGACATTGGCCTTGGCAACATTCATCACATAAATTGAATTAAGGACAAAAATCACAGTCACTTCAATAGATGCAGAAAAAAAGTCTTCAACAAAATTTTGTACCCATTCATGATAAAAATGCTAAAAAAACTAGAGATAGAAGGAACATATATCAACACCATAAAGGCTATATACGACAAACACAAAGCCAATTTTTTCATAGTGAATAGTCAAAAGATGAAAGTATTTTCTTTAAATTCCAGAATGAGATAAGGATGTTCACTCTTACCACTCTCATTCAGTATAGTACTAGAAATTCAGCCAGAGCAATTAGTCAAGAGAAGAAAATGAAAGTGATAAAAATAGGAAGAAGTAAAATTATCACTATTTGTATGTGATTTGATACTAAGAAAATCTACAAAGGTCTATCAAAAGGCTGCTAAAATTAATAAACAAATTCACCAAGGTAGCAGGTTAAAAAAATCAACATACAAAATTCAATGGCTTTCCCATACATCAATAATGAATTTGCTGAGAAAGAAATCAGGAAAACAATCCCATTCACAACAGTCTCAAGAATAATAAAATATTAGGAATCAATCTAATCAAAGAGGTGAAAGAGAACTCTTCAAAGAAAACTATAGAACTTTAAGAAAGAGGTTGAAGAAGATATAAGATGTTGGGACTTCCATATTCATTGACACACAGAATTAATGATGTTAAAATGCCCATAGTACCAAATCTGTATGCCAATATACAGATTCAATGCAATTCCCATGAAATTACCAATGACATTCTTCACAGAACTAGGACAAAGTCCTAACATTAACTTGGAAGAATAAAAGACCCAGAATAGCCAAAGAAATTCTAAGTCAAAAAGCAATGCAGAAGGCGTTACAATACCTGACTTCAATGCTGAGGGCCATTGCCAAGTAGGAATGATGCATCGAAATTTCCTTGCCAGCGTACCCCATGTTGCTTAGAGGACATTTGCTGGGACATTGCATGTATGCTTTAGTAAGGTGACCTTGCTCAAGGACCAGGGCGGATCCGGGTTTAGAGCTGATCGGGTTTTAGGGAGTATCCCGTCCTTGGGTTTAAGGTGTTCCCGGTTTAAGACAAGTTTAAGGCGTTCCCGGTTTAAGACAATGTGGTTTTAGGGAAGTTCCAGGTTTAAGTTTATTGGCTGCTGGGAATAGGGCATTCCTGCTGCCTGAGTTCCCGTTGAGTTCTCCTGGAATTGAGAAAGTATTTGGGGCGTGAATTGTGTGGGCAGATTTTAGATTTCCCCTGAACATGTGTGGAGGCCGGTGTGAGTTCGGGAATAAAGAATTGCTGTTTGAATCTACAAAGCTGTGAGTGGCTTGTGATCTTGTGCCCAGCCAAGACTGCAGCACTTCAAGTCATACTACAGAGCTATAGTAACAAAAACTGCAACATAATGGCATAAAAATAGACATGTAGACAAATATTATACAATATAAGAAACAGATATGGTCATCTGATCCTTTACAAATGTGCCAATAACATATGCTGTAGAAAAGAAAACCTTTTTAACAAATGGTCGTGGGGAAACTGTTTTTTCATATGTAGAAAATGAGACAAGACCCGTGTCTCTCACCCTGCATGAAAATCAACTCAAAATGGATCAAATATGTAGGAAATAGACCAGAAACTAAGCAACTCCTAGCAGAAAACAGAGGGTAAACACTCCATCATACAGGCACAGGCAACGTCCTTCTCAATAGGATCAATAGGATCCTTAAAGCTCAGGTGAATAAATGCTTTGGCATAGCAAAGGAAACAATTAGGAAAGTGAAGGGAGAACCTAAAGATTGAGAGAAAAATCTCTTCTGACAGAGGATTTATATCTAGAATATATAAAGAACTCAAAAAACTTAACTCCCCCCCCCAAAAAAAACCAACCCAAATAATAAATGGGTAAATGAATTAAACAAACACTTCTCAAAAGTAAAAATACAAATTGCCAACAAATATATAAAAAATGTTAAATATCATCAGCAATTAGTAAAATGTAAATCCAAACTACACTTGAGATTTCATCTCACACCCGTCAGAATGGCAGTCATCAAGAATATAAACAATAATTAATGTTGGAGAGGACGTGAAGAAAAAGGGACATTTTTTGCATTGTTGGTGGGATTGTGAATTAGTACAACCACTATGGAAATTAGTGTGGTGGTTCTTCAAAAGACTAGGAATGGAACAATGATACAATTCAGCGATATTACTCCTTGATATTTCTCCTAATAATGTATCCTATCGTACAAGAGTATTCACACAGACCCATGTGATACACACAAACTATGGAATCAACCTAGGTGTCCATCAATGGACTAATGGATAGAGCATGTGGTGTCTTATACACAATAGAGTTTTATTCAGACATAAAGAAGAACAAAATTAGGCAGGAAAATGATTAGAACTTGAGACTAACACATTAAGCAGTATAACCCAAATCAGAAAATCAGGGGTCACATGTTTTATTTCATATGTGGAAGCTAAAGAAGGGGGAAAAAAAGAAGAAATTTGAGTGGAGGAATATCCTGATAACTGAAGGGAAATCAGTAGAGGAAAAGGACCAGAAGGAGGACAAAAAAGGGAAATACTGGGGAATGATATTGGCCCAATTTTATTGTTATGTTGTGTACATGTATGGATATGTAATGTTGAATCCTACCATTAAAGTAACTATAATGCATCAATAAAAATATGGAAAAAGAGATAATGTGATACCGCAAAAAGATTATCTCCCCAGTAACAAGTTCCATAGAAATCAAAATGGATGATAAGAAATTCAAAGGAATGAACTTTTTAGAGCTCTGTGACATCCAAGAGAATGCAGATAAAGTTAAATGAAGGAGATAATGCAGTATATGAATGAGACATTCAGTACAGAGAGAGATTTTGATAAAGAACAAAACCTCGAAAATAAAGAGCTGAGTCAAACAAAAAATTCAGCTGAAACCTTCAACAGTAGTGGAAGAAAGGATAACTGAATTTGAAGACCAGTCTTTTGAAATAGAAAAAAGAAAAAAAAAGAAAGAAAGAAAAGAAAAAGAAAGAACGAGGAGAGCATTCAAGTGATTTGGGACACCATTAATGAACAAAATCTGGAGATATTGAATGCTCAATGGTGAAGCAATAAAGGTTAAGCACATAGAAACCTATTCAATGAAATACTAGAAAAAAATAGACACATGGTTAACAGAAATAAGAAAAAATGTTCAATATTATTAGCCATCAGGGAAATACAAATCAAACTACAATGAGATACTACTTTGCCTCTGTTGAAATGACTATTAGAAACAAGAGTTACAAGTGCTGGTAAGAATGTGGTGTAAGAGAGGAACACCTATACACTGTTGGTGGAATGTAGATTACTTTAGTATGGGCAACAGTATGGGAATTTCTCAAAAAACTGAAAATAGACATTCCATATGATTCAATTCTCCCCCACCTGGGAAATATCCAAAGGAAATAAAATCAGCATATCAAAGACACACTGCATATCCATGTAATTGTAGCACTATTCACAATAGCAAATGCATGGAGTCAGCTTAGGTACCATCAGTACATAAGTGGATAAAGAAAATGTAGTGCACACACATACACAAACACACACAATGGAGTCTTAGCTATAAAGAAGAATGAAATCCTGTCATTTGTAGCAAATTTTATGAAACTGGAGGACATCAAATTAAGTGAAATAAGCCAGACACAGAACGATGGGAATCAAGTGCTCCCTTTCATATGTGGAAACTAAAAAATGTTGACTTGAAAGAAGGATAGTAGATTACTTGGGATTAGGAAGGGTGTGAATGTGCAAAGGAATTATGGAAAGAGGGTGGTTGGATATGACCAATGCATGCTGTATGGGACTATCACAATGAGTCCCATTACATGAACAATTAATATGTGTCCATGAAATAAATTTGAATATTGATTCTTTTCCTCATATTTCCCCTACTCTAGTAGAGATATTGATGACATTAGAGATGATAATGAAATATACAAAATAAACATTAGCAGATTTAAAAAAGGGCAAAGACCATTTCCACCAACAAAATCTTCCTTGAACAATAAGCAGAACCATATAAAAATTTCCCATTTTTGTAAACAATATATAATTTGACTTTAATATATCTCTTAGCTCCATTACTAGTAACATTTGTGTTATTATTAAGTGGGTTAATTTCTTTCCTATAGCACCAAGCAATAGTCAGCAGAGAAAAAGCTAATAGCCATATTAGTAACCATTGGGCCTTTAGAGTGGTAGTTTATGTTTTCCTGAAGACTACTTGATAAAAGTACTCTGTATGTCTATTTCATGTGCCTTAACATACCTCCTAACAGACTTGGTGGGTAGATATAAGGAAAATTTTCATCAGTAGACCGAGATGCATAAACTATCACATCAAAAGGGGCTATCCAAGGAGCCATTAAAAGGAGCTACAGAGACCAATTTGGGATCAATACTAAGTTATTATTCACTTAAATAATATTTGCCAATAACCTACAATGAGTTTGGGTGTGGATCAAGATTCTGGGCATAGAATAGTAAATATAGGAGTTGTTAATCTTTGTTCACAAGATTTATGATCTAGCATGGGGCTGGAGAGGTAATGGCAGAAGAGGAAACAGGCTGTCACCAAGAAAGAGTGAAGCATGGTGGGCCCTGGGAGGCAGGATTCCTGAAACCCAAAGCACTAAGTGTGAAGGTTCATTTTATGTTGCCTTAAGAGGGCTTTATTAAGAGGAAGACCCAGAATCAATGGGCTGAAAGACATGGAGATGACTAAGACATAGTCCTTGAATGCAGGCACTTAAATCTAGGAGGTGCCACATCCAATGAACATGAATAAGTATGTTACAAAGCAGAATGTGTTCCATGTCATTAGAGATGAAAGAAATAATTAAAAATTTACTGAGTGCCCCTACAGTGGATATATCACACTGTTGTCATTGCCCTGTGCTCCTTTGATAAAGCTGCCTTGTCTTTAGGTGCTAATTCAGAAAGGTGGCGATGGGTTAATTTTTGCATAGTACAATCTGTGATTGGACTGGCAGTTTATATTGAACAAAGTCAGCTAGTCTGTAGCCTGGTGGATACTATAGGTTGTAGCCCGGCATGAAAATATGAATTGGCGAATTGTATTATTTCACTGGAATTGAGCCTCGAGCCACTAAGAGAACAAAGCAATTAGCACTGGGGCTAAATGTGAAAGTCATAATTTAGGGGGTGGAGAAGACTATGCAGCTGGGTTAGTGGAAAACCTGAGGGCTTTAGCATAGCTGTGGACTGCTTCGAGGGCTCCTACAATGGATATATCACACTAACTTACAAAAGGATAAATTACCATGGCCTGATGTAATGGGGGGCAGGGGAGGAGTGCAAATTTGGAGGGATAGAGTTGGCGAATACCTGAATTAGTTCAGGAAAGAATGGGAGAAGGAAAATTCACAGCAGCAAGTGTAAACAATCTGAGGCATTTTGCAGTGAAAGAAAGGGGAATAAAGGGGGAGCAACAAGAGGGAAGAATACCAATCGGGAGAGAAACTTTCTTCAAGATGGAGAAGTGGGGAAAATAACCACATACTTGCATGCCACGGGGAAAGATTTAACACAGAGGGAAGAAACAACGACACAGTAAAGAAAGGATGGAGTTATTAGAGTGATGCTCTTGAGCAATGGAGGGAAAGTAAGAAACGGGATGACAAATGAAGTCCATCCACCATTGTGGGAAGAAGACAATCTGCAGGGCCAGTTGCACCCAGGCAAGAAACAGGCAGTGAAAGCTATGGATACTCTTTTCTGATGGTCTTTATTTTCTCAGAGAAATTAGAAACCAGATGAGAAAGTAGGTGAAGAAGGGACAGGAGGTGTAGGAGACAGAAACATGTTCAGTTAGAGAAAGAAGGAACTGCAGGAATGTCATGTCACAGCTGTGTTCAGGGCTCACTTGATGGTGAACAATCAGGAATTTAAAGCACAAGTCATGAAGGTCAGCTGGAGTGGGCATGGACTAGGATATAATCATTGTTGTGATTATCCAAGTGAGGCCTGAGAAGGGAAATAGACCCAGGAGCATATGGGGGCGTGACAGGGGATGATTACAAGAATTGATTTTGGAATTAAACCTCATCAGAGAAATTGTGAGGTCATGAGGTTGGAGGAGAGTGAAAAGGTGGCAGGTGGGAGGCCCTAGTTTTGGGGTGAGTGGTTAAAGGTAGGGCAGAGGGCAAGATCACAGAAGGAACAGTTCTCACATCATATCGAAACAACACATGTTTAAGTGTGTTTCTCCTACTAGAATTGGGTTTCTTAACCTTGCTACCATTTTGGACTGAATAATTCTTTATGGAAGTTGGCAGGAGTCAGGCTGTTCTGTTTCTATTGTAGGATGTTCAGCAACGTTCCTGACTTCTACGTACTTGATGTCAATAGCAATGCTCTAGTGGTGACAATAATAAAAAAAAAAGTCTCAAGATACTACTGAGAGGCAAAGCACACACACACACACACACACACACACACACACACGCCCAACGTCATGGGTGAGAATCACGCCATTGGTCCATAGGCTTTTAAATTGCCATTGTGTATAATTCATTACACTCTCAATGCTGAAAAAGCACTTGAGCATATAGTTAAAAACTCAATAGATGTGTTACCAACTGAAAATTTTTAGTAATAATGAATATAGTACTGTGCTGAAGATTGCCAAGATCACCCCCAAATTTGGTGATCCACCTGCCAGACACAGGACTCAGCAGGCAGTTGTACTCATGACTTTGGTTTATTGCACAAAAGGTAATCAGCAAAGGGAAAAGGTACATGGGATGAAATTAGGAAAACCAGGAACAAACTTTCAAGGATCCTCTTCTAGGGGAGTGATACGGAACACACTTAGTAACTTCCCTAGTAACATGATCTGAGAATCTTGCTGGCTGTGGCCAACCAAGTAAGCTCTTAGAATTGCAGCACTCAAGTTTTTTTGCTTGTTTGTTTTGGTGGGCTGATCACATAAGCACTCTCTGCCTGGCATCTGAATTCCAGACTCCTAGAAGAAAGCAGATGTTGAGGACAAACCATACTGTTTGCACAGTTCAGGCACAGTGAGACCTTTGTATCAGTTCTGAGGATGGTGGGAAACCTCATGATATCCAAGTTCCCACACTGCTGTCAACGGCTTGCCCCATGAGCAGGCTTTTAAAAGATAGAAATTGGGTCTGTTATGTTAACTTTTTCTGTGCAGGGCATTTATATTACATACCATAAGGAAAAACAATACAATCTCTGTTTTCAAAATTCCTAATCCCTTACCCAAATGCCCCATATGTCATATATTTTTAAAAAAGATACTCTAGTCTAGCTCTACACACAGCATTGTATATGCCCTTTCTTTAGCAAGCAGTACATTAATTGTGCAGAAGCAATGCTGCCCAAAGATCCCAAACCTTTTATTCCTCACTCCAAACTGCCAAGAAAACAAAGTATTTTCCATGTGTTTCATACAGGAGCAAAAGAAATGCTTCTATTGTGTAATATTCAAGAAAATTTTGGTACATTCCATGACAGCTGCTTCAACCTTAGAGCAAAATAAAATATATTTAATATGGAGTAAACTTATTCTTGAAAATAGGGTTTGCTGTAGCAAAAATATGAACACTAGTTGCTTGGTCTATTGACTAACTAAAAATTATCCAATTATTTAATGCCGTGTCTCAAAAAAGAGATGGTTCATAAGATAATTTACAGTCCTTATAACTATGAAGAATGTATTACTAAGGGTTGCTTACACAGGCGGCTCAGAGGACTGGGGCTTCAGGAGTGAGAGAGGATGAGCTGCTCAGTGACTCTATCCCTTGCTCAATTAAAGTTTCCTATGAAAGAAACTTGAGTAAAGAAGAAGGGAGATAGAATGCATACTTTAGGAAACAATCTGAGATATGCTCAAAAAGTTTAAAAAGGAATTTGTTAGCTTCACGGTCATTAAGAGCATGGAATCAGACACAATGTTCTGGGTCATTAACTTAGTCATGACACCTGCGAAAATGGCCTGATTTCTTTAAGCAGTAATTTCCTCATGCATCTGATGAAGCAGTCATCATACTTTTTTCATCGGTTCTGAGTAATAAAGGAGATAACACATGAAAGCACATAGTACATCCTCTTAGCACTGGCTTATAGTACATTCAAAATAAGTTTCATCTCATTTTAGTAACCCATGATTTCTATTGTTATTTCAACCATTCATGCATTCATTCAGAACTTCTATTTGACACTGGATCTTGCTTTAGGTGGAAGGGACACAGCTGTGAACACGACAGTCATGGTCTCTATCCTTTCTGTGCTGAGTCTAACAGGCCATTCATGTGTGATTACAACAAGTGAAAACCACTCTTCTAAGCAAAGACAACAAAATAATTGAAACAATCCACAAGTTACTAGAAATTAGTGATGAGTTAGATACTAGCTTTAGCAACCTTTAAGTATCAAAGATCTGTGAGCCTCTTCCATTTTGTAAAACTATTATCAGTAAAAATAATCCTATAAATGACCAATTTTGTGTATGTTCATGCAAAAGAAGAGAAAGGAGAATACTGCTTTGTTTGGGGTACTTTGACAGGAGGAAGAAGTGATTCTTTTATTTGCACATCTTTCCCTAAATCCACAATTTGGGATCAACACTTTTGAGAATTTAGGAAAAAAAAATTAATCTTTAAAATTAATTTTAAAATTTTATGAAAAATCAAATTTTATCCAGAGAAACGATTTTAAAGCCTGCTAGGAGGTTCTGTGTCTCTGAATCCATGCGTTGGAAATAAAGAAGATACAGGGTGAAAAGGCATTAAGTTAACATTATTGAAAGTTGTAAAGGATATGATGTAGTAGTGAGAATTCCCATAATATCCTTACTTTCTCAGCCATCTCCATTGAAACTAGGGGTTTGTTTACCTTTGTTTCATTTCTGCCCCATGAACTGTTGGTGGAGATCTTGTTGGTTTTGTGTGGGGCATGGTTTTGGGAAAACTTTGGTGTGTCCTTTTCCTCCCCATTTTGTCCTACCTTGAATCAGGTTATAATAGCCAGAGCCCTGGCAGCCACATTGCACCCATGAATAAAAAGCCATGAGAACTGCTAAGATGTTGACTCCCCCATCTCAGTGAAGCCATTGAGCCAAAGGCAATAATTGCAGAAATCAATCTTCTGTTTAAGGCAGGAAACATTCTTAAGTAATAAATCCTCCAAAAATAAGAGATGTGCTGAATGTGTGTGTTTTAGAATGTTTTGTCTTATGATGAATTTTATTTACCAATATCTTGTTGTAGGCAAATAGGGGAAGTGGTTTAACCAAAGGAAACTCATATATAGATTGTAGTTTAGAAGAGCCCTTAGTTGACTGTATGGAAGATTAGAGGGAGCAACTTTTTCCTTCCTTTGGCTAATTTTTCTTTACTCACTTCATATGGTTCTGGTGGGGCTGTCAAACACATCCTTGACTTCATGGCCTAGTAAGTATCCCATGGAATCAAGTGTGCAGCAAATAGGGCCAATAAGAATCAATCTCTCTCTCTCTCTCTCTCTCTCTCTCTCTCTCTCTCTCTCTCTCTCTCTCTCTCTCTCTCTCTCTCTCTCTCTCTCTCTCTCTCTCTCTCTCTCTCTCTTTCCCTCTCTCTCTTTGTCACCAGGGATAAAAATTTTTTAAAAAACTTGGCTGGGGATGTGGCTCAGTGGTTAATCACCTTGGTTTCTCGCTAAGTTGCTTAGGGCCTCAATAAGTTGCTGGAGGCTGGCTTTGAATTTGTGATCCTCTTTCCTCAGCCTCCTGAGCCACTGGGATTACAGGTATGCCCCACTGTGCCTGGTCAAAATCCATCCTAAGAATGTTCTTACTAGAGGTAGAAGAGGAGGACTGATTTCTAATTCCAGGATCATGGAGTTGGGAGTACTACAAAGTCTCAGTGGCTTTGTCATATAGCCCATATAACTCACTGTCACAGGCCATTTCTGGGGACTCATACTGAGATGGAGTTTGGGATGCAGAAGGTATAAAACAATAGAAAAGATGCCTAATCAGGCAGAGGGGAAAGCTGAGCTACAACGAGGGTCTGACAAAGCCTCTGTAAATGTGGCAGGGAGCTCAGAAACGAGATGAATGCATGAGTGTCCTGCAAGGGCTGGCTGGATTCCCTACAGTTGGAGAGTTTGTTCTTCCTGGGAAGGCAGTCCATCTTACTATCTAACACACTAATCATGGAGAAAGTCTATCTTTAATAGGTGACATTTGGGCAAACATAATCATAGCTGAGAAATGAAAAAAGGAATACCCAAATATATTTGTTTGTTTATTTATTTACTGATGGTAATGGGGATTGAATCTAGCATCCTTGTGCATGCTGGGCAAGTGCTGTACCACTACCTACATCCCCAGTCCTTTTAAATTTTTTATTTTGAGATAAAGTCTCATTCAGTTTTCCAGGCTGCCCTTGAACCTGTGATCTTCTTGCTTCAGTTTCCTCAGTAGGTGGGCTTGATAGGAGAAAATACTTTAGAAGCTATTGGTCCAGTTGTACTTGAGGGCAGAACTATTCTTATCATCCTTAGTGACTTGAGTCTATAAGTTATCTTTTGGGCTCAACCATTTGAGTCATGTCATTCATGAATGAAACAGTCCTGTTGAAGGCAATAATTGATTTGAAGACACAACAAATGGTAGAGCAACCTTTACAGAAATCATGGAGAATTGATGAAGGACTAAGCTAGTGGCAATAGTGATGCAAAAATGTTGCATGAAAGAATTAATAATCTATATTGACTGGTTTAAGGGAAGGATCACAGCAAGAATCCTCAGACAGCTTTCCAGTTTTTCGTTTAGGTGATATGGGAGGATAGTGAGGCTACATATGAGACAGGACAAAATGGAATAGGTGAAGAGTAGCGTGGTTATATGTTTCAATTTACAATATGGTGTATTTTAAGTGCCTGAAATGCCAACTAACAAATTATCAATGGAAAAATATTACAACTCATGGGTGGAAAAACTTATAAGAGTCAACTAAAGAGTCTTTTTGGTTAGAAGGGTATCTCAGTCTTTTTGTCTTACTATAATAAAATACTAGAGTCTGGGTAATTTATAAAGTATAGAGGTTTATTGAGTTTATGGTTAAATAAGCTGGGAAGCTCAAGTGCATGATGCAGGTATCTGGGAGGGTCATCTTACTGATGGAGAGACTCTATAGAGTTCTAGGACAGGAAAAAGCATTGCGTGTGAAGAGACTCCTGATATATGACCAAACTGGCTTTTATAACAGACATGTTCTAGTGATAACTAACCCAGTCCCTTGATCCATACATGGAGCCCAGCCCCCCAGACACATTCATATCCCAAAGGACCCATCTCCAAATACTATTAATGTCTAACTTTGTAGATGAAGTTGCCAAAACATGAATTCTAGAGCACAAACATTCACATCTCAGTAATGGGCCTATTTGTGAAGCTAAATTTAAATCAGAAATTTGCTTGAGTCAAAATAAAATAAGTTAAATGATGCGGTTTAATTGTTATGTAGCTGTGATACTCAACTTCTCTTCGAGAACTTATCTGTCAAGAATACTTGAATATTTTGTTAGCTGTCTGGGTACCTGTTCTAACAGTAATAGAACAAACCTGGAAAACATTTAATTATCACCTCTCTTTTTATCTCCAAGATTCAATGTAAATTTTCCTTTTGTTTATCATTATATCACACTATCTTCTGACAGGGTAAGTCCCAGTTTATACCATACATGTTTTAACAAAGTCACTTTTTGCCAACATCTAAGAGGTAACATTTTTTTTGTCTCAAAATAAATTATATTGAATCACATTGTGTGCTGGAATACCATGAATCTTATTTATATAAATTTTCGTTTACAGAAAATAATGCTGATTGACCCTTTCCCTGCATTTTGGTGCACCTTTTGCTCTAGCATCAATTACTCTCATTTTACTATCAAATACAGATAGATGAGTGGTGGAGAGAAGAAGAAGAAAAATAATCAGGGAGGGGTCTGTGATGGTTAAATACTGACTACATCCTATTCTAAAACCTGAAAATGAAGCTGTCACGTGTTTATACACACTTGTTTATTTCCTCAGATTATCTCAAATGCAGAATTGGCATCTGCTAAAGTTTAGATCTTGAATGTCTCCCAAAGGCCTATGTGTTGAAGGCTTGACCCCCAGCCTGTCATGCTACTGGGAGGTGGTGCAACTTTCAAGAGGTGGAGCCTCATGGAAGGAGGTTGGGTCATTTAGGGTTGCTCTTGAAGGCAATACTGGGACCCTGGCCTCTTTCTGTTTCTTTTATTCCCCATCACTGTGAGGTAAATAGACCTCTATCGTGTGCTCCCTGCCATGATGTGCTATGCCACCACAGACTCAAAACAAAGGGTCAAATGACCATGGACTCAAGCCTTTTAAAGCATGACCCAATATTAACCTTTCCTCCTTAAAATTTGATTATCTAAAGTATTTTGTAATAGTTTTGGAAAGCCTGCTGACAGCATCTATTGCCCTGAGAGGAATAATGGTGTACATAATGATGTACACAATATCTCTTAAATATAGGCTATGTTGCAACTTTATAGTTGACATTCATATGAGTTAGATGCTGCCCCAACCTTATACCATATAGAAAAATGTATAGACCAAAGGTATAGATAAATGTGTTGGTTAACTGTGTGCACTAATGATAGCTCCTCATGCCCTGAGACAAAGCCTCGTTATGATACCTCTGCCTCATCATTCGTCAACTTCTTTCTTTCTTAACTCATAATCCTATAGTTATCACTGTCTCTCACTGTTTGAAGGTACATTCTATTCCCATTAGGCCTCTAGTCACTTAACTATTCCCAATTAATGCAAAACATTAGTTCCCAATTTAAATTATATCACTTCCAAAGAACAGCTGTTAAACTCAGGATGAGCAAAAACATCTTAGAATTATATGTTTTTTGGTGTTCAAAATTTTAAAAGGAGTGTACCATATTGCCTTTATTGTGTTGAGGTATGTTCCTTTTTCATCTAATTTGTTGACAATTTTTAATTATGAATGGATGTTGAGTTTTATCAAATACTTTTTGTGCATCTTTTGAGACGATCATCAAGTTTTTGTCTTGGAGGTATCACATTTATTAATCTATACGTATTGAACCATCCTTGTACTCCTGGGATAAATCCCTACTGATCATGGTGAATGATCTTTTTAACATGCTATGAATTTGATTCACGGGTATTTTGTTGAGTATTTTTATACCTATATTCATCAAAAATATTAAACTATATATTCTTTTTTGGTTGTGTCCTAGTCTAATTTTGGTAATACTGGCTTTGTAGGATGAGTTTGGAAGAATTCTCCCTTAATTTTTTTTACAATAATTTGAGAAAAATTGGGGTAGTTACTCTTTAAATGTTAGGTAGAATTCAGCAGTGAATACCATAGGTTGAAACCCACAGCTAACATCAGACCAAACAGGGAAAAATTAAAAGCTTTTTCTTTAAGATCAGGACGAGAAAAGGATGACCACTCTTATCACTTTTACTCAGTGTACTACTGTAAGATCTAACTAGAGCAATTATGCAAGAGAAAGAAATAAAAGACATTAAAATTAAAAAAAAGGGAATTCAAACTGTCCTTGTTTTCAGACAACATATAGAAAACCTCAAAGAGTTCACAAAAAACCCCAAACAAGACAAAAACCTGTTGGAATAAGTTCAGTAAAGTTGCAGGACACAAAATCCACACACAAAATTAAGTAGTATTTCTAAATGCTAATAGTGAACTCTCTGAGAAAGAGAACAGTCCAATTTACAATAGCTACAAAAAAATGGCTAGTAATAAATTCAGTAAATTCAACCAAGGAGATGAAAAAGATCCACACAGAAGACTATAAAAGATTGATTAAATAAATTGAAGTGAATATAAATGAATGGAAAGATAGTCTGTATTCATGGATTGGAAGAATTAATATAGTTAAAATGCCCTTACTATTCAAAGCAATCCACAGATTTACTGCAATTCTTATCAAAATTCCCATGTCTTTCTTCACAGAAACAGAAACAACAATTCTAAAATTCATATGGAACTACAAAAGATCCTGAA
This sequence comes from Ictidomys tridecemlineatus, assembly GCF_052094955.1. Taxonomy (NCBI): domain Eukaryota; kingdom Metazoa; phylum Chordata; class Mammalia; order Rodentia; family Sciuridae; genus Ictidomys; species Ictidomys tridecemlineatus. The sequence continues at coordinate 98,408,924 of NC_135485.1, forward strand.
AAACTCAAGCTACCCTGAGTAAAGAGAACAAAGCTGGAAGCATCACAATTATCTGACTTCAAAAATACTACAAATCTACAATAACTTAAACAGCATGGTATTGTCATCAAAACAGATGACATAGAACAATGGAACAGAAAAAAGAGCCCAGATATGAATCTACACATTTACAGCCAATTGATTTTTTTACAGAGGTGATGAGAACATTCATGGGGACAGAAGAGTCTCTTCTATAAACAGTGCAAGGAAAAGTGGATATTGATGTACAGAAGAATGAAATTACATCCCTATATCTATATCTATATCTTTCGTTCTATGTACATACATACAAAAAATCAACTCAAAATGAGTTAAAGACTTAAAGGTAAGACCCAGAACTGAACTGTGAAACTACTAGAAGAAAACTCACAGGAAATATTACACAACCTTTTTTCTGGGCAAGAGCATGTTAGATAAAACCTCAAAAGCACAGGCAACAAAAGCACACATAAACAAATAGGATTACACCCAACTAAACAAAGAGCTTCTGCACAACAAAGAAAATAATTATAATAGAGATAACCTACAGAATGTGAGAAAATATTTGCAAACTACACATCTGACAAGGAATTAATATTCTGAATTTATTTAAAAAAACACAAAAAAGCTAAAAAAAAAAAAACCCAACAGCAAAAACCTGAATAATCCAAGATAAAAAAGATTTCAAGAGCTGGACAGACATTTCTTAAAAAGCAACATACAAATGATCAATGAATTTTAAAAAAACCCAATATAACTAACCATCAGGGAGCTGCAAATTATAATTAAAATAAAATATCACCTAACACCTGTTAGAATGAAAGACTATTAACAAAAAGGTGGAAAATAACAAATGTTGTTGAGAATGTGGAGAAAATGGAACATATATTCATTGTTGGCAGGGATATAATTTAGTACAACCATTAAAGAAAATAGTATGGGAGTGCCTCAAAAAATATAATAATAGGGCTATCATATCATCCAGCAATCCCAACAATGGTTTCATGTCAAAAGAAAATGAAACAATATATTGAAAAGATATCTTTACAACATGTTTACTGCAACATATTTACTTCACCACATATTTACTTCACCATAGTTAAGATACGGAATCAAACCAGATATCCACCAATAGATGAATGAAAAAAAATGTGGAAAATATTTATAATGGGATACTTACTATTCAGTCATGAAAAAGAACAAGATCTGTCATTTGTAACAACAAAGATGGACCTGGAAGATATTTTGTTAAATGAAACAAACCCAACAGAGAAAGACCAATACCACATTATTACATCCATACACGGAATGTAAAAAAGTTAATCTAATAAAAGTTGAGGGGGAAGAATATGGGTGCCAGGGATGGAGACTGTAGAGGGGAGAGAGGACTGGGAGAGACTGGTCAATAATGTTACAGTTAGGTTGGAGGTACAAATTCTGTTGTTTTATTGCACAGTAGCATGAGTACATTTAACAGTAATGCACTGTACAGGTCAAAATAGCTTCAAAAGAGAATTTTGAAAGTACTTACCTTCAAGAAATGATAAAATTTTACAGTGCTGGATATGTTAATTACCCTGACTTGATCATTACATGATGTATACATGAATGAAAACATCACACTGTACTCCATAAGTATGTACAATTATTAGGGTTAATCAATAATAAAGAAAAAAATTAAAAACCACAATTTATACTAAAGGATAGGCACTCAAGAAATTTTCATGCGGGGAGTGATTAGGAGAACAATAGTTTAACAAGGCACCTTATGTGTAAGCATGAAACAACAGAGCCTGGGCAGTGCAGACCTAGGAAATCCACCATATGTATACCTGATGATATCAACACACTTGGCTCTAGACTCCTCTGTCCCTGTTATACTTTGTTCTGTCTGGTCTGATGTCTAAAAGAAGCAATGCGTGAGGCTCTCATGTAATTTAAAATTTTCCAGTAACTACATTTAAAAAAGTGAAAACAAAGGAAATTAACTTGAATAATACATTTTACTTCTGACTTAGCTCAGTATCTCTAAAATATTCAACAGGCAAACAACATAACTAATAATTAGACATCTCACATTATTTTTGCAAGTATATAATCTTCAAAATTCAATGTATGTTTTATACTTACAGTATTTTTCTAATTGTAGGCTAATTGTTATTGAAATTCCTGGATCTATTAGATCTTATAAAATGAACAAGTTAAAAAGAATTACATACCCAAGTTATTCTAAACATATTTAAACATTTACAACAATCAAATATTCAGTATTTTAACTAAGTAACATTAAATAAAACTTTCAGTTCCTCAGTCACACCAGGAACATTTTAAGAGTTCAAAAGATGGTGGCTTTATACTAGAAAATGCTTATTTGGTCTATTATTCCTGCATGGTTCTCTCCACTCCCTTCCTTTTGGTTTCTATTTGCAGATACAGATGCATTGAAGATGTGGAATTTTAAGATGCTAACTCAAGACAGATATGTGATATAAAAGTTCAGTTGAGTCCTGACTGCTCCTCAGCAATCTTATGATTCATGTCTCATGATCCTCTTTGCACAGGGATAACTACTAACATGGCACAAGGATCACAGCTGCACTACTCTGATTTCAGGCAGACATCACAAATCAAAAATGGGATTCTTTCCCACTGAGCCCAAAAGCAACCTCAAAACACTTTTACAACTTCCTTTAACTAGTACGACTCCTCTCAATACAATATTCATTTAGCTATAATAAATTAATTGGATTTACTATGAAAATTGAAAGCAATCTGCCATATATATCTTTGTTCATTACACAATATTCCTTTCCAGAACTTACTTTATAGTGAACATAAAGGGTTTTAAACTGGGATATAAAGGGGTTTGCAGGTGTGAGGAGGCAAAGCATTTCTAGTGAAAGGGGGAAAAACAGATTTAAGTTTGAAACTATTTTTACTATTTACCAACTATATGATCTTGAGCATAGTAGTATTTTCTCATTTTAAAAATCAGAATAATAACATCAGCTTTGAAAAATCATTATAAGAATTAAAAATTAGGAATTTGACAAAGAGCCTGGTACAGAGCAAGCATTCAAATTAAATATTTATTTTCTTGATATGATTAAATATTTTACATTATATTTGTATGCTTTAACTTACCAACTGATTTACCTGCTTGGAAGGAAAATTTATGTGCCATTTGACACTTTTTAAAACCCTTTCCAGAGATTAATAAAATTCTACTTCAGGACTGATCTTCAATGATTACTGAATGAATGCCCCAATTAATGTACCTGTAAACTTAGAATTATTCTCATAATATTTAAAAGGTGGATTTGCCTATCCAGGGCAAATTAGGTATTAAATACAGGCTGAGCAGATTTCTATGAAGCCAGACCTGATCCTAAGAAGTACAAACCAGGGCAGATCAAAATTCTAAGATCTATATCCAGGCATCTTAGAGTACATTTTCCTGATGCTGTTCTAAATGGAGCTTAGTCATAGGAGGAGAGAATAACATGGCAAGGACCTGGAGCCCAGACAGTTTAACAGAAATGTCAGTACACTGAGAGGTACCATCATCCAAAAATAGGAGTGTTAGATAGAAGTTTTTTAGGAAAAGGTTTACATTAGGCAAGAAATACATGTCTCAGTTGATGAGTACATCCAAACTTGATGAGTGAACACATGGCCAAGCCATCAGTGGGGGATGGGGGCAACCTGGCAATCAATAACTTTCCAGTACATTTGGTATCATAAAATTGAAATTCAACTATTAAGGCTAATTTGAAATAGGACTTTACCATTTAGAAAGGACTGTGAGGGGAAGTTAGGAATTCAATTCTAAATGAAATTCAATGGTCAGTAAATCTAGAGGAAGATTCAGTGCCCTAGATTTAACTGTCATAATTTCTCACTTCAAATTTAGCAGTAATCTTCTCCATGGCTCCTTCTCCTCCAGTCTATTCTTTTCATCCTCCACATGGCAGCCAGAGCTAGAATCTCCAAAGTATAAATTTGATCCTACTGTTCCCTTCGTTTATAACCTTTCATGGCTTCAAATTGCTCTCAAAATTTAAACTCTCTAACATATCATAACAGATCCTGTAAAATCTACAAAATTCTTTGACCTTATCTATTATCTCACTCAACACTGGACTTTACAATCCAGCTGCATTGAACTTTTTTCAGTTTCCCAATAGAACACCTGCTGCAGTCTCTCTAAATCCCTGGGTTTCTCAACTCGGTTTCTTCTGCCAGATTATTTCACCTCTTTTCTGTGCCAGGATAATGTTTTTAGCATCCCTTCGGTCTTAGTTAGAAGGCATTTTTTCCCCTGGGAAACTATCTCAAGTTTGCTGAGTTTCAATTAATTACCACTGTGCTTCATCTTAGGTACTTCCCACCTCATCCCTCACCCCTATCAGAATAGGGACTCTGTATATCCCCTTCAGTTATACTCGCCAGAACCCAACATAATAAAGTGTGTATTTGTTGAATGGATAAATGCATGCTTATCAATAAATGAGTAAATGCTCATATGCTTATAAAGACTGGGTCTTGTCTCTCTTACTGGTCAATGACATCACAGGACAAGTGGCTACTACTGAGCAACTGCTAGAGCCGAACTACTCAAGAGAGGTTATGAGACATTTCCTGGATTGTATTGAGAAGTTGGGAACAGATGAATTAAGAGGTCACCTTCTGCAGGCTGAAGATATATAAGTAATACAAAATATTTTTATAAAGTTTGTATATGTTTTAACTGCCATTAGCATAGAGACTGATGGTTGTTCCATCTATGACTTTCTTTTTCTCTTTTTAGGTTACCAAGGAAATTACTATTGTTAATAATATTATCATTGCAAAAGTGAATATTGATGGCTTTTCTCAAATCTAGATGTTTATAAGACAAATTGAATAAATATTTCAGCCACTGACTGATAAATGGAATCAATATGTGTGAACAGTATAAACACTCTTATTTTCCTGACCACAATTATCCAAAACATTTGTCTACTCTGATTTACTGTTTGTCTACTCTCTTTTTACTCTTTAATTCCAATATATATTTATATAATATTCCAATATTTAAGAGTATAAAACTTTAAAAAATTTCACTGATGACCCAAGTTCTAGAGCCCTATAGATGAGGAAAGTTTTTGTCCTGTTTATGTGGCATGTCATCACATCATTGCAACTCAGAGGCATTAAGGACACTCAATTAGTCATATATTTCCAAGGGTTCTGCCAAATTTCTTTAGACTAGTAACATAGCATTGAATTACTTTTGATTTTCTTTCTTTTCTAACTTGATGGTTATAGTGGGAATCTACCTATTCTCTTATTTTACTGTATTCGAAAAAAAGTTCTGTTACACTCTCCTAGCTATAATTCTACTTCAAAGCATTTGTCAGAGTATATATTTATTGGTGTATTATAAATACTGAGATTATAAATAGGCAGAAGGCAGCAGCTGTTTATCTATTTGGCTTGTAACTATGTCCTTTAGCATGTAGCACAGGGCCTGGCATATATCAGGCTAGAAAAAAAAATTTTTTTGTTGTTTGGAATTACTGAACAGATGCACTGATCTTTTTCATCTTGAGTATGTTCAGGTTTTGTGAGAAACAGGAGTCATTCTAGTATTTTGGTTAGGAAGAAGGCAGGGTATTGGAAGTTCTGTGAGAGAGAAGGTCTGGAAGATGACTTTTCAGAAAATCTGAAAGGGCAGCATTGCAGGAGAGCCACTGCCAATGATCCTCATTGCAGGGAGCATTGGCGTGGGTTATTCTCAGGGCGATGACTCGAGCCACTGGAAACTTTTACTGATGATCTCAGCTGCCTGCTTATAGCAGGTGATTCCTGGGAGAAGTACTGACAGCCAAGGAGTGCTGCCAACAATGATCTCATCTGCCTGCAAACAGCTGCTGCTGAGAAAAATGGCTTCCCGTCAAAATATTTGTGAAGGCTCCATCGGCAAAATCTAACCTTGAGTGATACTGGAAAGGGATTCCGGGAAATGTAGTTCTACCATGTGGATAAGGATGAGAGTAATGTTCAGGCAAAAAGCAACAATTCCGCACACAGATCCATTGGGAAGAAGCTCTTCATTGGAGTAAGAATACAGTAGTATGTGGCCTCCTTATGGACAGATATTTTTATTTAAAAAAATCCATGTATCCCCACCATTAGGTGCTTGTTGCAAAGATGATTAGCTGAGCCAAACAGTCACACTCCTTTCAGTGCAGCATTGCTCCTGGGAAGTAAGTATGTAACTGGGACCATGCAACTAGTTATTACCAATGCACTGTGGACAGAAATGATGTGTCTCTTTTCTAAGATGAGGTGGATAAGAACAAGGCAGTCAGTTTCCCAAGATGTTCTTCCTGCCTGTTGTCATCATTGAGTTAGAACATCCCCAAAGGACTCTGAAGAGCTTCTATTATAGAATCACTCATGGAAGTGTCTGGGATTTTGGTCATCACTAGGACAAAAGCTGCTAACCAGTGATCCTCAGGGTTATATAAAATTACATATAAGAGGAAATGAGGGGTAAGAGAAGAATAATACAAGTGGAAGAAATGATTTACAGTAGAGGGAGTAGAGAGAGAAGAGGGGAGGGAAGGGGAGGGGAGGGGGGATAGTAGAGAATAGGATAGACAGCAGAATACATCAGACACTGGAATGGCAATATGTCAATCAATGGAAGGGTAACTGATGTGATACAGCAATCTGTATACGGGGTAAAAATGGGAGTTCATAACCCACTTGAATCAAACTGTGAAAGATGATATATTAAGAACTATGTAATGTTTTGAACGACTAACAATAAAAAAATGCAAAACAAAACAAAACAAAACAAAAAAACAAAAGTATCTGATTGGAATCTGTGTATGAGAACTGAATTTTTTAGTGTAAAACCAACACAATTTAGGGGTTGTTTGTTATAGCAGTTGACCTACCCTAAATGCTTAAGAAATATTTGATAATGAATGAATAAAATAGAAAGATTTACTATGACTTTTGCAAAGTCTACTGGACCCTTGCTTAAGAATGAGTGTCCTGACAGGCAGACTCCATTCTTGTGGTCAAGAATGCTTCCTCCTCTTAACAACTTTCTGCATGCTCCTCAAATGGGGAGTTACTTTAGTTACTTCAAGTCTAGCATGGCAATTAGAAAGGACTTCCCATTGTTAAAAATTATAACTATTTTTAAGCACAACTTTCTGACCCAATTTTTGTAGAAAAAAATGTGAAAGGAGTTGATAGAGGTGTTTTTCCTTAGCATAACCAGTCTGCTTGATTAAAACCCAGAATTCTTGTTAATGCTTTCAGAAGTTTAGGATTTTCTACTTGACATACTGAGAGTAAGTGAGGACCCCAGGAACCTTTGACATACCTGAAACTTCACTCTAATTTTGTGGCAAGATCAGTTGTTGGAAAGTAGCTGGATAATGTTTCTGATAGTCTCTCAATGCTTCTACTAAATTACTTTAATACTAGCAGCATAAAATGATAGCTGACAACAGAGTATCATTTTAAGTGCTTTATGCACACTAGGAATTCATTAGTTCTATGCACAACACAGCAACCTGTTATTATTATTTCAACTTTACTGATGAGGAAATGGTTGCTCATAGAGGTTAAGAAACATTTCCAAGGCCACATAACTGTTTTGTATTTTTCTTTGATCTATAAAAGAATTTATGCATTTGTTAGTAATTTGTCTGAAATACAACTAGTAAGAAGTTTTTATAAACCTTTTTTTGCCAGGTTGTGACAGCTCTTTATTTTCTTTATTAAGTACTCTGCAAATCAATGGTTATGTCTTCACACATTCAGTAAGAAATCTCTCTTGATTTCAAATTTGTTCATTTTATACTCATTTCCACAGTTCTGCTTGGCATATTAATTATAGGACCTCTTTTTATCATTGGTTTTAAAACTAGAGAGTATTTGATTAACATGTCTCATTGATTTTTAGTACTGAAAAGGGCTATTTTAAGCCTTATTATATAATTTCAGTACTTAAAACCATAAAAGGATTTTCTTAAATAAATTTTGTTTCTTAATAACATTGAGCTTCAACCAAATACCTGTCAATACTACTCAGGTTAAATTTTCATCATCATCATCAACAACAACAACAATAACAAAAACCTAAACAAAGTGAGGGTTTTTCATTTGGGATATAAGTTATATCTCTCTATATGCTTCAATACAACTGCTGCTGCAAATACAATTGCTGTCGTTATTCTTTTAGCCACAATCATTTATTGAGTACCCATTATTTTCACTCACCAGATTAAGTACTTAACATATGAGAACATTAATCTTTAAAAGAAGATGTAAGGAGATATTGTTATCCCTATTTTATAGACAAGCAAGCTGGAGGGAGGTAAAAATACTTCACCTCCCCTGTGGACATAGGACTAGTTAGTATCAGAGTTCAGATTTGAATCTGACTTTTAATCCTACATCATTACACCATGATGACTTTCTCAATTCATTTATAAAGGAACATCTGAAATACAGCCCAATTTATTTATCCAGAATCAAAAAGAAATGCTCAGTCGCATGTTTAAGGGGTGCTAGTGTAATATCATGGGCTTCCAAACATGCATATGCTGCTGACCTTTGTGTGTCCTCTGTGGATCCTTCTGTATCCTGTTATCCATCTCCCTGACAGTTGATAATACCAAGATATATATATATATATATATATATATATATATATATATATATATATATATATATATATATTAAGTAGTGTTAAACACTAATCAGATAAATACATCTCTTATAAAACCTTCCCAGACTTCTTCCACGTAGGTGACTCCTTAGAGGAAATTTGATAGCAGGAAGTACTGGTCTGGGGAAGTGGGAAGCAGGAACCAAATAGACAAGGTAGCCCGCTTAGCCAACCGGTAGAAGGAGTAAGTGTACTTTATTTCAGCTCCATGGGTCAAGAAAAATTATGGCATCTATCTCTAATAATAAATAATATAAATACTGTTAGTATTACTGCTATGTCTCTATAATTTTATGGAACCAAAAAGAAGGGGAAAGAAAATTACTGAAAGATAAAATGAAGGTTGACCCAATAAAATTAGAGGCTTTGTTTTTCAAATGAAAATATGACTTTATTCCCCACTGTGTGGTTGCTTTAATTTTTAAGTTACTGCCAAAGAACTGCCCTCACTCATATTCAGCTGTTCCTTATTTACAAAGCTTATACCCCCAGCTGACTGTCTTTAGCATCTAGGAGAGGGACATGTTAGAGCAACGATTCTGCACATAGGAATCACCTGGAAAGCTTTAAAAATCCTGTTGTCTGGATTTCCTATAAGGAGATTGATTTAATTGTTCTGGGCATGGGGAATTTCAGAACTTCCCCATGCACTACTAATATTTAGCCATCCCCAGGAGGCTGGGTCTCCATGTTGGAAATCCTCCAGAATCAAAAGAGGGAATGACAATGACCAGCCACTATTGTTGCTTTCCACTTACATCATCTCCTCACTGTTCCTATTTCTATTTGTCCTCTCTTTTTAAAGAAATCAAAGCCTTCCAACAAGAGAGCAAACCAGCCTTAAAAAGGAATCATTCTGGGAAAAGGGGCTTTCTGTGGCTGGCTTCACTAGGTAAGAATTCATTCTCTGATTTGGCTTGCTGACTGGGAAACAAATAGATTAGAGATGGTGGAAGATGAATTAGAGAGAGGAAATACAGTACAATGGAAAAAATTAACTTGGAATTAAAATGATTGGATTCGTTTCTGCCTTTGCCACAGTGTGTGACTGAGTCTTTTTCTTTATTAGCAGCAGAAGAAATTTGGACTATTTGATCTCTGAAGTATTTTCCAGTTGAAATAATTTTTACAATGAAAGGAGAGGAACTATAACTGAAGGTGAAATAACCAGTGCTGGGGCAGGCTCCAGTTCCTTGTTTGATTCATGGCTGGTTTGCAGAAAGCTGGTGGAAATCCTGCTTCTCCTGACGCTTTCCTTGTTTCATCAGGCATCATGGAACCCCATGAATGGGCCTTTCTGATCCTAGGTAGTAGCTCCAGCTTTCTCATTACTTAATATACTTCTCCCTGTCTATGACTTTGGCCTGGTCTACGTGGATTTTCTGCTCTGTGTGTATGACTGCTTTACCTTAGTGATAACCCCCCTCATGGGATCCTTTCCTCTCTGTCCACTTGGATTTCTCTATTTCTGCTTTGAAACACCGACACTTTTTTGCTCAACCACTTCTGGTGCACAACCAGGTTCAGTTGATCCCAATAAACTACTTTTTTTGTGCTGGCTTTACAAAATGGAAAGCTCTTCCTGTCTGAGGTGAGGGGACGTCTTGGGATTGAGAAGGCAGTGATGCTGTCTTTGAGATTTGGTGACTGTTATGATTTAGATACGTGGTGTCCCCCAAAAGCTCATGTGTGAGACAATTTGAGGAGGTCTAGAGGTGAAATCATTTGGGTTTCAATCAGTGAAAGCCTCAATTCAATCAGTGAATTAATCCTCTGATGGGGATTAACTGAGTGGTAATTGAAAGCAGGTTGGGTGGGATTGGAGAGGGTGAGTCCTTGGGGGTGTGCCTTGGGGTATATATTTCGTTCTTGTTGAGAGGTGCTGATAGCTTTATCCTGTCGTCAGTTGCTTCCCTTCATCATACCCTTCTGCCATGATGTTCTGACTCACTTCAAGCCTCAGAGAATGGAGTCAGCATTTGTGGACGGAGACCTCTGAAACTGTGAGCCTCACGATAAACTTCTATTCTTAAAATAGTACTTGTTGGGTGTTTTTGGTCATAATAGTCAAACAGGTGACCAAACCAGTGACCTTAGCCACCTTCATATTCTCATTTCTAATGAAGCATAAAGTAAGGGTAACTTAAAAGTTAAAACTCCTTCTTTGTCTTTCTGCAAAGACAAAGAAGTTTGCTCTGGGGAACTGAGCCCACTTGAAACCCTCCCTACAGGACTGAAGTATAGAATGAGAGCAGCAGAAACACTTCAGAGATTTGGACTTCCTTCATGGTTGACTAGGTGTTCTCCAGGTCAGATAGGACTGAAAGAGAGTTAAGGAATCCTTTGGACTTCAGGTCTCTGATGTTTTATATTGTAGTGGCTATTTGGGGCAGTCCACAGTTATTCTTCACCTGGTGGAGATGGGAAATGATTACCTATTGGTTACCTCATGGTTCTAAAACTTGTCCAGGAGATCTTTAAAAAATATTCATACAACTGGCTTCTTCCCTAGCACCCATACTAATTGAATTGGTGTGGGTAGAAACTAGGACATAGTGTTGACTATGGGGAGGTTTCCATCTCTGCCTAGTCACAGGTATAACAGCAGTTTTCAAAGTGTGGCCCCTGCTCTAGGACATAAGCATCACCTGGGAACTTGTTAGAAATGCAAATTCTTAGACCCCACTCAAACTGGAGTTAGAAACTCTGGGCATAGACTAGGTTCTGCAATCTGTTTTAATTAACCTTCCAGCTGATGCTGATGTCCACTAATGTCTGAGAACCACTGTTTTAGACGAGGGCTTTCTAGCCACATGCAGTGGTACATGTATGTAATCCCAGCAACTTGGAGGCTGATGCAGAAGGACTGAAAGTTCAAGTTCAGCATTAGCAATTTAATGAGGCCCTGTCTAAAAATAAAAAAAAAGGGTTAGAAATGTAGCTCAGCAGTAAAGCACCCCTAGACTGGATTCAATTCTAAGTATGCCCCCACCAAAAAAGAAAATAAATAAAAATTGTGATTTTTCTCCTTTCCTGTCCCATTCCAGGCCCAGGTACAGAGAGGTAAATAGACTGCTGTTATGTAGGCCTAGAGCAAGGGCTACAATGGTGACCTGGATCCCGCTTGTGTGGCAGTGCCAGCCCTTGACTTTGGGTTCAGGGGAAGGTGGCAAGCCTTCCAGGGTCGTATCCATGGAAGGTCCTATTTTTTTTTTTTCTGCATGTGTGTACGGTCTGCTTCATTTCCCCTTGATGATTGACCTAGGAGTCCTGTGTGCCTTTTAATGGTTTAATGGTTCCTTCTTTTCTGCTAGATAAAGTAACTGCAGGAGTTGCTCATCAACCAACAGGTGCAGTATCTATGAGCAGAAGGGGAAGGAGCTGGGGAAGCTCAAGGAGTGGGGTATGGCAGAATCACCAGGGAAGTCAGTTTCTAGACATTTGAGGGACACATTCTCAGAAGAAAATTCTCCGCCACCCATGTACCTTTCCTTTCCTCTTTCTCCTCGCAGAGACTGGCATTTTCAACAACCTGAAGTGGTCAGAGGGGAGGCAACCTACAGGGAAAATGCAAAGCTGATGGTAGATAAGAAGAGGGAGGCAGTGTGTGAATAGTGGGGAGGCCAGGGTGTAAAAGCATGGACAAAGTGAGTTGGAAGGCTTGGGTTGGTTTTGGAATAGCTTTCTTTTACCTGTCCTGTTGCATTTGATTTGGAAAATGGGAGTCAAGTTTTTCCAGCGGTGAGAAACCTGAGAAACAGCTTGCAGTGGTCTCCAGCGTAAGTGAGGAACTCATGCGGGTGCTGAACTCCTGGGCTGCTCTTGGGATGTCCACTGAGTTTCCAGGTGGTAGAAAGAGGGGACTGAATCTTAAGTCAGGCTCCAGTTGCAGTAACGGATCCTTTTCACTTATTTCAGAGTGGAGGCGAGTGAGTGGTGGTGTGTTTTCCAGAAACTTCCTCTGTTCAGCGGGAGCCAGCTGGATAACCATCAGCTCTCTAGAGCTTCCACCTGGGTCCTCTCAAACTGCAGGCTGAATGGCTCATCTTCATTGAAGGCACACCCAATTTCCCCTCTTATTCAATTTCACCCTCTCTTCCCTGGAAATCCTAGGTGGCCATAACTGTGGACAGTTGGTGCCTTCTAGTAACTAGTTTCCTGAAGAAGAAAAGTGGAGGTACTAAAAAAGTCAGGGTTTTTCCTACTCACAGGCCCTGATGGTCCCCATTGAGTGAAGCTAGGGCCAGTGTCTTTCTCAGGAGAGACAGTCTTTAGGGTTGGAGGCTTGCAATTGAAACTTTCCTTAAGTGGACTGTCTTTCTACCACCATGTCCCAGGCCAGGCAGTGGAGGAGGCCCTAGGTGTAGACCCCAATTCAGCAACAGAGGCCATGAGAAAGGGCTAGTCTGGCTGCGGCAGGAGTTATTGTGGAGTGGGACTTCATTGCCTATCATAGCATTGATTCTAGGTGAGTAGTAAAAAGAGGCTTCTTTAGGCCAGAGCTACAAGGCAGGGACTGCAGCCAATGGGGACAGTTTTTTTGTGTAAGAAGCTCAGGTGAGACCCAGAAAGACCAATTCCAGGGCTCTTCCTTTCTCTCTCTTATTTTTTTGGTACCAGGGATTGAACCCAGGGGCACTGAACCACTGAGCTACTCCCCAGCCCTTTTTATTATTTTATTTAGACACATGGTCTTGCCAGAGTGCTTAAGGCTTCACTAAGTTACTGAGGCTGGCTATGAACTTGAAATTCACCTGCTTCAGCTTCCCAAGCTGCTGGAATTATAGGTGTGTGCTACCACACCAGGTTCTCCTTTCTCAAAGAACAGCAGAGGGTGCAGAAGTCCCAGGCACTTTTTGCCTAGAAGTGAGCCTATTTTAAAGCAGAAATAGCTTGTCACTGAAGCCACCATCTGTCTGGGCCAGGAGGTAATTGCAGGGGTAGGCAGGGATCTCTGGGTGCAGATACCCTTAGTTTTTCTGAGGGTCTTTTGGCTTTTCCTCTGGTTTTACACTTTGAGCTGCAGAAGATTCTCTCCTGGAAGGAGGAACTTCTGAGATTCTTTATCTGCAATTCTTCTCAGTTGGAGTCCCTAAGGTCCAGTCTTGATGCTGAACCCCAAAGTGTGTGTTGTTAGATCTGTTCTCACTTTGTCCGGGAAAACATCTCCAGACATTGAATATCTAGATCTTCCAGCTTACTCCTTTTGATTGAAGCTCTCTTCTGGCATTTTTCTTAGTTCACTAATCTCCCTAAAATACTCTAGAAAGGACTCTGGTTCTTGGTGCTCTGTTTGCTGTTCTCTCTCTGGGATCAGTTGAAGCTCGGGTATCCTTGTGTTCCAGGTGGTTCCATACTTAAGAGATCTAACCACTTCTTTTTAAATGGAGGGTAAAGATGAAGACAGCTTTGGAGTGAGCTTGGTAGGCAGAGGTAGGTATAGATAGTGATTTTTTCCCCCCTAAGTACACTGGGGCTGCTACAGATAACCAAAGAACCACTTGATTTGCCATATAGTTCCCTGGGTATTTTTCTGGTATTTCAGAGGCAAAAGGGCTGGATATGGAAAAGGGTTGGCTTTCATTTATTTATCTTTAAATGTTGAGAAAAACCTTATTCTTTGAACTGTTCTGTCTTTTAACAAAGGGAAGAAGCCTTCAATGAGATGGGCATTGAGGATTGAGTGTAGTGGTGTTCAATGGAAGATGAGTTGTGGAAGAAATTTGTTGGGAATGGGGAGAGAATTGAAAGTGGGTAGTGGTGATAAAGAACTCCTCTTCCCTTCAGAGAACAGGATGAAGTGTCTTATGTTAGGCAAAGACTAAAAAATGATGGATTTCAAGTGCTGTCCTCACTCCACTAAAATTTTATTCCTCTTCCCTTCTTTTGCTACTAATTCCTTCATGAAACTTCAGAAGAGAACAGTAGAAAGAGAACAGTAGAAATGGGGAGGTGGAACAGGATGAAGGACCTCGAGAAATGAGTTGGGCACATGGACTTTGGAGTCGCCAATGTCATCTATAAATTTTCACACTTAACAGTGGGGGATTGGTGTGGGGAATGAGTGTGAGAGAAGAATTTCCAACAGGTGAAAAGGGGCCAGAGCTAACTGGGCTTCAGTAGTGCCCCCTTTACCTTCTGGGTGAGTTCTGTGCTATGAGAATCAGCTTTCACCTTGTTTTTTCCCCATGGCATGAGATCTGTAAAGTTGGAATGAATAGCTTCCTTCTTCCTTTGGTTCAGTCAAAACCTGTAAATCAGGCCTTTTTGTGCTATGAGTAGGTGTTTATCAATGAATGAGTCTCTCTCTCCATGTTGCTAGGTGGCTTTATTCTTGGCGACTATTCTTTCTGATATCTTCTCTGCTTAGAGCTGGCAAAGGGCATAAGCCCAGACTTAACTTGCTCCCTTGCTTGTAATATTTGTGAATAAATCTGACAAACAATGTAAGCTCAGTGTCTGAATTACTTACAGAAGTGGCAATTTAGTTTTTGTGCTACGGAAGAAGGGGTGGAGAGTCAAGATAAAGCTGAACTCACAGGAAGGCTCTTGGATGTCATGTAACTATACCTGTCTGTCAACTATTCCTAAGAGCAAGGATTATATATTTGGGTATATAGAGATTTTCTTATCAGCCAAAAGAGAACTCAGGAGGAAGAAGGGACTAAATTACTCATAATAGTTTAGCTTTTATGACCTCCACACTCTCCTTCCCACCCTAGAAAATACCTCTTTAAATTTTGGGGGGATATATTCTGAATCTTGGCATATATATATATATATATATATATATATATATTATATATATATATATATATATATATATATATATATATAATTTGTTTTGGGTACCGGGCATTGAACTCAACCACTGAGTCACATCCCCAGTCTGATTTTGTATTTTATTTAGAGTCAGGGTCTCAATGAGTTGCTTAGTGCCATGCTTTTACTGAGGCTGGCTTTGAATTTGAGATCCTCCTGCCTCAGCTTCCTGAGCAACTGGGATTTCAGGCATGTGCCACCATGCCTGGCTAGATAAATTATATTTTTAAAAAGATAAAATACACACACATACACACATTTCCTTTAAAAATTAACTTTTTGTTTACTTTTAGTACTGGAGATTGAACCCAGGGGAGTTTTTTCCACTGAACTGTAGCCCAGTCCTTTTTATTTTGAGACAAGTTCTCATCAAATTGCTCAGGCTGGCCTTTAGCTGGTAATCTTCTTGCCTCAGCCTCCCAAATTGCTGGGATTGTAGTCATGTGCCACTGTGCCCAGCAACACACAACTGTTTTGCACAACTTTACAGTGACTTTATAGCTAATTATATGTCAAATATTCTACCTTCCCCTGAAGTTAGAGATAGCCATGTGTTATAATTCTGGATATTACACACGGTAGGGGGCATCAAATTTACTTTTGCAGGGTCATATCTTTGATACTTCAGGTATGCAAGGTTACCAGATTCAGTCCTACGTTGTTAGTAGAAATGTACAATGTCCTTAAACTTCAGAAGAGTGTATTTCCAATTAGGAAAAGGCATTAAGTGAGAAATTGGATGGTGGTAAAATGCTAAGTGGTGCCAACATCTCTAGACATCTCCCTTAGTTTTAATATATTGGTTTTTTTCACCCCAATTTTTTCCTATATTCTTTTACTACTCTTGAGGAAGGCAAGGAGAATTATGAATATGTTTCTGATGAGCTCTTCAAACTAATCTCATTTGCTCTACATTTAAGCAAAGATTCTTTGAGTCTTTTGCTGTGCCATTTTGAGGCAGCATCAATTTGCCTGTGGATGATCTGGTGGACAGATGTTTAGCATTTGTGTTCACTTGTTTCTAGTGAGACTTTCTGTGTGCATGATGATTCTTTTCAGTGAGGTTTCCAAAGGTGATTTGGATTTAACATTCAGATGCACTTGCATGAGATTTGAAAGAAGGGAGGGACAGGCCATGCTTTTGGTTCTTCTGGTAAATGCCATCCTGAGGACCCAGTTCTGTGGTGGCTTCCTGATCATGGGGTAAGAGCTGCCACGTTTTGCAGGTAGGTTCCTGGTTGAAGAGGAGTGGTTTTATTCATAGCTCACTTCTGTAGTGTGATTCTTAGTCATTTCCGAAAACTGAACTTGGAGTTTGTTTCTTCAGTTTTCTAATGACTGATTGCCATCTAATCATGTACAAAATCTTTCTGTCGCACTAGAGTAGATTTATTATCTGCCGCTGGACTTTGCCAAATGTGAATTGGGATGTGGACCCTATTCTCGTTTTCTTTTGTGATGTGGATTTTTCTAGGAAGGATATTGAAACTGTGCTACTATACCACCATTTTTTTTCTGGAAGTCTGCTTATGATATAATAAAAATTCAGGTATTTATGTAGTCAAAGCTTTGTTTCCTTTTCATTACTGTCTTTGGGAGTTTTCTTAAGAAGTGAGATCATAGTTTTTTTTAGAGATTTCATAAATACCTTATCTTCAAAGACTTGGTAGTATAATCCCACTCATTTCACGATGAACCAGATAACATTTTCAATTGATGTATTTTTCAGAAAGATTTAATTTCTTCTGAGTTCTTTGTGCTACATGGGTGCTTTTACCTCCCCTTCTCCCAGATTCACTTTGGATACTACTGTTCATTTTATTGCTATTCATCATTCTGCCCTCATGGAACTCACTGTAATGGGAGCAACTGATCTAAACAGACTGGCAAACAAACATATGCTTTCTCTATGTTCTCTGATTCTATCAGTTCTTAACTGTGGCTGTAGGAGGGATGGAAAGACTGGTTTCCTGTAGAAGGAATAAGTAAGGTGGTTTTGAAGAAACTGTAGACGTCAGCATAATGTAAGAGTGGGGGTGATAAGTGCTCAAAGGAGAACAATATTTAACAAGAGCCAAGATTTGAATTTGAGGGGAAAAAACAAACCTGGTGGACTCTGAATTGCAGGCAACTCTTGGAGCCAGACTGAATGTGTTGGGCTAAGGATAAGTCATGGTGTCCAATGAACAGAAAAGAGTTCATTTTACTTATATTATTCTAATAGAACCAGGGGCCCATACAGCTCAATTTCATTAAAGAGAGGCCTCTAAAACGGGCCAATCCATAGTAAAAAGTTCATTCAGAGTTTTGATTTTTAACTTGCATTTTCCAGATAAGAATAAAATTCTCACTTCTGCTTCCCAATTTCTATTTTCTCTTTGTCCTGTTATCTAATACTTCAAATCTACACCTGCATCTCTTATCCCCAGCATTTTCTTTTTCTTTTTTTTTTTAAATTTTCCTTTCTGGTGCTGCAGATTGAATCTAGCACCATAACCCTTAGCAATTAAACACTTTAAACACATTTTGTAGGTTTTCTGACATAGTCTTGGTTCTTGCCTAAACAATAAAAGTTATTGCCTTATACATTGTAGACAAGCACTCCACCACTGAGCTAGATCCCCAGCAATCCTCAGGATTTTATAAACACCAGCTCTTATTTCTTCCCTTCTGTGTCCCTTTCTTTCTGATCTTTTAATTCAACATCTCTAAAACTTTCTCTTGTCTTTAGTCTAACTAACTTCCTTAATCATATATCCCCAAAGATCCAGAATAGACCTGCCTGAGGCAAAACTTTCTTTAGAGAGCAGGAAAGAGAAAAGCAGAAGTTATGTGTACTTTTACAAATACAGTGGTCAATTACACTTAGAAATTTGGACTTTATTCTGTAACTAGTGGCAGCCATGGGAGGATATTTTTTTTTTTTTTTTGCCATGGAATGACAGAATCAGATTTGCATGTTAGTATGTTTACTTTTTAGAATTTCAGAGAATAAACAGATAATTTCTCCAGTTACATAAACATAGAAAGTGCTTAGCATTGATATATTAAATTTATATATATATATATATATATATAACTGGTTTATGTGATATCATCTCCCACAACCCTAAAATAGAATAACGAGGAACTTGTAATTGCTGACAACTTTAAACAATCTAGCTAAATATAAATAGAATATTAAGACCAAGGGAAAATGTCTCCGTAAAAATTGAATGCAATGGTTTCTTTGATTCAACTTTACATACATCACAGCATTGCTGATGGGGTGCTGGGTAAGATGGCTATCAATGTTAGCATATTACAGCAATCAGGGTAATGAACTTCAAAAGTGATTTCTTTGTAAGTTTAAGAAGTTGAGGCCTCCCCAAATAACATTTAAATATAAATTTAATATTAGAAACTCTAAGGACTAAGAATATTGCTCTCTAGAGTATAAGAGACAGGATGTAAGTGAGATTCATGAAACAGTGGGGATAGTTAACCTAGCCATTACTTATATCCTGTACATATTTTGAGACATCTTTCATAAGAGGAGTCCAAAATTATTTTGTTCTGAAAAAATTTTAAAGCAGTTGTGTTTTAGTCATTCTTGACATAAAACCCAAATATCTAGAGGGAAAGTCAGATTCTGAGCATCCTGCTGCCTGGACATGCTTCTTCCATAATATGCATCTCTGCATAATCAGTTTATGTGATATAATTTCCTGGAGACCAAGTTTGCCACGTGACTATGATTTAGTGTTTGTCTATCCCTTCTTTCCTGCAGGAGATTGAGGAGTCTTGATCGCACTGGTTTCATGGGGGGTAATTTTTTTAAGCACAGCATTAAGATCTTCTAAGGAGTCACACCTGGAAGACAGATCCATGTATGGATTAATGAAGACTGGGAAGTACCTGTACACAGCATGTAATAAGTACGAATTCCTTTTTCCTTCTCAACAGAATACAGTTTACCAGGCACCAGACAATGTTTGTGTTGACACTAAATCTGATTGCCAGGATGAACCTAAGAATCCATCTAATACACGAATGGATCCTCTTTTCCACTTTACTTTCTCATTGATTGTGGTTTTGTGATTCTACTAGGATTGAGAGAGGAAAGGACAGTTGGGAAGGCCTCGTGGAAGATCTGGTACTTGAAGGAAGGATGGATTTAATGAGGAAAGGGAACCATCAGGTCAAGTACAGTAACATGAAGGAAAGTTGAGTGATGTGTTGTGATTGGGATCCTGTAAGCAGAGGGAGCTCAGCTTTTTATGGTTAAATCAGCTACTCCACTGAGCTAAATTAAGCAAAACCGTTTTTTTTTTTTTTCTGTAAAGGTCACTGGGGGATACAGAAGATATATATTTGGCATAAAGAATGAACAGTTTAACTTGTGCATGATGCCAAATCTTAGTCATTCAAAAAAAATACCTGTTTCACATTTATTCATCAGCTATACATTTTTTGCTATTTTTATATTCTAATTCTATAGCAGTTCCCCTTTCTGCTGTATTACAATGATGAAATGTTTAGCCTCTTGGTTAACATTTTGTATCAACTAATCAAGCATTACTTTGGTTTTCACACATGGAGGGATTGTTGCACAAGTAAGAAAGAAATTTTAATATAAGAAAATAAAATATTGGTTGTTTTTTAGCCCTTTCTTTCGAGCATATTATAAAAACAATTTTATCTGTATCTTAGAATTGCAAATGGGATGCCTTGATATATAGATTTAAGTGGTTTAGAAAAAAATAATATGAATTCTAGATCATCATATCTGGCAGCAAAGGTATAATTTTCCTGAAAATTACATTTTTAGCAGGAATATTTGCATGCAAAGCATCTTATTTTTCTTTGAATGTCATGCTTTTCTCAGAAGCTAGTAATTTCCTTTCAGTATTTTAAATCGGTATCTTTCTCTATTTTCCTACAATCTGTTGATAGTAGGGGGATACTTGAACTTGAGACTCTGGTTAGCCAAGTAGATTTTGAAAGTATTCTTTCTCAATGGGGAAATCATTTGAATTGGGAATCAAAGTTGATTCAATATAGAAATACTGAAGAAGCATTTCACGATATGACATAAAAAATTCAAAGTGAAAATTATAAGGGGATTGCAAAGGGAAGAAGATGCCTTGACATTCGAGCCTTCCAGAATTACTTAATCAAACTAGTGGTTTTCCACAATGCTAGTAATAATTCTGTGTTAAGATTTTAACTAAAAGCATTACTATGTTTTTTTAATTCATTGGCAAAATTTAAAAATATTGGCTATAAAAGAAACCAAGTAGGAAAAAATGTAAACAATCTTTCAAATTTCTTTAGGTGATTCAAATGTCTTGCTGAGATTGAGAAATCCTGCTTGTTTAATGAATGACTATCTCATTGGCTCATTTACCTGCATTCCTAAAAGTAAGACCTTCTATATTTTAATGCTTTATTTTATTATTGTTATTATTCTTAAGGTATTTTTGGGTACCTGGGATTGAACTGAGGGGTGCTTTACGACTGAGCCATATCTCCAGTCCTTTTTATTTTTTATTTTGAGATAGGGTCTTGCTAAGTTTCTTAGGGCTTCTGTAAATTGCTGAGGTGGTCTCAAACTTGCAATCCTCCTGGCTCTACCTCTTTAGCCTCTGGGATTACAGGTATGTGCCATCATGCCTGGCTTTAAACTTAGTTTTTAACTATAGATGGGAACAAAATTATACATATAAATGGGAGTAACATGATGTTAAAATACATGTATACATTATATAATGTCTAAATCATCTTAAATAGCTCATTTATCATTTCTTCATGGTAAAAACTTCCAAAGTTCTCCTAGCTTACAGTTATTGTTGTTACCCTATTGCGCAATAGCTCATCGGAACTACTTTCTCCTATCTACTGTAAAACATTACTTGATTTCATATTAAGCTAATTTTAAACATGGGGAAATATTTGTGTATTAAAATTTTTCCTAGAAACAGGAATTCTTAGTTCCTGTACCCTGTTCCATTCTGCTCTAGCTGTTTTCTGTGAATTTTTTTCTCCACCTTTTTTTCAAAATCATTCTTTATTCTTTCTACTCCCGATCTCTTCCTAACTCTCTCTACTCTGTAACTTGAACATTTTGACAACTATTATTTTGTTCCCTTCCAATTTCTACGTCCCCTCCCTTCTTCATCTTTTCTTTACTTTGGGCTACTGTTTCAACTTTGATCATCCTGGCTTTCACGATTTAGCAACACTGTTCCCTTGCAGTCTCACAGGCTGGTTCTGCCCATTCATTCAGTGTGTGCTGTGTTTGAGATCATGAAAGCTTAACTCCTGCTTGGAGAAACCTCAGTTCTTCTATTCATCCTGCCAAGTCCCTGTCTAGATGTAAGATGCAATGTGAATTGTGTCTCCTCACGAAAAGCAGAAATGGCTCTGATGGCCCTTGAGTCCTTGGCCTGATAAAAACACCAGCTACTCTCCCCAAGTCAAGTGAAAAATTAATCTTTAAAACCAAGGACATATTTCTGGAGAATATGGCTTCATTTTGTAAATTTTGCAACAGTGCCCCGTGATGACTTTGGAAGTCCTTTGAAGGCAAAAGAATCATTATGAAAATATTCCTTTGGTGTTTAAGTCATCATATAAACTTTTTGAAACTTTCACATAGAATGAGCTTAACTAAGGCCCAAGTACTTCACTGTATCATATTCAGTGAGTTTAGTGTAGAGTTTGGTTCTGTGTGCTTCTGTCATGTCTTGGACACTCTGAGTTAAAAGGGACTTTAAAGTTATCTTTCTTTCTATAAAAGAAACAATCATCAGCATAGGTCTGGCTATTGGGTTAGTTATAGCAACTGTGAGAAGGATTTGAGGTTATTAAGAGGGAGCATCAACAATGAATCCAGAATGGGACTTGGATATGAAAAAAGAAAAGTCAGAAATCGGCACTGATAAGAAATCGGCACTGATAAGGACATGTCTCCAAAATGAAGTAGTTTATTGATCTCAGTTTCATGGAAATGCATTTGAAGTATTGTTTAATTCTGCAGAATAAGAGCTCAGAAAAGAGACAGCTCAGGATTTCAAGGGTGAGTAATCAGGAGAAGGTCCATATGAGGAACACATAAATGAAGGGGGTGTTGGTCTGCAAGAGTACTAGCCAGAGGAAATAACGACCATTCTCAAGCATTGAAAGGCTGTGTGGGGGGAGATTGTGGCACAAGGTGTGTTCATTAATAAGAATGTGCAGAGCAATTCATGAGATAAAAAGTTTGATTTCTATGCAAATATATTTCTGTTGTTCTATGATTTATAACTTCCCTGCATGTTGATGTCTAAGTGTATTTCCTCTAGCCCTAACTTATTAAATTGTAAATTAATTTACAATTGTAAATTGATCATTTACAATTTAACAAGTTGGTCTCATAATTGTTTTAGAAGAAGTTCTATAATCTTAGGTCATTTAACGATTTTTTGGACTCAGTTTTATCATCTTACCACATGGTATGTCCTGTGCAGGATAAGGCATTATTATTATTATTGTTTCCTAGCAAAAACAAAGTGTTAAATCATTAACATAATTTACCGAGTTTTTAAAAAGCGAATTTTTAACTCTCCAGGACAGGTTCTTCTGGGAAGGTAGGCAAATTACTTGTATATTTATCTAATAGCATTATCTGTACAAATGATAATGAATTACCTCTATCCATCCAAATTCATACCGGGGAACAGCTTTCAGAGGATATCGGGTATCCCTATTTAGGACAGTTAAAGAAACTGAGGCACTGTTATGCCCTTGGAGGACAAGTTGAATTTAGGATCAGTATTTTAGAAACTTTTCCCCTCCCTTTAAGGTAATGTTAAACAAACAAACAAAAACACTTAGAAAAGAACCTAGCAGTGGTACATTCCTGTAATAATTCCAGTAACTTAAGAGCCTGAGGCAGAAGGATCACAAGTTTGAGACCAGCCTCAGTAACTTAGCAAGATCCTAGGCAACTTGGTGAGAACCTGTCTCAACATAAAAAAAGAAAAAGGGCTGGGTATGTAGCTCAGTGTTGAAGTGCCTCTGGGTTCAATCTCCAGTTACCCCCCCCCCCCAATAAAAAACCCTAAAAATGGTTTAGACTTTACCTAGTTTTTTTTGAATTTTATTCATATAATTTTACAAATGATTTATAAATATTGAGTCCCTACCACATGAATGAGACCCTAATTAGAATATCCATGCACGTATACTAAAATATTAAACAAAGTGGGGAAAACAGGTGAAACTAGCAAGTTTAGAAAGAGCAAAAATATTGGAAATCCTACTTGTATAAAATATCAATATATTCATGTATTTCCTTTCATTTTTTTGTTTTTACTCTTCATGAAGAAAAAGCTCTAGAGAATTGGGTTACTCTTTGTCATTTCCATTTATGCAGTGTAGTATCTAGACTTCTGACAGTTTGTTATGTGTCTAGAGTTTTCCAGACTTTTCAGAATCTTTATCTGATAAAAATAGTAATGCCATGGTCCCAGAGATCTGTATTAACTAGTCTAGAGTGGAATATAGACCCTGGTAGTTTTTAAAGTTTTACAATATAACACCCCACTAAGAATCTGCTCTAGGGAATATTTTAAAAGTTGTTTATCTAGGTTTCCTGGCACACACTTATGATCCCAGTGACTCAGGAGGTTGAGGCAGGAGGATCATAAATTCAAGGTGAGAACTTGTGTCAAAATAAAAAGGGCTAAAACTATGGAATCAACCTATGTGCCCTTCAACAGATAAATGGATAAAGAAAATGTGGTACATAATGAAATTTTACTCAGCCATAAAAAAGAATGCAATCATGGCATGTGATGGTAAATGGATGAAAATGGAGACGATCATGCTAAGTAAAATAAGCCAGACCCCCAAAGTCAAAGGTTGAATGTTTGTTGAATGTTTCTGATATACAGAAACTAGTCAAAAATAAGGAGGGGGGGGATTCCATCAAAATAAATCGGTGAAGTAGAGGAAAGGGATTGAGGAGGAGGGGGGAGGGACGGAATAAAGGAAGAACAGTGATATGAATCTGATCTAACTTTCCTATGTACAAATATGAATATACCACAGTAAATATCATCATGATTTACATCTACAAAGATACCAACTTAGAAAAAAATGAACTCCAATGTTAAATATAACTAAAAATAACCAATGAATAAAAAAATAAAAAGGGCTGGGATGTAGCTCAGTGATAGAGCACCCTTGGATTCAATTTTGTACCAGTAACAAAAAAAACCCAAAAAAACAAAAACACAAAAAAACACAGAAAATTGTTGATGAAAGACCTCAGTTGATTCAGTTTGGATTCTGTGTTCTTGCTTTCATCTTCAAGTGTATATCCATTTTGCTGATAACTCCCAGATCAATGTAGTCAGTTTCAAAAACTCCTAAACTATATTAAAAGTTTGCTGGACATTTTGATTTGCATTTACCTCGGAAATTGTCATTATCTCCCAGTGAGCAGTTCCCCGTGTTGGAAACGTCTAGTCATCTTTGACATTGTCTTCTTCAGCTTCCTTTTCCTCTGTGGTTCTTGTTGGTCTTTTCAACTACAATAGAACTCTTCATCCTTCCCTTCTCTTTTGAGTCTATCTGTTAGTGTAGGCCCTTATCGTCTGGCCCATTGTCCATATGGATTTCTGATCTCAAATCTAGGCCCTTTTGGTCTCTAATGTATCTTGTGCATTGCTCTAATTTTCTTTGCCTCCTCTTTTTGCTTCCCATGTCAAATAACAAAATAACAAAAAGCCAGCCTTCTTTGGCCAAGCCTTTGTACCTAACATTATTTAATTTTGCTTTTTTTCTCTTTCCTGACAAGTCTGTCATGCATGCTCCACATCATACTTTAGTTTGATTAATTTAGTGTTTCCTGACTTGATACATCCTACTGACAACACTGAAGACACTGTACTTTTGGTGGTACATGAATGAACTAAACTTTGTGGTTATATATATTTAAATGTAATATAAAGTAGAAAAAAATACTCATATTGGGGCTGGGGTTGTAGCTCAATGGTAGAGTGCTCGCCTAGTGTGCATGAGGCACTGGGTTTAATTCTCAGCACCACATAGAAATAAAATAAAGATACTGAGTCCACCTAAACTAAAAAATAAATAAATAAATGATCATATACCTGAAATCCATGATTGGACAGATTTTTATTACTTAGACTGAAGATAAAGTAAATATTAAAGATTTTTAAAGAGTGAGTTTGAATGAGATATTAAATAGAAAAACTGTGAAGGTGATGCATGAGTAGCTGGTGTTCAGTAAAAGAATGAAGTATGGTCCCAGTGACTTGGGAAACAGATACAGGAGGATTGCAAGTTTGATGCCAGCCTCAGCAATTCAGGCCTTCTTACCCCGTTTCAAAATAAATAAAAATATTTTTATCTCCTGAAGTATGCTGAGGGAGATCCTATCCATCATTTTAGGTTCAACTTTAAAATTCACAGTGAGGTCAACAGTGCCACATCTGATGGAGAAATGAATAACAAAGCCATTAATGATTTTTTTTTTAAGCTAGAGCATTATACACAGCAGTTGGATATTTGGACAAAGTCATACATGCATGGAATTTGATTTTCTCTATTTCACTCCCCATTCCCTCCTGTTTTCCTTTTCTTCTCCCTTCCCCCTTTTTCTTTCCTCTATTTTAATGATCTTCCTTTCATTTATTTTTGAATTGTGCTTTATACATATACATAAAGGTAAAATTCATTGTGGTATATTTATATATGAATTTTGTTAAAATTGTTTAGCATTTCTTCCCCTTTCCTGTCCCTTCTCCCTCCCATTTGATTTCCTCCTCCTCCACTGATCTTCCCTGTATCTTTGATACCTGATCTGCCCCCCTGTCCCCATTTTGTTCTAATTTCTGCATGTGAGAGAAAACAGTCAACCTTTGACTTTCTGCACCTGGCTTATTTCACTTAGCATGATGTTCACCAGTTCCATCCATTTAACAGCAAATGCCATAATTTCATTTTTTATGGAGTAGGTGTGTCACTGTAGTATGCCAATTTTAGATCGTTTGGTGACATACCAAGGAGTGGGATAGCTGAGTCATATGGTGGTTCCAGCCCTAGTTTTTTGAGAAATCTCCATATTGCTTTCTAGAGTGGTTATACTAGTCTGCAGTCTTTCCAATAATGTATAACTGTCTTCTTTCCCTCCATAACCTTGCTGACATTTTTTGTTGTATGTATTCTTTATCATTCT
Organism: Ictidomys tridecemlineatus; assembly: GCF_052094955.1. Lineage (NCBI taxonomy): Eukaryota > Metazoa > Chordata > Mammalia > Rodentia > Sciuridae > Ictidomys > Ictidomys tridecemlineatus. The sequence continues at coordinate 98,435,734 of NC_135485.1, forward strand.
TTCTGACTGGAGTGAGATGAAATATTGGTACAGTTTTTATTTGCATTTCCCAGGCTGCTACAGATGTTGAATATTTTTTCATATATTTCTTGGTCATTTGTGTTTCTTCTTTTGAGAAGTTTCTGTTTCTTTGTCCATTTTTGATTGCATTGTTTTATGGGTGTTAAGTTTTTTGGTTCTGTGTATATTCCGGATATTAATCCTTTATCAGAGGTGTACCTGGCCAACATTTTTTCCCTCATTCTATAGACTCTCTTCATGCTCTTAATCATTTCCTTTGATGTACAAAAGAAAAGCCATTGATCTTGGCCAACACAAGGAATGTATGAAGAGGGTTTTGTTGAATGGGTGAACTAGCTAATGCACTAGTTCCAGTACCATTTGGGCTACCGCTTCAAATGGTAAAGGGAAAATGAAAGCCAAAATCAGTCCTAGAGGGAACAGGTTGCTCCCAACTGAAAGCCAGGCAAGCAACTCCCTCTTAAAAACTACACAATAGGAATTGAGAGAAACACCAGTGCAACATATAAACCCCAAAGCTGCCATGCTTGTGCCCTCTGATGTTACCACTCCTTAGTCCTCTTCTGCCATCCTCTGAGATCCATTCTCTGCATGGTGGCCAGGGACCTGGAGTCAATCTGGAGAGAGCAGAGGGTGAGGCACACATAGATATAGCAGACAGGAATACATGCTATGGGCAGTTGTGGCTTGTCTGGTCTCTTTCTTTACACTTGGAAAACCAGTTCAGAAGAACCTTTGAGGATGAAGCCCAAAGTAGCAATTAATGTTTTTTTTTTTTTTATCCTCCCATGGTTAAACCCAAGGTGTTTTTTTTTTTTTTTTCAGTTTCTCCCTGAGGAATCTCCTGTACTCCTGTGTGTTCCCATGAATGTTCAGTATTTGTGATACCTTAGTGGCATCTTTCAAATTCCCCTGGAATTAACTCAGTCATTTGTAAAGCCAGTTTTTCACAACAATTCTTAATGGCTTCATATAAAATGAGGCCACCAGTGCTTTTGCTCTTTATCAGGCAAGAGGAGGAAACTCGGGTGAAATCAGGATATGTTTGTGTGTGAGTGAAAATTGAACTAGGCTTCTGTGTCAGGTTCCTGCTTTGGCTCAGCCCTAAATGAGCTGGGTGGTGATGTGCAATCCAGTTGCTTCATCAGTAACATGAAGGGATGGGATTAGAACACAACTAGCTCCTCCCAACTCAATGAAAGGGAAGAATCTTTTCTCATACGTTTTATTGGAATGGTTCCCAGTTTTCCATGTAACCACCTGTGGATCCTCTGCTAAATACACTGGCAAAAAGTGCTTCAACCGATTTCACAGTTTAATTTAATCAGATGCTCACAGGGCTCTGGGAATTGCTCCTGGTTTGACTAAGAAGGGATCATTGTTCTGAGTAGTTGGGATTAGGATGAAGTAATGGGCTGCTTGTTTACCAAAGCAAGTTTAGTTAATGAATAATTGTAATCCATACATTGGCTTTGAGAAAAATCTCAAAAGTCAATTGGATATTTCAAGCTGAGATCTGAAGAAATTTGGCAATTTATTCTGCTTCAAAGATTCTGTGTTTGCATTTTAAGCATTGGAAGTTCCACCTCCTACTGAATGTTTCTGGTTTAAGACAGCTCCCAGCAAAAGTCCTACTGTTTCGAGGCAGGGTTGATATGCTTTGCAAGTGTTTGGTGTTTTCTGGGGAACCAAAAAGCACTCTGATTTTCTACTATATTCATATATGTGTGATGGGAAGTTTACAACTTTGGATTTTCTTTCTCAGGAGCTTAGCATTTAACTAAAGGATGCTCTGGGTGATCCTTCTGCTTGTGCATCTGGCAGGTTAGATATGCTATAAGAATATGTCACTGTTAATTATTTCCTATATTTTCAATCTAGATATGAGATCCCTTGAGATAATCCCTTGTTTTCAGAAATGTGCAGGTTGCCAGAGCTCTAAAAATGATCATTAGTCTCTTCACTCTTTACTATGAGGTTTTATCTGCACTGATGCTCAGACAACAGATAATTTTCTAAGGAATATGACTTAAAAGGATTCATTCCAAGAATAAGTAACATCAACATTCTGGTTGAAAAAAGATGTTTTCTTTTTTTTGTATCATGTCCTCAATTTTTTCCAAAGAAAAATGTTTAAGAAAAAAAAATGCTGCAAGAGAAAGCATTTTTCAAGAGGAAAAAAGACAAAGCTGGAGGTATCACAGGACCCTGGCTTCAAAATATATTGCAAAGCTACAGTAACAAAAACAGCAGGATCCTGGCACAAAAACATACACACAAATCAATGGTACAGAGCCAGAAATAAATTCATGCCTTTATGGTGGTCAATTGCATTTACAAGAAATTTATTTTCAACAAAGGTGTCCAGAACACACAATGGGGAGAGAATGGTTTCTTCAATTAATGGTTTTGGGAAATCTTAGATATCCACATGAAGACTGAAATGAATCCATTATTTGGCACTGTATACAAAAAGTTAACTCAAAGTGGATCAAACACACTTAAAACCAAAACCATGAAAAATTCTTGAAAATATAGGGGAAAAGTTTCATTGCTCTGGGCAATGATTTTTTCTTTATCTGACCCCAAAAGCATAGGCAACAAAAGCAAAAATAGACAAATAGGATTATATGAAACTGAAAAGCTTCTGTATAGCAAAGGAAATGATCATCAGAGTGAAGATACAATTAAAAATGGGAAAAATATTTGTAAACAATATAACTGATAAGAAATTAATATCCCAAATATATAAGGAATTCAACCCAAAAACCAAATAATTTAAAAATGTGCAAAGGACCAGAATAGATATTTCTTAGAAGAAAACATACAACTGACCAGATATATGGAAAAAAATGTTCAACATCACTAATCATAAGTGGAGTGCAAATTAGTGCTAAAATGGTATCACCTTACCTCCTGTTAGAATGGCTACCATCAAAAATATGAGAGATAACAAGTGTTGAAGAGAATGTGAAGGGAGCACTTGAACAAAGTTTCTGATAACATAAATTAGTATATTCATTAGGAAAAATGATAGAGCCTAAAATAGCTCTATTTTTATTTTTATTTTTTGAGGAATCTAACAATTCTACTGGGCACATATCCAAAAAAGTGAAATCGGCATGTAAAAGATTTATATATATATATTTATATATATATATAATGTAATATATATTATATATGCATATATAATATATATGCATATATATTATATATGCATATATAATATAATTATATATATTATATATTATATATTATATATGAATATATATTATATATGCATATATATAATATATATGCATATATATTATATATACCTATGTATTACATATACAAAGATATATATATAATATATATATATTATATATATGCATATATATAATTCTTTACTATTCACAGTAGACAAATTATGGAATCAATCTAAGTGTCAATCAGTACATGTATTGATAAAGAAAATGTGGTATATACACAACAGAATACTACTTAGCCTTAAAGAAAGCTTTCAATTTTTAACAACCTAAATAAAACTGGAGGACACATTATGTTAAGTAACATAAGCTATATACAGAAAGACAAATATGTCATGGTATTATTTTTATGTGGAATCTAGAAATGTTGAACTCACAGAAGATGAGAGTAAAATTGGGCTTGGGGGGAGGTGGTAGTGAGGTGATGTTGGTCAAGATACAAAACTTTAGTTAAGAGTAAGTTTAGATGTATTATATACCATGGTGACTCTAGATAATAATTTATTTTATTCTCAATTTTATGTTATAAAATATATAAGTTTATATATGTGAAAGAACAAATTGGATTTTGGTGTGGAAAGAACCCATGCATTTGGTTTCAGTCGTGTAGTAGAAGCAGATCATAATATCAACCATGCTGATTTCTTCTAAGAAGCATTTCTTCAAAGGGCTTGCAAATTGACATATTTTCCCAACTGGTTTTCTTTTTTTGTAATATTAGTTAATACTTGTATTAAGATGTATTAGTACCAAGTCAACTTTCTTAGTTTTCTAGCCTTTCCTCTCCAAAGATGAGCTGTTGGCCTGTCCATGAGAGTCATTTAAAGAAATTTATGCTTGGGTTCAAAATACTTTGCTTGCATATTTTATGTGCTGAATATATTTAAACTGTTATGTGCTGGTCCCTGCTTTTTAATTCTCAAGTTTAAGGGCATTATTCCCATTTGATAACCTTATTATCTAGAGATTGAAGTATTAGGTAACATTCCCTGTGCCCTTAATAAGTAAGAGTGCTGTTCTCAAGTGGTAGAGGTATAGAAGAGCCAGGACCTGTGGTCTGAAGGTGTCCTTCAAAATTCACATGTTGAAACTTGGCTGCAGTGACCAACCTCAGGGATGTTATGAGTGCCCTTGTAGAAGAAGCATGGGGAGCTTCCCCGTTCCCTTCATACTCTTGTGCCATGTGAGGACACGGCAAGACGACCTGCAACAGACACTGAATGCTGGCACTTTCATTTTGCATGTCCCTTCTTCCAAAAGTGTAAAAAAAAATTACTGTTATGGTTTGGCTGTGAGGTGTCCCCCAAGAGCTCATGTATGAGACAACACAAGAAAGTTCAGAGGAGAAATGATTGAGTTATGAGAGTCTTAACCCAATCAATGAATTAATCCTCCTAATGGGGATTATTTGAATGGTAACCAAAGGTGGGTAGGGTGTGGCTGGAGGAAGTGGGCATTGTGGGTGTGGGCTTTGGAGTATATATTTTGTATATGGAAAGTGTCTCTCTCTGCTTTCTGATTATCATGTGAGCTGTTTCCTTATGCCACTCTCTCCACCATTGATGTTCAGCCTCACCTTGAGCCCCAAGGAATCAATCTGGCTTTCTGTGGACTGAGACCTCTGATACAGTGAGCCCCCAAATAAACTTTTCCTCCTCTACAATTGTTCTGATCATATCTTTTAGTCACAGCAGTGAAAAAGCTGACTGAAACAATCACTTTATATTATTTATAAACTGCTCTATCTGAAGTATGTTGTTATGGCACCAAAAATGTAAGACAGTGAATGAAAGTTAATAATGTGAGAGCAATCAGAAGAAATGGCCATATTCCATCTGAGCTTTCTTGAATTGTGAACATCTTATCTTCAATTAACTGAGTATTTAGCATATAGTCCTCCACACACACACACACACACACACACACACACACACACGAAATGTTTCTAGGAAGTAGAATTTTAACCTCATTCCCATCCACCCATGAGATGCTCACATGAGCATTCTGAAGGATTTATTAACTATAATTGTCCTAAAATGGATTGGTGGATCCATCTCAAATGCGTCAATCCTAGAATTGTTCAAGTACACACAGGACCAATTGTCAATGATGTTATTGCAAAGGTTAAAATTAAAGGTTTGGAAAATAGACCTTAGATTCCATGAAAATAAGATGTAGGTAGTGTTCTGAAGGAATAATATTCAAGAGAAACGGGTTCTGTATTTATGCCCCATAAACCTTACTGTGCTATTACTTTCTAAATAACATACATTTTCCTCAATGTGTACTCAGTCTTTGTGCAGCAAAAGAATGAGCAGCTGTACGGGCTGAGATAACTAGTGGATATTTATTGGAAGAGTACAATTAAATGGTAGTGTACAAAGCTTACACCCAGTCAGAGTAATTAATCTCATTCTTATTTCCTGTCCCCTTTTTTGTCTCCTAAATTATCTGAACATTCAGACTAAAGAAGAGTTTTCAATTGTGCATTATTCAGGGAACTATATCTATTATAGATTGTACTTTTAGTAAGAAGTTGGAAACAAAATAATAAACCTTCTTTTATTCTGTTAGGGGCTTTTGTTGCTTATTCATCGTAACATGGGATTTGAAGCTTTTAAAAATATTTTTATGTCCAAAGGCATTTTGTGACAATGAGCCCTTATATGGTGGCTTCATAAAATCAGGAAAAGACCAACGATGAAATTCAACAGAAGGCAGTTTGTATTCTTTTTGGAAACTCACATGATTTTATTTCACTGCCACCCATAGAATGGCACTAGCCTCTTAGCACATTTGAGTGATTAAAGGAGAGCTGATACCAAAGACAGTCAAGAACTTGTCACACTTTACAGTTGTACATATCTGTCTAATGAATAGCAAAACAGCAAACGTTGTAAGGAAGTGACCATCCAAATCATTCAATAACTCTTTTGTTATTTTTAGAGTAGGTGTTAAAATTTTGAAATTCTAAAGCACTTTCTTACTTCAAATTTTACACATTCAATTTCTGATTGAATTTGGAAGAAGTGTTTATAACAAGGAAGGCAGTTCTTAGAGTAGTCAGAAGCTGTTTTAAGGGCACTTGATGGAAAGAAGTTACCAAATTTAACCCCAAATTGGGATGTAAGTGTTAAATTGACTTCCAACTGTGTTTGCTGGAGGAAAGAATGCTCCAGGGAGATGCTAGGCAGAGAAATAAAGACAGACTGGATGACTGGAGGCTTGACTTTGCTCTTCTGACTGAAAGATCTTGAGTCTGCTGGGTACGAGTAGGAGAGGAGTGGATGATATTAAAAGGGAATGCTAATTTTGCTATCGGTGGTCAGGAATGATGCAATCTAGTATACATTTCTAAAATCTGTATCTTGGGATTTCATGTTTTGATTCCTGTTACTAAGCAGTTTGATAGTATCTGAGGACTTGAAGAGTATCTGCTGCTGATAGCCAATGAATGAACAGAGGCATCAAAAAACAGACATACAGACATGTACTCAATAGGATATGTAGCATGGCACTGTGGGGGAATATGATGCACAACAAGAATGCCTCCTGTTATCTAAAAGGAGATGAAATACATATGCACCAGAATGTCTTGGTGTCCAAATGTAAATTTTACCAAAGAGGTCACATCTGAGTATTTTATTAAATTGGTGACAAAGTAATAGGTTTGATGAGGCTTTATCTTTTAAAAAAAATTTTTATTGTGCATTATAGTTGTACATAATGATGGGATTTGTTGTTGCATGTTTATATATGCACAAAACATAACAATATAATTTGGTCAATATCGTGCTCCAGCGCTGCCCCCTTGTCTTCCTGCCTGCCACCCTATGGTCCCTTTCCTCTATTGATCTCCCTTTGATTCTTTTTTTTTTTTTAAGAAAACATTTATTCTGTTTTGTGTGACAGCAGAATGCACTACAATTCTATATTACACATATAAAGCACAATTTTTCATCTGTTTGTACAAAAAGTAGAGTCACATCATTCGTGTCTTCATACATGAACTTAGGGTAAAGATGTCCATCTCATTCCACTGTCTTTCCTGCCCCCCAGGTCCCCTCTCTTCTCCTCCCTCCCCTTTGCCCTATCTAGAGTTCATCTAATTCTCCCATGCTCCCCCCACAACCCCACTATGAATCAGCAATGAGGCTTTATCTTGAAGTGGGATATCCAAAAGTCAAAAATATTTTGTAAAAGGCAGTAATTTTAAGTTTGAGGACTTCTTGGGGAAAAAGGATGAATGGGATTTAAGCCTTTTTGTTAAACTCTTTTATTATTTTCTAATTTTATTTTGCAATAGGATGATAATTTTTTATGTTAATAAATATATCTGATGGTTTCATCACACTAAAGTGGTAATGTATTTCAATTAAACATACCTGCAAGACTACTATCTTTAATTCAGAAGACAACTAATATTTTTTGCAAACTAAGTCCTAGGTGTAAATAGACTCTTTTTTAATTAACTTTTTAATTTGTTTTAATTAGTTATGCACAACAGTAAAGTATATTTATGCACACTTCAATATATCATACATAGATGGGATATAATTTCTCATTTTTCTGAGTATACATGTTGTAGAATCATAGTGGTCATGCAGTCACATATATACATAAAGTAATGATGTCTCTTTCCTTATACTATCTTTTCTATCCCCACATCCTTACCCTCTCCTCCCTTCACTTCCCTCTACCTAATCTAAGGTAACACTATTGATTACCAATCTTAAAAACTCAGTCTTATAAAGCTACATTAAATATCACACCAATGATTTTCAGCACTTTAATTAAAAAAAAATTAGGCAGGTCTATAAATCTTAATGTGGGTGTTCATGTTTATCCATACGATTTGTAAAAATGAGAATTCATATTGTGTCTGCCATTTTGTAACAAAGGACAAGGGAGATGGCACTGTGGTCTTTGGAGATGACTCTTTTATATTTATTATATCCCACAAGTAGGGGGATATAGGGGGACCTGGGGGGTAGGAAATATCCCATTAATCATAATCGTGCTCTATTTGTATATTGTATTTCCAAGAGTTATTACTTAGTTGGAATGTGTCCCTTATAATTTTAGGCCCATCTTGTTGTCAACAGCATTGTTTTTCTCAGAAGGTATAGCCCTGATTTAAGCACAGGACTTTTTCCTATTTTGAGCATCAATATTAAACATTTTGACTGATAGAATAAAACCAGAGTTAACCGGGATGGGGCAAATAATATAGAATACCCTATCTGACTTTTGTAGAACATAAATTTTAGAGAACTTTTATTATGAAATTTAGTTATGTTCATCCTCATCTGAATATATAGTTATTTGAATATTGTTGTTTTATTTACGCACTTCTCAAAGCAAAACAACAAAACCTCAAACAGAAAAAAAAAACTAAAGCAAATCTTCATATCAACATGCATAAGAAAGCTAAATCCAGGCTTTCTTTTATTAATCAACAGATTATAAATCAAATAGACAATCTCCCCTTGTGTGTTTTTGATGACAAAACAGAAATGGAGAGGTAAACTATAAATCTGATGAATATATGGGCACTTTCTAATATGTGCATATATATTGGCAGAATTGATGGATCCCAGGAGCACATTTTATTATCTATTGAAAAGCTATGTGCCAGGTACCAAACAAATGATGCACATGAATTAATTCATTTAATCATCAAAACTTTGAGAAAGTAATGGTACTATTTTCTTACAGATAATAGTACAGATGATAAGATCAACGTTTGGAAAGAGTATCATTTAGTTCAAATCAGAGGAAGAGAATCACTGATGCAGAATTAGGGACTTAACCTTAACCAATTAAAGGAACTGGTTAAATAGTACCTCTAAGATTGATGGTTCTGCATCTGAGGTTAAGTTTGCTGTCAGCAGAGAAGGCAGTCAGACAGGGAAGATGGACATACAATAGGGATTAGCGAGGACAGAACTAGCTCCTTGGGGATGTCCTGAAGATCAATCAATATCTATCAATCCCTAACCTCAGTGGTATAGGAGGAACGGGCCCCTTTTACCACACAGTTGCATATGCACCTCTCTCAGATTTGAGGCACTGAGACAGGAGCTTGATGACTTGGAAACCTGGTTGCTGCCCTGTACCAAATGTGATGTAGCAACTCAGTGTCAATGTGTGTGAGCTACAGGAGCATCAGCCGTATCCCATAGTTCAGAGCATAAAATGACCGCTGCTGCAATTCTGCCTTCTAAATCCTGTGTAGATTTATCTTTTTAAAAATTTATTTATTTATTTTTATTAGCTACACATGACATTACAATAATATTGGCAATAGATTTATCTTTGACAGACCCTAATTTGGGTCATAGAAAGAATTTTTGGAAATATATTTCTAGCCTAGGTAAATTGACCTCTGCAACTAAACAGCATAAAGGTTAAGTACCATAACCAGGGTCACACATTTAATAAGTGCTAGGGCCAGGATTCATATCTGGTTCTTTTTTTTTTCATCCAAAAATGTATTTGGGGGCAAATATTTTCCTATAATGCTTTTTAAACATGTATTAATTAACAAGAATGCCAAGTATGAATTTGAAACATAAGTGAGAAATGAGAATTTAAAAAGTTTATCAAATGTTACTTTTGATTCAGAAAATCCAAAATGAAGTCATGTGCATTGGCAGATTAAACTATAACATTAATATTTTCATTATGTTATAACAAATGTTCAGCTTATCACTAATTCAGCCTTACATCTCTGTTTGGTTCTGGCAGGATTTCTTAGATTCTTTTATTAAAGAATGTAAGCAGTAGTAGTAAAGTTAGTATCATCTATTATTTGTTGAAGATATACTTTTGGCAGAAAGTAAAGACTACTTTTATCTAAGACACTTTAATGAATAGATTCTTTCATTAAACATTACACTTTTATATTCTTTTCATTATATTTTCAAGTAAGAGTTGGATTTCATGTTTTTAGTTGCAACTTCATAATTTTAAGGATTAAGTCTTATAAATATTTCTTCAGACTTTAGCAGAAAATGAATTCCTCATGAATGCAGGGGCCCCACAGATGCCATGATCAAAATGCTTTATATTATTATAAAAATTTTTAGATACATCTTTTTAAAACACTTTTTTAAAAAATTTTAATTTGTTATATGACAGCAGAATGCATTATAATTCATATTACACATATAGAGCACAAACTTTCATATCACTGGTTGTACACAAAGTAGAGTTACATCCTTCATGTCTTCATGCATGTACTTAGGGTGATGATGACCATCTCATTCCTCTGTCTTTCCTACCCCTATGCTTCCTCCCTACCCTTGGGTCCCCTTTTCCCCTTTGCCCTATCTAGAGTTTATTAAATCCTCCCAACCCCCCCCCGCCCCCCGCAGCATATATGAATCGGCATCCTTAAATCAGAGAAATCATTCTGCATTTGGTTTTTTGATTGGCTAATTTCACTTAGCGTTACATTCTCCAGCTCCATCCATTTACCTGCAAATGCCATGATTTTGTTCTTTTTTAATGCTGAATAATATTCCATTGTGTATATATGCCACATTTTCTTTATCCATTCATCTATTGAAGGGCATCTAGGTTGATTCCACACTTTAGCTATTGTGAATTATGCTGCTATAAACGTTTATGTGGCTGTGTCTCTGCAGTATGCTGTCTTTAAGTCCTTTGAGCAAGTATTGGGATTGCTGGGTCAAACAGTGGTTTTCCAAGGATTCTCCATACTGCTTTCCATATTGGCTGCACCAATTTGCAGTCCCACCAGCAATGTATGATTTTTCCCACATCCTCACCAATATTTATGGTTGTTTGTATTCTTAATAGCTGCCATTCTGACTGGAGTGAGATGAAATCTTAGAGTAGTTTTGATTTGCATTCCTCTAATTGCTAGAGATGATGAGCATTTTTTCATATATTTGTTGATTGATTGTATATATTCTGAGAAGTGTCTTTTTAGTTCCTTGGCCCATTTATTGATTGGGTTATTTGTTTTTTGAGTGTTAAGATTTTGAGTTCTTTATATATTCTAGAGATTAGCGCTCGATTTGACATGCATGTGGTAAGAATTTGTTCCCAATCGTAGGCTCTCTATTCACCTCACTGATTATTTCTTTGGCTGAGAAGAAGCTTTTTAGTTTGAATCTATCTCATTTATTGATTCTTGATATTAATTCTTGCACTACAGGAGTCTTATTAAGGAAGTTGTGGCCTAATCCGACATGATGAAGATTTGGGCCTACTTTTTCTTCTAATAGATGCAGTGTTTCTAGTTTAATTTCTAGGTCCTTGATCCACTTTGAGTTGAGTTTTGTGCATGATGAGGGATAGGGGTTTAATTTCATTTTGTTGCATATGGATTTCCAATTTTCCCAGCACTATTTGTTGAAGAGTGATATCTTTTCTCTATAGTTTTGGCCCCTTTGTCAAAAATATAAGATAACTGTAACTATGTGGGTTAGTCTCTGTGTCTTCTCTTCTGTACCATTGGCCTACAAGTCCATTTTGGTGCCAATACCATGCTTTTTTTTTTTTGTTACTATTGCTCTGTAGTATAGTTTAAGGTCTGGTATAGTGATGACACCTGCTTCACTCTTCTCACTAAGGATTGCTTTAGCTATTCTGGGTCTCTTATTTTTCCAGATGAATTTCATGATTGCTTTTTCTATTTTTATGAGGAATGTCATTGGGATTTTGGTTGAAATTGAAATAAATCTGTATAGTGCTTTTGGTAGTACGGTCATTTTGACAATATTAATTCTGCCTATCCAAGAACAAGGTAGATCTTTCCATCTTCTGATGTCTTCCTTTATTTCTTTCTTTAGCATTTTGTAGTTTTTGTTGTAGAGATCTTTCACTTCTTTTGTTAAGTTGATTCACAAGTATTTTATTTTTTTGAGGCTATTGTAAATGGGGTAGTTTTCCTCATTTCCCTTTCAGAGGATTTGTCACTGACATACAGAAATGCCTTTGATTTATGGGTGTTGATTTTGCATCCTGCTACTTTGCTGAATTCATTTTCTAGTTCTAGAATTATTCTGGTGGAATTTTTTGGGTCTTCTATGTATAGAATCATATCGTTGGCAAATAGTGCTAATTTGAGTTCTTCTTTAACTATCTGTATCCCTTTAATTTTTTTCATCTGTAATTGCTGTGGCTAGAGTTTCAAGGACTAGATTAAATGGAAGTGGTGAAAGATGGCATCCCTGTCATATTCCAGTTTTTAGAGGGGTTGCTTTCAATTTTTCTCCATTTAGAATGGTGTTGGCTTGGGGCTTAGCATAGATAGCTTTTACTATGTTGAGATATGTTCCTGTTATCCCTAATTTTTCTAGTGTTCTGATCATGAAGAGGTGCTGTATTTTGTTGAATGCTTTTTCTGCATCTATTGAGATGATCATGTGGTTCTTATCTTTAAGTTTATTGATGGTAATGAATTACATTTGTTGATTTCCATATGTTGACCCAACCTTGCATTGCCAGGATGAACCCCCCTAGATCGTAATGTACTATCTTTTTGATATGTTTTTGCATTCGATTTGTCATAATTTTATTGAGAATTTTTGCATCTATGTTCATTAGAGATACTGGTCTGAAATTTTCCTTTTTTATTGTGTCTTTGCCTGGTTTGGGAATCAGGGTGATATTGGCCTCATAGAATGAGTTTGGAAGTGCTCTTCTTTTTCTATTTCCTCAAGTAAATTGAAGAGTGTTGGTATTAGTTCTTCTTCAAAGGTCTTGTAGAACTCAGCTGAGTATCCATCTAATCCCGGGCTTTTCTTGGTTGGTAGGCTTCTGATGGGGTCTTCTATTTCATCACTTGAAGTTGATCTGTTTGAATTGTGCATATTATCCTGATTCAATTTGGGCAAATCATATGACTCTAGAAATTTGTTAATGCCTTCAATATTTTCTATTTTATTGGCATACAGGTGCTCAAAATATTTTTTAAATTATCTTCTGTATTTCTGTAATGTCTGTCATGATATTTCCTTTTACATCATATTTGTTAGTAACTTGAGGTTTGTCTCTCCTTCTCTTCATTAGCATGGTTAAGGGTCTGTCAATTTTATTTATTTTTTCCAAGAACCATTGTTTTTCAATTGTTTCTTTTGTTTCAATTTCATTGATCTCAGCTCTAATTTTAATTATTTCCTGTCTTCTACTGCTTTTGGTAATTTGTTCTTCTTTTTCTAGGGCTTTGAGATGTTAAGTCATTTATTTGTTGACTTTTTCTTCTTTTAAGGAATGAACTCCATGCAATGAACTTTCCTCTTAGAACTGCCTTCATAGTGTTCCAGAGATTTTGATATATTGTATCTGTATTCTCATTCACCTCTAAAATTTTTAATCTCATCTTTGATGTCTTCTGCAACAAATTGTTCATTCAGTAGCATATTATTTAGTTTCCAGGTAGTGGAGTAACTTTTATTTCTTATTTTATCATTGATTTCTAATTCTATTCCATTATGATCTGATAGAATGCAGGGTAGTGTCTCTACTTTTTAATATTTGCTTAGAGTTACTCTGTGGCATAATATATGGTCTATTTTAGAGAATGATCCTTGTGCTAAGAAAGTGTATTCACTTGTTGAAGGATGAAATAATCTATATATGTAAGTTAAGTCTGTTATTGATTGTATTATTGAGTTCTAAAATTTCTTTGTTCAGCTTTTGTTGGGAAGATCTATCCAGTGGTGAAAGAGGTATGTTAAAGTCACCCAAAATTATTGTGTTGTGGTCTATTTGACTGTGAACTTGAGAAGACTTTGTTTGAGCATAGCTGCTCCGTTGTTTGGGGCATATATATTTATAATTGTTAAGTCTTGTTGGTGTATGGTTTTCTTGAGCAGTATGTAGTGTTCTTCTTTATTCCTTTTGATTAATTTTAATGAAGTTAGTGAAGTCTACTTTATTTGATATGGGAATGGAAACTCCTGCTTGCTTCCATAGTCCATGTGAGTGGTATGATTTTTTTTTCCTAACCTTTCACCTTCATTCTGTGAATGTCTTTTCCTATGAGTTGAGTCTCTTGGAGGCAGCATATTGTTGGGTTTTTTTTTTCTTTTGGATACAATCTACTGTTCTATGTCTTTTGGTGAGTTTAGGCCATTAACATTCAGAGATTTTATTGAGACATGTTTTGTATTCCTAGCCATTTTTGTTTTATTTTTTATATTTAACCTCACTTGGTTTCTTCTCTCTGATTAGGTTTTTTTTTCTTTTTTTTCTTTAGTGTTATACTTCCCTCTGCTGATTTTCATCAGTTTTTCATGTTATCTTCATGGAATAGTTTGCTGAGGATGTTCTGTAGTGCAGGCTTTCTAGTTGTAAATTCTTTTAATTTTTGTTTATCATGGAAGGCTTTTATTTCATCATCAAAATATAAAGATTAATTTTACTGGATATAAGATTTTTCATTGTAATTCATTTTCTTTTAGAGCTTGGTATATGTTGTTCCACTATCTCCTGGGTTTGAGGGTCTGGGTTGAAAAATCTGCTGAGATATGAATTGATCTCCCCTTATATGTGACATGATTCCTCTCTCTTGTGGCTTTTAAGATTCTATCCTTATTCTGTATGCTAGACATTTTCATTATAATGTGGCTTGGTATAGATCTGTTGTAATTTTGTACATTTGGTATCCTGTAAGCCTCTTGTATTTGGTTTTCCAATTCATTCTTCACGCTTGGGAAATTTTCTGATGTTATCTTATTGAAGAGGTTGTACATTTCTTTGGTTTGAAATTCTGTGCCTTCCTCTATTCCAATAAGTCTTATATTTGTCTTTTGATGCTGTCCCACATTTCTTGGGTGTTATGTTTATGGTTTCTTACTATCTTCACTGTGTGGTCAACTTTATTTTCCAAGTTGTATACTTTGTCTTCATTATCTGATGTTCTTTCTTCCATGTAATCTAGTCTGTTGGTTATGCTTTCAACTGAGTTTTTTATTTGATTTATTGTTTCCTTCATTTCAAGGATTTCTGACTGTTTTTTTTTCCAGAGTCTACCTCTTGAAATAATCTTTTGCTACCTGTATTAGCTCTTTTATCTTTTTGTTGGAGTGATCAATTTTTGCTGGTGTTTGCCTATTTAGGTCATCCTTTAATTCACAGATCGTTTTAACTATGAACCTTCTGAACTCCTTCTCTGAAATTTCATCATCTTCACTGTCCATGGGTTCTGTTATTGTAGTATCTTGGTTTGTTTGGGGCACTTTCCCCCCCCTTTTTTTTTATGTTGTCTGTGTCTTCCTTTCTTGCAGTGTGTATCTGAGATATTACATTTTCTACCCTATAATCTTGTAGTACCTGTGCAGATTGGTTGTACCTCACCTTGATGTTGGGCTTCCAGACCCTGCTGGTGTCCCTGAATGTATCCTACTGCAACTAAAAATGGTGGTGGCAATAGTTGAGGTCACTCGAGATAATAGTGGAGGTGCCTCAAGACGGATGCAATGTCTTATAAAGAGATGGGGCTGAAAGGGTGGGCCTTACGCTGTCTTTGGCCTTATACTACTCTGAGATGCAGCTGCTTCTAGCCTATATCTGTTGTCAAAAGTTAGGGTCTCCTGCATGGGGAAGGCTCTGGCTATGTCTGCAGTGTCTCTAGATGTAAGTGGGTTAGGCTTGGGCTCCCAGCTATTGGGGGGTTGGCAGACTGAGACCTACCATGGGCCTGGGTTCCATTTCTGTTGGTGTAGATGGATCTGGGCTGGGCCTGAGCTCCCACAGTGGTCTGCTGGTTAGAAGTGGCAGTCCTGTGCCTGAGCTCCAGGGGGTGTCTGCCAGTGGCAAAATGGACCCAGGCCTATTCTGAGCCTGAGTCCCATGCAGGTCAGTATGGGTGGATCTGGGCAGGGCCTGAGCTCTAGTGGTTGTCTTCTAGTTAAAAGAAGTGGTCCTGTTCCAGAGCCTGAGCTCCAGTGGGTGTCTGGAGGTGGCGAGATGGACCAGAGCTCACTCTGGGCTTCAGTCCCATGTATGTGGGTCTGGGTAGATCTGAGCTGGGCCTGAGCTCTGGTGGGTGTCTGCCAGTGGCAGGATGGGCCTGGGCCTACTCTAAGCCTGGGTCCTGCACAGGTCAGTGTGGGCCAGCCATATCCAGTGCTGCCCAATATCAGAATTGGGATGTAATTAAACATTGTCCAAGGGGTTCTATTAACTTTCATTTCATAGGTTAAGAGTATGTATTCAATAACTGATTCATTCAAGTATTTGAGAACTTCTTGGTGTAAGATTCTATATAACAGCAAGAACATACAGACACAGTTCTTCTGTTTTGAGTTTGAAAGCAAAATTTGGAAGAACCAAAAGGTAGAAGAAGTAGAAAAGAAGAAATTAAGTAGGGAAGCTGCTCAGAAAAAGGCAAGGATACAGGGTAGTGAAAGGGGATACAAATATGGAGGGCCATCTTTTTCCAGGTTGTGTTGGATAGACAGTGGTGAATAGCATGCCACAGAGAACTTCAGTCTAAGAGGGTGACTTATATTTTAGAGGGCAGTTTATTCATTGGTCCTATTGAAGATTCATCCCTGGGATCTTGGTCTGTGTTCTTCTGTGGTGGTCTCAATAAATATTACAAGTTCTTTTAATATTACATTCTAAAGATGAAGCCTATCTTGGTGCATTAGGGATACTATAGCAAAACACTATAGACTACTTATAAACAGTGACATTTATTTCTAACAGTTCTGGAGACTGGATAGTGTAAGATCAAGGCTCAGAAGGATTCAGTATCTGGGGAGAGCTGAGTTCCAGATTCATAGATGGCACCTTTGTGGTGAAAGAATGTCTAGTTATAATACTCTTGAGGTCCCTTTTATTTTATTTTTATAGTCCTGGGGATTAAACCCAGAACCTTGCACTTGCTGGGAAAACCCTTTACCCTCAGTCCTTGAGTTCCCTTTCTAAGGGTGTTAATCCCATTGATGAAAGATTTGTCCTCTTGACTCAACCACCTACCATAAGCCTCTTTTAATACCATCACCTTGTGGCTTAGGATCTCAGTATATGAATTTGGGAGGACATTGGCTTTCAGATTATATTAGAGGCCTCAAGCCTGGGATGCACACTGGCAGATCTTAGGCAGATCAGCACTTCATTCATCCTAGCATTTTCTGTGAAAATAACCACAACGTCTGGAGTAAATTCTTTCTGAAGCATTACAACCGTGTGGGAGTCTTAGCATTCACATTACCATTCTGCAGAGACACCAAATGAATGTATAATGAATGTGGCACTTATGCAGTTCACATACTTGCATTCGAAGTGAGACTATTTTAAAAGATTATGTCCAAAATGTAGTTTGACCTCTTTTAAGAATTTTCTATCTCTTTATGTATATACTAACAATAAAATATTTTCCAATTTTGATTTCCAGTGCACTGGGATGTGTGGCAAATGTCCAGTGTAGCAGAAAAGCAGTAATTTTTTTCTTTATTGTTGTTATTTATTATTGAAACATGCTTCATTAAGCAGTCCCTGTCTCATTACTAAAACAACTTAATACGGTTTCACATGACTAATGGTTTTCACCAGCATTTATCACTGAACTGTTTTCTACCTAAGAAATGAAATTGGTGTTCTATATAAATGCTTTATATGCTTGGATAGGAAATCTTATTACCAAAAAGGTATATGGTAAGTTTTAGGAAGAAACTAATTCATGTCAATCACTAAAATGGTCTATGTAGAGAGCTACATGACAATCATAGTAATGTATTCCTTATCATTCAGTAGATTAAATATCTACTGTTTTCTCTGCTATTGGTCAATCAGAAATAAATGGAACCTCAATTTTGACTTGCAATGATTAAAATGAGCATCCCTGCCTGGGGAAGTACAAATGTGCAGTGGGAAAGATCCTGCATAGGTAAGAACTCAGGAACACTGGAGTCTAACTAAGCTGTGTTATTTAGAGGATTCGGTTCTTTCATCAAAGAAATGAAAGGAATGCTGATATTTCTTTGATTTGGCTTCAAGTTCTAATATGATGCCCACATTACCTCCTATCACAAAGCATCTCTTTCACATGTTAAACAAAAAAAGGAATGAATACATACACAGCATTAGCTCACCATAAAATGTTAGAGGAAGTCTACTGGGAAAAAACCCAGCTGGGAATGAGAAGGCCAGCTCTGTGTACAACGAGCTTTGTCACGTTGTGCAAGATATTTACTCAGTAGTGCATAAAGTTATTTTCAGTTCTAGGATTCTGTGGTCTCAAGAATGAAGTACAATTAGATAGAATGTGGGCATATAGCTCTACCTGATGTCATCAGAATCAATTTTAAATATAGGAAGGTGTTGGGAAACTTGGGTTTCAGGGGTTTTATTTTTCTTCTTTAGTATCACAAGGTAGATGTTAAAAGAAACATTTTTATGACTGTTTAAATTACCTTTTGAGAGGACTTTGTTAAAGTTTGAAGTGGTGGAGGATTATTACTCTTGTCCTATAAATCCTCTCTGAGTCTAGAACTAGTTGAGAAACAGGTAAGGATCAAATGGTGAGTGAGTAAGCCTGGACTGGAGTATATAGCTTAGTAATTTCCATAGCAGTGGAAAACTTTTTATTATTTTCCTCTAAGCATATGTTTCGGGATGCTCTGTAAGAATAACATAAAGGAACCAGACTCAGAAGTACTGGCTCATCTCGGCTGAACCTAGCAGTTGAGATAGGAGAAGGCATTCCAAGAAGGGATTTTGGGCCTTCATCTGTGTGCATTTACCACCTGAAGTTACTATCTGGAGGACATGGCCAATGGCAATGAGAAATGAGAGAAGGGGGAAGCCAGTTTAAAAATAAAATCTGAGGCTGAAGATCTGGAAAGAATGTGGGTCTGAATACAAAGCTCTCCAATGAGTTTTGTTAGTCCACGTTCCCTTAGGAGCCCAAAAATATTTTCATGGGGACCAGTCTGCTCTGTTATCCTAATGGAAGCTCTTTTTTTTTCTGTAGCTATGAAAGAACAAATATAGAAGGACAAAAGTCCCTCATTTCAATCTGCCTAATCATCTGTCTCCTCTCTTTTTTGGGAAAACACAGGATACCTGTGGAAGCTGAAGTAAGTGTTATATTAAAAGCTCTTTTTGGAAATATGAGACTGGGATGTTGGTAGTATTTCTCTAACATACTATTTTTCTACTTGGTGGGGGGAACAAATATTTACCCCAAATATAATTTTGATTAAAGTAGAATATACTAAAGGCAAAACTGGTTTCTAGGAACAAGTGCATGTTTATCAGTCAGAAACCTTTTTTTAAAATCTTAATCTAGAGCAAACATTCAAATTCTTCTCTATGTAGTCTAATCTTTTTCCAAAGGATCACTGGGGAATGAGTTAATATTAGGGTTACTTATGGAGGTCAAAGGGTAGCTTAGAGGCCCTGATTACATACAGAGATATGTTTCTCTGGGGGAACTACCTTAATATGCTGCTAATCATCTCTGCTCTGTTTGTTCTTTACATTAATATAATATCTAATAGTACAGCAGATCATTGCTAGATTAGTTTACATGGATGAAGCAGAAATCATGGGGTTTGGGGGGAGTAGTTGAAATATTGATCTTTTAAAATACAGGTGACTTCAACATGGTATTGCTTAGAGAGAGGGGGGGGGGAAACTCTCATCTCCTGAATGCCACTTTGCCACTTTACCTGTCCTTGTGAATGAACTTCACGGGCAGTCTCCCTGGCTTCCTATTTTTCCTATGTACATCAGGAAAATAAGATTAGATTTGTGTCAGAGCTGGGCAACAATACTGAGAGATGTTTTGGATAGAAGACCAGGAAGCCAACCATAGAAAGTTATCTGGAAATCTGAGGGCTAGAAATGAGAAGCCTGGGTAAAACTTAAATGAAAGTAGGGTTTATAATAGTAAAGCAGAGAAGACTGCCAATTCAAGTACATCTATGGCTATTGCTTTTTGATAACACTAAAAATACAGAAGTGGCCTTGTAGTATACCAACTAAATGCAAAGAAAAACCATCAAGCCAGGTGCTATTCCAGGTGCAGCAAAGGTGGGGGTGGGAGGGTGGCGATGGAGCAAGGAAGAAGACAAAGCCCTCTTTTATTGCTGTCTGGAGTTGGCTTGCCTGGCTTAGAATCTTGGCTCATTATGTTATCTTGTTTAAACTTGCTATGCCTCAGTTTCATCATCTCTCAAATGAGGTTAAAAATACCACCTACTATTCTAAGAATGTGTATGTTGGCTGTGGTATGGTAAAGTCATTGCAGCCACAGGAGGAAACAAGAACAAGGCTTGCAAAGATATCTATTGACAGAGCTCAGAAAGGGAATCAGCACATGACACACAGGGGAAAGCACCCGTGTCATGCAGGACGCAGAAGAAAGGAACAAGAGGAAAGTCAAGGTCAGAACCTTCCTTGAGGTTTCTATGGAAAAGTGAGAGCAAAGCAGAGCAAACAGTTTAGGATTAGCCAGTTTGACTAATTCTAGTGGGCTTTAGGCTACAGGATCACTAGTTGCTTGGTAACTGGGATGATTTAGGACAGGGGAAATATTGGTTTGGCTTGTAAGAGTTAGATAAGGAGGTTGGGTCTACAGATGCAGAAATGCTTGGTTTCTATTTGAAAACTGTGCTCTTGGCCAAGCCCTTTACTATCATCTTTCAGAATTTACTGGCCCTAGGAAGCCTACGATGGGTGGTCCCTCCTGGGTCTGTGAGGCTCCTAAATGCCAGAGCATCAAGAACACGGACAATATAGTTTGTGTAATTAGCTTGTGATGTACAAATAGAGAATCTATGAAACAGAGTCTGAGAAAATACAGAATGCATACAATATTGTGAGTTTTAATGATTTAGTACATACAAAATAGTCCCATGTCCAAAATTGTTCCCTGTCTGACTTCAGGGGACATGGAGGCATAAGCCGAACACAAAGAATACTGGAGGAACATACTTGTGTCTTCCATGTAGTCATGGCCCAGAGCAAGTCAGTCCTTGTAGAGCCTATAAGAGGTTTGGAAAGCCATTGAAGTTAAAATGAATGAATAAATAAATAACCCCTGGTGATTATTCTAGAATAATCTGAAATAATTTATATATCTGCATTATTTTAGAGCAGGTGATGAATTTTATAAAATGTATAAGTGTATGAAATATCAAATGGAATAAAAGTTATTTACAACAATTTAAAAATTTAATTGGTTTGATTGGCATTTTCTTGATATCCAGAATGAAATGCAGATATAAAAGAAAATATACTATAATATGTTTTATTTTACCTGAAAGTGGAGATCAGCAGTTTCTTCGGTTGATGCAAGTTGGAGTCGCACTGCACCATGGATTGTGTGAGCCTCCAGGAGGTTGTGGGTGCCACTGTGAGGGACACATTTTACCATCACTGATGCCATGTCTGTGAACCTGAGTTAAGTGGGCAAGTCAGATTTGCATCTACAAGTCCTGGGTTTGGGTCTGTCTTTGCGACTTCCTGGATGTGTGACTTTGAGCCAATTCCCATATATCAAATGAGAACAAAGTGATTCGGCAGGCTGGTTGTGGGGTTTCAATGAGATGTTTCTGAAAGTATTTCCAGTGAGAGTTCATTTCCACTCTCCTAGCTTCTGATTCCAGTCAATAACTGCTCTCCATATATCCCCTGATTTCTGGTGAAGTTCACTAGGAAGGTACATAATTCACTCCTTCCAGTAGTGGAGACTTAGTTCTTAGGATATATATGTATATATTTTTATATATTTATATATTTTATATATAATATATAATCTCAAAATTTTGCATTCTGACTTTACTCCAAGACTGTTTCTCATCATTAAAATAGGAATGGTGATAGCATCAACCTGTTGTCATAATTAGACAAATTTATACAAGTAAGACTTTTAGCTCAATACCTGACACATAGCAACCATTTACTGAGTGATTATTATTATTAGTCTCACTTTATGTGTACACATAAAGGATTTTGATCTTCTGAGATTCAGACACTAATCTATGTCTCTTTAAAAGAATCAATAAGAAAATGAAGGGGTGACTAATGCTATTAAGTTATTAGTGGTCAAAAACTGCTATAAAGGGACAAATGGATGTTTCATATTTTCAGCAGGGTTCTGTGGTAGCTTAGTGTGTTTCTTTGAGAAAATTTAACACTAATAAAAACTGACTGATCTAAAAAAAATTCTTACATTTCTTGATTAACAATGAAGTTTTATTGTCAAATTGGCAACGTAAAGTAAGGATAAAGAAACTTTTGTTTCACTTAGATGGAAATTAAGAAAAATACTAACAGCCAAATAGGTAACAAGTAACTTCATTTACTAGGCATTGAGGTAAGTATCTTAGGAGATATGACTGTCAATAACTAATAGTTACCCTGAGTAAATGTACTCAATGCAATTAGAATAGTCTGGCATGTAGTCAGAGCTCAAAAATAGAATTCCTTCTTACTCCTTGAAAGAAACTTTCCAGTGTTGTTGGGAGATAAATACATATGGAAGGTAAAATTCATTACAAAAGAAGGTTTTTTAAAAACCCTATAATTTGATTAATACCTGCAGGGAATGCTATAGGAATTCAATTGGCTCACCCTCAAGAAATGCTTCTTGGGAAAGGTAGGATTTTAATGTTTCTGTGTGCCCCAGAAGTTGTGAGATAATGCCTAGTAATTAGCATAAGCTTGAAGCTAAATAGCTGGAAAAACACATTTCAGGACATTGCAGATAAAATCATATTTCTATAAAAAGAATCTGCTAGATGTTTGGCTGACAAAACATCAACCATAAAAGGATAGTTTAATGGATTTCAATTATTATCTATACACAAAATCATAGCACCAAGTTTATGTGCATTGTTAATCATATGCTGTGAACCCGGTAAGAGAAAATGTGACAAAAGCATCAGATGTTTTTTCTTTCTGATTTTTGAATTGTGATATTTGATTTTTGAGTGTCACTAAAAAAAAGAGTGGATTTTATTGGAGCAACTCCTCTATGGGAAGGGCATGCTCTTGTTGGAGAAACAAAATGATACTTCAGTGAATGCTTTTATAAGTCACCAAATTCCTTGCTTTTTCTTTTTAAAAATTTTGTTAATGTAGTATAGTTATCCATATTATAATACATAATGGGGTTCATTTTGAAATATTCATGAATGCTCCATTTCAATCATCAGTACTACCCCTTCCCTTTCTTTTTCCCCTGGTTTTCTTCCTCTACTCTATAGGTCTTCCTTCTATTAATTTGATATTTTTAATTGGTGCATTATAGTTATGTATGAAAGTAGAATTCGTTGTGATATATTCAAACCTGAACATAGCATAGTTTGGTGGATTTCATTGTGCAGTTCCTCCCTTTCCCAACCCTCCCTCCTTCCCTCTCAGCCCCCTTCCTCTCCTCCACGGTTCTCTCTTCTATTTTCATGAGCTCTTCCTTTTAAAAATTCTTATTTTTCTCTAGCTTCCACATAGAAAACATTTGACCCTTGACTTTCTGAGTCTGGATTATTTTACTTAACATTATGATCTCCAGTTCCATCCATTTACCAGCAAAAAGACATAACTTCATTCTTCTTTATGGTTGAATGAAACTCTATTGTGTATACATACCACATTTTCTTTATTCAATCCTCTATTGAGGGACACCTAAACTGCTTCCATAACATGGCTATTGTGAATTGGGCTGCTATAAATATTGGTATGTATCTATCACTATAGTGTGCTTATTTTTTTTCTTTTTGAAAAATACCAAGGAAGGGGCTAGCAGTGTTATATGATGGGTCCAGAGAAAGAACTCTGAAAATAGTGAGTGCTTTATAAAATGACAAGTTTTCTTGCTATTTC
Organism: Ictidomys tridecemlineatus; assembly: GCF_052094955.1. Classification (NCBI taxonomy): domain Eukaryota; kingdom Metazoa; phylum Chordata; class Mammalia; order Rodentia; family Sciuridae; genus Ictidomys; species Ictidomys tridecemlineatus. Next base: position 98,459,823 of record NC_135485.1, read on the forward strand.
TAATATTTAAATTCTGGAAGACAACATATCCCAACCCAGAGGATTCTTTTGCATATATTTTTATTGGTGTATTTTAAACCTGTGGTCACTTCTTAAATTTTAAATTATGTTAATGATACAGTTGTTTCCTAAACTATTTTAAATCGATCCGTCTTTAAATATATTGAAAACTGACATACATTACAGACATGAAAAATTTAAGCGTACAAGGATATTCATTAAGGTAAGTGGTTATAAAATAAACGTATAAAACAAGTAGCTTTCTGATATACTATGTTCTTATGTAGAAAATATGAAGGGAAAGCATTTTGTTTTCACTTACAAGTATCTAATATTTAAAAGTAGTTGACAGGAAATGTCAGGAACTAGATGAATGAAATCATAAAATTCTATAGGATAATATAACAAAGATTTGAGAAGATGACAAAACATTTGAAGAAATGGAGAAATACCTTAGAAAAATTAAGCTTAATTTTTTGAAAGTCAATTTTGTTTGTTTATGTGAATTGTAATATCACAGAAAATCCCCCTTTGTTGTGGCAAAGAAGGAAAAGAACTTGACAAAAACATTCTAAATTTTAAATTGAATAAACACGTAAGACTAGCTGGAAGAATTCTGGAAAACAAAAGTAAAGTATTGCTTTACCAGGTACAAAATGCATCATAAAATTTCTCAAATTAAAACAATATGATACTGATTGAAAATATCTATCCTTGGACCCCAGTATGTTCAGGGATTTGGCGTATTAGAGAGTTACCATCTTGATTGGTTGGGGGAAAATGCATTAGTGGAGAAAATGTTTGTGCAACATAATCACCTGGGGAAAATATCATTCTTATGGTGGTCTTTTATGTTATTCATCCTTGTTAAAAATAAGAAACTGCAAAAATGACTGAAGAAAATATGGGGGGATTTTAAGCATATTTAAGCATATATTCAGGTAAGAACGACTTTTCTTAAGCATGACATGAAAGGCCAAAACAAAAACAATAATTAATATAATTCTAAAAATTAAATACTCTGAATAGAATAAACATTGCAAGTGAGGTTGAAATAAAAAGTATTTTTCATATGTGACAGAGGCACGCTATCCTGAATATACAAAAATCTCTTACAAATCAATACAAATGTAAACCCCAGCAAAAAAAAAAAACCCAAAAAACCATGCAAAACCAAAATTCAGCATACATCAGAAAATTTTGTTCAAGATAATAGTGGGACACCAAGATCAGAAGAGGAAGAACATTAAATATGACATAAAAGTATAAAACAGAATTCTTAATAGTGAGTTAATAAAAGTTTTGTTATGCTGCCAAGTATCTCAAACTTTACTACATTGTTTATAGAAATACTTATCTTTGTTATGTACTGAGTATGATTCTAATCTTCACTGAAAATTTTTCTTAATTGAACTTTAAAAAATACTTAGGCAAATAGGGTATTTTTTGGTTTGTATTTGAAAAGTACAAGAAATTATACTAGCTTCAGACATGGTTGAATCCATGTTATCAAGACTCAAGTTTGTCTAGCTATGGCTTAGCTTTCCTCTCCTCTGCATGGGCTTCATTCTTTGATGAGCACCTCTATGCGGTGGACCCTATCAGTTGGAGCTTTGTCATTGACAAAACTAAGCCATATCAGTAGACAGGTTCCTCTTCTTCCCCAACTGTTACATTCCTAGGATTAAGTATCGTTACACCAGTGTGAATCGCATGAGTATTTCTGAATCAATCATTATGGTCAAAGAGATGGACTATGCTCATCGGTGAGGTATGAATTACATATCCATGCAGAAGCCCAAGATTGTCTTTGACCATCTGAACCACATGGACTGAAAATAGGAAGAAGTGTTTCCAAGAAGCATCAGGAGGTTGTTACAAGGAGATGGAATAAATAGTGGACAGTAAATAAACTTTTGATTTGTTATCTCAAATCAGTCCTTCTGTATATTAATCTATAGTTAAGACGAAGTTAGGAAAGCAAAAAAAAAAAGCATTTGGTATTGTGAATGAACAAGTAGCTCAATAATAGAGATCCTTTTATCTAGTTTCCCTCAACAATATCTTACAAAACTACAGTACTGTATCAAGCCAGGAAATGGACATTGGTACCGTCAAGATACAGAGAATTTCCATCACAAGATCTCTTATTTTTGACCTTTAATATGCACACTCATTTCTCCTCTGTCCTTCTCCCATCCTAAACCCCTGGAAACCACCAATCTGTTCTACATTGCTATAATTTTGTCATTTCAAATAATGGAATCATATAGTTTGTAACCTTTTGGGAATGCTTTTATCACTGAGCATGATTCTCTGGAGACTCATCAAGGTTACTGAGTGTACCAGTAGTTTTTTTTTTTTTTAACTGGGTATACTATAGCGTGTTTAACCATTTACCTGTTGCAGGACACATGGGGTGTTTCTGCTTTTTAGCTATAATGGAGTTCCCATAAACATTAATATACATATTCCTCTGTGAACATCCACTTTAATTTCTCTAGAATCAATGTGCAGGGTGAAATGTAAGTTGGTTTAAATGAAAATTATTTCATCTTAAAGAACTTCTCTTCATTGTTTAAAGAATTCTTCAGTAAAGACATTGCTCTTTGATTTCTGTTGAAGTAGTGATTGTTAAGATGAAGTTAGGGAAGCGAGAAGAAAGCATTATTGGTATTGTGAATGAACAAGTAGCTCAAAGAAACATTATTGTACTTCAATAATTTCCTTAATAATTTATTACGTGGATAAACTAAGGCAATTTTAAGCAAACTTTCATGAAGCATAAAGACTACTTTGGAATTTTGAGGCATGACAAATGCAGTTCACCCTGCAGGACTTTTGACTATACCCTCTAAAATAATAGTCATGTGGGTTTGAAATTTCCTTTTCTTTAACTATTACATGCTTCTTTTAAATGCAATTGGTTCAGAAATGATTAAAACAAAATCTCCCCTCTAGAAATGCTTTTAAGTAAAGCTATGATTTAAGATTGGTTTTTATATGGAAATATTTTTGCCCTTTCAGTCCTTCTATAGGAAATATGGATTCTTTTTTTTCTGGAATAGAAAAGTAGTTGTAGTCTGATAATAAATGTTTTTGAGAAGTAACTTATTATAATAAATAATTATGAATCATAGTCTCAGGCAATCGAGTGAAACCGATATAGAATTTTAAAATGTCTTTATTTGAGCAGAACACATTCTCAATAAGACATGGGTAAGCTGAATGAAAAGCTATATGTAATATGCACCCAGTTCCATAAAACAATTTTATTATAGGATCTCACACCCTTCAAAAACTGAGTAAAAGCTGTAACAATGTCAGAGAACCTAAATGATACCCTTAGCAGCACTATTATAATTTAATATTGGTTGAGGTGTGAGCAGTGAGCAAGACTTTCTATAAAACACAGCAGGAGAGCTGCTTTCTGTTCTTTAGACAACCATGTGTATCAAACTAGTAGTGAGGCTTTTGTTTCTTTATGAAAACAAATTTTTTCCAGAAGTTGTCATTTGGGAATGGATAGAATAACTCATTTGAAAACTCAATTTGAGTCAATCGTCGCACTGTGCCGTATAGATCATAGTCAGTGAATAATTTTTGAACAATTAATAGACCACTTAAACTTAAATGTGTTTTAACCAGTTCACATAATACATTTTCTAATATTTATTAAATACCACATGTAAAGCTACATAGAAAATAGAAAATAGGAAAGGAAAAGTGTGTGGTATTTGTGGCAAGGATGAATGTCCAGTGGGACTCTACTACAGGCATCAAGTCAAAGTTATTAGACTGTTTTGGCTGCAGGTAACAGAAAACATGACTGACAATGGTGTAAATATTTAATAGTTTTTTTTTTCCCTCTTATAAAGCGCGAAGCCAAGAGATAGATGATTGCTCACAATGCTGTCAAAGATTTAGGATCCTTCTAGCTTTCCATTCTACCTCTCGTTTACCAGCACTTTACTTTTCTGCTGGAGATTATTCTGTGGCTTTCATCTGGCTACCAGAACACCAGGAACATATCCTTGTAAGAAGAGGGAAGGAGAGGTTTTGTCCATTTTTGTCCTTTCTATCAGGAAATATGGGGACAACATTCCAGGTTGCAAAGAAGAGTAAAACATGATTATTTGGCAAGGAGAAAGAATTTCTGATTAGTATTTTGGAATCATTGCCTCCCAGAGACGAACACATTATGCTCCATGAGTAAGAGTTCTGAATGGCATAAATAGGGCAGATTGCTTACTGGCGGGCAGTGCGGTCTTCCCCAGAGGCAGAGGAGAATGAACATGATGATGGCAAAGTCTTGAAGGACTTTTTTGGTAGGTATAGGAGTTTAGGATTTGTCAATGTAAGTCATCAACTAATAGATTGGGTACTTGTCATAAACCATAGTGTATTTTTGCGGTTTTAGATATTATTGTGTTTATACAAATTTTTGTGGTATTCAGTTTGTTGTCCTAGAAATGAGGGGCCTAGTTATCTACCTGAAGCCAGATCTATCATGGAACAGCTACTATGGCTTGAGAATTCCATCAAGATTTGAGATCGGGAGACGAAAGTGGCCCGGCAACCTGACAGTGCCACATCCGTCTAACTCATGTCATTAAGAGAATTTGTGACCAGTACCTGCACACTTGGTGCCTCATGTCTAAATGTATGAACAAAAATAAAAACATGCTTTTGGAAGGTGGTCTGATCCCTTAGACGTTAAATATGCCTGACTTGTGCTACCATGTTTTGCTGTGTTCATTTAATTAATTTTCTCCTAAAATATATCTAGCTTATCATTATAAAACCAAGAATGTTTGGCCACATATGGCAGATGGTAGGAGGTCTAAAATATAATGATTTGTAATATATGTAAAAGAAATTTCTTTTAAGGAAAGTACCACAAAGGAAATTTCTACTTAAAATTTTTTTTTAATGCTAGGATGATGATGATGATTACTTTGGTGGTTCTGGGGATTGAACCCACGGCCTTGTGCATGTAAGGCAAGCACTCTACCAACAGAGCTATATCCCCAGCCCCAGGAAATTTCTTTGAGAGTTTAACTGTCTTCCTACCTAAAAATACACATGTGTATGAGAGTTTATCAGATTTGTGGTGAAGTTACTTGTATCCTTTTGGGTTTCAGAAGATTTTAATTGATTATGTAATTGGCTAAAGTTTTTATCTTTTGGAGTTTTTGGAGGCTTTATGGTATTCACAGAAAGAGTCAAGAGCCATGTTCAGAAAGGAGACAAAAAGCTTTACACCTTATTTTTATTATACAATGTTCCTTTCCTGTAGGAAAAAAATAAGTGTGATTCATTGAGACATGTTAACTAGGAAGTAGGGTCCTTACAGCCTTTCACATCTGGAAGAAAAATTGTATACCTATTGCTAACACAGATTTAAGCAACAGGAACCAAGGCTTGAGGCACAGATAAAAGTAGGTACAAGCAGCAGTGACATTATAATTAAAAACACTTGCTGATTTTTTTTTAACCAATTTTAATGACTACTAAAAGGACTTTTATAGTTGGGGGCTAGCCAAGGCAGCACAGGTCCAGAGTGTGCATTTTTGAGGCAATCATAAGAAACCATCTATAAGGATTACAGCTCGATGAATTCTGATGATTACCTCAAAATCTCTACACATAAAAATTTCCTGTATCGTGCCTTTAGTTCTTACGTTGTGACTCTTCCTATTATATTTTTAATTTTTGTTTCTGTGGTCACTGCTTTAATTTTCAGTAGCTTATTTCAAATTTTAGATCCAGATGTGTTTTCCTTCTAAAGCTAAAACAGAAAATTCAGTTTCAGGGTAAACTGTCAGGTGTGATTCCTTCTTCCTTTCACTCTTCCTGGATCACTAACATCTTTTTTTAAGGCAATTGTTTTATTTTATTTTGGTACTAGAGGTTAAACCTAGGGTACTTAACCATGGAACCACATCCTCAATCCTTTTAAAAATTTTATTTAGTAAGAGTCTCCCTGAGTTGCTTAGGGCCTTGCTAAGTGGTAGAGGCTGGCTTTGAACTTTTGGTCCTCTTGCCTCAGTCTCCTGAGCCACTAGGATTACAGGTGTGCTCCACCATGACCACCCCAGGCAAGCATTTTTAGAAACCATTTAAACACCTAGAATCCTGCAATATTTAACAAAAGGGAAAATCAAACCTGGGTGGATAGCTACCGAGTTAGATTTTCCCGCTGTTGCCTCAATATACTTTCTAATTCTACTCTTTTAGGTACTACACAACAGAGTAAAACAATGTGACCTAATTTTTTTGGCATTTACAGATTTAGAAGATTCTCAGACGAATTCCAGAACATAATACAGGGCATTAAGAAAATTTTTTGTCTATGAAAGAACAATGTTTACCTGTGCTTGTCTTCTGGTTTCATGGATTTGATGCTATTTTCCACTCAAAGGCTGACATCATATTTGTAATTTCACCACATGGGCTACTTTTGTTTTAAATAGCACTGGGTTCATTTTTTTAAGTTCTTTTTTAAATTATACTTAACATTCAGATTCATTTTGACATAATTAAAAAGCATGGAATATAATTTGTTTTAATTTTAGGCCCCAGTCAGTACTTCTTTCCCTCCCATCCCCCGTCCCCTTTTCAGTTGCCTCTACTCTACTGATCTTTCTGCTGTTATTATTTTTTAAGTTAGTGCCTTGTAGTTACACATCACAGTGAGATTCACTGTGGTATATTCATGTATGTACATAAGGAAGTTAGGTCAGATTCATTCCCCTGTTCTTCCCTTATCCTGTTCCTCTTCCCCCTCCTTCAATCCCCTATATCTAGTCCCCTGATCTTTTATTTTGATGACCGCCCCCCCACCATTTTTTTTCTTCCTTGTTTTGCACTAGCTTCCACATGTCAGATAAAACATCCTACCTTTGACTTTCCGGGTCTAGTTTATTTCACTTAGCCAATTCCATCCATTTACCAGCAAATGCCAGAATTTAATTCTTTATGGAGTATGAGTAATACTACATTTTCTTTATCCATTCCTCTGTTGGCACACATACCGAGGTTGGTTTCATAGTTTGGCTGTTGTGAAACAGATTCTACATGATGGGTGTTGACCCATTAGAATTATAAACATGACAAGGATTTTCAGATCACATTTGTATTCAACTAGGTCAAAGTGGAATACTTGGAATAGAGTCAGTGAAAACCATGGTGGCGGGGAAGAAGGTGGCAAGAGGCTTTTTAGGAATGTGTTTGGGACTTTGGACTCTAGAATTTTTGTATTGTTTACAGTAAAGGAGAAACACTTTGCTCTTAGGTGGAAGAGTCTTGGATGAGGATTTTGTAGTGCTAGAGGATGCTGATGAACCGTTCACCTGGAATAATGAATGTGCAAACTAAACTAAGGGTAAAAATAACATTTATGGGTTTTTATAAGCTGCTTGACCTGACATGTTCTAACATATTTTAAGCCTGCTTGCTTCCAAATATCTCTTAAATAGCAAATTCTATACAACAGAGGCTGATGATTTTGGGCGACTAATTATAGAAGTAATGTATGCTATTTCTATCATATGTCTAATTTAGCTGAACAGAAATGAGACCTTTTTTTGTGTGACAGTATTGGTATTTGGAGATTCTGCCAGTTGTCCAGGTAAAGACGTTCTTAGCTTCCAGGGCCCTTAGAATTCACCTGTTTTTGTAGGGATGGGTTTTAGATTTGATTTACAGGAAAGCAGAGCAGATCTGGTTCACTCCAGATTATTATTTGCTAGCTGATGTGTTTGAGAAGCTTAGTGAGAAGGTGTGTGTGTGTAGGAATAATTTTAGCTGTCACAGGTAGCTTCTTGTTTTGTTAGGCTTGTTGAATCTCCTTATAGAAAACAGCCATGTCCTGTTTTTCAGGTTTCTTTAAAAATCCTTTTTTCAGTGCTTTCCATTCCTCACTAGCTGTTATTTTCCTGTGTGTCAACATGCCTTCTCTCTCGAGCGTGGCCAACAGGGCTGCCTCCCTCTAAAAGCAATCCAGCTCCCAAAGGGCAAATATTTTGGTCATCATTTATGTGGGTAATTACAGATATTCCTTCTGTAATTTATTAAATTATAGGAAGTTTAATTTTCCTTAGTTGTGGGTTTTGATCACAACAGAAAGCTCTCTCACTAGCTCTAGTGACTTGCACTCAAATCTGTTGTAGTAGATGAATATTTGTCTTTGAATTGAAGCTTTATTTTTTTTCCCCATCACCATAATGTGAGTGGATGGTGGATGGAGTGGAAGAGTTTAAACTTGTCATAGGAATGAAGATCCATCTGGCAAGTTTTAGTCTGGCTGAAGTGTTTTGTTGTTGTTAAAACCGCCTTCTCACCACTGGGATTTAGAAACTGACTAGTAGTTTACTGCAGGTCTTAAAAAAAAAATATTTGCGAATAAAGATTGGGCTCTTTTCCTGTCCTTTCCTCCAGTGTGCTAGCTTATAATAAAAATGTTTTAGGCAAACACAATTAAAATGTAAACAAAGTAAGTGGTGTGGTACATTTTAGTTATACTTCACTCCAGAAATAAGTTTTTTTTAATGATTACATGCATTTTTCTTTTGATTAATTCACACATTTTGCTATCAGAATGTCTTCTGCATAAGAGGTTAAACTGAAACATTACGTGGTTCTAGGGAAGTCAATGTAAAATTGAATATGCAACTTTAGCACCATAGTTTAAGTGCAGACTGTGCGTAGGTATGTGTTTAAGCTTCCCATGTGAGTAGTAATCAGTGTTTGCCAGTACTTTTTTAGGAGGTAGGGGGGAGCAGAGTAAAATATACCTTCACCACATGAAAGAAAAAAAGGAAGAGAGATTTTAAATTCCATAAAGGGTTCACCTGGACTCTGGCATGACCAACTGGATCAACTCAATAAGATCACCTCCTATCATCTATCTTCCTGAGGGATAACTATCAGGGAAGTTTCTCGAAAGGCAACTAGGGGTTCCAGGGACAGTGGAGTCCCTGTGACTGGCTCTTCTTGGAGTTCTGCCTCATACAGGCCCTTGTGGAACTGTGCTGTGGCTCTGATAACTATTCAAACCCACAGATTTCTTTTTGGTCTATGTGTAAATATATGTCATATAGACTGAATGCTCTTGCCACCTTCTTTCCCACATGGTTATCTCTGATTATATTTCAAGACTTCCACTTTTACCTAGTTGAATAAAATGTGATTGACAATCCTTGTAATGTTTATATTTCTAATGGGGTCCACACCTATCATATAGAAGTTTGTGTGTTGGGACCCTGATTTCCAATGTGAGGGTATTTGGAGATGGGTCCTTTGGGCAGGAATTAAGTCCTTGAGGGTGAAAGAGCTAGAATGGGATTCCTTTCTTTGTAGGAAGAGACCAGAGAGTTTTTCTTTATTTCTTTGCTGTCCAATATACGCAGATACAAGATTATAAACCAGGAAGAGGACCCTTACCAAAAATCTGACCATGCAGGCACCCTGATCTTGGATTTTTGGTTGCCAGAACTGTGAGGATTAAATTTTTGGATGCTCAGGCCACCTACATATTAGTTTTTAATATCAAAGTCCAAACTAACTAAAGCATTATAACTTTGTAACTGAATACACTCATGCAAATACCCTGGAATCGGGCATTTGGCTGAATCAAATGACTCTATCTGGCATATCATTGGTGCTCAGAACTTAAGTCCTGTTAGAAAAAAGTTGGGCAGCCTACTTACTTAGACATTTCCCTGGAGCAAGGGGACCTCCTAGAGAAAGCCTTAACCTTAAGACACTTTTCCCATTTCATTTAAAAATCATTAAAACCTATAGGATGTACTTCCAGTGCAAAGAAATGCTGTGATGAAGAAAATATGAGGAGGATGTGACTAAGTTGAACCAGTGCATGGGAAACTGTATGAAGGGAAGGTTTGTTTTTGTTCTCCAAGGAGCTTTACTCTAAACCTTAATATTGTAATAATCACTTTGCTTAATGGAAGTGGATATATGAGTGAATCCAAAGACTCACAACTTTGGGAATAGAACCCAGTTTGACATAGATTATCTTATAGTCTGAGCTGGAAGCCTAGCAAGTCACAGTAGATGTCTCAATATGAGTCCATCTCTGTTTTCTCTTGGCTCTAGTGGTAGCCACAGTGGTGAGTTAAGATGCAAGAGACCTCAGAGTGTGGGATCCATTCAAGGGGCACCTTGGGATTGCATCAGGCACAAACACCAAGAATCTGGCATCCAACACAACACAGCCACATGGAAAGAGTTTCTGGAACAACAATGATTATGGAGACCACCAACCTAAAGGGGAATGTGTAGTTTTGAATCTATTGGTAAGATGAGAGTAATCAATGTTAATCCCTTGGACAGAATAAACATTGTGAGAATAGTTAAATATACTGGGATGAAGAATTAAAAAAATAGAATGGAAAACTTGGAGTTTTACTTTGCAATTTTACTGTAGAGAGACATTTTTTTTAATATCTAAAACTGAGGAAGAAGCCACCATTTACAGATTCATATTCACTGATCATATATAAAACCTTATATTGGGGGAATTTCAGAATTGTGAGCTTGAATAACTTCATAATAGTGCATCCTACAATATGAGGAGATGTGTTTTCTGAGGTTCTCAATAGCCAACAAATGGAAAAAAGTCAACTCAAAGAATCTAGTCAGAAAGGTATGAGTTCAGAGTGCATAATGGATAAAATATAGGACTTGAGTCGGAGAGACCTGTGTTTCAATCTCGATTCTCTTTCTGGCTGTGTGATTTTGTTAAAGTTATTTAAACTTTGAGATTCAGAAAATTTAAACAATTTGAATAACTTAATTTTTTTTCCTCTGTGAAACAGTGACGATCATATCTGCTTTGTAGTTGCCTTTGAGGATTAAATAAGATAATGCGTATTAAGGAATCTAAGAAAGAACAGGAAACCAATGTAAGGCAGCTATTGTAATAGAAATGCTGACAAATTAATTCTTCAACTTCTCATATCAGGAGATTTTAAAATTATGGTATTAATGTGGCAGTGAGATGAGGCATCTGTTTTTTTTTTTTGATAATGATTATTTTTAATGGCCCTTCCTGTTTTTTAAAAAATGCCCAAGGAAAAAGAAGAACTGAAAACGGCCTCTTCCTGCAATACCATCTTTCTCCAAGTACCATTGCACAATTGTTGGCTGCAGTATTGCATTGGCCTAAAAAAACACTACTATGGACATGCAACTAGTTAAAGAAGTACTTTAAGTAAACAAATTCCTTTCAAAAACCCTCAGAAATCCACATGGGTAGCAATATCATGATAAAAATTTTTGTAATTTAACTTTTATTTTAATTTGTTTTTTGAAAATTATAAGTTTATACCTATAGTATTGCCATTAAACTAGGCTTCCAATTTAAAGCAGAAAAGATAATTGAAGCAACTATTGAGAATGAACCTTGAAGGACAAGGACATTTATGGTTCTGAGAAAAAAGATGGCCCTTGGCTTGACATCTATGAGTTTGTTCACATCATGGAGAGTGCTTTTGTATACCAGGGATGAGGTTTTTTTTTTTTTTTTTTTGCTTATTATTTGAAGGGACAGGAAATTTAGTATTTGAATTAGTGAATAGTATATTCTTATGGAGCTCTAGTAGTATTTGTTTCAAAATGTCACTTAATACAATTTTTAAAATATTTAAGTGTAATCTATCTTCCTATTAGAAAATTTGTAAAACATGGATAAAAAGAACAAAATTTCACCAGAGATAACTATTCTATTTAAATTGCTTTTGTACCCATATTCACATATAAAGCAAAAAACACAATAATGTATTTGTAATTGACATTTTTTCAACCAAGAAATTTATTTTGATTTGCACATATAATTTTATTTTATTTTGAATACCCACACAAGTTTCCATTACATGAATAAACTGTAATTTAACTAATCTTCTATTATAAACCTTTTAGCTTTGTATTGATTTTTGCCAATTATAAATAATATTTCTACAAACATTTTTGTGAAAAAAATCTTTGTACACATCTATAATTGTGTTGTGAATGGAATTGTGGGTCAAATGTGATATGCAAAAATCTTAGAAGTGTTTGCTGCCAATTGCAAATTGCTATCCAAAAGGAAAGTTACAAAATGCCATTCCCATCCTCTAGTAACTCAGTGCCTGTTTTTCCAGCTTCTCAACACTGCTATTATTTCCTTTAAGACTATTTACTTAAATGATAAAACACATACAGCTTTTATTTTTCCTAATCGTGTGCTTGATCATGTTTTCCTATGTTGTCTGTCACTTCCTGGTGAAGATGTTCCACGTGACTGTGCAAATGTTAAGGTTTAAGTATAGAAAATGAAGCTACTTCCTTGGATAAAAATCAAGGTAAGTCTTCCCTTTTCCCAGCTCCTCTTTGTACAGCATCTCGCACATTCTTTAAGTGAGGTGTTCATATTTTTAAATTATAAGGAACCGAAAATTGATTTCACGTGGAAGTTCAAGTGGTAGATCAAATCCATGATTTATGCTGTTTAGAAAAGGGCTTGCTGAAATTCAAGATTCCATAAACATATATCACCTCACATTATTCTTGCACCTTTCATCTACAGATCAGGTGGTGCTAAAAAGAGTCAATATAAATATTATCATTCATCATTCAGAATCCTTGCATGATGAATGGAAAGGGCCTTTTAAGTCCTAGTGCAACAACCTAGTCAGTTCATAGAGAAGGAATTCGGACTTCATGAGGCAACTCGGTGAAATGAAAAGGTTTTCAAATTTAGACTTACATACGTGGGTTTGAATCTCGATTTTTACCGCTCACAAATGTAAATAGAAGAATAAAGTACTTAATTATTTGGAGCTTTAGTTTTTTCATCTCTCAAGTATATTAATGCTGGCAGGTTCACTGGATGTTGTGAGGTCAGTTTCTCTTGTTTCCTTTAATGGCTTGCCCAGGGTCACTTGTGTTATTAATAAGATAGAGCTGACGAGAGCCTTAGCCTCTGAATGTTCATCATATGCTCCGTTTGCTCTATCCTGATTTCTTTTTTGTTAAGGAGTTTGAAGCATGCCATATTAAAGCACATCATTTTAGTTAAAAATGGACTGGGATGAAAAAAAAAAAAGAGTGACAAATACTTATTTGGTCCACTCAATGTGCTATCAACCAGCCAAAGATCACCATGAACATACTGAGAGTTGAAGGAGTTCGAATTATTACTGGAATTAGTAAAAGGAGACTACACACCACATATGTGGTGGTATGTAGTGTTTTAGCAAGAGGGTGTCTGAAAGCATGGGCGTAGTTGATTCAGAAGGAAAATTTAAAGTGGTTTTGCTCTGGATTGGATGCTTTCAGGAACTCGGGATAGCTCTGGTTTAAACATCTCTAAGATGGCAGAAGCAAAGCAACGCAGAAGGCAAAGTTGGAAGAAAAGCAAGTTCCTCAAATCAGCCAGGGTGCTCAGATGTTTGGTATTTTTGTGGTGGCACAATAACCATGTCTCTTTGTTCAACAAGATGCTTAATTGGGTTTGTCATCCTTCTTTCTCCACCATGTTCACCAGTATTGGTGATAGGGAAACCTGTTTCTGTTGAAGGACTCCAAGGACTATTTGTGAAAGCTGGGTGAACACTTTGTGTTAGTCAACTTTCTGTCTTTGTGACAAAATACCTGAGAAAATCAACTTGAAGGAGGAAAGGTTTGTTTGGCTCATGGTTTCAGAGGCTCCAGTCTATGTTTTCTTGGCTCTGTTGCTTCGAGCCTCTGTGAGCACATGGTGGAAGAGCTGCTCACCTCATGGAGGCCAGGAAGCAAGAAGAGAAAGGGGCCAAAATCCCCTCCAAGGGCATTCACCAATGTCCTAACTTGATTCCATTTAGCCCAACTTCCCAAAGGTTTCTCCCCCTCCTGATAGGCACCCTGGGCTGGTGACCAAGCCTTTAGCACATGGGTTTTGGGGGGACATTTCAGATCAAAAGTAAAACACTCTTCTAAACATCAGTGCCTGGGTATGAGTATCTGGCCAATGTCTGGATGCCAGGAGCTGCCTTTGCTTTTTTCTTTGCATTTCCTCTCTCTGGACACCTCTCAGCCAGGAGTGACTCTAGAACAAAACTGTGGCCAAAGAGAGATAAACAGAAATTTTCTGGAGCTTCCTCATAAAACTTACTTTCAGATATTGGCGATTCCTTTTCTATCGGCTTCATCCTCTGTCTTCTTGTTGGAAAGGGGATATAATTGTGGAAGCTGCAACAGACTTGTTGTAATTGTGAGAACGAGGTCAAGGAGATCTCAAACTCTTTGGCATCACTGATCTGCTGAATAAGCCATGCACTGCTAACTCTGGACTTCTCATTATAGGAGAAAAATGCTCCTTGATTTTTTAAAGCCACTCTAGTCAGGCTTTCTGTTCATTACCTTGTAGCTAAAAGCATTCCTAAAATGTTAGGTATTCATGTTCATTATTTGCTAAAGTGGGCACTCTTCTGACAGCTAAAAATTTCATGGCGGTTCAGGCCATCTTCTATTAGGGGAGAGAACTTGGAAATTTCCCTTCCCCCCTTTAAGAAATTAAGCTCATGTTAGGTGAATGAATTACTCTTCTTTCCGCTTCATAAATTTTGTCATTACTATTTCATTCAGATGCAATTGCTTCTTAGGATTCTGAAATCTACATTAAAACAAACAAACAAAAAAAAAGAAAACAAGTTTTAGAAACCTTCCAGATTAAGTTTAGCAGAAGTGTAGGCACTTTTTGTGTGACTCAATCATTAGAAGAATAGATATATCTATACATAATTGCTAGATAATTGTGACTTCCTCATTGCAATGGTCTCTATCCCAATTGTGATTTGTTAAGCTTGACAATATATTGGTTGCTTCTAATGATTATTGACTCAGAGGTGAAGAGAGCTCCTGTTCTCCTAGGGGGATAATTCCCTGGTTACTCAGTACCACTGTGGTTAGAAGGTTAGACTCCATAGCACAGAATCAATGCCCTCGGAAGCTGATAATGTGTTGGTAGGTAAGGATGAGGACAATAGGTAATTACTATTAATATTCAGCATGCAGGAGAACAAAGCCACAGGGAAAGCAGGAGTCCAATGCATGCCAGATGCTGAAGGAAGTTCCTGACGAAAGATAAAAGTTCAGAAAAACTTGATTTATTGACAGTGGGGATTTGTACATTAAAAATTATGTACCCGTGGTCAGAATAAATTTTACTGATAATTATTGTATAAGCCTTTCTTTATAAAATTTTCTTCACCCCACTAGGTGTAAAATAATTGTTGTTCCAGAAATGCTTGAAATATATTAAAATTGGGCACCATTGGATGGTTTAACCTCTATAAAACGGACAGGAATCATAAAATATTCTTTACAGCACGTAGAGTGGCCCCTGTAATTAGCTCCTTAGGAGGCTGAGGCAGGGGCAACCCAAGTTTGATGGCAGCCTCAGCATCTTAGCAAGATCCTGTCTCAAAATTTTAAAAAAGTGATGGGGGTGTAATTCACAGAAAGGAAGCCCTGGGTTCAATCTTCATACTGCCAAAAAAACAACTAATCCTATGAATAGTAAATTATTTAGAAGACCACAATTCGTAAGTAACAGATATATTATTGAGTAAAATATATTACTAAACACTGTAGTTAACAAAAGATGTCCAGATTTAGGAATATTTAATTTATAGGAAAGATTCATGTCCATATAATTAAGTTGGCTATGAATCTTACATGGAACACTCTTGAATGCTAGCATATGAAACAAACCAGTGCTCTTTCAAGAAAAAGGAATTACAATAAAGTAGCTTTACAATGTAAATTTCATGTCTTAAACTTGAAACGTTTATGAAAGGGCTGATTTTTCTTAAGTTGTTGCAGGCAAATTAAATAAACACATACACATGAAGTGATTCATATAAACTCTGTCCACTGGTAAGTGGTTACAGGCCTTTGTTGAAGTTATAGGTCTGCTATACCTTGACACATTCAGGAAATTGCAGAAATTTAGCTAATGAGGAACATGCAAAATCCTTGTTTGGTAGCAATATTCAATGTGATTATCACTTTCTCTGTTTTCCTCCTCATTTTGGTTTGCTCTTTGAAATAAACAGGAGATCTGTGCTGGAACGATATTGGAAACGAAGGTTAGAAACTTGTCCATTTTCCTTTGGGGGTTTTATGTTACTATCAGTTTTCCTTCAGAATTAAGTTCTATTGAAGTACACGTTTGATAAATTTTTTTCGAGAAAATAAATGAATGAAATAAAAACTCTCAACCTTTATCTAAGAGGAAGGGTACCAGAAACTTCTTTGTGAACCTGTTAAAATAGTGAGGGCAAGGAAAGGTCAAGTTGTAATTCAATAAAATAAATACCAAATTGGAATTTTTTTAATATTTATTTTTTAGTTGTGGTTGGACACAATACCTTATTTATTTATTTATTTATTTATTTTATGTGGTGCTGGGGACAGAACCCAGGGCCTCGCATGTGCTAGGCATGCACTCTTCTTCCGAGCCACCACCCCAGCCTCTCAAGTTGGATGTTTTAAACTTCGTAATGAGAAATAGAAGAGGGAATCTAGAAGTTGCATGCCATACGGTGTCTGCCTGATCTAACTGCAGACAGCCTATATAACATGCTCTCTTTGCAGTTTTGTCAGGAAAAGAGAGAGAGAGAGAGAGGAGAGAGAGGAGGAAGGAGAGAGAGGAGGAAGGAGAAAGAAAGAAATCTCTTTAAGATTTCTAATATAATTAATTCATAAAAATTCTTCTGAGATTCCATAAGTATTCCATGGCTCTTTTTAGGATCACCCCAGCCCCATTATGAAACTTTCTGTCCTCTCTACTCCTTGTCTACCTGGAAAATCCTTACTTTTCCCTTAGGAGTTATCTCAAACATCAGTCCAGAGAAATAAGTTCACTATTTCTTCCCTCTTTAGCAGAGAGGAAGACTATATTTTGCACCTTCTTTTGGTTAGTTATGATCAGTGTAATTAATTTCTGGCCAAGGGAGTTATGTATGCCTTTCCAGACCTTGCTCATGAAATGCCTCCTACATAATCCTCTATGTTCTTTCTTTTCTCTCATATGCTGGTTGGATGCAGAGGGATTAACCAGTTTTCTGGGTGATTCTAACTGTGCAGCTAAGATTAAACCAAAAGTATAGGGTAGGGGTCCGTGGTGTGTGTGTGTGTGTGTGTGTGTGTGTGTGTGTGTGTTTCCTGCAGTGGGTAAGATAATAAATATTTCAGGTTTTGACTTTGAAAGTAATACAATCTCTGTTGGAGCTACTTAATTCTACCACATTGGGAGAGCAGCCATGGCAACATGTAAGCAAACGGCTGGGCTGGGTTCCAATAAGACTTTATTTAAGAAACAGACAGCAAGCTGGTATTTACCTTCAGGCCAAAGTCTGACGATCTCCTTTCTAGAACAGGTATTTTCCAACTTTTGTTCTCAGTACTCCTTTATCCTTTTAGAAAACTATTGAAGCTCACAAAAAGCTTTTATGTGTTTTATGTGTTATATTTAGCAAGAATTACAATAATAAAATTAAACTGAGAAATTTAAAAAAATAATGAGTCAAAAATAATAATACATCTATTATGCTAACATCAATAACATTTTTTATTATAATTGCATTGCAAAAAATGAAAAGAATGGCATCATTTTATATTTTTTCAAAACCCTTTATTGTCTATCCGAATAGAAGACATCTAGAATCAAGACCCATACTCCTTTTGAAGGAACATATTTTTAGTCTTTTTAGATAACTGCAGATATTCTATGATACTACATCCCAACTTAACAAGTGATAGTTTCTTTCTTTCTTTCTTTGCTGGGGATTGAGTATAGGACCTTGCCCACACTAAGCATATGCTCTTCTACTGAGTACAAATCCCAAGTGATAATTTCTTAAAATTTCATTGCAATGTGAAATCCAAAACCATATCAATGAACTTTCACATTCTATTACATTAAAATCTATTGACTTATTTTCATTTTAAATAAATCTTTTACTATGTATGATTTTGTAATGTCTTACATTGGTTACTTGGAAAATACTGTTTTACTGAGTTATACCATTGTGAATTTCATTATGTAAAATTTTTTAAAAATCACATTTGTTAATATTGCCATTGATCTCATGAAAAAAGTCTTTAAGTGTTCAGAAGCTGTCAAGCTCATGGTGGTGTATACAAGTTTTCCAAATTCTAATTTTTACTTGAAAGCTTAGATTTTTATCATTGGCAACAAATACTGTAAGGTTGTTTGCCTTCAAGTGACAGGCTCACTTCATTTATTTTCGAGAAAGCAACTGCCAAGTACCCAAGTCTGAATAACCATATTTTGTTTATCACTTGTTCTTTCAAGTAAAAATGGTGCTCTATGAAAAAGAGATGAATCAGTTTGCAACTCAAACAATCATACATTGCTTTTTCTCAAGGCAACCATTGTACTTGGGTATGCATCTCAAGAGCTGTATGTGTTCTTTGCTTTTGGTCCAACAGAATATTTAAAAGATCTATACTCAAGTGTTTAGATTGGTAAAGTAAATCCCTTACTTTTTCATCAGAGTCATCTTAACTTCAACTTGTTTTTAAAACTGAGAACATGGTGATGAAATGATCCAATAGACATTTTTAGTGATCAATACAATCCTTCAATTTGGTATTATTACCTTGATTTGTTCTAAAAGACCAACAATTTCTCCTATCATTACATTTGCACCATGAGTTGAAATGCAAAAAAAAAAAAAAAAAAAAAAGTCCAGTAACCTCTTAGTGTTATTCTGAAAGTAACTTTGATCTCATGATTTCACTAAAGGGGTTTGGGATTTCCTGGGTTTTGCAGATCATATTATGAGGACCATTAATTTAGAAGATGTATTCTATTTAATTTTTTTAAATATTTATTTTTAGTTGTAGTTGGATGTAATACCTTTATTTTTTTTTTTTATTATTTATATTTGGTGCTAAGGATCGAACCCAGGGCCTTGCACATACTAGGTGAATGCTCTTCTGCTGAGCCACAACCCCAGCCCCTAGAAGATGTATTTAAAAGAATCAGAGTGTAAGTGTGTGACAGCTCTTGTTGGCTGCTTTTGGTAAGGTGTTTCCAGTAAGAAATGATCTCAGAAAGAACTGACCATTTTCCAGGTTGAATAGAAAACAACAGAGAGTCCAAAGACTTTTAGAGAAAAATGGTTGGAAATTCAACTGGTTCCAGATCCCAAATGAAGACATAAAGGACCCAGTCAGAGTTTTTAGTTGAACAACATGAGTTGGTTCTATGGTCAAGATCAGATAAAAGGAAGAAGAAAGGTGGAGAGGCGGAGGGGAGAGGAAGAGAAATGCTAGAGACTGTAACATGGAAGCAAATACAACATGAGCTGAACAAGTTTTTGCAGAACTTCATTGTGAAAAAATTCAAAATATCAAATTGAACATCTTTGACTCCTTGATGTATAAAATTATTTATTAGCTTTAAAATGTTTGGATTTACTTATTTCAACTCTGGCCAAGGGGATTAAATAAACAATAAGAAACCCTAAAGGAAAGAGGGCTAAAGAAAGGGGCAAAGGAATTATTCAGAGAGAAATAAAGTTTAATCAAGTGACTCTTTTTCCTCAGGGTAGTGGACTTCCATAGTGATTTCAGAATTGAAGTGGACTAGTGAAGTTTGTCCTAGCAGTCCCTTTGTTGAATGAGAGTTTTAATTGTAGCTCTCCTGTCCCTGTTCCATCATTGTATATAGAGCAAGCCCGTAATGAAACTTTACCCTCTGTCCTCTCATCTGCCTATCAGGTGAAAGTCCGGGTCTGATGGGGAACTCCATGCACCTAAGAGATCAGGAGGCCATTAGATGAAAGAAACCTGGTTATCAGAGGAGAGTAGATTCTGTTCTACAGCCTGCAAGAGACTGTGACATGAGCAAGGAATAAATCTTTATGGGGCTATATCACTAATGTTTTTCTTGCAACATTTGTTATAAACATCCTTTGTTATAACACACAGACTAATCTGCATAATGCAGAGGCTAGTTTCTTGCTCTACACATGAGGAATGAACTAAGGCCGTGGAAGAAATAAACACTTATTTAGAAGTAGGATCAGTAAGCCATCGTAGGCTGGTAGGATATGAGAGCAGAGTGAGAGAATGGGAGTCTGGATGTGTTCTAGTTTTCCATCTTGGATCGGGGTAGGTGTAAATTGTGGATAGCACTTAGAACAGTCCAGTTAAGTTGTCTAATAGGAGTAATATGCAGGCTGAAAGCTTGGGTCAGAGGCCTGACAGGGAGGAATTATAGGACCATCAGTTTTTAGGTAATGGTTGAAGACATGGGGAAGGAGGAGTGGTAGGGGAAATTTTGTTGGAAAGACAATTTGCAAAGAGAAGAGAGGTCATTGATACCAGAGAGTAGCGCCTCAAAAAGACAGTGATAATGAACACCCAGGAAGATAAATGACAAGATAGATCACAGAAACCAAAAAAAGACAATTGAAAGAAATATAAAATGGTAGAGTCAAATATTGCAAAGAGTTCAAATACAAGTAAATATTCAGTTTGATAATTGGGAGTATTGGTGTTCAAGAAGATAATTTCAGTGGAACATTGACATAAAATTTAGATCATTGTGTGATATGTTTTTCACATGACAGATGGAAAACCAGAAGCATTAAATCTTGACCATAGTCGACATATAATGTTGAAGTTTGGCTCTGAACTCTTGCCTCTTCTATATCGCAACCCATACTCTACATGCTTTGAAGCCGAATCAGAAAAGCTCAGTTTACTAAGATGCAGATTCAGATAGAATTTTATTATAATAATAATACAGGTAAAATAGGTGTATTGAAATTGGTATCCATATTTACTAATGGGGAAGAAGGTAGAGGAGTGACCATTGTTCTATTTTCTGAAAGAGGATTCTCTTTCCCTTCTCTCACTTTTCACTCTCCCTTCTCTCTCTCTGTATTTGTCAGATGTCTGTCACTATAACAAATACCTGAGGTAATCAACTTATCAAGGTGAATGTTTTATTTTGCTCACTATCTTAGAGGTTTCAGTCTGATTGGCTAACTGCATTCTTCTAGACCTGTGATGAGGCAACATCTCATGGCAGAAGCATGTGGTCACTGACCTTGTGGCAGGAAAGCTAAAGAGTGAGCCAAAAGGAGGCCAAGGGTCCTATTGTCTCCTTCAAGGGTATACCTCCAACCCCCTGAAGACCTCCTGCTAGGCTCCCCCTCTTAAAGGGTCCAACACCTCCCACATCCTGGGGACTAACCCTTTAACACATGGGTCTTGGGGAAACATTTAAGATCAAAACTATAGCACCCACCCTCCTGTGTTTTTAAAGCTGATTGTACTGATAATATCATAAACCAGCAGTTAGATTTTATAATATGAATGGGTATATTAGTGTCATATTTTTAAAAGTAAGGCTATTTTAGTTTTAGAATACAGGATGTATCAAACTTCTAAAATAACTTCTTTCTCAAGCTATAATCTTTAAGTTGGCTGATAGAACTTTTTCTCTTATAAAACTTAATTGGCAAGATCAAAGGCAAGAAGAGTTTAACAGTCACCTTTATATATACCAGATGCCTTGTTAGCAATTCAGTATTTTAAGTATCATGCCAAAAAGCCCAAAACGGAGCCAAATGTTTTAAGAGATTCATCCTATGATTCTTTTTTCTTAACAAACATAAAGGTTGATGTTACCTTAAATGCTGTCACAGAACATAATTTCAAAATGAGCTCTTTAGCAAATTAAATGACAGACATGTAGAAACCTGAAGAAACATTTACTCCTGTGAGTCAAGGTGTCTACAAATCTTGTGTAGGAAACAGCTTATTTTTCGGTTCATACAATGAAATGAAGAAAAGCAATTGGCATCATTTGAATCCATTATTCATTAAATTTTCATCCTTTTGTATAAAGGAATATTTCTTGTTATGTATTGAATTTCTAATCTGGAAGTTTACTAAATTTTTTCCATTTAGATGTGTTATTTTTAGTAATAGAGGACCTCCCAACTTGGGACTCAGCACTTTCATTTTAGGGAATGTATAAGAATCCGTGCAGTCAGCATTATTAAACATAAATGTTGATACTGTCCTACTTAAACTGCAATTTTTGATGGCACAGTTCAGTGTTATTTGTGCCCTTTACATTTCTATAGCAACTATTTCTGTAGAAGTTACATATTTTGGTTGATTTTCTAGTCAAACAGGAAGGATATGTTGTATTGAGAAATGACTTGTATTCAAAAAACTTTTCCAAAGCCCTATCCTACACACATGTACAGAAACCTGTTTGCATGTTCAATTTTATAGACATTACTTACATTATCTTATAACATGGTAGCAGATCATTCATAACCTTCTATTAAAAATTGAGGAAACAATTTAAGAAGGAAAAAAATGCCTAGCACCAGCCTAAGAAATCCATGTTACAAAAGTTGCACATGTGGATTTTTTGTATAAAATACATAGAAAAAATGTTATCATATACCAATTATGTTACATAAGACCTAGAGTAATAGGGCATGTTTCTTATTTTAAGAGATACTGTTTTATAACGCACACTGTCACATAAGAGAAAGTTAAAGAAAATAGAATTATTGTTTAAACTGAGCTCCTTTTGTTTCTAAACCAAGTTTATTTCTTTAGCAATTTGAAAACATTTTGATTTTTCTCATCAAGACTTAAATTTATCCTAATAATTATTTCAGAAAATCCTAAAACTGAGATGAAATTGAGTATCTGAGAGGTATAGATTTCTAGTGAATCTTTTTTATAACCTCTTTTATGATAGAAGGGCATGTTACAACTTCTGAATCTCTTCTCAAATGTCAGGTGTGTCTAACACATTTTATAAAGACAATAACAAGGAAATTCACAGTTAATTTTAAGTCTTGCAGTTTTGAAATTTTTTAACAATAAACATGTTACTTTTTCATGTTCAGGTAAAACATTTCATTTTTGAAATTACAATTGTTGCTAGGTTTTATATGTAGTTTTTTTTTAATTGTAGATGGACATGACACCTTTATTTTATTTATCTTTATGTGATGCCGGGGATCAAACCCAGTGCCTCATACATGCTAGGCAAATACGCTACTACTGAGCCAGTTGCTGTTTTTGATGACTGTAAACTCAGTAAAGTCAAATGAAACAAATATTTGGTATGTTCATAATACTGATTTCATTCATTCATTCATTAAACAAGTATGAACTATTTATTATGTGACAAGGTAGTATACCGGTGTCACTAGATGCATAACAAAGAGCTAGCCCTTCAATACTTTCTGAAGCTTTCAGGACTAATTTTTTTATAGCTCTGAAGAAAGACATTTGGCATATATGCTGAGCAAAGAGGAAAAAAAAAAATCAAACAAAGCAAAAACTGGATGCCAACGAATTACAAAAAACCCACTATTTAACTGGGTACAGACCAAAGGTTGTTAGGGCTACTGGCCACAGCTCTCTGAAAAGGACCCAGAAAGTCAAGCTGACCTCTTCATAGTGACAAGTCGAATACCAAGGTTCAGTGGTTCTTGATGCAAATTCAAATATTTGGATGTCTGTCCAATATTTTAGTTACAGCTTGTTCTATTAATGTTGTTTAGAAATGAGTGAAATGTGACATGCAATAGAACATTCGAGGTTCTATTTTTATCATCTTTAATGAACGAAAATAGTCTGAATTTTGAGCACATTCCCTTAAGTTCATACAAGGTTAGAGTGGCACGATACTCATTATCCATGAATCATGGTTGATAACAAGAAGTCGGTACTGTGAATTCAGAACTGAAGAGACAGAAAACAAGATCAGTACAGGCTGTGACGCACTTCGTGAAAGGAAGAAATGGGTGATACAGTCACAGGCTGGATCGGGAGTGGCAGGGGAGGCCAAGGAAGGTGTCTCTAAGGAGTAAAATCTGAAGGACAAGAAGTCTTGGAAAGAACCAGGCAAGCGGTTACTAAATGAGTACCATAGAAAGTGTGCAGCTCTGAGGTGAAAAGAACTTGTTGATTAGAAAAAGCAAAGAGTAGCTTAAGCTCTCCTAGGGACGATCTTTCTGACTTACATTTTTGCATGTCTAGCAGACAGCGCCCTGCCACCCAGCCAGAGAGCCGCACTCAAGCAGCAGTGACTGATGTCCCCCCACCCCTCTCAACACTAGGTTTATTTTCTACTTACTCTACGTGTCCATTGCTGTGGTTTAGGTGCTCTGCTCTGTCCACCTCACTCTGGAACCCAGACTGACAGCAGTTTTTGGTGGCAGAAAAAAAAAAAAAAGGCAAATTGCACACAGGTTCTTGAAACTTCCCCACACGTCACTTCCACTTGCATTCCATTGGCCAAAGCAGTGATTTATCTCAAGTCAGCAAGGAAGTAGACTCCTCCAGTGTGCCTGGCAGGGTGGTAGAACTGAAAATATTGACCAGCAGAAGTAATATCTCCTACAGAGGATCCGTCATTAGGCAGCCTGCAATTGTATGCATGAGGTGTGTGTGTGTGTGTGCATGCAGTTATGTGCCTATCTCCAGAGATAGTACATTGTCTTAATCAGGGTCTCGGGGGATCTGTGACACAACAACGATTAAAAACCACTGGACCAGTTGAAAACTGTCATGTAAACAGATAATTACTATACAAGGCAATTTGCAGCCTGAGCAAGAGGCTAAAATAATTAAAGAATTGTTTCTGTGGGCGTGTGGATGGTGAGGAGATAAAGGTTGAGCAAATGTGCAGACCGGAGGGTAGAAGCCAGAGTGCAAAGTGTGAGGGAAACTGATGGAATGACATCCCTGCAGCTGCCTGAAGAGATGAGGGATGGATATTCTACACAAGCATTAGTTTTGGGGATTAGAAAAGAGCACTCTTTGATTTAGGAGAAAGGGAGGGAGAGGGTAGGTATCTTTGTGGGTCAGTCAGTTGGTTGAGGGAAGGAGAGGAACTCTGATATATGAGCAAGGTCAACTATGAGAATGAGGGGACCACAGAGTTTGAAACATCTGTAAGACAAGTCTGAAATGGCGCTGACTGGGGACAAATAAAAGGACTGCCAGTAGCACTGAGGACCTTCCAGCTGATGTTGGAGAACAGATTTGTCAGAGTGCCAGTAAATGGGGTTTTGTGTTTCTTTTTTCCCTCTCCACACCCAGCTGCCTGGAATTATGAACTGAGAAAGTTAACAGTTGGACTGCTCCAATGCTGGGGATTGGCAGGGCAGGTGCAACACGTTTTACTGATAATCTGAAATTCAAGAGTTCCAGAATAAAGAAAAGTAACTAATTTCACTTTTATTTAAAAAATAAAATAAGAGTGTTGCTTAGGGTAAAAGAAAAACTAATGGTGAGAAATACTATGTAACTATAACCCCTAGTTTGTGTTTTTTGTGTGTGTGTGTATGTGAGTTGCAGTTTTTGTTCCCTTTACAACTTGTCTTCATTTTCAGGTTATAACTTATAAAACCAATAGAAATAGGTTGAAGGATGAGATGCATGCATATTTCTGATTGCTTAAGTAACATTAATCATGATTGTCTCACGTGAGATTTTTTTCTAGTTCTCAATTTTATCGAGATTCATTTGATAGCAAAAATTGTCAACAATATATATACAACTTGAAATTTGATACATATATTCTGAAATAAATGTAACTATTCATATCATAGGATGGCATTTAAGGGTAAACATTCAGATTTTATATGTTCCTAATACTGCCTTATTCTACTAGTAAAATCCAGCAGAAGAAAGGTAAAAGGAAAAAAAAATTAAATTCTAAAAATATAATTACATACTCCGAGACAGAGTTGCTTAGCTAAGCATCTTGCTATTAATTAGTATGTTGTAAATTTTGCTGCCTTGGCTGATACTAAGACGTGGTATTTAGAGGAACCATTAAAAGAAGACAAAAGAGAAACATCTGGAGTAGCTCGGCTCCAATGTAGACCGCAGGCTGAAATAGCATTGTATTGCATTTCTCTGTTCCCAGTTGCTTGCCAAATCTCTGAATTCCCCCCATTTCGGTGAAATTACATCATAAGCATTTGATAAAAATGGTGTTGCTCTTCACAAAGGCTGCATATGCATACTGAAGGCAAACACAGCCCTGATAGTAATTCTGGTTTACTGAACAATGTTCCTTGAAATCTGTCATTTTATTTTCTCTTTCTTCAGAATGGGGGTTTTTAATCTCAAGTCACTATTGATGACTGACAGGTGAGGAGAACAAGCCATGCCTGATCATTTAGAATTAACCTTGGAAGCCGAAGTTAAATGTAACTTTTCACATCCTTCCTTAACAGAGAATTTAGCAGGAGGCAAGCAAGTTTGAGTTCTAAAAGGAGACTGCGCTGTAAATGGCTTTTCCCCAAAGGACCCTCTCTCTCAATTTCAGTTGTTGATAACTAACAGGTTTTATCTCCAGGAACTAAGATAATTTTTCCTCGCTTCTGGTCTGCCAACTTGTAGACTGTCTTCAGCTGAGGCAGTGCTGCCAGATTGAATAACTGGAGAATCTTCTCAACTCTATTTATTTTAGAGTATGATAATTTGAAGGAAAATTAAAATTGTCAGTTTTTCATTACACCCTAAAGCAATCAGTGCTGGTTATCTTATCAGACCTAAAAAAAAAAAAACCAAAAAAACCAAAAAAACCCGTAGTTCTACAGAAAATTGTGTAAACAGGCGGAGAAGCCAAGAAAAAAGGGGAGAAATGTCTTGCCAAGGGTCACATAGTATGTTCAGGGTAGGGCCACCTGAGCATCTTGGTTGATCTGATCCCAGGTCTTCCTGCTTTAGCCCCACGACAAGGTGCAATGTGGGTGGTGAGATGGGAAGTGAGTAGAGATCTGGTTATACAAGAGGCAAAGACAATAGATTTGAAATGTTCACACACCAACCTGCAAAGAGCTATACCAGAGGTACAGAAACTCTGAGGGCCAGGATTCTGCTCAGTTCATCTCTGTGCACATGGCCTTAATCCCAGTGCCTGGCATTCGTTAGAAACCTAATCCATGTTAAATAAACTCAGATCCTTTAATAACATTGCCAGGTAATCTCATTTCTCTGCTCCAAATGCTGTAATAGCTTCTCATTTCACTTGGAGTAAAAGTCAACCCTCTGGCAGATCTAGATTTTGCTACCTCTGTGGTGGGATTTCCTTCTTTCTGGTCCCATTCTCAGTAGTCCCACAAACCCTACAGTGGCTTCTTTCTTATTCACAGGAGTAGCTTCCTGTGTGTCCTTTGTTCTGTAGGTATGGACTCTCTACATGCCTAATAAGGCCATCTCCACTCCTTGCTACAGGACTTCACTCAAATGTGACTTTCATTAAGCCATATTCTCCTCTGCCTTTTTAAAAATTACATCTTTCTGCCCTCAGACCACCCATACTCTTCACGTCTCTTAGCTGGATCTATTGCATTTGTAAGACTTATCACCTTCTAACTCTTAGTATATAATTTATTAATGTCGATGTTTTGTTGTCTCTCGCCCTTGCTAGGATGTGAGCCCACAAGGATGAGGATTTTTGTCACTCTCATTCATTGAATATTCCTAGTGTTTCAGCCAGTGTCTGACACACAGAGAATACTTGGTAAATAATCGTTGAGTGAATAAACAAATAAAGCTGGATTAGCGAAGCAAGTGAATAGATGAATCTGAAAGTAAAAGGGATGCACCTTTAAAGCCAGGGGCAAAGGTGAATGAACCTTCAGTTGTGGTAAATTCATGAAGACATTCATTTTCAATTCAAAAGCCCTTGTGTTTCATGAGGAACTTGGTCAACTTCCAGAGTCAAAGCTACAGACTTCCAACCTATGAAGTGTCAAGCTTTCTTGTTAACAGGGTATAGTTAATCTCTCGTGACTTCAGACAAAGGATGTGTGTGTGTATTGTTCTTTCTCAGAGTGGGCCATGAGCTGCCTTGAGTTATGAGTGTTTGTTGGATATTCTGGTGCTGGAGCCTTACCCAGTTTTCTGAATGATTGCTATGGATTAGATCCACAGGTGATCCAAATGTATGCTAAAATTTGAGAATTACAAGCACACTGGAAATCTACAGAAAATGATGGGACTATAGGAGAACAGGATTTCCCCTGCTGTCATTATAAGTGTCCCACAGGAAGTTGATTAGAAGGCAGTTCCAAAAAGTGTTATTTGAATTAGTTAAGGCAACAGTGAGTTAAATGATTTTTTTTTATAATAGTAATTCTCAGAACCTTTAAAAAGCTGACATTGTGAGTTCCCAACAATAGGATGTAGTATGTGATTTTCCAAATTTATTCCATCAAGGGCATCATCTCTTTTTAGGCACCTCTTATTAACTTGGTGGGGGACAGAAGTGCTTTTTTTTTTTTCCTTTAAAGGGAAGGTCTATAATATTTTTTAAAAATTACTGATATTACCACTTCCTAATTTACTATAATTCTGTTTTCTCTCTTGTGAACTCTCCTTAGTTTATAATTGGGGCTTTTTAGACTCCTGAGCAAAAATGGTCTAAAATAGTATTTCATGATTCCCAGGACTCGTCCCTGCAAGTGGTGAAATGAGGAAGATCTTTTATATTTTTTGTGTGGGTGGGAAAGAGAATAGGATGATTGCCAGTCCAGAAGTGTTACACAAAGAAGCCTAGGTATAGTACACCTGAAGAAAGCTGCTTGCTAAAATAAAATTTGGTAGATTTACGAGTGAGGATTCTGTCCGCTGTGTGAGTGTTTTGTTGGTGGAACATACATGTAAATATCTCACTGGGTAGAAGCATGCATGGGACCTGGTTCTCCTTTATTGATCACCTCTGATCTATTCTGAATGTTGCTTTCCATTCCTGTGGCATGGCCCCTGGAAGTAAGACAGGTATGTGCCTGGAATAAACAGGCTTCTCCCCATTTAAAAGCTGTGCGAGGTCTCCAGCACATTACATCCTTCCGTGTAATGGAAGTATCCACACACGGGCAATCGCTGTCTACAGACCTAATGAACCAAGTGGGAGGTAATGAGAAGTGACTGTCACGCCATCTCTGGGGCCCCGTTTCTCCCACCACACAATTACACTGTGACCCCAGAGAAACTGAGAAGACTGTAAAATTTTCCCTTTTTCTAATGGTCTTAAAATCAGCCTTTGCTTACCAGGGGGAGCGAAAATGCGGCATTATTCATTTGGCAGTCCAGTGGCTGTCCAAGGAAATATAGGATTATAATATAGGAGGCAGTTCTCTACACAACCACACACTGCGTCCTGGGTGCAGACTTGGACTCTGGCCCAAAAGATGCCGGCAGACTATCGTGATCCTTCCCCTCTTTGCCCTGGTGTGTTTTTGGAGTGAGAACTGTTACTTTCCTAAGAGGAGAGTCTAGGGAGGAGGCTGGAGTGCAGAGGCACATTTCTGTTAGAGGAATACCCATTTTTAAAAAGAAAAGCTTTTAAAATAATGATGATAAATGTGGTGATAGCAGCTCCTGGATGCTATGTCGCCCCAATCTTATTTCAGAGTTCATTTTAAGGGAGAGCATCCATTACGGCGGCGACCATTTCCATTGACTTATTCTTGGGAGAGGGAGATGGCAGGGTTGAAGAAAAGCTGGAGAGGGTTGCCCGCCTGCTGGGTCAACTTTTCGAGAGCACATGCGGAAAGTGCAAAAAAAGGTGAAGGCTTTTAACATTCCTTTCATTGTCTTTCATTTTGCTTGATAGCTGAGGCTTGCCCATGCTCTGGGGGAAGTCTGCCAAGCTTGCTGAATGGTGAATGGGAACAAGCTGGGCTGCTGTGTTGCTTGGCAAAGAGAGAATAGCAGCGCAGGCTGGCTGCTGGCCTGAGCCACACCATTTCCCACTCTCTGCACCTCTGCCGGCAGGAAGCCCCCAGGTGGCATTAGGGAGAATTAGCGTGTAAATTACAGGGCCTGCTAATTTCTCACCACTTCATTAGTTGACAGTTCAATGAAAGAGCTCTCCTGCCATTCACCTCACGTCTGTGCACTGACATTGCTCATCAGGGGAAGCAGAGTTCAGTGTTGTGTTGACATGCTTGTGACTTTTGGGTTCCCCCGCCCTTGGTGTGTGCTAATTGATCCTCTGACCCTGTTCCTTAGCAATTGCTTCCTTGGATGTTCTTGCAACATCTGCCTCAAATCTTCCTCTGGTTCAGGCTTGGCTTATCAGCACCAGGAAAAGTTAGAAACTGCTCCTACCCCATGTCCAGGTCTTTTTTACTAAATGGGTCCAAAGATATGCACAAAGAAAGAAGAAGAAAATACCTCGAGAGAAAACAATATAGGTAAATGGATCCTCTCACAGAATTGCTCTTAGTTAATATTTTTTGAATGCTAACTATGCGCTAGGCAGTTTTCGAAACACTTCATACTTTATTAAATCTGATTATTTCTGTTTTGGGCAGGAGCAAACTGAGGCACAGAGAGGTTAAATTGACCTCCTAGGACACACAGCATTTAAATATGCTAAGTTGGATCCTGAATCCACTCTGTGAGTGTGGGGACATTTTGTCTTAATTACTTAGTTAATTCTTAGTTTCACTAGTGTTTAATGAATTAATCTCTGTCACTTTCTATGCCAGAGTGCCTTACCTTATCAATTTTTTTTTTCATTTCCATCAGTCAAAATGTATTTGTTGAGCACCTTCTACCTCTCTCCAGGTCTATTCTCATGTATATGCAAGAGACATGCAGGCGGAACCTTGACATCAGGAAACTGAAATACATGGAGAGCAGGAGTTTGACAATGCTTTCTCTGTAAAGGGTCAGATTGTAAATATTGCTGGCATTGGAGATCACATCCTGGATCTCCATAAGAGTAAAAGCAGCAGCAACAATATGCAAAAAAAAAAAAAAAAAAAAGACCACATGTGTATTTTAACAAAACTTTACAAAAATAGCAGATTGCATTTGACACATGGTCTGTCTACTATGGAGGACAAAAGAAATACCAAGAAACACACAGGATGGTAAACGCAGAGTGACTGAAGGTGGGGCTATGTGGTACTACCTTCAAGGCTAGGAGGGTGTCAGTGAAATCAAGTCTCTGGGAGTGAAGAGACTGGTGGTGTACAACCAGTGATTAGGCAGACTACGTTGAGAGAAGATGGAGCGTGAGCCTTCCCTAAAGGTTGGGAAGTAACTGATATATACCTGTGAGGTTGTTAGGTGGGTTTTATTATCGGACCCATGGTTCTTATTGCTGTGTATGGTGGACAAGCTTGTTCCCTGTAACCATTTTCCCTGTTAACAGAACCCCAGTTTTGTTTGGTACCATCACACATCCAGTTCCAAGCAGTGACTCATCACTGATTTAAGTGAATCCTAAAAGCAGTGTTCTCTAATTTCTGTGCCTCTTTTGAAGTTAAAAGTGACCATATAACTCAATTTTTATCAATTGAAAGTAGATGGTGCCAACTGGGTGAAGTGGGAAGGGGCTCTTGGGAAACCTTTCACTTTTTTGTTCAAAGGGGAGACAAACCTAGTGCCACACATACTGGTGTGTCCTGCATGATGGAAACAGGGAAGTGAGTAAGGACAGCCTGGAGGGAGCAAGCCAATGTGTCCCAGAAGAATAGGGGTAGAGGTCGCCATGGAGCATGGGCGCTGGCTGCCAGCTACCAGCCTTCATGTTAAGAGAGCTGGTGAAACATTTTCATTGCTTTAAGTTACTGTCAGATGAATACAAAGGTCTTTCAAAATGTTCTACAAGTAACTAAAAGTTATTTACTTCTAGAAATTTCCTGTTGTCTTTAATATTTTAAGAAAACGGCACTAATTCAGGTAAAAGAATTATTTCTAATTGTAAGATCAGGCACCGGTGATCAAAAGGAGGCATATTAAAAACAGTTGAAAAAGGCTTTATTGAGATTCGTTCCCACGGAAGACCCTCCAGTCCAGCAGTGGAGGCCGGGGGAGTTGCGCCCAGGCTCAGCTGGATTGGAATTTTGTAGGACCTGGGGCAGGAAAGGATGGCTTGGGACCACAAAGGGAGGTTTTTAGAGTCCCTTGTCCTCCTGAGGTTGGTCAGGGGATCTTACTGAGATCCATGTCCTTCCAGGATTGGTCAGGAGACCCGCTGATTGACAGGTGGTTATGAGGCACAATCTCTTCTTCTCTGTGGGAGCATGATTGGTTGTTTTTTTGCACACAAGGGTTGCCTGGTGATTTGTTCCCTTAGCCACCTCAAACCAACCTAACACTAATTAGTGTATCCTCCATAATAAACTACAGGAGGATAATAAAACATATTGCAGAAGAGAATTCACCCATTTTAATTTAAATATTACTGCCAGTGCCTTAAACAATTATGATCAGGGGTTAATAATGGTTTGTCTTGGTTCTTGATTCTCTCTAGATGTTAGAGTTAGGAGTCTGGTGTGACTTTCAATTTTTTTTTTTTTTTTCCGGAGGAGTCTTTAAAATTTTTCTATTAGAAAGTATATAAAACTTGGTGCTGTGGCACATGCCTATAATCCATTGGCTTGGGAGGCTTAGGTGGGAAGATGGCAAGTTCAAGGCCAGCCTCAGTAAATGAATGAGACCCTAAGTGACTTAGTGAGACCCTGTCTCAAAATAAAAATGTGCTGGAGATATGACTGAGAGGTTGATTAAGCATCCTGTGTTCAAAAATAAATTTATTATAGAAAGAAGAAGGTAACTTCAAGTGGAACTGCCCTAAACCAAATTCTTACTTTTTTTGCTACTGGGGATTTAACCCAGGGGTGCTTTACCACTGAGCTACATCCCCAGCCCTTTTCATTTTGAGACAGGAACTCGCTATGTTGCTGAGGCTGGCCTGGAACTTGAAATCCTCCTGCCTCAACCCACAGAGTTGCTGGAATCATAGGCATGCACAGCCACACTCAGGTCAAACTAATTTTACTTTTAATGCAAACTTCTTTTCTAGCCTCTACTATTGTTCCATCATTGTTTCTCCTTTTGCTTTCTAAGCTCACCAGTAATAGTTTTCCTTCACATACAATTATATTTGCTTGGTTTATACACTGTCATTCTGTACATTTTTCACTTTCATGGGGTCTGTCGCATATTACAAGCATGAGGTATGTTTTTGAAGTTTGAGTCTTATGTTCTAAGTTTCAGCCAATCATCATCATTTTTTTTTTCATTTAGAAAATGTGGTTGAGTGGTTACCATGTGCCAGCTGCCATTTTATGTGTTGTAGATTGAAGAGGAAGGAACACTGGAGACTTTGTCCCTCTTTCCTTTGGGCTGCCACACTTCTAGTCATACTGTAAAACCCACTATAAGTGCTATTTCCTCCATGAAACCTGAAGTTACACACTCATTGGACTATTGATATGCTCTTCTATATTTCTGTGACACGACTGTCTCCACCTCTATTTGGATCCTATTTGCTGGTATACTATCTTGTTCAGACTCTGGGTTTTTTTAGGAGAGTGGCTGTGCCTTTGGAATTTTCCCTGTGTCCAGCCTGTGGTGCTTCTTTAGGTGGCCATACTTATATCTTGTCCACCTTAAACTGTCAATTTCCCTAGACCCCAGTGTCACTTTTTGTCCTTCATCTTCTCATTTTTCAGGTATGCTTCATCCCTTCTTCTTTCTAGAATCTTCTCAGTCCTATCTCTTCTCTGACTTTCTGACTTTGACATAGCTTCTCCTAGGGGGGCTGAGATCTTAGGGAAGAACCTGGAGAATGACTATATTTCACCCTTAGCAAGTCCTCAATTAGTCTATTTAACAACGAGGTGAAGGCTCGGAGGAAGTATGCCTGGGGAGGCACCCAAATATAGGCCTGAAAACTCCACTGTGGCACGCGAGGCCACGGACCCCTGCCCTGGCCCCCCGTCCTTCTGCCCTGCCATCCCTGTTGTACAGTAGCCCTCTTTAAATAGGGGGAAATAAGAAAAAAAAAACTCTGAACTCGAACTACATCAGGAAATGGTGGCAATTTCTGGAATGTCAAGAATAAAAATAAGAAAGGAAGAATTAATCGTGCTAGCCCAAAATGAAAAGCTGTCACCGCTGAAGCTGTAACTCTCTAAATGAATGTAACACCTCTGAAAACTCTCACAACTGTGCCAAGTATTTACATGTTCTCTCTGAATGTGGCATCTACAGCAAGTGGCTCCGGTTGGGAAGCACACCATCTGTGTGCTTACCCACCCCTTGCTAGAGTACTCTGAACTCAGCAGTTGTACAACAGATGCATTTAAATATACAGTATTCCTGCTCTCATAGTTCAGAATGGGTGTTAGAAACTGAGGGAAAACAACCAGCTTCCTTGAAAACTCGGGCTCCATCTGACATTTTCCTCTGACACCTTTTGTAACTGTGCTACACGTGGTCCTGAAAGATGACATTATCATCATAGATTTACAGATAGTTAAACAGGTCAGCTTGACCCAGCACATCAGCAGCTGCTGTCTCCGTCGTTAATGAGTCAGTCAATCTGGAAGGGGAAACCAGATCACTGTTTGGTTTTCATTCAAGTGGAGGTCTATGTCATTGTGAGAAAAACAGGCCTGCAAAAATCAGATGGTAAGCACTCCAGATAGAGGAATTAAAATGGTTTCACTCTAACTCATCGTGACTGTATTAGTAGACATGTCTCTTCGGAAAAATAACAACAGTTCCTGATGAAATTATAAAATAAAAAAATGAAGACTTGAATTCCATTCTTTCCAATATTTATTTAAACTTTTTACATGTATTCACTGAGGTGTTTTATTCAGGGGTTATTTTATCCTAAATGCAGGGATGAGATCTGAAGTTGCATTTATCTCAATGTGCTTATTAGTAAAGGTCATTAAGTCCTTCTGCATCATGGCCTCTCTGGCTTCCCACTTATGTGTTGACATCATGCCCTTTTAGGCTGATTGCAAGCCTTGCTACATGAGGGACAGACATTCCTTATATAAGCAGGACAGCTTTTATTCATTTTGTCCACAGATCTCTTTTCTCTTTTCCCAATCCTGAGTTTTCAAGGCAGGGCTGTTATCGATATTGAAAAAGAGTAAACTCTAGAAACGAACTGGTTATAGTCTCAAGAATTTAAGAGAAGACTTAGACAAAATATGTGTCATTTTACATTTATGCAATAAAGTTCACAATAGTAAGTTTTAACATTACCAGAAAATGAATTGTCATTAATACTTTTTGTAAACTCTGGGTAAGACTTGCCCTGTGGCCATCATCCTGAAACACAGTAACCTCTGGGAGAGTCATTGGAAACCACAATTCATGGGTGGTTCAGTGGCTGAGGAAGCATCATGGGGGATGTAACCAGCATAAGTAAATAAAATCAGCAAGTCGGAGGCAAGAACTAAATTTTATTAATATAAACGGAATCCAAAGAGTTTTGGTATTGTGAGTTATAGCAGAACTGCTACACCTTTTTCTTCTCAGTGGGAAAAATAAGAAAAAAAAATTGTTTTTAAAATTCAAATTAGGTTAGGAGTTGGCAGCACTTTTTAGAATGTCAAGAATAATAAATAAGAAATGAAGAATTAAACCTGTAAGTACAGAATGAGGAGTTGTCACTATCAAAAGAATATGATGAAAATGTTTTCTGAAGAAAAGTTTTTCTGATGAAAGTGCTTTCTGTTTGGACAGAGTGAAGACTCCTCATCTACCCAAGGAGGCCAAAACCAGTTCTCTAAGTCCCTCTTCTCAGCCCATTATTTTAAACCTTCATCCCCAAACCACTCTATCTTACATGGGCCTAAGGAGTCTTAATATATTTTTAATCAAATTATGGATATTAGCAGAAACTGCAAAAGAATATTTTCCCAGAACCCCCTACACATAGAAGTGGCCCTGACCAGGAAAGAGAGATAAGGACTTTGAAGTATTTGGTAGTCAATAAGAAAACCCTGAAGGAGTAACTAGCATGATGTAATGCAATTACATTTTATTTCAGAGTTGTAATATGAAAGGGGACTAGAAGATGACTTAGTGGATGTGAAAGGAGTCACCATAGGCCCAGGCCTATTTGGTAGACCAATGCCACTATCCTGCTGATGGGTGATTCACAGTGCAAGTGGAGAGACAGGGCATTCAACCTTGGAGGAGAGAGAGAACGCTCACATCTAATAGAATTGAAGACATCTGAAGAAAGAAAAGACATGTGGAATGTTACGGTTTGGAAAGGGGGTTGATTTTAGGAATAATGATGTTGGTGGAACATTTATCTATATTCTGGTTGCACTGTGGTCCAGAGGTCCTTTGGCTGCAATTTCTCAGAAGCTTTAATCAAATCTTGGAATAATCTGAAAGTTTATTTAGACTTTCGACATTCAGCATTTCCAAATCAGTTAAGTTGAATTCCCAAAATATGCAGGGAAGAAGTGGTTTGGTTTTCTTTACTTAAAGCTATCTCCATCTTCATATATATATGGCATAACTTTGGTATCCACCAGAAGACTAATGGGAAGACTAAGCATATTTGATGTTTGTGCTTGTTTTTGCCAAGGAAAATACCATTCAGACCTCATCACCAGATGGTTATCTAGACAGCACACACTCCTTTATTCTCATACCGTCTCCACCCCAAAAGAAAACAGGCCTAATCAATATTGACTTTAAGATGTGGTTAAAAGAACATTGCTAAGAGTGGGGAAAAAAATGGTACCTTCGAGGCTTGCATGTATCTGAGTGTTTATATGTGTGTCTTCACCGAATGGAAGATGTTCACAGTGGTAAGCAAGTCAACCTAAAACAAGGGCATAGAATATCAGAAATAGTTACTCGTGGTTATAAAATTTGACTTATATTTATGATATTGTATTAAAAGTCCCAGTGGGTATTGGTGACTGTGGTTTTCATAGAATGTTTTTCTTACCATATTGTGGGATTTCTTATGTGATGAGTCCTTTGACAGAATTCTGTTAGGTAGAACACACTGATTAATGTGGCTTAGAGGGGGAAGTAAAGGAATTCTATCAGTGATAAAAGAGTCATAGTGGGTTACTTTGGATATCATTTTGTAAATTTAGTAGATAATGCAGTGAAATTAAAGTTGAAAATATTTTGGGAAGAATTCATAGTAAATCATCCAAGTTTTCTTGAAGTGTATAAAACTTTTCTTCAACATTTTCTTTTCTTTTTTTTTTTAAAAGAGAGAATATATTTTTTAAAATATTTATTTATTTTTAGTTTTCGGCAGACACAACATCTTTGTATGTGGTGCTGAGGATCGAACCCGGGCTGCACGCATGCCAGGCAAGCGCGCTACCGCTTGAGCCACATCCACAGCCCGACATTTTCCTTATTACATGCCCATGACATGATAAATAAAGGTAATGATGCTTTGATAAGGAGGAAATAGAAGTATAGAATTTAAGCAATTTTCATAAAGTTATGTAAGTCAAAGGCAGAAATAAGGACTAGTAACCCCAGATCTGTCTACTAGATCACACTTTTCCTCTATTCATTTTTTTTTCTAAACCTAACTTAAAAATGTATATGTAGAAGATAATATTTAAGAGACAAAAACTAAAAGCAATTTCATCTAAATGATGGAAAACTTGAAAAGATGTAGTCATCTCCCTATGTAAATTCTCCAGTAACTAACAACAAAACTTTTGCTTGTGTTTATCTTCCTTGTTCTTCTTTTACCAGAGGGAAGCATTCATTGAGTAGGTTTAAAATAAGAACAAACAAAATAATTTAAAACTCATTATACTAATGAGTAACTGTTAACTGTGCCATGTAATGGCAAGATGTGTTAACAACTAGATTAGTTCTTCCATTATTTAATTGTTTTAGGAAAGCCTTACTCCTTCTCTTCCTTCCCACTTCCTCCACCTGCTTCTCCCCTAGCCTCTTCCTCTTATTTAAGAATCCTGTTGCTCTCATCTAAGACTGGAGATAGTAAGGCCTATCACATGGCTGCCTCACCAACTGATTGGGAAAATTACATGAGACATGTAAATAGCTTCACTCCTTCCTTCCTGTCTTAGCAATAGGACTATTATCCATCCATGTCCTTAGTAAAATCCTTGAAGTCACCCGATTCTTTACTTTTATTCTAAATATAGCCAACTACACATCTTCCACAAGGTACTCCATATTTACTCACCACTTCTCCACTGCACCCATTTTATCCAAACGACTATAGTAGCCTCTGATTGGTCACTCTGCTATCCTTCTTGTGCTTATTTCAATTCATCTCTGAAAAGTTAAAATGATTTTTTAAAAACAAAAATAAAACATCATTCCCATACTTAAAAACCTCTAGTAACAATGACAGGGTAATAATGTCCTATTCATTCTACTAAGTGCTTACATGATTACATGACTGGCATAAATCTACATCATGTACAACCAGAAGAATGAGAAGTTATACTCCATCTATCTACTATCATATATAACTAATTAGAACAAATAAAAAAATATAAACCTCATACACGCACGCACGCATGCCTCCAGTAACTTTCCATACCATGCAGAATAGTAAGTAGAATACCTACCATGCCCTCTTTGGTGGATTCACAATAGCCACAAACTCTTTGATACTCTTCCCTTCTAAGGATATTGTCTGGATTTATTCCCTTTGAGTCCAGACTGGCCTCAGTACTTTGTTTTTTTTTTTTTTTTTTTTTTTTAAAAAGAATGGCAAAATGGCAGAAGTGATGTTCTAAGACTTCCAAGGAGATGTGATAAGAAGGCTTGGAGCTTGGCTTGCTCTTAGGGCAGAAGTCTTTATGTAAAAGTTCTAACTACAACAAGACAGCCAAAAGCTGATTTGTGAGAAGAAGCCATTCAAAGAGGCCCTGGAGTGAGATTCCATGTAATCAAAGAGGCCAGGGAGCTCTGAGGCGCCAGACTCCGGAAGAAGTCACTGGGAAGTATGTTGTATAGTTTCAGTGGATCAGGGATGGACAGCCCAGAGAACTTTCCCATTTCTTAAATTCTGAGTGGTGAGTAGAATAAAATGTTTATGTTAAGTTTCTGAGTTTTGAGGATAATTACATCACAGAAATATCCCCATTGTCTCTTATGTACCCAAAAGGTAGTTCCTGCCTCTGAGTTCATGTCCTCCTATTCTTCCTCTTGCTTACTTGACCTCTAGTCACTCTGTCTTCTTTGAACATGCCACACTCCTCCTTGTCCTGGAGCTCAAGTTGGCCTTGCAGATCATATCTGAATTAACCACACCTCACTCACCTCACATCATTCTAGCTTATCACTGTATTTTTGTTTTCATAACACTTAAC
Organism: Ictidomys tridecemlineatus; assembly: GCF_052094955.1. NCBI lineage: Eukaryota > Metazoa > Chordata > Mammalia > Rodentia > Sciuridae > Ictidomys > Ictidomys tridecemlineatus. The sequence goes on from NC_135485.1 coordinate 98,499,026, forward strand.
AACTACCAGAAAAAGTTTTGGTCACTAATTTATTTCCTACCTACTCTTTTGCTAACTACAACATAAATGTTTTGAGACCAGTGTCTTATTTGTATTTTATACGATGTACCTTTTATATTCAATATATTTTTTATGAAAGCATGTGAAAAAAGGTTTCAATATTATTACACACACAAACACAACTATTGCAAGAAACCACAGAATTCTAGAAAAATGCAGACTAGAATGTGTTCGGCCATGTATCAATAAGAAACAGAGAACTAGAAATATCTAATAATACCAACCTTTTATTCCACTCGAGTTAAAGAGAGCAATACATTTCGCTGTCAATATATCCTTTAGAAAACTGACAGTTTGTTTATACTATTTTACCATTTTCCCTTGGCACATGGGCACATGGCTCAAGCTTCATTTTTTTTTTTTAGTATTTGTCCTTTAGTAATAAAATAATAAGGTGTTTTTTCATTTGCCCATTCATAAAGTGATCAGAGTCCATGAGAATGTCAAGTGTGTTGACATTCAAAGGGGAGGCACTGACCCATTTCAAAGAAGTAAGAATGAGCTCACAATACATGTGATTTTTTATTCTGCTTTACATTTTAACAGCCAGTGATGACTTAGGGTAAAGACTATTGCCAATCAGTGTTTAGGCTACTCAAAGGGAGAGATCACAGAGAACAAATTTGTGGGGAGAACATCTCTACAGTGATTTGAGAGTCAAGAAATTTCATTTGATTCTATTTCAATAAACTTATTGTTGTGATAAACTATGTAATTGTCAGCACATACCAGGAGAGCAAGTTTAATATATGTTACTATCATACACATTTTAATATGGGGAGCTAGAGAAACTCACTGACTAGCAAGGAATTGAAATGTTAAAATGGAAATCCAGGCGTCGAGATTCCTAGAATCTCTGAAACCATCTTGCATCTTTTTCTCCATCTGCCTGTCAACATGACTTTCTGAAATAACTAATCTCAAAGGAATATTTTAGAAAAAAAAATATCATGTGGACGTATTTTTCCCCCTAATAAATGCCAATCTTAGGCTGTGTTTTCGTCGGGAATCTCGGTTCCAGCTTTAAAAGCCAAAAGCAAGATGAAAATGAATACACCAAAATGTAATTTAAAATGCAAATGCAGATTCTTCAGAAAAGCAGCAAAAGCTAATTGTAGTTTTTCTTCATGCTTTTGGCTCTGCAAAGTGTTACCTTCCTCCTGCTGGGAATGCCCAGCGTGCAGCTGCACGGCAGTGTTCTGACCTCTCTGATGAAATACATTTGACCTAGAAAATCCCCAAGCCTCAGTCACAGAAATCAATAGGTATTTAACCCTATGCAGTTGTAGGTAGAAAGGCAACCATATGTGACAGTGTGGTTGTTAACTTCTGAGAAACCCTTAGAATAGAAACAGTAGTTGCATATTATAAAGAAAGGGCAGCTAATCCATATTCTCCAAGAGTTAGTAGTATTAAAAAAAATGCTCTGAATTAAGGACATCATTTTTTTAAAAGATCAAGAGGCTGTACAAACACTTTATATTTAGATCAACTTGAGTCAATTCTATAACTGGCAATCCTGACATCTTTTTATTTTCATTCCTGTTATACCTGGATACTTTGAGGCTATATTTTATGGTGAACTTGGATAAATATATGAATTGTAGCAGAAATTTGTCTGTTCCTTGTTGTTTTAGGATTTGATTATGAAAAAATAGAAAAATCACTTGTGGATCTCAATTTTTAACTTGATCCCCCATTTCTGAGAGGATGTGTGTTATAATGAATTTATTCAGGATTTTATTACAAAAATTGAGTAATTTTGCATATGGTTATGGGAAACTCTGCTACAGGTATTAGGAAGTCCAGGAGGAAGAATAGATCTACCAAATAAAATTAGAATTTTGAATTTTTAAAATTGGCTCTTGGAATCAAGTAGAATCCATTTTATATTATGTGTTTTAATTAGATCTTCAGTCTCCATGAACAAAATAAATTTGTTCCTAGTCCTTGTCCTTAATTATCAACTTTATGAACTCCATTAATAGTGCTCTATAGGTGTTTCATGCCATTTCTTGCTCTCTAGTGGGGTGCTGCGGTGTTATAAAATGGCCAGACAGAAACATGAAGGCTATGAGATGGAAGAGTTTGGATAATTGCTTTAACAACCCCAGGACATAATCTGGTTCCAGATGTCCACAGATATGTTAAACTTCAGAGGTTTCCACCCTTCCTTAGGGAAGGGTAAAAATTCCCTCAAGCAGCCATCCACAGGGCTTATGGCTCACAGACATTATATTATGTTACTTTGGACCTACCTTTATTTCTTCTTCCAAGGTTTATCACCTGGGTGTTATCTTGCCTGAGAGCAATGGCTTCTTTTAGTTACATATGACATTTTAATAAGAGAAAGGCAGATTGTGGAGCATGGTGGTGCACACTTGTAACCCTGGCTACTCAGGAAGCTGAGGCAGGAGGATTACAAGTTCCAGGCCAGTTTGGACAACTTAGTGAGACAATGTCTCAAAATTAAAAGGTAAGGTGGAAATATAGCTCAGTGGCAGAATGCTAGGGTTCAATCCCTAGTACTCGAGGCTGAAAAAGAGAAAAGCAGAATCCCTTGTTTAACTTTAGCAATTACTTTGCACAAGCAATCACATCTGCCTGTTCACATGACAAGTGTACAAAGAGAAGAACAATGAAGTAAAGCTTCCTTCTGAACTTTGTGAGAAATAAGCAGTTAAGCCCTCCCCAAAGAACTATTTTTAAAGTTGGTTTTGTGCATATCAGTCATACATATACCAATCTCAATGCCCTACCAAAATCAAATTTTACTAGTGTGTCTCGTTCATGAGTGCTTTATTTTCTTAACAATTTCTTGCTTTTAGTTCTATGTTTTTAATTTCATTTTTTTTCCTTTTGGAGAGACTAACTTTGAGGTCTTTTCTCCAGAAATGAATTCCTCTGGGCAGGAAAACATTTTTTTCTTTCCACTTTTTTTTATTGGTTGTACATAATGACAGAATTTGTTGTTACTTATTCATATATACACATGATATAACTATGTAATGTGGGGGAAAAAACTTTTATAATAACACTCAGAAATACATTGTTCTTTTAGTAATTATTTTTGTATGAATATTGGATTTTGTCTTTTAAAACAAAGACTAGGTTTCCCTTTACTACCTCTGATGTAGGAAATGGGATTGCATCCTAAACTAATTTATTATTTCTTTATAAAATATTTTAAACATAATACATATATCAAATAAAAAAAATCGGTGCAAATCCTAATGCCAAACAGTAATCAGAATGCTCAGGAAAGCCAAGTTAAGTCCCTCTGTTTCATTTCTGGTTGTTGGTGTTGGTTTGCATTAATACTTTCCATCTTTCCCAAATAAATCTCTCCTCCCTATCTGAACTAAAGTTTTATTCCCAACTTACCTCTTGCAGACAGTTGCTGATTTTAAATTTTTTTAAATTTCTTCTTTTTAGTAATACATGACAGTAAATGTATTTTGACATTTTATATGGAGTATAACTTCCCACTTTTGTGGTTGTACATGATGTAGAGTTACACTGGTTGTGTCCAGTTGTTTCTAATATGAGACTGGCTATAAAAGAGACCATTTATTTTGTTAATGCCATGATGGTTGAATAAAAAAGGACCAAATGTCCTTTTCTTTATTACCAGCTAAGGACAAATAACTATTCAAAGTACATAATGGATTTCATATTTTACTTGGCATAGGCTCTACATAATTATCTAGTGAGTTTCATTTTTTATGATATTCTGAATCCTTTCTTCGGTATTCTCATAGTAGAGTATTCCATTTATGAAAAATCTTCCTTATACTGTCTCTATAGAATGATGATGATAATAACTGCTACCACCACTTGTGATTGCAAACACTATAGTATTACTATGTGTTATGCCCTATTGTAAATACTAGATACTAACTCATCTATCCTTTAATAACCCTGTAGTAGAGGTATATGGTCAACTACAATGTATAGAAGAGGTAACTGAGGCATAGAAAAATTGATTATGTTAATGGCGATCTCACAGCCATAAGTTGGAGTTGGACCCAAAATCAGCTGGTGTGGATCAAGAACTAATATTTATTAACCATAGTGAAATGCATTTTTCTATAATTATTAACAATTGTCATGTAATTATCGACAAAAATGTAAAGAAAGAGTAAAGTGACATATTTTTATCATGTTAACTGGGAAAATGGAACTTACTCTACTTAGTACATATATGATATTTTGAAATTGACATGCTAAGTAAAACACATTCTTTTAAGCAACCTAGAACTCTGTGTAGGGTTGCATAGTTACACGGTGTTAAGTAGATCTGAAGAGGTGGTCTCTGAAGAAGGAGCTTTGCACAGATGCCTAGATCATCATGAGGTACCTCTGTACCTGTAGAAGCACAGCACCCACAGTGGAGTCTAGCACTAAAATTGTATGACCTTAGACAAGTTGTGTCTCAGAATTTTCATCTGTTTTTTTTTTTAATTCTAATCTCCCCAAATGCTGGGAATGCATACTATATTAGAAATTGAAAACTACTATTGTGTGCTGTATGAACAAAATGTTTTAGAAGAGAAAAAACATATCAGTAAGCTCAAATCATCACTTTGTGTATAAGACTTTAGGCAAATAGAACTGAAAAGAATCCTCACCTAGAGGTCTTCACGTTGTAAGTAGATACACCCACTGAATATCATCTTAGTATGTATCAAGTGGAGGTATTTTATTAGCAGTAGATGTGTTTCTTATTTTATTAATAAATGCATTATATTTTTACAATTCAGACTTAAAATATAATGTGTCAAATGTTAATAGTAGCCTACTCCAATATGCATTTTTCCTCTCACCTTAGTAACACACCTGAGCACATTGCTTCCTGGAAACTAAAAACAAATAAAACAGTAAACTTTATTTTTCTTCTTTCTTTGCAACTAGGTAAGGGCACATAACTATGTTTTGGTAAATAAGATATAAATGGAAATATTGTGTCAATATTCTAGGAAGAGTGTTTAAGGGAACCAGATCAATAGAGAGGAATCCTTTTGTCCCTTTGAATTTGCTTTCTCTTTTGTCAACAATGTGGATAATCGGATTGAAACTTCAGTATGAACTCATGGACTATGAACTGACCTTAAAAATGGAAGACAAGATTTAGGACAATGGAACAGAAATATAGCAGCCTGGATTCCTGATCATATCATAGCTTCCTTGTTTTGGTCATGAGCTACCTAGTTCTAGATTTTACTATGAGAATATTAAAAGAAAACTAAAGAAATTTAAATCACTGGTATTTTTGATCTGTTAACTCATTTCAAATTATGCAGCAGAACAATCTTATCAAACTAAACAAGAACTTTTATATAGTTATTGAGTGCCTTTATTTATAATGTAATGGTATGTAAAAATAGATTGTTGGATTTTGATTAAATATAAGATCTGATTGTCCTGAAGTAGAAAAGAATAATTTTGATGTTATATATTCTATTATATACTTGCATACTTAAGTTAAAGAGGAGTTTTCCTGAAATATATTACTGAACATAAAATACAGAAAATTTAAAAAAACCTAGATCTGAAGGTATATTATCTACTGTTTACAACACTAATACTTAGATTTTAGTAAAATAACATCATCTGTGATCTTAAATTAACTTGATTATAATTTGATTATATCCATAGTTTTGACTACAATTAATACATAGATTTACTTTGTATTATTTTTATCTAAGCATAGGAATTTATATTTAATTAAAGTGGAAAAAAAGATGCCCCATGATGATTGTTTTACTTTTGAAGGGGAAAATAAAATACTTAAGTTAAAAAAAATCCCATTGTGGAGGCTAAGTAAGGTGTCTCCTAAATAAGATCCTCAGCCATCATCTCCTCACAGATAAACCAACCCAAAGAGCTACCCACACACCAAAATACCTTTGAAAGAGCTAAGGAAATAAGGTGAGAGGCCATGGTGCCTGCTTTTGGTATAACAAAACAAAAAGACACATTGAAGAAGGTGGAAAGGAAAGGGTTACCCTTGTCACTCTTTCTCCAACTCAAAACAGACCAGTGCATTTTATATAGTTATTGAGTGCCTTTATTGAGTGCCCAAAATGGGGAGGGGGAAAAATTAATCCAGGTCTTAGAGTTGAAGCCCAGTGCTGGGCAAAGCCCATGACCTCTACCACCAGGCCAGTAGCTGTGGCCAAAGCTGCTAGAACTGTACTGTGCCAAGTGGCTGACTGCAATTACCAGTCCTCATCTAACCTCAGACAGCAGAGCCAAGAGCAATATTCCACCGCTCTGGGGAACAGGGCATGAAAGTTAGTACCAGGCTTTTACTTGGATCCCAGTGCCAGACCCACTGAGGTGAGACCCAGCAGCTAGTAGAAACTGAAGTTCCTGTACACAGACCAGAGCTCATGGATGGATCCTCTAGTATGGCCCTGGCATTAGGTTGTGACCTGCGTGATGAGACAAACCTGAATTTCAGCCTCACCAGTTCTAGCTTTGGAGTGAGCTAGAATACCCACACTTCTTCAGAGAGTGTGTAGTTGTGAGACGCATGTGCAACCCTGCTTAGTACCATTGATGGCCTAGGAACTCTCTTTATTGTCCATCATCCAACCTCGGGCAGCACAGGCTCTTGCCACTCCAGTGTTCTCAGATGGGGCTTTAGAACTACCCTGGTGCCAAGCATACACTTGAGCCCCAGTGAGATGAGCTTGTGTTTTGTCTTGAATCACCACCAGCTGTGGTGTGAACCCTTGTATGCCTCTGAGATTGTGCAGGACCCCGTGACTGTGAGACTCGAGCTTAAACCACCTTAGCATCTATGTGGCCAAGGGACTGCCTTTGCCAAAACTATCCCAACCTTGGGTAGCATACTGTGGTAAAAGACCCCATTCACTGGAGGGTTAGAACAGGGTAGTAAACCAAGGACTTGGACTGGTAAAACCTAACATTGAGCAGAACCTTATAATCCTCATCCCCTGGCCTGCCTACATACAGTAGCCGTAGTGTTGGGGGAGACACTTGGACCCTGCCTATTAGTTTTCTGTTCTAGCTAGAGTCACTTGTGGCTTGTTGCAATGGTCTTGGGTCCCAGGGAGACTGACCTCAGCAAAGGGCAGCCCACAGCAGTGCAGGCCTTGGTCCTACCCTAGCATTATGATAGTCTCGGAGAGTTATGGGTTCAAGGTCTGACACAGCTTGGTGGTATTGGTGGCCACAGAAGTGACACAGGAGCCTAGGGGTTATATATACATGATGACTTTGTTCAGAGAGAATCCTGCAGGTTGATAATTGCAGATGAGGCATTCAGGCCAACCCTGGGCTCAGGGAGAGGCTTATTGAGTACTGACTACTCTTTCTAGGTACTTTCCTGTTTCTTTCTCAACATTATACCAACAGTATATTTGGAACCAATCAGGGCTTGGATTGCCCTCCCTTAGTGAAATAGTGCCAATATATCAACCACAGACTTCTTGTGAATCTTGACTTGAGCACCATCCAGAACTGAAATCATAGAAGTGACAGTAGGATTAGAGAGAATAAACATCATGCTGTTTTAATTATTATATTTTAGTGTTATGTTTTGAAATCAAGTAAGTAATATACTGCCTCTCTTTTTCCCCCCTCAAGAAGGCTTTGGCTGTTCAGTTTTGTCTTGTGATTCCATACAAACTTTAGAATTTTTCTTTAAAAGTCTGTGAAGAATGATTAGTATTTTGATAGACACTGCGTTGAATCTATAAATCACTTTGGATAATATGGATATTTAACATTATTGAGACTTCCAATTCATGTACACAGGATGTATTTTCAGGTTTTTGATCCTCTTCAGCTTCTTTTATTATTGCTTTACAGTTTTCATTATAGAGATCAGTATGTGTCTGTGTTGGCATTTTTAGGCAAAACTAACTCTTTGATTACCTGAGAAATATTTCCTTCATAGTTCTAATAACTTTTGACATAGTCCATTGGCCTTTATCTGTCCTTTTCTTCCAACTATGTCTGGTCCACTTGAGGCTATATTGTTTTATGTCATATTTTTCTCTAATTTGTTCTTGAGGTCTCTCTCATGAGAGTGACTATATACTACAACCCTGCTCTGATAGGAATACTGGGGCAGTTGTAGAGGTGTCCTGTGTGCCTTTCACAGCAGATGTCCTAGTGTCTGAACCATGACCAAATGACCCTCTTACAGAAAACTTGTTACACCAACAGACACCCTTATGGCTCTTGTTTGACTTGTGTCCAGTCTATTCTTACCTTGAAGCCACTCTCTAAGACAATCCTGACTGGCAGGAGATTTAGGTGCAGTTGTTTTAGTCAGATGAGACACAGGAGGTAGCACTATAAAATGCCATGAAATAATGGGAGTATTTTCTTATTGTTTTCAGATCCCAGTAGAGAAGAGGGCAGTTTGCCTCAGAGGGCAAACAGGAAATGAGGAGCTGTCTGGCACATATGCACATTCAACCAGCAGATAAGGAGCAAGAGGAGAAGCCAAAGTCTTTATTGAATTTCAGGGTATATTATACAAGCAGGGTTCTAATGGCAACTTCTACTTGGTAGGTTTAAAATGAGTGAGCATGAGTTCCAGGAGGGCATACTGTGACCGACAAGGGGTCACTGTGTCATACCTGCTTAATCCAAGTAGAGTGTGGGGGTTCACAGGGAGTGGTCAGGAAGTTGCCTAAGACAGATACCTGGATCCATCACATTGAGGAACTGGAAGGAGGCAGAGAACAGAAAGAAAGCTGTGTTAAGGGTAGCTAAGATCTATTTTTAGTATGAGAAAGTACAACACATATTTAACATGAGTGCCAAGGAAACATAAAATCATAGAAATTCATTTTGTTTCCCAAATCCAGAGCCATTGCTCTGGTAAGAAACAAAATGCATCTTGATTAGTCATGCATTGGTGGAATAATAATGATAATAATAATAGCTATAAATATAACCATATAAAAATAACCAAGATTCAGACTCAATGATGGGAAAGCAGGAAATGGCAGAAATAGAAGAAATGTGCTGACTCTCAGGGAAACCTTGACAGCTCTTATAACTTTTCTAGAAGAAATAATATAAAACTTAGACTTAACAGTGGCTTTGGAAGCAATCTGTCCTGGGTTGGAAGGTCTACTTTGCCACCTACCACTGTATGTCTATTAGTGAGTAATTTGCCCTTTTGGAACCTCATATCCCTCACATGTAAAATGGGAATAATAACACTTGTCTTAGAGGATAGTTGTGAGAATTATGGGTTGTATGGACTTGTGGGAAAAATGTTAATGAGATATTTGGTGCCTAGCAGGTATTCAGTTCATGGTAGCTATGATTATTGCATTGTGACTTTCTTACATTGTGATGAAGACATTCAATGATGGCCTATTGGTCTCAAAGATAACAGAAACAAAAAGTTGAGACATGGAGCAAAGTTATGATGCTGTGAGGAATTAACTTATGCCTTTTATCAAGTTCCTGTTCCCCAGGGAGTATTGTACCCTTTTTCCCCTTCCACAATGGATCCTGTACCAATATCTACACTAAAGTGGCTGTTTAAAACACAGTACTATGGTAGAAGAACAAAATACTACTGATTTAGTCCTGATTGTAATTTATAACCTGGGATGCTCTGAAAAATATTTGGTAAACAAATAGCAGAGGCATCTGTGTTATACACTCTAACTGATGGCCCATGTCATCCCCTTTACTGATAGACACAGTTCACATTTACTTAAATTACTACTGATATTGAGACTGCTATTGCTATGTACAGTCACAATAGTCTCTCAGACTATGCCAGTGTGGACTTTATCTCTACCTTAGTATACCAGGAAATACTGCATAAGAAGGAAAGTGACTCTAACTATATGACTTCACTATTTTCTGGGAGCTACCTGGAGACATACGCTCTGATATGCATGCACCTTTGCTTGGTTTCCATTTTCAGAAATTGTTTTTCCTTTCCCTGTCAAAAAAGAAAATTTTCAATTTCTTAACAAGTGGAATAAAAAGTGAAGTTTTAATCTTGCACTGCAAAGAGTAATAGCATGGTAATTAGAGCTTTCTCAGCATATGCAGTAGGTATTTTAAAAAAATATTTGGCAACTTTCATTTTGACAAATATTTAATTTGAAAAAAAAAACACAGAAGACAAAGAGCAACCAAATAGCCAACACTTCAATTTAGTCTCAATATCAGTAATCATTTAAGCAAATGTGAACTGAGCAGATTTTTAAAATATTAAACTGTGGCCTTATAGTTGATGCTTAGGGTAGAGATCTGTTAAATTGGTCTGGGAAGTTTCTAAGGGACCTTTTACCTTCAGACTGAAGAGTAACTTCTACAAACCTCATACTGTCAGCATAGGAAAGGGAAGAAGTACAGGAAACCAAAGCCCATTTACTGAGTGGTGTTATATTCAAGGTATTTCTGAAGATAAACCTACTCTCTCCAAATCCCTTGGTGAGTAGGAATCCTGCAGAATTTGCTCATTGTTGGCATCGTTGTCCTTAGAATATACTTACACATTGGAAACTCAAAAAATGTTGGAAGCATGAAGAGATGGTGTTGTATTCTAAACCTTTCAAAGGCCACAAAATTTCTGAAAGGGATGGTACTTTAAGAAAAATCAGGGCTTGTGTTGATGCTGCCTTCCCAATTCATATATATTGGGAATGGTTTTATGGTATTTAAAATCTATGTATTCACTTTCTATTGGGGTTTTAATGGTCGAGTTCTTAGTAGGCTGATTCTCAACCTTAGGACAAGGGTTTAGCCACAGCTGTGTTTTTTTCTTCCAGTGTAGTGAATTAATCATGGTATAACTGGCAGAATTCAGCTGTGGGTCAGGTGTCAGTACAAACTTCATTACCGTATCTGTCAAGGTCATGCAAACTGCCTATTTGTGTATGTGGGAAATATTTTACATGGACAGATACACTGAGTTGTGCTAAGAAAACAGCTCCACACACTGCAAAAAAAGAAATCCTGGCTTTTTTTTTTCTGCTTTTCTAGGAGTCAAAGTTCAGGCTGCATTCTGGGTTCTTTGACCCACCAGCTCTGTTTGGCAGTTTTATAGGGCATGTGAGGGAGTCAGATGGCAAACAGTCCCTTCCTTTTAATTAAAGACTTTGGTGGCTTTGGTAGAGGAGAGAGAGAAACAGGAAAGAGCTGGCCTTCACTGTGCATTGAGGATGTCAGCATTGATATCTTCATAAAAATATCTTAGGCAGAACTAATCTATTAGAAATTTTGTTTTGGAGAAAAAGTCTAAAGCTTTTTCTTTTTCTTTTTCTTCTTCTTCTTCTTCTTCTTCTTCATCATCATCATCATCATCATCATCATCATCATCATCATCGAGTTCAGGGGCAGAATTAAATGGTATGCTGAAGCCTCCCAGTCTCCTGGAGTGGGACCATTACGACTTGGCACTTACGTTGCTAGAACATCTTGTAAGCAGGTACAGTGCCAAAGGAACACATGTGAACAAGCATACTCAGCAAGGAGGAAATGTTAGTTTAGCAGTGAGTAACTGACTAGAAGCAGGGAGGAACTACTACTTTTGCTCTGTGGACAAGGACATCCAGGCTTCAAGACAATAGATCACTGCTGGTACAGAAGTTGGACAAAAAAAAAGTTGTGCATCTGTCCCTTTTGTTAAACCTGGAAAATAAGCACTTTTCAATGTATAAGCATGTTTTACCAATCTACACTCTCAGAGGAGAAAAATACTATAAGTCAAATCTGTATGCCTTGCTACTATCACACATTGATTGTTTTTCTCCTAGGTAAGTTGGGAGCATGGCTAATTGTCCGGCAGCCTTTTGCATGTATGTCATCCATGAAGACTATGTACTTCAATTGATAGTTCATAAATTTGCCCACAATATAAGGTGGAAAAGGAAGTTTATTGTGTGCCAAAGGCAGACAACTTTGTTTATTTCCTCCATATGGAATCCTAACGTTGTGTCTGGAGATTTTCCTTTCTTTTGTTCATTTGAAAAATAAGATAGAGCCAGGTCCAGTGACACATGCCTGTAATTCCAGTGGTTAGGGAGGCTGAGGCAGGAGGATCATGAGTTCAAAGCTGGCCTTAGCAAAAAATGAGAGGCACCAAGCAACTCAGTGAGACCCTGTCTCTAAATAAAATACAAAATAGGGCTGGGGATGTGGCTCAGTGGTTGAGTGCCCCTGAATTCTATCCCAAATACTCACCCCCAAAATAAACAAAATAGAATAAAAAATAAGATGGAAGCATAAGAGACATACATTAAACTATATATATAAAGTATACAGTTGATAAGTTTATATATGTATATATTTATGAAATGATCCCTAAAACTAATATGATCGACATATTAACCCCACGAGTTTTCTTGTTTCCCTTTGTGACCCTAACCCTTAACATCCTCCCCACTCCTTCCCCTTTTCCCAGGCAACCACTGGCCTGTTCTTTGTTATAGATGACTTTGTATTTTCTAGCACTTATATAATAAAATAATACAATATGTACTATTTTTTTAAAAAATTATTTCCTTCACTATACTCGCTTTGAGAGCCATATAATTATGTGCAATAGTTCTTACTTTTTAATTTTTATACTAGTATGCCTTTATATGGATAAAGAACCATTTGTTTACTCACCTGTTCATGGTAATTTGCATTTTTTTCTTTTTTTTAATTATAAAAAAGCAGCTGTTTACAAGTTTTTGTGTGGACAGATGCTTTCATTTTTCTTGGGTAAATATCTAGGAGTAGGATGGCCGAATCCTACCATTGGTGTATATTTATTTAAAAAGCTACTAAACTATTTTCCAAAGTAGTTTTGCTAGTATACACGTCTATCAGCAATTCATGAGGTTTTCCACATTCTCCATATCTCACAGATATTTGATCTGGTAAATTTTGCAATTTTACTCATTTGAATAATAGGTCATGGTATCTCATGGTGTTTTTAATTTGAATTTTCTTAATGAGTAATGATGTTGAGCAAATTTTCATCTGTTCATTTACAATCAGCACATCCTCTTTGGGGAAGTGTCTGTTCAGATTTTGTTTTCCCCAGTAAAATGTTTTTCTCAGTGAGTTCATGAGAATTTATCAATTTGCTCTTTTATATAGATCTTGCTTTTGGTGTAGTACCTAAGTGGTCTTTGCCTAACCAAGTTCATAAAAGTTTTCTCCTATGTTCCCTCTTTCTTTTTCTTCTCATTCCTTGATGCCAGGAGTAGAAGTGGCAGAGCTGGTTTTTAGATATGAAGAGGTTCCTGTTTTCTGCATTCAATAGTTTTATGCAATCTGGCTACTTGCCATTTGGATTTAAAACATTTAGAAGGAAGGCCAGAAGCAAGAGTCTCAGAACTTTCTTGAAGCTTCACATTTTAACTAAAAGAGAGAGTCACTGATTACTTTTAGAGAACCTGTCAAGGTTTCAGATGTACTCACAGTTAGTTTTTCTAAGAAAAAGCAAAAGCAATTTTACACAGTATTTTGAAATGTTAACCGGTGGCATTTAATATTTAACAAAACTGGGAAGTGGGAAGAAATTTCTTGGTATTTTAATTTTAAAGTGTAATTAAAATAGTCTTTTTAAACCTTTTCTGTTCTTCCTAATTTATTTTGAACATTTCTTGAATGTAGTTTAGCTAATGACTCAAAATAACAATTAAGGTAGGTGCTACATGAGCAATTCCCAAGAATAAAGATTTAAATTATAATAATATAAGCATCAATATTTCATTTGCCCATAATGTTTAAAAATATTTGTCATTAAATTTTATTTTGAATTTTATTTATTAAAATTGTTTAAATTCAGGGTAGATTTTAAATATTTCCCCAAACACTAGTGTTTTAAATCACCAAATATAGAAATGAAACCTCTCCCTAAGTTACCTACTATAAAGCAAACCTCAGACCTGTCACAACAAAATGCCTTGTAAAGTCTCAATTTAATTCTGTTAAATTCTTATAAAGCAAATAACCTCAAAGTGCTGCTTAGTTGATACTATGTAATGTTTTTACTATGTATTCTGATGTTATTAATGATAATACTCATTCCTACAAGTCTTTTAAGATATTTTGCAAAGGACTTGGATTGTTCTGTATTCTGAGGTTTAGATTTAGATTTACGATTATAATAATGCACTGAGGAGGGTGTCTATTACAAATGCTGGTTAAAATAGCATAAAATGCACTTAGAAAATCTGTTTTTCATTGACAGTATAAAAGTTAGCTGAGAGATTTGGAAATGCTCATATTGGATGGAGAAGGGTGGTTGAATATCCTGCCATTGGCTACTATTGGAACAACTATGAACAACCTAAACAAGGGTTATTTTCTTTAATGCAAAACTGTGAAAGTAGAATTTCTTCTTTGAGGCATGCAAGAGACATAGCTGGGCTCATACATTTTTAGCAGCTGGCATGTTAATGAGACCATTTCCATTGAAATGAGCTAAATACTATTAACATTTGTGGACTTCCAACTGATTTCTGAAGTATTTATTGAATTTACAGAATCAATTAAAAATAAATGTTAGGGTTCAACATGTATATAATTCATGAATAGTCAACATTTATACTTATTTGGTGTGGCTCATGCCATGCCTAATTTTCTTTATTGTTTGTGCTTTGATGGTCAAACAGTACTAGGTATGAAATCTGCTAAAATTGTTACCTAACTCAGATAATTTTAAAAAATTTAACTTTTTCTTTATTAGTCAGCTTTCTCTTGCTGTGACAAAGTACTGGACAAAATCAACTTAAAAGAGGAAAGATTTATTTTGACTCATGGATTCGGAGGTTTCACCCATGGTCATTTGGCTCTGTTGTTTCTGGGCTTGTGTGAAGTAGAACATGATGGTCATTAAAAGTTGCTCACCTCATGGCAGGCAGGGAACAAAAAGAGAGGGAGGGAAGGAAAGAGAGAGGAGAAGAAGAGAAGAAAAAGAGAGAAAGGGACTGGAAACAAAATATTTCCTCAAGGACATGGACTCAATGACCTACTCTGCAAGTAGGCCCCACTTCCTAAAGTTTTCACCTCCTCCCAAGAGGTCATTAAGTGCTATGACTTCATAAATGGATTAGTGTATTCATGAAGTCAAAGCCTTCATGATCCAATTATCTCCCAAAGGCCCTTCCTCGAATATTGGGTACCAAATCTTCAACATATGAGTTTGGCGGAGACTTTTAAGATCCATAAAATAGAAAATAATGTTTCCTATAACCTATGAAGAAAAATAATAACCAAAATATCCGCTAAGAAGCCACTCATTAGGGAAGTTATACTCTATTTAGGTATGATGTGTCAAAGTGCATTCTACTGTCATGCATAACTAATTAGAATAAATTTTAAAAATGCAGAAAAAAGAATTCTAGGAAGTCCTATGATGTTAGCACAGCTTGAGGCAGAATCTACAGCTATGCTGTTCAGCAGGAGAGCCAACAGTGTGGCTACCAAGCAGGCATCCAAATTCAGATGGCACTCTATAAACATAGTGCCCACTGGACTTAAAAAGCTTAGTGCAAAAAAAAATGAATATCAATTCTTTCATTCATAATGTTATATCAGTTGAAATAATATATTAAATACATTGGATTAAATAAAGTATATGCTTATAACATAAGGTTTATTTAGATACATTACTAAATGAAATATTATAACATTATTATATATTAACATTATATTATCTTAATATGTTTAATATTTGATTGGTATAAATATATTATTAAAACTAAAAATAGGGCAAATAATTTGGTATAACTGTATTTGTGAAGAGAAATGGAACTCTTCTCTAGTTTCTGAATCTGTTTTATTATCAAGTGTTGATTTTATTTTCTGAATGAAATAGTGAATTTGACAAAGCATTTTTTTTATTCCGATTTTGGTTTTAATAGCTATTTTTTAAAAAATTATTTTATGTAATTATCTTGTTGGGCTCTTATAACTCTTATTCCTATGCACATTAGAGGAAAGAGAAACTCAGAAAAGTTAGAAGTGCTCTAGGGAACACAGCCAGCAGATAAACTGGGGTAGTGACACTTTCTTTCTTTGATAGTTTCTCCATTGGGTGCTCCTACATGTTTTAAGAAAGTCCTCTTTTTGTCAATGGGAAATTCAGTTATCCAGTTCTGTTTTTGTTGATATTCATCAACAAAGAAAAAAATGAATGCTAATGGACTTGGTAGTAGAATAAAAACATTGGAGAAAGTACTAGTGCTTTCCTGACATACAGTATCCTATTTGCAGAAAACAGGGATATTTTGCAACCTGAGGTTTAGATTTAAGGCTTGTAACACTACACCAAGGAGTGTCTCTCTTACTAACATCTTTCAACTGATCTTTCTAGGGGATTCCACTGAAAGGAAGCCTATCTGTGACTACTTTTCCTCTAGAACATGCATATTCCACGATTTCCTTCTGAGCCAAGGTGTGTCTTTGAGTGTTCTATTCTTTATGCAAAAGAGAAACTTGTGTCATATTGTTGCGAACTAGTCATGGTCTGTGTGTGAGCTATGCACACTTGAGCGTATGAGGGAACTGGATTGACGCTGCTGTCTGATTGGGCTGTGTGACATATGTATGTCTTTTCGCTCACTTTGCCTTTGATCCCATACAGCACCTGAGATGGATGTGGCTTTCCAAGATGTCAGTCAATCTGATGACCACAAGACATCACCAAGCAAGACTCCATCCTTCAAAACCCAATCCCTTGCCTTATTGGGGTGGAACTTTCTCAAATGTCTTTCCCCCAAATAAATACCAGGGTTCAGGGCATTCTGGGCTTCTTGCCTACCTCTTGCCTCCCTTGGTCTCCGTGCCTTCCAGTGTGGGAGCTTGATTCTTGAGGCTGCAGAGCTGTCCTGAACCCCGAGAAAGGTATTTTCTGTGATTGTGTAATTTTTTCGTTGCCAGTCCAATCTACCCAGAATGACCCTTATTCTGTCACAGATTGTGACATCATATCCTGATTTAAAAATAAAAACAAATGCCTATGACATTCAGGAAATTTTAGGGGTAGAAGCTGAGGACAGAGAAGCATACCCAGGTATGCAAGGCTGATGTTTGCTAAAATTGTGCACAAGAAATTTGATGAATGTTCCATGAAAGTGTACCATAGTTGGTGGCTTAAATAAGAAATTTATTTTTTTACAGTTCTAGAGGCTAAGCATGGTCCAGCAGGATCCATTTCTGGGGAGGCTCTCTTCCTGGCTTTCAGTTGACCTCCTCCTTGCTATGTCCTCACATTGAAAATATGTGGATAGAGAGAACACAAGCTCTATTTTACAGGAACTAATCATATCATGAGGGTCACACCTTTATTTAATCCTAATTACCTCACAAATTCCCCATCTCCAAATACCATCATTGGGGGCTAGGACTTCTACATATGAATTTTAGGGGTCTACACATATTCAGTCCATAACAATTGTCTTACGTAACATTCAATTAGAGATATTTTATGTATTGTTATAAATGGGAGTCTGGATTCAAAAAGGAGACCGAGATCAGGTTAGATATATCAAGATAGACTCTCCTCTGCAAGTCACTATTGTCCCAACTTCTCTTAGATGCAAATATTGTCAATGTCTGCCTTGGCATTTCTTACTTTTCATGCTACTACAAACACAGTCTGGGGAGCCTCATATTTGTTTATGGATTCCATTATCACATGCAAATAAATGAAAAATACAGCAAAACTCTGAAATCTAGTCTAATATTTTTTCCATCTTTTCTATCCCACAATATTCTAAACATTTCTGTCTAGTTGTCATTATTGATGCTTTGCACTTAAGAATTTTGAAATCGAACTCATTATTTTTTCCCCAGATACCCACCTTGAATAACAAATAAGAAAACTCCCTCTTCTTTTCTATACCTGGAGTAATGACACCATTACTTTTATTCAAGGGAAGATCCAGTGGAAGGGCTCTCATTCCCTGTGTTAGTATTGCTGCTGTAACACATCATTGCAAACTTAGTGACTTAAATAACACAATTTGTTACTTTACAGTTTGGGAGGTCAAAAGTATGATCTATCTCTTACTATGCTAAAATCAGATGTTGGCAGGGCTGGGTTCCCTTTGGGAGCCTGGAGATTCTTTTCTACCTACAGCTTCTAGAGGCTGCTCACATTTCTTGGTTCATGGCCTTCCTTCCATTTTCAAAGTCAGTAACATCAAGTTGAGTCCCTTTTGGGCTTCCATCTCTCTCCTTTACCTTCTGATTTTCTCTTCTACTTTTAAGAACTCTTGTGGTTACATTGGGCTGACCCAGATAATCCAGGGTAACCTCCTTATTCGAAGGTCAGCTAATTAGCTTCCTCTGCTCTGTCTTAATTCCCTTTGGTTGTGTGACATTATGCATTCACAGGTTTTGTGGTTTAGGATCATTATTCTGCCTACTATACTTCTCTCCCTTCCCGTCATCCTGTGCACCGTCTTCCTTCAATATACCTTATTCTGCTACATTTTTCTTCATTGCATTTATTATTATCTGATATATAGGTTTACTTGTTTATTTTCTGCTGCTTTCACTGGACAAAGGCAAAACCTTTGTCTCATTAGTTGATGCATGTAGAATCAGACCGAAAGTGTAGCAGCTTCTCAATAAATATCCTTTAAATCTGTGAATAAATAAAACTCTCACTTGTCATGAAAGACTCAATTTGATCTTAATAGCATGGTTTCCTTCATTCCATTTTTATACATATTCATTTTTATTTGTATTATTTCATTCCATTTATTTTTTTTTTTCCTGTGGGGAAATTTCAATATTTCAGTAAATCTCTACTAAGTATACATTCATTTTCTGTCCCGTTTCTTCCTTCATTTCTTTATTTTTAAAATTGGAAAAGTGAATACAGTCTCTTTTTTTTGTGTAACTTGGCAGTTTTCCAAATTATAAAAATTGTTAGCAATTAATTGATACAATAACAACTTCTTGTTGGTCTGCTCTGTGCCAGACACTTGTATTGTCACCTGTCTCTAAACCACAAATAATCTGTACACCTTCATCCTCTAGAAATAAAAACCCTTCGGTGGTTCTTTGGCAAAGTTTCTGAGATTATGCATGACTTGCCTTTGCCCTTCTCTTGAGCATGGTTTTCTGTATACTTCATAGACCATGTTTCAGAGATTCTGGAATATTCATCCATGTCTAGAGTTCTTTCTCTTCTTTGATTGTCTGGAGAAATATTCCTTTTCCTTAAAGATCCACATTGATTACATATTTCTCTACAAACCTGTTGGTGGAAAAAATCTAAATAAGATTAACTGCTTTCTCCACTGTGGCTACTGTTGCCATAAACAGAGGAGGGATGGGGCTAGGGTGGGCCCAAAAGACTCAGATTGTGAATGCACAGAAAGATATTGGATGAAAGAATTGTTTGGAGACTAGGTTCTCAGGATTCTGTTGGTAGAATTGAATCAGAACATTTTCCTTTTATTACTAGGTATTGTGACTTTTAAGTAATTACTCTCCTGCAAACACCTGCCTGGTCTTCTAGGAACACTCAGGTTGGTGAGACTTTATAATTTCAGATTTATAGTATTATAGTCAATATGCACCATTTTATTGTACTAGGCATTCTATACATATCGATTTTGTAGTTTATGAATCATACGTGTCTTTATGTGATTTTTAAAAAATTCTCTATTTGACTCTGGATTTGCTTTTCTTGAACTCAAATCTTAGTTTTATCACTTACTAGTATGTAACCTTGAATCATTTACTGAAGTTCTTTCAGTCTCAGTTTTATCATCTGAAAACTGGAGTTAATATTACCATTTTATAAATTTATTGGGAGGAGTGATGAATCAAAATAAATCCTTAGTGCTGGGTAGATGTGCATAATTAGTGCTAATTATTATTATTCTAATGATAAATGTTCCGAGGGAAAATATTATTTGTAATTCATCTCTGTATTCCTATCCTAACTAGATTCAGTTTTCAAAAAATTCTTTTTAGAATTTTAACTTATAATGAGCAATCAATAAGTATATGCTGAATAATGAATGAATACATAAGAACAATTCTCAAGACTTTGGAACACAGTTCATGTATGGAACACTAGATCAGAAAAAAAAGGCTTATTGGATTAAGATTTGTGGTACTTTACCTCTTTCCTTCTTCTTCCCCCCCCCCATTCTGTGAATTAGAATTTTGACTGTGATAATTAATTTTGTACATCATTTGGTAGTGTCAACTTAAAAGTGAATTTAATAAAACAAAACTAATTTGTTGAGAATTATTCAGTAAACAAAATGTCCATTGAGGGCCCAGTCTATAGGGGGCTTTCTGGGTGTTGGAGCCACAACATTGTATTCTTCACAACTAGCACTGACAGTTTTCTATGTATGTTTAGGAAAAGTAGAAAATAGAGGCAGGCAAGGGTCTGGTACAGGCTCTGTTTCCTCACCATTAAACCTTTAGGAACAACCTTTAACCAGAGTGAATAAGGAAACACCCCAAGTCCCTTGTCCCTGTGAGGTCCTGTGTAGTTCATAGTTTGACAATGGCTTCCTCCAAATTCTCCTGCTCAGCCAACTGACTGGTTGCAAGACTTGAGTGTCTTCTCCCTTCCTGTTTCTTCTGCTTTATACTTCTGTTAGTGTTCCTTCCCCCCATCCCCCAAAAGAATATAGTTCTATGTTCCTGTGGTAATTCTCCTAATTTTCAGGTTTTAAAATAAGGTCTTAGAGAAACATTGGCTCTTTAAACACTACTCCAGAAAGGAGTGCAGCCTGTGGCTGGCTAATCCCCATTTCATCCATTTCCATACCTTTGGCATGTAATCAATATTCACAAGTGAAAGCTGGCTTATATGGGCTGGCGCGGTAACTCATTGGCAGAGCGCTTGCCTAACGTGTGAGGCACTGGGTTCAATCCCTAGCACCACATAAAAATAAACAAAGGCATTCTGTCCATTTACATATACAAATTTTTTTTTTAAAAAAAATCTGGCTTATATGAATCCTAGTTGATTTCTAAGTACTGACTCCTTCCATCCCTAGGACTGAATATATCACCAGGTGCCTATTCTAGAATTGTGTAGTACTCTATTGGGCCATTGCAATTTACCAAAAGCTTTGGGTAAGAAATATGATTATATTCACCTCTGTTTTTCTTGTCATAGAGAACATGACAAAACATCAGTCAGGTGATCAAGTTAATACCAACGATAAGTCAGCTCAATAGTTTGAACCCTTAAGAGGTGATGAGAAAGGCATGTCACTTCTATTGTCTTCCACTCCAAACCATATAACTCCAGTCTAATTGTAAGAAAAGCATCAGCACAAATCCCAAATAAGGGACATTCTACAGAATACTCAGTGCTCTCCCAAATTTGTCTAGATGTTTATGTTTGAAGTTAAATGTTTTTGAGCAGAAGATAATATAATTGAAGTGCCTGTTCCATTAGCTCTTATTAAGGGCACAGAATGTAGATCTGACTTATTGTTGATATTAACCTTGATCATTTGACTGATGTTTCATGTTTCTCCATGATGTTACTTAGAAAATTATTGGATGTGGTGGTGCATGCCTGTAATCCCAGTGACTCAGGAGATTGAGACAAGTGGATCACAAGTTCAAAGCCAGCCTCAGCAATCTAGCAAATTAGGGAGATCCTATTTCAAAAAAATAAAAAATAAATTTAAAAAAGGGCTGAGGGTGTAGTTCAGTGGTTAAATGCCTCTGGTTCAATCTCTGGCACACACACACAAAAATAGAAATCAATAATTTGTCTAACTGCAACCCTCTATGGGAAATACTCTCTCTGATATTTTAGTATGGTTATCTGAGAAATATCATATAATGGAAATTATTGTTTAAACAATATTTTTCCTAATTAGCAATGTGAATTATCAACTCAGCTACCACCAGTCCCTGATGACTTCCCAATATCCTCATTTGTAAAAGGGGGCCATATTAGTAACTAGCTTAGTAACTAGCTCATAGGCTTGCAGTATAAATAAGTTAATAACATGTGTTGTGTTTAGCGTGGTGACAGCACTTTGTAAGCACCCAATCAATAATAGTTATTATTATTCCTATCATTAATATTTATAATTCTCAAGGGACCAAAAGCTTTTAATTAGAAGTATTCCCACTATATTCCTTTGCATTATTGAGATATTTCAGAATAATTTAAAAACTTTATATTTTAGATATGATTTTAAAAAAAAGTTATAAAGATGGTACAATGTTCCCATGTTCCCCACATCTATTTTCCCCCATTGTTAACATTTTGCATTACTATGTCACCTTGGTTACCACTTAGAGACCAACACTAACATCCAAATTTATTCAGACTTCACTGGTTTTTCTCTCATGTCTTTTTTTCCGTTCCAGAGTCCCATGTATGACAGTGCATTCCATCCACTGTCATGTCCCCTTAGGCTCCTCCTGGCTGTGAGAGTATTTCTGTTTTTCTCTGTTTTTGATGACTTGGACAATTTGGAGGAACACTGGATATCTTGTAGAATGTTCCTTATATGGGACTTGTCTCGATGTTTTTCTTATGATCAGACTGGAGTTAACATGTTTTGAGCAATAGACGATAGAATCGAAGTGCCTTTCTCATCATTGATTGGTATTAACCTTGATCATCTGACTGATACGTTTGTCATGTTTCTCCATGACAACATTATGTTGAAAATAATCATCACATGTCATAAACCTTTGGGATGCATGTAAAAAATTTTAAACTTACATATTAAATCTAAAAATGCAAAAGGCTTAATTCAGTAGAGAAGCAGAACCCTCTATCTCATTTGGAATTTAGTCCTTGTGTATGGCTTATGTATGAGGTGTCCCCAAAGAGCTCTTGTGTGAGACAATGCTAGGAAATGCTAGAGGTGAAATAATTGGGTTATGAGTGCCTTAACTTAATCAGTACATTAATTCATGTAAATAGATTAAGTGAATGGCAATTGTAAGGTGGTAGGGTGTGGCTGGAGGAGGAGTGTCATGGGGGGCTTATTTGGGGGTTTATATTTTGTCTCTGGTGAGTGAGAGCCATCTCTGCTACCTTATTGGCATCTCCTGAACTGCTTTCCTCCTCTGAACACTTCAGAGATGGTGTTCTGCCTCATCTGGGGTTCAGAGCAAAACACCTTGAATCCTATCAGAACCAATTCTTGTGATGAAAAGATAGAAAGTGTATCAGCCTTCACCTTGATCCTTATCTTTTCACTGCAGGCTGGAAAGCTAGACAAACATGAAGTTGATGGTGAGAATTAAGCAGTAGACATATGATGGAAGATGTAAATGATTGTAGGTGGGTTGGGATGAAATTTATGTGGTAAGCACACACAGATGTCATCGAACAAGTAAACCCTCGGGAGTGAGGCTTCTGGATTTGTGTAGAGAAGGTGATACAAGTTAGCAGGACCTGAGGAACAGGGTTTTAAAACTTGAGTGGAGCACAGTAGAGGAAAGAGACCAGGAGAGGGAAGAAGGGAAGGAAAGGAAAATACTAGGGAATGATATTGGCTAATTTATATTGTTACATTGTGTGCATGTAAAGATAGATATATAGCAACAAATCCCACCATTATGTACAACTATAATGCACCAATAAATTTGGAGGAAAAAAAAGACTAGTAAAATGAGAGAACAAACTATGTATAAAATGGGTGAAGAACATTCTAGGTGCAAGGGATAGAAAATACAAAGGCCCTAGAGGCTTTGCTGAGGAATTGCAGGAATGGTGAAATATATATTAATTGCCAATAATTTCTAGATGCTTCTTAGGAACATACCCTAATAATGGACACTGCGGGAAATTTTGCTTTGTTCTGAAGTCTACGGATTCATGGATATGTTCTTGAACCAGAATGTTGTCATATTTTCTTAATTTTGAACAGGTTTAATTCATTTTCTCGTTCTTGAAATTATCCCAAATAAATGTCTTTGGAAATAGAAAAAAACACAGCAAAGATTTGGCTTTGTTTCCTACTCCTGGAAATTCTCTAACTCCTAAAGAATATCTGGGGGGATTTTCCTCTAAATTATTTTGCTCTCCAAAATGTTTCATTAACTCTCAGCAGTGAGCTAAGACTTACCATCAGCCACCTCCAAAGAAGCTTTTGTTAAAGCTTGTTTATTTGTAACAGGTGTTAGAATTTGACATTTGATTTGACTTATCCATATTTTTGGAGACTGTAAATTAAGAACACATCTGAAATATGCACAAACTGTTATGCAGAAACATACTTACAGATATATGGGCAGAATTAAAAAAAAAACTTTCAATAAAAACCTTCTTTTTACTTTAGGTTTGAAAAGGCTTGATACTTTTCTAATGGTTCTCAGCCAGCTGATTTCAGTCCAGGAGGCTAAAAGGAATATAATAAGAAACCTGTTCTTGTAAAATTTTCAGTCTGTCTAAAACAAGTCTGAGCAGGAAGTGTTTGTGAGAAGCCTGTTCCTGCAGAGTCTCCCTCCTGGCTCCTAATTTCTGGAGGTTCCTTCTACTCCCAGATGAATATCTGAAATGTTCGTGATTTTTTTTCATCCCACTAAGAATATTAACGGGAAAGGGGCAAGTGGATCCAACTTCTTAACACAAGTGAGTGATATAGCACTTCTTGTTTACTGCTGATGATTCTGTGCGGATCAGTTTAACCTGGTTTTGTTATTTTTTAAAGCTAAACTTCAATGCATAAAACGTAGAGATACTGCATCAGTTCATAAGCCTGTTCTGTTCTAGACCCCATGCATTCACACTTACTCTTGTGAGGGCAGGAACTACACCTGTCCTGTTCTCTACTATTTCCCCAAGGTACAGAAAAATGCACATGGAATGTGTTCAGTGAAATTATGTTATGTATATTAATGACTAGCACATGACTACTGTCTGTAGCTTCCAATTTGAAAAACTCAAAATCCACACCAGGTTCCAGAAACTATGGCCAGAATTTATTGTCTCAGGCCTCCAGCATTTATTCAATTTCATTCTTGTAGTAACTCAAATTAATGACTCTTAATAGCCCTTAATATACAAAGGCAGATACTTTCATGAAAATTGTTTTTTTTCCAGATCAATATACTAAAGCATAAGAAAGTCACAGGACTTGTTAAAAATCCAATGTTTATTTTAGTAATAATTCTATGTTCACAAGAAGTATACTTCCAGTAACATTGGCAATAACAGCAATAATAAAAATAAACTTCAATGTTATTTTTTTTTTGCGGGGGTACCATGGATTGAACTTAGGGGCACTCAACCACTGAACCACATCCCCAGCCCCATTTTGTATTTTATTTAGAGAGTGGTTCTTGCTGAGTTGCTTAGTGCCTCATCATTGCTGAGGCTGGCTTTGAACTTTCGATCCTCCAGTCTCAGCCTCCTGAGCTGCTGGGATTACAGGTGTGCACTACCATGCCTGGCTATCTTTAGTTGTTATAATTCAAAAACGGGTATATTAGAGACCTACTAAATATTAAGTATCATGATAGATGCTATCTATAAGTATAAAAGAACCCAAAGAAGGTATTTAATATGGAGGCATTTAATAACAGCAACAACAAGTGGGGATATAGCTCAGTTGGTAGAGTGCTTGCCTCAGATGCACAAGGCCCTGGGTTCAATCCCCAGGACCACAAACAAAACAAAACAACAACAACAACAACAAAAACCCAACATTTATCGAGCACTTAATGTGTGCCAGTTACTGAGCTAAATCTATATATTTAAAAATTTTGTCTTCCTGCCTATGAACTATATATATATATATATATATACACACACACACACACACACACATTCACACACACACATACATACATACTATAGATTTCCACATTTAACAAATGATGAAGTTAATGATCAGGAATGTTAAAGAAATTGTCCAAGGTCAAGTTAAAGAAAATGATGAAAGTAGAATTTGAATTTTTTTTGACACATTCTCTTCTTTTTCCTTAACTAATTAACTTTATTTTTTGTCCTTCAAATTTACCCTGTAGCTGAAGGTTCAGGACATTCATATGCAATAATACTTGTCAAAAAACATATAAATGACCATAGTAACTTGAATACAGACCACTAAAACCAGAAGAGGGTACATGCAACCCAAGTGGCAGTTCATATTGCAAGTATTTCCTAGAAAAAAATCAGTTGGAATCTATATGAGCAGCAATGGAAAATGTACTTTTTGGTGAAGATAAGAGATATATTGCAACTCATTATGTTAAAAATGAGTTTACTCATTTTAAAGTCTAAACTTTTAAAATTTATACCTCTTTGCTCCTAAGATAATGGTCATAACAAGAAGAAAAATAATACCATATATTTCTATACAATTAAGAAAATATAATTTGGTTCCATTTGTGGACTAATGGCCCTTAATGTGATAAGTTCCATTTTAATATAAACAAAAAGGAACTAGAAGAACTTTCCTGGTAAAGTCTTGAAAAAGCACAATTCAACAAATGCTGCAGGGATGGAAACCCTCCAGTCCTGCTATGAACTCCTTTTTAGTTTTTTATGAAACTTCGAGTCTGCCCACAAGCCCTTCCCCTCTAGCCCACCCCACCCAGTTCCCACCACACACACAATGCTGCTCTTTTTGAAAAGAAACAGAGAAAATCCCCACATTACAGATGTGGTTTTCATAATGGATAGAATGGTTTAGAATGCTCACCTACTGCATCTGTTGTATGGGGCTATGTCTTTACCAGACTTGCTTCAAATCTGATTTTTGCCAGTGGTAACTCCTTGTGTTAGTTTATATTTCTGTTATTGTCAGAGATGACAATTCTATTTCTCTGTTTCATTATTACACATTGTTCATATTTAAGAATTCAAATTTTATTTTTTTTCAGAGGAGAATCTCTGATGCATAATTTCCCCCTTTACAAGAAGCATGCTAATATGACTTAACTAAAGAATATTGAAGGAAAAGCAAGTTAGAATATTTTAGGTTAATAATAAAATGAAGCATGATAATAAGATACAGAGAGGAATGAAGGAGGCACAGAGATGTGCCTTTGCAATGCTTCCCAGCTCTGGCAACAATATTCAGGGATTGGTGGATTTGGATGACAGTAAAAATTGTCTGTCAAACATATATAGTTTACACATTTATCTGTAATAAGTCTTAGCATCTTTGTGTATTTTACAATATATAGGAGAAAAATGTAAACTTTTTAAAGAATATCTCCTGAATTTATAAAACAGTAACAAACCCCATTAACTAGCCACTCCCTGCGTGAGAGATAGTAAATAAGAAGAGACTTGTGTGATGGTATAAAGATAGCCATCACGAGACAGAGGTGACAAGAAACAAGAGTGGCTTTTAGCAAGAAGGAGCAAATAGAAGACCAAGTTTCATTCAAGGCATAGCCTGGATTTATGCTAGGAAATTTATTTGTTTTTATGCAAGTATCTTGGAGTTAACCTCTTAGTTAGATTAGGTCAAGAATCATTTGTAATGCATTTTAGTGTTCTTCATAAAAGTTGAAAAATAAGTATATATTTACACTTGCTTGTGTGTGGTCTCATATGGGGATGGGACAGAAATAAATTTAAGGACTAGAAACCACTTCTGGGCCAGGTGTTCCCAATAACATTTTCTTCTTGATCCTACCTACCTAATGGAGTTTACAAAAGAATAAAAAAATAAAGACACAAAATCCCTTTTAAACATTAGACTCATTTTTCATCTCGGATATGTGGCATATTTAATAAATTCAAATCTCGGAGCTATTCTGTTCCTTAATATGATTCTTTAAGTTAGAGCATAGCAAGCTCTGCTCCTTTCATTATATTAGTGTTTAGCTATTAAAAAATAAAAATTGAAGTTGAGTAACAGAAAGAAGTACAGAAAGTGAACATATACAGATACTTATTTCTCTGCCAAATTAAGTTAAAAACAGAATCGCATCAAGTTTTCATATGAAAGAATTTGTTTTTCCAAAAAATAGTAAATAAAAAGGAAGGATGCCAAACTTCCTTAATAAAAACCTTCAAATATTATCTTTATATTTGGAGAGATATAGAAACAGACTAAGATTTTTGTATATTTTAGAGTGGGGCTTACTTACAGTGGAAAAGAAAACAACTTATGTAAGACTTTACAAATTTACAACAGGTTTTGTGGTGGATGGGTAGGTTAAGGTGTTAGGTAATCCAAATCCATTCATTTATTCGAAAAATGTTTAAGGAACATTTTCTATGATCCAGACCTTTTTGCCAAGTTCTAGGATGTGGTGGAGAACAAAGCTAAAGCTAAACTCTCTTAAAGCTTACAGTCAAGAAAACATCCAGGCACAATGGCGCATGCCTATAATTCCAGTGTCTTGGGAGGCTGGGGAGAAGATGGCAAATTCAAAGCTAGCCTCAGCAACTTAGTGAAACCTTATCTTAAAAAAGGAGTGGGAATGTGGCTCAGTGATAAAGCACCCGAGTTCAATCCCTAGTACAAAAAAAAAAAAGGGGGGGGGAGACTGGGGGTGTAGCTCCCTGGTACACACACATACATACATACTACATACATACCCCCCATAATCAAGTAAATAAAAATGAGTTCATCGACATATACATGTGAGACTGCAGCTATGAGAAGTGCCTCGTGGAAAAGGCAGAGTCTGTAATGAACACAGCTGGATGTCAGGGCAAGATTCCAGAGGAAGATGTTTAACTGAGATCTGCAAGAAGATAGATGAGGAAGTGCATTCCAGGCATTGGAAATAGAGTGAGACGACAGAGAATTGGACCCAACCAAACTGTGGCAGAAAGAGGAGCTCAGACTGGAAACGTCAGTAGAAAGCAGATCATACAGGTCTTTGCTGGTCACATTAAGAATTTATCATTTTTTAAATATATATTTTTTTTTAGTTGTAGTTGGACACAATACCTTTATTTTATTTATTTATTTTCATGTGGTGCTGAGGATCGAACCCAGCACCTTGCACATGCTAGGCGAGTGCCCTACTGCTGAGCCACAACCCCGGGGAAGAATTTATAATTTTTCTAAGAGCAGTGGGAAGCCATGAAAAGAGAGAAGCAGGTTGGTGACTTATTCAGACCTTCAGCCTTCCATTTGAAAGAACACTCTGGCTGGAGCCGGTGCTCCTGGTTATAGCAGATTGTTCCAGCAAGCCATTCTGAGGGAAGGAACCTTGTCTGCCAGGTTGGTGTTGGGTATAGAAAGAAGTGAAGAATTCAGATCTACAGCAGATAAAATTAGTATGGCTAGTGATAAAGCAATCATGGGCTCTTTTTCTCTGCATAAATATATACAAGAATATGTATATTATTCTTATACAGTCTTCATATATTTTCCATGTATCATACATATATGCATATATATAAATGTATGTGCAGGTATGTGAGAATTAGCGTTTTATAAAGGATGCTTTCATCGAGCGATATTTAAGGTTAGTTTCTCTCTTTTTAAAGCAGATTCTTTTGTTTTTGTTCCTATTAAGTGTGATGGTTACGACTTCCATGTAAACAGAAAATGTAGAATGAAAGTGAACATTGAAGTAGAAAATTTTTCTTTATTGGAATGATTTGACCATGAGGTTAAGATAATTAAAGCATACACTTTATACTTTTTCAAACTGAATTATGCCTAGCTTCCCCCAAAACCATTAATCAAGGAAGTTACTTAAATAATGACTGGGTTATAATAATGTATTATAGTTAAAGTGACAATAGAGGAGAATTAAAAGTGAAGAATGCTGAATAATGCTTAACTGTCATTACCCAGGTGAAACATGAATGATTTAGGGTCAGCCTGAAGAACGGTATTGGAAAAGTGACTGGTTTCAGGCTGAAAGCTACTGATTTTTTTTTTTTGTATTGATTTTTTCCTGTCACCATCCTACCATTCTTTTTGATGAAATTTGTTGCTTTTATAATTCTGATTTGGTAGAAGAATTTAAAAGTGTAAATTATAATTAAAATTGCCAGGTTTTTTTTCACACCCTCTTATAAATTTTGTTCATTTAGCAGTTAAGTGATTTTCCTATAAATAGAAATTTAATAGCTTAGTCACCTGTATGGTGTCTGCCACTGAGTGTTCTCATCTGAGAAAAATTTTCTTGAGGATTTATATTTCTGGAGTACAGGACTTATTCTCTATTGAATAGTTGGAGATGGATTATATCTATAGGAGATTGCCTGTATTTGGAACAAACAGACCTTTGCATAATATTTAGATATAAATTTAATTTCTGTTGGAAAATAACAAGCATTAGAAAATAGCATGTATGGTAAAGGAGGAACCAAGTTTCCAGAGCACTGAGCTACGTTACGACTTATGGAAAGATTTGCTCAGGTGGGGCTTTGGTGGGCTAGCTGACCAGATCTTGCCTTGTTTTAGATTTTGCTGTCTTATACATCCTAGGTCATAGCATGATGGTTCTGAGATTAAATGAGACCAGTGTACTGCACTCTCCTGTGTTACCTCAACCTGCTTATAGCAGGCA
The DNA here is from genome assembly GCF_052094955.1 of Ictidomys tridecemlineatus. Lineage (NCBI taxonomy): Eukaryota > Metazoa > Chordata > Mammalia > Rodentia > Sciuridae > Ictidomys > Ictidomys tridecemlineatus. The sequence goes on from NC_135485.1 coordinate 98,529,512, forward strand.
GAACATTTTAGAACACATTACAAGTGCTTTTGCACTCAACGTTCATCGTCTGAATCTTCTTTTAATCGTATATTCATCTTTGAACATGAACTCCAGGGTATCACATGGAAACCTGCAGAAGTTCAGGAAAATAATTTAGCTTTGATTTTAAGCCTATTTCCTTATCATATAAATGGTCATTTTCAGCGGATGCTTTCTACCCTAAATGATTAATTTGGCTTGGAATATCTTTCTATATGTTACTATTAATTGATTTTTTTTGTTTGCTTCTTGAACAAATATGAAATACAAATGTCCTGGATAGGGAGTTTTAAAATGGCTGCCACTATGACTCAGGGTTGTGTTAACTTGGGATTCCTGTTTGTGTTATCTTTTTGACAGCAATATTTCTTTCTGCTTTTCTGACAGCATTATTTCTAGGAAATCAAGCTGATTCCTATTTTTCTTTCTCTGTTAAAAGGATTACTCATTTCCCTCACATGTTCCTAGTGTGTCCTTGTTCCTGATTAAGATGATCTATAATAATAATCCATGCGACTCCTTTGAAATTTTGAAAATAAAATGCTACATCTTTTTTCTTTCTTGCTTAACTCCATATGTTGATTTTTGGTTCAGATTTTACCACCTTTATGAACCCTCCCTGCCCCCAATTATTCTTTTACCTTGAGATATTTCTTGACTCAAAGAAGATGAACAAATTTATTCACGTTTTTATGTGTATGCAATATTGCTTAAAATGTAATTCATGTTATATTTACATTTTTTTTACAAAGTATCTGTAAACTTAACCTCATTTTATTTTTTCACAATGGTAAGTGTAATTATCCTCAATTTATAGTTTAAAAAATTGAGGGTTTAGAGAGTTTATGTATGTGAGTTGTCTAGGATATTATTTTTGGAAAATGACAAAGGCAGCAAGCCAGATGATATACATTTTAAATATACTGTTTATAAAGAAAAAACATTTAATAAATCTCTGTTATAGGTGAAGCATTGTTCTTGGCAGTGTCCTTGGATTTAGAGAAGGAGATAAAAGATAAAGATCCTGCTTTCAGAGAGCTCATGTTCCTCAACTGGGTATTTCAATTCATTTTTTTTTACAATAAATATAAAACCAAGATGGTATTACTTACCTAACAGTTTACTATAAATGACTTAATCATGGAGCTTCTTTTTTTTAAAAGACTGCTACATTAACATGAACACTAAACTATTATAAATACAAGATGCTCTTCAATTTTTCTGTACATGGAATGAGAATGGTGCTTCAATTCTTTGCATTTGAGTGATAAAGTGCATTTCTGGAACCGTTGGTGGAGCTGAGGGGTTCTGTGGCAGCCATAAAATGGAGTCAGGCTAAATGATCTGTACACAGTGGCCTTCCGGTCTTGGCCAAGCATTGAACCTCTTGTACAGGCCAACACAGCATGCCAGGAGACCAGCTGAGGTGTTGATGGAGACTGACTTTGCTGACATTGATAGAATTGCTCTGTGAACTTACATCAAGAAATTCTTCCTTTTTCTAACCCCAGCACAGAGCAGCAATTCTAGTAATACTTATCCAGTTTTGTGCATTCCACAAAATAGCAACTCGTGTGTTCCCTGAGTTAACCATTCCTTGTCCTATAATCGCTCAGCTGGCAATTTGGTGACCCTAAATATACTAAACAAGATCTTTTGCCTCAACTTTTATTCTAAAAACTATTAGGAGGCAGAGTATCTCAGTAATATTATAATAATGCCATATTTAGGGCATGTATTCATTTGGAAGTAGATGAGAATAAAATTGTCACGAAGATTCAGAACCTGGAGTAATATTTAGCATGCAAATAAAATAATTATTCAAAGCTTTAGTATTTTCCACATTTTAAGTCTCTTTGAAAATAGAATATCTGGGGCCCAGTGAGTCAGGAGTCTAGTCAGTTGTAGGAAGGATCCAAATATGATACTGGTTGACTGCTGCCCACAATTTGAACCAAGACAATGATCAAAACTCTGTACAGAAAATACAAGCCTGTGACATTTTCAGCTTTAATTGTCTCATGTTGGTGGGATATTTTGAAATATTTGCAATTGATGAATTATTTGGATATTGGAATTGTGACATAGAGGTCTCTTTAAAGCAAATATAAAAACAGAACCCCTTAGGCTTGGTACATGAAAATGAGAGTTAGAAGATGCCTTCCCTTTAGATCAGATTTGGTGCCAGGGGAAAGACATGTAGTTCTTCACATTTCCAGCAGGGGTCAATATGTTTTCATCATTACATGCTGAATGCTCAGTGAGCTAGCAGCAGAAGTGTTGATCCTAATTGGAGCAGACACAAGGATCTTCTATAATCCTCTGACATCCTTTTCAAATAATAATTCTTAGGTGGGTGGTGGGCTGGTGGCTGCAGTGCCAGTGCAGGCTTCTCTACAATGAAGCCTAACCATTGTCAATTATTTTTGATGTATGCTAGCTTAACTTAAGTCTCCTTCTTACTGGCTTTTCCAACCCAAGAAGGGTATTCCTCCTAATTATTGAGACACAGGACCCAGCATGGTCAGAACAAGTGTGTTATTTTGGCTTAATGTGCTCTACAAAACCCATTCCCTTGTTTTTCAGCCTCCCTGTACTCTTGCCACTCAGCATAAAGAGAAGTATATACTTTCAGAAAAAAAAATAGCTTTGGAGTATTTTACTTATAACCTTAATTGCTCGGGTCTTTGACTTTAACTCATTAATTGCCAGTCCTTGGAAGCAACTGCAGATTTTATGAGTATACAGGATTATAGTTGCATGAATACAACTTTTTGTGACTAAATCTTCCTTAACCCTGCACTTTCTAATAATTTGTTCAGGGGCTCTGCCAGCCAGTGGTATTCAGGGAACAAATTGTCATCCTTCATGTGCATTTTAAAGAATGGTGGTTGTCTGAGTCTCCAACTGACATACAGAAGGAGTTCTCTGAGTCAAAGGGAAAAAAAATATGTCCTGCCCCACATTTGTAAGCTCATTTTTTAACTCTCTTTGGCCCTGACTACAACCGTTTCTGCTGAGCAGGGGCGAGTGAATGTCTCCATGTAGAGACATTTTCAGAAATCCGATTCTGGAGAGCTGAGGAGTGTTGCAGCAGGAATGTATTACCGGGGACACTTAGAAGGCAGTTAACTGCTTGAGTTCTGCTGCAGGCACTGAAGAGAGAAGGGAGGGACAGCCCATCTAACAGCAGCTCTAGCTCCCCCAAGCTTAGCCAAAGCAGGATTTGAGAGTGATGCCTTCACATATCCTAGGGGGGAAGGGAAGTGTCTTTTGGAATATGAAACCTGGGTTGTAAAGGTGAGGTCAGAGTCAGCATGGCAAAAACAGATGGTATTTGGATCTTGCACTGGAGCTATAGAGGTTGGGGTAATTTTCCACTTAGAGCTCAGTAGGTTCCTGAAAGCAAATATCCTATCACATACCAAAGCTGCAGTGTCAGATTAAAAAAGGAATATTCCTTTTGATACATGTAAGTTACATTTTTTAAAATCTCCTCAAAGTATGTGATTTCTTTTATTTTTAGAGACTGCAGTATCCTTTAATGAATCAATAATAAAAACAAATCTAGTCTTCTCTATTATTTTTGGCAAATCTTGCTTTAAAGTTCATATTGGACAAATCAAGTGATAAAACCCTTTAATGAGAACATTCTTTATCTCCTTTACTTTAAATTTATATTAACTTAAAAAAAACAAAACTTAAATATCATCCTCAAATTCAGAGCAAGGTATAAGATATAAGTGCTATAGATTGATGAAGAGGACATCAGTGATTTCAACTTGGGTCTGACAGGCACCTGACAGGTGACGGGTTGTGTCTAATGGGTAGTCAGGAGAGGAGTGAAGAATTTTGAGCTCATTCTTGGCCGTTGCAGCAGGCAGATTAATTTCTTCATAGTTTTAAAGGTTATGGTTAACATGAATGGAAAAAAAATGGCTTAGATGCATAATAATGTCTCTCTTAAAGTAAGCACCATTTATGTATGTATTAAGTGCCTACTGTGTTCTAGTATTGGGACTATGTCAATGAAAAGATAAGAAAGGGCTGTATTCTCCATGAAGGTTACATTCAGCTTGTTAAAATATACATGCTTTGAAAGTATATAAGTATATGCTCTAAAAAAACCCTTCAGTGTATTTTTGTTTCTTCACTTCACACATTTGCTTCTTCATATTTAAAATGTAGGCTGAAACACTCCTTGTATTCTTTGAAGGTGAAAAAAAATATATGTAACTGCAGGGTGAACTACAGAATTTCGGTGACTACAGAACTGCTTCAAAACCTAAATTGGGAACTGAGTGGATGTGAAATGGTTTACAAATAATTAGCAGATCAGGATGCTTTTTAGATAGTGCATTCATTCATAAAACTGAGAAAAATGCATCTGGAGTAGCTGACACCGAAGTTCAAGGTTGCCCATTTCCTCCGCAGGAGGCCGTAATAACTAAACATGACCATTTCTTGTTCTCACAGCAAGGCTTCAGGAAAACCAAATGGTCTTTGCCCTCAGAGTCCTGATCTCATGAATTAGGAGAAGTGAGAGGACATGGCTTCCAGATTACCTTTCAAGACTTCTAAGGATTTTTTTTTCTATTCATAGAATTTACCATTGAACAATGAAGTTAATTTGAAACAGAATAAATAGGTATGTGTTTTGTGTATTTATAATACTATAGCTCTGTGCTCAAAGACCCCAACATTTAATATTTTTTTTAAAAAAACATAACTTTGAGAGCTTAATTGAAACCCATAATTTGAAACTTTGCTTATTGCTAAGATGGTTCTTTTTCATGGCATCTGGGAAGCAGAAACTTGAGCAAATCTTGTATCCTCTGTGTAATGGACATGATGCTCTTTTACAAGTTCAAATGTGAACCCTCACTATCCACTCAGAGAAGAAAAATCCAGGACCAAAGACAAGATCTAGTTCTTTCTCTTCTCTATCACTTTGTTTCTGACAACCACCTTCCTCTGTTTTTCTGACCCCCCCCCCAAAATGTGATTTTCATCATTTTCTTGTTCACACTGACCTCTAATTAATGAGTATTCACAAACTACCAGGTCTCCGTGCTTTGTCACCTTCCTGATTACAAGAAATTCCTCTGAATTTCCAAAAGAGATGCTGAAATTTTCTTTTGGAAGGTGTCAGAAAATTCAGATACTCTCGCTTTTGAGAGTTCCAACCTCTTTTGAGAAAAGAGATTACTGTTTTCCTAAAGCAGAGTTTCTTTGTCTAGTGTACAATCCCTTGTTGAATAATATATTCTTCATGATAAATAGGAAGCACACCAAGAGGGAAAGTGTGCTTCTTCTCTTGAGAGTACCCATCCAGTGGGTACAGGTTACCTCAATGCTTGCATATTTATTATGGGTAAGTATTTCTCTCCTCTTTTACAAGACTATTGATTTTCTTGGTTATGACAAGCATATTAAAAATTATACATAGATTTTGAAATAAAAGAAGTTTGTCATGTTTTTCAGAAACTGCCCAGGTTGGATGTTTCTCCAGATGCTAAGATAAATGTTTAAAGGAATAATCATGACATAAAATTATCATAGTAGACAGCTTTTAAGATTGTTTTTGGTTTCCAACTTGGATCACAAAATGATTTTTCACTCTAAGAAAACTGGCTTTTATCATAATGGATTCTTTTCTTATCTAACATGTGTAGTACAAAGGTGCCTTTTGAAATTAGGCTACCTTGGTGCCCTATCAAGCCCATGAACATGAAGCAGTGAGTATAACTCGGGAAAAAGACAAGAAAATCAGGGACAAGAGTGTCCACTCTCACCATTCCTATGCTATACAGTATTGATATTACAAACTTTAATGAAAGGATTATAAGCATATTGGAAAGGGCAGAAGAAGAATTCAGTGAAGCTTAGGTTATATCTTGGAAATTCTGTATTTCTAAGTTCTCATTCTTCTCTTATATTGTTTCTTGACCTCAAAGAAAAAATTTATCTTGATTCTTCACGTAAGTAGACTGTTTCCCCTTATCTTTCATCTGCTAAGAAACTCAAATAAAACTTGAGACCTTTTTATAGCAATTATATGTATTTTAAGAATGTGGCTTAACTTCAATAAGGCTCAAACCTTCAAACTTCAGACAACAGCAGAGCAGTTATCTTGTAGATTTGGGGACTGAAACTGTAAAGAAGCAAACCTTGAAAATAAGATGATGTATTAGGTAAGATTTGGGTTTAGACAGCTTTTGGTCTGAGAAAACTCTCCCATCTATGACTCAGGGACATGCCAGAGCTCAAGTGTAAGCAATGATGCTGACAACTTGAACAACAGAGGATGGAGTGAGGACTTGTAGACATTCAAAAAGTGAGAAGGAAGCTTCAGAAAGGAACAGTATAAAGGGGAGTCTTTCTTAACCCTGAACTGCCTATGAGAGAGTGAAAGGGAAGCCTGGTGAAAAAGAACAAATTATATATTGAATTAGCTAAGCAAAGATTTCAGTTGCTGCCCACCAAACTAGGGCATATTTTCAATTTAAATCCACCTCCATTAACTTATTTCTAAAACAAAAATTAATGCTCTTCAGAGGAAGATAACAGAATGCAGAGACCCTACAATGTAATGTTCACTGTGTCCATAACATTAATAAAAATTATTAGAGGTGGGAAAATAACAAAATGTAACTCATAGCCAGAAGAAAAAGCAGTTCATATAAAAACCTCCAGGTGTTACAAGTGGTAAATCTGGTGAATAAATACTTTAATAAAACTCTTGATTATATTTACCATCTCACTCTGTGTGTATACACTTTTGAGTACATTGAATGTATTCAACAAAATGTTAAGAGAAATTAGCATCGTAATTAATGAACAGGTAGAGAATCCCAGACAAGAAATCTATAAACAAGAACCAATTGGAAATTCTCAAACTGAAATTCTATAACTGAAATTACAAACTTTAATAAAAGGATTACAAGTATATTGGAAAAAGCAGTTGTTCAGCAAATTTAAGATTTAAACAAAACACTAGAACTTAAAGATAATGTAGAAACATACTTAAAATACTAAGAGGAAAAAAAAATAAAGAACATAGAACTCTATTTCCAGTGGAAATATCCTCTACAAGTAAAGGTGAAATAAAAACATTTTCTGATAAAAGAAAACTGAGGGAATTCATCACCAGTAGATTGTCTTCAAAATGCTAAGAGAGTTCTTCAGGCTAAAGAGAAATCACATAGATGAAATGTCAAATCTAGAGGAAAGAATAAAGAGCGTCGGCAATGGCATAAAGATGCCAATCAGAAAATATTTTTGCTCGGTTTAATTCCAGAATTATATACATGTATATTTGCATAGCAATAGTGCCTTGGAATACATTAAACAAAGCTGAGATATCAAAGGGGAAAAAAAGAAAAATGCACCATCATAGAAATTTTTATACTCTTTGGTATTAATTTGATATCTGTTTCCAATTTAGAGAAGCAGGCTCCATGCTGGAATTAGAGATGCAATCAATTTATGGGAAACAAAGCAAAACAGGGAGGGGTGCAAAAACAAGATGTAGGTGTAAAGCCCTTGGAAAGAGAAGGGATCAAGATTACATAGAAGAGTATCACAATATAATTCCAAACAGTTTGTTGGATAAATGGGGAGATTCTGAGCCACAGTTGCCGTTGGAGCAGTTCTCTGTCTTGCCAGAAGGTCCCCTCTGAGCACTGTTAGAGTGCTCAGTTATTGACTGGAAGCAGCCTGTGGGAAGCACAGCATCAATGTAGTGAAACAGACAGGCACCTACAGGGTGAGTGATGCATATTCATGATGTTCAAACCTTTTCTTAGTAAATAATGGAGCAACTAGAAAATAATCCTAGGTGTAGAAGAGGTCTGAAGAGCAGTCGAGCAGATGGACTAGGTGAATTTCTCTCTGTACCCAACGACTACAGGATGCACGTGCTTTCCCTGTGGACATGGAATACGCTCCAAAATAAAGTACATACTGGTTCATAAAATATATTACAGTACATTTTTAAAAACTGGAATATCAGTAGGCTTTCAAATAGGATGTAAAACATTAAATTAGAAATCAGCAATAGGATACCTAGAAACTCCAAGTTACTTGGCAATTAAGCAATAGATTTCTGAGAATAAATAAATAAAAGAAGAAATCTCAAAATTAGGTAACATTTGAACTAAATAAAAATGAAAATATGTCAAAATCTGTGGGATGCAGCAAAAGCAGTGCCTAGAGAAAAGTTGATAAGTTTAAACACTTAGGAAAGATGAAAAGATAAAAATAAATCAGCGATTCCTTCAAAGAAGTTAGGTAAAGGTAAACACATTATATCCAAAGTAATTATAAGGAGGAAAAAACAGAATTAAAAGTGGAAATTACTCAAATAGGAAGTGACAACAAAATGATAAACAATATTTACAAAGCTAAATGTCTGTTCTTTACAGATATTAATAGAATTGTTAATCTGAAAAACGAACAGCATGACAAGAGAAAGGCATAAATTCTATTATTAGGTTTGAGAGGATAGGACCATAGCTTCTACAGATATTGAAAGATAATAAATATTGTGAGCAACATTATGGCAACCCATTCGACAATTTTAATGAGATGAAAAATTCTCTGGAAGAACACAGTAGCACTAACTTAAGAAGAAATAATTTAGGTAGCTCCATGTTTTAAGTCAGCTTTTTCACTGCTGTGACTAAATACCTGGCCAGAACAGTTTTTAAGGAAGAGAAGTTTATTCAAGGGCTCACAGTTTCAGAGATCTCAGTCCATAGACAGCTAGCTGTGTTCCTCAGAGATGAAGTGAAGCAGAACATCATGGCAGCATAGTGTGGCAGATGGAAGTAGCTTGCATTATGATGAGGAAGCAGAGACACATTCCACTCACCAGATGCAAAATATATCCCAAAGCCACGCCCCCCCCATGCTGGCCTCCTTCAGCCACATCCTACCCACCTTCAGCTACCACCCAGGTAATCCTCATCAGGGGATTCATTCACTGATTGGATTAAGGCTCTCATAACCCAATCATTTCTCCTCTAAACCTTCTTGCATTGCCTCATGCATGAGATTTTGGGGGACACCTCATATCCAAACCATAACATCCTGTATCTATAAAGTAACCAAAAACCTTTCCACAAAGAAAACTTTAGTCTCAGATAGTTTTGTTGGTGGAATTTATCAAATATTTAAGGAAGGAATAATATCAGCTTACTCTGGTTCAAAAAAAAAATGAAAAAGGGAATTCTTCTCAACTACGTCATGAAGTCAAGATAACCTTTCCTTCAAAACCTGATACATACTAAAAGATAAAAACCAATACCTCTTATAAATGTAAATAAAAATAATATGAAAAGCATAATCAAATGCTAATTGGCATTTGTCCCAGGATGGCATTTTCTGAATCAACTTACCATATTAGCAGAATAAAAAAAATGTAATGATTACATAATTAGTTACAACTATGCAAATGAATCACCTGATAAAATGGAATACCAAATTTTGATATGAAATATCTCAGCAACCAGGTGTCAAGGGAGCATCTTTAGTTTGATAAAGGACATCTATATAAAATCCTCAGCCCATTATATACTTAATAGTGAAATGTTGCATGATTTTTCCTTAAGATTAAGAATCACAGAAGGATATTGACTTTCCTTCCTTCCATAGAACAGTGTCCTAGAACTCCTACCTACTGAAAAAAGGGAAGAAAGAGAAATAAATTTATAAATATTATAAATGAATTAAAACTTCTTCTCAGATATGACATTGTTGGCTAAGTAGAAAATCCTAAGACATCTGCAAAGCAACTACTAAAATTCATGAATGAATCTAACAATTTTGCAGGATACAGTTTCAATACACTCAAGCATTTTTCTATTTACTTGCAGCAAATAATCAGAAATAACCTACAATTTACAATAACATCAAAATTATGAACTACTTAAGAATAAGCAACAAAAATATATGATGAAAAATTCAGAATATTGCTAAGAAAAAGACCTAAAGAGAGTGATATATGACGTTTATATATTAGAAGAATCAGTATGGTTAAGATGTTAAGTTTCTTCCAATTTAGCCATAGATTTAATGAAATTCCAATAATAACCCCATATGACCTTTAAAAAAGTAAATTCACAATTATATTCTAAAATTTTATGGCTAAGCAGAAGATCTAGAACACCCAAAACAATCTGGAGCAAAGTTGGAGAATTTGCATTACCTGACCTCATGATATAGGCATAAGAATACATAAATAATGTAAAACAGGAGAATAAAAAGTCCAAAAATAGACATACACTTTAACAATTGATATTTTTTACTAATGTATCAAAGGAGTTTCATGGTAAATGGAAAATTTATTCAACCAATGGTGCTAGAAGAAATAAATATGTATTTTGACAAAAACAGTAGTAATCCCTATCTTATTCATGCATATCAGTTTCAGTTGTGCTTAGAGCTAAATAGAAGCTCAAACTTCTGGAAGAACGTATAGGAGAATATGTTAATCTTGGGATAATAAAGGATTTCTTCAAAAGTGCACAGAAAGAATCAACCATCAAAAAAATTTTAAATTAGACTTTATTAAGTAAAAATGAATATTGTCATCATTAAAAGACACTGTTGAAGAAATGAATAAGCTAGCCACAAAGTAAAGGAAATATTTGCAAAGCATGTATTTGGTAAAATACTTGTAGAAGGAATACATAAAAAGGCCAACAATCTAATTTTAAAAATTGGTAAAAATTTGGATACATGGCCAATAAACACATGAAAGGATGCTCAACATCATTATCATGAGGGAAAGGAAATGAAAATTACATTGAGATGTCAGGATTCACCCATTTGAATCACTGAGAGTATGAAGATAATACCAAATATAGAAAGGGTGGTAGGGAAATAGAACACATGATTGCTGATGAGAATGTAAAATGGTACAAAAACTTTCAAAAAAATTATGCTTAAATTTTCTATAAATAGAAATACTTCTATGAAATGGTAATTTCTAGAAAATGGAGAAAGAACTTACTCTATTACAGCAATCACATTTAACAATTTGGTTAAATATTACAGATGTTATGCTGAATAAAAGAAGCAAGAGCAATAGACTATGATTCTATGTGTTTGAAATTCTAGAAAAGAAAAAATAATTTGTGAACATATCAGATTGTGGTTGCTTCTAGAACAGATGCAAGTTTGGGGAGGGTCATGAGGGAAATTTCTGGAGTAATGAGTATGATAAGGGTGTGGATTACTTTGGTGCAAACATTTGTCAAAACATTGAATTACAAACTTAAGGTTTATTTTTGTTATTTTGTTTTTGCATTTTACCTCAAGAAGAAAAACTACAACACATATTTTTCTTTGTACAGTGATATAAACAGTTAATAAACAGTTCTGAAACTACTTTCTAGATATTATAAGCTTAAGCAAATGGAATATATTAGGGATAATGGGAACCAGTTTTCTCTCTATTAAAGGAAGGAGTTAAAATATGCTTGATGAAAAATCTAGAAGAAATTCTATGGGCTGGGGATGTGGCTCAAGCGGTAGTGCGCTCGCCTGGCACACGTTCGGCCTGTGTTCGATCCTCAGCACCACATACTAACAAAGATGTTGTGTCCACCGAAAACTGAAAAATAAATATTAAAAAAAATTCTCTCTCTCTCTTAAAAAAAATAAATTCTATGGTGTTTAATTAAAATTGAAAGTATCAGTGTAAACTCATGGAGACAAATATGTAGGTGAATATATATATATATGTATATATATATATTTAATTTATGCATATATGTGTATATTTAATAAATGTCTATATTTCTAATTTTTTCAACCTAGGAAGTTCTAGAAGTAAAGACACTCTAAAAACAATGAATAAACCTAGCACACAGACCTTATTTCTTGATCTGTTTTTCACTAAAAGAAATTAATGCCTTTTGAAGAAATGTCTATTTCCACAGCAGCATCAGGGTAAGTTTAGGATGAGCTTACACATGTCAAAAAGTGGAGAAGTGCTCCAAGAATGATATGAACCTGTGAAGAAAACATAGGAGCAGTTTTAGTTCTGATGTGTCAGAATCTTGGGGATTGTCATCATCATCCTACCCTTATAGCAAAAAATGCTGAATAAACTTCAAGTTAATGAGTTTTTCTTCAATCCATCAGATGATTGAGGTTACTGAGAAACCACCACCTTGAAAGCTAGGTAGATTGGTGAATAGGAACCAGGCCTTAAAAAAAATGAAGGTAACACTGCAAATTAGAGAAGCAAGTCAATGCAGAGAGAAAAGAACTACAGCATTGCAGAGACAGACTCTTGTGGAGTCTCAGCCCAAGAGACAGGCCTACCAGAAAACTAGACTTTAAGTAGAATAGTATAACACATTTGACCTCTCAATACCTTCTGACCATACCAACATGGGTCCAACGTCTTGGAATTGAAAGAGCTGCAACTTAATAGTTATGAAACAATTATAACAAGAGACCAAAGCTGACATTACCAATATTGGCATGATCAATATCAGGTGTGTCCTATAGAAGTATAAAAAAAGAACTGAACATCACATTTGTAATATTTCTGCCCAAAATGCTTCATGTAAATTCAACCACAAGGAAACACCAGGCAAACCTAAATAAGAGAGAGATTCTACAAAAAAAAGCCAATAATCTTTAAAAATATTGAGGAAAAAACAAACAAAAACCTGAAGAAACTGTTGTTATGTGTTAAAGGATACAAGAGATAGATGGCTAATTGCAACACATGATCCCAGATTATATCCTGGTCTCAGAAAAAAATAACCATTAAATATATATTGTTGGGGCTGGGATTGTAGCTCAGTAGTTGGGTGCTTCCCTTTTATGCGTGAGGTTCGATCCTCAGCACCGCATAAAAATAAATTTTAAAAAATAAATAACAAATAAAATAAAGATTGTGTCCATCCACAGTAACAAAATTTTAAAAAATATTTTGCTGTAAAATTAGAAATTTTTATGGGCTATAAATAAGACAATAGTATTGCATGTTAAATGTTCTGGTTTTGATAATTATACCATAGTGATGTAAGAGAATGTTCTTGTTTGTAGGAAACATGCATTGAAATATTTAAAGAGATATAATATCTTTATTCTCAAATGGTACCAAAATATTATCTGTATTTCTGCCTCTCTTTCCTGATCCATCATGTATCTGCTTATTTCTGTATAATTAAGAGCATGATAAAATGAATTATGGTAAAATGATTGTAAATTTGGGTTAAAAAAACAGTGGAGTTCCTTCCTTGTGCTATTCTTGCCTTTTTTTTTTGTAGTTTTGAAGTTATGTAAGAATAAAAAGTTGCAAAATAAGTTCTGTGAAGACTCTAACACTTATGACTTTGTTACTCAAACCATGTCCCATGCAGCATTGGAATTATTATTGCCAGTGTGCTTATTAGCAATGCTAAATCTCGTACTCATTCCTGATCCACTCCATCAGAATCTGCAATATAACATCTCCACATGATCTTTATTCCCCAGATGATTTTAAGACACAGTAAAGATTAAGCTGAATACTTTCACACAAAAATACTTTTGTGTGAAAGTATTCAGCAGCATCTGCAGATGCTCTAGAACTTTGTGGTGGTTGTTTATTGGCTCCTTTGCATCACCAGGTTGGTCCCATAGATGACCACTCCTAATCCCATTTCTATACATAACTCCTGTTTCTCTCTACTGTGCATGGTGCAATGATACATTCAGAAACTTCAGTCATGAAATTTGCTTAATGTGTCTCTTGCCTTTCTTCTACCTATTCTTATTCAAGGCTCAGTTTGATTCAACTCATTCATGAACACTTCCCTCTACTCCTTGAACATCTTTAAACTTCTATAACTTCTATACAACTTGACCTTTTGCTTCTTATTGTATGCTACTTTATATAGCATACAATAAATAAATGCTTTACAAATCACACAATATTTTCGGGGATAGAACCTGTTCTCTGGGTTTCCTACTATAGCCCCCTCCAAGTATGCAGTCTATTTTCTAGAACATGTGGGAAAAGTTTCATTAGGAAGGAGGAAAATTATTATGACTTCATCAAAATCTGAAGAAAGACAACACATATTATTAATACTTTACAAATAAGTTAAAAGAAACCATAAACACACACACACACACACACACACACGCACACACACACACAACCCTACTTTTTGGTAAAACATACTTTGGAGATGCAAGCTTAGAACTTTTTTGGATGTGGGTATGTAATTTAAAAATTTTAGAGTATGATAGGAAATACTGGATGCACACTTTGTGTGTGTGTGTGTGTGTGTGTGTGTGGTTCTGAGGATTGAACCCAGGGCCTTATCAATGCAAGACAAGCACTTTACCAACTGAGCTACATCCCCAGCCCCAGCACTTTTTATTTAATTTAGTAATGAAGGAAAAACTGAAGGTAGAAATAATGACAATCATTCAGCCTAAGAAACACTGATAGGATTTCATACTCTAGAACATCCTCCTTAAAGATATTGGATTCAGAGATGAAATCATTCCTTACTGGTTATGAATGTGGTTATGAAAGATGACTTTGAGGAGACATTGCACTAGAATTACTCTGAAAAACTAGGATTCACACTTTTTACTACTTACTGGGGGTTCCTTACTTAATAGCACCCCAGGACAACCTGACATAGACTCAAATAAACTCAGAGGTTTCATGATTGTAGAAAGATAAAGACTATTTTTCTGCAGAATCTCTAGATTGATATTCAATTTTAAAAAATGCTTTTTGAAAAATAATACTGTAATAACATGCAAAATCTTATTTGATGAAGTCTTGATGATATAGATCGTTGTTAAGACTAATAGATTAGTGAACAAAACTTATAAATTCCAAAAATTTGAAGAGCCTTTGTTAGAAGTGATAGAAGTAGCTAATCTGAATAACTATATCTTTAAAATATTTGATCTTGCATTACTCTCAAGGTACAAAGTAACTTATACTAGTTCTAATTTTGAAGTAGAAATCTGGGGACATCAACAAATTGTGTTATTTGTACAAGAATAGGTACATTCAAAGGGCTTGAAAACTAGTTATTTTAAGTAAGCATCATAAATCTATTTTAAGCTATTGTCAGGTTTACACCTACTGCTGTTTCTTTGTACATTTTTCAAACTTTAAATTCACAGTTGAAATTAAATTGATAAATTATAAAAATTGTGTCTAAAGCTTCCAGTATCTAATAGATAATCTCTTCTTTAACAGTTGTGGCCCAGAACTGAAAGTCCTACCTTGATTTTTAGTTAGATCCCTAGAATCATTTTCTACAGTTTTCTTGTTTCTCTCAAACCTCTACCATCATTAAAAAATAACAGACACATATACTCACTCCCTTTCCCAACAAAATAGGCCCTCTGACTTTTTTTTTTAATACTCAGGATTGAACCTGGGGGTGCTTTACCACTGAGTTATATCTTCCTCAGTCGTTTCTTACATTATTTTTTTTTCATTTTGAAACAAGGTCTTACCAAGTTGCTGAGGCTGGCCTCGATCTTGCCATCATCCTACCTTCTCCTCCAAAAGTCACTGGGATTATATAATACCACACCTGACTTCTGGCTTGCCTTTAAAAATTATGCTCATTGATGCTAACTGAGAAGTGTGACTCTGCTTAATCCAATCTTTAAAGTTTCATTACATGTCTGATTCAATTACCTGAGGGATTTAAAACTAGGTTTAAGAGCCTACTTTTATTATTTATTCCTACTTTTATATAGCCTACTTTTATTATTTAGTCCTGAAATTTCAACTCCAGTATCTCAAGAAAAAGAGAGAAAGCTCAAGATAACCATGTAATTAGCATTCTTGCAAAGTGAATATTCTTATTATAATCAATAACTATATTTTTTGTGCTCTTAATTTTTAGACTGTTAATATTACTTTTTACCTATATATTTATATGTAAGAGGAATTATTATCTCTGTATTTTTGTCACTGATTGAGCATATAGGGGCCAAATTAAAAATCTCTTTTGTTGTTGACCTATTAAAAAATTACTAAAATTTGAAAACTTAGGGTAGTTAATTTTTTTGCATAAAAGAGTAAGACATAATTTTTATGGAAACTATTACCTCCTATTAGTAATTGTCAAAAATGCTCAAGAGTGCTTAAAAGTTGTGTTCATTTTTTACTTACAGAATAAATTAGGTTTTTGCTGGGCCAATCTGTCTTTCAAAAATAATTAGTGGTAATAATGTGACCCCAGTGGTCACAGATGCTGAGTCAGTATGATTCTGATTTCAATGGGCACTGTAGAGTCACCTACATATCAATGCTATAACAATCATTTGATTAATTTATTAATTCAACAAATATTAAGCAGAAATTAGGAACTTCAGAATAATTTTTGTATTTTGGATATATTTTCATTACTTTCTTTTCTCCAGCTTTAAAACACTCTTTTAATATTTTTTATTTAAAAAATTTAACAACCCACATAAAAATTAATTAAAGCTAGAATCTTCATTAACCCTTATCTTTCATACTTGTATTTTACTTTTCTTCCTTAGGTACTCACTCTGCTTTAGTCAAGTCCACCTATTTCCATTTCTTTTATGCATCTCTTTTCTGCTTTTGTGCTGTTAATTTTTTTCAATGAGTGGTTTTTGATCCATATGCTAAGTTCTGTACTTGTTTTTGGTGGTAGTGGTAGTATGTATGGTGTAAGTATATTAATTTTGGATAGAATGGGAATACATAAACAGAAGTAGAATTATGATCCTATGGTAACCTCACTTCTGGTAGCAGAGTCAAAGATACATAATTATATTTAAAAACTCTGTGCAAGGGGTGACAGCAAATACACAACTAATATATAATAAGAGAACATAAAATAAGAAATTATTTTGATGGGTAAAGAGGAAAATTGATTTGTATAAATTATTTAAATACTTGAATATCAACTATGGCAAGATATTTTTTTTTCCAGGAACAGGGGGTAGAGTATATAATAAGATAAACAAAAATAATGCTTCTTGAGTTCAGGGAACTCACATGTTCATTATGGATGAAATAAGGTATTTTCGGATGGTAAGTGCTACAAAAACAATAAAATGTAATATCAGAGAAGGTCTGGGAGCTACTTGAGAAGTCAAGGAAGACTTTACTGGGAAGGGGACATTAGTGGGGAGTTGCGAATGAGGTGATATCTTTTCATCCTCCTTTCTAAATATCTCCCCTAAAGGCAGAGTTTGACTTCCAGGACTACGGGAGATGCCCCGTTTTTCTTTACTCTATTCCAGGTCCATTGGCATACCCTTTGTGTGGACATTTGTCATTTCTCTCACAGATTCAACCAGAACCTTTGGATCACCAGCCTCTGTAATCCCAAGTGAGCTCCCACCCCTTTTTTATATCTTCACTGAGGCAGATAGAACAGCTGTTGTATTCCGAAATTCTTAAATATATATCCATTCTGCTTAAAATGTTTTACGGGCTCTCTTTCCCTCTAAGATAAAATTCCAAGTCCTTAATGTGTGTCTACAAAATAATTTAATGATCTGGCCCCTGTCCATCTCCCAGACTCATCTCATTATTCTTCTCCTTTTTCCATTCCTGAACTCTGTGCAGTGGTGAAGTATGAGAGAATATTCTTCCCTTAGGTTCTGACTTAATCCAAAATTGCAAGCTCACTTTTAATTTTTACTATGGAAAAAAATACACGTTCATAAACTTTCAATTTTAAATAATGTTCATTTTGACTTCTTGAAGTATTAATATGTGATAGTCACAAAGTAAAATTTAAACAGTCTATAGAGTTTACTGGAGATACTAATTTAGCATTTTATTGAAAAATCTTCTTGCCACAATACATGTGCACATGCATGTAGAATTTGGGGAAGTAGATTCCATTAGTGGGTCATCACTGTTGTGAGTTAGTAGTGGTTTTCCAGCTATTGCTATTCTGGCTTTGGTCATCTTCACTCCAAGTTTTAGTATTTGTGTGGATTATTTTACTTAACCAGCAGAGTAGACTGGATTATAGCTCAATTTTTTTGGCCTATGACTTTTCAAAGACCAATTTCAAAGAGTTTGAGTTGCATTTTTGGTATAAAGCATCTATATTTTGCTAAAGCAAGTGTATACATAGTCTATCTAGTCAAAATTTATGTGCATAATAATTCTTCATCTGGATTCACTGCATGTGAATATGTGCTATTTAAACATTTTTCTGTGAGACAACATATCTGCATGTCATATTATAGACAGAGTGCTCATCTTCCTAATATATCACAAGTTCCCAAAGTTAAAGAGGCTAATTGCTATAGTAAAAAAATGATATGAGCACACTGTTTACAGATAATTAAGTATAAATGGTTCATAAATGTACACTAGAACATATATAAATTAAAACTATACAGAGACATTATTATCCATATAGCCTGTAAAGTTAAAATGCTCAGTAACACATTGTGCAGTTGAGGCCTAGAACATTGTTTTGAATGTATGCTGGAATAATCTGTATGGAGGGTAATTTGGTTATACACTTTGATCTAGCAATTTTCTCTGGGAAAAATATTCTCAACTTACTCTTATATGTTAGAAACAATGCATACATAAGGCTATTAACAGAAGCATAAACACTTTCACATTATGTCTGCATTAAAAATTTATGTTTAAACCTATAAACCTCATGAATATGATGCTGTCTATTAAAATTAAATGATAAGATCATGTTCTCCCATGCATCACACCAAGCAGCTTCCATGCCTTCTTAACAAATGTGTTTACCTTGATCACATGGGCATGTTAGTGTGTGTGTAAATTTCTTAACTGTAAAATTATTTTTCCTTTATAGTTAATGGTCTGTAGTGGTAGTTGTTTTGAGAGTAGACCAATTCTGTTTATTCTCAAACCTTTGCCCACTGATTTTACCATGTGTTGGTGGACTTGCATGCATCAGCTGTTACTGTGGTGTTTGCCTAAGGTTGATTCTTAATTTTCATTCCATATTCCATTAAGTGGAATTTTATCGCAAGAACCATTCTTCCTCCAGTATTTATTGATTTATTTAATCCTTTATATCCATGTATATTCATTAATATTTTATAGATTAAAATCCAGCACCATCATGATTTTTTGTTCAGATTGATTCAGCTTTGGTCATTAGGACCATTTGGTCTTTAGGCCATGGGTCTCATTGTTTCCTGTGTACTTTCGACAAGGGCCTATGGTTTTGGAGCATTTTTATTATCTTCCTACATCATCATCAGTTATCCCAGGCTTACCTTGTATTGTTCCTATTCCAGTCCCGGACCCAACCATTTCTCATAGCATTCCTCAGGGCATCATTTTTGTCACATTAATTCCAGAGATATGTAATCTCATTGTAAACATAAAAAATATATAGATAAAGCCACATTAAGGAAAATTCTATAAAATAATTGATTAGTACTCTTTAATATCAGGGTCATAAAAAACAAGGAAAAACAGGAATTGTTAGAGATTAGAAGGTTGTGTTATCCAGTTTTACATCAGTATAACAAATAGCTGAGACAATGAACTTACACAGAGAACAGATTTCTTTGTCTCAGTTTTGGTAGTTTTAGTCCATGATTGGGCCAACTCATTCCTTTTAGGCTTCCAGTGGGGTGGGGGAAATAGTATTGTGTCCAGAATGCATAGAGGAACAGAATCTTTCAGAAGGCCCAGAAGCAAAAGTGAGCAAGCAAGAAACCAGTGTCCCACAATCATTTTCAAAGGTACTCTCCCAGTAACTTGAAGAAAGTTTCCATACCTCCTACTAGAAGTTGGGGACCAAGTATCCCATATATGGGCCTGTGGGGAACATTTATTATTCAAAGTAAAGACCAATGCACTATGGGATCGTGGGTAGAATACAGAGACAAAGAACATTAATGGAAAATTTGCTGAAATTAGAATAATGTTTGTGATTTAATATTGTAGCAATGTTTATTTCCTGTTTTTGATAATCATATTCTATATTATGAAAAGTACATGAGAGAGATAAATTATTATAATAATTTTGCAACTTTTCTGGGTCTAAAATTAATTCAAAATATTAAAAAGAAAAAAATACATTGAAGTAGTGCAGAGAGCTTTCCAAAATATATTTTAAGCATGGGAAATAAAGTTCTCCTATTGTATTATGTGCAGAAATGTATGTATTTGTGAATACATATAATATCTTTGGAAGGATACACAGGAAACTGAATATTTGTAATCTTTGGGGACACTTGGAGACAGTAAAACGATTTTTATTTTTGTTCTTTTGTAATTATTTTGTACATGTATTACTTATACAAAATAGCAAAATAAAAAAGTGACAGTCCGCTACTAAACTAAGTGCAATTATATACAAGGTTACTTTAAAACATGTAAGTTCTTATTTAAACATGTAATTACATATATTAATATTTTCATCTTATTGATAAAAAATTCACATATGTTAATGTAGAAAATTTACTGAAATTCATTCATTTCTTGTCTCTTTAATTTTTAAATCCTTTCGCCCTGGGAATTGGAAATGGTAGTCAGGAGGCCTGTAGTTCTTGGCCTTCACCCAAAAGCCTGCTTTCTCTCATTAACTTTTTTTTTTTTTTTCAGAGCTGTTCTCTTGCCTAGAGTGTCTCTCTGACTTTTCCCTTACCTGGCTATCTTCTCCTCTTTGAAGCTCAAGTTAGATGTTATCTTCTTCAGAAAGCGTTTCTTGATCCTTAAATACCAAATATGGTCTTGAAAACAATCCTATGTGCTTTCATTACACCATGGACTCTCCAGTAACCTCTACTTTATTATATTTCTTTTTCTCTTTCTTAGATTATGTGTTGTTGAAGGGGAAAGATTGAGTCTTTTAATTTTTTTTACCATGTATTCTTCAGATAATACTTATATATATATATATATATGTATATATTAAATATCTAAATATACATAATATAATCTATGTATTTATTTTATATGTATTTACAGAATAGAATTGAAATAAGTCTAAAATACAAATATAGAAATCTTCTGCTTCCTGGAGTTAGCAGATCCATGTAGGATTACATCATCTCTATGAAAACAGAATAAGTCTGAGATCTGAAAAAAATTACATGATTTTTTTTTAACCAGGAACTTCATTTTAATGATCAAGCAAAGTTTTTTCAAGCTGGGAGATATAACCAAGTGAAACAGTTATATATCTTAAGTCCATGTGCTCATAGAATACATTTACCAATATTATCAGTTCTGGTAGATAGATTATTTCTGATTTGATGCATCAATGTGAGCAACATAAGTCTTTTGCAAGCTACAGCCTCATAAGGAGGTGAAAAAAAGTATAGCAAAGCATGTTCTCTGAAACTTGGTAAAAGAACAGGTCAAAAAAAAAATTGGAAGTCTAAAAATAAAGATAACTCCTGGCTTTCAGCAAAAATCGAGAATTTTTTCATGGTGCTCTGAGCGCATGAAATTCTTTTTATGACTACCATGAGGAAACCTTATCATCACTATTCCCTCCATCTGGAATATGGTTCCTTCCAAGGCTTACAAGGGACCGGCCTCTTTCAACATAGGTTCTGCCTTCTCTGCAGGAACTTCCCTATTCTTCTCAGCATAGTAGGCAAGGTTTCTCATTGCTCTCTTGCAAGTGACCTCCCCTTTGTCATAGCACTTAACATCAAATTTGTTTTCACACTCTGACATTTAATTAGTTGAAAGCAGAATTCATCCCTGCTATGGTTTGGATTAAGCTTAGGTATGCCCCCAGAGGTTCATGTGCTGGCAGCTTGGACCCCAGTGTGGCAGTGCTAAGGTGGTAGAAACTTCAAAAGCTAAAGCCTAGTGAAAGAAAATTGGATGATAGGGGCTCTACCATCATTAATGCATTAATGCTGATTTGCAGGAAAAGGTCAAGGTTTGTGGGACTGGATTAATTCCCAAGAGAATGGGCTGTTATAACTGGACCTGGCACCTCTCCCGAAGCCCTCTTTTAACATATGCTGCATACCACTTTTACCTGTTCTTGTGCTTTTGTGATGCTATCTGCCATGAGGCTCTTACCAGAACCAAGTATATGCTAGCACTCTGCTTTTCAAGTTCCAGAATAATGAGCTAAATTTTATTTCTTTATAAAGTACCCAGTTTCAGATATTTTCTTATACCAAGCACAAAACAAACTAAGGCTATGACATTTCACATTTTGCATCCCTGAACATAAAAAGAGTGTTAAGGATCTTAGTAGATTCTTCATAAATGATTAGTAATAGCATAAAAGAATGAATGAAAGAACTATTCAGGGGTCACCATAATTTAAATAGAATTTGGAGAAATATATGGAAGGTACTAATTTTAAAAATAGAACTCAACTCCACATCTAAAGTTCCAATTTTGTGTTTTGCCCAAGCAATTATTTTTATTTTCTTTATTTCATTTAAAATAACATAAATATTTCAAGTTAAACATGGTTTTAAAGTTATTTCTATAGTTTCAAAATCACACTTACTTTATTAAATAAAACTGTTATTTGAAAGATTAAAACAAATCCTTCAATATTTTCACATCTGCCTCTTCATTCTTTGAAATTTGCTGTTTCTTCTAGCAACCTGTGATACACTAGTAAAATAATTAAGCTCTGGTAAAGGATCTTACTGGGAAAATTAGATGAAATAAGTAGATAATAGCTCTTGCAATAATCTTAGAGATGAACTAGCATAGCTCATTTTTTATACACATGAGGGGAAAGTAGAATAAATTCCCTTTAAATTGGTTTCTTTTGACTTCAAGAGACAGATCAAATCAGCAAAGGGAGAGTGGATATAAGGATGGAGCCAAATCTCACAAAGGTGCTCCATTCTCCAGGCCACCATGACACCAGATAATAAGTAGGATGGATGTCACTGATGTCCTCCATCCTGATCCTGTTAAAGCACAAAACATTCACTGTGGTCCTAGATAGAGAAATTGAAATGCACAGATATTCCAGAACCATTGCACAACTGAGGTTTATTCCTGATCCACTGTGATACTGGGAACCTAGTAGGAGGAATCCCACGTGTCCTTGCTATAGCTTTGCTATTAACATGACTCAGTAGTTCTGCCTGTGCCATCTTTCTTACTGTGTCTGTTTATTTCTACTCACTATTACCAACTTTTTCCTTCTACTCTGTCTATATTCAAAGCAAAAACAAAAAATAGAAGAACAAATCTGAGAGAAAAAAGACACATTGTCTCATAGCATCTTATAAATGAACTTTGTGACTTATCAGATCTTTGACTCTTAGGAACCATTGTTGTCCCCAGTCAGGGTTTCTCCGTATGCATCTTTTCCCCTAGCTTAGCTTCTCCATGTCTCCTTTTCTATTTATTTTCCAGTGCAGTTTCTAGAGACTGTGTGACTGTCCCAGTTTATTTATTTGTGAGAGAGAGTGTCTGGGTTACAGATTTCTGGCTTATCTTATAAAATAGCTGCTTTGGGGTAGGGGTGATGATCCCAGCTGTCACTAGTAAAGAGGGTTGGCAGGTGGGATGGGGCTCCTATATTTTAAAGCATGACCTCTTTTAAGTGCTTATTCAGCATTCTGAAAAAATATATATAATGGGCTGCAGTCTTTGTTCATTGGTCAGGCAACTATAATGAATTGGAAATAAAACCAAAATACAAGATGAGATTTAAAAAGTAAACTTACATAGACATTGCACTTGTTTCTTTACATACAATAAAATCAAAATTCTGGGGCTCCAAAACTGCTATGGATGTGTTAAGTTTAACAACTTATACACCATGGACACTTCATCAATATTGAACAAGTGATAACAGCTGGAGATATTTCACAAGATGTATTTTTTCATTTTTCCTGTTGGTGTTTTCAAACTTTCTTTAGAATACAAAACTGAATGTTTTACATTACTTTCAAGAGAAATGAGAATATTTTAATATTTAAACATCCAGACATTACATTTCAAATATTTTGGATAGTTTTCCATTAAATTTTTCTTTGCCATGAAGTAATTAATCACATCTAAACCATATATGAAAATCAAAATATTGTTGTTTTCTCTGAATGAACTTAGGATTTCTTTCTATACTGGTTTAAAGAATATTCAAAATAATTTTTACTTTTTGTTTTTCTAATATCTGGGAGAGAATTCCTTTGTGCAGAGCTCAGTAGTTTTATAATGATCTCTTTGTCTCTTTCATTTTCATTTGGCATGAAAAGTATAAATACTGTTTAGGTTGGGTTTAAAACTATAATACAGTATACAAAAATAACATAGAAAATATCTCTCTATATAGATTTTTTAATATATGACTTATATAAATGAAAGTTATTAAAAGTTTAGCTTGGCATGGGGGTGCACACCTATAATCACAGGGGTTGAAAGGCTAAGACAGAAGGATCTCAAGTTCAAGACCCGTCTCAGCAACTTAGTGAGGCCCTAAGCAACTCATTCTCAAAATGTAAAACAAAAACAGCTGGGGACTTAGCTCAGTGGGAAAGCATATCAGGTTAAATCTCCAGGACTAGGGAAAAAAAAAAAAAGCCCACCACCAACAAACACAGTTCAGAGCTCCTAGAACAGATATTGGATGTTGTAAACAACTATTATTTAGTATTTAATAGCAATACTGTTTGTGGAAATGTACACTATTAAATTAATCCACTTAAACAATTATAACTTAAGGTACCACTTATATGCCATTGATTGCCAATCTCTATTTCCAATCCTGCTCATTTTCATAAATTTGAGACCTGTATACTGAAGTGGTGACTGGACATTTCCATTTGGATATTTTTCAGAGAAACTGTATAAAAAATATGTTCCAACATTTGTCATTTTGCCTTCACTTCAATTATTTTCACTTAAATACTGCAAGTAGTAGCCCTAAAGTCATTTTGCAATTCTTTCTTTTTTGAAGCCACAATGATTTTTATAAAATACAAACCTGAACATTGCTCTTTCTTGTTTATTTCTTTAACAGAGTCACTGTTTTCTCTCATCTTCACACTACATTCTAGCCTTCCTGAACTTCTTTTGTTTTGCTAACTACATGACTCTCTTTTTGCTCCCTTGTAATGCATTTACTACTTGTTTGCCTAAGAAATACTTTCTTCAGTTTCTCTAGCTAATTATTACTTATACTTTGACTTTCTGCTTCAATGTTGAGTCTTTTGGTTAGAATTCTTCAGTTTTCCCAAGGTGAAATATTTTACCTGGAATCTTCTAGAATATTTTTTTTTGTCGTCGAATATTATTCTGGATTAGAATTTTTTATTCAATTGATGTTTTCCTTGTGGATTATAAACCACAAGGAAAACATCAATTGAGTAAAAAAACATCAATTGAATAAAAAAAAAGCCATAAGAATAGAAACCTTCTTCATTCTTATAATCCCAACATCTATAAGAATTTCTGGATCTAGTACATATCAAGAGGTACTTCTTAAATGAATTACTGAAAGTGCTCTAATTTAACTTCTTAAATTCTATATAAATATATTGACTATGTCACATGTTTAATTGGTTATAACACAAGTCTTCCCACAATTGGTATGGAGATAATATTTTGTTTCACAATCTTAGGATTCTTTTCATGTGAGTGGTATTCTTTTCACATACCAATTATGTCTCAGCTTCCCATGCTCACATGCTTCTTTGTGGACAGACTAGATGGGTTATATGACTTATAAATTTTGAAAGAATAAGTTGAGTATACCAGCTTAGTCATTTCTCTTTCTCTTTGGGTCCATATCTGTTTACAGAGATTGCGTATTCTGTTATGCTTCTCCACATGTTCAAGTTTAGAAATGCAGAACCCATATAAGAAGGTCCTTGGTGGCCTCATTCTGCTTGTGCCCAGGTTGGTATCTGTTGAAATCTGGGTTCTCCAATAGGAAACTAGCTTTGCTATGGTTATAAGTTCCATTCTCCCTTCTGAAGTTGTTCAGTGTTAAAGCCAATATTAAGTTTTCTATTTGCTTTACTCTTTCTTATTTTTTAACTGGTTTAGAAACAAAAGATATAGAATATTATTTGTTGGGTCTCATCGTCACTACAGCATTGCTGCACTCTAGGCTATTTCTTTCATTTAGGTAATAAATATTTTTAAGTGTCTGCTATACCAGAAAATCTGTACAAAGACTAATTCTTTCACTTGAGCTTTAAAAACTAAAAATAGGCATTAGAGAGTTTATGTTTCTATTTCAACTAGTTGGAGTTGGATCGACTGAAATTTTGGAGTTCATATTGTCCTCAATGGATTTCAAAGCATATACAATTTAGTTGGAAAATATTCAGTGCATGTTCATTTTAGCAGACTAGTTTATATATTCTTCCCTTTCTTACCCCTCTTTCTAATTCTTCTACGTAAGTAGAAGAAATTTTATCTTTAGGTTTGACAGACTAGTAACCCTGCATTTGATTAATTTAAGCTGTACTTCAATAATATCTATGACTACAATTAAGACAAAACACTTTCTATGGTAACATCATGGAGTTTCTAAATTCAGACTATGATGTAATAGTCAATCAAACTGACTGTCATACTTGAATTCTTGTTTATTTGTAACATTTCTTATTTAAGTCTACTGTACTACACATATATTTTCCACATCTGAATCTATCGTGGGGGATTTAAGAAATCTTATAGTTGCTTCTATTTTAGAAAATTTATTTTGATTTTTTGGTATTATGGATTTCATATTTCAACTAGAATTAAGATATATATGGCCAAAATGGGCTGAATTATGTATTTGTATCTATATGATATTGACCTGATTTTCACAAAATTACAGTAATTTTCTATCCATGCTGTAGAATATTACTGTAGTCAAGATATTATGGAAGAGTGGATCTTACACATTAAATTGATTGCTACTGTCTGATCTAGTAACATATTAAATTATGAACTATTGAGAATTTTGGCCTGGATTTCCTAAAGTATCCAATCTAACAAGATTTTTTTTAAAATAAATACACAAGTTTTTTTTATTTTAGTGCTTTTCCTTTAAGTAGTAGTTGTGAGTGACTATTTTATAAACGTGTACAAATTGACTACTCTCTAGATTCCTCTAATGGTGGAAAATGTGAAGATCTTTCTTTGTCTTTGGGTTTAGGTAAGAAATTTATTTGAATAAAACTAGAACTTTAAGCCTGGAAACTCTGGAATTTACTGATGTAAAATAATTTTTTACTCATTTTCCCCTTTGTTTCTTACTTATGGACTCATTCAGGAACATAAATACATGGAGGAGAGAGAATCAAGAACATCATTTTGTGGACATGAATTTGGAGACTATTGGTGCTACTTGCTAGAACAGATTCAGGGGGATGTTGAGTACATTCCCTCAGCATCCATTCAGGGAAAATACACCATTCTCTGTATTCTGTGCATTATAGGTGTAACATGCAACTAAGGGCTTTCAAAACTTGTAGAAAAGTTGAAGAAGCAGAGCTTAGGACAACTGACAATGATAAAGGGAGTTGTTACTCATAGGGCAGAGAAATGAACTCTGAAGATCTCTGTTTAAAACCTTTAGGCAAATCTGTCTTGTGAACTGTTGAATGTCTGGAAGTTGTTATATGGCGCAATACTTTAGCGGGAAACTCCCAGAGACTGTCTCAGACTGTGGGGAGTAGGAGATGGGTCTTATGAGCATCCCTGAAAGCCGTGGCGACTCTCGTCTCTCTACATCTCTCTCATATGTCTTTGGCTTCTAGGGAATGCAGCATCAGCTTCACTTCAGTCTAATTCTCACTTGAGCTTCTGTCATTGAAAAATTCTAACCTAGACCACATAGAGAAAGGGGTTTCTGAAAATGATTTCACAGGCTTAGATGGGAGTGGGAGTGGTGCTGAGTTGTGAACGAATAGTCTGGGACTATGACATGAGCAGGATTAGAGCACATGGCTAAAGACAAGAAGGGAGAGGAAACTTTCAACCTTTGACTTTCTGGGTCTGGCTTATTTCACTTGGTATGATGTTCTCCAGTTCCATCCACTTACCAGCAAACTCCATAAAACTCCATTGTGTATATATACCGCATTGTCTTTACCCATTCATCTGTTGGTGGGCACCTACGCTGATTCCATAGCTCTGCTGTTGTGAATTAGTTGGAACATTAATGTAACTGCCTCCCTATAGAATGCTGATTTTAGATCTTTCAGATATAGATTGAGGAGGGGAATAGCTGGGTCATATGGTGATTCCATTCCTAGTGTTTTGAGGAATCTCCATACTGCTTTCCAAAGCGGTTGAGCTAATATGAAGTTTATTACTACTTCATATTATTCTATTAACAATATACTACTAACAATGTATGTACCTTTCCCCCAATATCCTTGCCGACATTTATTATTATTTGTATTTTTGGTAATTGCCACCTAACTGACGTGAGATACATTTCCCTGATTGCTAGAGATGTTGAACAGTTTTTCATATATTTATTGACTATTTATATTTCTTCTTTTGAGAATTAATTCTTTTTCCTGTTTATTAATTGGGTTATTGACTCCCTCTGTGTGTGTGTGTGTGTGTGTGTGTGTGTGTGTTAAGGTTTTTGAGGTCTTTATTCTGGATATTAATTCTCTGAGGAGCAGGTGTCAAAGATCTCCCATTCTGTAGGCTCTCTTTTCACACTCTTAATTGTTCCCTTTGCTGTGCAGAAGCTTTTTAATTAGATGGTATCCCATTTATTGATTCTTGCTATTATTTCTTGTGCTTTAAAAGACTTATTAAGGAAGTAGATGCCTGTGACAATATGTTGGAATGTTGACCTACATTTTCTTTTAGCAGATGCAGAGTTTGTGATCTAATTCCTAGGCCTTTGATCTGCCTTGATTCGACTTTTGCGCAGGGTAAGGAATAGGGATCAAGTTTTGTTCCTCTACATATGGATTTCCAGTTTTCTCAGCACCATTTGTTAAAAAGGCTGTCTTTTCTCCAACATGTGCTTTGGGTCCCTTTATTTAGTATCAGAAAACTGTATGTATGTGGGTTTGTCTCTGTGTCTTTGATTTCCCTGGTTTTCATGTCTGCTTTGGTGCCAATACTATGCTGTTTTTGTTATGATAGCTCTGTAGTTGAGGTCTTGTATTCTGATTCCTGTAGCATCACCCTTCTTATTCATGATTTCTTTAGCTTTTCTGGATCTCTTATTTTTCCAAATGAATTCCAGAACTTTTTTGCTGTTGTTTTGTGAAGAATATCATTGGTATTTCAATGGGGTTACATTGAATCTGCTTTGGGTAGTATGGCTATTTTGGTAGTATTGAATCTGCCATATGTTTTCTATCATATGTGGGAGCTAGACCAAAATAAAGGAGAAAAAAGAAAGATATGAAAAGGGCAGGGGAATTCCATGAAAACAGAAGAGAATCAGTGGAGTAGAGAAAGGGGGAGAGAAGAGTTACAGGAAAAGGGAAGAATGGTACAATTAATGTGAACAAACTTTCCTATGTGCATTACCACAGTGAGTCTCACATTTATGTATATCCACAAGGCACTAATTAAAAAAAAACATAAATAGAAGAAATATCAGCATAGTGAGGAAAGGGAGTAGGGAAAGGGAGGAAGAGATGAAAATGGAAAATACTGGGGACTGAATTAGAGAAAATTATATTTCATGCTTATATAATCATGTCAAAATAAACTTTAGTATTATGTAGAATTATAATGAACTAATAGATAGAGAAAGGGCTGGGTGCAGTGGCACATGCCTGAAATTTCAGTGACTTGGAAGGCTGAGGCAGGAGCAGACTCTTTTTTTTAAACAAAAGGTTGAAAAAGGATGAAAGGTAGATAGGCTATATTAGAGCAAGACAAAAGATTTAGTATTTTGTTTTCTTTTAAAGAGTAGTATCATTTGGTTAGAATTTTATTCAGAGAGAAAGAAGCTAATAGAGAAAAAGATAGATTGTAGTGTAACGAAATGGGATGACTGTTAATGAAACAAAGTTTCTAAAGGACATAGGAGATGTTGAGAACAAAGCATGAGTGGAGAGTTTACTCTTAAATATGAGAAGCAACAAGGCTTTATATGAAAACGAATTAAAGCATTATGGTGCAAAAGTAGTTTAGTTTATTGGGTTTAGAGTGATAAATTGAGGGATTTTCTCTGTGAACTAGGAAGTAATGATGTCTAGTAAGGGGAACCTGGCAGGGGTTAATTTGGAGAAGGGTGGATGGGGTTACAGTTATTCTGTGGGGAATAAGGAAAGGGGTTCTCCATGAATGAGCAAAAGATTTCTGAATTCACCAAGAGCTCAGAGGAGGCAAGAGTCCATACATATGCAGTTCACCCAACTTCTGGATTTTCCTTAACTGAGATTATCATCTTTAATGAATTGATAGCTCACTTGAGTTCCTCTCTTTGGTGATAATAATGAATATCCTGTGATTATTTTCCTTGTGGGCATTCACTTGGACACAACAAAAGTCACTGATTCATGCCTGGATTTTATTAGGCATCTAGCAGAATGCATGTAGAAAGGGATTGGACCAAAATGAAGAGTCACACAGGAGAGACTTGATCCATGTTTAGTGAGCTATGAAAGTCTTTGATATAAAAACAGAGTGAAAGAGTTGGTGGGGTGCAGCTGTGACAATGTTTCGGGGGGGGGGGGGGTGATAGAATAAGGACTTTAGACTGAGGCCAGGAAGTGGCTAATGGAAGTAGAAATGAGGAGGACAAGAGGATAAAAGTCTTAAGAGACTTAAGAACATACTTAATAAGAATAAAGGAATGAAAACACTAGAAAAACAGAACAGGAATTATAGTCAAAGAGTAGATTAATAGAAATATTTTAAGGAGTGTAATATTTTAAGTTGTCAGAAAATTAAAAAAAAAAAGAGATTCCAATTATATTCATGGAGTGATTGAAAACACAGAAACTCAGAATGTCAAAGAAGTAAAGATTATAGTATTGGGCCCCAAAGCTACATGGAATCCTGTACTACCTACCCATCTACATTATAACCTATGTGTATGGTGCCCCCTCAAGGCTAATACTGGCACAACATACGTGGCAATTGGTGGTCCTGACCTGGATGTTACTCATGTAGACCTGTGTTCACACATTCCTTATCAGGTATTTCCCTATAGTTCTTATAGTTACCTTAGCAGGAAGACAGGCCAAGGAGTGATTGGAAGCTCTCCAGACAGCACAGAAAGAGAAGTGAAATCCCACTGACCACTGGTTTTAAAGAGCAAAGGAGTGCTCCTTGTGATATGAGGAACCTATTGATTCACAGAAAGGAATAAATGCTTTACAAATGGAGGGACCCCAGGAACAGAGGCCTAAAAGCAGCAAAGTGCTTTGGTTGTATAAACAATACGTCCTGTGCTCTTTGTAGCTGTTCAGAAGATAGACTTTATGATGATACATGTCTCATGATGGTGGCTATTGCATTACAATGAAAATGGAAATCCTGAACATGAGAATCCATTGGCCCTTGGAAAGTATATTCTTATAAAGGAAAACTTTTTTTTTTTTTTTACTTAGGAGACAAGGTCAGAACAGGAAATTATCTACTTTTAGTGGAGAGAAGCTAAATGAGAGTCAAAAGTTTCTGCTGCTTTTATAAGTAAAACTGGTTGGATTAAAAAAGAAAATAAGATTTATTTGTTACCATAGATAATCATTATCGTTTTCTATGCATTTTAGCTTCATAACTATGAGAATAAAAGAGAAAAAGATGGATCGATTGTACCAAGTGCTATCTTAATTTGTTCTGTGAAATTATTGTGACACATTCACTGTGTTTACTTCACAGAAACAATTGTTTCTAGAAACTGCTGTATGCATTCATATTTTGCAGTTTTATTTATTAAAATTATAGTATATAATAAAATTACTATTATTATTTTGCTTTAGATGAAGCTATTGTCCCAAGGATCCTTGAAAGATTTATAGAAACATTGCATTAATCCCTTTACCATCTCATGTAAGAGGTAAGTTTTATTGAAAATTCTGTTAGTGTAACTCAGAAACAATGAATTTGTCACCCACATAACAACAAGGTAAGTAGAGAAGACACAGATGACAATCAATAAAAATGGTTCTTTAAATTTCTGCCATTGTAGTAACTAACATTCGTTGCTATAGTATATAAGTCCTGATATCTCAGTGGTTGAAAAGCACATCGTTTATTTTTAACTTCTCTGAAATCCTATTGATGGGGAAGGATAATGAGAGATGTAGAAGGCAGTTATACAGGAAATGTATGGAGAAATTTCAGGAAAGTTTTATGATTTTTAATGTATAGCTTCCAAGATTATCCTAAGCATTTGCATATAGACTATGATGGTAGAATTGAGGGGCAGAAAATTATGCAGGAGATTTTCTGGCCATTCAATTTTCATGGCCAGAGTAGGGTCACATGACCACACCTAACTGCAAAGGAGACTGGGACACATATTTGGATATCAGGAAGGAAGGGAAATGGACTTAATGAACAATCTGTCATCTTTTGCTATAATCACCATTCAATGGCTCAAAAAACAATTATGATTTCTGATATGTAATTATAAAATGTGGCATGGCTTACTCTAACAACTATTTGACATCTTAATACAAGTTACAGTACATCAAAGTTTTCTAGGAAATAGATTTTCACAATAATACTTCTACAGTAGCTCAATAATATGATACTTTCTTAAGCAGAAATTCCTAGAGTGACATAAGTACTTGGGCCGCACGTATGTAAATGGATGTTGCAACTTTAAATGAATCCATAGTAAGAAAGGCTGAGCATGGAGGTGTCTTCCTGTAATCCCAGCAACTCTGGAGGCTGAAGTAGGAGGATTGCAGATTGGAAGACAGTCTCAACAACTTAGTGAGGCTATAAGCAACCTATGAGACCCTGTCTCAAAATAAGAAATAAAGAAGGCTGTCGATGTGGCTCAGTGGTTAAGTGCCCTTGGGTTCAATCCCTGGTACAACAAACAAAAGCAAAAATGAAACAAAACCAAAAAAACCTCTCTGTACAACAGAGCCTATCCAGCTAGACTCCCATGGAATGATCATGCTGGACACAGACTCATGGTTCTGGGTGCAGAGTTAGTGACCTCCCCATCCTGGGCTTGTAGACACTTGTTCATTGGTACAGATTCTGTGATATCATCCCACTCATTCAAGGGTGTTCCTGGGGAACCTGACGGTTCCTGGCTGCTGGGTGACCCCAAGGCTGGTGGGGCCTGGCCCCCATCTGTGTCATGGCCAGCAAGTTTTCCACGGTTGCCTTTGCCATCAAAACTCTTCTGATTCAGAAGAGGAATGAAGCCAAAAAGGAGCTAGAAACTAGGACTCAACATTGAAGTCTGGGCATTCAGAAGTTGAGAGTCAGGAACACACAGGGAAAATGAATCATCTCTCTCTGTATAGAAGGAAGAGAGAGAACAAGGACATGAGGTAGATGTGTACCACAGGCTCATGCTAGGTACCTCTTTTGAAGCTAAAAGAGTTAATGCCGTCTTCTGAATAAACAACAACATGTTAAAGTGAAATCAAAGAAAATGATAAAAAAAAAAAAAGGTTTTGAGGTCAAATGATTGGTTTAGGGGAATCTTCACCTAACCAGTGCGTTAATCACTGGGTAGGGATTTACTGGGTGGTAACCATAGGCAGGCTGGGTGTGGCTAGAGGAAGTGGGTCTCTGGGGGTGTTCCTTTGGTGTTTATATTTTGTGGGTGGTTTATATATGAATACACAACCACTGAAACTCCCTCTCTGCTTCCTGGTGTGGTGGGCTGAACCACACTCTGCATCACACACCTATACCATAATGTTCTGGCTCACCTTAGGCCCCAAAGAATGGAGCTAGCTGTCTGTGGACTGAGACCTCTGAAACTGTGAGCTCTAAAATCAACTTTTCCTCCTCTGATTACTTTTTTTTAGGTCTTTTGGTCACAGCAGCAAAAAAAAAAAAAAAAAATCTGACTAAAACAAAGGTATTCTGGTATATTAGTCTTGTTTGATTAAGACCTCTGAATTTTAATTTTGTAGTCGTACACACTTGTGATGTTTCTTTGACTTTCATTAATTAATTAAAGTCTACAGAGAGTCTGCGCCTGCTAGAAGAAAATGTAGGTCCAACTCTCCATCTTGTCATCTTAGGAAGTGACTTCCTTCACAAGACTCCTAAGGTGCAAGAAGTAAAAGAAAGAATCCATAAATGGGATGGTATCACACTAAAGCTGCTTCACAGCCAAGGAAACAACCAAGAGCATGAAGAGAGAATGGGAGGAAATCTCTGTCCTCTGCACCTTGGATACAGCATTAATCTTCAGGATAGAGAAAGAACTCGGAACACTTACCCCACAAAACAAATAAACCAATCAATAAATAGGCAAAGGAACTGAACAGGCAATTCATGGAAGAAGAAATATGATCAGCAAACAAATTATGGAAAAAGATTCAACATGTCTAGCAATTAAAGAAATGCAAATTTGGGCTGGGATTGTGGCTCAGCGGTAGAGCGCTCGCCTAGCACGGGCACAACCTGGGTTCAATTCTCAGCACCACATAAAAACAAAGGCATTGTGTGGTGTCCTTCTACAAAAAAGATTCTTTCTCTCTCTCTTAAAAAAAAAGAAATGCAAATTAAAACTACACTGAAATTCCATCTCACTCCAATCAGAATGGCAATTTTCAAGAATATAAGTGACAATAAATGTTGGTGAGGATGTGGGGAAAAAGTCTCACTGAGACATTCCTGGTGGGACTGCAAATTGATACAACCCCTCTGGAAAGCAGTATGGATTAAACTTTGAAATGGAACCATCATTTGACCTAGTTATTTCACTCTACAGTATGTACTCAAAGGACTTAAAAATCAGTATATTACAGTGACATGATCACATTAATGTTTATAGCAGCTCTGTTCATGACCTAGGTGCCCTTCAACAGATCAATGGATAGGCAAATGTATATATATATACAATAGAATATTACTCAGCCTTTAAGAAGAATGAAATTATCGCATTTGCCAGTAAATGGATGGAACTGGAGACTCTTATGCTAAGTGAAATAATCCAATCCCCCAAAACCAAAATCCAAATGTTCTCTCTGATATGATAACACACGATAAGGGAGGGGGTAGGGAAGAATAGAAGTTTATTAGATTAGATAAAAGAGAATGAAGGGAAAGGAGGAAGGATGTGAATAGGAAAGACAGTGGAATGAATGTGACATAACTTTCCTATGTTTATATATGAATATACAAGCACTGAAACTCCACATCATGTACAACCACAAGAATAGGATCCTAATTTGAATAAGTTGTACTCCATGTATGTACAATATGTGAAAGTACACTCTACTGTTATGTACACCTAAAAATAAAAAAATAAAATAAAATAATTAAAATATAATGGTAGACTTTGGTCCCTTGCTATATTCTCTTTTTGTAATTGCCTATTATTTTCCTCAAATTGATTATAGTTATACTAAAAAAAAAAAACGCTCACTTTAAAACAAGTGAAAGCTAGTGAAAAGTAATTTTGTACTAACTTCTGCATGTACTGCTCAGGTACTTTGGATGTTTGGCTTTGAATGTCAAGTTTCGTATTTATTTACTTTTTAATACAATTTTCATTTTATTTTCACTAACAGACTATTGTAACTATTAATGGTTTTCGATGTGATATCTCCATACATGCATACAGTGTGCACTAATCACTAGTCATATCCAAACACCCCTTATCCAACTTTCTCCCTGAAACCTTTCCTGCCTTCCCAACCCTTAGCATTCACTATTTTATTTCTAGCTAAATTCTTTTTTTCTCTTAGTTTTCTTAGAGAGAGAGAGAGAGAGAGAGAGAGAGAGAGAGAGAGAGAGAGAATGAATGTGTTACTTTCTGTGTCTAGATTATTTCACTTAAAGTCCTTCAGTTCCATTCATATTGCTGACTAAATAATACTCCATTGTGTGTATGTGTTTTCTCCATTTCATTCCAATCTTATGTATTGTGAGTAATGTCTCAGTAAATATGTGTATGAAGATATCCCTTTTGTATGCTTATTTCATTTCCTTCAGATCTGTATGCAGAAGTAGGATAGCTATACCCTTTGGTAGTTCTACAGTTTTATATTTAGATTCTAAGAACTTTCACACATCTCTCCATAATTTCTGCATTAATTCACGGACCACCAACAGTGTATAAGAGTTCCTTTTCCTTCACATACTTGCCAGCCCCTTTTTTTTCTTCATAGCAGACTTATACTTTCTAGGCTACAACTTGAAGGAAAAAACCATAACAAATATGTATCAACAGAATAAGTAAAATGACTCAACAGAATAACCTTGCCAGCATTGTTATTTTTTTATAATAGTCATTCTGACTAGGGTGAGATGGCATTTTATCGTGGTTTTGATTTGCATTTCCTAACGTCTAATGATACTGAATTTTTTCCAAACATTTGTTAGCCATTTGCATTTCTTTGAGAAGTGTCTATTCAGATCATTTGCCCATTTAAAATTTGGATTATTTGTTTTTTTATTGTTAAGTTTTTTTGAGTTTCTTATGTATTCTGAATACCAACCCTCTGTCAGATGAACAGATGGCAAAGATTGTCTCTTGACTATGTTGATTGTTTCTTTTGCAGTGGAGAGACTTTTTAATACGGCATAATCCCATTTTCTGTTTTTGTGACTTGTGGTTTTGGAGTCCTATCCAGAAAATCATCACCTGTACCAGTATCTTTTTAATTTATTATTATTATTAATTATTATTATTTATTCTAATTAGTTATACATGACAGTAAAATGCATTTTGACACATTGTACACAAATGGAGCACAACTTCTAATTCTTCTGTCTGTACATGATGCAGAGTCACACCTGTTGTGCTATCATATATGTATATAGGATAATAATGTCTGTCTCATTCCACCATCCTTCCCCTCACCACACCCCTTCCCCTCATCACAGCCCTTCCCTTCCCCACACTCCCTTCTGCCCAATCCAAAGTTCCTCCATTCTTCCCTACTCCTCCTTCAGCCATTATGGATAAGCATTGCTTATCAGAGAAAATATTTGGTCTTTAATTTTTTGGGTTTATCTTATTTCACTTAGAATGATATTTTCCAGTTCTATCCATTTACCTGAAAATAACATAATTTCATTCTTCTTTATGGCTGAGTAATATTCCATTGTGTATATATACCACATTTTCTTTATCCATTCATCTGTTGAAGGACACTTAGGTTGGTCCTATATTTTAGCTATTGTGTACTGAGCTGCTATAAACATTGATGTGTCTGTGTCATTGTAGTATACTGATTTTAAATCCTTTGGGAATAAACCAAAGAGCAGGATAGCTGGGTCAAATGGTGGTTCCATTATACTATTTCTGAGGAATCTCCATGCTGCTTTCCAGATTGGCTGCACCCATTTGCAATCCTACCAGAATGTATGAGTGTGCCTTCTCCCCACATCTTTGCTAACACTTATTGTTGCTTGTATTCTTGATAATTGCCATTTGGACTAGAGTGAGATGAAATCTTAGAGCAGTTTTGATTTAGAGTTCTCTAATTGCTAGAGATGTTAAACATTTTTTCATATATTTGTTGATGGATTGTATTTCTTCTTCTGTGAAGTGTCTGTTGAGTTCCTTAGAAATGGTGCTAGGAAAACTGGAAATCCATATGTAGCAAAATGAAATTAAACCCTATTTATACCTCACCCTGTCCCAGTATCTTGATGTGTTTCCCTTGCCTTCCTCTTGTAATGTTAAGAGTTTGTGATCTAACATTAAAGTCTGTGATCCATTCTGAGTTGATTTGTGTACAGAGTAAGAGATGGAGGGTAAGTTTCAATTTTATGTACATGGATATCCAGGATCCCAGCATCAGTTTTTGAAGAGTCTACCCATTTTTGGCAAATTTATTGAGAATCAGTTTTCTGTAAATGTAGGTGTTTGTTTCTGGGTTGATTTGTGTCTATATTTATGAGTATACAACAGATAAACGGATAAAGAAAATGTGGTATGTATACATGATGAAATATTACTCAGCCTTAAAGAAGAATGAAATTATGGCATTTGCAGGTAAATGGATGGAGCTCGAGAATATTATGCTAACTGAAATAAGCCAATCCTAAAAATCAAAGGCCTAATATTATCTCTGATATGTTTTACTTACTATGTCTTTGTAATATGTATTGAAATCTGGTACTGTGACGCCTCCAGCTTTGTTAATTTTTGATCAAGATGGTTTTCATTATTCAAAATCTTTTGTGCTTCCATTTGAATTTTGGATTTTTTTCAATTCTGTGAAGAATGTCATTGGTATTTTTATCAGGATTGTATTGACTCTGAAGATCATTTTGAGTACTATGGATCTTAGAACAATATTAATTCTGCCTGTCTGTGAACATGGGAAGTCTTCCTATTTTTAGTTTATTTATCAATTTATTTATTCAGCATTTTGTAATTTTTTATGGTAGAGGTCTCACTACCCTACATAAATTATTCCTAGGTATTTTATTTTATTTATTTTTTTCTGTATTATTGTGAATGGGATTGCTCTCATTGCTTCTATATCAACAAATTCATTATTGGAGTATAGCAAAGCTACCGGTTTTTGACTTTGTATCCTGCTACTTTGCTGAATTTTAAAATCAGTTTACTAGTTTTTTGGTGGAGTCTTCAGGTTTTTCTATGTATAAAATCACATGATCTCCAAATAGAAAAAAATTGGCTTTCTTTGTTCCTATTCATATGCCATTTTTTTTCTTTCTATTTATTTGGCTAAAATTTCTTCTGTTGAATAAAAATAGTAAGAATGGGCATTCTCATCTTGTTTGACATCTTAGAAGAAATGCTTTCAGTTTTCCCCCATTCGGTAGGATTCTGGCTGTGCAGTCATCACATATAGCCTATATTATACTGAACTCTGAAATTAGATGTCATATGTACTACTATCTTCATGATAGATTGATATTTTGGTTATCAAAAACCTTTCTTGTTACTTCTTACAATTTTTATCTCAAAATATATTTTAATAGGTATAAGTATAGCTACTCCTGATCACTTTCAGGTTTGTTTTCTTGAAGTATAAATCATTTTACTGTGTGTGTGTGTGTGTGTGTGTGTGTGTGTGTGTGTGTGTACTGGATTTACCCTTAAAAGCGGCAGCAGGAATTGTCATGTTTCTCTGCTGCTACTGCAGGTGTGCCTGCCCAGAAGTGGACCTCAGGCTCCCTGTCGCTCTGAGTGCTTGAGTCATGCTATTCTTTACCTGGCTCAGCCATATTGCCCACCAGGGGATAAAGTGAATTCCTTTTAGGCAACATATTGTTGAATCGTGTTATCCATTTATTCAGCCTGTATGTTTGAACTGGAGAATGTAATTCATTTATATTTAAGATTATCATTGAAAGATATGGACTTTTGCCTGTTAATTTGTTGATTTTCAGTTGTTTAAAAATATTCTCTTTTTTCTTCTTTCATTCATCTTTATGTCTTTATGGTTAATGGCTTTGGTAATATTTGATTCTTTTCTATTTCCACTTTATGTACCTACTTTTCTAGTGGGCCTTATATATTCAAGTGCTTTCATGATTTTATCTTTCATCCCTAGATATAGGACTCTGTTAAGCATCTTTTGTAAGGCTGGGATGCTGGTCATGAATTCCCTCAGTTTTTACTTACATTACAAGGTCCTTATTTCTTATTTATTTCTAAAGGATAGTGTTTCTGGGTGTAGCGATTGTAGTTGTCAGTGACTTTCTCCAGGACTTGAAATATATTAATGTATTTCCTACTGCTCTGTAGGGTTTCCTGCTGAGAAATTTTCTGCTAGTCTAATAGGGTCATCCTTAAATGGGACTTTGATTTTTCTCTCATAGATTTAAAAATTCTTTCTTTGTCCTGTAGTTTTGATAGCTTGACTATAGTAAGCTGTGGTGAAGAACTTTTCTAGTCATTTGTCTACTTGGGTTTCATTAACCTTTTTATAAGGACACTCATGTCTTTTCCAAGATTAGGAAATTTTTCTGCTATTATTTTCTTGAATCAGTTTTCTATGTTCTTAACCTTTATCTCCTCCTCTTCAGAAAATTTAAAAATGCAGACATTTGGTCTTTACCAAAGATATTATATGTTCTCTCCTTTCTTCCCTCTTTCTTTCTTTCAAATGGGATATTTCAACAAACCATCTTCAAGTTCAGATATTCTTTCTTCTACTTGATCCAGTCTGATGTTGAAGCTTTCAGCTGAATTTTTCTTTGACTCACTGAGCTCATTCCCATGAGCTTTTATTTAGCTTTTTCAAAAATCTTTTTGCTCAATTTTTCAGTCTTGCATCATCTTTCTCATTTCATTTCACTAATTATATTCTCTTAGATCTTACTGAACTTTGAAGAAATAATTCTATTAAATTGTTTATCAGATATTTTATCCATTTATTTTCTTTGGAATCTGGTACTAGAGTTACAATCTTTGGGAGATGTCCTATTACCTTATTTTTCATCTTTTTGTGTGTGTGTGTTTCTACTTGAGATTTGCACATTTTCTGGATTGAATATCACTACCACTTTTTGTTGGCATAGCTTTATTAGTAAGTGACTTTCTCCTGTGTTTGGGATATTGCTTTATCCTAGGCAATGTTGGCTTTATTGCTAGCTGTGCACATAGTGTAGTCCACTGTAGCTTCTTTGGTTGTTGTGATTAGTGAGTTTGGTCCATGAGTATGCACTGTGAGAGAGACCCATGGATTCTCTGGATCACTCAAGAGTGGGGACACTCTAATCAGTTCAGGCAATTGTATCGTAGATAGTAGAGAGTGTCTAGGTGCATACTTTGTGGCTACTTCTACAATAAGAGTGGTGTCCTCTGTCAGGTGATGGTAGTTTCTTCGGTCACTCTTGATTTTGGCTCTGCTACTTGCAAGTTCTATAGCATAGTCTGCACCAGTGCTGATAAAGGGCCTCAAGTATTTTCCTCTGACAATATAGTGGTGCAGGCTTTGATGCTTCATGGGAGAGGCATTGGCAAGAACCATGGCACCTCTCTGAGGTGATCACATCTAAACCTGTCAGCAAGTACTTGATTAAACGAGGTGTGGCAGCCAGAAGTGGGAACCAAGTAGGTGCAGCAGCAGCAGGATTTGTCATTTCTCTCTGCTGCTACTGCAGGTGTGCCTGCCCAGGAGTGGACCTCAGACTCCCTGTAGCTCTGAGTGCTTGGGTCGTGCTTTTCTTTGCCTGGCTCAGCCATATTGCCCACCAGGGGGAAAGCAGAAATTGAAAATGGCTGGAGCTGGGAAACATTCCTTTTGATGCCTACCTTGGTTGTGCCTACCAAAGGACAGAGTGATGATGGGACTTGTCTCCCTGCCACTCTTCAGCTAAAGTGCTTGTGGGAGAAAGGAAGAGTAAAACTCTGCAAGCACCTGTCAGTTTTCTTTTTTTGGGGGGGGGGTCATTAGGTTGTGCAGTCTGGGGGTGTGAGACAACTGGAACTTTGATATTGCTCAAAACCACCTCATCACAGCCCTGTGTGTTGGGGGGTATCAGTGAAACAACAGTTATTTCCCTGCCCTAGGAGTTACAGGTGCCAGTGTGCCCATTGTGAGAAAGGGTGGCAGGAACCATGTCGGGAAGTCCTACCACCTGCATGAGTCCACATATGACTTGTCACACCTTTGGTCTCAGAAAGCAGTCTCCTCAATCTCCCAGTCATCAAGGGAAGAGCCTTGTCACAGCACCCACCCTTAACAGAGCAAGCCACTCAGTAGGTCTGAGTCAGTCATCCTTCTGAGCCCGGTTTCTTTGGTGAGGGAGCTTTCTTCTGAGCCCATGCAGTGGAATGTCTGTGGAGTCTTAAGGATGGAAATATGCAGAGGTTTCTGAGCCCTAGACCAGCCCAAATTCACACAGTATTCTCCTTCTCAAGATGGATCCTGGATGCCCAACCTTGGAGTTTCACACGGGGATGATGTGAAATCCTTTTCCAGAACAAAGCTACTGTGAAGATTGCAGGTTACTTATTTAGTGAGACTATGACATTGTAAAACTTTGTACTAGGATGGCCAGAATCTCTGCTGATAGAGTTTTCTGGGACTTTTCTTTCACTCGTATCCCTGCAGCAGTGGAGATAGGGTGGCAGGTGCTTGGACAACATGTTTTTCTTACTATGTTGTTACACCAGGTCTCTGAATCTTAAAAGGTTTCTCTTTTCTCCTCTTGATTTCCCCTGTTCTTCTACAATCACTCACCTCAAAATGCAGGTATACCTCCATTGTTCATATTCTTTATGAAGGAGCCAAGTGGGTGCTAGATGCCTCTATTCAGCCATCATGAAAATATTCATTTCCAACATAGAACATTTAGACTAGCTTCATTTAGTTTTAGTCATTCAAATTAAATTCATAGACTTTATTTTTCTTTTTTAGAAGTCATATCCATTAATTGGTGGGTATATATATTTATACAAATACATAATGCTTAGAAAAAGATTCAGCAGACTAACTTACATAGGTCAGAGGAAATAGCCATATTTAGATTCTATGATTGTTTCCATTGGAACATAGAAATTATTGTTAAGGAAAATAGTTATCTTGATAATAACTGTATTTTTAAATAAAATATAATGAGAAAAATATTTGTTCCTGAGTAATTCAATAATAGTAAAAACAAGATTTCAAAGATACTAATTTATTCACAAGTGGTAATAATGTCAATAAACAAAAAAATCCTCAGCAAATTAATGTCATTATAGAAGTATTAAATGCCACTAACAAATACATTTTATTACAGTTTTCCCCATTTTTATTAGCTCAGATTTCAGAGGACTGTTGTATAAGCCCTTTGGAGAAAGAGACAGAGAGAGAGAGGGAGAAATATCATTGTGGGGATAGATGGGTGTACTCAGGTCTTTAGTGTCGATCAGCGGACAAATGTCAAATGGGTTATTCATTTCTCCCCAACCTAATCCATGAATAATACTCCTAATGATTTTGTCTTCCTCAATGTCCTTTTCCCAATTTAATATTTGATACTTCTTAAAAAATGACAAATATTTAAGAGGAAAATTGGCATAACTCAAGTGTTAACTTCTTTTTTGACATGCTGATATTTTCTAGTTTGATATTTTGCAAAATTTCCCCCTCGTAGGAAACATTCTGTTCATCAGTTATATTATTCAGATTTTCCAACACAGTTTGCAGTAGGGAAAGAAACCATTTTACTTATTTTTAAATTCTAGAAAACCAATATTTTCTTAATGAAATTTCATGGCAATTTCTTTTATCTACTGGGGGTGGGGGTAGGTGGACACCAGTCACTGTGATAAGCTAATGCTGGGTATTGTTTCTGATTTATTTCTTTCCTGTGGGTGGAAATTTAAAGTCCATCACTTAACTTCTATCAATTTTTCATATACTTTATCTAGGTATGAAACTTTGCTTAATTCATAAAATTTCCAAATTGTCAGTGAAATTTATCAGTATTTCTTTGGTTTCTAATCTGTATATAACATTTAAAACATGAACCAGTGAATAAAGCATTTCCTAACCCTAAAGAATTTAGTCTCAACGGAGTTATTTCTGTTTTTACTTGCTTTTACACATACTACCCTTGTAGTTGTTAATGGTTTTACTCTCTTAGAATTCTGCAAGTGTGCCTACTGTATAAACTTGTAAATGACTTCTCTGTGTTATTACAGTGATAGAGATTTTAAAAGCCCACAGCTTTTGCTAGGAAACAACATACCTCTAACACAGATACTATCAGGAATCTTTCCCTGCATTTTTCAAAGATCTTTACATGATGTTTACTTCCTGTGTGATGTTATCAATTTCTGCACTGCTTTCAGTAGTTAAGGTTAAATACTATACATTTTCTGTTTCACTGTGGTTTGTCAGTTTAACTCTTTCATGTTTCTTTATGCGTGCATTACAATTTTACTAGCTGGGGACTACGGAAAATGTTTAGAAAATCTAGAGATATGATTCAATGAACAGATTTTTAATTTAACTATGATTTTACTGTGTTCTATATTTTATTCAACCTCACTTTTGAGACTTTCCTTCCTCAGATGAACATTCCTAAAATCTGTGCCCTGAAATCCCAACCTATGAGAGGCAAAAAAAACCACAGAAAGTGAGAGGACAGGCAAGGGTCAGAGGAGGAGGAGGTTTTTTTCTTTTTCTTGTGGAATGAACCCCAGGGCCCTTTAACACTGAGCTATTTCTGTGGTTCTTTTCTTTTCTTTTTTTTTTTTAATTTGAGACATGGTCTTGTTATGTTGCTGAGGTTGGTCTTGAACTTGTGATCCTCCTACCTCAGTCTCC
The DNA here is from genome assembly GCF_052094955.1 of Ictidomys tridecemlineatus. Lineage (NCBI taxonomy): Eukaryota > Metazoa > Chordata > Mammalia > Rodentia > Sciuridae > Ictidomys > Ictidomys tridecemlineatus. The sequence continues at coordinate 98,573,804 of NC_135485.1, forward strand.
TGAGTAGCAGGATTCCAAGCAGGTGTCACCATGCCTAAGTGGTTTCTCTATTAGGAAAAACACCAGAAAAAATAATGTGAATTATAAAATTGATCATATATTGTATAAGAGAAAAGTATAGTGCTAGTTTTGTTTTTTAAGTTATAAGAAACTCAGACATCTGATACTGGCATTGAGGGAGTAAGATGGTAGAGAATTAATCTTCTGCTATTAGCAATTAAAGGCTACATAAACAAAGGGTAAAAGAAGGAAGGAAGGGGGGAGGAGGAATAGGAAAGACAGTGGAAAAAATCTAACATAACTTTCCTATGTACATATATGATACACCACGTTGAATTTCACCATTGTGTGCATCCGTAAGACTAGGGCCCTATTAGAATAAGGTGTATTCCATGCATGTATAATTTTACCAAAATGGATTCTACTGTCACATATAACTATAAAGAACAAATAAAAAACTAGACAAAATATTAGGAGCATTGGCCAACAGGATGCATGGGACTAAGAAAAGGCAAACAAGTGAAATGAACCCTACCACTGCCTGGGTTCTATAATTTGAAGTAATTCCTAGAATGTTGCAAGAAGGGAGAACCCTAATCCAGAACAATGGTCTAATAATCTCCTAAACTGAGAAGATAGAGTGGAATTTTGGAAAATTGAGTTAGCTAGATTTTGTGGGACAAAGAATTTCAGATTATGGACTACATAGAAAAGGAAATCAAAATACTTGTCACAGGAATTCAATACTCTTTATAGGAATAAAATAAAATATAGTACTCAAATATGTAAAATTCACGGCTGGGCACAGAGATACATTCCTGTAATCTCAGTAATATAGAAGACTGCAGCGAGAGTTGTCAGCCTGGGAAATTTAGTAATCCTGTCTCAAAATAAAAAGTAAAAACAGCTAGATGTATAGCTCAGTAGTAAATCACCCCTGAATCCCTATTTCTGAAAAAAAGAAGAAAAAGGAAAAATTATAATGCTCAATGTCCATTAGAATTTATTGGACATACAAATAAAGAGAAAATGGAAACCATATTTAGGAGGAAAAATAATTATGAAGAACATGAAAATGCATTGCTGGTATACTGTGCTTGGTATCACATTGTGGTTGTGATTTGAATTTCCCTGATGATTAGTGATGGTGAATATTTTTCCATGTACTTCTTAGCCATTTTTGTCTTCTGGTTTTTTGAATGCCTTATATCATACCTAACATACCTATAAAGTAATACCTAACATATAATAGCATACCTAACAGTGGAGTTCATTTTACATATTAATACATTCAAGTAACATAATTTGCTCCATTTTAATCCCCAGAACTTCCCCTTTCCCTCTTCTTCCCCTTGCCCCAGCTCCCTTTCCTTTGTTCTATCAGTTTTCCTTCTATTGATTTATTAACTTTTTTACATTGGTGCTTTATAGATATACATAAAGGTGGAATTCACTGTGGTATAAAAAAAGTGTGGAATGAAATTGACCAAACTGATGTCTTCTTTTGGTAATGTCTATTCAGTTCTTTTGCCAATTTTTAAGTCAGATTATTTGTTTGTTTAATTTTTGCTATTGAGTTGTTTGAGTTTCTTATGTATTCAGGATATTAATATTAATCCCTTGTCAAATTCATAGTTTGCAAATATTCCTATCATATGTAAATTTTCTCAACAACTCTGTTGTTGCCTCTGCTATGCAGAAGATTTTTAGTTTAATATATTATCATTTAGATTAATGTATTATAGTTTTTGTTTTTGATGTCTGTATTTTTGAGGTTATATTAAAAAAAAAAAAATCTTGCCCAAACCAATGTCTTAGAGCATTTCCTTACGTTTTACTCTGGTTGTTGTATCATTTGAGGGTCTTTGTTTAAGCCTTTAATCCATTTGAATTTAATTTTTATGTGATGAGAGAAGGTTCTAGCTTTGTCCTGTATATTAGTATCTTGTTTTCTCATATCATTTATTGAAGAGGCTATTTTTTTCCTATGGTATGTTCTTGACACCCTTGACAAAAATTAGTTAGCTGTAAGAGCATGAGTTTATTTCTGTTTTATCTATTCTGGTCCATTGATATATTGATATATTTATTTTTATGCCAGTACCATAATGCGAAGCCATAGCTTTACAGTCAATTTTGAGGTCAGGTAGGGTGATGTCTCCAGTTTTGTTCTTTTTGTTCAAGATTACTTTGACCACTCAAGTTCTTTTGAAATTGCATATGGGGGGCTGGGGATGTGGCTCAAGCAGTAGCACGCTCGCCTGCCATGCGTGCGGCCCGGGTTCGATCCTCAGCACCACATACCAACAATGATGTTGTGTCCGCCGAGAACTAAAAAAATAAATATTAAAAACTCTCACTCTCTCTCTCTCTCTCCTCTCTCACTCTCTCTCTTAAAAAAAAAAGAAATTCCATATGGATTTTAGAATTGATTTTTCTACTTCTGTGAAGAATGTCATTTGGATTTTGATAGGAATTGCATTGAATCTGTAGATCACCTTGGGTCATATGGTCACTTTTGGAATACTCTTCCAAACCATTAACATGGGAGACCAGTCTTCCTAACTTTTTTGGTGACTTCTTCAAATCCCTTCTTTTTATCTGAGAGCTAGTACTTTTGTGATACACAACGCCCCCGTAAGAAGTTGCCCTTATGTACTTCTTGCCTACTGTGTAGGTACTTGACCAAGAAGACTGAAATGACAGATTGAATAAATTTAAAAAAATCATAATTGGGATCACTCTTACATGTATCACCCTGACAAGAGCCCTAGGGGAAGGGGAAAATTCACTGGTAAGGTTGCCCTTAAGAATAGTTATGGTCAACACCAAGTAGAGTGAAAATATTAAGATGCTGTGGGAATGAGTTGCTGGATTAGTTATGTGAGAAAAGAAGACCTGCAATGATTAGTCCCACAGGATGGTTCAGAGGACAGCCTATCCCTATGGCCATCAGGAACACTGATGAGAGAGGTTCCAATATCACTAAGAAGTTCTGGGGTCATTTTCCTTTATAAGGCTGAAAACAGGAAGTATAGTTACAGACATTGGCTTGTTAACTTCCGTAGGTTTGTTGGTGTCCTGCAGTAAAGGAAGGCAGAAAGGAGCATATCAGAAACTAGGAGGCTGCAGTTACCTTAATTATTAGAAGTATCAGAGGTATAGCCATGGGGACTTGTCCCTCCATAAATTACAGACATGTTTAGTAATGCATGGTGTCTTTTGGAGAAAAATAGTTTGGTAACCAACAAACATGCTACTTAACACTAATAATCTAAAAGCTGCAAAAATAAAGAGAAGTAGGCTAAGGATGGTCAGCTCAATAAAAATCTATAGTCCTTTGCTCAGTTTCTGATTGCTCATTTTTCAGATCTACAACCCAGTGATTCAAATGGAAACTCAGTCCATAGGAGCAAACATCCTGTAATTCCATAGAATGATGTAATATTCTCATGTTCCTTCCACCAAAGGCACATCTGGCCATTTACTTGGATGACCTGTAGGGAAAAGGATGAATTAGTTTACTTTTTCTGTGACAGCATGGTACATCAGACTTTGCAGCTTAAAATAATACTAATTTATTTTGTCATATTTCTGTATGTCAGAAGTCTACCACACTGGCTCAGATCATTCTGATTAAGTCTTACAAAGTCAAAATCAAGAGGTTGGCAGTATTGCACTTCTTTGTGGAGAGTCCTTACTGAATTAATCAGTTCATTATTGTTTTTACATTGGTATTCCATTTCCTTGATGGCGGTCAGACAGAAAACTCTCAGTCTTTAAGGCCATATTTTTATCTTATTGTCATTCCCTTTATTACTTTTTTAAAAAAGTTTATGGGTTCATAATAATTATACAGAATAATGGGTTTCAGTGTGGCATATTTGTACATGTCTAACATGCTTTAATCAATTTCATTTCCCAGTACCTGGCCTTCATCCTTCTTGCCCCCTTCCTCTAATCCATGGTTCTCCCTTCTATATTCATGAGTTCCTTTTTTTTCTAACTTCTACATATCAGAGAAAACATGTGACCCTTTATTTTCTGAGTCTGGCTTATTTTGCTTAACATGACATTCTCTATTTCCATCCCTTTTTCAGCAAATGACAAAATACAATTTTTTTTTATGATTGACTAAAACTCCATTGTGTATATGTACACCACATATTCTTTATTCATTCATCTGTTGATGAACATCTAGGCTGTTTCTATAACTTGGATATTGTGAATTGCATTGCTGTAAAAATGGGTATGTATCTATCTCTACAGAATGTTGACTTTAGTTATTTAGGGTAGATACTGAGGTGTACCTAGATCATATAGTGGCTCTGTTTCTAGTCTTTTGAGCATCCTTCATGTCAATTTCTATAGTGGCTGTACTAACTTGCATACCACCAGCAGTGTAAGAGTTCCTTTTCCCTTCTTCCTCACTAATGTTTATCGTTATTTGCATTCTTGATAATTGCTTTTCTAATTGAAGTGAGAAGAAATTTCAGCGTGGTTTTGAACTACATTTCCTGGAAGGCTGAAGACATTCAATATTTTTTTTTCATATATTTAATGACCACTTGTACTTATATTCATTTATTCATTTATTAAGTGTTTTTTGTGTTTTTTTCCATTTCTTTTTAAGTTTGTTATGTATTTTTAATATTAATCCTCTGATTCTGTTGTTATTCCTGGGTTTTTGATCCATTTTGAGTTGACTTTCAGGCAAGGTAAGAGATAAGGACCTAGCTTGATTTTTCTACATATGGATATAACAATTTCCCTAGCAACATTTCTTAAAAAGGCTATCTTTGCTTCAGTATATGTTTTTGGAAACTTTGTCAAATCCAATGTCTGTATCTGTGTGGTTTTGTCTCTGTGTCTTCTATTTTATTTCATTGATCTATATGTCTGTTTTTATGGCATTACCATGTTGTTTTTGTTACTATATCTCTGTAGTATAATTTGAAATTAGGTATTGTGATACTTATGGCATTACTCTTTTTACTTATAATATCTTTGACTATATTGGGTCTTTTGTTCTTCCATGTGAATTTCAGGATTTTTTTTCTAGTTCTGTGAAGAATATCATTGGTATTTTAATGGTTATTGTATTGAATCTGTAGTTCACTTTTGGTAATATGGCCATTTGAACATTATTAGTTCTGCTTATCCATGAACATGGGAAATCCTTCCATCTTCTAGTGTTATCTTCTATTTCTATTTTGAAAATAGAAGATTTCTATTTCTATTATGAAATCTCTGTAGTTTTCATAATAGAGGTCTTTTGTAGCTATATTCATCATGGAAATTGATCTGTAGTTGTTTTTTTCTTTGCTGTGTCATTATCTGGGAAGGTATCAGGGTGATACTGACTTCATGGAATGAGTTTCGGAGTGTTCTCTCCCTTTCTATTGTATGGAATAATTTGAGAATTGGCATTAGTCTTTAAAATTCTGGTAGGACTCAACTGAGAATCCATCTGGTCCTGGGTTTTTCTTTGCTGGAAGACCTTTTATTACTACAATTGTTGCTTGCTATTAATATTTTTTCAATTTGGGTATGTCGTAAGTATCTAGAAATTTGTCCATATCTTCTAGATTTCCTAATTTATTAGAATATAATTTTCAAAATAGTCCCTTATGATTTTGTGGATTTTAATAATGTTTGTGGTGATATCTCTTTTTTCATCTCTAATTTTGTCTATTTGTGTGTTCTTTCTCTTTCCTTTGGTCTGTTTGGGTAAGGTTTTATCACTCTTGTTTATCTTTTCAAAGAAACCACTCTTTGTTTCATTGGTCCTTTGTATTTTTTAACTTATCAATTTCACTATTTTTTTTCTCTAATATTAGTTATTTCCTGCTTTCTACTGATTTTCAAATTAGTTGGTTCCTGCTTTGGGGGGACTTTGAGAAGCAGCATTAGACTGTTTATTGGTATCTTTCCGTTTTTTAAAAATACAGAAACCTAATGCTATAAATTTTCCTCTTAGAACTACCTTCATATTCTCCCAGATTTGGGTAAATTGTACTACTATTATTATTCAATTAATTGTAGGAATTTCAAAATTTCTCCTCTCTCTCTTCTATGATCCACTCTCCATTTAAAACAATATTGTTCAATATACATGTGCTTTATATATTTTTTCTTGCTGTTGATTTCTACTTTTATTCTATTATGATCTGATAAGATACATTAGAGTATAATTTTTTTTCCAAGACTTACCTTGTGACCTAGAATATAATTTGTTTTGGAAAATGTTCTATGATGCTGAGAGGAAAGTGAATTTAACTGTTTTTGTATGAAATATTCTATAAATGTCTTTTGGGTCCATTTGATTTATAGTGTTATCTAGGTCAGAAGTGTCTTTATTGATTTTATGTCCATATGACTTGTCTATTGGTGTGAGAGGTGTGTTGAAATCAGCCAGGATTATTGTATTGGGGTCTACCAAGAACGTAAAATAAATAAGTATCTGTTTTATGTAATTAGGCACACCAATATCTGGCACATAAATATTTACCATTGTTATATCTTCTTGTTGGATTGTGCCCGTTACCTGTTTATAGTGAATTTCTTTGTGTCTTCTGATTGAGTTTTGCTTGAAATCTCCTTTGTCAGATATAAGAGTATCTATTTATGCTTATTTTTGTGCTCCATTTGCATGAAACATTTTTTTCATCTTTTACCCTCAGCCTGTGGATGTCTTTGGTTATGAGTCTCTTGCAAAGAGCATATAGTTAGATCTTTTTTTTGTAATCCATCCTGCCAATCTGCATCTTTTAATTGGAGAGTTGACACCATTTACATCCAGTGTTATTGTGAATATAATGCCTTAACACTGTCTACCACTCCAGAATTGTATTCAGTTTTTCCCTATCAAATAAGATGTTGACTTTGTGTTTGTCATAGATAGCCTTTATGATATTGAGGTAAATTTCCTCTATCTATAGTTTTTTCAAAAAATTTTTTTATCATGAAGGGGCATTGAATTTTTTAATTAGTTAATTTTAATTAGGTATATATGACAGCAGAATGCATTTTGATTCATTGTACACAATTGCAGCACAACTTTCATTTCTCTGTACGTGATATAGCGTCTCACCATATGTGCAGTCATACACGTACCTAGGGTAATAATGTCCATCTCATTCTACTGTCTTTTCTCTCCCCATGTGCCCTCCCCATCCCTCCCTCCCCTTTGCTCAAGCAAAGTTCCTCCATTTTTCCATGCCTGTCCTCCACTTATGGATCACCATCCACTTATCAGAAAGGACATTCGGCCTTTGGTTTTTTGAGATTGGCTTACTTGCTTAGCATGAGATTCTCAAACTTCATCCATTTACCTGCAAATACCATAGCATTGAGTTTTGTCCAAGGCTTTTCCTTTATCTGTTGAAATTATCTTGTGCACATTGTTCTTGATTCTATTTATATTGTATATCATGTGTATTAATTTGCAAATATTTTACCATCCTTTTATTCAACGGATGAAACTAACTTGGTGTGTAATCGTTCTTACATACTTTTGAATTTTATTTGCAAGTATTTTGTTAAGGAGTTTTTTCAACTTTATTCATCAAGTTTGGTTTGTAATTTTCTTACGGTGTCTGTATTTATTTTGGATATCAGGGTGATACTAGCTTTATAGAATGAGTTTGGGTATATTCCCTTTCTATTTCATATAATAATTTGAGAAGTACTAGTGTTAATTCTTTCTTAATTATCTGGCAAAATTCAGCTGTAAAGTCATCAGGTCCTGGGCTCCTCTTTGTTGGGAGGTTTTTTATTACTATTTCAATCACAGTGCTTACTCTTTGTTTAAGTTTTCTATATCCTCTTAGTTCAATGTTGGTAGATTTTGTGTGTCTAGAAATTATCCATTTCTTCTAAATTTTTCAGTTTATTGGGAACTAGATTTTCAAGATAGTCTCTAATGATTTTCTGTATTTCAGTGGTAACTGTTATAATACTCCACTCTTCAAATCTAATTTTAATAATTTGGGTCTTCTCTTTCTTTTGGATGACTTGGTTAAGGATTTATCAACATTGTTTATCTTTTCTCAGAATCAACTCTTTGTTTCATTGATCCTATGTATTTTCTCTCTATTTCAATAATTTCAGCTCTAATTTTGTTCTCTCTCATTGGTTTTTGGATTGATTTGTTCTTGTGGTTTTAAGAACTTGAGATACATCATTAGGTTATTTATTTGAGATATTTCTGAATTTTTAAAAAATTTTTGCACTCATAACCTTTTCTCTTAAAAATTCCTTGATTATATCTCATAGATTCTTGAAAGTTATATTTCTGTTCTTGTTAGATTATAATAATTTTTATATTTCTCCCCTGATTTCTTTAATGACTTATTCATCATTCAAAAAGTATGTTATTCAGTCTCCATGTGTTTTGTAGTTTTTCTTATTTATTTCTAATTTCATTATCTATTTTAAAATATTTTTAGTTTTATATAGACTCAATGCCTTCCTTTATTTTTATGTAGTGCTAAGATCGAACATAGTGTCTCACACTTGTGAGGCAAGTGCTCTACCACTGAGCTACAACTCTAGCCCTAATTTCATTATATTTTAATCTAATAAGGCATTAGGAAGTATTTCAACCTTTTCATATATGCTAAGATTGATTTGGGGCCTAAAATGTGTCCCATTTTGGAGAAAGTTTCATGGGCAGCTGAACAGCTTTTAATGAATAAAACGTTCTGTAAATATTTATTCTGTCTACAAAGACCATTTGGTCCATAGTAAATTTTAACTCTGTAGTAACTTTGCTATCATGTCTGGATTACCTACCTGTTAGTTGAAGAAGTCTACTAAAATCGCCCACTATTATTATATTGAGATCTGAGTCTATGTGTTGAGTATTGCTTTTTTTTAATATAATTAGGTGTGGCAAATTTGGGGCAATGAATATTCATAATTATTATATCTTCTTGTTGGCTAGTTTCCTTTACAAATATGTAATGACCTTTTTTTATCTCTTTTAACCTAATTTTGGCTTAAAGTCTGCATGCCTTTGGGTTTGATTAGCATGAAATGTCTTTTTTTTTTTTAAAGAGAAAGAGAGAGAGAGAATTTAAAAAAAAAAAATATATATATATATATATATATATATATATATATATATATATTTAGTTTTTGGTGGACACAACATCTTTATTTGTATGTGGTGCTGAGGATCGAACCCAGCACTGTGCACATGCCAGGCGGGCACACTACCACTACCGCTTGAGCTACATTCCCAGCCCTGAAATGTCATTTTTAATCCTTTCTTTTTAGTCTGTGGATGTCCTTGCTAATGAGTTTTTTTTTTTTGTAAGCAACATTTAGTTGAGTCTTGTTTTTTGAATTCTGTCTCCTAATCTATGCATTTTAATTGGAGACCATTTACATTCAGTGTTATTATAGAGTGAAAGGTATTACTCTCTGTCATTTTATTTCAGTTCTAATGTTTGATTTAATCCTACTTCTCACTTGCTTATTCACTTTTCTAATGAGACTTATTCTTTCCTGTGCCCTCTTTGTTGTTTTTATGTTCTTTTTCTGAGAGTAGGATTTAAGTGTCTTTTGCCATCCTGATTTAATTCCTTTAGTTAATGTTTATCTTGAGATATTTTTATTTGTTTTTTAATTCTGAAAGGTATCTTTGCCGAATATAGGAATATGAATTGGAAGTTATATGTTTTCAGGGTTTGAAATACATTGTTCCAAACTCTCCTGGACTTTAAAGTTTTTGCTAAGAAATCTGCTATTATCTCAATTAGTCTGCTTTTATACATGACCTGACATTTCCTTCTTTCAGGATTTGAAATTATTTATCTAGAGTAGATTTTTGATATTTTAACTATGATATGTCATGGGGAGGTGTTTTTTTTTTTTATTTCTTCTCTCTGCTCAATATGAACAGGCCTTAGGTCTCCTGAATGTTATCCTGAGTTCTTAAATATTCAGGTTATGATTATTTCTTCTTATTTTTGTTGTTGTCTGAGAATTCAAGTTCATACACCTTGTCTTCAAGGCCTGATAGCCTATATTCTATGTGATCTAATGTAATGGTGAGACTTTTTTTTGGTTTTTATTTTATTTTTTTAATTTTCTTTTATTATTAGTTGTTCAAAACATTACAAAGCTCTTGACACATCGTATTTCATACATTTGATTCAAGCGGATATGAACTCCAATTTTTACCCCATATACAGATTGCAGAATCACATCGGTTACACATTGGTATATTTATCTCTTTACTGAAATACTCTTACCTTGCATTTTCTACTTTAGTTTATTTCTTAGATCTTTTAGTTCATTGATAATTTTAATAATCAACTCTTTGAATTCTTTATCCAGAGTTTCCTCCATGTCAATATCTATAGGATCAGTTTTGGGAGTGCTATGAACTTTAGGGAGTATCTTATTACCATGCTTTCTCATAATTCCTGCATTTCTATGTTGAGTGTTGCACATCTGCTGTTGTGATTATCTCTGACACTGCCATAAGAGGGACTATTTCGTGAACTATTTTCTCTTTCCTATGTATCCCAAGCTGAGAGTATATCTATGTGTCAAAACTTTCACTCAACATGATCACACTTTCATTGTCAGTCCCTAATCTTGCTTAGAGAGGAGATAATCATCACCAGTCACTGCAACCATTTCAAAACAAAGCCGTACATTAATAAACCTTAAACTGCATATTGGAAATGTCCTCTACAACTCCACCAATCTAAAAGTGAAAATGAGGAATAATGCTCTAGAATAGCCTGAAAAGTTGGATATTAAAGCAAATAAAAATTATACTTAAACTTTATAAGACCTAAAAAAGAGAGAGAGGGGAAAAAAGGGAGAAAGAAAAGCAAAAAATGAGGAGGGGAACAGGAGAAGATAATGGACAATACAAAAGAGAAGAAGAGTACAGGCATAAACAAGGAGGCAAAAGAGTAAATCCAACTAATGCATTAAAACAGTAAAAGAAAATAAAGTTGGATTAAGAATTGTGACATCAAATAATAAGCGGAAACCTATCAAATCAATACAGAAGATATTTGTGAATCATAAAACTGAACTAAGAGAGATTTATATTTTCCATTAATAGCTATTTGACATGGAGAGATTTCTTATTAGGCCTTCTAGATTTGGATTTTATCAGATTTGGGGGGACTTAGTAAATGCACACACCTCTTTGGCTTGACCTCTAAATTTCTCTTTGGACATAGAGGTAGCAAGGACAGCAGCCCACCTCTGATGTAAATCTAGCAACTTCCTCCATTCTTTAATGTGTCTGAGTACCAAATAGCTTTCTGGACAGTCAGAGCAAATGACTTCTACTTGTAGCCTCCAGGCCAGGTGTCCTTCTGGTTGAGACTGCAGTCTTGTGTGTCTGCTTGTGGAAATGCTTCATGTGCTCAGAACTGTCCAAACAGGTGTGGGCTTACCTCTGTATATTTCAGTGTGCATGGAGCATGGCCATGGCAGATGCCCAGTGACCTAGCGATAGTGGTGCTGGATGGCCCCTGGGAAGTGTGGGATGGTTATGCCCAACTGGGGTACATGTGTTAGTGGGCCTCCATCTGGGCAAATTTGACAGTGGCCAGCATCTGTGGTGAAAGTGTCTGCAGGACACCTCTGGGGTACACTCAGTGCTGCTGCTTCTCAGCAGCTTCAATCAGCTGCTGGGTTTTGAACAGCTTCACATGGAAGGCCCTAGCCTTTGGGCTGCCTCTACGGCAAAAGCAGCACTGCTCTGATGCAGGAAGGTTCCCCCAGATCTGGGGCCTGCTGTTGGCATGCAGTCAGTAGTGGCTGGTATCTGTGAGGCATGTGGTGTTGCTGGGACACCAGCAGCTTCTGCTGTCTATGGTAGCTTGTGCAGCTGCATCCAGCAGCTGGGGCACGTGCTGCTCCCCAGACACTGCAATCCCTGAGCATGACTTGCTCTCTCTTCTGCAGCAACTTGCTCCTCAGTGGTGGAGTTAGGGAGTTTAGCAACCTTTAGCTTGCAGCAGTCCCAGTATACAGACAACCCAATCATTCCATCAGAGGCATTTCCTAGGCTAGTATGTTTTTGCTATCTGTATGTTGAATGAAGCAATATAGATTTATCCTTTCAACAAAGCAGGCTTAGGTGTAGTCTCTACAAAATGGCTGCCTTCCATAGTTTTCTATCAGCAATTTGAGATAAGCTGTTCTGTTATCACTAAGTGGCTTTGCAGCTCTTGCCCCAGGTTAACTCAGTTGGTCTAACTTTGTTTACTACCATTCTTTCCAAAGTAAGCTTGTCAGCTTTGCCTCTTCCTCTTTTACTCCCCCCACCCCCTGCACTGACCCACTCAGAGTTCAAGGTTATTGAATTATTTTCTGTTTCCTGTTTCAGTAACCCAAACTTTTGCACCCCCTTCAAGGTTCTGACTGTCTAATATTATATCTCTGTTACTGCACCCACCCACCCCCCATCAGCTGTTCTCTCACTGCTTTAGTTCTAGAATGTAGAGTTGCAATTTGCTTCCATTCCATCACCTTGCCTCCCCAGCTCCTCCATCCTTAAACCAGCAACAGAGTGCTGGATTCTTCTCACACTCAAAATATCTCTTGTGCCTCTCTGATTCCATCAGACAGTTCTCCCCTTTTAAGGGATTATATGATAATCTAGGGCTTGCCTGTAGAAAGTAGGTCAGTGTTCCTATCTTAAAGATCTATCATCTTAATTATACCTACAAAATCTCATTTGCCATGTATTGAATCATACTCACAAGTTGTAGGGATTAGGGTACATATATCTATGGGTATCTCTACTGCCCACCACTTAGTACGTTGGAACAACCCTGACATTGCCTGTGCAGTATGAGCTACCATAGTGGGGAATACCAAGTAGGAACTTGTGAAAGTTCTTTGCTGTTCTTCTCCAAATTGCCCCAACTAAGGGTAAATTAACACATCGTGTAACATCTGAGGCAAGGATTACTGAAGCTATTAAATACACAAAGGCAGGAGTAGGGCTCTCTATCACATCTGCATTTACTTCCTGGTCTTGCCCCAGCAGATACTGGATAATCCTGGAAAATGACTGTAAATTGCCGCCATAACATTTGTTCTTCCATGCTGAAGTGTGCATGTGCTTTGCTAGAGATTAATAAGGTTGTAGATACATGTCATATAACAATTTATTTGGAAAATTTATTATTTTTCATTCCAAGTTAATAAGTAAATCTTCAGTTGTTGTAGGATTCACAACAGTAAACAGTATTTATGAAGAGTTCTGATTCAAGACTGTTCTTTAACCTTCTCTTATAAAGAGATCTAAACTATTTAGACACCCTGAGGTTTTCATACTGATCATTTAAATTTATGATATATGCTGATGAGATGATTAAGAACAAGTTAGGGACTGGGATGTAGCTGATCAGTAGAGCACTCACCTTGCACGTTGGAGGACCTGGGTTTGATCCTCAGCACTGCATAAAAATAAATAAATAAAATAAAGGTATTGTGTCCAACTACAACTAAAAAAAGTATATATTAAAAGAAAGAAACAAGTTAGGAAACTGGAAATCTTAGAAAGCTACATGTGTACCAAAAATAAGGAAATTAATCCTTTGCAGTTTCAGGACCATCTATGTCAGTGAATAAATTTTAAGGATCCAATAATCAGGTACAATGATCCTCCACCAAAAGCAAACAAAGATCGTGGTACTACTCTTTGTGTTTTATAAGCAACCCAAACTCCTTCAGATGTTAAAAATATAATTAGTGAATATTACAATCTTACAATGATACATTTGAAAAGGTAGATGAAATGTACAAGTTCCACAAAAAAAAAACACAAATGAGCAAAATTGACTCAAAAAGAAATTAAAATTCCAAAGAGTCTTTTATGAATTAAAAAATAATTTATAATTATGTTCCTACATAAAAACTGCCCAACCCAGTTGGATTTATTAGCAATTTTAATGTCTAGAAGACATTCATGAAGAATTAATTAATGCTATTCTTGCACAGAACACACTTCCCTAATGAGTTTATGAGGCAAGCATTACCCTGGCTCTAAAATCACACAAGGAGGAAGTTTTAATTTCACAGTGCTGTCATTAAAGATTACCATAAATTTGGCGATTTTAAAAAACAAATTTATTTTCTTATTGTTGTGGAGGATATGTCTAAAATAAAAATATTGGTATAGTCATGGCCCCTTGAGGTCTGTGGGGGAGGGACTCTTCCTTTACTCTTCTAGCTTCTGGTAACTCTAGGCATTCTTTGGCAGCAAAAATACTTAAACTACTGCCCCTATCCTCTGTTTGTCTGTATTCCTCTTATAAGGATACCAGTCATATGGGATGGGAGTCCTCCCTAGTGACCTCATCTTAACTCAATTTTATCTTCAAAGCCCTTATTTTTAAATAATATCACATTCACTGTTATGGGAGCTTAGGACTTCAACATCTTTTGGGGGGAGCATATATCAACTACATCATATATCACTAGATATGAATAATTCTTATCAGATAAATGGTAATAATTTATAAAATTTTAGCAAAATTAAAAATTATATAAAATGTAATATATTCACAATTAATGTTCATTCAATAAAGCAAATTTAGTGTTATGTAAAAGGCAATCAAGCCAGGTGCGGTGGCGCATGCCTGTAATCTCAGCAACTTTGGAGGCTGAGGCAGGAGGATTAGGAGTTCAAACCAGCTTCAGGAATTTATTGAGGCCCTAAACAATTCAGATAGACCCTATCTCTAATAAAATATAAAAAAGGGCTGGGGATGTGGCTCAGTGGTAAAGGCGTCCCTGGATTCACTTCCTGGTACCAAAAAAAAAAAACCTAAAAAATGCAATCAGGGTAGTTCATCACCACACTAATTAAATAAAAGAACATGATCTGATGATCTCAAAAGATACATAGAAAGAATCTGATGAATTCATCATCTATTTATAATTAAAAACTCTCAGCAAAACTAGGAAAAGAAGGAGACATAGTGAACATAATGATTAGTGGCAAAAAAATAATATTATATCCCAAATTTCTGGGGTAAAGAAATAATACCCATTTCTACCACTTCTATTCAATATTAATTTATATTAACCTTTGCAATAAGACAAGAAAAAAAATTATTGCCTACAGATCAAAAAGTAGACCTAAAATGTCATTATTTTCAGAAGACATGATTGTATACATACAAAATGTTCCTTATACAGAAAACCCTAAAACTAAATTTATGAAAGTTGTTGTATAAAATGTCAATATACAAAATCAATTATATGTCATATACATACATATACATTAATAATGAATATGTTGAAATGAAATAAAAAGTAAAATTTTAAATAGCTTCAGAAAAGAACAATTTTGGCTTAAATGTAAATGAAATATTTGCAAGTCTTACATGTAATTACAAAACATTGATGGGAGAAGTTAGAAGACTTAAATAAATGGATTGGAAACTTAATATTTTAAGGATATCATTTCTCTCCAAATTTATCTATGTATTAAATGCATCTTCAAACACATTTGTGTGTATGTATATGTACATATGTACAAATACATATATGTGTATATTTGTACATACATATGTATATGTTTGTGTATATATATATATATGTATATATAGTTTGTGTATGTGTGTTTGTATAGGCATCTGCAAACACCCCCTCCACTCAAAGTAATTCTAAAAAATTTACATTACATGAAAATATAAATGAGTTAGAATGGCCAAGATAATTTTGAAGGTAAAATTATGAGTATTCTACTTGGTTTTCAATATGTACATCAATTAAAACAGTATGATAGCAGCATAAGATTAGACATATAAATCAATGAAATAAAATAGAGTTAAAAAATGATACACATAATGTCAATTGACTTCTAACAAAGGCAGCAAGGTAATTCAGTTGGGAAAAAATAGTCTTTCAGACAATTGATGCTTAAATAATTGGGTATTCATATAGGAAACATGGGAAGTAATAGTTGTTACTTTAAACCCTGTGAACAATGAACTAAAAATGGATCATGTATCTAAATATTACGGCTAAAAATATAAAATTTTAGGAGAAATTATAAGAGTAATTTGTCATGACCTTAGGGAACACAAAGATTTCCCTTTTTTGCAGGTAGGTCTATGTATTTTTTTATTACTAATTCCTGTTTTTCCTTAACATTGCACTCAACGCATTTTTTCATATTATTATACACTTTCATAACCATTCTTTTTCATGACTATAAATATTCCATCATACAGATGAGCCATAATTTGCTCAAACAATACTAAATAGACATTTGACTTGTGTTCAACAATCTATAGAACATTAAAAGAGGATGCAAGATTTGGAGTTGGAGGCACATGTCTGTAATCCCAGCAACCTGAGAAGCAGAGGTAGAAGGATGGCAAGTGCAAGGCCAGCCTGGGCAACTTAGCCAAACCAGCTTCAGAGGTTTCAGTCTTTGTGCGATCAGCTCCACTGCTCTTGATCTTAGATGAGGCAAACCATCATGATGGAAGGGAATGGCAGAGAAAAGTTGCTCAGCTCATGGTAGCCAGGAGGCAGAGAGAGAACACCACAAAGATTTCTTAGAGATAAAACAGAATGAAACATAAAGAATAATTAATAAATTGTACTTCATTAAAAACTTCTGAAAAGACAAGTCACTGTTGGGGAGAAAATGTTCATTAAAAAAAGCCTACAAAGTATTTGTATCCACGATATATAAAGAGGTATTACAGTTCAGTAACAAGAAAAAAACAATAATCAACAATGATGGACAAAATGTTTCTGTAGCGACTTTAAAAAAATAGGACATGAAAATGTCTACAAAGTTCATGAAAAGGTGTTGAGTATCACCAATATGAAGGAAATACAACTTAAAAATAGTAAGTTACTATAATGTAAGGGATCAAATTGACAAGACTGACGGAGTTAAGTCTGTCAAGGATGTGATGCAACTGAAACTTTTACACATTGCTTGAAAACTTTGGCAAAAAGTAGAAATCCATTCAAGAGAAATGAAATCACAGAATTTGTGTTCTAATGTTCATAGTGGATATGAACTACTGTTCTACTTAACAGCATGGATAAAGCAAAAACATGCTTAGTCACAGAAACAATCCAAAAGAGTACATACTTTATTATTTCATTTAATAGAACAGAATGACAAATATAGTTTGTTGTGACAAAAAACAAAACAAAAAACAGGTGGTTGTTTGTGGCATAGGGTTGGTAGTGGAGTGGGGGGGATAGGAACCTGACTGCAAAGAACAGCAGGGAAAGTTTTGAGCCAGCAGTTATATTTTGTATCATCTGTTTTGGAGGTTATTTCAGTAAGACCCTCAACATGTGTACTGTAATTGGGTTTACTTTATTTTATTTAAACTATATCTAAATTAAGTCTTTAAAAGTAAAACTCTTATAAACCCAAAATAAGAAAGTCAAGTGACAGTGTTAGTGAAAGTGGTCAGAGCTGCTTTTTTCTGATTTTATCCTAGTAATGCATAATGGCATCTTCCGATTATGATTAAGCATGGATTCCGACAATAATAGATATGACAATTTAAAAAATTGCCTTTATATGTACTCACAAAATATGTATGATTGTGTACATTTTCAAAGCTTATATATATATTAAAGCATATAAGTATGTGCTTTAAATATGTGTGAACAGGCTAAGCTTGTCCTTGTTCATATATTACAAGTTCAATTTCAATAAACTGAGCAAATACATGTGAAAGCAATTGTCCCCCTCTGAAATTAGGAACAATTAGAGAAATACAGGGGACTTTTCATAGGTTGTGGTGAGCTCAGTTGGTGCTGTGATCAGGAATTACTCTAAGGTCAATAAACAAGTTTCTATGGTTTTAGAGCTTGCATCTCTATCACGGTGCTCCAAGTCTCACCCCTGAGCTGATCCGAATGGTTCACATTCTGTGATGCTGCAGAGGAATTTTACCTTACCAGGAATCACTGTCCCTCTTATCTTTTTGTTTCTTTCCTTTCTCTACTTCAGCCTACATGGCTACCCTATTGAGGTGCTATCTCAGTTAAGGAAGCAGCACCTCTTTCCTATTTTTACTAATAACTCTCTCTTATTTATTTTGAAAATGTGTTTTTAATGTTTGAAAGGTAACTCATATGGAACAGGATCTCCCAGGATCACAAAAAGGACTTTCAAAGACCCACCTATGGGTCTTTTCCATAAGTTCCATGATTTTCTAACATCAATCCTTATTCATCTAATATACATGGCTTTTCTCCCTATATTAAGCAACTGGGGAATGGAGAATGAAAAAAAAGTTGAATATCACTTCAGGCATCTGTTTTTCTCTCCTCTTTCCTTCTTCTTTTTTATGTGCCCCAGTTCCCAGGCACCTTTTCTTACCTTCAATTCTTTTTAAGTTCCAAAGTAGACCTCATCAATCTTACTGTAGTGCTCCCTGATCTGGACCTCACCTCCCTTCTCTTGCCATCTGACAACCACCCATGTAATCTGGTTTCCTGAGAAACAACCTTGTTTACTCCTTGAAAACTTCCCTCACCTATATTTATACAGCAAATACCATTTTTTACCTCTTATAGACTGTACACGTTCACTGGCTCTAAACAAAGCAATATTTGATGAGTCAAAGTCATTTCTTCTTGCTAAACTCAGGGCATTACTAACTACCTGTATCTTAAGGCATTTGGAAACAACTATAACCTTGTCTTAACATTTTTCTACTAGTACTCTAAGGAGATCAGAAATAAGAGAGTTAGTCACCATTAGTTTTTATAAATTTCTTTGCAAAGACAACTGATTTTCCTTCTTTCTCTCTGAGAAACTTTGATTTTGCATGATTTGCCGATTGTCTTAGTTCATCTGTGCAAAACACCTAAGGGTAATTTATAAAGAACAGAAATTTGTTTCTTATAGCTTTGGAGTATGGGAAGTCTAGGATCATGGTGCTGGCAGGTGTGAAGTGAGGGCTGCTTTCTGCCTCAAGAGAAATCCTTATTTGAGTTCTCAAGTTGTGGAAGATGGGAGGGATAAGGGGGAAGTTGTTGGGTAAAGCTTCTTTAAAAAAGCATTAATCCCATTAGGGAGGCAAAGCTCTCAGAATTTAATCATATCCCAAAGGCCACACCTTCTGATACCATCACCTTTGGTGATGAAGTTTCAATATATGAATTTTAGGGAGGGCAAAAACATTCTTCACATTACAGCATCTATTTTCATAGATTTATTCTCATTAGAATTTCTCCTTGTTTGCATTGATTCTAATTTTATTGTCACATGAGGTCTGAAGGCTTTCCAAGGGAACTGCATCCTTAAAAAGATGACTGAGTTTCAAGTGGATGTTCCTTTACATTTCACTCCTCACAATACTGTTATATCAGATCATAAAGCTCATGGGAACAGAAAGGTCATGGCAATGGAAACTGGGAGGGAAAGTTTATAACTTAGTTAATAACAATTAAAATTAGTTAATAACAATTTGTTTTTTAATACATGTATTTCTCAATCCTCAATTTATAACAAAAATCCAGATGCATCAGAGTATTCTAAGGGCTCTGTAATATTTATTGTTTCATCATTAGATATTTTTACCATGTTAAATATGTCACTTTTACTGGTCAGGATAGGAGATGCCTTGTCTCTAATTTGAGGTTTGTACTGAATAACTGTTATATGGGAGTAAGAACAATAAACATTTGAGCTTTTCTATAATGTATCTCTGGTCAAATGAGCCAAGAGATCTCTTAGCCTTATTTTTTTTCAGAAAGCAGAATCAAAACAAAGACTAATGTGCTGCTGTTATTATATGGGTCAGGGGTGATTCTAGGGTATGGGAGTGAGAAATGAGGAGAGTAGAGCTATATTGGGAAGGGTATTGAGCCAAGTGTAGTGCTGAATTCTGGAAAAGCCTGTAACTCCAGATTATTCCTAGGTAGGGAAAGAATAAACCAGAAATAATTTATGCACTGGTTTTCATAAGCCCCTAGTAAGTTAGACCTCTTCACATACAAACTCCTCTATCCATACAAGTTGTGCATGCCAGGTAGCGGAACTAAATAGAGTCCTGTGGCATCAACAGCAACCCTGGGTAGGAAGCTAGAAACGCACAGAAGGGGAAGAAGATAAGGCAACATCCAGTTACATCAGGGAGAATTTGGTTAAAACACATGGAGAGCTGGAACAGGGATGCTAAAAGTGTCTGAAGAGAAGAAAAGCCGACGTTCGATATGAAACATTCTCATTTATTTTTGCAAACATATATGATTTAAATATATCATAATATCTTGTGGATATCTCTGTGTCTGTCCTGCAGATATCTTCTTTCTCATTGAAATTATTTCCCTATTAGATGTGGCTGATGGGATTTCTGCTGCCAAAGGATGATGTATAGGGGACATTCTAAGATAGAACAGAGAACCTTGTGGTCTATATCTATAGAGGGAAGGATGCTGATCAGTATAGTCTCCTCCATCCTTTGACTGCTTTCTTATGAGTCATATTTATGGAGAAATTTTTCCTTGTTACCAGGAGATCTCACATATGTGAAGGCTGTATATTGCACACCTGAGAATGGCCAGGAACAGCTGGCCAAGTAACTGCCAATAATATAACTGACAGAAAGAGGATGCTCTGAATCAGCCCCCAGTGAAGATGTGCAGGATCCTGTAAGGGGAATAAAAACACATTGAAAATAATAGTAAAATACATGTCTCTACTCATGAGCCTGGACTGATTTCAAATTTCTGCAAAAACCCTTTGATTTCACTCACAGATAGTGTTTTACTTAAAATACACGGTTTTGTGAATTATCTCATTTTCAGAAAGGAAAACAGAGTAAGGTAAACAGATATATTAGTCTCCCACTCTCTTTAATTTTATCCCAAGACTAGAATCCAGTCATCGTTTTCCTTTTTAGAGGATGCAAGCTCAGTCATGAAAGCAATGAATGTTTTGTTCCAGAAAAATACATACTGCACCTGCCCTCTTATGCATATGGATGCACATACACAAGTTTGCACAAAATTTCATACTCTCGAAGTCTCTTTCTCTAATAAAGGTAGGAAAAAATGGATAATCTCACATGGTCTTTTAGGAATCAGGGAATAAGGATTAACTTTAAGCAGACCTATTTCTCAAGTAGAGTTTCATGCTTGTATTTTAACAAATTAGGTAAACTACCCATAACACTGTTTTTTTTTTTCTTAATTTTCAGGCCATTACTGAATTTTACGTACAGTTTTTATCTTTATAGACTAATGGAAGTTCAGAAGAAAACAATAAAATATGAGGAATTCAGGAAGGATAGAATATATGATAAAGGAGAACTTTATATGATATATGATAAAGGGGAACTTTATATGATATATGATAAATATATATGATATATGATAAATATATATGATATATGATAAATATATGATAAAGGGCTGGGAACTTTGGAATATGGTGAAAGGAAGGCGAAGGGGAGGCATGATGGCTTCTGATGACACATTAAAGGAAATTACCAGGAGGACAGGGACCAATTCTCATTAGTCCATGGGAGCAGAACAGGAAGCAATGAGCTAAACTGTAGCAGCGAAATTAGAGTGAAAAACAAGAAAAAAATTTGATCATGAGAACTATTAGGTAAAAGTACTAATTATTAAGAAAAATAATGAATTCCCCTTTACTAATCATATTCAGAGAAGCACTTGACACCCTGCATTAGGGACAAATTAGGAATAACAACTTTTCCAACATTCTGGGAGTAGACCAAATGATCCAAGCGGGAATACTTCTCAAAATCCCCATCATGTACTAAAAATTGACTCAAAGGAAAATAATAACTTTTAAAATGTGTAAAAGTAACAAATATTAATTCTACAAATAATTGATATTTTTATAATTAGTCTCTTTGGAGGAAATAAAGATTAATTTTAAATGGCAAGACCTCAGGTCACTTACTTGCTAGCAAACTGGCACTCCTATTTTTATTATTACATTTCCCTATTAGGAAAATATTTTGAACATTCACCTTTATTAAAAGTACATTAATTCATTTGTGGAACATAAATATATTATGTATATGATAAAATAAATGCAGTACTAATTGAAAAGGGTAAAATGAAATGAATTTTATTTTAAAAATATTTTGCTAATTGTGATACCTTCATTTATCGTTAGCTTATTATTTAGAACCACAAAAATCGATTAGGCTAATTTCACATTTAACAATAATTAATTGTTATTCTTTATAGAAAATCATCTTCTTGATAATTTTAAGGTTATTGGTTAACTTATTGTCATATCTTATTAAACTGTCATTATTTTCACCTTGTGTGGTGGCCAGAAAAGACCTCTTCCTAGGAATAGAACTGTCAGCTCTATTACTTTGGTTTTTCTGTGCCTGTATTAGTGTTAGAAATCTACACTTTCTCTAAAGCAATAGTTTTAAAGCTTGCATCTCATTTATAAGATTTATTTCATTGGAACTATATGATATATTCCATAAAACTAATTAGTTCACATTTATAGGTTATTAATATGTTAAACAGATGTATGCGCAAAGGTTTTCTTCTCAACACTTCTCTAGGTTTGGCAGATCTCTCCCTTTCCTTGACCTTGTGCTGACTTTAGAATCTATGAAATGAGTGATGGGGTAAATCAAATATTGATAAGTTTAATTATGTTTATAGGTAAAATAATAGAAATAGACTGCCATTTCCAGAATTACAGTAAACTGGATTAATCTAAAAACCTTTCACTAAAAATCAATTTAGACTTTACATTAACATAAGTTTAAATGTAAATGCACTGGTGAAATAAGAGAAATTTTCAAGGATTCTTCTGCTCAATAAATTTAAGTCTAGAGAATGTATTCAGAGAATGTGAAAAAATAATATATTTTTCAATAGTAACAGAGAAAGTTTATTAATAAAAATTTACCCTCATTAAAAGACCTTCCAAAGGATATATATATATATATATATATATATATATATATATATATATATAATATAAAAGAAAATGATTCTAGAAGATTTGAAGAAGTAATAATGAGTAAAATATTGCTTAGCATGTCAAAAATATTGGGCTGGGGATGTGGCTCAAGTGTTAGTGAGCTTGCCTGGCCTGCGTATGGCGCTGGGTTCGACCCTCAGCACAACATAAAAATAAAATAAAGATGTTGTGTCCACTGAAAAGTAAAAAAAAATAAATATTAAAAAAAGTTATCTCTCTTTAAAAAATATAGATATTCACTGAATAAACAAGTAAAAATTATGTCCAATGTATAACATTCAAATCATGAAGAAATCAAGAAGGAACCAAACTATTGAACAATAATATGAAGTCATGTGCACTGGAGGCATTAGAGTTAAAATATTAAAGTATTCTAAGGTCTTTATATTATTTGGCAGAAAAGACAATAACAATTTTTTTAAGTCAAGAATATGAGGTAGATTTCCAAAAGTAATCACCAAAAACATATTACTACTAATTTTAATAAATCATTATAAATCAATGAAATGAATACAAATGAAAAAATTAAAGAGAAAAGGAAGGATAAGAAAGTATGATAGACGGGGTAAAGTTGGGAGTTCATAACCCGCTTGAATCAAACTGTGAAATATGATGTATTAAGAACTGTGTAATGTTTTGAACAACCAACAATAAAAAAAAAGAAAGTATGATAGATAGAACACAAAATAATAAAGTAGAAAAACACAAAATAGTAATCACAATAAAAATAAATGAGCTAAACTATTAAACTCAACAATTAAGTACTAATAGTTCATGTAATTGCAATAATAGTTGTTTGCCAAAGATTCACCTAAGTCATAAATGTAAATAAATATTGTAATGTATAGGATGGGCAAATGATATAGAAGGAAAATTCTAACCTTAAAAAGGCTGCTATAGAAATAATAATTCAGATTTTTAGTTAAAAAGAATTATCAAAGATGAAGCTAATATTGAGTAATGATAAGATAACATTATAGTTACTAGAAACAGAAAATAATTCTAAACCTATGTATATCTGATGAAAGCCTCAAACGTAAAGCAAAATGAAAGAAGTATATGAAGAAATTCAAATCCACTGTTACAGTAGATTTAAATGTCTCTAATATTATGTAGTATTTAATCTTAAAAACACAATCAACAAAAACTTTGCACTCAGCAATTATAGAATACTCATTCTCTCCAAAGCAATACAAAAGATATGCAATCTTAAAAGGACACATTCTGTGTACACAAGACAATGAAATCAAATTAGAGTATAAAAGTTCTCGTAAATGCTTGGAAAAATGGAAACTTTACTTATAATTAGTCTAGGAGTCAAGGAGAGATCATAACAGAAATAAAAAAAACAATTAGCATTAGCATATAACAAAAATACTTGTGTCAGTTTATCAACTGGGGTGCTCTGAGAAGCAGACATCTACAGAATTTGTTATAAAAGAGATACATGGGAGAAATACCTTTGGAATATAAAGAGAGAGGGAGTAGGAGTAGGACACAGGAGCCTTCAAATTAAGATGCAGTTAGCACCTGTGAAAAGAGGGGACAATGGATGTTTGGGAAGGAAGAGCTTCAGACTATTCTGTAGTTCTGCGAACGCTGTAGCCAAGCTTATGGGAGTCCCCAAGTCAAGGCTGTCTTAATAGAATCTCACAACTAGCCAACAAGGCCCTGTTCTGTGACCATTGCTGTGCTAAGTCCCTGCCAAGAGCAGCCTGAGAGTGGCATTGGTGAATGTCACGGTGGGTCAGAGGTACAACTACTGGAGATTGTCAGTGACATGTGTCCTAACTGCACATATATCTGAGCAGAATCAACCTAAAGAAATAGAAAGAAGGAAATGATTAAGATTGTGGCATAAATTAATGTGACATGAAGCCAAAGGACCAAATTAAAAATGATTTGTTGAAAACTTAGTAAAATATAGAAGCCATAGGCAAATAAATCAAGAAAAAAAGAAAACATAAAATATTAAGCATCAACAGGAACAAAACAGTAGCTACTATCAAGATTTAAAATAAAAATGATGAACATTTTTTGTAAAAATATTAAATTTTGCTGTTTAAAAATGTGTCTTCCAGCATAAAATTGCATTGTTAAAGAATGTAATAAATCTAAAATATAGATTCAGTGTTCAGTGGACTATCATGTTTATTCTAGCAGTTTTTATTGGATACACTAATATTTCTAATAGTCTTACTTATCAAGTGACAGAGAGCTCCATGATTTGATCTCTAGCAATCTTTCTTTTGGATGGGTAGTGGAGGTAAATGGAATTTATTCTGGCTCCATCTACTTTGGGGAACAGAAGGGATGTCAGCAATTCATATGGAAGTTTCCATTTGTTCCTACAGGACTTCATACTAAGTACCCCTCAAGTATTTCTGGAAATCCCAATGGGCTGAATCAACGGTACTGGGGAATGAGTCCAATCACTTCAGGCATTATGCCACTATGTCTGGCGTTCAGTTTTTTCCTGCCTACTCAATTAATTCCTAGAGTACAGTTTCCATGGGCTCCAGTGGGTGGTAATGTCTTTTACCAGAATTCACTAGAATCCTTTCCAGTCTCTTGGCACTACTGTCTGTCGCCTGGTAAAGTCCTGATAGGTGCTTCCCATCTTTCTCTGTTCACAGTTACTGTTTATAGGATTTTCATGATGCTAAAGCTACCCAACGGCCTATGGTAAGGTGGAAGTTGAAAGTCTATTTACATTATATCATCTGCAGCATCCAAAAAAAATCTCTATATGTATTTTCGATGTTACATACTCTTCTTAATTAAGAAATCAATTTTTATTTAACAGTCTCTTAGTTTTTCATAGAACTCAAAGATCTTTGGGATCTGGACTAGGAAACAAAACAGATAAAGAAATCATTTTTGTTTTTCCACATCTACACTGATGCTTTTTCTTATTGAATCAATATCCTCATGTCTGGCTATTTCTTTTTTTCTCTAAGGTTCCTTCCCAGGGTGTTCATTGGTTTTTATGAAAATAGATTCCTATTAAACTTTTAATGCCGTTTACCAGGTATAATTTTGATTCAATCTCTCTTAATTTTTTCCTTAGTTTCTTTTATCTCTTTCTGCCTTTATTTTATCCATTTGTCCTGAATTCCTCTATCATCTTCTCCCTCTCATAAAATGTATATATATATATATATATATATATATATATATATATATATGAAACCATCACATACTAAATAAAATAAGTGCTAACACTAAAGATCAATGGTGAGAAAATAATAAACATTGAAAGATTTGCAAGCAAAGATGTAATTTTAGAGTATTTTTGTAAAAAAGATGACAAGGTAGAATGCAAGTAAGGAAGAGGATCTAATTAATTCAGACAACATTTAATTTCTCCAGCCTTTACTACTTTTGGCTCTACTAGAATCTAGTTTAGGTCAAGTGCTCAATGAAAAAGAAAAAAAAATCAATAAATGTTAATGGAATTCACACTCTTAGTCCAAAGGGAGAAACTCAAGTGGTAACAGAATCTGCCTGTTTCCTGCTCTGTCTGCTGGGAGAGAAGATAACCCACCCTAAGGTTATGGCAATGCCCTCAGGAAAGCAGGCAGGGGCAACCCTCGAAATGCCATCAGGATGTTCCCGTAACCTTATCTTTCCCCTCAATAGATCTTGAGCATTTTCCATCTAACAATGCACGTGAAGCAAAATGAGAAATTTTTAACGATTTGGTAACTTTCTCACAGTGTTATGGTCCTCCTCTGTTCACCTCCTTCTGGATTTCAATTGAATTCATTGAACATATTGAATATTTACCATGTAGATCACATTGTTTTATTCTTCTGAGCAATTAAAAATGAATATGGAATAATTCCTGCCTCAGGGATCTCAGAATCCATTGGAAAAAAATTTTCATTCATTTAGCATAGTTTAATTGGCAACAGTGACATAAGAGACAAACCAATTATTAAAAGGATGATTCATGTGAAATACTAATTCTTTTTTTAAAAATATTTTTTAGTTGTAGATGGACACAATACCTTTATTTTATTTATTTATTTTTATGTGGTGCTGAGGATCAAACCCAGGGCCTCATACTTGTGAGGCAAGTGCTCTGCCACTGAGCCACAGTCGCAGCCCCTGACTAATTCTTACAAGCATGATGAACATCATGGTGAAGGTGAAATTAGGGCCTGCCCTTGTACATTTTCAATAAATAGCTTTTAGGAGAGAGGAGAAAGGGCAGCTTTAGAAAAATATAGACACTTGCCGAATGTAGATTGTGGGTAGCTGGAGAGAGTGGGGTTTGGGATGAGACAAAACCAGTTATCCATCAGCATACAGTTGAAGAAAGCCACATCCTGCTGTACTCACTGAGTGCTAGACAGAATCTCCACATTCTACCACCTTCCTTCCCAGTCCCACTAACAAGAGGAATGAGAGCAGTAAGCATCATTGGTCTGGTGGAGTGAAGAGTTTTTTAGTGGAAGTTTTCTCTCCCTCGATAAAGGGCATTGGTACTTCTTATATAATGAAACTGCATAAAGAAAATTTCAAGGAAATAAAGACTGGAGGGACCAATCAAAGACATGGACATATCATTTTATAGTTGGAAGAATTATTTAAAAATAAGATGAGCAATGTAAATTTTAATAAATAGAAAAACTTACATAAAATGGATAAGATTACTAGAAAAACATAACATACAAAATCTGACTCAAGAAGAATAAGAATACTAAGTAAACTTAATTAGCGTAAAAATTAAACCTGTACTTTAAAATCTTCCCCCCAAGAAAACACATCAAGTGCAGCAGATTTTTTGGTGATTTCTACCACTTAGGAATGTAATCATTCAAAGTAAATAAAGATTCTTCTAGAAAATATAAAATGGCAAGATAATTTCTACCTTATTTTATAAGCATATATCTATAATTATGAATATATTATCTATAGCATATACTTTACAAATTATATATTATGCAAATTATGTTATATAATATGGAAATTACATATTTTATAATATACAAATATATAAGCTGATATATACATTTATATATATATATACACACATATACACAGCACATATGTACACACACACATATATATGCATAAGTTTTAGTAATTAAACCAAGCAAAGAATAATATAGAAAAATACAGAGCAACCTCACTCATGAATATAGATGTTAAAATCCCATCATTAGTACACATCCAAATGTATGAATCTCATAAGCATGAATAAAAAAACAGCTCAGAAAATTCACAGGACATGATATAATTTCAAAGTTCAAAACACATAAAAATAAACAATATATTGCTTAGAAATGCATGCGTTCAGTCATGAAAACATTTACAATCATGGTTACCTATGTGTGAAAGGGAGGGGAATGTCATCTCTCGGGGCACATGGCAGAGATTCAGCATTCCTAGTAATGCTCTCTGTCTTAAGTTTTATGGTGACTATTTGAAATTATTTTTGTAGCATCAAATACATTTAGAATTGGAAAGGAACCTTTGAAATACACAAGGCTGGTTTCTTACTCATGGACATGACAGGGTGAAAATTTCTAGTCTTTACATATACACATGCAAAATCACTCAAATCTTTAATGTTTTTTCCATCACAGAACACTTATAGAAGTTGAATGAGTCTTCTATTTGGAGTTTTCTTTTGTCCATGTGAACTGTCATTAGGTATGAAATCCTTATGACAAAATTTAAATGACAATACCATTACTTAGCATTCACATTTTATTTTATTTTTAAACTTGTTTCAATCATTTATTGTTAACATGGTGTCAAAAATTATTTTTAAATAATGAAGGATGAATAACTATCACTAAGTGCTAATTGTGTTTTTTAGATTCTTTACATAAATTCTCAACTAATTTGATATATGATGTTTTAGCTTTGTGTTGCTGTGACCAAAATAGCTGACAAAAACAACTAAGAGGAGACAAAGTTTTTTGGGGGTTCATGGTTCCGGAAGTCTCAGTCCATAGATGGCCAACTCCATTGCTCTGGGCCTAAGGTGAGGCAGCACATTGTGGGGGGAGGGCCCAGTAGAGAAAAACTGCTTAGTTCACGGCAGGATCAAGAAAAAGATAGCAGGATAGAGAGGAAAGAGTTGCAGGAAAGATAAACTTTCCAGGGCACCTCTCAGTGACCTATCCCTTTAAGGCATGCCTCCCTGCCTAAAGTTACCACAGTTAGTAGGTTCAAGTAGACCATTCAAGCTAGGATGGACTGATTAGGTTGCAGCTCTTATAATATCATCATTTCAGCTCTCCATATTCTTGCATTAACAGGAGCTTTTGTGTACGAGTGTGAGGTGAAGTGTGGGGGGCACCTCACATCCAAACCACACATGATTTTATTCAATTTTGGGAAAAAGCGTATTTTTTGGGGACATTTTACCAATTGTATTTTGTTAGTTTAATATGTGATTTAGTTTTCAGAAACCCTAAGGGAATCAGGAAAGTTTTCCTAGAGGAATATGAGGAGTCAGGTGAGAAATTCAGCTGAAGGTGGTAGATGAACAAGTGATGTATACTTAGAGAGAAAGAAAAAAAACTGATTCTTTGGCTCTAGGAGAAATTTGTACCCCATAAGTATGACATCATTAGATTTCTTGTGTCCTGGGTACAATATTGAAACAGCAGATAAAACTGTGGACATCTAATGTAAGCTAGGCTGAGGGACATTTTGTCACCAGCCTCTGGTCCTTGATACATATGTACCACTTAGCTCCCTGTCCCAACCCTATCACCCCAGAACTGCAATGTTACTTGGGGGCAAACTGCGGAAGGACTATTTTCTTCTATTGTGTGTACAATAACATTTTTGAGATGGAAAATAAAATGAATTATGATCTTAATTATATTTATTTATGGGTATCACACACACAAAGGAGTGATTAGCACATAATACGAAATTGTAGACACGGGAAGCAGCATGTGACAGGAGAAGTAGACGTTCCAATGACAGAATCCTGAGCCAGACCAGCATTTAAAAGAACAGAGGTATTGTGGAGCCTAAAGCATTGCTCTTTTTTGCCTATGATTTCTTTGTCTATTTGGTGTCTTTTGTGCTTCCATATGAATTTTATAAATTTCTTTCTAATCTGTGAAGACTATCATTGGTAATTTGATGCGGATTGCATTGAATTTGTAGAATACTTTAGGTATTATGGCCATTTTAGCAACATTAATTCTCCCAATTCAAAAACATAGGTCCCTTCACCTTTTAGTGTCTTCTTTAAGTGTTTCATAATTATCATTTTAGTGATTGTTCATCTTTCTTAGTTTTATTCCTAGAATTTTTTAAAATATATTTTTAGTTGTAGATGGACACAATTCCTCTATTTTATTTGTTTGTTTTTATGTGGTGCTGGGAATTGAACCCAGGGCCTCACACATGATGGGCAAGTGCTCTACCACTGAGCCACATCCCCAGTCCCCTAGAATTTTTTTTGAGGTTATTGTGAATGGGATTGTTTTCCTGATTGTTTTCTCATTGAGTTCATTATCCACATTTTTATAGAAAGCTACTGATTTTATATGTGGATTTTATATCCCAATGCTTTGCTGAATTTATCAGTTGAAATGGATCAAAGATCTAAATGTAAAACCTGAAACAATGAAATTATTAGAAGAAAACACAGTGCAAACACTCCAAGATATTGGCACAGGCAATAATTTCTGAATAGGGCTCAATAACTTAAGAAACAAAAGCAAAAATTGACACATGAGTTTATACCTTTGTGTAGCAAAGGAACCAATTGGCTGAATAAAGAGACAGCCTACAGACTGGGAGAAAATCTTTGCCAGATATTCATCTAACAGGGGATTAATATCCAGAATGTATAACCAAAGAACAAATTATCTGAATAGTCACTTCTCAAAATAAATAAATAAATAAATAAACAAACTATAAATATATGAAAAAAACCCTCATTATGTTTAGCCATCAAAAAAATGCTAATCAAAACTACACTAAGTCCATCTCACCCCAGTCAGAATGGCAATTATTAAAAAAAAATGCTGTCAAAGATGTGTAGAAAATTTTGATGGGAACCTAAATTGGTTAAGACACTACAGAGAACAGTATGGAGATTCCTTGAAACACCAAATATAGAGCAACCAAATGATCTTACTATTCTGATAGAGTATGCATCCTATGGAAGTGAAGGCAGCATACAAAAGAGACAGCTGCATACCCATGTTTATTGTAGTGCTATTCACAATAGCTAAAATATGGAGTCAGTCTAGGGACCTGTGAACAGATGAATGGATTAGGAAAATATGGCATGTGTACACAATGGAGTGCTATTTAGCCATAAAGAAGAATAATGTAACATCATTTGCAGGAAAGTGGATGGAACTGGAGGATATCATGTTAAGCAAAATAAGCCAGAAGAAGAAAGAGAAGTATTTCATGTTTTCTATTACATGTGAAAACAAACATAAAAAGACCTGAAAGTAGAGATTTTAAGAGACAGGAGAAGGGGACCAAGGGAAGTGGAGAGAGTAGGGAGAGCAAAAAATGGCATAGGGAAGGTGGACATGATCAAGGCACAATATGTGCACGCATGTAAATATGGTGAAATCCATTAAACCGTACGATTCATATATGCTAATTTTTATAAAAAGAACAGAAGAATCATAGTGAGATGAAACTAAATTTTCTAATTCTGCTGGCTGGTGGGGTCTGCATAAGTTTTAGGCCTTTGCAATGGAGAAAGCCCACAGCTAATCACATCTAGGGGCATCTGCTGGAGGGTGGGGGGTGTACAGACAGCAGAGCCAGATTTTCTCTCCACTGAGCAGCTTGTTGTGGCTCTCAGTGGAAGGCCCTAGCAGCTCATTGCCAATTTCTTTCCAGGTTCTAGTCTCACAATTCCAAACAATGAAATCCAAGGACAATGAAAGGCAAGAGGGAAAGGAGTAGGATTTCTTTTAAGTGAGAAGAAAAGAGATAGAACTCTTGCAAGGCAAGAGGGGAGCTCATAGCAAGTTACCTCTTAAATGTACTCATCTAGGGGCTTATGTAGTTTCTGGGTAGGAGCACTGATGAAAACCCATGCTAAGTAGGTTTTGGGAAAGTGCCAAGCCTATTGGTCAATGCTAAACAGGTATTGGAAAAATATTAAGGCTATTAGTCAGCTCTTTGGTCTGTAGCCTTTACTGAGGTCTATCCTGCCTCCCTATTCCCATCACCCTGGGACAAAGGAGTTGGCTAAAATGTTTGGAATGTTTCAGCAGGGTAACCTCACAGATTGGCCTTTGCATTAAAAAAGGAGAAAAAAAGAAAGCCTTTTTAATTGGGACCTATTAGCTATTCTATCTTATTCCATAGTCTGCAACTGGAAGAGTTGCAGAGAAACCATGGAACTAAGGGAAAATTTGAAGAATATGAAATTATAAACACCCATGAAAGAGAAGGAGTTCAAGTTTGGGTGATGTTAGCAGGATAAAATATTGCTGAGTTTAATGAAGATAAACATTGAGAAGTGCACGGCTGGACTTGGTGATAACAAGGTCCCTGTTTCTTTGGAGTTCTTGGGAATAAATAGATGACCACATAAAAAGGAATGGCACTTAAATGAGGACAGCCAGCACAATGGTTTCAAGATGCTTGGTTCTGAACAGGTAATAGACACAGGATAGAAATTGGAAGCAGATGTGCAGGGGAGGAAAGTTTTCCCTTAAAATGAGAGAGAATGGAGCAGGCTAAGAAGCCATGAAAGCAGACAGGGAAAGGATGGGGTTATTAATGGAGCAACATTACAGAGAGAGTGGGAAGGAGCAGAGCCACAAAAGCTATTAAAAGACTTAACAATGTTTTAGGTAGAGGTCTGTCTATAACTTTGGTGGGAAGAAAAAAAAGACACAAGAAGAATTATTTTCTGGTGGGTTCTATTTTCTCTCTGAGGAAGGAAATGACATCTGTGAGTTCGAAGGAAGAATCTTGGAGGTTTGAGGAACAATGGATCTAACAAGTGAGTCTCATCCTTTTTGGGGGTGGTTTTGGGGATCTGGCCCAGCGCCTCCTTGACTGCTCATTCGAGTTACCTGGAGAGCTGTCGAAATCTTAGTAGTACTTCAGGCAAAATAATCATCTCCGGGGATAGGATCTGTGCATAAGTACTGTGAACAACTCCTCAGGTGATTATTATGTGCTAACCAGGCCTAGAACACTGCTCTAAAACTTGCCTCACCATTTCAGTTACCTGGGAGAGCTTTCAAAGTGACTAATGCCTTTATCTCACCAGGAAAGGAGAGGGTCTGATTTTATTGGTCTAAGATGAGGCCCAGGTATCAGAATCTTAAGAAAACGCCCCAGGATTGCCATGGGCATCAGGATTGAGAGCCCCTGATTGTAAAGGCAGAACTGTGGATTTAGCAGACTGGAAACCACAGGTTTGTACGAACAGCAGCTTGCATGAACGAGTGATCCACCAGGGGCATTCAGCAGTCCTGTTTGAAAAAATGAATCCTGGGGTTCATCTGATCCCCGGGCTCTGTTAGTTGTTACTGAAGGAAAAATGGAGAAAGAGATTTGCAGATATCAGCAATAAAGGGGTTTAAACGATGGATTATGAAGTTTAAGCTGAATAGGAAATGAGGTAAGGTGACAGGGGCTCAGTAAAGAAGAAGTAAAGGGATCCTGAGGCAAGAGCATCCTTCAAGGGAGAAGGACAAATGTTTTAAGTGTAAGCAGCTGTCGGGGAGAACTGGCGATAACTGTGGAGGATAATCCAAGATTAATTAACATTGTTCTCTTCCTTGTTTATCTGCATCACTGACACAGACTAATGATATTAATGTCAGTGGTAAAACAGAAATTAGTGAATAGATTTGGAAGATGATATTTACTCAGGATCACATGTTATTTTAGGATAATACAGAGAAACCATAAGGTCTTGCCTTCCTGGGTGATGGAATATTGACTATATTTGGCTTTAGTGATTAAGATAGATATTTGATTTTAATGCTGTTTTAAGAGTTGATTTTCTTTACACAAACTGTCACAGAAATCTCCAAGGCTTTACGTCTCTCTGGAGAGGTCTCTGTGTGACCTTACACAGAATGCTTAGGAGAGGCAAACATACCCCTCGTTTACCCTGAAGTTGGCCTTCCTTTTGGGGACCTTCACCTACATGAGCCTCTTCAGATCACATGAGGACACTATTATTTTAAAAAAAAAATTAACAAAATAGGCAAAACCTTCTGGAAATAAAGAAAAATAAAATAACTACAGAAAACTTTTAAAAATTCAAGAATATTCATGTTTCTAAAGCCCAAGGTTCTGATTCTATAACTATTCAATTCTAAAACTTAGAAGGCATGTGTTAATTCCCTCTCTATCTTTCCAGGGCTTACATGGTGTATTTAACTTTATTTCCTGCCATATGGAGAAATTTTTAGGGAAATTGCACCCTATTGAAGCAAGTCTTAAAGCATTTAATGTATCCTTGTTCTGTTTGGGTTTTCACCTCATATAGAGACAAGGCAAAAACCATGAGAGGTATTCAATTGGAAGTGGGTCCTTCTACCACATAAATGCCAGGAAGTAATTTTATCCTTTATGAATCAACTGAATATATTCATTGCATCATAATTTTAATTCAACTATATTAGCAATCATAGCTGACATTTTTATCTTAACTATGTATCAAATACAACTCCAGGTAGAAGGGCAACATAATAAACTTATAGGATATAAGATAAGTAATAATAACACAATAAAAAATTCATAATGAAATGAAAAATACAGAAATCAACTAAAAAATGCATTCTTTGTAAAATCAGTAAGATTGACCAATCTCTGGAAAAACTTATCTGGATAAAAAAGATAGAAATAAAAAAATAATAAAATAAGATATAAAGATAGAATTTTAACATAAACTTATAAAGGAGTTGAACAGCTATAAACAATGATATTTTAAAATCTAGGTGACTTTAATTAATTTTGTAGGAAATAAAACTAAAGTCTGCCCTGCAGGTGGTACAAAAAGTAATGGGAATACCTTTAAAATTATTATTGAATTCCAACACAATTAAAACCTTACCCTTTCAAATAAAAGATTCAGGAAGTTCTATAGGTGAATTCTACCAAATGTTCAAGGAGAACAATACCTCCTTTCTTTAAAAATTGTTTTATTACAAGAAAAAAACAAGGTAAACCTAATCAACTGTTATCAAGTTAGTAAAGTTGATTCTCCAATTGGATCAATAAGAGAAAAAATAATAGAAAGAATTCTAGATAGGGTAGAGGGATGAGAGGGAAAGGAAGGGGGCAGGGGGTTAGCTAGGATGGTGGAACATGATAGACATCACTATCCAAAGTACATGTATGAAGACACAAATTGGTGTCAATATACTTTACATACAACCAGAGATACGAAAAATTGTGCTGTATATGTGTAATAAAAATTGTAATGCATTCTGCTGTCATTTATTTTTAAAAAAAATCAATAAAAATAAATGAAATAAAATAAAAAAGAAAAACTAGATTTCTACACTATTACAGAGAAGTAGGATCAGGGAACCTATTAAACATAGTCGCAATTACCCTGGGCTGTATTTGCTGTGAATCTAAGCTGCCCTCAAGTGGGAAATAGTGGGGTTGGGAGGGAAAACATGGGAGGATTAGAGGAACTCTAGAAAGGGAAAGGGATGGCAGGGAAAGAAAGGGAGTGTGGTAAAAAGATGGTGGAATGAGATGGACATCATTACCCTAAGTACGTGTATGAAGACACGAATGGTGTGAATATACTTTATGTACAACCAGAGATATGAAAAATTGTGCTCTATACGTATAATATGAATTCTAATGCATTCTGCTGTCACATATAACAAATCAGAATAAAAAATAAATTACAAAATAAAATGTAAAGAAATTTGGTTTTGAACATTAATGCAAGTGTACTAATAAACTTTCATTAACTCAAGTGGTAAGTAAAAGCAGGTAGGGTACGGCTGGAAGATTTGGGATATTGGCGCCTATGGGGTATATATTTTGTATCTGGTAAGTGGAGTATCTCTCTCTGCTTCCTTATTATCATCTGAGCTCTTCGCCTCCTCCACATTCTTTGCGGTGATGTTCTGCTTCATCTCAAGCCCCAAGGAATGGAGCTGGTAGTCTATGGACTGAGACCTCTGAAACTCTGAGCGCCCAAATAAACTTTTCTTCCTCTACAATTGTTCTAGTTGGGTCTTTTAATCACAGCAGAGAAAGAGCTGACTAAAACAATAACTTACTATCTTAATGATCAAAAAAGAAATATTTTTGATTATCTAAACTGAGGCAGAAAAACTATTTAATAAAGGTCAACTGATATTCATTACAAAACCCCACAAACATGAAAAATAAAATTGTTGCATATGAAATCAGTTTACAAAAGCTAAGTACCTTTCTTTATCTCAAAGCATTCAACTAGAATATCAAACAGGAGATGAGACTCAGCAAAAATAACTATAAAATTGGGGAATATCTATCTATCTATCTAATAAAGAATGCATAAGATGCTATGGATTAAAAGGAAATAACTGTATATTAACTGGTTCCAAAGAACACCCTGGACCAAAGTACTCAGCCAATACTGAGCCATGTTCATAGATAGAATGAATGATAATATAAATATGTTGATTTCACTTAAAGTAACATATATATCCAATCCAAACTGAACCAAAATTACATAAAAATTTTTTTTTCTCATTTTTTATTGGTTGTTCACAACATTACAAAGCTCTTGACATATCATATTTCATACATTAGATTGAAGTGAGTTATGAACTCCCAATTTTACCCCAAATGCAGATTGCAGAATCACGTCGGTTACACATCCACAATTTTACATAATGCCCAATTAGTAATTGTTGTATTCTGCTACATTTCCTATCCCCTACTATCCCCCCTCCCCTCCCCTCCCATCTTCTCTCACTACCCCATCTACTGTAATTCATTACTCTCCTTGTTTATTTTCCCATTCCCCTCACAACCTCTTATATGTAATTTTGTATAGCAATGAGGGTCTCCCTTCATTTCCATGCAATTTCCCTTTTCTCTCCCTTTCCCTCCCTTTTCTGTTTAATGTTAGTCTTTTCTTCCTGCTCTTCCTCCCTGCTCTGTTCATAGTTGCTCTCATTATATCAAAGAAGACATTTGGTATTTGTTTTTTAGGGATTGACTAGCTTCACTAAGCATAATCTGCTCTAGTGCCATCCATTTCCCTGCAAATTCTATGATTTTGTCATTTTTTATTGCTACATAGTACTCCATTGTGTATAGATGCCACATTTTTTTTATCCATTCATCTATTGAAGGGCATCTGGGTTGGTTCCACAGTCTAGCTATTGTGAATTGTGCTGCTATGAACATCGATATGGCAGCATCCCTGTAGCATGCTCTTTTAAGGTCTTCAGGGAATAGTCCGAGAAGGGCAATAGCAGGGTCAAATGGTGGTTCCATTCCCAGCTTTCCCAGGAATCTCCAAACTGCTTTCCAAATTGGCCGCACCAATTTTCAGTCCCACCAGCAATGTACAAGAGTACCCTTTTCTCCACGTCCTCGCCAGCACTTGTTGTTGTTTGACTTCCTAATGGCTGCCAATCTTACTGGAGTGAGATGGTATCTTAGGGTGGTTTTGATTTGCATTTCTCTGACTGCTAGAGATGGTGAGCATTTTTTCATGTACTTGTTGATTGATTGTATATCCTCCTCTGAGAAGTGTCTGTTCAGGTCCTTGGCCCATTTGTTGATTGGGTTACTTGTTATCTTATTGTCTAATTTTTTGAGTTCTTTGTATACTCTGGATATTAGGGCTCTATCTGAAGTGTGAGGAGTAAAAATTTGTTCCCAGGATGTAGGCTCCCTATTTACCTCTCTTATTGCTTCTCTTGCTGAGAAAAAACTTTTTAGTTTAAGTAAGTCCCATTTGTTGATTCTTGTTATTAACTCTTGTGCTATGGGTGTCCTATTAAGGAATTTGGAGCCCGACCCCACAATATGTAGATCGGAGCCAACTTTTTCTTCTATCAGACGCAGAGTCTCTGATTTGATATCAAGCTCCTTGATCCATTTAGAGTTAACTTTTGTGCATGGCGAGAGGAAGGGATTCAGTTTCATTTTGTTGCATATGGATTTCCAGTTTTCCCAACACCATTTGTTGAAGATGCTATCCTTCCTCCATAGCATGCTTTTAGCCCCTTTATCAAATATAAGATAGTTGTAACTTTGTGGATTAGTCTCTGTGTCCTCTATTCTATACCATTGGTCCACTCGCCTGTTTTGGTACCAGTACCATGCTGTTTTTGTCACTATTGCTCTGTAATATAGTTTGAAATCTGGTATCGCTATACCGCCTGATTCACACTTCTTGCTTAAAATTGCTTTTGCTATTCTGGGTCTTTTATTTTTCCATATGAATTTCATGATTGCTTTATCTATTTCTTCAAGAAATGCCATTGGGATTTTGATTGGCATTGCATTAAACCTATAGAGAACTTTTGGTAATATCGCCATTTTGATAATGTTAGTTCTGCCTATCCATGAACAGGGTATATTTTTCCATCTTCTAAGATCTTCTTCTACTTCTCTTTTTAGGGTTCTGTAGTTTTCATTGTATAAATCTTTCACCTCTTTTGTTAGGTTAATTCCCAAGTATTTTATTTTTTGGAGGATATTGTGAATGGAGTGTTTTTCCTCATTTCCGTTTCAGAAGTTTTGTCGCTGATATACAGAAATGCCTTTGATTTATGCGTGTTGATTTTATATCCTGCCACTTTGCTGAATTCATTTATTAGTTCTAGTAGTTTCTTTGTAGACCCTTTTGGGTCTTCTAAGTATAGAATCATGTCATCTGCAAATAGTGATAATTTAAGTTCTTCTTTTCCTATTTTTATGCCTTTAATTTCTTTCGTCTGTCTAATTGCTCTGGCCAGTGTTTCGAGAACTATATTGAATAGAAGTGGTGATAGAGGGCATCC
Source organism: Ictidomys tridecemlineatus (assembly GCF_052094955.1). Taxonomy (NCBI): domain Eukaryota; kingdom Metazoa; phylum Chordata; class Mammalia; order Rodentia; family Sciuridae; genus Ictidomys; species Ictidomys tridecemlineatus. The sequence continues at coordinate 98,612,747 of NC_135485.1, forward strand.
CTGTCTTGTTCCAGATTTTAGAGGGAATGCCTTCAACTTTTGTCCATTCAGAATGATGCTAGCCTGAGGCTTAGCATAGATAGCTTTTACAATGTCAAGGTACGTTCCTGTTATCCCTAGTTTTTCTAGTGTTTTGAACATAAAGGGATGCTGTACTTTGTTGAATGCTTTCTCTGCGTCTATTGAGATGATCATATGGTTCTTATCTTTAAGTCTATTGATGTGGTGAATAACATTTATTGATTTCCGTATACTGAACCATTCTTGCATCCCAGGGATGAATCCTACTTGATCATGGTGCACAATTTTTTTGATGTGTTTTTGTATTCCATTTGCCAGAATTTTATTGAGGATTTTTGCATCTAGGTTCATTAGAGATATTGGTCTGTAGTTTTCTTTCTTTGAGGTGTCTTTGTCTGGTTTTGGAATCAGGGTGATGTTGGCCTCATAGAATGAATTTGGGAGAACTCCCTCTTTTTCTATTTCCTGGAATAACTTGAAAAGTATTGGTATTAATTCTTCTTTAAAGGTTTTGTAAAACTCCGCTGTATACCCATCCAGTCCTAGGCTTTTCTTGCTTGGTAGTCTTTTGATGGCTTCTTCAATTTCATCCATTGATATTGGTCTGTTCAAATTGTGTGTATTCTCCTGACTCAGTCTGGGCAAATCATATGACTTAAGAAATTTATCGATGTCTTCACTATTTTCTATTTTATTGGAATATAGGTTTTCAAAATAATTTCTAATTGTCTTCTGTATTTCTGTAGCATCTGTTGTGATATTGCCTTTTTCATCCCGTATGTTAGTAATTTGAGTTCTCTCTCTTCTTCTCTTCGTTAGCATGGCTAAAGGTCTGTCAATCTTATTTATTTTTTCGAAGAACAAACTTTTAGTTTTGTTAATTTTTTCCATAGTTTCTTTTGTTTCAATTTCATTGATTTCCGCTCTGATTTTAATTATTTCTTGCCTTCTGCTACATTTGCTTTTGTTTTGCTCTTCCTTTTCTAGGGCTTTGAGATGAAGTGTGAGCTCATTATTTGTTGTTTTTTTCTTTTTTTGAGGAATGACCACCAGGCGATGAATTTTCCTCTTAAAACTGCTTTCATTGTGTCCCATAGATTCCGATATGTTGTGTCTGTATTTTCATTTATCTCTAAGAACTTTTCGATTTCCTCCTTTATGTCTTCTGTAACCCATTGATCATTCAGTAATATATTGTTCATTTTCCATGTGATGTAGGATTTTTCCTTCCTTCCTTTATCATTGATTTCCTGTTTCATTCCATTATGATCAATGGTATTATCTCCACCCCTTTATATTTACTGAGGGTTTTCCTATGGCATAATATATGGTCTATTTTTGAGAAGGATCCATGTGCTGCTGAGAAAAAAGTATATCCATTTGATGATGGTTGATATATTCTATATATGTCAGTTAAGTCTAGGTTATTGATTGTGGTATTGAGTTTTATAGTTTCTTTATTCAACTTTTGTTTGGAGGATCTGTCCAATGGTGAGAGAGGTGTGTTGAAGTCACCCATAATTATTGTGTTGTGGTCTATTTGATTCTTGAACTTCAGGAGAATTTGTTTTACGAATGTTGCAGCGCCATTATTTGGTGCATAAATATTGATAATTGTTATGTCTTGTTGGTGAATGTTTCCTTTTAACAGTATATAATGTCCTTCTTTATCCCTTTTGATTAACTTAGTCTTGAAGTCGATTTTATGAGGATGGCCACCCTGCTTGCTTACGAGGACCGTGTGTGTGGTATATTTTTTTCCCATCCTTTCACCTTCAGCCTGTGTATCTCTTTTCCAATCAGATGTGTCTCCTGGAGGCAGCATATTGTTGGATTTGTTTTTTTAATCCATGATACCAGCCTATGTTGCTTTATTGGAGAGTTTAAGCCATTAACATTCAGAGTTACTATTGATATATGGTTTGTACTTCCATCCATGTTTGATTATTTATCCTTTTTAAAAAAAATTTCGTTTGTTTCTCCATGATTATCTTTCCCCTCGCTTTCTGTCTTTACCGAGGCACTTCCCTCTGATGGTTTTGGTTATTGTTTTTCATTTCTTCCTCGTGTAGTGTTTTGCTCAAAATGCTTTGCAATGCTGGTTTTCTGGCTGCAAATTCTTTTAACTTTTGTTTATCATGAAAGATTTTTATTTCGTTGTCATACCTGAAGCTTAATTTTGCTGGATACAGAATTCTTGGTTGGCATCCATTGTCTTTCAGTGTTTGAAATACATTGTTCCATGACCTTCTTGCTTTCAGTGTCTGTGATGAAAAATCCGTTGTTAACCTTATTGGTTTACCCCTGAATGTAATCTGTCTCCTTTCTCTTGTAGCTTTTAATATTTTCTCTTTGTTCTGTATATTGGATATCTTCATAACGATGTGTCTTGGCATTGGTCTACTGTGATTTTGTGTGCTCAGTGTCCTGTATGCATCTTCAATTTGTATATTTGTTTCCTTTTTTATTTCTGGAAAGTTTTCTGTAATTATTTCATTCAGCAGGTTACTCATTCCCTTGGTTTGAATCTCTGTACCTTCTTCTATCCCGATGACTCGTAAGTTTGTTTTTTTTATGTTATCCCATAACTCTTGGATGTTTTTCTCGTGATTTTTTACCAGCCTTTCTGAGTTGGCTAGACTATTTTCAAGATGATATATTTTGTCTTCATTATCTGACATTCTGGCTTCTACTTGCTCCACTCTGTTAGTGATACTCTCAATTGAGTTTTTAATTTGGTTTACCGTTTCCTTCATTTCTAGAATTATTGTTTGATTATTTTTTATAATCTCTATCTCCTGATAAAGATGCTTAACTTCTTCTTTTATCTGTTTATGTAATTCATTCTCAATGTGTTCTTTTGCTGCTTGAATTTGCTGTCTCGTATCCTCTTTAAGGTTCCATTCCATCTGTCTAAGGTGTTCCTTGAGTTCTTTATATGACCATTTTTTCTGATGACTCTAGGTCCTCCTGAATATTTAGCTGTCCTGCATTGTTTGTACTCCTTTTCTTCCTTGATTTTTGAAGATGCTCATGTTACTTCTTGTTATGTTTGACTGCTGAGTTACTGTTTACTCCTATAAATTTATTTGATGCTTGGGAGGAAAGGTATTAGAAGGGAAGGGAAGAAGTCACTAAAGAGAATGAGAGTAAGCAGGTAGAATTCAAGGAAGGCGAGATAAGACAATTGAAAAGAAATGAAAAGACAAAAGAAAAAAAAAGGAAATAAAAAAAGAAAAAAAATTTTAAAAAAATTATTAAAAAAATTCAAATTAAAATTGGAAGAAAAAAATTTAAAAAAGAATTGTAGAAAAAAATTAAGAAAACAAGAAAGAAAAATGAAAGTGAAAGAAAACCCCAAATCAAAATTAAAAAAAAAATAAACTAATAAATGCAGTCTTAGAGTTTGATTAACTTCTCTTCCAGTAGGTGGCGCTGTGCCCACCAGGCCAAGCTTCTCCTGTCAATAGGCAGGATCCAATCACTGTGCAGCAGCTCCTCCTCCCAGACTGGGCGAGTCTCCAATCCTGGGTGCCTAGGGCCTCCTCTTGTGTCTAGTCACTTCCCCACTTTTCCTCTAGCCAGGCCCCTCTCATGGGTGCCACTCACCACAATACTGGCTACACGCTAGGTCTGCTGCTCCCGGGAGCCCTGTTGTCATGAATGACTGGGCACACTCTTCCAGTTTGCCAATCCCTCAGACCCTAAGTTTGTAGAGCTTGGGGCTGAGAATCCTCAGCGAATTTTACTGCCCCTCCGGTAGCCACGCCCCCGGTAGCTGGTGCAAGAGACCTCAGCTGTCAGCACTGGTGGGAGCGGTGGTTCCGCGCGGCGGGTCCCGCACCACCTCTAATTCCCTTGGTCTGGCTACCGTGCTCACAGGAGAGCTGGGAGGGGCCCTTACGGGAGAGCTGGGAGGGGCCCTTAAGGTTTCCCCCATGTGTGGAGAGGGAAGGCTAGGGAATTACACACCTGTAGCCACAGGTTTCAATGAAGTTATCTCCTCCGCCATAGTCTGGTGACGTCAGTTCTCTGCTATGGTGGTATCTCTTGCAAATGGCGACAGTTTGTTTCCCTTTGCCGGGTGACCAATGCAACGGGTGGGTCCTTACTGTCTCTCCCAAGCCCCGTTTCAAACCTGTGGCCACTACCTATGAAGGCTCGGTTGGCATTTACCTCTGTAGGATCAGAAGGGCTGACCGGTTGTTTCAGCCGGATGGATTAGTGCTGAGTCACAGCTGTTTGTCTGCGGGAAGCAGGCAAACGGGAGCTTGAATTCAGCCGATCTGGGTTCAGTGTGTGTTCTGAGAGGCCCAAACTGCTCGCCCCAGATCCATGTCAGTTCAGCATTGCCTAGTGATCCTCATGGTTAATTCCTCCTCCTCTGCAGGTTTTGTGTTCCTTCTCTAAAAATTTTTATAGGATATTGGCAAACTGAATGTTTGTTGAATGAGATCTCAAAAATTTCAGAAAAGTTCTTTAAAAATGAAAGAGTAAGGCTTTTTCTCCTATATATTAATATATACTACCAAGTCAGAGTTCAAAGTTTTTTTTTATTATTTCTTATTTTACTTCAGCTAGGCAAACTTTACTTCTCCAGAGTTCAAGGTTTTAAATTCCAGTGAAACCAAAACAAAAGGTCAGAAACAATTTATATATAAATTTGGTTTATTGAGATGAATCTTCTTTGGTGGCACTGGGGAGTGAACCCAGAGCCGTGTGCATGTGAGGCAAGCACTCTACCAACTGAGCTATATCCCTAGCCCCTATGAAACTGGTTTATAACTCGACCAATGGTCCAAATAAACAGAGATTTGACAGAACTAAATGTGAAGCATAAACTGGAAATCCAAACAAAAAATTATGAGGGGAATGGCTGCAGCTCTGAAGGAGGATAGGGCTACGTCAATGAGTAAATTGAGAAATTTAGCTACATCACAACTAAAGATGTCCACTTAAGGAAGGATAGATAGACAAAGTTAACTTGAGGGTGACAAATGAAGAAGATATTTACAATCTAAAATACTCCAATAGATTAGTTACTGGAATATACAAGGAATGGCAAGAGAAACAAGGAAAACCAATTAAAAAAATGAACAAGTCATAGAATTCTGGGTAAATCATAACAATATGACATGCTGTCATGACACAGTATTTGTGAGGTATTAAACAACCATTCTTCAAGATCTCTCCATCTCCTTCCATAAATGTAAAGTGTAGTTGAAAATGAAATGCTTATGTGCAGATACAGTAAAATACAATGGAAGGCTGAACCTTTGCCTGGAAGAACAACTGATCCTGAAATATTAACCTTTTCAGTCCATATGTGTTCAGCATCTGCTGCAGTCCAGGCAAGTTCTAGAGGCAGCAGTTACATTTTAGATTTAAAAAGTGCTGAAGTTTCATAAGTTTTGTCTTATTTTTATTTTTCTTCAATACCTGAAGCAGTTCTTTGCACACAGTTAAGCATATAAAGTAGTTTTGAATGACAGGATAAGTGATTAGTGACACTCTGATCTCCTGTAAGAAATTAATTTTTAGTTATGTCAATTGAGTTAGGTCCTTTAGTCAAAACCCAGGCAGGTTAGTAAACTTTTTCCCGATCCTTTCTAATAATTCCCATGGTTTAGTTCAACGCCTAATTTCAAATAAATAAATAAATAAATAAATAAATAAATAAATAAATAAATAAATGTTTCACAAGGCAGTTAGCTATATGATACAATGATTTATTTAGTTTAAAATCCTCTCTGTCACTTATTATGTGTGCTTTGTGAATATCATGATGCTATCACATTTTCCATATGTAAAAGAAGGATAATGACACTTGTCTCAGAGAATAGCCACAAAGTTTAAGAGTGATTCAATGCATGCATGTACACACACACACACCCTACATATTGCTTGGCATGGTTCCTGGCATGAAATGGTAGTTATTATCAATAAGTAAATTTTATTAAATGACATTGCTAATGACTTCATCACATTGGAGAAACAGTGAAACAGACCCCTGCATCTGAATTTTTTACCAAGCACAGTCCATCTTTCAAATCTGCGAGCAATTTCTTCTTCTATGCAAATCTCTTGGCTAAGATGCAAGAGATCAGCAAGAGACAATGATCGCTGGGTTCAATGATTTTCCTGTGTTGAATCTATACATGTGTAAGTTACCATATTCCAGAGCCAGATCTTTGCTCCCTATTATTATTACCTTTCTTACTATTCTTTCATTTCTAAGCTTTGTCTAGTTTTCTCATCTGAACAGAACATGAATGAGGGGATTGCATGCAGGTCATGTAGGTAGTGTGTTCTGGGAAGTGATTTCACAGGAGTAGAGGGTGGTACTTTCTTGAACTTCCAAGCTGTGCTCACATTAATACTTGGCGGGGGATCTTTGAACACCAAGGAAGGCTTTCTGACCCACACAGCATGACTTGAGTTGATAATTTGCTAATCTAGGGTTACCTTTTCTTTTTTCTCAAATTTCTTAAGAAGTTAACAAAAGGCTTGCTACTGGAATATTATCTCTCTTTCATTTGCAGCCTGCTTTTTTTTTTTTTTTTTTTTTGGTAGTACTTGGCATTGAATCCAAGGGCACTTTACCACTTAGCTACCTCCCCAGTCCATTTTATTGTATTTTATTTTGACAAGTTCTCACTAAATTGCTGGGATTCTCACTAAGTTGTCCAAGCTGACCTTGAATTTGCTATTCTACGGCCTCTGCCTTCTGAGAAAGAGTCACTAAGATAACATGAGGATCATCTTGCCCAGCTGGCCTGCTCTTGTGTGAGTACCTAGTGGTTACCACAAGTGTCCCATACTGTGGAGTCACTAAAGCCCCAGAGCATAAAGCACATGGCATTTAGAGTAGCAGAGTCAAGGTGGTGTCAGGATTCTTCCTTGTGCTGCTGTTACTGAAGCAACACTAGGATAAAACTTACGCTAAGGGAAGGGCCTCTGTGCCAGTAACTCACACAGTGCCAGAATAGAAGAGTTTGGGAAGATTTCTTTTCACCTCTGTCTCAATGACCCATATGCATTTACCATCAACCTACATGATCACTGACGAATGAGGTTCACATTTTTTTCTCTTCTGATATTTGGGTTGGGCAATACCCCATGAGGCTTTAAGTATTAGTAGGGAAAAGGCATCAATGCAACAGAGGCAGAAGAAATGGATTCTGAGTCACATGCCTATAGTTTCCTTGCACCCTCTGAACATGTTTATGCATGATCCATTACACAATGAAAAAGTGCATTATTCACCCACATTTCTGACTTAATAATTGTGATAATATTCAGTTCAGGATAGGCAACTTTCCTGGCGTATTTCCCTGTGGCCCATGGTTAAGGCGTTATGCTTTAACTAAGGGTAACAGAAAGCCAAAATCTAATTTTCAAAGTGACCCTAGCTGTCTGGATCATAACTCTCCTGTTGGAACTGGTTAGATTCAGAACATTTAGAATCGGAACCCATCACAGATACCTGTAGACTATTAGATGATGTCACCTATGGCCTATGGGTCAGGAAAGTTTGTTCTGGAATTTGGAATTACTGTAATGGTTTTCTTGCTTTGAAATTCAAACTGGTAACTTACTAGATCACTATAAATGGGTTTGAGAAGGATTCCCACATAGAGTGTATACTGTTTGTGAAATTTAAAGAGGATTATACATGCTGTGCCTCTATTTTTATATTAGGGAGATCAGATACCACAACTTATCTGTTATCTTAAAGGGTGAACTTAGGGTTTGGGGATATCCTGGTTAGGCTGGAGGACAAAAAGTCAGTCAGTGTAGGTGATAAATGATTAGATCAGAAAGATGGGGATTGATTCAGAATGAAAGAAAATGTTAATACCTTCTGGACAGTTTCCTCCTCCTCCACCTATTGCCTAGGCAATCTGCCTCCAGGGATTATTCCTCTATACAAGGAGTGGTTAATGAATGAATGCTTCCTGGGCCACTCCCTAGTCCACTATCACTCCAATTTTGGCCCACCTTTTGGCCACTAATCGGTATGCAGGATGGGAGAAGGAGCAAGCATGAAAACAAAGAAAATCTAAAAAGTATAAAAGGGTCAGGGCACCCCCACTTCCTTGGATACCCAGCCCTGGGGCACCTTCTCTGTAGAGAAGTCTATCTCTATTCTATCTCTTAAATAAAACTTGCTTTCTATGCTTGCCTCAGTGTGTATTGGGTATTCAAGTCTTTAACATCTGGGGAAATGGAACTTGATCCTGATTGGTTCTCATCACAGGTATTGCTCCAGACATTTGGTATCCTAAATTTTACTAAGGTGGCAGACTCATAGGTATAGATTCTCTGGTCTCACACATAAAAAAAAAAAAAATCCCTCCAGTTTCTGACTCCTTCTTCAATCCTCTGCAAATGTCCTTCTGATGTCTCTATATTGTAGCCCAAATTCAAGGTGTCATCCTGGCAGCATATTAAGGCTGGTTTTAGGTTTCTTTGCTAAAATATTAAATCCTAAAACATGAATGTTTTGATGTCAATAGATTTTTTTTTTCCTAATGTAGCCTGATGGTTTAAAAGTGTGGCACAAAATGCTTCCCTCTTAGTTCTTGGACTGCCATTTTTTAAAATCAGGTCTTTGACATTGATACGTAGAAGATCTTTAACACTCTCATTATGCCTTTTATGGAACCTCTCTCTTACAGTCTTCCCTGAGGATTCAGGGAACAGACCTCTCTAAATGCTTCCCTGAAACTTTATGTCTTTTATTTCATTCCAACTAACTCCTAAAGATAACTTCGATAATTGTGGAAGTGTAGCATGCCAGAGGTTATTAGCTCCTCCTTTATTCCTATGATTGTGGGATCTTTATTTTCAAGTATTTGGTGAATAATTCAGATCCAAAATATAATCCTGATGGTCTCCTTTCCAGGGCCACTTATTTCTTAGTTCATACTCCATGAGCAAAATATAGTTCAAGGTAAGGGCTTATGTCCAGGTTGTTGATTTTGGGAAGTGATTCCAAGAAAGAAGAATGGTGGCTTAGGAAGCATGAAATAAGGCAGAAGAAAAACTAATAAGGAATGTATTGCTGAGGTGGTCATCATGGTGAGAAACTGAACTTGATCTCACCGTATCCCTCTGAGAAGCCTCATAAAATTGCCTTACATCTGCCCACCCAAGGGATGGAAGAGGAGAGTTTTGTCACTTGATCTTATCATTCAGCTTTATCACTGAATATTTTCCCTATGGGATTTTAACTTTCTTGCACTTTTAGGTTGCACATGGGTATCTGCTGGGTTCCGTGAGGAGTCCTGTATTGTGCAGTGAGGTTATAACTGAGAGAAACTGCTTGTTGGAGTAATGACTGTAGTGCAGGCAAAACCTATAAGTTCAGCACAAGAATTAACTAATCATACTCTGATCTTTTTTTTCTTAAACTTTCCCCAAATCTGGTCTTTCATTTTTGCACTCTGTTCCAGTTGTCTCATTAATATTCCTCTGTCATAGAATCATAAAATGTTAGAAAACAGAAAGAAACCAAAGGGCCCCATTGTACAGATAATGATACGAAGGTGCAAAAGGGCTCATGAATTCTGGCAAGTCTCATGACAAATGAGTATTAATATTAGGTGTGCAACCCAGGTCCCTTGTTGACCTGCATTTGGTACCTCAAAACTTCCAGTCTCTTGGAGTCCAGGAGGTCATGTAATTGTAAATATGTTAATTATCTATACAATGCTTCTCTGAGAATAACTTTTTACTAATGCTCATCATATTTATTCAGTACTTTACATTTTGCCAAAGAATTTTGTTTATATCAGTCCATTTTGTGTTTCCAGGAACTCTTTAAGGGCCATGTTATTGTCATTTCATAGATCAACAAGTAGAAGTTTAGGCTTAGGACCACCCCGTCAACCTGCAAAGGGGCCAAAGCCAAGTCTCCAGCCCCAAAATACCCCCTGATCAGCAGACCCACACCAGACCCCAGCCCCAGGCCAAGAACTGCCCACTGACCTGTGGGAGCCAAGGCCAAGGTTAGTCCCAGTACCACTTCGCTGACAGGCAGACCCACACTGGAATCCAGGCCCCAATCCAGGACTTCCCATACCCATTGGCACACCCATGCCAAACACAGGCTTACCCCACCACCATCTTGGAATACTGCAGCCATCACCATAGCCCTCCCCATGCAGTAGCTTCCACCTTGGGACAATAGATAGAGCCTGGAGGCAGCTACATCTCAGAATAGACATCCCACCCTTTCAATCCCGTCTCTGAGAGTAGTCTCATCCATCTTGGCACACCCCCACTGCTATTTTGAGTTATCTCCACTATTGCCACCACCACCTTTAGTAGCAGTAGCATTTGTCATAGGACACTTGCCCAAGTCTAGAAGCACAATAGCAAGGTGAGGTACAGGTAATCTGCAGGGGCACTATAAGATTATATGGTAGAAACTGTAATACCTCAGATCTGCACTGCAAGAATGGAAGATACATAGACAATATGAAAAAAAAAAAAAAAGGGAGGAAAATGCCCCCAAACAAACCAAGATACTACGATACTACAATCCATGAACAGCACAGTTGATGAAATGTCAGAGAAGGAGTTCAGAGTGTACATAATTAAAATAATCTGTGAATTAAAGAATGACCTAAGTGAGCAAATACAGGCAAAAATTGATCACTCCAACAAAGAGATAAGAGGGCAAATACAGGTAGCAAAAGACTACTTCAAGAAAGAGAGATTCTGAAAAAAAAAGTCAGAAAAGAAATTAAGGAAACAATAAATGAAATTTTAAAAAAACTCAATAGAAAGCATAACCAACAGATTAGATCATTTGGAAGACAAATGTCAGATAATGAAGACAAAATATACAATCTTGAAAATAAAGTTGATCACACAATGAAGATGGTAAGAAACCATGAACAGAGCATCCAAGAATTATGGGACAGCATCAATCCTAAGATGTATTAGGATAGAGAAAGGCACAGAGTTTCAAACCAAAGGAATGCACAATTTCTTCAATGAAATAATATCAGAAAATTTCCCAAACATGAAGAATGAATTGGAAAATCAAATATAAGAGGCTTACAGGACATCAAATATACAAAATCACAACAGATCTACACTAAGACACATTATGATGAAAATGCCAAGCACATAGAATAAGAACAGAATTTTAAAAGCCACAAGAGAAAGAAAGCAGATTACATAGAGGGGGAAACCAATTAGGATCTCTGTAGATTTTTCAACCTAGACCCTGAAGCTAGAAGATCCTGGAAGAACATATACCAACCTCTGAAAGAAAATGGAAGCCAACCAAGAATATTATATCCAGCAAAATTAAGTTTTAGATTTGATGATGAAATAAAAACCTTGCATGATAAGCAAAAGTTAAAAAAAATAAAACTAGAAAAGACTGCACTACAGAACATCCTTGGCAAAACATTCTATGAGGAGGAAATAAAAAACAACAGTGAAAATCATTAAACGGAGGTATTACACTAAAAGAAAAACTAATCAAAAGAGAGACCAAGTCAAGTTAAATACCAAAAAATAAACAAAAATGGCCAGGAATACAAATCATGTCTCAATAATAACCCTGAATGTTAATGGCCTAAACTTACCAATCAAAAGATGTGGACTGGCAGATTGGATTAAAAAAAAAGGACAAACAACATTCTGCCTTCAATAGACTTGTGTTATAGGAAAAAACATCCACAGATAGAAAGTGAAAGGTTGAGAAAAAATATACCACTCACATGGACTGCAGAAAGAAACAGGGGTTTCCATCATTATATCAAATAAACTAGACTTAAGGCCAAAGTTAATCAAAAGGGATAAAGAAGGACATTTCATACTGCTTAAGGGTTTCATACATCAATAAGACATAACAACTATAAATATATATTCCCCAAACAATGGAGCATCTACATTCATCAAACAAACTTTTCTCAAATTCAAGAGTCAAATAGACCAAAAAACAGTATTTCTGGATGACTTTAACACACCTCTTTCACCATTGGATAGATCTTCCAAACAAAAGCTAAACAAAGGAACTAGCAAACTCAATAATACAATCAATTACAGACTTAACAGATATATAAAAATATTATATATATAAATATTATTTATATATAATAATTCATCCATCAATGAGTGAATGTACTTGCTTCTCAGCGACACATGGATCCTCTTTAATAGACCATGTATTATGCCACGAATCAACTCTGAGAAAATAGAAAAAAGTAGAGATACCACCCTGCATTCTATCAGATCATAGTGGGATAAAACTAGAAATCAATGATAAAATAAAAAATAGAAGGTACTTCAACACCTTGAGACTAAATAGTGTGCTATTGAATGAACAATGGGTGGCAGAAGACATCAAAGAGGAGATTAAAAAATTCTTATAGGTGAATGAGAACACTGATACAACATATCAAAATCTCTGGCACACTATGAAGGCAGTACTAAGAGGAAAAGTCGTTGCGTGGAGTTCATTCCTTCAAAGAAGAAACTGTCAACAAATAAATGACCTAAAATTACATCTCAAAGCCCTAGAAAAAGAACAAACGAACACCAAAATTAGTAGAATAAAGTAAATAATTAAAGTCAAAGCTGAAATCAATGAAATTGAAACAAAAGAAACAATAGAAAAAATTGAGAAAACAAAAAGTTCATTCTTTAAAAAAATAAATAAAATTGGTAAACTCTTATTCATGCTAATGAAGAGAAGGAGAGAGAAAACTCAAACTACTAACATCTGTAATGAAAAAGGAAATATCATGATGGACACTATAAAAATACAGAATATAATTAGAAATTATTTTGAAAATTTGTACTCCAATAAAATATAAAACATCAAAGGCATTAGCAAGGTTCTAGAGTCATATGACTTGCCCAACTGAATCAGTATGATATATACACAAATTAAACAGATCAATTTCAAGCAATGAAATAGTTGATGCCATCAGAAGCCTACCAACCAAGAAAAGCCCAGGACCAGATGGATACACAGCTGAGTTCTACAAGACCTTCAAAGAAGAACTAATGCCAATACTCCTCAAATTATTTTGTGAAATAGAAAAATAAGGATCACTTCAAAATTCATTCTATGAGGCCAATATCACTCTGATTCCAAAACCAGACAAAGACACATCAAAGAAAGAAAACTTCAGACTAATATCGTTAATGATATTATCTCAATAAAATTCTGTCAAATCAAATACAATGTATTAAAAAGACAGTGACCACAATCAAGTGGGGTTCCCAGGGATGCAAGTTTGGTTCAACATACAGAAATAAATAAGTGTAATTAATCACATCAATAAACTTAAAGAATCATATGATCATTTCAATAGATGCAGAAAAAGCATTTGACAAAATAGAGCATCCCTTTTTGTTCAAGATACTAGAAAAACTAGGGATAACAGGAACATATCTCAACATTGTAAAAGCTATATATGCTGAGCCCAAGGCCAACATCATTCTAAAAGGAAAAAAACTAAAAGCATTTCTCTAAAAACTGGAAAAAGAGAGGGATGCCCTCTTTCACCACTTCTATTTAACATAGTTCTTGAAACTCTAGCCAGAGCAATTAGACAGATGGAAAATTAAAAGGATACAAATAGGAAAAGCAGAACTCAACTATCACTATTTGCCAACTACATGATTCCATACCTAGATCCAAAAATTTCCACCAGAAAACTTCTAGAATGAATAAATAAATTCAGCAAAGTAGCAGGATATAAAATCAACACCCATAAATCAAAAGCATTTTTGTACATCAGTGACAAATCCTCTGAAAGAGGAACTAGGAAAACCACCCCATTTATAATAGCTTCAAAAAACCACAAAAACTTGGGAATCAACGACAGAGGTGAAAAATCTCTACAATGAAAACTACAGAATGCTAAAGAAAGAAATTAAAGAAGACCTTAGAAGATAGAAAGATCTCCTTTGTTCTTGGATAGGCAGAATTAATATTGTCAAAATGACCTTACTACCAAAAGCACTATACAGATTTAATGCAATTACAATAAAAAATCCAATGACATTCCTCTTAGAATAGAAATAGCAATCATGAAATTTATGTGGAAAAATAAGAGACCCAGAATAGCTAAAGCAACCTTTAGCAAGAAGAGTGAAAGTAGGTGGCATCACTGTACTAGATCTTAAACTGTACTACAGAGCAATAGCTAACAAAAATGGCATGGTATTGGCATCAAAATAGACTTGTAGACCAATGGTACTGAAGAGAGGACTTGGAGAGAAACTCACATAAATTCAGTTATCTCATACTAGACAGATTCTAAAAACATATATTGAAGAAAAGATAGTTCTTCAACAAATGGTGCAGGAAAAACTGAAATCCATATGCAGCAAAATGAAATTAAGCCCTTCTCTCTCACCATGCACAAAACTTACAGAGGATTGAGGACCTACGTATTAAACTAGAGACCCTTGCCTAATAGAAGAAAAGTAGGCTCAAATTTTCATCATCTTGAATTAGGCCTTTATTTCCTTGATAAGACTGCTATAGTGAAAGAAATAAAATCAAGAATAAATAAATGGGATGGATTCAGATTGAAAAGCTTCTTCTTAGCAAAAGAAACAAATCAGTGAGGTGAATAGAGATCCGATGAAATGGGAGCAAATTTTTACCGAATGCACATTGGACAAAGCAATAATCTCTAGGATATGCAAAGAAATAAAAAAGCTTAACCCCCTCCCTGCCAAAAAAAAAACCCTACAAATAACCTAATCAATAAATGAGCTGAACAGACATTTCTCAGAAGATGATATTTGATCAGTCAACAAATATATGAAAAAATGTTCATCATCACTAGCAATTAGAGAAATGCAAATCAAAACTACTCTAAAATTTCATCTTACTCCAGTCAGAATGGAAGCTATGAAGAATGCAAATACCAATAAGTGTTGGCGAGGATGTGGGAAAAAAGGCACACTCACACATTGCTGGTGGGACTGTAAATTGGTGCAACCAATATGGAAAGCAGTATGGAGATTCCTTGGAAAACTTGGAATGGAACCACCATTTGACCCAGCTATCCCACTCTCGATTTATACCCAAGAGACTTATAAACAGCATACTACAGTGACACAGCCACTTCAATGCTTTTAGCATTACAATTTACAATAGCTAAATTGTAGAACCAACCTCTTTGCCCTTCAGTAGATTAATAGATAAATAAGCTGTGGTATATATACACAATGGAATATTACTCAGAATTAAAAGAGAATACAATCATGGCATTTCCAGATAAATGGATGGAGTTGGAGAATATTATTCTAAGTGATGTAAGACAATACCAAAAAAACCAAAGGGTGAATGTTTTCTCTGATAAGTGAATGATGATCTATAGGGATGGTGGGGAGCATAGGAGAAATGGAGGAACTTTAGGTAGGACAAAGGGGAAGGAGGGGAAGAGAGAGGACATGAGGGTAGGAAAAAATGGTGGAATGAGATGGACATCATTACCCTTAAGTACATGTATAAAGAAACAAATGGTGTGACTCTACTTGTGTACAACCAGAGACATGAAAAACTGTGCTCTATATGTGTACTATGAATTGAAATGCATTCTGCTGACATGTATAACAAATTAGAATAAATAAATAAATTTAAAATTAAAAATTTAAAATTAAAAAAAAAAGAAATAGAAGTTTAGAGATCCAGTTAGTTGTGTGCCCATGATGTCTCCAGTTAAAAACTAGAATTCTGTTTTCCAAAATTGCTAGAATTCTGTCTTCTGAATTCATTTATTATAAGCCATGGAAAGATTCTGTATAAATGCTAATGGAGTACACACATAAAATCATGTAATTATTGAGCAATCTTTTATATGCAGTGCCCAAATATAATCATACACATGCACACATAGAATAATTATTAATTTGGAATACATAAAGCTTCTAGCACCATTTTTCTATACAATTATTGTTTACTATATCTATTCTTTCATTTAAAAGTTGTCGAGTACTTACTGATTGCCTGGCATTGTTCATAGCCCTGCAGATTATAGTAAGGACTGATAAAGACTGCCTTTTATGCAACTTATTATTTACACTAAAATTCATGTAATTTATCATTTGTGTCTTAGCAAGAACTCCAGCTGACTTCCTGGGTACTGTAATATTTTTACTGCTACAAGCCACAAAAGAAGAAAGGACGTTGGTTCCTTGGATAGGTAGGTGAGCCATGGTTCAAATGTTTACCTTGTAGGTTATTTTCAAAATTGCTCTTCTGTAATGCAGGGAGACCAATAGGAGGAAAGAAGGTGACACAAAGAGCTTCTGCTTCAAGCACAGCTTCCCTACTTACTGATAACATTTCCACTTAAGTAAATTTATGTCACATTCATCTCCATTCCTCTTATCCCAAGTTCCCAACTCTGCTCCGCCACCAATAAAAGCATCGTCCTCGTTTCTAACTTTCAACACTTGTAATACTACTTTTGCCAGCTTGTGGTTACCTATGGAAGACATTTTATGGCCTGAAAACGCCTGGCTTAAGAAGCTTCCCCCTCCCCAAATATGCAAAACTGATGGTAACATATGGCCCTATATTTTTTCCCTTCTTGCCAGTTCACTAAAATAAATTTACTTTCAATTTACATATCCTTGTCTACATTTCAGAGATTTAAATATATTTGTAAGGTCTGTCCTGTCTATCTTTTTCTGAGATTATGCAACAGCTTTGCATGCTGTTTAGGAAATAACAGGAACTTTTATGATTTTTAGAATCTTTCATTTCCTAAGAAATTTAGACAAGCTTATGAGATCAGAAAGAGAAAGGCGAGGATGTCCTTAGAAATGTAAAATTATGTAAAATGTAAAATCATTGTCTCTATAAGATAGAAATTAATATACCTTTGAAAGTTGTAAACAAATCTACTGCCTATAAAATTCTAAATAAATTTATTAGATAGGTGTGTGCTGTTCTTACAGAGTTTTGTTCAGGCCCTTTAAATAAAGATCAGCTTTAAAAGAACTGTAGAAATACGAAAGGGATTTTTTAATACAGAGAAAGGTAGGGATTTTTTAATGCAGAGAAACTTATCATAGACCATTGAGTTTGCTAAAGTGAAAATAATATGTTTATCCAGAAACAAGACTACTACTTCATTGTTCTGTAAGAACAACTGAAAGGTTCTAAGAGGATGTCTAAATCAACTGTCTTTCTAGGGTCCAGTCTCAACCATTCTTGAGACTTTGTTGACAGAATGTTGACAGTGAAATGGAATTGTCCAGTAGACAAGGAACACCATGTACCTACATGTAAGGAAGGGACAGCTGGTCTGTCTTGCTTACTTACTGTCTGATTCAGCTGTGGAGAACAGAGCTGTGACTGGGTCTTCATAAATCTATGATAGGATGGGGTTACCAACACCACCATTATTACTAATGGGTCATGGATATGGAGTATTGAAACCTTAGGGACACTTACTTACCTTTGCCTTGAAAATCATAAGCAGGTGGTAGGTACTAGGGATGTTTATGAGGCTAAAAGTGTGATCATTTAAAAAGATATTTAAACAGTAGTTCTCAACTGGATGCAATTTTACCAGGGGCTATTTGGCTGTGCCTGGAGAATTTTTTGGTTATCACAACTGCACGAAGAGCTACTGGCATCTGATGGGAACAGGTATGAGTGTTGCTGCTCATCTTACAATGTACAGGATAGCCTTTCACAACCAATAAACTTTGGATTAGAGATTGGTTTGGGTTTCTTTGTTTTTTGATGCTATTTTGATACCTTAAACAAATGTTAAAATATATAGCATATTGTTACCAAGTATGTATGCAAAGATACCACTTGTTTATACCACCCTAGAGTTTACCCAATTCCTCCCTTCCTTACTGAGTTTCACTTCATTTCTTATAACATCCCTGTCCATTCTAGACCCCCATTGCATCTCATTCCTGATCCCATCCCTACCTTATACCTGAGTTTCACCTGAGGCATTGTATTTAAATATGTTATACTTTTACAAAGCTGGAAGTTGAATAGTTTAATTCTCTAGGCAGTAAAATGATATCATTAAATATCATATTCCTAAGCTGTGATATATGCAAGCAGGAGGATCCCTTAACGCGTTTTACCTTCAACACCCCCATGACATCTGAGCCCTTTTTATTAAGGTATTTAGCATTATAAGATGGCTATTCTCTGACCAAGGAAATACATTTCTCCATCTAATTATTCTATAAACATTTATATCCATATAGATCATAAATGAGGAGGCACTAAAATAATTGATAGGGAATATGAGTGACCATAAATGAGAAAACAGGGAAGCATCAAATAATATAATATTCTTTTTTTAACATAATGGAGTAGATAACTTGGAGGGTCATCAAAGAAAATAAGTGAAAAGGGATTTATTTTCCAGATTTTCAGAAAGTCAGGTATTTCTTGAATTGTTAAGAGCGATTACAGAATCATGGTCAAGAAAGATTGAATTGATACAAAGAAGAAAAATTATAGGGCTAGATGGTGACTTAATATTTTAAAAAATCTTTCATTTAAATTATATTCAGAGACATGGAAAGATAAGATTAAAGCTTCAGTGAGGAGCTAACATTGCTGCATGTGTGCTCAATCATGAAGGTTTAAAAACAGTATAATTAAGCTTGTGCTTTCAAAGACAGTACTGTGTCTGATTGTGGGAAAGAGTCTTATTGTGAAAGATGGAGCAGATGTTCATGCTTGTGGGACTTGGAGACAGGGGTGTCTGATATTCAGAGATCAATACTTTATGATTGTGGAGTTTGACATTCCTAATTTGATAAAGAGAAAAAATTGCTCACATGGTATAGCCTTCTTTGCTCCCCTTAAAAGCACACTGCACTTAGAATATTATTTCTTGTTTAGATGGGGAGACATTAAATGAGTATCATATCATGAAACTTCCTTTCTAGGCATTTTTTTTTCTAGAACACATCATAAAAATGCAGAGAAAAGGAAAGAATAATGAGAGATAAGGGTCTGAAAATTCTTTTGAAAGGGTGGTTCTCACCTTCTCAGTGGCAAATCACACACATATTTTTTTCTCATCCCAAATTAGAATGTATTGCCTGTGTTAATCACTTTTAATTACTTCCATCTCCATCCCAAACATATTCCCTCATAAGAGAAAGGCAATACATGCATGGTAGCCAGTGGGGTATTTTTGTTTTTAATTTTACTTTAAAATTTCTGTACGCTACTTTGTGTAATTGCTTACTTCAAACAAGCCCAGCCAATTTGCCTAAGGAGACAAGAAACACTTCATGTCCTGAGGACTTTCCATCTTCCACGGAGAGTTGAAATTTGGCATCACAGAACTCCATCGTAGCCAAGAAATTAAAGGATTTTCTATTTCAATAGTTTAGCTGCATCCAGAGATGTCAGCCTAATAGGAATGCGTGTGTGTAGTCAATAGTACCTAGGAATGATAGCAAATCAGACGTGTCAGAAAAATTCTCTCAAAAATTGCTGCAGCTGCGGTGTTTCTGCTAAAATAAATAACAAATATATTGGCAGGCTGTTTCCATAGAAGATCAGCTGTACTGATCAATGCTGTTCTAAGGGCAGCCTGGCCAAGTCAGTTGACTATGGCAGTCTAAGTTAGTGCCACACTGATATCCTTGTTAGTCGAATTTGGGAAAAGAGAACCCAACTTTCCAAGTTGAATTTTCTAGATATTTTTCTAATCTTACACTAAAACTGTATGCCATGGCGCACAGGAGGAGGGTTGATAATGTGAATCTTTATGCGTTTTCTCCTCATTGACATTTCCTAAGTTGAACCATGAAGGTGTCTGCTGAGGGGAGGCACAGGATACCCCCCCTCACTTTCCCGTTTTTTTTTTTTTTCTAAACTGGCAATGAAAACATTTTGCATAAACAAATTCCCAATCATAACTAATCATATGAAAGCTGACAAAAGTATGTTATCCTACTCTATGAAAATACTAATCAAAGCAGCTTGTCAATTGTTAAAGTTAATGATTTAGATATGCAACACTCTGACTAAATTTTAGTAGGTAATTACATAATTATGCACAGGTTAACACAATCAAAAATAGCAGTTGCCTCTTCCCTTTAAACTATGTCGGAGTACCGCAGTCTCATTCTGAAAAATGACTATATCTCCTAGTGTTTGAGAGCACAGATATGGCACAAGTCTTTCTTTTAGGAAGGATTTCCACACATCTAGATTACAACCCCTAAAGTTCAAGAGTAGGAGGGGCTTTATCTGATAGTGCTATGACCACATTTTCTGTTGAAAACAGTATTTTTAAGTTTCTGTTTCTTCTTTAGGATTAGCAGGCTTATTATTAGTTACAGGATGATTCATCCTAATTCACATAGCTGCTTTTTCCCAGCTGGAAATTCAGTAACAACAATATCTGTTACAGATGGAAAGTATTTCAGGACAATTTCCCTTGAAACAAATTTCTGGAAAACAAGTTTTTATTGATTTTTAACATACTACTGAATTCCATGTTTTAATTCTTGTTGTTTTTTTTTTTAAATCCATGTTTTAAGAGAAATTTCCAAAGGGTTGAATTGAAATATATTGGAGTTAAAAGGGCAGTGAAATAGTGGAATTCTTACAGGACTTTTAAAAATATGTAGCATTATTTAATTTTAGATTCTCTGCTTCCAACCCCAAATCTTGGAAGAATTAAAAGAATGCACAGCAACCTGGTCATGTACATTCTTATCTCCTTCTTTCTCTTTTTCTCCTCTTTTTTCACCTCTTATGTTTGTTTTTATTGAGTCCTTATTATATCTCAGGACATATTTGGGATATTGAAATGAAAGCAACAGAATCTGAAATTCAGAGAGTTCCCAGTATCCTTAGAAAAGACACACAGTTAAGAGCTGGCTGTGAGATAGTGCTGACATAGAATTCCAGATAGGAAGCTATGGAAGTGAAATCAGGAGCACTCGATTTTGCAATAGGGAGGAAGAATAGATTTGGAAGGTCACACAAAGAAGGTCCTGATTCTGAATCTGAGTATTCAGTATATACATTGTTCCCTTTTTAGTGGGTGATGAGAGAGAGAGACTTCAAGTTGAGTCTGAGAGCCTGTGGCACCATGTGTGGAGAAATTTAGGCCATCCAGAATTTACGTAAAGAAAACCTTTGGGAAAATATCCTATGGCGCCTTCTGGGACTGAAATGTAATAATTGCCCCCACCCCCATCTCACTTGAACATATGGAATTAATAGGCAATGACTATTTTTCTAAATCAAGATGTGTCAAAGTCTTTCTGTTCCTTCCAGAAGATAAAGTTAGTGTAACATCTGTTTCATCTGTAAGTGCTACACTAAAAAAAAATTTTTGTTTATGCCTCTTTTTTTTTTCCTTTTATTTCTATAAAGGAATAGAGATAAACTTGTTCCAAAGGGACCTAAGTGGGTAGAATACCTCTGACTGGGTGTTCTCTTGGGCCAGCGTATACCATTAAATTCGTCATGAAATTGATCAGCCATCCTCTCTTGGCCTTCTCTTAGCAGGATCTGACACAACATTTTATATGCTCATGTTTTATTGGAGGGCATTCAGGGATAGTGAGAATGAAGGGAAAAGCAAGGCCAAGGAAGGACAAAGGGAGAGCAAATGTAATGTGATATGTTATTGAAGTGGCCACAGCTCCAAAAGAAAACAGACAAATGTCTGTCCACGCAGTCCTTTTGAGTTGTCTCTGGAGAACCTTATGGAGCCATGTTCCTTTTTACAGTCTGCAGAGGGGAGAGAGGAAGAGGAATTTATCTTCTGCATCCTTGTGTTTGCTGTTCAAAGTACGCCTCATGGAGCATGAGCTCCCCCAGTCTTCAGAGCCTGTCATTCCAGAAAGACAGGAACAGAGAACTCTAGAAAGCCCAATGCATATTGGGAAGAGAGTTTCCCCTTAGGGAAAGGGTAGATTGTGGGGCTTTAGAGATGATTCTTGTATCCAGTATATCATGCTGAAAGCTTACATCCATGTGAAGGACCACTGACCTTGAATGGTGTATTAATTTACTAATCATATGTATTTCAAGTTTCTAAGTCAAACTTATCACTCCAGTGAAGTTGTAGGTGAAGCAGACAGAAGGAAAGTAATCCTTCTGAATAGACCTGGTAGCCTCCCATAGAACACCCAGAAGGGCCAAACGAAGGCTTTTGAGCCTCTCTAGGCTTGGAGGTCACTTCCAATCTGACAGTGACACTAAGAACAATTTTCAGGAGCCTGTCTGAAATTTCCTCATATGAGCACTCTTTTTAAATTTCTGTATAAAAATGTTAAAACTTTAAAACATTTATAGTGACTTCGCAAATGACTTCAAAAAATATGGCAGATTTTCAGCATGGGTGGATCAGTTCCTTCTAGACACAGTTCCTGCAATGTAGGTAACAGATCCCTAAGTAGATGAGATTGGCTACAGATTGTGGTCCTCACACTGAATGAGTTATTCTTTTCCTAGTGTGATTACTTGAGATAAACGAAGGAGTAATCATACTTCCCTACTAGAATGTGAATTCTTTAAAATTATATACGTATGCGTGTGAAAAATATATTTTGATGTTACCTCACTAATATTTGATTTTGATTCAGAATACAAAATAGTAATTACAAATTACTATAAAATAGTAATTTGTAATTTCTATTTTACAAATTACAGTTAAGGGCTTATTTCTTAGCTTTGGAAGGCAAGATTAAAAGAAACATCCATAGCTATGCACAAGTGTGTTTTTAATCTATTTTTAATTTCTGGTTCAGTCGAACCTGAAATGTTGATCTATTGTCCTTCTTTGCATTGCATTGAGCCTATTTGCTGCTCTGCTCATGAACGCTAATATTTCTGTGACACGCACAGCCTGGCTCCTGCAGCTTTGGCATCAGGCATCACCTTGTTATTCTTTTCAGTTCCTTATTAGAGAAAAGACACTGACCTCTTACTTGGGTCTCCTATCCATTTAGAGCTTGCAAAAGGGCAACTCATCCCAAGACTTCAGAATACCTGCTGTGTGTCTAAATCTCCTTGTATTCGCACCTTTCCCATTTCCATCTCAGAATAGAAATAACAGGCAATAGACCATCATTCTGTTTCTGTTTGCTAGCTATCAAAAAGCCCATGATAACTTACCTGCACTTGAAAGATGTCTATTCTCATAGTGTTATTGCTAATAAAGAGAATTTTTTTTTTCTAGTAGTGAGCTCTTTTCTGCCACTCCATCTCACTTCTTTTTTCCTTGTTAATGACTACTAATTAGTATCTTTTACAAAACACAATTTTAGCATTATATTTCCTCTGTGCTTTGTGGAAGCCTGGTTTGATTCATCCCACTCCCAATTTTAAACCTGAGTTCTTTGGAGGATCCAACTTCTTTCATCTAGACGTATTTCGAACATCACAAGTTAGAACTGTTTTTAAATGAAGTGTCTGGTCACAGGAACACATACTAAGTCTTTCCATTAATGGAAATCTTTCCCAGGGCCCAGACCTTCTGATGCTTTAAAGCTGATGGAAGCAAAACATTCTAGAACCCGAATTTAAGACATTTCCATACAAATTCAAACCAAACAGACAATTTTCACAGATGAAACCACATTTCACAGTTTCTTTCTTTCCTTGTATGAGATTGATGTATATAAGATATCTACTTTGATCAACAACCCTAAACAAGAATCCGTCTACCACTTGACATCCATGCTTCTGACCAGGTTTGATGATAGGGTTAAAGGCAGTACACCATATAAAATGAAAACATCAGTGTAGGCAAGGACAGTTTTATGATGTGTGTGCTCTGTCAGAAGCCAAACTGCATACTACAGAAGAATTTAACATGAGGAAAAGAATGGAGCAGTTTCAGTAAAACAACAACAACAATAACTTTGAACAATGGGAAGGCAAAAGGTAAAAAAAAAAAAAAGGAAAAAAAACCCAATAACTTTGAACAATAGGAAGGCAAAGATTTATTATAAGTTACTGCAAGAGAATTCTTTGGGGATGGTGTACTTTTTCTCAAGTAAACATGATTTCCAGTTTTACCAATAAATAATATGATAAAGTCAAGCACTAAAACCAGAACAGGTAAAACTTAATACTCACATGGAAAGAAAGGTGCTGCACTGGGGACTTCTGCTCTTGATTGGCACTTTTCAGACCATACATTTGTTTATCTGTAGACTTATTCCTCATTCTTCAGAAGGCTGGGATAGATGGAAAGGAAGTAGCATTCATAATCTTTCTGTGAACACAAATTTTCAAGGTCCATCTTAAAATTTTAAAACGTTTGAAGTTTTATGAAATTAATGTTCATTTTTGTATAAAAATAATCCAGAGTATTGAATAACTGATGGAACTTTAAGTGGAGAATTAGTTTCACAGTGGCACTGATATAATCCTTGTGTTCGTGCTTAGAAGAGGGTTGGTCAACGAGACGTTTCTCCAGCAAATAAAATCAGAGAAGATCAAAGATAGTCATGTCTTTGGTTAGCATAAATGGAATTTTAAAAATGAAAACAAAATTCATGTAGAAGAAATGGACTTGAATTGCTACTCTAGATTCTGAAGGCTGCCATACCAGGCATATAACAGGGGTTTCTGGGTACTATCCAATAATAATCTGTGGGATGCTTACTTTCCAAGGGGTAGAGGTATCAGAATGACTTCTTACCCAATAAGTCATGGTAAGTTCTGGGAAAGCCAGGGAAGTAAAGAAACTATTCCACATGGCTTTGTCTCCTTTGCCACCTGAAAGTATTCAAATCTAGTCATCATCCACCCCCTACACTGGCATCAACTGGTCTTTTTCATATTACTTGCCTACTTAAAACACTTCAATGGATTACCATTACGTATAACATAAAATAAAATTTATTGCCGGGCGCAGTGGTGCATGCCTGTAATCCCAGTGGCTCTAGAGGCTGAGAGAGGAGTATCTCCAGTTCATAGTCAGCCTCAGCAATGGTGACACACTAAGCAATACAGTGAGACCCTGTCTCTAAATAAAATACAAAAATAGGGCTGGGGATGTGGTTCAGTGGCCGAGTGCCCCTGAGTTCAATCCCTGGTACCAAAACAAACAAACAAATAAACAACAACAACAAAAAACAATTTATTGACTAATGTATGCATCCTTTCATTATTTGTCTCTTTGGGAAATGAATATTGTTTTATTCAGTCACTTCCTCCTTGCATCATGCATTACAAACAGAGTCAACTGTAATAAAGAGTCTAAATATGACTTTTGCTTATGTTGTGCCCTTAGTTTGGATGCCTTTCCGGCTTACTCTTAATATCTTTATCATATATTTACTTAATTTCTGAAAATCAGATCAATATTATTCTCAACAAAATCTGTTTGTTTATAATGGTGTGTATATAGCTTCTATTTCTGTGTTTATGTTTCCATGATTTTGTTGTCTTGCCATTTTGTGTGTCTTTCTCTCCCATTTTAAGCACTTCGAGGGCGAACTGTATGTAGGTCTTGTTCTTCTAGTAGAACTTAGTTCAATATCTGCTGCACAAGAAGTGCAGATGGAAGTTTTTGTAGAAGAGGGAAGAGATGTATGTAGAAAAAATAATGGAGACACAAAAAATTCTGGAAACATTAACTTCATCACACTTAGTTTGGAAGATGAATCCCAATCCAAAAGTCAGTTTCGAATTTAGGGTCATTTCAAAAGCAGTCTCAGAAGTCCTTCCTTCAGAATGTAAAGCAGTGTTTATACAAATCCCAAACTGCCTAAGTTGTCCATGACAGGGCAATAAAGTTGGTGTTGCTGAATCAAGTAAGCCATTTGTCCCAAACCACTGGGATGACTTGTTATTTTTTTTTTCTTGGAAGAAATCAGTGAATAAATGTTTTAACTGATTACTTCATTTTGAGCTGATTAAGTGTTTTAAAGATTGAGTCATTACAGTATAAAACATTGACACTTCAAGGTAGGACTTTCTTCAAAGTGCTGATCCAGCTTGCCAAATTGCTGATTTAAATAGGGTAGTTAGAAGTAGGAGAGATGGGGTAAGTGCACCCAGAAAATTAAGCCAGTTTATGATAAAGAGAAGAGAGGAGATGACTTATTCATCTTGCATTTTCAGCACCTAGTGCAGGCAGGGCTTGATACTTGGTAGATGCTCAGTATAGTTTTGTTGAATAATTGAATGACTGAGTGAATGAACAAGCCAGGCAGACAGAAGGAGGGAGATATAAAGAGATGCTATATTTGGGTAAGTTTTCAGCAGAGGAAGATCACAGAATGAAAAAAAAATGTTCTACTCTGATCATGAATAAAAAGCAGAGGAATATATGAAGTATTAGCAGAAGGAGAATAGAGCAAGCCTAGATTTTTTAAAGCTTTATGTATATGTAATTTGCCATAAACTTCACTGATTTTACGTGTACATTTTGATGGAATTTTATTAAATTTAGAGCTGTTCAGTCAAAAACACAATCTAGTTTTAGATCGTTTTCATCATTTCAACAAGTTCCCTTGTACCCATTTCTGCCAATCCTCCCTGCTATCAGCAGCCTCAGATAAACATTGATCTGTTTTCTGTCTCTATAGTTTTGCCTTTTCTAGAAATTTCACATAAATGTCATCATATCATGTGTAGTCTTTTGTGTGGAGCTTTTTCACATAGTGTAATGTTTCTGATGTCATATCATATGTATCAGAGTTTCCTTCCATTTCTGTTGCTGACTGGCATAGTTCATTTAAATTCTACTGCTGCATTTTAATAATTTTATCACATGACAAAATGACCCTAATTATATTAAATTTTAATTATCTGTGATGAAGGAAAATAATTATTGTTAGTCCATATGACCACATGCTAAAATGTAGCAGTTTCATAGATTACAAGTAGAAATTTACAGGAGATGCTCAAAACGGTCACATTTGCTTGGTAGGTGGGAAAAGTCTTGGGTTGTGAAATAAGACAACTATCATTCTCATTTCAGAATCTTTCTGTTTAGTTTAAATAATTACAGTGGAAATTCATTTGATTCAATGTTAAGCTTGGGTCAGTTTTGACAACAAGATGAAAATGATCGAGTTTAAACTGCAAAGAAATTGAGGAGTTGAACAAAATAGCTAATGATTCATTATGGTGTTCACAATCCATCTGAGCATATGTGAGAGCAAGAACCATTCATGTTTTCCACGTTCTGAAATCTCTTTTTTTAAACATTTATTTTTTAGTTATAGGTGAACACAATATCTTTATTTTATTTTTATGTGGTGCTGAGGATCGAACCTGGCACCTTACACATGGTAGGCAAGTGCTCTACCTCTGAGCCACAACCCCAACCCCTGAGATCTCTTAATGATATGAAAGTAAAAGTGCCATCAGACCAATGCCTGTTCAAAGCTTCCTCAATAAAATGGCTGCTTGGGGTTTGAGAATTTGTTATCTTAAATTATTTTAATTCCAAGCCTGGCATTGTGGAACATGCCTATAATCACAGGAGCTTGGAAGGCCAAGTCAGGAGGATTGTGAGTTCAAAGCCACCCCTCAGTAAAAGCAAGGTGCTAAGCAACTCAGGGAGACCCTGTCTCTAAATAAAATACAAAATAGGGCTGGGGATGTGGCTCAATGGTCAAGTGTCCCTGATTTCAATCCCTGGTACTCTTTCCCAAATTACTTTAATTCCAGACAGCTTAAATTTTGTTCTTATAGGCAGACAAAAGGAGCTAAAATAAAAATTAGACACACACACACACATACACACACACACACACACACACATACACATAAAAAAACAAACAAACAAAACCAAGAAAAGAAAAAGAAGCAAGAAGCAACTATTTAGTTTCTGCTCCTGGGCACTGTTCTTAGAACACACCCTGCAGCAGGCAGTAGAGAGTTATTCTGGAGGTATGAGCTGGCCAGTTACCTACCTGGTGGTGAGCACCAAGGTTGGGCAGCATCCCTGGCCTCCTTGGAAGGTTCCATTCCAATGTGTAGGAGATAGCAACATCTCTGTATTAGGTCTTTTGTTCTGAGAAATACAAGTAACCCAAATAATACAGGTTTTGAAGTCTACACTTTGACTGGACGCTCATATATACCTTTACAATTTAAGAACAAGCCCTTTCATCCTCAAAATACTTTAAGGTGAATCCATCAGTGGAGAGAATGAAATTGCCATTGTCCAAAGGGGAACTTGCTTGTGCAAAAATTTTTAAAAAATTAATGGAGTAGACCATGCATTATGCAAAACAAGTTCCTTATAGTTTTAAAGTCAAAGATCTAGAGTGAAGATGAAAATAAACATGACTCAGTGACTTTGGCAAGTAACGTTACAAAAGGAAAATAGAGGCTTAGAGACGTTAACCAGGACATAGTTTTATCATATCTCTAAACATTTCTGAGCTTCTTTGACAGCCCAATATTATGTTAATTGTCCCTCTAAGTGATTTCACTACCTCCTTGTCTATGCCTATACCTTATTTATAACACTATAGCTAGTGTTTGAATAGTCCAGACTCCACAGGGGATGTAAAGATTGTTTTATTATTTCTCAAAGGACCACCATGATCATCTATTAATATCTCAAGTGCATTCCATGCCTGCCTGATTACTTTCAGGTTTTTTAGAAAATAGATGGGTCAAGTAAAATTTAAAATTGCATCTTCATGGTCAGTGTAGTGGTCTCTTCTCTCCAGCCCAGGTTTTCATCATCAATTTGAATAGGGATAGAGGGCTTACCTGCTACTAATCTCTCTTCTCACCATTTAGGTTTACATGGAAGGAAGCAGAAGGGATTACATATGGAGGTCATTAAATCTGTTTCTTTAAGTGATACTGCTGGAGGTCATTGTCAATCATTGTGATTCTCTGGAAATTGTCAATTGGCTGTAGAAAACTTCTCTGTTGCAAGGTGTCCAAATGACTGAACATCTTTGGAATACATATTTGGAAGCATCAGGAGCTTCCTCAGTACATAACTTCCTGACACAAAGGTCTGCTTTTGCTAGGCTATTTCTCATCCCTCCCTTCTATTGATTCTGAATGAAACCCCATCCCATAGTCTCTGGCTGCCTGAGAATCTCTACTCATGTTTCTAGCCTTCTTAGGTCTGGAACCAGCATGCTGACTTAAACCCAGCTACTCTTTACTGTGCCAATCCTTTTTGATCCAGTTTTGAGGTAAATAGTGTAGCACCATACTCTTCTAATTACATACCCTAATCAATTGACCCATGACTATATTCACCTCACTATCCTGAAAGGTCCATTTCTTTGACCCGAAAGGAAGAGAGTTATTATGATATCTGAATTTTTCAGAACATAGGTTAGTATCTGCTACAGAGCAGGGGCCCATTAAATAACTGAAAAATTAATGAATAGATAAGCAGATGAGTGCATTTTTATAGTGAAGAAAAATCTGAGACGGGGTATAGCTCAGTGGCAGAATGCTCGTTTAGCATGTATGAGTCCCTGGGCTTGATCCTCAGCACTGCAATAAATAAAATCATTAATAGAGGGACTACTGTCACTCCTATAGCCAAAGTCTTCATAGGACCATAGATTGTGGAGTTTCATGGAGACCCTACACAGTGCTATAGTTCTCCAAGTATGTTCCAAAGTTTAAATATCTGGAGCAGAGTCCCCTGGGGAAATTGTTAAAAATTCTGGTCTCACTCCAGACCAGGTGACCAAGATTGTCAGAGGGTAGAATTTGAGAATCTTCCCTTGCAATATTTTAAAAAATAGTATCTAATTGTCAATGAACCTTTATTTTATTTATTTATATATTGTGCTGAGAATCAAATCCAGTAACTCACACATGCTAGGCAAGCATTCTACCACTGAGCCACAACTCCAGCCTCTTCTTTTGTAATTCAAGTTTCTGAGTAATTCTAATCCTAATGCATTTTGAGAGCCTCTGTCCAAATCTACTTTTCTTCCCACATTAAACTACTATGCTGTCTCACATGACTTTTCAATCTTCTGTATTTAAGACCCCTCCTTACAATGAGCCATTGAGGCGCCAGTAAGTGATCTTATGGCTGAAACTGGGGCTGGGTCACAGGAAAGACTATTGGGAAAGGAAAAATGCATATGCCAAGTGTGAGAGTGCTGTGAATCAATGATATTATCCATAAAGAGTACTAAGATAACTCATTAACCAACTCTTTTCCTATTTTTGAATAATATTAAAATTCCAAATATAAAATTCTATGGCACTTTGGTTGAATTCAACATTACTTGGCCATATTTATGCTCCTTTAACACATTCATCAGAATCTGGGAAAAGTTTTGAGTACTGGAGTTAGAATTACAGAATCGTTATAGACAGCTCTATTCGTTAACAGAATTTTTTATAAATCACTCTCAAACACCAATGGAAGTAAAAGACTTTCATGGAGACTTCTACCTTGAGGACTAAGACCACGTGAGGACAGGAGAATTTCTTAGCTGCTCCATCACTTTCTACCTGGTAGACCCTATGGTGGTAATTACATGTCTTTGGCATCATGGGTTCCTCATCAGCAAAGTTAGGAAAAGAATATTACTTACCACACAGGTATATAATGCTGAGAATCAAATCCAGTAACTCACACATGCTAGGACCAAACTAATTATCAATAGGAAATGAGTTATAGATTGAACTTGTTCCAAAATTGTGTGCATTTTTTAATTTGTTACTTTTAGACATATAAGACAGTTTATTATATTTTGACATATTTGTACATACATGCATTATATCTTATTCTAATTGAGATCCCAGTCTTGTGGTTGTACATGATGTGGAGATTCATTATAGTGTATTCATATAATTTTTTAGGCACTCAATGTTCAAAATTTTTGGCATCATAAATATTGCTTTCAATTTAATTATCCTGGTTGTTTCTAGAATAGAAATTTGAGGCATAAAGGCAGATAAGAGTACTCTGGTCAGTCCAAGCATTGTGACCCTGGAAAGTAATTGAGGGTCACTGCTTGGGTCTGGCTCCATACAATACCCAAATGTGTCTCCCTGCTCTCTCAATTTCCTTTCAAGGAAATCCGGGACAGGTGCAAGCACTGAAAACATGCTATGAGCTTTATTAAAACTCTGAAAAGTTGTCAGAAAAGGGATTATTGTCCCCATTTTACAGATAAGAAAAATGAACCTCAGAGAGGTTAACTGAGGGGCAAAAGGTTGCATGATATTTGAAGCAAAGTTAGGATTAGAACCCCATTCCTCTGATTTGCAACCCCATGTTCTATCTGCCTTGTGTTGTTGGAAAGCCTGAAAGGTTATCACAACAGAGAGAAAGTTAATTCAGCAGCAGATTGATTAACCTAAAGGGGAATCCAATCAATGTTGGTAGAGAGCCAGGAGAAGTACTTTTCTTTCTGTACTGATGTTTTTACCAGGACAGCACAATATCTCCCATCTGGATCAGAATCAGAATTCCAAATACCAGAACAAGCTAAATTACTCTTTCTGTAGCTGCATCTGTCTTTTGGGGGTGGTTATATATGTTGCTAAAATTTCTGGCTGGCAGCTTTGGAGCAACTCTCTTTATTACACTGATTTTTGTGGTCAGCCCCGGGAAACTTTCTGGATATGTGATTGTGGATGATGAATCTAATAAAAGAGCAAATATTCACATGATTCAAATGAAAATACAAAGGCAAGCTCAAAGGCAGCTTAGATTTTCTGTAGGTCAATTACCATTCAGGAGGACACATCTGCAGCAAAACTTCCTCTGCTGAGTGGAATAGTGGCTCACATTCAGGAAATGGCATTTTAAGTGAGGTTTTACTGACTTGAACCGAGAGCTTGTTTTGCTTAATCCTGAAGGAATCAAGATACAGGTAAAACCAGGGAGGTGAGACTTTACAATGACTATAGGAAATATGTGTGTTCCTTTCATTTTCATAACAAATAAATAGTCCTAATTTAAAGTTATCTATTTCTTGCAATTTAGCTCTGTTTTGTCATGATGACCTTTTAGTTTTTTTTTTTTCATAATCAATTCTTCTGTGTGAAGAGAACATTTATTTTTGAGTTTTTATTTTGTATTAATTGGAATACACATGCTGCTTTTAACAAGGATCACTATATTTTTTACTGATTTTAGTGATCAGTTTTCTCACTAAATCTGAAAATGGCACCACCTTACTCTTTTGTATCTTTAAAGCACTTTAGAGTCAGCATTTGCAGATTCATTATCTCACTTGATTCTCATAGTATCCTATAAAGTAGAACTTATAAAAGTTATCATTTACCATTAGGAACCCTTATGTGAGAATCCTACTTTTTGCTTTGAGGTAAAGTTTGTTTTGATTTGATTATTACATAGTTTGCTAATGTGACAAAGGAAGAGTCTTATTGATAACATTTCTAACTTCAAATGGTTCTCCAGAAATGTTGATAACATTAATGTTTGGATAGATTATCTCTATTTTTAGGAACATTAGGGAATGAGTAATAATGATCATTTTATCTACAGAAAAAATAGAGCAACTTCATGCTTTTATCAATTTTTTGAATTATTACCCACTTTTTATCAGAAAGAATTATCCCTTATATTTTTAGGTTATGCCAAGTAAGTTCAAGTTGCATTTTATCTAGAAATTATCTATTTAATGACTTCTGCATAGTGATTTTAGGTAAATATAAAAAAAATGGAATAATTATACAGTCTCTAAACTGTCTCTTTAAGATGTGCAACAAGGGCTAGGAGCAAAGAATCTGCAATATTCTTTATAATTTCATGGGGTCTTCTGAGGAAATGTGCCAATTTTATGGGGACTCGTAGGGAAAAATTTTGATTTCATGTGGATTCGAGTGAAAAGGTAAATTTCATGGGATTTCTAAAAATGGCTGGATTTCTCAGGATCCATGAAATCTATGACAGCCATGGAGAAAATGGACTGCTCTTGTCATGGAGTAAATTTCAGTGCAGTTTGGCCAAACTTTCATTTCTTATATACCTGCTATGACGCACATTGCACATTTTGAGTCATTTTGACCATTTACTCTCTTACTGATGCCTATGAATACCAAAGATGGTACTTTGTATACGTAACAACTGGGAGAAAATGTAGTTGGTTGTCAGTTGTTTAGAGCATGTGTGGTGTGATCACTAACAAACACATGACTCATCTGGTCACTGATGCTGAAGTCCAAGGAAGTATAGTGTACCAGAGTTCTGGTGATCCTAATGGGGAAATAGAGGGACTACTGTCACTCCTATAGCCAAAGTCTTCATAGGACCATAGATTGTGGAGTTTCATGGAGACCCTACACAGTGCTATAGTTCTCCAAGTGTGTTCCAAAGTTTAAACATCTGGAGCAGAGTCCCCTGGGGAAATTGTTAAAAATTCTGGTCTCACTCCGGACCAGGTGACCAAGATTGTCAGAGGGTAGAATTTGAGAATCTTCCCTTGCAATATTTTAAAAAATAGTATCTAGTTGTCAATGGACCTTTATTTTATTTATTTATATATTGTGCTGAGAATCAAATCCAGTAACTCACACATGCTAGGCAAGCATTCTACCACTGAGCCACAACTCCAGCATCTTCCCTTGAAATTCAAGTTTCTGAGTAATTCTAATCCTAATGCATTTTGAGAGCCTCTGTCCAAATCTACTTTTCTTCCCACATTAAACTACTATGCTGTCTCACATGACTTTTCAATCTTCTGTATTTAAGACCCCTCCTTACAATGAGCCATTGAGGTGCCATTAACTGATCTTATGGCTGAAACTGGGGCTGGGTCACAGGAAAGACTATTGGGAAAGGAAAAATGCATATGCCAAGTGTGGGAGTGCTGTGAATACAGTAGCTACAGTAGCTAATACAAATGTGCTATTGGTGACAAGCAATGTTTTCTTGATGTAATTTTTGTCCCTTAAATAGTGAACTCTAGACAAAGTTGCAAAAAAACAAAATAAAATTTTACTTCAGTTTATGTGATACCTGCATTTTTGTACCATTTGGTGTATATTAAGCCAGTGCAAAGAACTGTGTCTTAACATGTAAAACAGTGTTAGATTCTAATGCAGATAATCAAGAAGGGGCTTTTCTTCACATACATGAATGTTCAATGGGGCATTAGAAAGTAATATGGATGCAAGAACCATTTCCTTATTCCAGGACTGCAGGTATTGCAAGATTTCAAGCATCCCTCGATCCCCAACCATTAAATACTCATAATGCCTATTTCTAATTATATCAACAAAAACTTTCCAAACTGCCTCCTGAGGTAGTATATACTGCCTCCAATTTTCATTGGTTTTCTGAGCTTCATCATATGCACAGGTATTTTTACTTTCTAAAATGGTAATATACATGAATAATTCTTCTGGTGTAAGTCTTTCCCTGTTTCTCCTTTCTTTTCAAGGTGAAGTTCAACCTTACTTTAGCATGCAGAAACCATCATAGTCTGGTCACTTTTATTCTTCTAGTTTCATCATCCACTGGCCCAGGTACATTGGTCTATTTAAACACTGGGCTGCTTCATGCCTTCATGTCTTCTGAGGAACATTTTGCTTTTCTTAGAATATGATTTCTCTTCTCTTTGCTCATTCAAAGCATAAAGATCACATTTGGGGGGGGGGTAGGGCTTATTAGGCAGTTTAATCATGTTCTTTCCTCTGTACTATCATAGCAGTAACCTATGCATACGCTCTAATTACCAACTTTGAAAGTAAGAACTTTGATATTTCTCTATACAATGGTTATATTTCTCATCATGGTCCACAACCTCTTTAAGATACATTCCTACATATCTTTCTAGCGTCACAGTTCATGATTTTCCACTAACAGCATCTCCTTGCAATTCCTAGAAATCATCTTGCTCTGCAGCCTCCACTCTTGAGCCTGCCTAAAAAACCACCTCCCAATAACATCACCTATGCTACTCTGGCCCATTCTGTAAGACTCAGCTCTGTTGGTATTAATATCACTGGGAATCTCTGAGGGATCTAGGTTTAATGCTTGGTATTGAGGTGGTAGAAGCAATGCAGACAAGGGCTTTGCTTTATGGAGCTAGTAATCCAGTTATAAATCTTCCCTCTCCCCTGAGGCTGGATTAAGAGTCCTTCCTCTGCCAAATCTCTATCACAGCACTTATCTCACCATACTGTATTATGGTCTGTAAGCTTCTTGAAGGAAGACAATGAGCCATCTTTCTTTTTGTGTGTTTAGCACCTGGCATAGTGCTTGACTCATAGTAGGCACTTAAATAGTGAAAACCTGGACAGTTCACCAATTATCAAACATCCAATACAATATTTACTAGAAAGTTCTTGAGTGGATGTCTTGAGGATGTTTCCTCCATACCTTAGTTTCTAACCATATTCACATACAGAGTTTTGAAATAGATACTCCTGTAATTTTTTAGATATTTTTTCCCTTTTCTTCATTTCCCATAGAATTTTCCTCTTGGTAACAGCTTCAGAACTCTGAATTACTAACCCTGACCTTATCTAATCTCTAGAAGGGAGAGGTCAGGGGAAGGGAAGTTTACATTTTTTACAAATCACCTTATGTGGCTCTTTGGTGCAAGCAATGAGGTCAACAGTAGTTCTCTCTCTACCCCTTGTCAAATTAAACAGCAATGTCATATCTTCATATTTTCTACTACCTACTTAAATAAAATTTAAGAAGAAAACAGAATAGCAGGTTTTGACCTGCAGACTGTGCTATTTCTAAATCCTTTCCAGACTCCTT
The DNA here is from genome assembly GCF_052094955.1 of Ictidomys tridecemlineatus. Classification (NCBI taxonomy): domain Eukaryota; kingdom Metazoa; phylum Chordata; class Mammalia; order Rodentia; family Sciuridae; genus Ictidomys; species Ictidomys tridecemlineatus. The sequence goes on from NC_135485.1 coordinate 98,648,443, forward strand.
GTTTTTACAGCTGGATCGTATCTGATTTCATTTTTTTCAGTTTACCTTTCTATAGGTAAGAAGGCTTCTGACAAATGAGAAATAAATTTATAAATGTTTAAAAAGTGTCTTTAGGTATATAATTACATAATTTTGACTTCTAAAATGCTAGACTAATTTTTACAAAGAAATGCCTCTTCTTCAAATGAAATAAACTGGGCAATTAATCTTCTAATACTTTATTCTTCTGCTTATTTGGAATGAGATGAAGAAAAAATTGGAGCCCCTAATAGCATAGTAAGTGGTATTAGAAGTTATAGAAACTTTTATCCTGGACACAGAGATAACTTTCAAAAAGAAAAAAAAAAAAAAACTCAACCTTTGTGTGTGTGTGTGTGTGCAGAAATGTTCCAAATGATTATTTAAAAATATTGCCTAAAATAGTTATTTAAGATCTAAAATTTCAATCAAACTGAAAACAAATATAAGGATTTTTGCATAATAATGTGAAAACAATCATCAAATTTCTTCCAGGAAATGTTTTTTACTTTTGTCCCTGAATTATAAAATTATGAGTTAGAGAAATATGTCGTCTTTATGGTGTACAATAAGAACAGACAATACTCAGAGAAGAGGTTTATGGGTCTGGGATGCTAATAGCTTCAAAATGTGAATAACTTAGTTTGGGTGCTGGGTCCATCCTCACTGCCACTGGCATAGACCACAACTCTTGAGAGCCAGAGCAATTGGCTTCTGGTCCTAGCTTTACCTTATTCTAGCTACATTCCTTGGCAAAGAACCTTCAATTCTGAGTTCCAATTTCTTCATCTGTTAGAAAATGGGTTATTTTTTTTTTGTGTGTCGAGATGAGAAAATGCATTGTGTGCATAAAAAGTAATTGAATGAGCTGTAAGATATTCTATATTAGTAAAATATTATAACTATTGTTCATTATCCTTCTTTCTCAATGAAGCCTCCAACCTTAACTTTGTCCTTAATGAAAATAAAAATTGCACAGATGCACTGTGTATGTGGAAAAACGCTAGGCTTTTTAGAAATCTTCAGGATACATTAGCATCATTAGGAGTCATACTGCTGGATTCATTCTTAGGACACTCCATGATGTCATTAAGCTTTCAGGTGCTTGGAATCAAGTGATTTTTCACAAGCCAAGCACAGCAAGCAATGTGGGGAAATAAATATTCAAAATAGAGAATTTTAAATGAATTTCTTTAAAAATAGAACCTAAAATCATTTTGATGTCTTTAGATTCATTTTAAGTGAACTAAAATCAACAAAAAGCTGAAATACATTACCAATACTTGGTTCTATTTCCCTCCTAAAAGGCCATGGTTTGACTTTAAGAAAATATTTAATTCATACTGCTTCATAGTTTGTTGCTGTTGTTGGTTTTCTTCTTCGGTGTATAATTACATTCATTTTATTCTTTCTTCTTAAAGTTGTAGTTTCTATTTTTGCCAGCTTCTGGTGCAGATTTCACTATTGAATGTTGGGAATGTCAAACTGGGCAGAGAAACTCATCCAAGTGCTCCCACCCCCTTGAGACATGAACAGGACACAGGGCTAAATTTGGGGTTCCAGTTCTATCTCTCAAATGGTGGCAGGCTAAAGCTTCACTTAGCTTTCATACAAGATTTATGATAATCCTGGGACTGGCTTGGCTCTGGCACTGTGTTAGATATGTGAAGATCCAAGCTGCTCTCAACATAACTCAGGGCAGAATAGGGATTGCTTTGTAGGCACTCTGGCTGTTTTAAAGTTTTCTTTTAACCCAGTGACTTTGAAATTTCTCAGTATTGTGTGTGTGTGTGTGTGTGTGTGTGTGTGTGTGTGTGCGTGCATGTGAGTGAGTGAAAAGAGAGTCAGACAGAGGAGAGCTGACGTTCCCTAGGGGCAAATCGTGTTTTCCGCTCCTCTTTATACCAAAGTTTTCCTTGCATTTTATCTTATATCTCCTCCTACAAGTTAAAGATTTAAGCAGTTCTTCTTTTCTTACCAAATTTAAGGGATGGACGCTGCAAGGACATGCACCATCCACTGGATCTTAAACACTTTACTTAATGCACAGAAGGTAAATGTAGGACTTTTTGTTAACCCTTAGAATGCCATTTGACACTTAGCTCTATTTTATTAGAGTTCCCAGATCCCCAATCCTTAGATATTTCTTGAGAAACAATTGTAATCTTCATTTCGAAAACCAAATGATAAATGATATTTTTATAGTTATATCTTTTATCAAGAATTAGCTGTAAGTACTTTTTCTAGCTGTAGAGAGGAAGGTGATAAAGAAAGAAACAGGCATTCATATTCCAAAATCATTAGAGTGTTTTACTACATAATTTAATTGCATTCTCACAAAACTCCATAGGACTAGGTTTTACAAGTGCAATTTTAGGTGAACAAGAAGAGGTTCAGGAAGGTTAGGTGACACATTGAAAAATCACACAGCTAATACATAGTAGCTTCAAAATTAATGTCAATTTTGTCTAATTCCAACAGCCCCTTCTTTGTCTGATGACTTCTAATGCCTCATAGAAAGGAAAGAAATTGAGATATTTGACCTATTCAGCAAACAACAGAGGTGTATGTTCCAGTTCCTTCGTTTCTAAACAATTATCCCATGAAATAGTGATATCACCACCATATTCCATTTTAGGGCTTCAGATACACTGACTACTTATAAATTTTTAACTAGGATGAGCACGAAGAAGATTTTGCATCTCCATCTCTTGCTTACTTATGCTCTTTCTAAAGCCTCTGCAATCACTCTCTCTCTAGAGCTTATCCCTGAGCTTCATTTAGTATCTCTTTTTTTTTTTTGGAACCAGAGATTGAATTTAGGGGCACTCAAAAACTGAGCCCCAGCCCTAGCCCTATTTTGTATTTTATTTAGAGACAAGGTCTCACTGAGTTGTTTAGTACATCACCATTGCTGAGGTGGTTTTGAACTTGTGATCCTCCTGTCTCAGCATCCCTAGCTGCTGGGATTACAGGTGTGTGCCACTGCACTGAGACACCTGCTTCCCCACCTATCTTGATACATATTGCTATAAAATGAAGAGGGAGGTAAATATTTATAGAGAAAAAAGGATGGAACAATGATAGGTCCAATTATATTCTTCATGATATAGATGAGAAGTAAAAGATCCAAACTGAACACATGCCTCAACTCTTGGTCAACAATTGACTTGAATAGGGTGCATTTTAATCCTCAATTTGCCACTGATGACATAAACAGGCATTATCTGGTTGGAAGCAAAGGTAGGAACTTCTGTGGGAGAAAACTCTCTTTATATGTTCATATCTTGACTTGTTATATATCCTTGACATTATTTTATAAGAGAGTATTTTATTTGGGGATCCTGAAAAATTCTAAAGAAATGGAATCACAAACGTACATCCTAAGATTTTTCACTGTCAGTTGTTTCTGAAGAATCTTTAATAAGTTTTCTTTGCTTTTTTATCTGATTTTTAAACTCTGCAAGGGCACAGAATCATTTTTTCACAGAACTTTCCAGTTTTCAGGATTTTGCTTCATGTCAGGTACTGTTTTAGGTATTGGGGGTAGTAGCAATAAACACAATAGAGATTTTTGTCTTTGATAGTTAGAAATGTTTGTGTGTGTGTGTGTGTGTGTGTGTGTGTGTGTGTGTGTGTGTCAGAGAGTGAGAAAGAGAGAGAAAGGAGAAAGAGAAAGAAGAAGAGAGAAATGAGGTAGTGTGTGTAGTTGGAAGGAAACAGATAACAAACATATCTATGTAAACTATATCAGGTATATAAATAAATACCAGAGATGATGAGTATTATTAAAAAAAAAACCTGTCATTGTACAGAGGGAGAAAATGGCTGAGAGGAATGATGGTAATTCCTATTTTATTTTGAATAGTTAAACAAGAAACCTCTGATGGGTTATTCTCTTAGCAGAATTCTCTGAGAGAATAAGCTCTGAGGTTATCTGGGCAAGAGCATTCCAAGTAAAGAGAAGGGTTGAGGTGAAGGCCCTGAGGCAAAAAAATATGTCTAACATTCTCAAAAAAAAAGCAAGAGGCCAGTGTGGCTTGGGGAGGAATAAGGTCAAGCCAGCAGCAAGGGGTAGACTGCATAGGGCCTTTATTATAGTTTGGATTTTAAATGTTCCCCAGTGGATGAGATGCTAAAAGCATGATCATCAGCCTGAGGCACAATGGGGAAATGGTGGAACCTAGGTGGGGCCTAGTGATAGGAAGTTAGGTCACTGGGGGCACATCCTTAAAGGGGATATTGAGATCCTGGCCTTTCCTGTCTCTCTGATTCCCAGTCACAGGGAGGTGAGCAGCATCCTCTGTCCCACTCTCTCGCCATGATGTTCTGCCTCACCACAGGCTCCGGAGCAATGGAGTCAGCGAATCATGGACTGAAATCTCTGAAGCCATGAGCCCAAATAAGCCTTTCCTCCTCATAAGTTGATTGATCTCAGGTATTTTCCACAGTAATGGAAAGCTGACACAGCCTTCTAGCCCATGGCAAAAAAATTTGATTTTACTTTGAATGAATTGAGAAGCATTAGCGGGTTTTGAGCAAAGAGGACATACTCCAGCTGCTCTATTCAGACAGACTAGAAGAGCAAGGAACTTAGTTATTTTCATTAATTGCCTTTGGAAAAACTTAGAGGGTTGTGTCTGGGATTGAGTGAGATAAACACATATATAGAATTATTAAGTGAATTAATCTACGCTAAGAAGGTGAACACACTCAGCCTGTTAGTTTGGGAGCCAGCATAATGAAGTGGTTTAGAAATGAGTTCAGGCATTGCACTCTCTGGGCTCTATCCCAGCTCCAGTTCTCATGTGTGATTTTGGAAAAGTTACTTACCTCCTTTATTCCTTGTTTCTCATCTGTAAGGTGTGAATAACAATAGTGTCTTCCTTTTGGAATCATTGTGAGGATTCAATTGAGTCTTTGTAAAATACTTAGGACACCACCTTCTACAGAGTTAACATTTAATAAAGGTTTCCAAAATCACCATATAGCATTTACACTTTACAGAGTGATTTCACATGCTTCATTTCACAAGACACTTATGAAGTAAATTATGTAAGTATTGTTATTTTCATTTTCTAGAAAGGGAATTGGCATGCAGAGAAGTGAGTGACTTGCTCAAGATCACTCAGCCAAAAAGCAGCAAAGCTGATGTTTAGCCTAGGTCTGCCAAGTCCAGGTGCTTTTTCATTATATTCTGCTGGATTTTAGTATTCATGTGTGTCTGAGAGGAACCCAAGACCAGGCCTTCTAAATCTAAACTGGTTGACCTTTCTACCGTATCAAAGCTCCTTATAAAACCTTTATATAATCAGTGAACATATGCATTAATAAATGAAAAAAAATAAAACAAGAAAGGAGAACCCTGTAGAAAGAAGATAACAAATTTAGGTTGCTAGAACATAAAGCATGGATTTAGAAGACTGGATACCAATCAGTTGTTGACACATTGTATAATTCTGAGAAAATTGCCTAACATCTTGAATCTTTGGTTTCTTCATCTGCTAAATGAAATCTCAGTATATTCTCATATCTGCTGGCTAGAATTTTAAAAGTATATGCCAAGATAAAGATGGAAACACTTAAGAAAAAATGCTACATATACCACATGTGTTGCTACTATTAAACTTCTCTAAGAAAATTCAGATCTAGACACCTCTAAAATACCTTCTGGGGTTGGTTAGTAAGCATTTGCTCAAAAACTTGAATTCTTTTCACTTTTCTGGGGGAAGGGCAAATATGGATTAAAAACTTTTGTCTAGTGGCTTAAATTCATGGGAATTTTCCTAACTAGCTTAGAGAAAGTTGTCCAAACCACCTTCTTCTTGACTTTTCATAGTAGAAAAAAAAATTGCCTGGTATTTTAGTCTGTTCCAGCTACTATAACAAGAAAGCATAGCCTGGGTGGCTTATACATGACAGTAACTTATTTCTCATAATCCTGGAGGCTGGAAAGTCCAGTATCAAGGTACCAGCAGGTTTGTTGTCTGATGAGGGCTCCCTTTGTGATTCATAGACTGCATCTTCTTACTGTACCCTCAGATAGTAGAAGAGACCAAGAGTCTCTTTCAGGCTTCTTTTTATAAGGGCACCAATCCCATTCATGAGAGCTGAGCCCTTATGACCTCATCAAAGGCCCCACTTCCAAGTGCCTTCACATTGGGAATTAGGTTTCAACATAGGAATTGGGGAGGGCAATAAAAATAGTGAGACCTTAGGATCTGACTTGCCCTACTACCAGCATCCTAGTAGGGGAGGACAAAAATAAGATATTATCTCTTTCCTCATAGCATTCAGAATCTTGCCAACCATGCAAAGATACTTTTCTTAGTGGTTGATACAATTAATTATCTGGTTTAACCAGGGCAGTATTGTGATCAAATTTGGCTTTGTGGAGGGTCTGAATTACCTGTTAAGGTACTGGCTCAGTAGGTCCAGTGAAATATGCTAGCAGTAGGAACAAAGGCTATGAAACAGAAACTTGGAAACTAAATCTAACAAACAATTGAATTAGAATGTGAAAGAACTGTTGACCCATTGGATATGGATGTTGGAGCAAAAAGAGAAGTCTAAAATTATCTTTATAAAAGTAAAGATAATTGTTATTGAAAGAGGCAGAGAATGACGAGGAAGGATTTGGCATTGGGACCAAGGGATTGAAGGTCAATGTGTTATAGTCATGGACATAATAAGCTCAAGGGCATGTGAGGGACAGTCAGATAATACATTGCAGACAGTTTCAGATGAGGTTCTAAAACATAAACGAAAGTTTGGGTTGGAGATTCAGATTCTGGGAGTTTTGGAATATAGTTGATAAAGGATATTTAGAGAGATGCTAAGGAAGCTAGGTGGAAATGGTAGAGTAAAAACCACAAAACAAGAGTAAGGAGAAATATGAACATAAAGCAGTGGGTAATGCAAGAAGACGCCACGGAAAATAAGAAGGAAGAGAGAGATGGAAAGAGTGTGCAGAATGTCGATGTCTTTGAAGGAAAGCAAAGTAAGAGATTGAAGAAGAAAAGAGCACAGTGATACAAGAACATTCCATACTGCAAATGCCCGTTGAGATGGACTACTAGGAGGTCATTCGTGACCTTTTCCAGAACAGTTTTAGTGACATGGTGAGGTTACAAACCAAATTGCAGAGCTGAAGGAGTTAGTGGGCAGAGATCATAAGTTTTTGCCTTTGATTTTATTTTTTTCCCAGATAGTTTTTTTTTAAATAAAGGAATGGGACATGGTTAACTACAGAAGGATACTTTTTGGGTATCTAAGCATATTTATAAGAGAAAGAAGGAGGTCAGTGTTTTAGAAGAGGAAAGATATTTATCATAACTGGGTCTTATAGATGCAGGAGGACTAAATTAATTTGAGTGGAAGAAGGCTTGAGTCCTTCCCACGGGATTGCTACCCTGCAAAGGGACTGAGGTGACAGGAATACAGTATAGAAAGATATTTTCCAGATCATGATAGCCTTTTATGAGGGAGGGTACAGCATTGGGGTAAGCACCCTTACAGAGAAGAATATGTTTTATTGCCTCTAAACTAAATAGCATTTAAGTATCAAGATGTTCTATAACATTAATAGGCTAACTTATGGTAAAGTTGTGATTGCATGAGCTACTTTTAAAATTTCTATCCTCTTCTCAGAGGACAAGACCTAGTTAGGTGGTTGGAGGAAGGTCACGGCTCTATGGGACTAACAGGGTTAGATGGACAGTCAATATTTTTTGTTATTATCAAGACCAAACCTGAACTCCAAACCTGGAATTTTGCCCAACTGTACCTCCTATTTGGCTCACGTTCCTTCTGATAAGGAAGTAAATCAGGATCAGATGGGTGGCAGATACCCGGCCATATGCATATTTATAATATTGCAAACTTGCCATCGAGCTGACTAAGCCAAACTAAGCATCGAAGAAATGAAAAGTTTAGATGGAAGCTGATGTTTTCAGGATTCCAGGATATGGCTCTGCCAGATCAGTGTGCTAACTTAATGAGAGAGAACAGCTCGCATTACAGGAAGAAAAGCAGTCACGTTGTCCTGATGAATGCATTGATCTCTCTACACATGGTCTGTGCTTCTCAGAGTGCCCCCTTTTTTTCCCTCCCTACCAAAAAATAAGTACTCATCTGATTCATTGTAAAATTACACTCAGGGTTTGGATGTTGCTCATCTGATATTGGTAGGCTTTTCTGCAAACCACAATAATTGCTCTCTGTAAATACATTGCTTCTGAATTCCATTTAGCACAGTCTTTTGTTCCTTTCTGCTCATGTCCTCCTTTGCTTTTGAGCCAACTTTCTGTTTCTCCCTTCTCAATGCACATTAGAGTTTTGGACACATTAATAATTATCTCCTCTTACATCTTCCTTTCTAATGAACAAAATCCTACATTTTCTATTTTTTTTTACAGTGATAAACATTAATGCTATTTATCATTTTGTGGTCATTCCTGTACCTTTTCAAGTCTTTGATATCTTATTGTAAGAAGAGGCTCTAAATTTTGCACAGTATTTCATTTGTCTGTCATTTTATGATTGGTGTCCTTTGCTAATTTTTCTCAAATCTTATGTAACTCTGTTTTTTGAACCTCGTAGATAATGTTGAAGCAATGGTTTCAAATTTCTGCTTTCGTTAGGTTCTGGATCTATATATTCTTAACAGTTTATGAGCATTATAGGTTTTACTCCCTATGGAATTGCATATATTAACTTCTCTAGCTATCTTAACATGTACTTAGGCTGGACTGACACTTGACATGCTCCATATTCTCATTTTTAGAATACTTTATCAGTCAGTTCTCCCATACTGCTATAGTTTGGAATGTCCCCCAAGGCCTACCTGTTAAATGCTCAGGCCTCATCTTGGTCTACTGGAAAGTGGTGAAACTTTTAAGGGATTTTGGGTCATTGGATGTATACCCTTAGAGGGTATTGTGTGCTGCTGGTCTCTTCTCTCTGTTTTCTGGCCAGCATCTTGGCCAGAAAAGAGGTAAACATCTTGCTGTACCACACATTTCCTGTCTTAATATGGCATATCACCATAGGCCCAAAAGCAAGGGGGGCATGATCATGAACCGAAACCTCCAAAACTGTGAACTCAAATAAACCTTTTTTCTTTTTAAGTTGACTATCTTAGGCATTTTGTTACAATACTAGAAAGCAGACTAATATACATACTCGGTGGAAAACCTATACCTTAAGCATTCCATTTGTTTCTTTCTTACCTAGCCATCTCTCTGTTAGGTCCCAGCCTGAATGTTAAAGAAGAATTCATTTAACAGAGAGTGAAGAGAAAGGAAAAATTTCAAAGCATTTCCAAAGAGAATTTGTTGTTGGAGTCCATTATATTGAGATTTGTTTCAAAGTGAAAAGCTATGTATTTTCATCTGCTTCCCTTTTTTCATTAAGCTTAAAACTACTATCTAATCTTGTTCTCTCTGTTCTCAATTTACTATCACCAGAGTCAATATCTAGCTACAATCTTTCATAGGTATGGTTCTCTGGATTTTTCTATCCTGGGTCACATCAGTCAGTTAGCCTATACTGACTTAGACTTGCTAAAATATGAAATGCTTTTGTCTATTTTCTTTTACTATGACACAATACTACAGAGTAGGTAAGTTATAAAGAAGGGAGATTTCTTTTTGTTCATGGTTATGGCCTAAAGTCACAGAGTCCAAATATTTGGCTTCTGGCCATCTGGTGATGCCCTTCTTGCTGACAAATTCCTTTGACTCTCTCTGCTTCCTGGCTAAAGTGAGATAAACAGCTTGCAGGTCATCATGTGGTAAGCAATTTGCAGGTAGACAGACAAGGAGTAGGCCCAAGACATAGTCAAACCAACTTCTGTAGCTGACCTACTCTTAATTAATCTTTCAACCCATTCAACTATTGATCCAGTGATCAGATGAATGGATTCATCCAATCATGAAAGCAGAGCCCTAATCACCTTTTAAAGGATCCCACTTTGTCCCACCTCAATGTGTCATAATGGGGACTAACTCTGAGCATGCATTTTGGAGGGCACAAACCACATCCAAACAATAGCACTAAGAATGTCCCTGACCTGTTACAGACCTGACATATTTTCATTGTCTAAACACAGTGGTCAACCCCTAAACAGACTTACTCCCTGGTAAAAGAAACAGATATTGTACTGACCCTTTTTTTTCTGGGAAAGAAAGCTTGATGTGGGGCTTTCTGCTTGAACATTTGGTAAAACCAAGATCCCTGGGAGAGAGTAGCATTTCGCCTTTGTCTGGTTTGATCAAGGCAGGAAAGAAAAGAGGTCCAACGATGGGATATTCTGGGAAGGAAGTCTATTCCCTAATAGTTCCAGTTTATATTTAGAACCCCAAGAACCTCATGAATTTTAAAAAGGATTTAATTTGGAAGTATGTACATATTTTATCTTTCAGAGATATGGTAGTGTCATTATGCAAAAAAAAAAAAAAAAACACCAAATAAAAGGATACTTTTAGGGCAGTTGCTATAGCCATGCACTGAAAATTGTTCACTTTTGTACTGCAGAGCAAGCCTCTAGCAAAAAGTGTCACACCAGAGGACTCTGGGAGATGGGCAGCAATCTATTCATACAGCCTGAGGACCATGAGCGGTTGGTAGTGATAACTTGCAGGGTCAAGAAGACATTACAGTGGTTGAAGGAGCCCACTGTTGCAGGCAGAGAGGAGGAACTTTTCCCATCAGACCTCTGAGAGGAGGGGAAAGAGAAAGAGACCGAGGAGGCAACACACAGTGCAACCTGTCAAAGATGCCAAATCATAGCATCTGGAGAAGGTTCCCTTGTGGCAGAGATCAGGAGATGGTCCTTCCAAGTTCATGTGTGGTGGCAGGGATGGGGTGGTGGCTTTGGTAGCGGCCGCAGCCCTGGGTGTGAAAGTGAACAGGCAAGGAGGTATGTGGAATCCCTGATCATTAATTGTTTCTTAATTGGTGCTCAGGGAAATCATAGGGCTTTTACAGAAAATTTCATTCAGGTCAATTAAAGGAACACTTCTTTGGCCCTTTTCTCTGTATCTGACACTTTGCTGGAGGCTAAGAATGCAGGGGAAAAACGTGGGATTCCCACTTTCAAGTTGTTTTGTGGAATGTTTGGCTGATGTATGGAGATGATTTTTTTTTTTCCTTGAGGTGATGTGTAAGACTGCACACAAACGGTCTCTGACTAATTAAAATGACAAGTTTATACAAGTTGCTAGTGAGGTGCCATGTGTTCTATTTCCTGTCCAAATATCACAGATGGTGATAGTGTATAATAGAATGTATTCAACCTGGTCAAGCCCTTACAGCAAGACACCACCAGGCATGCAAACACTGGTTTCTGAACTAGGTATTTCTTTAATAAATAAATAAATATTATATTTATATATTATTATATGTTTATATAAATATACCTCCTTACTGTTAAAGTAACAGTAGTGAAGACTGAGGGTGTTTGACTCAGGATTTTCACATGACCTCTTTGTGTTCAGTAAACACTCAAGTTTAAAGGTATAGGACAGAACAGCTAGAATTAACTGCAGCCTGAACAAAGATAGTGTTGTTTATGACAGAAATGGATGGAAGAAGAAAAAATCAGTCATAAGTAAATTGAAAATATCGCTTTATACTGAAAGGTTTGTGATGCTTCCAAACACTGTCCCTCATTTCTGTCACAATAAAGTACTTTATTTATTTATTTATTCTAGTTCTCTTCTTTTCCATGAAGAGAAAAGGAAGAGATCCAAGGACACAGAACCCTGTATTGTAGCCAAGGTTTGAGCTCAGATATTTTTGGCTTCTAATTCTCTGCTGAGTCCATTAGATTTTGTCTTCTTTTAGCTCTATTATTTGATTTTCTGTTCTCTCTGTGTTTACATACTCAAAGTGATAAAATACATTTTTGTTCTTATGTTACTAATGCAGTAGAGGTATTTTTCAATTTTCCCAAACTACAACACTCTAAACAAGGCAAATAAGTGCTTTCAACAAAATGTTTTCAAGGCATGCCTTCAAATGGGAGTTAAAAATAGGAATGCAAATGCTAATAATGGTATTGATAAAAGAAACTCTGGCTTCAAAAGTGAGAAACTCAATTATTAAAAAATGGTAAAATATTTGAGGAAAATACTCTGCAATGTATGTGACTCCTAATGGAAAATTTAGTTTGGTTCTATGGCATTATCACAAATTAGATATAGTTTTCCTCAACATAGTTACCTGCACGTCTTCTAGGATGATACGGGCATGGCTCTGAGACATTGCCCTTTCTCATTGTTAACGGCTCTGGAGGTGACATCCTGGTATTTAGCTTACTGTGATAGTTGTAAACAGTGAAAAACTGGACTATTAAATCAAGAATTTACCCACAGGACCCAGCTCAAGTAGCCTCTTAATGTTATGATGCACACGCCAATCATAAACTTTATCTATCTGCATCTGCAGAAGTTAATGCTTCCCTGTCTAAATACTTTAAGATCATCTAATATATAAATACATACATACTTAGACAAAGGCAATATTCCATGAAAGTGCTTTCTTTTTTATATGTCTTACCCAAAGGAGCTAAAAGCACTTATCAGACTGCCTGTCATTAATTTTCATAACATTTCTGTGAGGGAGGGGACAAAAATCTTTCTGTACACTGTTGCCATTTTTAGATAATGTCCTCTTAAGATATGCTCTAAAACTTAAGAAAGCTGGTGTCTCTGCCCACAGGGTGCTAATTCCCTAAGAATCCCTGACAAGGTTGACCTTATATATTTCAAAACTATGTATAGCAATGAAGAGCTGAATATCTTCAAACCAAAAATTCTATCATGTAGGATGGAGAGTTGGGGAGAAGCAGGAAGAATTCCATCCTTCTAGGATGAACAAAGAATGCTTGATTGGCCATATATATTCCTTAGGTTAAGGAATATAGACTTTATTCCCCAATCACTATATATATATATATATATATATATATATATATATATGTTCAAAAGGTAAGAAAATTTTTTTATTTGTTTTTTTAGATATACATGGCAATAGAGTATATTTTGATATATTATACATGCATGGATATGTGTTTACAGGTTCTTAAATTTTATATCATAGATTCTGGTATGCCTGCATAGCATTGCTTGGTGTTGGAAGGCAGCCTATGTCTGTATTCATTTGTTTTCAGATTCATTACTTCTCTGTTCAGCCCCATCCACCTGATTTGCAGGGTTGGGACAGGAATACAGTTGTAGACCTACACACTTTATGTCTAAAAACATGAAAAAAATACTAGAAAAAAGTCTCCTAAATGTATTACATCCTCCTCCATTGACACGTAGGACTTCATAGTAACTTGCAAGGCCAGGTTCAAATTTAGAATTCTTATCATAGGTAAATTTATAAAAGTGGACCCTGTTATGGGCTGAATTGGCCTCCTACAAGTCATATGTAAAACTTCTAACATCTAGTATCTCAGAATGTGATTAATTGGGAGTTAGGGCATGCTATTCAGATTTCTGTTTCTATAGCAAAATACCTGAGATAATCAATTTACACAGAAAAGACTTATTTTGGAACACAAATTGAGAGGTTCTAGTCTATGATCACTTGACCCCATTGCTTTGGGCCTGAGGTAAGGCAGCACATCATGGCAGGAATGTGTGGAAAAACAAAACCATTCACCTCACAAACCAGGGAGCAAGGAAAGGCCAGGGTCCCATTATCCCCTTAAAGAGCACACCTCAAATGACTTTAAATCTTCCCACTGGTTCCACTCCTTTAGAGGTTCCACCACTTCCCAATGGTACTACCCTGGAGAACAAGCCTTAATGCACAGGACTTTGGCAGAAATTCAAACTCCAAATGATTGAATAGAGATTTAAGAAGTTAACTGAATTAAAATGAGGTCATTGGGGGTGGGCCTTTATTCAATACACCGGCATCCTTATAAGAAGAGGAAATGTGGACACAGACATGTATAGTGGGAAGACCATGTGACGCCATAGGGAAATGGCAGCCAAGGATAGAGGCCTCAAAACAAACAAATCTTGCTGACACCTTGACCTCAGATTTCCAGCCTCCAGAATTGTAAGAACATAATTTTTTATTGTTTAAGGTACCCAGTCTATGGAACTTTGGTATGGCAGTCCTAGTAAAACAATACAGCTGCCCCATGTCTGCCCTAATCTCAATTACCCATAAATATGATGAGACATCACTCATCAGGCTATATTGTATAGCACAGCTGACCTTAAAATAGGAATATTGTTTTGGATTTTATTAGTGGGCCCAAAGTAATCACATGAGTCATGAAAGGCACAGGGCTGATGACTAAGGGAGAAGTCCTACAGATTTGAAGCCTGAGGACACTATGAACCACTGCTGATTTAAGAGAGAGGATCTTGGGGGTGGGGGGAAGGAAAGCAGGTGGCCTTAGTTGACATTAGAGAGACTCATCAATGACAGTCAGAATGGAAGGAGGTGTTCAGCTTCACAACCGTGAGGAATTAAATTCTGCCAACAATCTGATTGAGCTTGATAATAGATTATTAGAATCTCGATAAGATCCTAGCTCAGCCAAGACCTTGACTTTTGCCTTTTGAGATCACAAGCAGAGAATCTATTTGAGCCCATTTAGACTTCTGACCTACAGAAAAGATAATGATAAATGGGTATTGTTTTAAGTTAATAATATGTGGTCATTCACCGTGCAGCAATAGAAACTACTGCAGTATCTTGAAAATTTCAGTTCAGAATGGGATAGTAGTAACTCTACAGCCCTTGCCCTTTTTTCCCCAATCCTAACTGAATCCCCTTACTCTGAAGGCAAGGCCACTCAAACACTGGGGTTATGACTACACCCTCTGAAAACAGTTATTCCTTGGTCGCTCTTTGGACCTATATGTGTACCCATTTGCCTCATGGTTCCCTATCAGGAGAACAGAATCAGGGAAGAGAGAAGATCCAGAGAAGCAGAGTCTGGGTAGTTTGGAAAGGAAATTTCAGACTTTAAGGGATCAGGAGCATAGCCCACATTAGAGAATGAAAAGATCAAGGTGACTAACTTCCCTGAAGTGTTGAATTCTTGCTGGGCTTTGGGCATGGAGGACTGGAAGGGAGCCATTATCAGAGAAAGGCCAAGGGGGGATTCTACCTGCAGGACCTATGATGCAGATTCCTGTTGGTTTGGTCTAGTTAGTACCTTTATAACCTCAGTTCCTGTGTACATATATGAACATACCAGAGTGAGTCATACCATTATGTACATCCACAAGACACTAAAAACAACAACTACAACAACAAACAGAACTATAAGTAAATAGCAGAAAGAAGAAAGATCAGTAGACTAGAGGGAAGGAAACAGGGTGGGAGGATGGGAAATGAAGGGGAACTGCTAGATAATGAATTAGAAAAAAAATATATTCCATGCTTTTATAATTATGTCAAAAGAAATTCTATTGTGTAAAAAACTAAAAATAAAAAGGGATAATAAATAATAATAATAATAATAGTACACCAAAGTTCCCAGACAAAATAGATTAGGAAAATTCATCGAAATAGAAAAGTTAAGGTTTTTTTTTTCTTTTTAAATCAGAAGAAAAATATAATAAAAATGGAATTTGAGTTCTCTTTAGTATGAAGTTAGGTCTAAGCTGGATTTTAGATACAAGTGATTAAATGAAGCGTTACCAAATGAGAATGCTTTAAAATAATCTTAACACTAAAATGTAGGTAGTAATAATGGAGTTATGTTAAAATAGCCAGTAATATATTTTTTAATACTGTTGAATTTGAAATTACAATAGTGTATCTAAGTGGAAATGTTTTGTATGCTGTTAATGAGCTGAAACAAGAATTTAAGAAAAGATAAACATGATTGAAAAGAGATACTTCATCACAATACTATGAAGATATCTGAAAGAGTAAGAACGTAAGATTTTTTTTCATGGGGGAATACCAAAGGATGAGAAGGAAGCCTTGCAGGGTTGTGAAAGATCAGGCACAGAAGTAAACAAAACCCAGAGACAAAGAAAAGCAGAGAAAGGGAGTGCTCAGAGTGAAAGGTTTTTTTCCTAGAAGGTTCTGCAGAGAAGAGCCTGAGTGAAGGGAAGGGTGAGGTCCTAAGTAAATTCAACCGAGTGTGTACCTGGCATAGCCTCAATGTGAAATATAGCAACTAGGATGTTAAAGACTAGGACAAGGAGCTAGACATTAGGTGGTCATCACAGGCCTCGAAGAGACCATCTCATGTTAGAAGAATTAAAAGAAAATCCACTGATGAATTAATAATCAAACCTTAGTCTTATCATTCTTATCTGTATTATTGATTTTCCAGGAAATTTGAAGAATATCTGATACAAAGATTAATTTGGTGTGCATTATGTTAGAGGAAAACTGTAGATCCTGAGTTCAAGGAGTTTTGCTTTGACATTTCCTATTTCTGCTTGCTCAGAATATCAGAAATGATCCCCATTCCATTCATTTGACAGAGCAGGAAATAAACAAAAAAATACCAAATGTGAACACCCGGCTAAAGATATTGTGTGAATTATGAGGATTCTGGAAATCAGGATCTAGCATCTGCAGTGGACAGTCATTCAACCCACACATATTTGTTGAGGGCTAACTTGATGCTGGTGACTATTCTATGTGCTAGGTTTCAAGAGGAAACAATATACAACCCTCACCATAAAAAAGCTTATATTTAAGGTATTTCAAACAGACAAAATTAAATATAAAAACAAAGGAATGCTTTCAAATACAGATAAGCTTTCAATGCAAATTGCTTTTACTTTGTGCTTTCCAAATTTATTCCAATGGCACCATCTTCTAATGTGTACTCTATCAAAACTTTTCTATGAATTTTGAACTTTGACTGATTACTGAATCTTTGTTCAATGTTATTTATTTACTTCCCTGTGACTATATAATCCCTACTATGATCTTAGATTTCACTGGTAACCAAATTGGAGACCTGGGTATTATTTTAGATACTACTCTTGGCAATTAAATCTACCAGTATCCATACCTTATCATTTTCCCCCTTTGGTATATTTAGAACACTTTTTATCTATGTCAACTTACGCTTAGTCAACTAAAAGGCATTATTTATTGTTTGGGATTCTTTAAACAGTCTATGGACAAGTCTGTCTCCTTCCTAATTTGAATGAGCCTCTTCAGTTTATCTTTAACCAGAATGACATTTAAACTCAAATCCAATCCTCTTCTATCTTCATTTAATATCTTTCAAAGGTTTCTCATCACCCAAGAGAATGGTATAAACACCTTAGTGAGGTTTGTCCAGATTTTTGTGACCTGACCTCTATTCAACTCTTCAGGACACATTCCACCATTTTCCTTCCAACCCATTCTGACCCAGCTCTAGTATTGAGACTTCAGGAAGTGCATGGACCCTGAGGATTCACTGCCCTTGGTTTCAAGCCAAGCTCTGACATGTCATAACTACAGTAGGTAAACCTTGCCCAGGCTCCATTTCATCTTCTCCAAGATGAATGCACTATTACACTATTGCCTACTTTATTAGATTGTTAAGAAGATCAAATAAGATAATTTGGGTTAATTTAACATTTAAGAAACTTGTATCTTAACTTCTAACACATGCTCCAAATGATAGCTTTTATTATAATGACCCAACATTTTCCTAGAATACTCTTTCTCTAATGTTTACCTGGGTGTTCACAAAACAGACTTTCTTTCTTCAGACTTCATTGCAGTGACAACATTCTATAAGATACTCCCTAAACTTACAATAATTAAGTTCTGAGTTTATTAGAACTCATCCAGTCTCAATTCTATTATATTCTATTTATAAAACTATTAGCAAGTAACATTTTCCTGTATCCTCAATTTTCTCATTTGTGCAATAAGGACAGAAATCCCATTTTGTGATTTTTCTGTATTAATTAATTAATTATATTTGTATACGACAGTGGGATGCATTACAATTCTTATTACACATATAGAGCACACTTTTCAATATCTCTGGTTGTATACAAGTATATTCACACCAATTCATGTCTTCATACATGTATTTTGGATACTAATGATCATCCCATTCCACCATCATTAATTACCCCATGCCCCCTCCCTCCCCCTCCAAACCCTCTGCCCTATCTAAATTTAATCTATTCCTCCCATTCTCTCTCTCCCTACCCCACTATGAATCAGCCTCTTTGTATCAGAGAAAATATTTGGTATTTGTTTTTTTTTTTTGAATTGGCTAACTTCACTAAGCATTATCTTCTCCAACACCATCCATTTAACTGCAAATGCCATGATTTTATTCTCTTTTATTGCTGAGTAATATTTCATTGTATATATATGCCACATTTTTTATTCATTCATCTACTGAAGGGTATCTAGGTTGGTTCCACAGTTGAGGTGGTTCCATTCCCAATTTTCCAAGAAATCTCCATACTGCTTTTCATATTGGCTGTACCAATTTGCAGTTCCTCCAGCAGTGTATGAGTGTAGCTTTTTCCCCACATCCTCGCCAACACTTACTGTTGTTTGTATTCATAATAGTTGCCATTCTGACTGAAGTGAGATGAAATCATAAGGACAAATAAATACACCCTTTCTCTCCGAATACACAAAGGCATTCTCATCTCCACTTTTAAAATCCATTTCTTTGTGCTTTTATATTTCAAATATTATTAGAAAAGCACTGCACTTGGCTGTTTTATTTTTTTATTTTTTGTTACTATGACAAAATATCTTAGTTAGACTGACAATAAATAAGTTTATTTAGCTCAAAGTTCTGGAGGCTGAAAGTCCAAATAGCACTATTCAGGCTGTTTTCAGACACTCTCCCTGCATTATCCTTAATTTGCATCATCTGATGGTGGATATAATAGCAAGAGTTCAAAACTTCCCAGGTTATAGGTTTGGTCTTGGTTCCTTTAAACTTTCCTTGAAAACTCCTACCATAAGCTTGCATCATTTAATTATTCCTTTCTACCTTACATTCAGAAAAAAGTTTTTTATTTATAAGTTTGATGGAATCTGGGCATGAAGTCAACCACATTTACATGCTTATATTTATCAAATATGAATGCATGGGATTGCATACAATGTGTATGACTAGCGTCCCCATCTATGCAGACAGAATCAGCTGATGCAGATGATCTGGTCAGTGTTAGGTATTAGCAAGTGAAAGTGTGGTAGAAAAGTTTCCTTTAAGGAAAATTGGCCAGTACTGGGAAATACACATGGGCATGAACAGAAGAAGATTTTTAAAAAGCACCTTAAAAAGTTACTCCATATTTATTTCTGTAATTGTGCACAAAATATGCATTGACAAATACTTTTAAATAATTATACGTATAATGTAATAAAGTAGAATTCTCTATCAGTGGTATTTAAATATTTCATTTTGGTTGTTATCATCCTTTTTCAATATTGCAAATATATCTCTGCAAAACTATCCTGACAAAACTCTAAAATCTCTGACAACCATGTTATTTAAATAATACTATTTGAATGATTGTATCAGAAGATGAATGGAATGGATAGAAATGTTTTGGTCGATTTTTAATAATGCCAGTGCTTGTACTGCCCAGTTGAGGCATTTCTTATAACACTTAACAATTGGTCAGTAAATGAAATCTCCAGTAGGCAACCCACAGTTTCATTTCCATCTGCCTGTCTTTCTAAACATAATTGCCTTCAAAGGCTCTTGTTCTATGAGGTTTTAAAATTGTAAGAAGTGCTTCCTTGATTGATACAATATGAGACATTGGAGTACAATCTCTAGGGATTGAGGCCTGTCTTTAATAACCTTGCAAGTTTATAGGTGGTGTACTAGCAAGTGATTGTTAAAAAGTTTCTATTTACTCTATAGCCTTTTGCTTTCTTTCAAAATCTTTGCAAACCATTTAGACCATGCTGATTGGTTTCTTGAACGAGTTGACTCATCTTTTGCTATTTCTTTCATTCTGCTCTTGAAAGAAATGAATCGCCAAGAAGAGTGAACCTTGAGCCCAGACGGAAGCTTGGTCAAAGCAAATACCAAGCCAAATAAATCAGTGTTTCCTTCAGCTGGATTGCTGTGGGCTAAGTAAGAATGGGATATACATAAACAGAAGATGTCAATTCTCACTTAACAGAGTAGAGGGAAGTTCCAGGAATAAGGAGATCCTGACAGCCAATCAAATCATTCTGGATTGGAATGGCTCAGAGAAGCTTGGAGAGAGAAAAGGCCATAAAAATGCATTGAGTTAATTTCACGCTTTTCCACCTTCAACTTTTGCACAAATTAAATTTAATGCTCTTCAGCCTGAGTGGTCTGCATGCAAAATGGCACCACGTGGTTGGGACGGATGGAGATAAAAAAGGGTTCAGTATTATTTTCAAAATACTAAGAAAATATTTGCTTTGTTATCATGAGTAATTTCAAAGTAATTATAATGTCCCCTCCTCCTCTCCTGAAGTACACTGAAACTCTTTTGTCTCACACACAATATTAAAATTATACCCCTTATTCTTCCTTGATATTAAATATCAAATTAAGATTAATAACTAATTCAACCTCTCTTGGTATCAATTTTCACGTAAAAATGGGGGGTTTGCTCTTTAGATAATCTCTAGGACACCTTCTCATTCTAATGCTGTAAAATCTAAATAGGACCAATCTTTCACTACTGTCTCAATATAAATGTCAGAGTAAAACTGTGCAGGACAGAAAGATGCATTGTGGGAATGCTTTTTACCCTATCTTCAAAATAGATGCATTTCTAATTTTCAGTAGAATTGCTAAAATCAGTTTTCTAACCAAGATGTTACAAATCCAAATTAAATCTGCCAACATAAGACAACACTAAGCAGTAGCTAAGAATTAGGTGTTAGGTGTCTGACCTGTAAATACATGTGGTAAGGTCACACGCAAATGTATCTTGTCTTTCTTCTCTTTGTTTCCCTGGTATAGAATATAACATTAATGTACTGGGGAGCCTTGAAGTGGTTTTGGAATTAGACGAAAGGCTGCCTTTTAGATCTGTTCCCTCAAGAATGAGATGATACACACTCACAGAAACTATCAGCTATAAGAACTGGGGGAAGACTCTAAAGATAGGAAGAAATCTGAAAAAGTCATCAAAAATCATTTTTTTTTCATAAGTTTTCATCACAGTTAACATATTCCTCCTGCTCTTTAAAACTGCTGGAACATTTTCCCTCTATTTAATTCTATAATATGGTTGTAGTTCAGAGCCTGGAGTGTGAAAATTTCTGCTAATAATTCGCATAGGGATGCTTTCTCCAATAACTCCTGTGCAATATAGTCTTGTGATGATGAAAATAAGGACATGGCGTTTTTTGCTGGTTACTCTTGTTGGGTTAGACGTAATTTTCTTGTTAATTTTTGATGAGGCAAAAGAAGTGATGAAAGCCTTTTTAAATTTTTTTTTCTTAGAGTAGAAAGAATATAAAACATTGGCATGTAAGTGAAGACACTGGGTCACCAAAGTTATCATATTTGTTTCCTCATTACAATGACACTCTTGTAAGAGAGGAGAGTGCAGTGGAGTCTACTTACTACACCACAAAAAAGCAGGCAAAGAATAAGAGAAAGTATGTTTAACTCAAACTGAACTAAACCTTCTTCCCTAGAAAATGCCTAATGGACCTCAATATATATATATATATATATATATATATATATATATATATATATATATATATATATATTTTTTTTTTCACCACAGCATCCCTATGAAATACAAAGTGACTCTCCAAGATTTCATTTTTTTATTAGGAATTATAGTGAACACATATGTTTTTGCCTTGGGCAATTAGCCATTGGTGGAAATTTTTTTTTCTTTAATTCAAGCAACATATCTTTTGAGAAAGATTATTTTATTTTCTCTGAATATTATTATTTCCCTTTATTCCTCTAAACCTCCATTTAAAATCTGAGACTAAGCCAATGTTCATATTTTCTTTGCTGGAATCCATCCACCCTCTGCCCAGCCCCTCTGTCTCCAGGAGCTCTCCTTCTTTTTGCTCTTCTTTCTCTTTCCTTACCTCCACTTCATGGATTGGTGGCCCCATTTACCATCTTTTTAAAAGTTGCCCAGATACCTCTGTGAAACCTTCTCTATCTGTCCCAGAAGTGCTCATTGCTCCCCAAAGTACCATGGAAACCTTCCATTAGCACTTACCTAATTGCTCTGTGGTTATCTGCTCGCATCTGTTTCTCCCTCTGGACTGAGATATTCTTAAGGGCATGACTGTGCCTTTGTCAACTTTGTATCCCTAGTGTCCAACCTAGTACCCAGGCACTCAATAAATGTTTGATAAATGAATGAATCAAGAGAAGGATAAAAGAGTGGGAAGTAGAGTGCGGCATAAAAGAATTAGAGCAAGCACGTGAAAGGCAGCATAAAGGGCTGTCAACTGTCCCACTGTCCCTCCCCACTGCCCCTCAGGGAGATAGTGTCAGTATCAATGTAGACAACCTCAGGGAACTTTGAAGTGAAGCTGGAACTGGTCAACAGGATACATACAGTAAAGCAGGCAAAGTCACTGATCTGGTATATTCTGGGGTAGCAGTTGTCATGTACTTGTGTCCTAAAAGCACCTTAGATAAGCTTACAACCTGATAATCTGCAATCAGGGGCTGAAACGTGATGAGTTACATTTTATGACCTATCTTTTATGGCAGATGCCTACTAAGCTAGGTACTATCTCTATTATTGATAATCATCTCAATATTCCTGGACCATTTTCATATATGACAGGGAAAAAATGGCTAAGAAAGGTTAGTGATTGCAAACTAATCATACAAATGTTGTGTTGGAAAAATCCAAACTGTCTCCCTCAAGTAAGGTCAGAATCTACTCCTGCCAGAGATTCTCCCCAGGAAAAATTCCTGAAAATTACATCATTTGATGTGTGTAAAAGAGGCCCCACTTGATTGTAGGGGCCATTGGAGTCCTGTGATTTGTTGCTTTTTGCCAGAAAGACTTCAGAAGTTCCTTAATCACTTCCTAACAGTGCTCAATTGGATCTTTACAAGGGTTATATTTTGCTAGAGTCAACAAGCTTACAGTTTAGCAGGAGCTCTGGTTTGCAGGAACATGAGGACACCATTCCTCCAGAGTTTGGTTTAGGACATTAGGCAGATAAAATACCTCAACCTTCATATTTTTTTTCTTTTTCAACCAAAATTCACAAAAAATTCTCGGATGCCTGTTCCTCTCACATATGCTCATTCTAGTACTGCCCAGTGGTTCCTCCCAGATTCACGTTTCCACTTCTTTATTCCCTTTCTATGAAACCTCCGTATCATGATAAACATACCCTCAGAGTCCTCACAGAGGACAACCTTTGCCTCCTTTAATTGAAACTCAAATGTCCCTTAAGGCCTTTGACCTTTCTCCTCTACCTATCCATGGTGGGTGTTGATTATTGTCTCAGTCCTGAAGAGCTAAAAGTGTAGGCTGTCTTTTCTCTTAAGTCCTCTTCCCCATAGCTGAGCTGTGAATCTTTAGCCTTTGCTCACAAATCTCTGTCTTTACTGGCTAATCTTTCTTTTTCACTGTGATTTGTGTAATCTTTGGGAGACAGGGAAAGGTCTTTATGTCTTTGACTTCTCTCTAGCAACTAGCAATTCTATATATGTTATAAATAGCAGCATAGTCCCTTTTTGAGACTCCTTTTCTTTCCCTCCTATCACCTATGTCTTCTCATAACTGATCTGAATGTATTCTGCTGTTCTTATTTCTTATAATAATTTTCCCCCCATTAATTTATAGCATCATGCATGAAGAACATTAAAACAAAGTTTCTCTCAAAAAGCTGCTTGCACTCTGTCTCAAAGTTTTAACGTGAGGTATTTTCATAGTTGTTCGGTTCAAAATTCTTATTTTAGCTATAATGTATTCTTTATCAATTAATCTTTAGAACTTTATAGTTTTAAAATATATGCCCTGCTTCAAAATTAAAAAAAGACAAAAAAGGCTGGGGAGGTAACTCAGAGAGGTAAAGTGCCCCTGGGTTCAAGTGACAGTACCAAAAAAAAAAAAAGTATGATTTAAAACGTCATTTGTTTTTGTTTCATAATAATTTCACTGTGGTCAGAATACACAATCTGTGTGAATTAATAGATAATTATCTAGTATTTGCCTGCGGTCCATTTTTCCCTCTTAAAGTGGTTCATATGTGCTTAATAATGGGGATTTCTTAGTTGTCAGTCCCAGGCTTCCATGTATGTTCTCTCAAATTTCTACTCTCACCAGTTCTTTATCACTATCATTTTTGGGGCCTAATTACTGAAGAATAATATAAAGAGCTATGTTCAAACTTCTACAGTGGCTGTGGTATATCTATTTTTCTCTGTATCATGTTTTGATTTTGTGATTTTAAGCCAAAAATTTATAAAATCTGAAAGTTTTGAATACATGGGTTTTCTGTATTGGAACTTTATCATTAAAGTTCTGACCCTCCTTTCTCAAATTTCTATTAATTCTTGGCATAATTCTTTGGCATAAAAGTAATTTCAATATTCTAGCTTTATTTTGGTTGGTGTTTATTTAGTGTATCCTTGCATTTTTTTGCTTTCAATTTTATAACTTCTTATATCTTAAATTTCTCTTTTGTATTTCTTCTTATTAGTTAAACATGAGAGTAGAATATATTTTGACATATTGTACATATATAAAATATAATTTCTCATTCTTCTGGTTAAATTTGTCTCTTTGAAACAGCAGACGGCTGGCTTTATTTCTCATGCCAAAGATCATTCTTTGAAAGGAAGAAGTCATTTCATTTATTCACTTTTTTTATTGCTGACTTTTGGACTTATTTCTACATCTTACTGTGTGCTTTTTAATTATTCTTCTTTTCTATGAATGTTTTCTTTTTTTATTGATTGAAGTTTTGTTTCCTGATTCTGTTTCTTTTTAGGTGTAAAATTCATTTTTATTCTTTTTGTGGTCATTCCTGATGTTTCAACATTCATGCTTAACAAAGATTAATCAATCTTAACTACTCCTGATCACAAAGTTCAGAATACTTTGTGATTATCTTTCATCATTGACACGTTATTTATTACTGTCCAGTATTTTATCTTCCTCCTTCTTAAATATCTCATTAATAAAATATTTTAATTTTTTATAGTGTGAAATTGTCTTCTAACTAATCATATTGCATTCCTTCTGGTATCCCTAAGATGTACTCTGTGAACCAAAGAATCCTTTGTTTTAAACAAACTTGACTTTTATTAAAATTTATAATACACATACAAGCTATATATAGATATTAAGCATAGGGCTGACAGGTTTTCACATTCATATAACTACCAGCTCAAACTTGAAGGTTACTAGCCTCCCACAGCATCATTTATGTTCCCTCTGTCCTAAGGCTCTTCCTGCTTCACTGTGGTAATCCTTTTTCTGACCTCTAACACCAGAGACCAGTTTGCCTAGTTTTGAGCTTCATCTAAATAATATCAACTAGTGCATATTATTTTGTAATTAACCTCTTTTGGTCAACATTACGCTATTGAAATTTATTCATGCTGTTCCATCTAGTAGTGGTTAATTCATTCTCTTACCTGTATAGCCTGAAATTGCACAATTTGCTGAAATGGATTCTTTTCCTACTGATGGATATTGGGCTAGTTTTAAGTTTTTCACTATTTTTAAATAATGTTGCCATGCACATTCTTGCATCTAACTTTTGGAGCATAGGTGTCTACAACTGTATGTATTATATTCCTACAAATAGAATTACTGCATTCTAGAACAAAAGTGGGGTTATTTTAAGAAAAGGATAAATGGTTTTCCAAAGTGATTATAATAATTTAAATTTTATTATGAGTTCCCACTTCTCCATAAATACATTTTTAACTTTTAATTTTGATATGACTTTAAGCCCTTTAAGAATTACAGAAGTATGACAGAATCCATATATATTATTAGCCATATCTCACTTGAGTTAGTGTCTTACATAATCATAGTACACTTATCAAACTAAGACATACTTAGTTTCACTAGACATTCCACAGATATGTCTGTTTAGTTTATCCCACAATCCAGTCCAGGATCTCATGTTGCACTTTTTGGTCCTGTCTTCATAGTTTCCTCTACTTATCTTTCATGACCTTTCTTTCATGACCTTGACATATGTAAAGGGCATATTTAGGTTTCTTTGTATAATGTTCTTTAATGTGGTTTTTTTTTTGTATATTTTCTCATGATTGTATCAATGCTATGCATCTTGGGGAAGAATGCTAGAAATAGGTTGTACCCTACTCAAGTCATCAAGTCCGAGGTTAAGTGACATTATGTCCATGATTGTGATGCTAACTTTGATCACCTGGTTAATGGTATAAAGTCCAGTTTCTTCCATTATAAATGAATTGCTTTTCCCATGTGGAGGAAGAAACTTTGAAAATTTTCAAATATCCCACTTTTATTTAAAATTTTACTGCTAATTTTAGCATCCCTGGGTAGATCCTACCTGCATCATTATTGCCATGTTATTCCAATGGTGATTTTCTATTTTTTCTTTTTATGTGGTGCTCAGGATTGAACCTAGGTCCTGCTCGTGCTAGGTGAGCACTCTACTGCTGAGCCACAATTCCAGCATGATTTTCTATTTTTTCATTCCTTCATTTATTGACTTGAATTCTCTCATAAGGAAGTGCTATTCCTTTTATCTCATTTATTCACTTATTTATATCATGTGGACTCAAGGTTATTTCCTGAGTTAAAATGCAATCCTGTTGATATTTATTTTGTTGCTCAAAATGTTCTGATTTTAGTAATAAGGAACAAATGGCAGAACATACCCCATTCTTGGTTTTTTTTCATGCTTCTTTACTTCTTAGTATTAAAAAATGCTTCAGGTTCAGCTTGTATTTTTCCATCCTGCTATAAACCACTTCTTTGAGGATCCCTGGTTGCTTTTATTTGAGAATGACATTTAGAAACCAAGAGATCTGGACACTAGTTGTACTCATCTCTGTGTGGATGTGAGTGTTTTGAATTCCTTTCATTATATAGAGCTATGAAAAATGTCTGCATACTAACCCAGGCGTAAACACACATTGTTGTTATCTATCTACCTATTGATCACCTTTCTATATCCATCCAAATTATAATCTATGAGTTCATGCTGATCACTCTGACTTCAGCACACCAGTGTTCATGCTAACCTTCTCCCTTTCATTACTTGTAACTTGTTTTGTCGACACTGATAAACCTGGCTTTCCTTATTTACTATATATTTACCTATTTGTTCAAGTCTCATGTACAAGTAATTTTGTAAGTGCTAAATCATATAATGGTGAAAGATATATTTATTAAATATGGTTTAGTTTTTGTATAGATCTTCTTTCTTTAGTCTTAGAGTGATATTAAGGAAAGGATAATTTTGTCCAAGATTATTTAGGTAACTACTTTCTTCCTAACGTCTTATAGTGTGGCTATGTATATATGTAATTCATGTTTAATAGAGTTTAATTCATTTCTATAGTCTGTGTTTCTTCTTGAGTTTACCCAACATCCTGATTGATATTTTTGAATTTACATATAGTAAAACACTCTTTTTGGCTTACAGGTCTGTGAGCTTTTGATAAAGACATAGTCAGGTATCCCATCGCCCCATTTTCTTACAGTAGTTTCATTACCTCTCAAATTTTATTGTTTTGCTCCATTGTAGTCAATATGTGATACTTTTTCCCATTCCCAACTGATCTGTTTTCTGTGTTTATATTTTTGCCTTTTCTACTGTGCCATATTTATACATCCCTTTTAGGATCTTTTTTCTTTAACTTAGTAAAAATAAATTTAAGATTCATCCAGGTTGCATATATATTCCTTTTTATTGATAAGCCTTATTATATTGTACATGGATATACATATTTTGCATAACAATTTACTGTTTAAAGGACATATAGATGATTAAAAAAAACTGCCATGAATATATACATACAGGTTTTTTTTTTTTTTGAGTCAGTACTTAGACATAAGATTTCTGGTACATACATGTTTAACTTTGTAAGAAACTTCCACAGTCTTCCAAAGTTACTGTACCATTTTCATTTCCACCAGCAGTGTTAAGTGACCTTTGGTTGTTCTGCATTTCTATCAGCACGTTTTAATATAGTGTCGTTTTCTCCCTAAAGGTATGGATGGTATCACATAGTTTTACTTTGCAGTTTGCTGATTAATTGTTTCTTCATGCATTTATATGTTATTCCATATTCTCCTTTGGTGATGTACCTATTCAATTTTGGGACAATTTGTTTTATTGAGCTGTTTATGTTATCACAGTTGTGTGTAGAGAATTTATTTTATAATCTGGGTACAATTTTTTTTTATCAGGGATGTGGTTTGCAAATATTTACTTCCAGTCTGTGGCTTGTCTTTTCATTATTTTAACAGTGTATTTAACAGAGCAAAAGATTTTAATTTTGATAGAGTTCAATTTACTAATATTTTCTTTTACAGATTGTATTTTGGAGACATATCTAAAAACTCATCATTGAACACAAGGTCATACAAATTTTCTTCTATATTTTCTCTAAATATATTATAGTTCTGAGGTCAGTGATCCCTTTTGTGTTATTTTTGTATGAGGTATAACGTAGCTTGCCTATGGATACCCAATTATTTTAACATCATCTGTTGAAAAGACTAGCCTTTCTCCACTGAATTGTCGTTACATGTTTGTTACAAATCAATTGATTGTATCTGTCAGGGTTATTTCTGTTCCACTTCATTGATTTGTATTTCTTTATCTCATCAATATCACATTGTCTTGGTTACTGTCATCTTATAATAAGTCTTGAAATCAGGTAGTATGATTCCTCCAGTTTTCTTATTCTTTTTCAGAACTGTTTGGTTACTACAGTTTCTTTAGAATCTACTGGCTGGTATCAACAAAAAGTCTTCTAGGAATTTTATTTGTATTGTGTTGATTATATAAATTAAATTGCCTTATTGTAGTAGCTACCACTCCCAGTAGTATTTTGAATAGGAACAGTGTGAAAGGACATTCTTGCCTTGTCTCAGATCCTAAGGAGGATACATTGTTTGATTATTGTTTATAGTGCTAACTTTTATTTATGTTTTTCAAAGATGTTATTTTTTAGGTTAAGATAGTTCCCTCTATCTCTCACATTACTACTAATGTCAGTAGCAGTCAGTTTTCTAACACATGAACACACTGTTTCTCCATTTATTTGGATCCCTGGTTTATTTCATCAGTATTTTGTAATTATAACAAATTGACTCTAAGATTGTTTTCAGATGTATATCTAACTATTTTATTTTCCCTGCTGTTGTACTTGGTACTTTGAAGAATTTCAAACTTATTGCAAGCATATAGAAATATACAGTCATGCACTGAATGATGACATTTTGATTATACCTATATGACAGACCACTTATATTCCCAATAGATCATAGTGGAGCTGAAAAACTTGTATTGCTCAGTGGTGTTATTAGCTATTGTAAAGTAGTAGCACAATGCATTACTCATGTCTTTGTTGTTATGTTGATGTAAACAAATCTACTGTGCTTCTAATTGTCTAAAAATACAGTACATAAAATTACATTCAGTGCATAATACTTGATAATAGTAATAAATGGCTGATGCTGTTTTATATATTTACCATTCTACTTATTATTATTTTAGAGTGTATTTCTACCCACTTAAAACATGTTTGCGCTGGATGCAGTGGTGCCTGTCTATAATTCCAGTGGCTCAGGAGGTTGAGGTAGAAGCAGCACAAATTCAAAGCCAGCCTCAGCAATTTAGCCATGCTCTAAGTCAACTTAGTGAAACCCTCTCTTAAAAGAAAAAAATTAAAAATGGGCTGGGGATGTGGCTTAGTGGTTAAACCCCTCTGTATTCAGTCCTTGGTATCAAAAAGAGAGACAGAGAGAGAAAGAGAGAGAAAGAAAATATGTTTGCTATTATAATTCTTGTGGTGACTGCATCTCTTAATCACATCAAGAGACCACGTAGAATGATTGACCACCTAGGTATGTGCAAATGTTCTCTTCAATGTTTGCACAATAACAAAAATATCTAATGGTTTATTTCTCAGACTATATCCTTATTGTTAGGTGATACAAGACTGTAGGTGATTTTTGAATATCCAACTGTATCCTACAACTTTGCTGCTAAGCTCATTTACTGGGAGTTTCTGTACAGATGCATTAAGAAGTTGTGTGTAAAGAAAATTTTATTTCATCTTTTCTAAGCTATATGTTCTCTGTTTCTTTTCTTTGCTTTATTGAACTACCACTGTCAGTAATATTTAAAATATGAACAATGTGAAAGGACATTTTTGCCTTGTCTCAGATCCTAAGGAGAATACATTGTTTGATTATTGCTTATAACCTAATTTTGTTTTTTGTCTTTCAATGATGTTATTTTTCAGGTTAAGATAGTTCCTTCTATCCCTACATTGCTGAGGATTTTTACTTATTACATTTAGAGAAATTTGTCAAAAACTTTTTGTCTATGTACTAATGGTTCACACGTTTTTCCTTATTTAGTCTATTAATATGGCAAATTACATTTGTGATTTATGAATATTGAACCAGACCTGTACTCCTTGGGGTGGGAGGCTTGGTCATGCCATATTATTCTCTTTATATGTTGCAGGATTTAATTTTCTAATATTCTGTTGATTTTTCAACCTATATCCATAAGAAATATTAGTGTAATTTTCTTTCCTGGTAATATATTTGTCTGGTTTTTAAATTAGGATAATGCTTGTCTTATAAAATACCTTGTGAATTTGTCACAAGGAGGTAACATACTCACAAGGTATTTTATACAAAATTATTTTTTCTTTGTTAAATATTTAGTTGAGTTCAGCATTAAAGCCATCTTCTGAGTCTTTTTTTTTTAGGTTTTTAACTACAAATTCAATTTAATAGCTATAGATTATCTATTTATTCTTGAGTGAGTTTTGGTAGTTAGTCAGCTTTCTGTCACTATGACCAAACACCTGAGAATATCAACTGAATAAAGGAAAAAGTTTATTTTTATTTATTTATTTTTAGGAAAAGGTTTATTTAGGCTCACAGTTTCAGCAATTTCAGTTCATGATGATTTGAGGCATGTGGTAAGGCAGAATATCATGGTTGGGAGCTGCTCACAGCTGCTCACATCATGTTATCCAGGAAGGAAAGAGAGAAAGAAAGGAAATATTGCCTTCAAGGACATGCCTCTAATGAATTAACTTTCTTACAGTATGCTTTACCTTTTAAAGGTTACACCTCCTCCCAACAGAACTTTAAACTGGCAACCTTTTACACTTGGGCCTTTGAGGGGCACTCCAAATTCAAACTATTGTAATAGCTTGTTTTTTTTTAAATTGAATTTATAGATATGGCATTGTTTCTCATATTCTCTTATACTTTTAAGATCTGCAAAATATGTAGCAATTTTACCCTTTGATTCCTGATATTTATATTCTCTAGCTCTCTTTATTTTTGTCAGTCAGATTAGAAGTCTATCAATTTTATTCTTTACAGTACTAGTTTTTATTTTTATTGATTTTTGTTTTAAATTTCAGTTATTTTTTATTTATTACCTTCTGATTAATTTGTGTCTATGATGGTCTACTTTTATCTAGTTTCTTATATTAGAAACTTAGATTATTGATTTGATATCTTTCTCTTTTTTTTGTGTGTTTGTGTGTGTGTGTATGTGTGTGTGTGTGTGGTGTTAGTGATTGAACCCAGGGCCTTGGACTTGCAAGGCAAATACTCTACCAACTGAGCCATATCCCCAGCCCCTGCTAATTCCAATAGGATGTTTCTTGATAATTCTGTAAAACTTTTTCATTTCAAGTTAAAAGTGCTGAGTGATATCATTTGCTCTTTATGTACAGTTGAAAACATAAAACACAAACGGGAGCATTAAGATAGGTGATAACAGATCTGTTTTAAGGTAGCTATATAGATAAAGCAGTGCAGAAATTATGCCCAGATTATTATTCATTTTAAAGGTGGCTGTTAAAATAATGTATAATGTGTTTATTAGGATTTTTAAGGATTATCATTGATTTATTTTTTTATTTTTTTATTGTTGGTCGTTCAAAACATTACATAGTTCTTAATATATCATATTTCACAGTTTGATTCAAGTGGGTTATGAACTCCCAATTTTACCCCGTATACAGATTGCTGTATCACATCAGTTACCCTTCCATTGATTTACATATTGCCATTCTAGTGACTGATGTATTGGGCTGTCTATCCTATACTCTACTATCCACCCTCCCCTCTCCCCCCTCCCCTCCCCTTTTCTCTCTCTATCCCCTCTACTGTAAATCATTTCTTCCACTTGTATTATCTTGTTTTACCCCTCCTTTCCTCTTATATGTCATTTTGTATAACCCTGAGGATCACCTTCCATTTCCATGCCATTTCCCTTCTCACTCCCTTTCCCTCCCACCTCTCTTCCCTGTTTAATGTTAATCTTCTTCTCAAGCTCTTCGTCCCTAACCTGTCTTTGGTTACTCCCCTTATATCAAAGGAGTCATTTGGCATTTGTTTTTTAAAGATTGGCTAGCTTCACTTAGCATAATCTGCTCTAATGCCATCCATTTCCCTCCAAATTCTATGATTTTGTCATTTTTTAATGCAGAATAATACTCCATTGTGTATAAATGCCACATTTTTTTTTATCCATTCATCTATTGAAGGGCCTCTAGGTTGGTTCGACAATCTTGCTATCGTGAATTGTGCTGATGAACATCAATGTAGCAGTGTCCCTGTAGCATGCTCTTATTAGATCTTTAGGGAATAGACCTAGAAGGGGAATAGCTGGGTCAAATGGTGGTTCCATTCCCAGCTTTCCAAGAACTCTCCATACTGCTTTCCAAATTGGCTGCACCAATTTGCAGTCCCACCAACAATGAACAAGTGTACCCTTTTCCCCGAATCCTCTCCAGCACTTGTTGTTGTTGGACTTCATGATGGCTGCCAATCTTACTGGAGTGAGATGGTATCTTAGGGTGGTTTTGATTTGCATTTCTCTGACTGCTAGCGATGGTGAGCATTTTTTCATGTACTTGTTGATTGATTGTATGTCCTTCTCTGAGAAGTGTCTGTTCAGGTCCTTGGCCCATTTATTGACTGGGTTATTTGTTATCTTATTGTCTAATTTTTTGAGTTCTTTGTATACTCTGGATATTAGGGCTCTAACTGAAGTGTGTGGAGTAAAGATTTGTTCCCAGGATGTAGGCTCCCTGTTTATCTCTCTTATTGTTTCTTTTGCTGAGAAAAAACTTTTCAGTTTGAATAAGTCCCATTTGTTGATTCTAGTTGTTAACTCTTGCGCTATGGGTGTCCTATTGAGGAATTTGGAGCCCGACCCCACAGTATGTAGATCATAGCCAACTTTTTCTTCTATCAGACGCCGTGTCTCTGATTTGATATCAAGCTCCTTGATCCATTTTGAGTTAACTTTTGTGCATGGCAAGAGAAAGGGATTCAGTTTCATTGTGTTGCATATGGATTTCCAGTTTTCCCAGCACCATTTGTTGAAGATGCTATCCTTCCTCCATTGCATGCTTTTAGCCCCTTTATCAAATATAAGATAGTTGTAGTTTTGTGGATTGGTTACTGTGTCCTCTAT
This sequence comes from Ictidomys tridecemlineatus, assembly GCF_052094955.1. NCBI lineage: Eukaryota > Metazoa > Chordata > Mammalia > Rodentia > Sciuridae > Ictidomys > Ictidomys tridecemlineatus. Next base: position 98,682,082 of record NC_135485.1, read on the forward strand.
TCTGTACCATTGGTCCACCCGCCTGTTTTGGTACCAGTACCATGCTGTTTTTGTTACTATTGCTCTGTAGTATAGTTTGAAGTCTGGTATCGCTATACCGCCTGATTCACACTTCCTGCTTAGCGTTGTTTTTGCTATTCTGGGTCTTTTATTATTCCATATGAATTTCATGATTGTTTTATCTATTTCTACAAGAAATGCTGTTGGGATTTTGATTGGCATTACATTGAACTTATAGAGGACTTTTGGTAATATTGCCATTTTGATGATGTTAGTTCTGCCTATCCATGAACAGGGTATATTTTTCCATCTTCTAAGGTCTTCTTCAATATCTCTCTTTAGGGTTCTGTAGTTTTCATTATATAAGTCTTTCACCTCTTTTGTTAGGTTGATTCCCAAGTATTTTACTTTTTTGGGAGATATTGTGAATGGAGTAGTTGTCCTCATTTCTGTTTCAGAGGATTTGTCGCTGATATACAGGAATGCATTTGATTTATGCATGTTGATCTTGTATCCTGCCACTTTGCTGAATTCATTTATTAGCTCTAATAGTTTCTTTGTAGACCCTTTTGGGTCTGCTAGGTATAGAATCATGTCATCTGCAAATAGTGATAATTTAAGTTCTTCTTTTCCTATTTTTATGCCTTTAATTTCCTTCATCTGTCTAATTGCTCTGGCCAGTGTTTCGAGGACTATGTTGAACAGAAGTGGTGAGAGAGGGCATCCCTGTCTTGTATCAGATCTTAGAGGGAATGCCTTCAATTTTTCTCCATTCAGAATGATGCTGGCCTGTGGCTTATCATAGATTGCTTTTACAATGTTGAGGTATGATCCTGTTATCCCTAATTTTTCTAGAGTTTTAAACATAAAGGGATGCTGTACTTTGTCAAATGCTTTTTCTGCATCTATCGAGATGATCGTATGGTTCTTATTTTTAAGTCTATTGATGTGGTGAATCACATTTATTGATTTCCGTATATTGAACCAGCCTTGCATCCCAGGGATGAATCCTACTTGATCATGGTGTATAATTTTTTTGATATGCTTTTGAATCCGATTCGCCAGAATTTTATTGAGGATTTTTGCGTCAAGGTTCATTAGAGATATTGGTCTGTAGTTTTCTTTCTTTGAAGTGTCTTTGTCTGGTTTGGGCATCAGGGTGATGTTGGCCTCATAGAATGTATTTGGAAATTCTCCCTCTTTTTCTATTTCCTGAAATAGCTTAAAAAGTATTGGTGTTAGTTCCTCTTTAAAGGGTTTGTAAAACTCTGCTGTATACCCATCCGGTCCTGGGCTTTTCTTAGTTGGTAGTCTTTTGATGGTTTCTTCTATTTCCTCTATTGTTATTGGTCTGTTTAGGTTGTCTATATCCTCCTGATGCAATCTGGGCAGATCATAAGACTTAAGAAATTTATCTATGCCTTCACTATCTTCTATTTTATTGAAGTATAAGGATTCAAAATAATTTCTGATTATCTTCTGTATTTCTGAAGTGTCTGTTGTGATATTACCTTTTTCATCACATATGCTAGTAATTTGGGTTCTCTCTCTTCTTCTCTTTGTTAGCATGGCTAAGGGTCTGTCGATTTTATTTATTTTTTCAAAGAACCAACTTTTAGTTTTGTCAATTTTTTCAATTGTTTCTTTTGTTTCAATTTCATTAATTTCAGCTCTGATTTTAATTATTTCTTGCCTTCTACTTCTTTAGTTGTTGTTTTGCTCTTCTTTTTCTAGGATTTTGAGATGAAGTATGAGATTTTTTATTTGTTGTTTTTTTCTTTTTTAAGAAATGAACTCCAAGCAATGAATTTTCCTCTTAGAACTGCTTTCAATGTGTCCCATAGATTCCGATATGTTGTGTCTGTGTTTTCATTTAACTCTAAGAAGTTTTTAATTTCCTCCTTGATGTCTTCTAAAACCCATTGATCATTCAGTAACCTATTGTTCATTCTCCAAGTGACGCATGATTTTTCCTTCCTTTTTTTATCACTGATTTTCAGTTTCATTCCATTATGATCAGATAAGATGCATGGTATTATCTCTACTCCTTTATATTGTCTAAGAGTTGCCCTGGGACATAATAAATGATCTATTTTTGAGAAGGTTCCATGTGCTGCTGAGAAAAAAGTGTAGCTACTTGATGTTGGGTGGTATAGTCTATATATGTCAATTAAGTCTAGGTTGTTAATTGTGTTATTGAGTTCTATAGTTTCCTTATTTAACTTTTGTTTGGAAGATCTGTCCAGTGGTGAGAGAGGTGTGTTGAAGTCTCCCATGATTATTGTATGGTGGTGTATTAGACTCTTGAACTGGAGAAGAGTTTGCTTGACGAACGTAGCTGCACCATTATTTGGGGCATATATATTTATGATTGTTATGTCTTGTTGGTGTATGGTTCCCTTGAGCAGTATGAAGTGTCCTTCTTTATCCCTTTTGATTAACTTTGGCTTGAAATCTATTTTATTAGATATGAGTATGGACACTCCTGCTTGTTTCCGCAGTCCATATGAGTGGTATGATTTTTCCTAACCTTTCACCTTCAGTCTATGTATATCTTTTCCTATCAGATGTGTCTCCTGTAGGCAGCATATTGTTGGGTCTTGTTTTGTGATCCATTCAACTAGCCTGCGTCTCTTAATTGGTGAGTTTAAGCCATTCACATTGAGATATGGTTTGTTCTTCCAGCCATATTTGTTTATTAATGTTACTAAACCTGATTTGTTTTCCTCTTTGATTACTTTCCCCCCTTTACTGTCCTACCTCCCCCTGTTGGTTTTCAATGTTATTTTCCATTTCCTCTTCCTGTAATGTTTTGCCAAGGATTTTTTGAAGAGATGGTTTTCTAGCTGCGAATTCTTTTAGCTTTTGTTTATCGTGGAAGGTTTTAATTTCATCTTCCATCCTGAAGCTTAATTTCACCGGATACACGATTCTTGGTTGGAACCCATTTTCTTTCAGTGTTTAAAATATGTTATTCCAGGATCTTCTAGCTTTCAGAGTCTGTGTTGAGAGATCAGCTGTTATCCTGATTGGTTTACCCCTAAATGTAATCTGCTTCCTTTCTCTTATAGCTTTTAAAATTCTCTCCTTATTCTGTATGTTGGACATCTTCATTATAATGTGTCTAGGTGTGGATCTCTTATGATAAATTTTGCACATTCAGCGTCCTGTAGGCTTCCAGGATTTGGGATTCAGTCTCATTCTTCAAGTCTGGGAAGTTTTCTCGTATTATTTCACTGAATAGATTGTTTATTCCTTTGGTTTGGAGCTCTGTGCCTTCCTGTATCCCAATGACTCTTAAGTTTCGTCTTTTAATATTATCCCATAATTCTTGGATGTTCTGCTCATGGTTTCTTAGCAGACTTGCTGAGCTGTCTATGTTCTTTTCAAGTTGAAATACTTTGTCTTCATTGTCTGATGTTCTATCTTCTAAGTGATCTATTCTGCTGGTAGTATTCTCAATTGAGTTTTTAAGTTGGCTTATTGCTTCCTGCATTTCTAGGATTTCTATTTGTTTGTTTTTTATTACCTCTATCTCCCTGTGAAATTGATCTTTTACTTCCTGGATTTGTTTATGTAGTTCCTTGTCAATGTGATCTTTCATTGTCTGATTTTGCTGTCTCATGTCTTCCTTGAGACTCCAGATCATCTGAAGCATGTATATCCTGAACTCTTTATCTGACATTCCATCTGTTGCAGCTATTATCTCTTCTAAAGTTGAGTTGACCTGCATTGCTTGTGGTCCTTTCTTTCCTTGTCTTTTCATACTGCTCGAGTTTCTTTCTGCTTGGTGAAACTGTTGTGTTTTTGAAATTTACCCCCTATTTATTTATATTGCTCTTGTATAGTTGGGAAGTCTCCATTGCAGGGTGAGTAGTGGCTATGCTCCTCCTCTAATTAGGGTGGTCTGTCTACCACGCTGGTCGGTCGCAGGTCTGCCCCCCCCTGCGGGCGTGGTTGGCGGCTCTGCTCTGCCCCCACTCCAATTGTGGTGATGTAACTACCACGCCCTCGGGTCGTTGGTCCTGATCCGGATGTGGGCGGCGGCTCTGCTCGATCCCCACTCTAATTGGTGTGACATGTCTACCACACTGGCAGGCCTCTAGACCTGTTCTGCCGGTGGGTCGCAAGTCTGGCCACCCTGCGGGCTCGGGCGGCAGTTCTGCACAGCCCCCACTCCCAATGGGGGTACCTGACTGCCTCTCCAATGGGTCGCTGAGCTCCCTCTGGACACGGGCGGCGGCCCTGTTCCACCTCCACTCCAACCAGTGTGACGTGACTGCCTCGGTGCTTCGTGTCCCCCACACTGGCAGGCTACCAGGCCTGTTCTGCCAGTGGGTCGCAGGTCTGCCTACCTCGCAGGCTCAGACGGCGGCTCTGCACAGCCCCTACTCCAAATGGAGTTACTTGGCTACCTCGCTGTCGGGTTGCTGGTCCTATTCTAGGCGTGGGCGGCTACTCTCTTTGGCCCCAGCTGCAGTTGGGGTGTTGTGATAACACGCCGGCGGGTCACTTGACCTGCTCTGGGTGCAGGCGGCAGCTCCACTCTGCCCCCCCCCCCGGCCCCCACAGCACCCAGCAGGACCCTGACCCAGAAGCAGTCACCGCAGGTTCCCCAGCCCTAGGCCAAAGCAGCTTCAGGAGCCAGAACCCGGCCTCTCTGATCCTGATGCATGCTCCGCTGGGGGCTGGCTCCAAGGAGCGCACCCCCCCTGCGGGTTCCCCAGCCCCAGGCCAAAGTAGCTCCGGGAGCCAGAGCCCCGCCGCTCCAAGCTCTCCAAACTCGGTGCAGGCTCCACTGGGTGCAGGCTCAAAGACGCAGTCCCCGTGGGCTTCCCAGCCCCGGGCCAAAACTGTTCCGGGAGTCAGAACCCAGCCACCCCGAGCTCAGCGCTCGCTCTACTTGGAGCTGGCCTCTACACGCAGTCTCCGCAGGTTCTCCAACCCTGAGCCAAGGCAGCCCTGGGGACCAGAATCCGGCCACTCAGAGCCTGGCACACGCCTTGCCAGGAATGAGCCCCCAGGAGTACTCTCCACAGGTTCTCCAGTCCCAAGCCTGAGCGATCTGTCTGGGAGACGCAGGCAAATACCAGCCTGAAAACACCTGTTCCGTAGCTGAATGCGCTGAGATCAGTAGAAAACAGGGATGATTACATCATTTCTCCAAGATGGCGGCTGCTGTCCTTCTCCGTGGTCTGACCGGTATCGGGAACCGAACTGGACCGCTTCTTTTCTCTGTCTCAAAGCCGGAACTCAGCACTAAGCGCTGCCATTGTACCACTGGCGGGAGCCCCCAGAATCCGCATCGCTGCACCCCCGCTCTGGCACCTCGCTGCTTCCCCACACGCGCCGCAGACTCCAGCTGTGGGGCGTTCCCCGATCAGGCTATGCGACCCTCCGTGTGGAGAAATCGCCCTCGACCGGGCTCCCGCAGCCGAACCTTGCGCGATGGAAATCCGTCCACTAGATTCTGGAGCACCTCAATTTCACTGGGAATTCCCAACATGCTAGCCTTCAGCCATTTCACCTCATCTTTCTCCCACTCAGTGACGAGGCGCACTGGGATGATGCATTCCCTTTGCCGCCATCTTCCTCATCCATAATCCTCTATTTTCTTAACATAGCATTCAATACTCTAAATTTCAGTGTATTACTTTTGCTTCATCCTGCTAGTTTGGCTATTTTGATTTTTTATTTTTCAGTCAGTCAAAATATTTTCTAAGTTCCCTTGGGATTTCCTTTTTGAAATGGGTTGTATAGATGCATATTGTTTATGCTGCTTATGTTTATCCCAAACACTTGAGAATTTTTATGTGTTTTCTCTATATTTTTTTTATTTGAAATTGATTACTTCTTTAATTCCATTGTGATCCAAGAAGATACTTTTTGTGAATGTTCAATTGAAATATGTGTATGTATATATATGTACGTATACATACATATTAATCTATAATATGCTATTGTTGATAGAATGATGATGATTCTCAAGGTTCTATCAATAGGTAATCTTCTAATCTTACTCTTCTTCAAACTTCTGTTTTCAGCTTTGCATTTTGAGAACTTCAAAATCTGTGTTTGCAGCTTTGATGTCTATCTTTACAACCAGGCTTTCAAATGCATCTAAAAATTTATTGTACAATTATTCTTGGAGACCACTAAGATTTTCAAAATTAATAGATTTCCAAATTTGAACACAAATCTACTAGTTTTATTTTACTTGGTATTATTTTTGTGATCTACAGAGTTTCCTAGTCCTAAAGCTCATCCTTGATTCCCCCCTTATTTCCTATTCCAATAGGTCATCGGGTTCTACAAATTTTGTCTTTATCTCCCTTAAAATTATCTTATTTCTTACCTAAATTTCTTTATTAGTATTACAGTTTTTCTGTCTCCAGATTTTAATGTCATTCAATTTAGTCTCCATACTGTATCAAATGATATTATTGAACTATAAATTTAGCTGTTGCTACTTGCCCATCTCATTAAATTTTGTTATGGCTTTTCAGTGCCTTACAGATATCCAAAGAAACAAGAACCTTAGCTTATGTTGTTCATAGTCCAGCTCTTTCCTTCTTTATTTCAGTTTATCACCACTTCTCCATTCTTCTTACACCTTATACTTTGGTCACTCTGAACTATTCAGTAAACATCTACTTGATCTGAAATGCTTTGTCTCTTATGCATTACTTTTACTCCATAAACTTCTATGTTTAATGAGTTTATGTATCATATGGTAATTGTTTGCTATTTTTATCTCCCCTCTAATAGTATGGGCCTTTTCAGAGTAAGGAATGTAATTTCATCATCTACCCATACCTTTCTGTACTTAGTAGAGTACCCGACTCATAATAAATATTTAATAATTCTTGCTTTGAATGAATGACTAAATGAATGATTTATTGAATGAAAGAATGAGCACTTGAGCCAGAACCGGAGGGCATTTATTCTGCTTCTGAGTAACACACTGGCTATTTTTTAGTAGAATATTGGTTAGTGACTGCCTTATGTACCATTTCAGTAAAGGGTAGGTCTTACTTCATAAATAGAAGTGTTCTTTGATTTTACTTTCTAAACTTTTTTGGTTATAGAAGCAATTATTTCAGTGTCTCAAATGAATATTTCACTAAGATACTGGGGATCTGGTCTTTTTAACAGATATAACTCAGAGCTCCATGTGTTGCTTTGCACTTTCTCCTCAGGAATTCGGCTACGTTTATTGTATCTCATTGTCTCATGAAATCACACTACAACTCACTCCCATTAGTTTCTTTGTTAACTAGAAGATCTTAGTGTTATTTATAACTTGTGAACTATGTGCAGTCAATTTATGAAAAGTTAAATAATAATTGTCCCAATCCATGTTTTAGATTAGCAGATTTTAATTGTAAACTGATCTCTACCTTACATTTGATAAATTACAACTAATTTCTGATGTATGGAATAGTGACCTTAACCTTTGGGGCACAGCTTTGCCAAAGGTATTTCAACTATTTAACCACATTGATTTAAATGTTTTTTCCTCATACAAGAATCCATTCCCCACCTTGAACAACATTAAGGCATTAGTTAAAACTAAAATCTCCTTACACATACTGAGTTGAAAGAGTTTGCTAAAGTTGTATTTAATATATAGATGTCAAAGATTACTCAGGAGGTATGATGAAGGTTGGTATTTGGGTATCCCATTAAAATATTTAGATGACAACTTGTGACATGAAAGTTTTGGAAAACTGTCTGGTTAGGTCTGCTGGTAAGGATGAATCATGGTGGTCTGTAAAGTATCAGGATAATAGACTAGGCAGAGAATTTAGCATGTAGTCAGCTCTTGATAGATACTGTCCTTTATGGATCATTCCTTTTTATTTAGACTTATTCTCCAGAAAGGTGTAAAATGAATGCAATTATTTCCATGAAATTATTAGTACTTTTAGAAAGCATAAAAAGAAGATTTTTTTTGTTTTGAATATCCCTAATGGTACATGTATTTTTTGTTGTTGTTGTTTGTTTTTCATTCCTGGATTGTATTCTGTATTCTAGATTGTGAATATTTATTTTATTCCAAAAAGGGTTATTTTAGAAATCCTGTTTGGGAAATTCTTACATTTTTCAATGCCTATCTCAATATTTGCAGCCTGAATTATAAGAAGAAATGTGAAAGTAAGGTATTAAAAATTATTATTTTTATTTCTATTCCCATTCATTGAGAAGAGAACTGTGTGCACAATGCCCTTTTTCCTGAATGAGAAGGATAAATGGAATGATATATTTTCATTCATTAAATATGGTACATTTCCTCTTAGGGATTAAATTAATTTCCTCTTCAAAATATCCTTCTCCACCATCTCTTGGTTTTCCCCTAATTTCAGATGCTCATTCATGGAATAGGGCAATATTCTGTATGGAGTAATAAAAACGAAATATAACGAAGATGGAAAATCAGATCTGGCATTTAGGAGACAGTTTTAATATGCCACAAATTCTCACATTCTTAGACTGCTGCAGAGTTAATAGACTTACTGTATGTCCTGTGAAACCATGGAATAGAAATAACTGATAAGGAAACAAATTAGCTAAAACATAGTTAAGACATCTCCTTTGTAGTGATTGATTAAAATTTGGCTCACGGAGTATTATTTGCGATGGATGCAAAACAAGGAGTAAAACCAATTAAGGTTCTTAAAGAGCCCAGAGAAATTTCCTCCAAAAATCATGTTTACCACTGCTTTCTACTTGAAATAATTGTTTTTTTCTGTTCACCTGAATTTTCCACTCCACTTACCCCATTTCTTGTATAGAATGCTTCAAAGAATCCTTTCTCATCGTTAACCTTGCTTTGCTCTCTCTTTCTCACTGTATCCTGTCCTGCTTCCTTTCTGCTCTCCTTCTCTCGACCCCAGTGGGTCTTTTTAACATCAGCTTTATTTAATTATCAATTTAGCACCTTCTCCTAAGATGGTCATCTGTCCAGAATAACCATCATCGCTCCAGCTCTGCTTCCCTTTACATAAGGAAATCATTTTCACAGATATTCTACAATAGACAGGTGATAATCTTGGTCCTGACCCTTTAAACTATATTCTCTCAACTCTTATCTTCACTTAACATGCAATTCATGTGCGTTAGTTTGCATTAAAAGAAAGGCAGGGAGGAAAGGATTCCCTGGAAGAAAATAGCCTCCCTGTAGCTCTATAGCTGTCAGGGAATGCTTGAGGTGCTTCCTTCAGTTCTGGGCGCCGCTTTTATTTTTTTATTATTTTATTCTAATTTGTTATACACAGAAGAATGCATTACAATTTATATCATACACATAGAGCACAATTTTTCATATCTCTGGTTGAACACAAAGTAGAGTCACACCATTGATGTCTTCATACATGTACTTTGGGTAATAATGTCCGTCTCATTCCACCATCTTTTCTACTCCCATGCCCCCTCCTTTGCCCTCCCTTCCCTTATCCCCTTTTCCTTATCTAGAGTTTATCTAATCCTCCCATGCTTCCCCCCTAACCTCATTATGAATCAGCATCCATATATCAGACAAAACATTTGGCATTTGTTTTTTTGGAATTGGCTAACTTCACTTAGCATTATATTCTCCAACTCCATCCATTTACCTGCAAATGCCATGATTTTATTCTCTTTTAATGCTGAGTAATGTTCCATTGTGTATATATATACCACAGTTTATTTATCCATTCATCTACTGAAGGGTATCTGGGTTGGTTCCACATTTTAACTATTGTGAATTGTGCTGCTATAAACATTGATGTGGCTGTGTCCCTGTAGTATGCTTTTTTTAAGTCCTCTGAGTATAGACCAAGGAGTGGGATAGCTAGGTCAAATGGTGGTTCCCAAAGAAGATGGTGATGAGCTGAAAGGATCCCAGATATTCAGAAATGTTAGAAAGCTATCTAAAGATACTTGGAGGGTAGGTCACATGTGCTGCTTTTCAATATCTGAAAGTATTAAATGTATTTTGTATTTTCTCAGAGGACTGGACTAGGTCATTGTGGGTAAAGATTATGTAGAGACCATTGTAAATCAATATAACACAGAAAATTCCATTGACTACATCTACAACGTATTCTGATATTTCCATTTCCCTTCACATAAATTTCAGTCCAAGATGTCATCATCACTCATATCAGCTGCTTAAATATCCTTCCATTCAATATCTTCTTCCACTCTTTTTGCCGCTCTAACCCAACCTCTAAAGAGTAGGCATATATATATATATATATTTAATGTAAATCAGGATGTGTGTTCCCTACCTAAACCCAGTCTAGTATCTTCTTTCTTATGAAAATGTAAAATCCAAATTTCTTCCATTGCCTACAAGGCCCTAAATAATGTATCTGCCTAACCTGTTTCTAATCCTCTTCCTTTTTATTCCATGCTTTCCAGCCACACTGCCATCTTTCTTCTCCACATCTATGACAAACTTCCCAAACTCTGACTCTTGCCCTTGCTTTTTGCTCCTGATCATACACTTGGCCTCCACAGGCTCCACTGCTGACTTCTTGTCAATCACATGCATGCAAGGGCCACATTCTTAGTCCTTACCTAGCTATTTGAACTAAGGAAATGTTCTCTTAGTTCTATACTAGGTCTTTGTTCTATTATTCTTCTCATAGATGTTATCACTTACGGATAATATCCATTATGCTTATTTGTTGATTTTTCTAATGCAATGTTATATTCATGAAAGCAGATCTTTTTTTAATCATTGCTCTATACTTGATGCTATGACAATACCTGGCTCAAGGTATTTGTTTAATTTAGATAGCTTCCTAGCCCATTGATTCTAAGATTCTACAATTCTAGTTTACTCCATTCTTAAATTCGCCATGTTCAAAAACAACTGCAATGTGGCTTATTACTCAAGTGAATGCTTATTTAAATTTAAATATTGTGTCTATAGCATAGCTTATCTACACATCATCACATAGTAGTTAACAAAAGTACAAAGCTGTAATCCACTAGTTTGTCTGAATTTCCAATCAGGTACTGTTGAGTAATATCATTCTAGCAATTAGACTCCTGAAAACTTAACATTTAGAAATATTTGTGTGTGCAAACTATGGGTAGTAGCAATGTTTCTCACATATAGCATGTTTGGCTAAGAAAAATAAGAAGAAATAGGTATAGTACTCAACATGGTGGCTGAAATATGCTAAATTCTCAAATGTTAGCTATTAGTAAGAGTAACAGTATTTAATGATTTTATACAGCTGGGCAACTGTCAAGCTGGTCCTTTTATATGAAAATAAGTGAATATCAAGATGAATTAAATAATGGACAAGAGTTTCAGTGTATCTTTAATATTGTTTAGTCCAGAAAAATAAATGTATGCCATTTTTCAATGCTATCCTCTTCTAACCTTATGTGTTTATTCTGACAAGTGATAAGCTTTGTGATTACTTCAAGGACAGAGAGGGGGGAAAAAAGAGGTAATTGATAAAAGTGTATTTCCATCTTTGAACACTTACATAGCTTAAGAATTTTCTCATTCTCAGAGACTCAGTTGCAAAAAATCAAATTCACACTGATGGTAAATAACTGTATATATAAACACACACACTCTAAGTTGTTTAATTTGTAAGTACTCTTTTTAGAATAGAATTTCAAAAAGAAAAATTTTATTGATTTTTAATATGAAAGTGTAATAGACATTTAAAAATAACCTTTAACAATGTAATAAAAATAATTTCCAGAAGAAACAAACTCTACATGTTCTTGTTTGTATTCATAAGGGAGTAAGGAAGTCAATAGGATAGATACATAATTATGCATATCAACTGAACATTAATATTCACCTAAAGTATTAATTCTTCTTCATTCATATGAATAATTAAAATTGGCTTTATTTAAGGCATTAAAAGTATTTTTTTGAGAACTAGTCCATTTCTAAGAACTAAATACCCTTGATATATGCTTTTTGATCCTGATTCCATGAGATTATTTTTCTATTTTTTTATACAGCATAAAAAATGAGAAATTCATAGTTTGTACTGCATGACAAATGCTAACTCTTGTTAAAGAATAGCAAAATTACAGTCTTGTTAAGACATGTTAGTAAATGTGAAAATATTTGGCTTTCTGTAGATTGTATGCATACTAAATATTCTTAATAATTTTAAATAAAATGTGTGGCGAACAGTTCATTGGCCTGATTCCTGTTTAGAAAACCTCTCTCCTTTTAAGAATAGGTGACTACTAGTCTATCCTATGTATTACATGCATTTAGCATGATAGTTTGATTTTCTTACCATGGTAAATTTTTGCCTTGTTAGAGAAATAGTAAGTGAACCAAATTATTTTCAATGAGAACTCAAGGAAATGTACTTGTAGGAATTTCAACAATTGCCTTGCTAGTTAAAAGAAAACAATCTGCAGACTGAGTATCTTGCTAAGCTCCTGATTTCTCTGTCCATATTTAATATGGATTAATCTATATATGTAGCTATTCATTTTTCCATTTGGGTATATGTAGTGGCTATTGTTAGAGAAACCAGGTATTTCACCAAGCCTACTCTTTCAGCACAAAACAAATATGGTATGTCTGCCCCTTTCGTTGAACTCTCGACAACTAAAGCTTAAGTCAACTATGTATTTTCCAAAATTTAATGAACTCACCATCAAAACAGTGTCATGGTGTCAGATGTGTCCTATTTGGCTTTCTGAAGCTATCTCTGTTGATTAAGTAGCTTGCATCTCTACAAGGTCACCACTCGCTTTTCTAAAGACCTTGACCACAGATCATTCAATTGTTTAGCTGTTAAGTTTTCAGCAGCAATGACTATTCGAATATAATACACTAAAAGCCCAATTTCCTGATATATGTCACAATAAATCAGTGCATGATACTTAACCCTCCCAGAACTCAACCTAAGGCAAATGTTTCTTACTTTCAAGGAGTTGTAACAATGCCTGAGAAATGCTTCAGAGAGGCAGCTATTTCCAAATCTGAGCTGTTTAACATTTGACCAAGTAGGAATTTTATGTTGTAGTTTACCCATGAACCATGATTTACATGCAAAATAACACCATCAACCCATCTCAATGGCACTCTAGGTAATCATTTTTTTTTCCAACTAGGACATATTGCATTTATGATGATCCAACAACATCCGGAAATTTCCTTTGTGGTGAGGTTCTCTGAGAATGACATTTGCCACTTTTGACTGATGGGTAACTCTAGATGATGTGGCTGCTAGGAGGTGCCCTCTCCCTCATTCTTGGCTCCATTTGCATTGTTCCTTTGACCATATTCTTCCTTCAAAGTTCCTCTATTATAAATAATTTTGAACATTTAGCATATGTAGTTAATTGTGATTGCAGAGTTACAAATAAGGAATTAAAGGAGTTTGTGTGTTAGTGAAGAGAATTCACACGGGCACACACATTCTGGTCTCTAATTCTAAAATAGAAGTATGTGGTGGGGCACTGTCATTTCTCCTTAATTTAGAATCTCAGTGACATCAGTTCAAATGTAAGGTAATAGAAGATGTGGCAATGGAAGATATTGGAAAGAACCAGAGAGAGAAATGAAAATATAGCGGCCGTGGTGAATACAAAGCTCTGAGAAAAACTGCTTAGGATTTTATCATAATTTTAAAATAAAAACATATTATTTACCAAAAATGCAACTTGCAATGGTTCAACAATTGTAGGAAAGAAATTGTTTTATCTGCTAAACAGTGAAAGATATGCAAGTACTGACATGAGCAAATTAATGAAGATAGGCTGGTAAAACAGGAAGTACTTAGAGGTGTTCTGGTGACAAATTACCAATGATGAATAATATTAAAGAGCTTATTTGTTTTTGTTTACCATGTTGATAAAACAGTTTTCATTTTCCACTCTAGCAGAAAAATCACTCTTGAATTATCTTTCACAATTTAGGAAATTTGCAAAGTATACTTTCTAAATTCAATTCCTCTGTCTCCCATTTCCAATGCTTTCTTTCTGTCTGGGAAATGGTTTTCGGTCCATTCTTCTTGCCTTGATGCACTCTAAATTTCAGCTAAGAGTAAAGTCTGAAAATATGAAGCAAAGTAACATAACTGGTCTCACTTACATGCTCCAAGCTGGAGAAAGAGACAGAGATGAGTTTAGACAGACACTGTTGGCATATCAAATAGTCTTTGAATTGTTAGCCTGTATTCCATTAATGCATTAGGAGAATTAAGACTTATTTTTTTAATTCATGTTTAGATACTTGCCCAGAGTATCTGACACACAACTGGATTAAAAATGTTATATTCAAGTAACTAAATCTGTGAGTGCACATATAGGCATGAAATTTGATGCATTGGAAACACAGTAAGAGTCAGATCATGTAAAAGTTAAGCAGTGAAATGAGTGGGTAGGGTATGTGGAATAACACATAACTAAAAAGCTTGTCATACACACATAACTAAAAATCTTGATGGATCAGCAGTAACCACTTTGGGTGGCAGCTGATTTTCTGAAGGAGACACATATATTCAATGGGAGAAAAATAGATACCTACAGAGGTATTACATTGAAGTACAATGTCTGGGATGGAAATCTGAGTTCCATGAAACTAACCAACCTTCTTCCAGGATTTTCAGTGTCTTATTCTGGTTTCAGTGTCTAGTTCTTGAGGGAAATATATATATATATATATATACACACACACACATACATACATATATCTATCTATCTTGATACAGGATTAGATTGGTTTCATGGGAGGAACTAGGAAAAAGGGAGGGGAGGGGGTCAAGGAGACTAGGGAGAATCCTGGGATAAACTGGAATTAAATTAATTACCAAGAGAAAAAAAGATAAAAGAAACCAAAATATATGTATTGAATGTATATTTTATACTAGACATTTTGTCATGTACTTTACATATTTTATCTCATTAAATAACATTTCAACCTTTTATTCCTACATGACTCTTTAAGCTGCTCTGAACTATAATATAATAATGCCTTCTCTGCCCTTTAAGCTGAGCCAAAATTCAGAAGTTTTTGCTATCATTTTCAGTATATTGATACACATACCAAAAAAACACCATTTTGATGATTATCAACATCATCAATTAGCACAAACTGAATATTTACAGAAAGAATTACAACTTAGGCATTCTGTTAAGTTGAATGAATCTGGAGTTACCTTACAAGTAATTTAAAAATAAATTTTAAGATCTGCCTCCACCCACCTGGGCAAGACCCATCCCAGGTTGGCCCAGGTTCATCCTACCACCAACAGACACCCTTGGAGCTCAGGCTCTGGCACAGGATTACCTCCTCTGACCAGCAGACCCTGCTGGAGCTCAGGACCAGCCCAAATCCACCTTTGCCCACCTGTGTGGAACGCAGGCCCAGGATAGGTCCTGGTCCATCACTCCCCCTTGCCTGGAAGCCCAAGCCTAATTCACTTCCATCTTGGGACACTGCAGACATCGGCATAGTCTTCCCCATGCAGTAGCCACTACCTTTTGACAACAGATAGAGCCTAGAAGCAGCTGCATCTTGGAGCAGGCATCCCAAAGATAGTGTAAGGCCCACCATTTCAGGCCAATCTCTGAGAGACATTGCATCCATTTGGGGGCATCTCCACTGCTATCTCAATTTACCTCCTCTATTGCCGCTAACGTGTTTAGTTGCAGTAACATCCATGGTGGGAAACCTGCAGGGTCTGGAAACCCAGCATCAAGGTGAGGTAAAGATAATCTGCATGGATACTACAAGATTATAGAGTAGAAAATGTAATATCTCAGATCCACACTGTAAGAAAGGAAGACACATAGACAATGTGAAAAAACATGGGAGAAAAGTGCCCCAAACAAACCAGGATACTAAAATAACAGATCCAATGGATGGTGAAGTTGATGAAATGTCAAAGAAGAAGTTCAGAAGGTTTATAATTAAAATGGTCGGTGAATTAAAGAATTACCTAAATGAGCAAATATAGGAAAAGCATGATAACTCCAAAAAGACATAAGAAAGCAAATACAGGTAGCAAAAGATTATTCCAAGAAAGCAATAGAGACTCTGAAAATAAAGCCAGTCAGAAATCCTTGAAATGAAGAAAACAATAAACCAAATAAAAAACTCAATAGAAAACATCACCAACAGACTAGGTCACTTGGAAGACAGAATGTCAGATAATGAAGACAAAGTATATAATCTGGAAAATAAAGTTAGCCACACAGTGAAGATGTGTGGTAAGAAACCATGAACAAAACATTCAAGAATCATGGGATAGAATCGAAAGACCAAATCTAAGAGTTATTTGGATAGAGGAGGGCCCAGAGTTTCAAACCAAAGGAATGCATGATCTCTTCAATGAGATAAGATTAGAAAATTTTCCAAACATGAAGAACGAATTGGAAAATCAAATACAAGAGGCTTACAAGACACCAAGTGTACAAAATTTCAACAGATCGACACCAAGGCACATTATAATGAAAATCCCTAGCAAACAGAATAAGGATACAATCTTAAAGTTCACAAGAGAGGAGTCAGATCACATATAGGGAGAGACCAGTTCATATTTCAGCAGATTTTTCAACCCAGACCTTCAAAATCAGAAGATCATGAAACAACATATACCAAACTCTGAAATAAAATGAATGCCAACCAAGAATCTTATGTCTAGCAAAATTAAGCTTTAGATTTGATGATGAAATAAAAACCTTCCATGATAAGCAAAAGTTAAAAGAATTTTCAACTAGAAAGCCTGCACTTCAGAGCATTCTTGGCAAAATATTCCATGAAGAGGAAATGAAAAACAATGATGAAAATCACCAGAGTGAATTATTACACTAAAGGAAAAACTAACCAGAGGAGAAATCAAGTCAAGTTAAATACCAAAAATAAACAAAAATGGCTGGAAATACAAACCATGTTTCAATAATTACCCTGAATGTTAATGGCCCAAACTCACCAATCAAAAGATATAGAATAGCAAATTGAACAAAATAAATAAATAAATAAAATCCCAAAAATATCCTGCCTCCAAGAGACTCATCTCATAGGAAAACACATCCACAGACTGAAGGTGAAAGGTTGGAAAAAATTATATCACCCACATGGATTGCAGAAACAAGCAGGGGTTTTCATCAAATAAAGTAGACTTCAAGCTAAAGTTAATCTAAAGGGATAAAGAAGAACACTACATATTGCTCAAGAAAACCATACACCAATAGGACATAATAATTATAAATACATATGCCCAAAACTATGGAGCATTTACATTATCAAACAAACTCTTCTCAAGTTCAAGAGTCAAATAGACAACACAATAATTCTGGGTGACTTTAACACACCTCTTTCATCATTGGATAGATCTTCCAAAAAAAGCTGAACAAAGAGACTATGGAACTCAATAATACAATCAATAACTTAGACTTAACTGACATATATAGAATATTTCATTCTTCAACAAGTGAATAAGATTCTTCTCAGCAGCACATGGAACCTTCTCTAAAATAGACCATTTATTATGCCACAAAACAACTCTTAGAAAATACAAAAAAGTAAAGATACTACCCTGTATTCTATCAGATCATAATGAAATGAAAATAGAAAACAATGATAAAATAAATTTAAAAAAGCTACTTCAACACCTGAAGACTGAATACTATGCTACTGAATGAACAATGATCTGCAAAAGACATCAAGGAGGAGATTAAAAATTTTTTAGAGGTGAGGGCTGAGGATGTGGCTCAAACGGTAGTGCGCTCGCCTGGCATGCACGCCTTGCTGGGTTCGATCCTCAGCAACACATACAACTAAAGATGTGTCTGCCAAAAACTAAAAAAACAAATATTAAAAATTCTCTCTCTCTCTCTCTCTCTCTCTCTCTCTCTCTCTCTCTCTCTCTCTCTCTTTAAAAAAAATTCTTAGAGGTGAATGAGACCACTGATAGAATATATCAAAATTTCTGGAACATCATGAAGGCAGTACTAAGAGGAAAGTTCATTTCATGGAGTTCATTCCCTAAAAAAGAAAAAGTCAACAAATAAATGACTTAATATTACATTTAAAAGCCCTAGAAAAAGAAGAACAAATCAACAACAAAAGCAGTAGAAGAAAGGAAATGATTAAAATCAGAGCTGAAATCAATGAAATTGAAACAAAAGAAACAATTGAAAAATTGATAAAACTAAACAAAAATAAAATAGTAAATAAAATTGACAGACCCTTAGCCATGCTAATGAAGAGAAGGAGAGAGAAAATTCAAATCACTAACATACATGACGAAAAAGGAAATATCACAACAGACACTATGGAAATACAGAAGATAATTAGAAATTATTTTTAAAAAATACCAAAGGCATTGAATATTTCTAGAGTCTTATGATTTGCCCAAACAGAATCAGGATAATATACACAATTTAAACAGATCAATTTCAAGTGATGAAAAAGAAGATGCCATTAGAAGCCTACAACCAAGAAAAGCCCAGCACCAGATGGATACACAGCTGAGTTCTACAAGACCTTCAACGAAGAGCTAATACCAATGCTCCTCAAATTATTTCATGAAATAGAAAAAGAGGGAGCATTTTCAAACTCATTCTATGAAGCCAGCATCACCCTGATTCCAAAACCAGGCAAAGACAAATCAAAGAAAGAAAACTTCAGACCAATATCTCTAATGAACGTAGATGCAAAAATTCTCAATAAAATTCTGGCAAATCAAATACAAAAACATATCAAAATAATAGTGCACCATGATCAAGTTGGGTTCATCCCAGGAATGTAAGGTTGGTTCAACATACAGAAACCAATAAATGTAATTCATCAGTAGACTCAAAGATAAGAATTATATGATCATCTCAATAGATGCAGAAAAAGCATTTGACAAAATACAGCACAACTTCATGTTCAAAACACTAGGAAAACTAGGGATAACTGGAACATATTTCAACATCATGAAAGCTATCTATGCTAAGCCCCAGGCCAAAATCATTCTAAATGGAGAAAATTGAAAGCTATCCTCTAAAAACTGGAACAAGAGAGGGATACCCTCTTTCACCACTTCTATTTAACATATTTCTTGAAACACTGGCCAGAGCAATTAGACAGATGAAAGAAATTAAAGGAAATGGATGGGAAAAGAAGAACTCAAATTGGCACTATTTGTTGAATGATTCTATACCTAGAAGACCCAAAAAATTCCACCAGAAAACTTCTAAAACTAATGAATGAATTCAGCAAAGTAGCAGGATATAAAATCAATACCCATAAATCAAAATCATTTCTGTATATCAGTGACAAATCCTCTGAAAGGGAAATGAGGAAAACTACCCCATTTACAATATCCTTAAAAAATAAAATATTTTGAAATCAAATTAATGAAAGAGGTAAAAGACCTCTACAATAAAAACTACAGAATGCTAAAGAAAGAAATTAAAGAAGCCCTTAAAAGATGGAAAGATCTCCCTTGTTCTTGGATAGGCAGAATTAATACTGTCAAAATGACCATACTACCAAAAGCACTATATGGATTTAATGCAATTTTGTTCAAAATCCCAATGGCATTTCTCACAGAAATATAAAAAGCAATCATGAAATTCATCTGGAAAAACAAGAGACCCAGGATAGCTAAAGTAACCCTTAGCAAGAAGAGTGAAGAGGGTGGCATCACTATACCAGACCTTACTTAAACTATACTACAGAGCAATAGTAATAAAAACAGCATGGCATTGGCACCAAAATAGACTAGTAGACCAATGGTACAGAATAGAGAACACAGAGAAAAATCCATATAACTACAATTACCTCATACTAGACAAAGATTTCAAAAACATATATTGGAGAAAAGATACCCTCTTCAACAAATAATGCTGAGAAACTGGAAATCCATATGCAACAAAATGAAATTAAGCTCTTATCTCTCACCATGCACAAATCTCAACTCAAAGTTGATAAAGGACCTAGGAATTTAACCAGAGACACTATGCCTAATAGAAGAAAAAGTAGGTCCAAATATCCTTCATGTTAGATTAGGTCCTGACTTCTTTAATAAGACTTCTATAGCACAAGAATTAAAATCAAGAATCAATAAATGGAATGAATTCAAACTAAAAAACTTCTTCTCAGCAAAAGAAACAATCAGTGAGGTGAATAAAGAGCCTATATTTTGAGAGCAATTTTTACCACATGCACATAAGATAGAACACTAATCTTTAGGATATTTAAAGAACTCAAAAAACCTTAAAACCAAAAAAAAAGCAAATAACCCAATCAATATATGGGCCAAGAAACTGAACAGATATTTCTCAGAATATGATATACAATTAATCAACAAATATATGAAAAAATGTTCAACATCTCTAGCAAGTAGAGAAATGCAATCAAAACTACTCTAAGATTTCATCTCACTCCAGTCAGAATGGCAGCAATTATAAAGACAAACAACAATAAGTGTTGGCAAGATTGTGGGGAAAAAGGTACATTCATACACTGCTGGTGGGGTTGCAAATTGGTGCAGCCAATATGGAATGAAGTATGGAGATTCCTTGGAAAATTGGGAATGGAACCACCATTTGACCCAGCTATCCCTCTCCTCGGTCTATACCCAAATGACTTAAAAACAGTATACTACAGGGACAGCCACATCAATGTTTATAGCAGCACAATTCACAATAGCTAAGCTGTGAAACCAACCTAGATGCCTTCAGTAGATGAATGGATAAAGAAAATGTGGTATATATACATAATGGAATATTACTCAGCAATAAAAGAGAATAAAATCATGGCATTTGCAGGTAAATAGATGGAGTTGGAGAATATAATGCTAAGTGAAGTTAGTCAATCCCACAAAACCAAATGCCAAATGTTTTCTCTGATACAAGGATGCTGATTCATAATGGGGTTGGTGGGGGGCATGGGAAGATTAGATGAACTCTAGATAGAGCAAAAGGTAGGAGGGGAAGGGAGGAGTTATGAAGGTAGGAAAGACAGTAGAATGAGATGGACCTCATTACCCTAAATACATGTATAAAGACACAAATGGTGTGTCTATATTTTGTGTACAACCAGAGATAGGAAAAATAGTGCTCTATATGTGTAGTATGAATTGTAATGCATTCTGCTGTCATACATAACAAATTAGAATAAAAAATTTTAAAAAATAAAAATTAATAAAAATTAATTTTAAGAATACATTCAAATTAGTAAAGTAATAATTTTAAAAGTACAAAAAAGGTACAAAACACTGAAAAGGCATAGTGAAGAAAATCAAAGCTCCTCATTCAAATTTGACTATTATATTTATTATTTGATCAATTGGATCAAATATACATATATATAAATAATTTCTTCTCATATATATAAATATAAATGTATACATATATATAAATAATTTCTTCTCATCTTCATGTATATAAATAGAAATTTTAGCATATTGTATATAGAGTTCTATATCATTTTAAACTACCCTTTAAACAGTCACTTAAGTTGTTTTCATAACCATTAAAATTTTCATAAAACATAATTTTAAAGCTTACATGTTACATTCAATTATATATATAAGTTAATTTAACTAGACATCATAATTTTCCTACTATTTCATTATTTTAAATAATACTGAGATGAATGTCTTCATTTCTTTATTTATTTGTTCATTTAACAAATTTTTATGAAATATGTTTTATGTGTCTTACAATTTAGGTCAAGTGCTATGTTGGACCTTGAAGAAATCAACGTGAATAAGTGGGCAAGATAATATATAAAAACAAATAATTGCACTAACATATGACAAATATTAATATAAAATGTTAAATTAAATCTGCATTTACATTTCTGTTCACTAAGGTTATATCACAGAATGGGGATTATTGGGCCAATGAGAATAAGCATTTGAGGGGTATATATGCTGCCTATTTTCCAGAGTGAGTACACTGCCTATTTTCCAGAGTGAGTTTAGCAATTTACAAACACATCAGCAATGTGATGTTACTTTTTCCCCTACACATTTATTAGCATATTAATATTCTATAATTGTTTTGCTTATTTGATAAATAAAAACTATTTCATCATTCCCTTATTTCTCATTTCCTTGATAATTAGTGAAGTTAAAAAACATATTTTCATTATGTTAATCAGCCTTTTCTATTTCTTTTTTTGAACTCTTAGTGCATTTTTTTCTGCATGTTTTCCACTGAAGCATTAAGTGTTTTTCTTATCAATATGTTACTTATAGTTTTTGTGATATAATTTAGTAAATATCCACTCTCAACTTGTATGTCTTTCAATTTTTGTATTTCCAATATCCATTAAATGATAAAGTTTTAAATAATTAATTTAATATTTAACTTTGCAATATATTCCTATATAGAATTTAATATTTTTTTCATAGACACTAAGCTAAACAATCTATTTGTTTCTCTTTGAAATATGTTTTTTTGTGTTTCTGTTCAGTTGTAAAAACATCATTATTCATTTAGGCCTGTAAGATAACAGGGATTTGTTTGTAAGTTAGTAAACAAAAGAGGGCTT
The DNA here is from genome assembly GCF_052094955.1 of Ictidomys tridecemlineatus. Taxonomy (NCBI): domain Eukaryota; kingdom Metazoa; phylum Chordata; class Mammalia; order Rodentia; family Sciuridae; genus Ictidomys; species Ictidomys tridecemlineatus. Next base: position 98,704,565 of record NC_135485.1, read on the forward strand.
ATTGATGGAACCAGTTCTGGAATAGATCCAGTGAGACATCAGGATCTCAAGAAATCAGCAACCTTCTCTTTTCAATGTCTTCCACTGGCGGAAGTGTACTTATCTTTAGGTATCAATTCCCTTGTGTAACTGGCTTATTGGTATCTCTTCTGGACCTGCCTTCAGTCTACCTATGTTATGTATACTTTTAACATCAGGTCATATTGCTAATTGGTTGAAGCTCTCCATTTTTGCCTCTTTGGATCACCTTTGTATCAGATCACAATGTAGATTGCTGGCAAGTACATGGATTTTCTGATCTTGAGTTGACCAATAAGCCAGCACAACTAGGAAAGAAGTGGCAAAGCCTGAGTCCAGCTGAACAAGAGCTGTGTGGGGGCTGGCCAGTGTCTCTCTGAGTGGATTATAGGGATTGAGAATCCTGTGATTGACACTGTAGTCAAAAGGCTGTTACCAGGGACTGGGGACTTAGCTCAGTGGTAGAGCACTTGCCTATCATGTGGAAGACTTTGGATTCAATCTACAGCATTTAAAAAAAAAAATAAAAAAAAGGTATTGCCTGTAAGAATGTAATGGAGCATTAAGCATTCAGGACATCATGGTACTAACCTAGGCTCTGCTACCATCCAGGTCTGTGTCTTTAAACAAATCCTTTATCCACTCTTAAAGCATAGTTGGCTTATCTGAAAATTATGATATTTGTATCGTCTTTACAATCCATTCCAAATCCAGAATATCTGTAATTCTTATATAAAATATTTGACCGTCTGACAAAAAGGTAGTTTTTCCCCTGCTCTGTAAAGCTGCTGGCTTTGATGAGCATTCAGAGAATATTATTATCCTTATCTGTGAATTAAATGAAGCAACATATTTCAGAACACTTAAGTACTTCTGGAGAATAAAGAACTGATATCCAAGAGAGCATATATGCAGAAGCAGAGCTGACAGTCCTTGGTTACAAGATAGTTCAGTTTATAGCAGTGAGAATAACCCATTTCAGAGTTATTTCTTTTCAATTCAATGCTAACATTTGATAAATTCCTGCAAAGAACAATCGAAACAAAATGCCCTCCAGCCAAACCCAAAACTTAAATAAAAACTCAGCAATGTTGACAGAAAAACTTTTAATGACTCATTTGTTTTTTGGGGTAATTAATGCTAGCTGCCATAAAACAACCCTCAAATCTCAATAACTTAGTAGTGTGTTTATTTCTGGATCACATCGCAGTTTAGATATTTAATGTATGTATTGCATATTTAAAGTATTGCATTATGATTGAGGAATACTGGCCTCATCTACCTCTGGCACTGCCGTCTTCCAACCTACAGGTTTCTATATAGGTTTCTTTGCTTTTAGCTGGCAATAAGAACAAAAGGAGTGAGGAGACGTACTTGGCTAATCCTGGAAGAGGTATATAATACTCCCACTCTCATTCTTTGATGGTCTAGGAACATGGCCCTACCTTGATGGTAAAGAAGGCTTAGAAAGGTAGTCTAGTCTTTTTGTTTGTTTGTTTTAGTCATGCATGACAGTAAAATGTATTTTGACCTATCATACATACATGGAGCATAACTTCCCATTTTGTACATGATGTGGAGTTACAATGGTCATGTATTTATAATGAACATAGGAAATTTATGTCCAATTCATTCTACTGTCTTTCTTATACCCATCCCAAAGTAGTCTAATGTGCCAGGAGGAGGAAGCAGAACTAATGACCTGTATCCAATTGTTGCCATAGTGTGTGAAATTTGAAGTATATACTAAATGAAAAATCAAAGGCTTGCACAAATTGAACTTATGTCTCATTGTTGCACCAATAATAATGTAATTATCAAAAACATTTACTTCATAGAAGCTAAAAAATAAATCTTCATATACAAATTTTACTGACAGTTTTGGGTAATTCTTATTAATCATAAAAAAAATTTTCAATAAAGTTTTCACCAAATTATTACATTTAGCAGCAGATTTTAGTGATATATTTTTCCTCAAAGTAAATTTTTTTTTCATAAATTCTCTACAACCGAATTTTACATCTCAGGCAAATTCATGTAACAAAGGGCTCAGTGGGATTCTTAGGATTTTTACATGATAATACTTTGTACACAGATATCAATCACCTTTAAATAGTTTTTCTTTTTTACCTTTTTCTTAGTTTCACCTAGGAAAACAGACAAAACAGTATTTCTTTTATCTTTTGGCTTCACTGAAAGGACAAAGACTAAGCCATGACTCAGGTTGATTTTTTTCCCTTCGCCCTTTTTACTCACCTTCCCTTCACACTCCTATACTGAGTAAAATATTCTTCCTGTTTCTATTTTCCTGTTTTGCCTTTATGGATATTTTTTCTTCCAGTTTCTAGCATACTCTTTTACATCTTTCTCTTAAGCTACATCTCTGCTTCTGGTACTATTGTGACCTGACAATCAGTTATGCTTACCCAATAATTCAGAGTATATAAAAAAATCAGAATTATCATTAGTGTTAGTAAGAAGACCCACACATTCCACCATGACAGGAAGGTAATACCACTATGTTGAACACAGGAGTAGTTTCTGAACACATCCAATTGTGTCATGTTATGTCATATTAACCAGTGACAGAAAATATTACTAAAATTCCATTAATTTGAAATGATTTTGAGTTTATTATAGTTTTTTGTTTTCTAACTGATGTATTCAAATTTCTTCCACTTCCTAGATTCAGTTGTTTGGGGCCTGAGGGTAACATTCTCTTCTTTTCAAATGCTTGACATAGTCTTTTCTTCAACTGGATAGCATTGAAACAGTTATCTTGCATTTCTTTTTCTTTTAAATATAACCACCACCTTCACAGAAAAACAGAATATAAAGTTGATTTCCATCAGCTTGATGAGAAATCCATTTATCAATAGTCTTCCTTAAGTTGTCTTCATTTTGTCACAATAAACCATCAACAATTCCAAAGAATTGTGCAATTAAAACATCTTTTAAAAAACGGTTGTTATGGATACTGCTAAGAACTCTACATTGTGGGATGTTGCATTATTAAGAGATTATACATCCAATAATTTTCAACCCTTAGCCCTAATAAGACCCTATTGGTGGAAAATATTATAAAATTTACATTTAGTCTGAGTCACACAATTTTGAATAATATCATCACTTCACAACTTCTAATGGATTAATTTTGGATTAAGTTTTTGTAAGAATGTCTGTATAAAATTTATAAAGTTTTCTGATACCAAGAAAAAAATAAACTCGATGATCCCTTCTCTTATTGAAAACAATGTAACCATTTTGGGAATTGTCCTACACTAACTGAATATGTACTAAATGCAAAACTTTATTTATCTTACCTATAAGATCATAGAAAATAATATGCACATGCTCACTCTATTTATTTATATAACATATACAAATAATTATGGACAGGCATATGTTGGAATGTTAATTAACCATTAAATGATTTTACAGATTGATACTTGATAATGTGGGAAACATATACCATATGCTGTGAAATGAATAGCAACCAGGCTCAAATTAATGTGTAAAACATATAATTTTTTGTAAAAATATGATTAATAAAATATTTTGGAAAGATATACATGATTTATTTATGATATTTATTTCCACATAATCATAAGAAATTTTTGATGGTTTTCCATACTCTCATGATTTGTTTTAAGCATGCCACATATTTGTACATAAAAGGAAATGATAAATATAGTTAGGAAATGAAAAATATAGTTGGCAAATAATATAGTTGGAAAATGATAAACATAATTAGAAAAAACTATCTAACTTTAGAAATGGCATGATTGTAAATAGAATACTTTAAAGAGCCACAGATCTATTCATTGTTTACTCAGAAAATTTACTAAATATTTAACTGTTTCAGACTTTTGGAAAGCACTGGCGATGCATTTCCTATCTTTAAGAGACATTTTAATGTATGGTTAAATAGGGAAATGCAAAGAAGGAGAAGATTATTTTGGTTGATAGCAAGACATCAGGTCCTCATAATACCTTGAGGGTCACAATTCAAATAAATTTTTTTTAAAAAAAACCCTCATCTTTCTGTAAATGACATCAAAGAAACATCTGAAAAAAAATCACGGTGAAGGGGAAATACTCAGTTTGAGAATTTTAAAAATAATTTGACTAATGGAAAACTCACTTTTACATATCCTAGATAAGCCACTTGAGGAGGAAAAGATGCTTGGAAATGTTATTATCTCAAAATTTGTTGTTAATAAGAACAGTTACATTTTATAGATACTGAATTTTCCCTTGTCTACTGTATTCTATTGGTATGATAGCAGAATACTAATTTGAATTGTTTAAGCTTTAAAAAGAATTTGTTTTCACAGAAGAGGAGATATTTTGTGTATCATCTCATCCCTTATTATCCCAATTTATTTCATTATCCAGTGGATGGGGCTTATTTGCTTAAAATTATAATTTTAAAAATATCTTCTATGGCGAAGTCTTTTAAACAATGCAGTTTGACATGAATAAAGCAATTCAAATTGTGACATGACTTAAAAGGGTTATGAGCCCATCCACCTGAGATTGTAATTTACCCAAAGTCGGGGCCATGGTTTACATTGTTTTGAAGTTAGTAATTTATTAAAATGGATGTCATTTATTTAATGATTTGGAAAAGTATAATTTAATTTTATCTTGGGTAGGCTTTTTTTTTGTATCTTGTTGCCTTGTCCAGTGATATGTTCTGAATTTATTCTTTTGATTTAGATGCATAATTAGTTCATTTTCCAGTTGCAAATGGATTGTCTTTTGGCTTTTCTACCTAAATAAATACTTTGACAAAATTTCTTTCCAAGTATGTGAGGTTCAATACAACTTTCTAAGTGTTGACATGCAAGGAAGTTATCTACTTCTATAATTGGACTTTTTTTTTTCTCTCTCTCACTCTGTTTTTTCTTCTTTAAGATTTACAGTGAACCAGCCAATCATGGTGCTTTAATAGGATCTTCATAAAGATTTTAGTTCTTGGAAGAGATGGTGAGATATAACGGCAGATAGGAAAAAAAAAAAGACTTGTGAAATTATATCATAAGCCTTGTATGTTTAACAGGCTTTTTTCCCAATAAGAAATTATTATAAAGTATAAACTGGCACATGTGATAGCCGTTAGTAAAACAAACATTTGAAGGTAGCCCAGACCTGGTATAAGGAAACATTTATGAATAACTGGGTGTTAAGAATGTGTGGTTACATAATAGAGCCACAAATGAGAGAGTCACAGACCTCAATTCTTAACATCCTTGGGATTTATCTACAGTGTTCAATCAGGGCTACTATTTTCAGGTTGCTCAAAATAATTCTACTTTAAGTCTTCCTGACCTTCATCCAAGTCTCAAACATCTGGCTAAGGATCAAGGTACAAAAAATATCTGATAAAACATTTTGCTTTCAAAGTGACAGCAAGCAAATGTTCTGAGCAAGCATTCTTTTCAGCATTACAGAATGATATATTCTATATCATCCGTTTTAGGTGATGCCTGCTATGTGTGTGAATGTGAGTGTGTGTTATAAGCTACATGATAGGTAGAGTCAGGCTGTAATGCTTGGTGTGGAAATAGGACTAGACTCCTTATTTAAGAACAAGGAGAAAAAGTATCCTTTGAGTTTCTATGAAGGTCTCCCTGCAGAGTTAAACAATATTGCTAATTTATCAGGTTCTAAACTTCATGTGTTAGGGATTTATTCCTCAGAGCTTAAATTTTATCTTTTATCCTAGAGATGAGTTTCCTTTACTTTCCCATTTTAGGGCTGACCTTTTGTGTCAGTGACCACCAGGGCTGAACTGTGTGTACCTAAAGCCAGGCCCTTAATTTACAACTGGGGGCTGCTATCTGAAAAGCCCATGAAAGACTCTTGAATCAGGTGAAAGCCTTTTTCTTAAGAGCTTTTCTGCTTATTGTATCCATATATTATAATTTATCTTTTGTGGTAATTTCCCAGAAGTTTTTACCAAATTGTTTATTCAACTAATCCTTGAGGAATTTCTTTTTCAATTGCCAAATAGATGACAAGGTATTGAAGTGCTAAAAGAGTACTGTGTTCCATGTAAGAGGGAAAAATAGATCTCATTTTAGGCACATAGACATCTGAATGATAGAGGTAATTTAAAACTATCTTTGAAGTTAATGTCTGTCAATAACAACAGACAGGACTCTGCCATCACATTGGGACTATCATAGTAAAAGTTTGGGGGATGATTTAAAAAATGGGTATTAGTAAACATTTAAATACATCTGACATCAAGGAATTTCTTGTCTACAGGATTACTTCACTGTAATTAAAACTACATCTGAGAGTGAGAAGCAATTTTAAGCCTATTTAAGTACATAAATGTACTCTGGAAAACCAGAAAACAGTTCAAGGTGACTGATAGGTCACTCTCAAAGATACTGCTGAACCATGGACTTGCGTGGGATAAAATACCTGGAAGTTTCATGATCATGATACTCTACCTTCCTCACTCATTTGCCCCTGTTCAGTTATAGAATGCTTTGGTTGAGCTCCTAACTTATTTCTCATCTACTTTTTGTTTGTAATGTTGACCATTCTGTTACTCCTTGAAGATTCATGGAAACTCACTGGCTTCTGAGCAAAATAGAATGTTACTTTAAAAGGTAGGGCCTACAGCATACACTTCTGTCCTTGGCACTGTGCTAGATTATGTAGAATCTTGTAAAACTGGGTTAGTCTGTAATAGTCAAAAACTGTGTTAAGAAGAGAGATAAAGCAGCAAAAACTGACCTCAGTTAAAGAGCCTAAAATAAGATATTCATAAAACTCTGTTTCTAACAAATTGATGGGCATTGGTGACTTCCTCCTCTGAGTATAATTCTGTAGAGGTTATACAAGTGCTGGTAGGGTTGATTCTGAGGCACAAAGATTAAAAACACTCAGGACTTTTAGGAAGAGATAAGCTGGTTGGTCTTCATGTATGGAAAGAGTGGGGAATGAGGACAGCAAAAGGTTGGGAAGAGCTTTTATACTGTGATTCTTGCTTTGCTTTACGTTTTCCTGCATAGATTGTTTCCAATGGTAAAGAGAAAAAACAGTGCCAGCCCAGCACTGATGACAAATGGAGGGAAAAACAGTAGAATGTGACTCCAACATCGCGGGGCTAGAGGGTGGACAACAACAGGTTCCAAGAGAGCTTGGCTGACTCCTGAGAATTTTCTCCTCCTTATAACCCCTATCAAGCTAGAGAGAAGTGAAAGAGTCCCTCCCCTAAAAAAAGGAGTGGCTTACTTTTGGGAGATGTATCCCGAGAATGGTTCAGCACAGTTTGTAAAGTTAGAAAATCTCAAACTTGAGGTATATCCCTAAATCTCATACCAGAAAAAGGACAAGTGTCAGGAATTCAGCATAAATATAAACAACAAAAAAACTTATATATGAGCAAGAATAATCAAAGATTATTGAAAAGATGAGATGGGGGGTCGGGGATGTAGCTCAGTGAGTGGTAGAGTGCTTGCCTAGTATGTATGGATGTGTGAGACCCTCAGTTCAATCACAAAAATGAATAAATAAATGAACCTAGGGAGAATTTTAGATAAAATGCACAGAAGAAATTATAAAGTAAAAAACTTAAAGAACTCAATAAATGGACTAAAATAAGAGATTGAATATAGTTGGGCAATAAATTAATTAGTTTGAGGATTAGACATAAGAATTCCAGGAAAAAGTTGCCAGCAAAAGATAAACAAAAAGAGGAGAGAAAAACAACAAAAAAAAATTGGTCAAGATGGAGGATAGATGTACAAGTGCTAACCTTCCTAATGAAAGTTTAATTGAAAGGAGGAGATATTTGAAGAAACAATGGCCTAGAATTTCTGAATTTCTGAGAATTAAAGAAAGATAAACATTGAAAAGTTTCATGATGCCAAATCCTATAGACAATATGAAAAATAAAAATAGAAAGATATTAGAGGAAAATACCTTAAGATATCAAAGACAGGACATTCTTAAAGCTGTTCAATAAAGTACATTATTTACAAAAAAAAAGATATGGCTTAATAACATACTTTTCCATTTTAGTGTTACATACAAATTTGGGGAGTAATATTTTAAGGAGCTGGAATAAAATAATTTTAAGTCTAGGATACTATGTTCAACTAATAGTAATTTAAGTGGCAAGGAAACATATTCTCAGAAAAATAAGAACTTAGAAGTTTCATCAAGAAAATGGTTCCTTTGAAAATGCTCTTCCAAAAGTTTAAAAGTGATGTGTTAAATAAACTTAGGAAGAACTATGATATATATGGAATGTAGAAATGAGGAAATAAATTAGTAAACTCTCTTGTTGAAATAAAACTAAAAGCCATTTTAAACATTGTAAAAGACCCTGAAAGCTCAGAGTTAGAAATGTAGAAAATATTCACATAGAGGCAACAGAGGTGAAAGAAGTGAGAGACTTTATGTATATTGATAAACCTAAGAAATGAGTAAAATAGAAAGATTAATGCAGATATTTATTGTTTTCCTGCTAACCAAAAGAATAAGATACAGTGTTTTATACAAAGAGAAGATACTTGGTATGTCAAATGGAAGGTCTGAAAGGTAATCAAAATAAGGACAACATATGTAATAGAAAAATCAGTTGAGTAGGGGGAAAAAATGAGTGATGGTAACAATTGTAATAAATATAAATGTGTTAAACTCACTGACCAAAGACAGAGACCTTCAGAGTGGATTAGAGAAAACATCCAACAAAATGGAAAATACAAAAGAAACACTTTAAATAAAAGATTATAAAATTGAGAATAAAGATGAGACTTCTAAAAATAAGTAATGTTAGATTAAATTACTACATCTAATTTTTTTGTTTATCCTTCCATTTAACTTATAAAAAAGTTACACATATCTTATTCTAGATATTATATTATTCTCTTTAGAAATCTGATTTTTAATAGTCTTATTTTTCATATTTTAAATCTCTTGTTTATATATTTAGATGAATATAAACATATAATTACATATTCCACATCTAAAGTCTTACTGTTATTTGTTATTATTGGACTTTACCTACTGATTTCTTCAGGGTATTGTTTTATACATTTGACTGTAAATTCATGTTCCTTGGATTTTTATCTGTATAAATTCTTGGGAGACTGGATAGAAGATATGTTTCATCAAGGAAAATTTGCCTCAGCTTATCTGAGATCCCTGAAGGCACTATTAATATGGGACCCCTTTTAATGGATTATTAGAATTAAGTTTGTTGGCCTACCAAACTAGTGTGGATTCAGGTTATACATCAGCATGGGAGTGTTATTTGTTTATGAACACTCAGGGAGATGTATTTCTAACCCTAGCACAAAAATCATAGCAAATAATTTTTTCATTGTCTTGTACTATGGGGTGTATTTCTGGTACACTTGATATTAATTTTTTTAAGATACCAACCTTATGCAGGAATATCCTTTGGATTTATCACCTTTGGTAGGCCTTAGGCTTTGTCTTCTCTGCCTTCTGTTCTGTAAGGAAGGGAGTTGATAAAAGAAACTAAGATTCAACAACATAAAGTGTATATATTAAGGTCAAAATGGATTCAGTATTATCTCAACTCTCTAGATAATGATTTGAATTAATTTTTTGACTTTGAAAAGTTATTTCTCTCTCTTCTTTCCTTCCTTCCTTCCTTCCTTTTCTTCCTTCCTTCCTTCCTTCCTTTTCTTCCTTCCTTCCTTCCTTTTCTTTCTTTCTTTCTTTCTTTCTTTCTTTCTTTCTTTCTTTCTTTCTTTCTTTCTTTCTTTCTTTCTTTCTTTCTTTCTTTTTCCTTTTCTTTTTTTCTTTGTGTGTGTGTGTATGGTGCTAGGTATCAAACCCAAGGCTTCAAGCATTCCGAGCAAGTGTACTACCACTGAACCGCAACTTCAGTCCCTTCTTTTTCTATTGAAGGAATAAGGATATGGGTAAAATACTTGAAATATTTCTTTAACATTTTCCTTGTTTGTATTTTCAATTAATTTGAAGTACTCTTTTTTTCAGGGATGTAAGTCAATTCCTCTATTCTGAAGTCAGCACAGCAGTAGTACATGTAAGTTTCTCTCAGTGTGAAGTAAAGGCCGATGTTGGTTGGCATGCCATTCATTTATTCATCTATTTAAGAGAGGTTATGGGGGTTGGTCCATGCATATTAAACATGTACTGACAAATAGTTCTATCATGAGGAGGCTGCATAATTCAGTCTAGTCCTTTAAAATTTTATAAAGCTTATATTAATTAAACAATAACACATTGATCATGAACATCAATGAGGAGATTCAACAGGAGATTAGATACAAATGTCAGTTAATACTCTTGCTTTGTGAACAAGTAGCTGTAGAGTTTACCACACACTCTATTCATTATTTTTTCAGTGAAGGCCTTATAATAGAAAATGCCAATGAATAGCAACAACCACATTATTGGAGTCTATTGTCTACTCAGCTATAAAGAAAATGGAGTACAGTTGTTATGGTATCAAGAGCATATTCAGGGACAAGTTGAAAGAAATATCACTAAGTTTTCATATATGACTTTAAAAACAGTATTTTAGTTATTCCTTTATGTAAAGAAGCTCTAATCATTTGCCCTAAGTATACAGGGAGAAATACTTTCTACCTTTTCCCTTCTGCTCAGGCCCTTTTATTCTGAAGGGAAGAATCATACCTCTGGAATCTATCACTGTGAATGGTTATGTTGAGATATATAAATGCTGCTTTAACTGAAGTAAAGTTCAGCTTACATGGAAATAAGTCTGAACCTGTATGTAAATGAGAAAACGTTTTATTTTTTTTTCAAAAATTAGTTGAGATTTTAGGTTAAGGGAGAGTCATATGATCATATCCCATAAGGTGATGGCAACTTACACAATAATACCCATGAAAAAGTTCTAGAATTCCTCATAGATAGAATAGGGTCAATCAAAAGAATTTATAGTATTTTTATATCTGAAAATATTTCCCCTTTTCCAGTATTTCCTAGTATTGTTGTTATGAAGGATCATTTTTATTATGAATACACATAATATTCTAGTTATTAAAAGTATTTTACTTCTAAAATTACTTTTAAGAAGTAATTGGTGATTCATCTTTAAATAATTAAATACATATAATACGAAATCAGGTCAGCAAGAAATTATCATTATACTTTAGGGTAGCTATAAGTTTAGACCAAAGCTAATATTTTAATTTTTATTCATTCATTTACTTCATCATTTATTTATTTTTTGTTCATTCTCCTATTCCCTAATTAATTATTTAATAGTTTTCATGGGGGCTGGGGATATAGCTCAGTTGGTAGAGTGCTTGCCTCAAATGCACAAGGCCATGAGTTCAATCCCTATCACCACACACAAAAAAAATATTTTTCATATATGAGAAGCTATACTGGGCTTATATATTTTTATTATTGTTAAATGCAAAGTTCACAAAAGCTTTCTGACATTTTAAAATAACTCAAAGGCTACCTAATAAAAACTTTGTAGATTGTGATTTTTCAGGAGCCTAATTTTTATATCAAAAATTTCAGACCTAGAGAGTTTAAATGATTTGCCCTAGGTTGTACAGAGAAATAAACACAACAACTTACATTTATTATATAAACATAATTTATTATCATAAATGACAGATCATATTTATTATGACAATAAATATAAAATGTTAGGTGTTGTTAGTGTTATAATATTGGTATAATATTGTATTATACTGTATAATAATGTTGTATTATTTACTTTTTGGTGGCTACATATGAAATGAATTATAAATATATTAATAATACTTATTAAAAATTAAAGATGACTTACTTTTAAGTCCTCTTAGGACATTATACTTGGCTAAATAACGGTTACAGAATTATTTGTATTATACCTTTCTTTTTCACTGGTGTATATACTTTTTATTATACTTTATACTTGTATATGCATTAAAAATATAATTTTGCTAGTTTCACTCCCCAATATTTTCTCCCATCCTGATTCCCTTCTTCCACTCTCAGGGTTCCCCTCTAATTTCAATTGTACCAATCAGCAACATTTTTTTTTTAAACTCTAATCAGGGAAACTGATATTTTGAGGTCTCAGTCAATTGTAATTGCTTATTAATGGTCTTTGACTGAGTAGTTCAACTGAAAACTATGATCAGGTAAGTTTGTCATCAAGCATGTCAGCATAGCCCAAGACAGTGTGAAGAAACTTTATTCATGACAGTGGTCAGGACAACCACTACATGGGTGAGAATGCTGAACAGGAAAAAACAAACAAACAAACAAAAAACATAGCAAACTGGGTATTTCCTAGTGATCATCTGTTTAAGAATCAACCTGAATCAAATCTGCTTAAAATTTAAAATAAGAGGAAATTAACCTCATTCCATCTCTTTACATATTACAAAACGTTTTAAGATCCTACACTTTTAGTAGCAGCTGAATATATCTTCATCATTTATTCATTCTAGGATGTACTTATAAATATGAAATATATTTCAGTTTGTTTAATTTTAAAGCTACTATTTGTTTTAAAATTTTATAAAGTACTGAACAGGTGATAATCTGTTTATGTTAAGGAGGCTTATTGTTGAAGTAAAGTATATTATATTAAAGATCATTGGTAAACAGGAAAACTAAATATAAAATTTGTTGGGTGCATTTGATTTAAAGATTTATTTTTCAAGTTTTCGAACTTACTCAAACTAAAAAGTTTTTTCTCAGTGAGAGAAACAATAAGAGAAGTAAATAGGGAGCCTACATCCTGGGAACAAATTTTTACTCCTCACACTTCAGATAGAGCCCTAATATCCAGAGCATACAAAGAACTCAAAAAAATTAAACAATAAGAAAACAAATAACCCAATTAACAAATGGGCCAAGGACCTGAACAGACACTTCTCAGAGAAGGACATACAATCAATCAATCAACAAGTACATGAAAAAATGCTCACCATCTCTAGCAATCAGAGAAATGCAAATCAAAACCACTCTAAGATACCATCTCACTCCAATAAGATTGGCAGCCATTATGAAGTCAGACAACAACAAGTGCTGGCGGGGATGTGGGGAAAAGGGTACTCTTGTACATTGCTGGTGGGACTGCAAATTGGTGCGGCCAATTTGGAAAGCAGTATGGAGATTCCTGGGAAAACTGGGAATGGAACCACCATTTGACCCAGTTATTGCCCTTCTCGGACTATTCCCTGAAGACCTTAAAAGAGCGTACTACAGGGATACTGCCACATTGATGTTCATAGCAGCACAATTCACAATAGCTAGACTGTGGAACCAACCCAGATGCCCTTCAATAGATGAATGGATAAAAAAATGTGTCATTTATACACAATGGAGTATTATGCAGCACTAAAAAATGACAAAATCATGGAATTTGCAGGGAAATGGATGGCTTTAGAGCAGATTATGCTAAGTGAAACTAGCCAATCCCTAAATAACAAATGCCAAATGTCTTCTTTGATATAATGAGAGCAACTAAGAACAGAGCAGGGAGGAAGAGCAGGAGGAAAAGATTAACGTTAAACAGAGATATGAGGTGGGAGGGAAAGGGAGAGAAAAGGGAAATTGCATGGAAATGGAAGGAGACACTCATTGTTATATAAAATTACATATAAGAGGTTGTGAGGGGAATGGGAAAAAAAACAAGGAGAGAAATGAATTACAGTAGATGGGGTAGAGAGAGAAGATGGGAGGGAAGAGGAGGGGAGGGGGGATAGTAGAGGATAGGAAAGGTAGCAGAATACAACAGTCACTAATATGGCATCATGTAAAAATGTGGATGTGTAACCGATGTGATTCTGCAATCTGTATTTGGGGTAAAAATGGGAGTTCACAACCCACTTGAATCTAATGTATGAAATATGATATGCCAAGAGCTTTGTAATGTTGTGAACAATCAATAAAAAAATATTAGGTTTTATTTGTGACTGAAATGTATTTTTAAAAAATACTAACCAAGACATTTGTTGGATTTTTGTCTCTGTTTCCATTTGTACTGTTAAATTCCAGGAGCCTCAAAAAGGAATTCACGATGATCATGGTTTTCTGCTTGAAATATGTGCCTATTGGAAATGTTTTTATTTACTTTTTTATAAAAATATTAACAGATATTAAAATGAATATCTCAGAGGTTTAAAAAGGAGGCTTTTTATTACAAAAAGTTCTAAAGAAATTCTTAGGTTTGACCACCAAAGAAACTTGTTCAGTGATGCAAGAGTAAAACAGATCTTGGGAGAAACACAAGAAATAAAACCAAGAATCAATTAGCATGTTGGCACCAAAAAAGCTTTTACACAGAAAATAAAACAATTAAGATCATGAGGAGAGAGCCTACAGAATGGGAGAAAATTTTCTCTACTTACTCTTCTGACAGAAGATTATCATCCAGAATAAATAAATATATATGTAATTAACACCAAAAAAAAAACCAATCAAATATATGGACAAATAACCATACAGACATTTCTCAAAATTTAAATGACCAACAAATATATGAAAAAAATGTTTAATACCTTTAGCAATCAGGGAAATGCAAATCAAAACTACACTGAGATTTCATCTCACCCTATTTAGAATGGCATCCATCAAAGATATAAATAATAATTGATGATGGTAGGGATGTGGTGGAGAGAGGAACACTTAACACATTTTTGGTGGGGCTGCAAATTAGTAGGAATACTGTGGAAATTGTTATGGAGATTCCTCAAAAGACTAGGAATAGAATAATTATATGACCAAGCTCTTCTACTCTGATACTTATAAAAAGCACTGAAATCTGAATACTAGTGATACATGCATTCCAATGTTTATAGCAGCACAATGCACAATAGTCAACACATGGAACCAGCCTAGGTGTCCACCACCTGATGAACGGATAAAGAAAAGGTAACATATATACACAATGGAGTTCCACTTGGCTATCAAAAAGAATGAAATATGTCATTTGTGGATAAATGAATGGAACTGGAAAACATTGTGCTAAGTGAACTAAACCAGGCTCAGAATGTCAAGGATTGTATGTTTTCTCTTCTATGTGGAAGCTAAAGGGGGGGGAAAAAGAATTGAAAAAAAAAAGAGTGGATCTCACAAAAATTAAAAGAAGATCAGTAGAGTATGGGTAGGAAGTCAAGAAGAATAGCAGGACAATAAAATTGATCAAATTAGTTTATAACTATATATGAATATAACACAATGAATTCCACTTTTATGTAAAAGTATAAGGCAAAAATCTATATATATATATGTATACACACACACACACACACACACACACACACTTGTGTAAATAATTAGATGGAAGACCAGAAGATTAGAGGAAGGGCAACTAAAAAAGGAAGGTGAGGAGGGAAATGGGAAGTACTAGGGAATGTATTAGAGCAAATTATGTTATGCGCATATATGAATACGTCACAATAAACCTCATACTATGTGTAATTATAAGCACTAATAAAAAACATTTAAAAAAGGAATCTTGGGAGAAAATATAAATTGGAAAAATGCTAAAGTTATAAAAGGATTTTTACAGGTTTATTTTATTTAACAACTTTTAATATTAATTAAGAACTCATTTGATGCTAATTTCTATGAACATCTTTGCAAGAAAGAATAAGAAAATGTCCTTACCCTCTAACCACTTACAGTCAAATGGGCAGTTCAGACATGCTAAACAATAAAGTATACTAAATTCCCCAACAGGTGGTCATGAAAACTCATAAGGGAAAGGTTTGGAATACTAATGAGACCTTCACAGGAAGATTACCTCTAAGATCTGATGGATGAATAAAAGTTAAACAAAGAGGCTGAGAACAGGAAAAGTGTTCCCCATGGAAAGAAGGACTTATGCAAATGTTAGGAATCATAATCATGAGCATACACAGAGTGGATCAGCCCACTGCTTAGAAAAGATCAGGAGAGGCTAACAAATTGAAGCAGGAAGCACAATCACTCCCCTCATAGTTTGCCTCCATCTTTGCCACCATGGAGAAATTATCATCAAAATACAATGAATGGAAAACACCATTAAGAGTGAATTGATGTCCCAGAAAAAAAATAAAGAGATTATAAGAAGCCACCCAGACATTTGAGATGCATTCAAGTTTGCAGCCATAGACAAATTGCATTCCAAGGTGTGGAGAGAATTTACAGATGTAATCACAGAATGATTGGCAGTAATCTACAGAAATTATAGAGGAGAGTGCTGCCAGGAGATGTGATCTGAACAAATATCGCCCCAATTCTCTCAAAGGGTAAAACGGTAGATTCTGGAAACTATTAGATCAGCAATGTTGATCTTTAATAGCATTCTAGGATGGATTACTCTAACAAGGAATTGAGAGTACTTAGAAAATAATGAGACTACCTCCAGGATCTAGTCTGAGTGCACTAAAAGCATTCCTACCAAATTAGCCTTATTTAATTTTCTATAGGTCGAGTAGCCTGGGAGATTTCAGGGGATTGAGAGGCAATATTTGTGTCTAGGTAAGAATTTTGATGAAATCACTCATGTGTCCTTGTGGACAAGCTTAGAAGTATGACTGGATAATTGTAGATGTAGACAGACATGCCACTGGTTGAACAACTGCTCGAAAATGATTAATTTGATGTTAGTTTGAGGGGTGTTTGTCATAGTCTATCTCATAGGCTTTGTCCTTGGCCTGGTCTTGATCACATTTTAACATACAATCTGGGTGAAGAGACATCAGTCTGGAAGAGTTAGCAAATACAGTAACTGGTAGAAACAATTAAAAAATGTTTTCATAGATACAACAATGCATAAAAACCAGGACACTGAGATTTTGCAGCAGATATGAATGTATGGTTTTAAACTATTACAATAAGTTACATAAGAACATACTGACATTTTAAAAAATCCATCTCAAAGCATTTCAACGCAAAACCCCAAACCACTCTGGGTACTTTTGCTAACCACAAATGGTAAGTTATATCTGCTTAAAAAAAATTGAATTTAAGGGAAGATTGCATTGATAGAGGAATATTTCCAAAATGAGAGAAATGGCAATAAGGCTGATTCCTCATATTACTCTGGACTTAACAGTAGTAGGACCCATCCTGAGCAGTGTTGCATAGTTATATACGCCTGGTGGATAGAAGGTATGGGTATGTCCTCAACATATGGTGCACTCCCCATGTCCATAACAGCCGTGAGGCTTGAGTGGACTTGAGTTCACCCCAGCGTTGACAGTAATCTATGCTCAGCTAAGGCCAATCAGCAAAATTCCATCTTCCTTTGCACTCTAATTGGTTTAATTAATCCAGGCCTAAGCTTATCAGTGCATGGCATTCCCCTGGTCATAGGGATTGGTTCAAGGGTGGCCAATTGATGTAAATCTCAGTGTTTTCTTTTTCCCAGCAGTTAATGGGAAGCAACCTGCCTCTCCTGCTGAATGAGGCATCATGCAGCACTAATTGCTGCTGGCAGGCGTCCAACAACTATGAGGGAAGTCAGTCTGGAGAGAAAGTTAACACAGAGATAAAG
The DNA here is from genome assembly GCF_052094955.1 of Ictidomys tridecemlineatus. Classification (NCBI taxonomy): domain Eukaryota; kingdom Metazoa; phylum Chordata; class Mammalia; order Rodentia; family Sciuridae; genus Ictidomys; species Ictidomys tridecemlineatus. The sequence goes on from NC_135485.1 coordinate 98,722,071, forward strand.
CCAGAGAAGAGCAAACCACAGGAAATGGACCCACAGCCCAGATTGGACTAGGCCTAAATTGCTCCGAAGCCAGAGTTTTTAATCCAGTTTTAAGCCACCTCGAGGTTGATTTCTGTCACCTTTAACTGAGAGTATTTTTAATAGGTGCAAAGGCAAAGTTCTAATAAGAATGTTGTCAAAACAGAGGGAAGCTACTCCATGAAAGGAAGTTCAGAGAAACTCAGGCAGAGACAAACTTACGGGTCATATGAGTTGTTGTTTACAAACAAGCATAAGGAAGCAGGAGTGGATGGTTGTTACTGGATAATTCAAGGCCAGGATTGTTGCTGCCGAGTTGTGGGAAAGTGAATTGTGATTCAATGTCAAACGTTGAGAAATACTCATTTAAGAACATTTTTAATTTTTCTAGGCATTCCACTGTTTGCTAATCACTAGAAGTTCTAAAGCACAAAATCATGAACCATATTTGTAAGTTTTTGTTCAGCCTCAGGACTTGATGGTATTTTGCCATCCTTTTTTATTTAAATATTAAAAAGGTAGTCACTGTATTAAGAGGGTTCAATTCCTGCCTCGCTTTCCCTGTATGATCTGATTGATGACTTCTGTGTGTCTGTATTTCCATCTGAAGAGTGAATGTGTTCAGAATGAATGAATTCTGAAGCTATTTCTAGCTCTAAAATTTTTTTTTTTGCCACCCAAAGGAAATTACTAGAAGTGCAGCAACAAGACTTTTGGCTGATTACTTCTTAAGCCAATATTAAAATCTAAAAATGGGAAATTGGAATATCAATTTCCTGTTAATCATGTCACTTACCAAAGTTAGAATGAGAGATTGCTTTGAGAAATATGACTGAGATCTAAAACACTGTGTGCACATTTCAGAATGGAAACTTCTATTGACTGAATTATTGAAAACTCAATCACTTAATAAGAATTTATTGAGCACTTACATTCCCAGGCATGTGCTAAATACTATGAAAGAGAAAACCTTACCTGTCTGCTTTATCTAAGATACAATGTAAATCATAAGTTTTCAGTGTGGTACATTCTCTGTTATCCAGAGGTCACATAACATCTTTCTGAGCTTTTGCTATTAGCACTGAAACTAGGATATTACTAAAATTCTCAATACAGGAGAAAAGGGGAGAATAAAATTATCATCTTAAGTGTTTATTAAATTCTTTTAAGAGTTTCATTTAAATAAAGGCTATAAATCTACTTTATACTACACACATGTAATATTACACAGAAATTATATTTAGAAATGGGTAAATATTTTCATAGGACCTTATTTAAATATTTATTTTTTTAAATGACAAATCAGTAAAATAGCATTCATAAACACCTAGGAATCTATCTAATAAATTCCTATTGTATTCACTACTCTGTAGGCACTCTAGAATATAAAATGCAGTTCTTGCCTTCCAAGAGTTTAATGATTAGAAGCAACCGATTGAATGGACACGTTTTTGAACAGCTTGCTGAACACACGTTGGCCTATATGGTATTCATTTTGGGTGCTATGGAAGTATAGATGAGAGAAAAAAAGAATACAGACAGGAAAGCGAATGTGAAGAGAGTAGGTGTTAGTCTTGAAGGAGATGATGAAATTTAAGAGGCAGAAAAGGGAAAGAAAAGAGTTGTGAAGAATCAGAAGCAGTAGATTTTCATATGACTGTGAGGTCAGTGGCCTTATTAGGGAAAGGAGTTAGGGCTTCCTGGGACTCAGGATGGGCATGAAGGATTCGACAGATCCTGATGTCTCCTAAAGGTAAGCAAAGTAATTTATATGACACAAGGTTGAAAGCAGGAAGATCAAGACTGGTTTTGAACACAGGAGTAACGTTGTCACAGAAGTAATGTTGAGGGGAGTGTGTACTAAAAACGAGCCACACATGAACGAGAGGAGAAAGATGGGTAGGTAAAAGATTAAAAACAAGACTCAACATCATGTGGAAGACATTTTAAAGAACAAAAGAATAAAAAGAACCTGTTAATAGGACATTGAGAAATCATGCTGGATGTCTCAATTTGGAGTACACTCGTTTCTCACCTAGTGTAAAGTATATCAAGCCATCCTTTGAAATTTTATGTGGACGTTCTGTATCCCCAAGTAGAATATAAGTCTCAGGTAAACTTCCTAAGGACTACACACCCTGTATCTCTAGGGTCCCAGTTCTGCTGAGGGAATGAGAGGTGGAAAGGAGAAGGAATAAACATTAATACTAGTTCTCCAAACTAAGTGACCAAAGATCCTCATCTGCCTCTCTGATGGTTTCACAAGAAAAAGAGGAGGGTCTGGGACTGTGGCTTAATGGTAGAGTGCTTGCCTAGCACATGTGAGGCACTGGGGTCTATTCTCAGCACCACATAGGTGGGTGCATGCCTGTAATCCCTCTTGGCTGAGGCAGGAGGATTGTGAATTCAAAGCCAGCCTCAGCATCTTAGCGAGGTGTTAAGAACTCAGTGAGACCCTGTCTCTAAATAAAATACAAAATAGGCCTGGGGATGTGATTCAGTGGTCAAGTGTCCCTGAGTACAATCCCAGGTACCATAAATAAATAAATAAATAAATAAAATAAAGATCCATTGACAACTAAAAAAATATTTTTTTAAAAAAGAAAAAGATGACTAATTTTTTTCAAGTATTATATTTAAATAGTAAACTGTGAATTTAAGGGTAATATTAATTTCAACAACTATAACCTATCATTCTAAAAGAATTCAACTAATGCTTTATTTTTAAAGAATGAGAAAATATTAAAAATATATTGGTTATTGTTCATACAAACTATAAAGAAAGTAAGAAAATAAAAATTTGCTTAAGGTCCCTTTACATTTACATTTTTAAATTTTTTTTTTTTTTTTTTACATTGTGTTACATGTGCAAACAGTTTAAGTGTTGCTCTTCTGGTTTTTATTGTCGTTAGAAACACTGGACACCAGGGTAAAGTTTGGTCTCTTTATTTTATTTGATGTATGTTATAGATGCATTTTTGGATTACATACATGATTGATAATTTAAAAGCTCAATATATTGAGAAATGCTGAGTTCACTTTGGGAATCCAATAAGAAAGTGTAGCTGTTATATCTATTACTTATTTCCTCAATCAATTGTGTTGATAGAGCACAATTACTTTGGGAAAAAGAAACATAAAAACTACTTGGTAATATCCTGAGAAGAAAACAGTATTGAAACTGGAAAACAAAAACAAAAAATAGAAACATTAGATGAAAGTTAATTTGGCTTTATTTTGTTTAATTTTCATAACATGAAGTTTGATTTCTAAATGGTACTAAGAGCTAATTATATTGTGGAAAAGGGTGAAAAGTTGTTGGCAATGAGTTTAGATTGTCATCCCTTTCAGAGGGAAAAGAAACAGAACGTACGTGTATCGGTGCAGGTAGATTGGAGGTGAAAAGTGTGAGGATGGGATGGTATTTTTTTATGGATTTTATTTACTCAGTAAATAAGAGGCAAAGTTATTACCTATGCAGAATTAAATGAGTGATGCTTTAGCTTTGTGAGGAGAGAAGAGTCAGTAAAAATAGTTTTCTTGGGGACAGAGAGAGGGAACTGATTACTAAAATATAGAATTCATAGGTGGTACATAGGTTTGGTTTCATCAAACCAAGCACAGGGTTGTGAGTAATAAGTCAAAAGCTAAATTCAACTGGGATTAGAATCATGTAAAACAAAAAAGTGAAGAAGAAAGGGCCAAGGAAACAGTGTGTGCACAGAGGTACGATTTAATACTGGATGGAATGCAAGCCAGTTAGAAGGGAGGAAAGACATGGAGTAGTAGGAAAATTATAGACAAGGAAAGTTCTTCTGGCTTTAAGAAGTTGTGATCGTTTTGTGGAGTATTTTAAAGTGAGATTTGGAAAATGAAACAGTTATTGGTAATGGTAAGATATATGGGCTCCTACTCAAGAGACTGAGTGGTATCAAGGAACTGAGAGAGAACTTGGAGTTGAAGAATCTTCTCTGCATCTAGCAAAGTCATCAACATCAATGACATGATTGATAATGGAGGGAAGGCTGTGCTACAAAAAGTGAAACCATCTTTGAAGAAGAGGCAGCCAGTAGTGGGAGACAACATGTCATAGTCTTTAAGAGAAGGAACTCATGAGCCAAAACTACCAGTGTTCAAATCTAGGCTCTAACATCTAGCTATTGGACTACGGATGATTAAGATCCCAGTACTTGAGTGCCTCAGCAACATAGGGATAGGAGTATATTTAGCTCATACTGCTGTCATGAGGATTAAATCAGATCAGTACCCTGCTGGAGTGATCATGGTGTAAATTTAGTTGCTATTAGCTTGTGGTAACACTTGATTTTCTGTGTATGTGTGTGCGCGTGAGAGTGCGTGCACTTACAAGTGGCAAATTAGAATAAGCAGTAAAGAGCTAGACCCTGCAAGTCATGGGATGATGAAGACCAAAAAAAGTAAAAATAAAAATTAAAAAAAACAACACTATTGGTGAAGGCTTCAGAAGAAGCTGTGATCTTGAAGGGGTTCAAGTTTCCTTGAAAACACAAAGGTAATGAGAAAGTTCAGTTCAGCTAATAATATAGGGGTTAGCTATTAACAGATGAGGAGCTCCAGTAATTGTAGGGAGAGGATGACATAAGGGCATGTACTTAAGGATCAGACTTAAGGACATGTACAGAACTATGTAGGGACAATTCCTCATCATAATGGATAACTTGAGAGTGCAGGTTAGTTCTGCTGAGTCAGGTAAACTAATTGTGTAGGTACAGACTTTGGTTCTGATTGTCTTTTCTCCTGTGACTGACCAGTAGTTTCATAGAAAGTGAAGTGTGGAAAACCCACAAAAAAAAAAAAAACTAGTAGAGCTCTGCTGAGGCCACTTGGAGTCTAGATGAGCCATTACCCACACAGGAGGCCAGAAACCTTCCAAGTAATTGATAAGCAATTGATAAGAAGCTAATGGATTAGTTTCAATGCTAAATCCTCCCAGTTCAGGTCTGAGACCTAGGTCAAAATCTCATTATAACTTTTCAAAACATCTGAATTTCTTCTTCAAGTCTCATATCAGAATAGTTCATAATAGTAATTACATAATTAATTATATGTTCATTTAATGGCTATTTTCCGTTATTCAAATGGGCAGGATGTATACCTCTCTTATTCACTAATAAAGCTTCAGAGCTCTACATGTAGTAGATACCTAATGCATAACTATACAGCCATATTTATTCCTTTATTTACATTTCTGTATTTTATCTATCTTTTGGAGGGGAGTGATACAGGAGTTAAGTTAGGAAATAGATTGGTTGGCAATATGGTATCTAATTTCAAAGCTTTGCTCTCCAAGCCAGCTGCCTCCATGTCTTCTCATCTGTGGTGAGTCAAGGTTGTTTTGGAAGAGCAGCTCAGTGAGTAAGAGTTCAGGTTCACAACTGTGCTGAGAGCTTTTCCAGCAGCATCTCCATAGATGTTCCTAAGGTAAAAAAGTGGGGACTTGGCCTGAGGAATGAATTAATCCTTGAAATGTTGAAATCTGAGTAATAGAGTATACCTTAGCCAGGAGGATTCACTTGAGACATCCTTTTCCTAGTCTAATTCAATGAACAAAGAGATTACTTTTACATTGTCTGAAAAAAATTTTTTTTTTGGTGATTATCTTATGTATTTACGCATTTTCTATTTCAACTATAGCGAAGCTCCTTAGTGACAGAAGGGAGAGTCGCTTGGGCTGCATGCAGGCAGCTGATGCTTGATTGGCCAAAGCCAGAGGGTTTTTTTTGTTCCACTCTGTGAGCTACATGTGGAAAGTCAGAGAGGCATCATGTAAGACGATGTGGAAAAGGCCATCTTGTTGTCAGGGCACTGTGGTTAATGGGTGAGAAAACAAGGATGCAGAAGACTTGCTGCCCTTTTAATAGGACCTTCTGGAATTAATGAGGCCATGCTGTCAGGGAACATGGGGATGATAGCAGGCGCCAGATCATTTCCTGCTGCATTTCCCATAGTACATAACTCCGTCTGCAGTGGCCATGGTGTGTACACATAAATAATTATTTTTTTTCTACTGACTGATATAGTATATTTTTTCACTGTCACATTCTCAGCTGCTGTAGCATTACACTTTTGTACATGCAATGGCACACTTGGTTGCAGCTGACGTTTTGGAGTTGAGGAAGCTATTGGGAGACTTTGCAGAAATGGAAAGGCTTGTGGCTTTTCCCCCTCTTATTACTCCAGTTGAATTGACACTGAATTTAACAAGTGTTTGCATTAAAGGCAAAAAAAAAAAAAAAAGAAGAAGAAGAAGTTAAAATAGAAGCCCCAGGTGTGGATTTCTTGGAAAGTTAATAGGGCTCACAAAGAGCTGGGCAGGGAGAGGGCAACACAGAGATAGGGAGCAAAAGCCAGGAGAGAGGGTAAGAAAAGATGGCAGGGGTGAGGTTGCCAAAGACAGAGGAAGGGACTATCATGATCAGCCAGACCTGAATCATATTGCACATTTGACCTTGGGCCTTATCTTTACCATTGTATTCTGATTAGTTTATCTGGGTGAAATATGTATAGCAAAGCAGACATTTTGGATGGGGTTGAGGGTGGGTCCTACAAATACTTTCTCTGGAGGTTTGGCTTGAGCCCCTCAGCTCACTCTCCCCATTTACCACTCTCATTCATATAGCTGATAAGCCATACCAAGCAGAAACTGAGAAGGAAGGCTGTGTCTTTTCCTCCTACATTCACTATTTCCCTGCACAAAAGGTCTGTGAATATAATTCCAAAATATTCAAAGTGATTTTTAAAATGTGACTCAAATGGGACCATTCATAAACATTCAATACTGTTAGTTAGATTTTTTAATATGCCCTTGCACTCTATTAGTCTTCTTGGGTTATACAATAGCCTCCTGTCTGGTCTCCATGGATTGAATGTGTGTGTCTCCATCCCTTTCATATGTTAAAGCCCTAACTCCCAATATAACAGTATTTGGAGAGATTGGAGAGATGGAGTCTAGAAAGCAATTAAGGTTAGATAGACCATGAGCTTGGGAGCCTCATGAGATTAGTGCTGTTCTACAAAGAGGTACTAGAGTGCTGACATTCTTTCTCTTCTATCTTTTCCCCATCTGTGCTATGTGAGGACACAATTGAGTGAGAAACTGCAACCAGACAGAGTGAGAAGATGGCTGTAGTCAACTCATAAGAAAGCCCTCACCCAAACCCAACCAACTCAGACTTCCAGCTCCCAGAGCTGTGAGTAAATAGATTTCTGATACTTAGGCCACCCAGTGTATAATGTTTCACTGGGGTAGCTCCAGTCGACTAATGTGACTTTTCAAGACACTAAATCATACTTTAAAACGATTCTGCCAAAAACTCTTTACTGACTTCTTATTTCTTCTGGAATAAAAATGCAGAGCCTTGCCACAGCCTACCAGGTGCCAAATATTCTATTCCCTAGCCCCATTTCTTACTGGTCCATGAGAAACCGTTTACTACTTTAGAACTTTTGCAGGAACTCATAACTGCCTGAAATATCATCTCCTGCTGTTTATTTTTCATCCATCTTATCAATATTTTTAATCACTTTAATTATATACATGATTATGCCATAAATACTCTTTTAATGTTTCCCTCTCCCGCTAGAACATAAACTGCATGAGGACAGAGGCATTGTCCTTTTCTTTCATTGATATTTTCCTTGCACCTGGTACAGAACTTGAGACATAATAGATTTCTCTAAAATATTCATAGAATGGATGAATAAAAGCCTAGAATCCTCAAAACATTTTCACTGACATAAAAGAACCACTTCCTTCTTTGACTCACATACTGTTTTGTTTTCTTTAGCTTGGGATAGCTATGAAACACGTTTACCTTTCAACTCAACGTTTCTAATTATATATGAGCTGCTTGGTGTTGCCCTTCAAAACTGGGAATAATCCTGTTCATAATATAGATTATTCTGTCACATTTACTCAACAGGCTTCTCCAAAGAAGAGTAGGACTCACCTCTGAGTCCTGCACAGGGGGCTCTTCCCTAGCTCTCCATTGATGTCACATTTTCTGTGCAATCAGGAGTCTGTGAGATGGAGGGGATGTACTTAACCAAGCCTAGCCATTGCTTCCTTACCAAGTTCCACAGCACTCAGGACACTAGAATCCCAAGTTCAAATTGCCTGAGCCTGCTTCCAAATTCTGCAGTATCTCTTTCTGCAAGAACTGGCCTAGCATGCACCACATACCTTGGCCCGAGCAGTGGCTATTACCATGGCTGTTGAAAGAGCTTGGACAAGCAGACTGGGCTGTTCACATGCCTATGTGCAGGGCTATGACTGGGAGGAAAAGCTGATCCGGCAATCTACAATTCCAGAATTGGTTAGGTAGAGTAGTCCCCAAGAGGGGAGAGACTTGGATTTCAGATGTTCTCCCAAAGATTTTTGCTGTTTCTATAAATAAAGAAGAAAACTAGACATGGAAAATTAAGATGAAGAAAAAAAGATGACAGTATGCTCTTAATATGAAGCTCTTAAGAATTAACAAAGCACTGAAATAAAAATTATATTACTAATAAAGTAGTTTATTGTTTGTCCAGAAACTAAAGATTTTTAGAACACTCAAATTTTCACATTTTACCTTTTCTTATGAACCAAATATTTTTTTTTCTTTTTAAAGTAAGATATGGTCCTTTTTTTTCCTTTATGTTTATTTATTTATTTTTATGTGGTGCTGAGGATCAACTCCAGGCCCTCACGCATGTAAGGCAAGTGCTCTACCACTGAGCTACAACCCCAGCCCATCCTGTGAACCAATTCTTAAGAAAAGAGGGAAAGTTAAGATACTTCCTGTGTCAGGATTCCTAAGTATTCTCATCGAATTTAATATAGACTAGAAGGTGATTTTCAAAATGTTTTATGTGAACATTCCAGAAGTTCTACACAGTTGTGCTGATTGCCTCTGAAGCTCTTAAATGGCAAAGTTTGTGACTTGAAAGCAAAATATAGACATGCCCTGTTCATTCCCTGAACCCACCTTATTATTTGATGTTCAGAATGGGAGGATGGCTGGGAATGAAATTTCATGACATGACTATTGCTGCCTGCCTGAGGAGACAGGGGAGCAGTCTTTTACCCTGAGCTAAAGGAGCATCCACTTTTTCATTTTATTCTGGTTTCTGTCCATGCATTAGAGATTTAAGCCATGTAAAATATGCATCGCCCCCAAAACAGAATCATAGAAAAACAGAGAACATGTAAGTAATTATTAGTACATTTGGATTTTCTCAAAAGATTTTAATCTTAAGTGGTTAATATTAAGATTTAGTTACATAGTTAATACCTACTGATGTATGTACTTTAAAATTTCTAAGTAGAAACAATTGGTTTTGACCTTATATAATTGTCAGAAGTCCTCAGAAGTCTTTTAAGCATATAGAAATAAATTAATTCTTAAAAGCCTGAATTAAATGAGTAGAGACAGAACCAAGAAGGTAAAAGTGAATAATAAAGTGATAAACAGAGATACAATTGTGTCTAATGATGAGGGTGATAAAAGTAAGTAATGCAAATTATTTTGGCCAGGCTGAAGGGATTTGAACTATTAAAAGGCTTTATTTCCTTTCTTTTCATTAAAACAAAGTAAACACCTTTCTTTCTTTGTCCATAAACTCATAAAAATTCCAGTGTCCCTCTATGACATTAATAGGTATGTGATCAGATAGGAAGGAGATTCTCATAGTCAAAATGAAACAAAGGCAAGGAGAATATGAGTAAATATTTTGCTAATAAAATTTAAAAAGTCAAAGTCCTTAATGTTCATTTCATGCAAATTCATCTTCCTTAAATTGTGAAACTATAGAAAATGGCATTTTTGATTCACTATTGTCTATATTGTTTCTTCTAATCTTAACCACTTGGCATATTATAAATTATTGACTTTTAAATTTTCTCATGAAATATGGCATTTAGCTTCTTTATCTTCAATTAATAAATAGAGTTCATACATGTGTAGTGAATTCTGTTTACAGCAGGCACAAAAGTTTAAACATACAAGTCTTTTTTGTGGTGGTAGGGTACCAGGAATTGAACTCAGGGGCACTCGACCACTGATCCACATCCCCAGACCTATTTCGTATTTTTATTTAAAGACAGGGTCTCACTGAGTTGCTTAGCACTTTGCTTTTGCTGAGGCTGGCTTTGAACTCTTGATCCTCCTGCTTCAGCCTCTCATGCCACTAGGATTACAGGCATGTGCCACCAGGTCCTGCTAAATATTCTTGAACTATTACATGATGGGGTTTAGAATGAGAAGAGATGGTAATGAAACTACTGAAAATGTTATCTTTGAAAGTGTTTGAGCTATTTTACCAGTCTAGTACTTCCTCTCTGCCCAAAGTTCAGGTGCTTAGGTGAACACATACATAGTACCATAGAACAGATCAGAGAATGCATGTAGGTCATTCCCAGGAAATAAGCAGCTATGGTTCATATTTTGCAAAGTAAATTGAAAAGAAAATCTATCTTCCATTTCACCATCATATGGGCTTCTGCATAAGACTACATACCATAGAAATATTATTGGTAAAATATAAAGTTTGAGAACTTTCTGTTAGAGAGATCAAGATTAGGCATCATCCAATACCTATAGCCTTGGCACATATGAATTGACTCAAAAATATTCAGACAGCACTATTTTTGAGATATAAATTCTCAAGGTGGGTGGCCTAGAAGTTAATGCCAGAATCATTCTAAATGCTATTATTTGTACTTGAAAATCTAGCCAGACTTACTATTGTTCCTGACAAATAGTTCTTATTTTATATTGTAGAATTAGTTGTTCTTATGTAATTTTTAAAAGTAAAAAAAAAATTCCTAAAGGAAAGTATCTAAAAATAGGTATTTATAAAGGTAATTATTCAAATTATTTAGGTTATCTATATTGGATTTGAAAAACACTTAAGAATTATTCTAACTGAATGCTACATACAGAGTAATTATTACTATTTTCCGGATGGGTTTCACATAATCCTGAAATTTATACAATGAAATTGTCTATAGTCTATGGTTTTGTACCTAAACCCATACAAGATTTCATAATATTACTATTTTATTCTTGAAGACACATTAAATACAGAATCACAGAAAAAGATAATGTAAAAAATACATTACCTCCAAGCATGTTTCTTTATTTTTCCTCCCAACCAGATCATTTTTTTCTAGAGCATAGAATTAAAAGTTGTATATAATATCATTGGGACCAACAGTTACTTGATGTGTCTCCTAAAGTGCAGTATAAATATTTCTTAGCTAGCCTCCTAGTATATCTCAGCTGATAATAATTATGGTTACCAGGCAAATTTCAAAAGTAAGCATTAAGTAATGCCACTTCCTATTCACAATGGAATTCACTTCATCAGATAAGTTGTATATGTGCTATCAAATTCTCTTTTTTATTGATAATGAGTCAATAAGAGCATATGCAGCTTTTACTTTACAAATGCACACATGATACTTTAGATTTAAAATATTAAATCTTAAAATCTAAACATCAATTATTTAAAATCCAAATAATAAGCCTTGCTGAACCACTTGTATGTATGTATGTATAAATAAAGACATGTTTATACATATGATAATACTATACTGTGTATATAAAAAGTTTCAAACATTCATTGTTGGCAAATGGGAAAGCAATTGACTTGCATATTGACAGTGTATCTTGTGAATTTCTCAATTAATTTCTCCCATTAATTTCACAAACTTTTAGTTGTTTCTTTGATATTTTATCCATAGATGATCATGTCATCTGTAAATAGAGTTTTATTTCTTTCTTCCTGCTTTGTATATCTCTATTTCATTTTCTTGTCATGTTGTACTAGCTAGGACTTCTAATAAGATGATGAATATGTTTGTTCCTGATCTCTGGGAGAAGACATGCATTCTCTCACCATTAAGTATGATGCTAATTATTCTATAGCTACTCTTTCTCAAACTGAGAAATTTCAGGTTTTAGAGAGTATTATCATGACTGGGTTTCAGATTTCATCAATTTTTTAATGCAAAATTGATATAATATGATTTTTATTTTAAAACCTGTTCATGTGGTATATTTTGCAGGTTGGTCTTTAGATGTTCAGCTAGCCTTGCATACCTTGAATAAATCCAGTTAGTTGTTTTATATAATTCTTACTATATCCCACAAATTCTACTAGGTTGTATTTTCGTTTTCATTTAATTCAAGATACTTTTATTTCTTTCCAAACTCCTTCTTTGACCTATGTGCTATTTAGAAATATGTTTGTTTAATCTCTCTCTATATATGTATATTTGAGAATTTTGTTATTTTTATATAATTTAATTCTACTATAATCTGAGAACATAATTTCTTTTTTTATTATTTCTCTATATTTGTCAAGGTGTACTTCATTGCCAAGAATGTGGTCTATTTTACTGAATGTTTCATGTGAGTTTGAGAAGAATGTGTACTCTGCTCTTATTGGACGAATTAAATAAATACCAATTAGATAAAGGTGATTAATAGTTCTATTTGGGGAAGCTATATCCTTATTGATTTTCTGCTTGCAGTATCTATCAATTACCAAAAGAAGATTGTTGAAGTCTCCAAATATAATAGTGGATTTGTTTCTTTTCAGTTTTAATACCTTTTCCCTCACACATGTTGGTGCTCTGTTGTTAGGCACATCCATGTTAAACATTACTATGTTATCTCTCTTCCTAGAGATCTTATCCTTTCATCAGTGTGTAGTGCTCTTCTTTATCTCTGATAATTTTAATTGTTCTGAGATCTACTTTTGTGTGAAAATAATACAACTACTCAAAATTTTTAAAATTAGTGTTAGCAGAGTACATCATTCTAAATTCATTTTACATATTTTGTGAGTGTTTAGACTTAAAGTTTTTCCTGTAACACCACTGTTGTCACTTCACCTCCTCAGTTACTACAATCACCTAGTGCATTGGTGTTATTACTCCTTTCTAAAAAAGTGTTTTTAGATCAATTAAGAAAAAAGAAAATAAGTAATCTTTATTTTACCAATATAGATTTCATGCTTTAATCTTCTTTCTTTTTCTTTTTTGTAGATTTGAGGTTTTTTTCTGATAAAATTTTTCTTCTGAAGAACACCATTTAAACTATCTCATAGTGCTGTCGGAGAAGAATTTCTCCAGTTTTTGTTTGTGAGAAAAATGTTATTTCTTCTTTGTTTTGGAGGATGACTTTACTAAATATAGAATTCCATGTTGGTGATTTCTCTTCCTTTTAACACTTCAAGTATTTCACATGCCTGGTTTCTGAAGGGATTTTTGCTATCTTACTCATTTTATAGGAAAGAATTTACCCCCTCCAGGTTCTAGCAAGATTTTTTTAATCTACATATTTCTCAGAATCATATGTTTCTATAATTCTTATTTAAAAATAACAAGTATCTTGGAAATTTATCTTATATTCATGTTCAATATAAGGCAGCACTATACTTATCTCCATCTTACAGATGTTCAGAGAGGATTGAAGTTATCAAGTGTTTTGTAGTCTTGCTTCAGATCCAATACTCTTAATTACTATGCTGTATTGACTCCAACCAATAGCATCATATCTCTACTAAAATTATCTTGTAACAACAAATGGGGAGTGATCAGTGTCATGGAATCAAGGTCTTGCCTTTCACAGTATTGACTTCTGATCTCCAGTTTCCATCTTCAAGTTCTCTCTGGGTTTTCCTATTTACACCAAGTAGGAAATCAATGCTGAGAAGATGTATGTACTTACCATCAACATTGTCATACTTATTACACCAGTTTGTATCTAAGAACAAAAAGAATATCTTCTTCCTTCTTATTCACTTGTAACAAAATTCTAATTAAAACACACATAATGTTGCTTCAATTACACTAAAACAGAAGATTTTCAATTTAATGAGCATGCATTTATAATTTACCTGATAACAGAGAAAAAAGCATGAAAGATCTTACACAATAGAAATACTACCTGCTCGGTATGCTTACAATCAATGATTCAATATTTTTTACTGTCTTGTTAGAAATGAAAAATGCCATAGAAATTCAAGAAGTTTTTAAAAGATATCTTTCAATAAATATAGCTTTAATTTGTCTTAACTTATCCCAGGGTTAATATCCCTAAACACATATTCTTTATAACATTCAGAAATAGAATATTTGATCTGGAATCTGCAGCTACACCTATGGGTTCTTACTTTTAGTGAATCTCTGGACTTGAAAAGAACTATTTAATTTTCAGAAGACGGTAAGTAAAAAATTGCAGTGCTTATTTCCACCTGCATGCTGGCCTCATTTGAACCAAATCTTGGTCTTCAAAACTTGAGTATTTGAGGTCTGAGGGTCTGACTTGGATCCTCCTCAAGCAGCAAGACAAGGAGGGAGGTCATAGCTCAGAATCCTGACTTCAGCTTACAAGGGCAGCACAGGAAAAATAGGAGAAAAGACATGAATTCATTATACAATAACAGCCAGAGCAGGCACTTACCAAGTGAATTGGGAAGGAAATTTCTTAGAAGGTCTTAAGAATGTGAAGGAAAAGGAGCAGTTAATCTGAAATACAAAATTGAAAGGCTTGGCAGATGCATGATTCTAGTCTTCCAGATAAGAATCCTTCTGGAATTCAAAAGCATGTGAAAGGAGCAAGACAATTGGTTGCTGGGCTTAATATGTAAACATGGTGCCGATTGACACAGTGAAGATGTTTATTACAAAAGTTAATGCGATGTCAGGGTGGAAGATCAATATTTAACCTGATTTCATTGCAATCTGTTGGTCTGCCTGGGAATACAGAATGGAAAATTAACAAAGCAGAAAAAGGAAAATGTAAGAGACTTTTTCATAAGCAAAATGTCATACCATAGACACTGATATTTGTGATAATATAAATAAATCAAGCATTACTTGCAGTCTTAGTGCATGTCCCTTACATTTAATATTTACATATTTTGTTAATTTCAGTAATTCTATTTGCCTCAATATTGAAGCATTCATAGAATTTTAGAGATCCACTACATCTAGTTTTCTGATTTTTTTTAGACTAAACCCCAAGGAAGAGAGTGGTTGCATGACTTTCTTGAAGTTTCTCAAGTCAGGTAGAACTCTAAGCTGGAAGACATAGTAACACCCATTTTACAGGTAATGAAACAGGGGAATGAGACCAAAGGAAGCTTGCCGCCTGTGAGTTCAGTCTTGTGTTACTACCTCTTGAGCCTAGTCTTAATATAGTGTGTGTTCTTGCTGTAAAAATATCTGTATCCATCTTTGGTGTTAAATACTCTGCAAGCATTAGTTAATTAATTCACATCACAGTGCAAAACAAAAACAAAAAATGAAGATTATCTCCATGGTATAGAAATAAAAAAATACACACTTGATGCTGGATGAGTTAAAACAGCTTTGGATGCTCCCTTTTAATTTGATAAATTGGCTAGTGTCTACTTGGGTTATTGCAGTCTTTTTCCACAATGATCATTAAAGGCGATATTTTAGTCTGTATTTAAGAAAGTCTCGCTGGAAAAGGGAACTAAAAATATATTTTTTTTCCCATTGCATTATACTTCAGAAAAAGAAGCACTCAGGAAAAAAAAAAAATGCTGTGTATTTCCTGCGAGTGAGGAGGCCTGTTAAAAGACCCTGGGGAGAGAGAGCGAAGCATGGATTTCTGTGAAGCAGCAAAGGGATGACCTCACAAAGGCTCCCGCTGCCGTGCTGGGCCTGTGGAGCTTGCTCCTGTCAGAGGCATGATTAGTGCAAACCCCCAGTGCAGCTGTCCACCGAGGGTGACCAATTTAAAAACAAGGAGTCAGCCAGTTAATTACATTGTCAGCAATAAATATAACAATGAGCCGTGGTGGCAGTCCAATCCTGTGATGCATCCAGGCAGCCATCTGTACATCTTCCCCAGCCACTTGGCACTTGTTGCCGCAGAATTGGTTTGGACAAGTGGCTTAGCAGTCAGGTACCAGACAGGAACCGTCTCTCCTTCTCTGTGAGGCTGTCTTCATTAAATTTCACTCATTTCAGGGGAATCAATTTGGGGTATGAATTGAGGACTCAGCAAGAGTCCTGTCCCTAATGATTAAGCAGATTACTTATTCAATCTTGTGTTTATTCATTCTCTACCATTTATTGAGGGACTTTTCTTTCTTGGGCATACTCCAGAGAAGTAAGTGTATGAGGAGAATGGAGACCATCTACACTGTAGAAATACATATACCTTGACATACAGCACTAGTGGATTTTTATATATTTTTGGCAGTGTTCTAGATAGTTCCACCCCTGACAAGTCTGTTGTTATCATCCATGTGGGCAATTAAAAGGATTGAGTTCCCTGGTTCTTTATTTTACAATTGTTTTTGCTATTCTTTCTTTGAACTCTAAGTTTTTAAGGAAGATTATAGATAGATAGATAGATAGATAGATAGATAGATAGATAGATAGATAGAGATAAGATAGATGATAGATGGTAGAATCTCTGAAAAATCTTATCAAAGACTTGTCCACTTAAATTAATAAAAAAGAAGTCTATTATTTTATGTTTTTGGTGAATGTCTGACCTATTTATTCATTTAGCTAAAGATGGTGAGTTGCTGGTTTGATAACCACAACTTAATTTCAATTACATTTCATAAAATTCCACAGGGATGCCCCTTCAATGCTGCTCCTCAGCATTGAGAATACTTTAAAACCACATGGGCCTTTTCTCTGTTCATGTCAAGAGTGGAACATTTAAAATTTAGGATTAAAACAGATAAACACCTTGAACGAATATTATTATTATAAGACTTCTTCCATTTCTCCTTTCCTTTGTATTGTCTTCTTTTTAAAAAAATCTATTGCTCTATTTTTTCATCATTACTTCTTAGATGTAGACTTTTCATCTCTAATTCCAATCCAGAAATACGAAGCAGAAGCCAGTATTTAAAATGAATGACTACTTAAACTTTCTTGTTCTTAATATTCACAAGTAGGTGAGATAAATGCTCTAGACTTATCTCTTGCTGTAGGCTTTTTTAATGAACCCGAGCAATTTTCTAAAATGAACAAGAACAAAAAGAACCAGGAGAAATTTCAATAAATCCACCTTACTCCATTTATTCTATTTTTGCCTCAAATAGGTTTTATGATGAGTTGGTGTTTTTAAATAGCCTATTACTTTGATGAGAGGAAGAGAACATACTGACATGTGATTTCAAACAAAATGTAGATTTAGATGGAAAATGATTTTTTATGATGTTATAGTAACTGTTGTACTCTTTCAACATTCTCTTCTGGGAGGAAAAATAAAATGAAATGTTTTTCTTTCCTTCCTTCCTCCTTCTCTTTCTCTCTTCCTCCCCTTCTCCCCTCCCTCTCTCAACTCTGCCATTCCCAACCTTCCTCATCTCTTTTATCCTGTATTAAATACTTAGTACATGCCAAGATTGTGATAAGTCCTACTGAAAATTGATGACTATAGCTTATGTCTTCAAAGAACTTACAGTATAGTTGAAAAGTTGAGAAGTCAAAAGGCAATTTTGATTCTTCATTTCAGTGCCTTTCATTAAGAGGGATCTAATCATGACATTTACTGTGTGACCTTAGACAAGTTGCTTAACTACTTTGAACTTTGATGTGTTTTCTTTTTATTTAAAAAAAATCAAGAACTAAAGCTGCATTTATTTCCATGCAATATTGAGGGCTTACTCCACCAAAAGTGTTAGCTGGGATTACTCATGTGTACATTAAAACAAACATTTATTGAATTCCTGCTATCTTAGTGACACTGGAGTATTTTCTCTAGCAATGCAATGTTAATTAGACATAGGTCTACCCATGGAGCTTATGCTTTAAGCGGAGAGATACACTTAATTAATCAAAATATGCAATACACAGAGGCACATAAAAACACTATTGAATTTTGGGATGGGAGTTATTTTGACTTGTGGGAGGCATTAATAAGGAAGGAAGGAAATGAGCTCAGCCTTGCCAAATTACTAGTATTTAGATGTGTAAGGATGATAAAGAAGAGCATATTTAGCAGAAGGATCAACAACATAAAATGATCTAACTTCCAACTTTCTATCCTAATGAATAATAATTCAGGGTTATGTTTAATTTTTGGTTATTTTAAAGAGTATTAATGTGAAGTAAGCTTGAGTATAAGGTCATGACAGCTTTGTAGGCTTTAAATGTCAGGCCGAAGAATATAAAGAAGCCTCATTGAGAGACTTGAAGGAAGAGGAAGGAAAGAAAAAAATCAGAGAAGTGCATTGTTTAAAAATATTTTGAACTTATTTTAAAGTGTGTTGGTCTACAGGAAGGCTTCTGTTACATTGTTCTCTTAATAAATTAAGAAGTAAAGATTTGAACTGCCATTTAGACCATGGAATAGAGGGAGGAGGTGAATGAGGAAAATATGGAAGATCAAAAATACTAAGAAAGTGGTTAGATTGGAATGTGGGGTACGTGGAGTAAGGAAAATAAGACAATCATTGGATGTCTGAAAGTTTATTATCCATGGGAATGGTCATCGCATTAACAGAAACAGCAGGGATTAGAGTGGTGTAAAAAACAGGTGGGTTCCATTTTGGCTGAGTTTCAGGTGTAAGCAGAAGAGCCATGTAGTAATACTTAGCAGGCAACTGGAAATACAGGGCAAAACTGAGAAGAGAGGTCAGATTTAAAGATATGAAACTAAGTATCATCTACATTGCATTAAAGCAATTAGACTTATAGAATGCTAGGGAAGAAAGAGCAAAAGTAAGAAGAAAAATAAATTTAAGGACAAAGATGGAGCTAATAATCTTGAGAGAGTAAACTTAAGACAAAGAGAGAAAAAAGAAATAGAGAAGTTGAAAGAGAACCAGAAAAGCTATTTCATGTACATGTTTTTGTCTTTTTTTTTTTTCCCTAAGGAAATCATGTAAGGAATTGTTATATGAGGCAGGGGAATTCAACATTTTGGTATTTATAGTATAATCCAATGTGGTTTGATAGTGGAATGATCATAAATTGTTACAGAGCAGCACAGAAACACACCAACGAGGTAGACATGTGAGTCTTGTTAATAGAAGATAACAACACTGGGGTAAACAGTGGGGTGAGGCAGCAAAACTAATTATGGGGGAACACTGTGGTCTGAGTTTAAAGAGAAAAGAAAGAATGAGAGTGATTTTTTTCATGGTTGTTTTAGAGATTAGTGGGTTTAAAATATCCAGTTTGTCTATTGGGCTTCCCTATGCTTCTAAGGAACCAAGGCAGATATTTAGTCTTACAGATATTGCTAGATGTATGGATAGTGCCTTGGCTTAATATTTTCTTTAAATGTTCCTGCTTGTTTCACCCTATTTTTTCACTTATAAATGTTTTTACTCTATCTTTATAGTCCAAGATGCCATTTTATATCAATATTCTAAATAACATATCTTCATAATTTGTTATTTTTATCAATTCACTCAAAGCTGAGGTCATAGCATTTAGCTTGAACCAGCCCTGGTTGTGGTCATTGTTGTTGTTGTTTGTGTTGTTTTTGAAGCCCATTCCTACTCAGTTTTCATTTAGAGGTGAGGACTCACCCAGCCTGCACCAGCTGTACAGGACAGTGTGGAGTGAAATGGCCATAGCCACAGGAAGGCATGTGCTCTATCTTGGGGGCCCTTTACTCAGCTAATGCTGATTGGTTGCTCATTCAGTTTATCTCACTATAATATATGCCCTGAGAAAACCTGTTCTCCCCTTCCAAGACAACTTTGAAGAGATTCAAAACCATCTGTAAGAATTGCTACAATTTTATCAAGCTACATACAGAAGAGTGTCTACTTTCTTCATCGTAGAAGATTTTACGTGTCATTAAAAGGAGAAAAGCAAAGCAGAATGCATTTGTATTTTCTGAATTTTCCAAGGAAAAAAAAACTTTGCTAATATACATCAGTTTATTTTGTCCAGTTTTCTTGTTGGTCTGTGTGTGACTAGAGGGCACCTGACTCGGATGCTCTTTAGAATTAGGCAAGACATGAGGCCAGCTGTGGCTTCTTTCTGGTTAGGTGTGTTTCTCAAGAGCAGCATCTATCAAGCTCCAGTTTTGCTACTTTCCTAACATAAGTATCTTTAGCTAGACCAAGGCTTGCCTTGAGTAATGGCATTCTATAATGCTCTAATTATCCTACATCCCTGTGAAAGTTGACATGATGTTATGAATGCCTCTATGCATGCATAACTTTTGCTATCTTAATTCTTTATTACTATGGTGATGTATATTAAGAGTCAACTCTAACCCTGTTGCCTATACAGATTTCTCATGCTCTGTGTTTGCCAGTAAATATAGCATTGGTGGAAAAAGTTCATGGGTCATATGTAAGACCTGAGTTCTGGATTCATGTGTTTTATTTTGGCTAAAGTTTGGTATTCTAAGTCTTAGTTTCTCCTTTGCAAGATGAATACGTTTGATTTAGATAATCTCCAAGGACTATAGCCAGATCAAGACTTGGAGTCTTCAGTTGTCAAATGATATGTCAGTCCTTCAAACTGATAATCTTAAGTTGTTCAACATGTATTCAGTACAGCTAAGGTTAAAAAGATCAATGTGCAAGGAACTTTTTTCTTCTACTTGATATCCCTGTCCACAATGGCTACATTGAGATCAATTTATATTTTGTCAGTATACAAGGTTAATTGGTCCTCTATTTCAAATAACCCGGTGCCCTGTTTCAGGATACTTTGAAGATTAATGCTGAAGACTATGCTAGTTGTGACAAGGACCTTTGATTCTTTCTTATTTCCATACACCTAACTTAACTGTCTGTGTCCTTTCCAGCCTGTATCCTCCTGCCCAGAATGTTCTTACCATTATTCTCCCTGTATCCTAAAGGCCCAACGTTGTTTCTTGGTCTCAATACAAAATGAGGTGTTCTCAACTCTGTTGCTTGTCTCTTTGCAAAATTTATTTTACAATGATTTGTTTATTTATACATATATTTTAATGACATTTAATAATTTTTAAATGTCAATGTTAATATTGTGAACCTAGATGAATTAAACTCTATTTGGTTTTGTGTCAATATTGTGACAATAATTCTGTTTGTATCATAAAGCTCAATGGTTATAACAACAATATTTTCCATTCATACATGTGTAGATCATCTGGAGGACCCTGCTTAATCTGCAGGTCTTTGAGTTGGCTGGAGCATTTCTGTACTGTGTACCATATGTTGAAGACCATTGGATAGTGGAAAAGGGACTATTCTTATCATGGCGATGACAGAAGAACAAACACAATTCAAAGTTCTGCTTAGGTCATTTGCACTATGTTCCATTGTCCACACCAAGACACAGAGCCAAATCCAAAGATGAGGGATATGAAAGTATGTTCCTGTCACCATGAATTGTTGAAAAGAATAAGGATGTATAAATATACTATAAATAATGAAAAATTAACATTACAATTTCAGTCTACTATAGTACTTTTTGAATGTTGTAGAATGAATGCATATGCATGAATAAATTCGAAATTATAGTTGACTTGATAGGGATATTGATTAATAAGTGGGAAAAGATCATAACAAAGTGTTAATCTGAACTGCAAGTGGTGCTAATGTCTGAGGCTGTTCATTGACTAATGAAATAGAATCCAAGTGGCACGACCCAGCCATACCCTGTGGCAGCAAGAAGGATTAGACAATGGTCATGTCTGTTGTGATTTATTTCTTAATCCAGGCCTAAGTTCAGGCCAAACTGGCCTTTCTCGGATTCTGACAGCAATTATCTATAAGACAGAAAAGGAAAAAAGAGGTCATTCTGTTACCTGCATAAATCCATGACAATGGGGGTAGGAAGTGATTCCTTACTATTTTTACTAGCCTTCTGAGAACTCCTTCCCTCCTTCCTTCCTCAAATTTTCACTGGAATTAGTTATCAAGTTATGATGTTTCTGTTGGCTAAAGCAAAGACTGATATACATCTTAAACCCATAATCCCTTTTATTCAAAAATGGAGAGAAGATATCAGGTTACAAGTAAACTAAATTGGGATGGAGGGATAATCTCAGACAAAGAAGTACATGTTAATTATACAAAATGTCCATGGAAGGTTTTAATATCTTAGCTGTTTACAGAAAGAACATGAGAACCTCCCATAAGGTACCATGGATATGTGTGGGCTGGAGCGAAGTCTTATGTGAGCTTATGAGAAAGTCAGTATTCTAGGAGAAAGAGAATGGAGGAGTAGAGAGATTTGTGAATTCAGAGTCAATCAGGAGGGAGCAGGTTGGGAAAACAGCTACCAGGGGAATCAGAATCTAAAACAGAAGTACATGCTAGAGGGACGCACAAAGATCCAAAAATAATCCTAACCACATTCGGCTGAGTTAGTGTAGAAAGGCAGGTGACAACACCAGCAGCTTCAGCCAGAAGCCAAAGGAGGTTCACCTAGGAAACAGCACGGCTGTAACGTGTCCCAGAACTCATATGTTGAAACTCAGTCACCAACATGATAGTACTGAGAAGCATGGCCTTAAGGTGATTAAGTCTATCCCCAGGAAGGATTAAAGCCCCTGATAAAAGGCTGAGGGGGTGGGTTTCTTCCTCCCTTCCACTTTTTCTCCATTGGGGTTCAGGAAAAGGGCCCTTATCAGACACTGAAGGTTAGTGCCTTGATTTTTGACTTCTCATCCTCCAGACCCATTTCTGTTTTTTATAAATTTCCTTGTGTTTTAGTTTAGATATGAGGTGTCCCCCCAAAAGTTCATTTATACAATGCAGGAATGTTCAGAGGTGAAATAATTACATCATGAGGACTATAACTGCATCAATGGATTAATCAATTTCATGGATTAATAATTTGAATGGATTCCTGGGTGGTAACTATAGGCAGGTAGGGTATAACTGGGGAAAGTGGGTCACTGGAGCTGTGCTCTTGGGGATTATATTTTGTCTCTGGCCTGCCCTCCTCCCCTTGCTTTCTGAATGCTATAAAAAAAAAAAAGCACCTTTCCTCTAGCACTTCATTCTTCCATGATGTTCTGCCTCACCTTAGGCTCAGAGCAACTGAGTCCGTCAATCATGGACACATGGACCAAAGCTGTGACCTCAAAATAAAATGTTTCCTCTTACAAATTGTTCTTATCAGGTATTTTGATCACAGAAACAAAAAGCTAACTAACATACCTGGTCTCAGACATTTTGTTATAGTAGCACAAATGGACAAGGGCACCACAATTTTTCCAGAGTATAAAAGGTGGATGCATGCCTTGTTTTGACAGAAAGAGGCTGAATTAGTACATTCCAAAGTCCTAGGAATCCAATCTCTGAGTGCCTGTGCTTTAGGAAAACCAGCCAGTACACAGAAGCCTATAACCAGGTGGGCTGCTGTAAGACCTGTGGTATTGTAAGCGATGGGAGACACATTGGTGATTGTTTCCTTTTCTTTACAGTTCATATGTCAATATGAACCTGATATTCTGAAAATTTATGAACCAAGTAGGGAATGCAAAACCACAGAAGAGAAAGTGAGGGGAGGCATTGAGCACCCAGAATGTCAGTATCTTTCTTTCTTCTTACACTAACTTTTCCTCTATATTTTGCTATTAAAAAAATAGCCATAGTATTTCTTCCCTGTCCCTCAGGATTTTTTGAAAAGTGATTTATAAATTATTGCAAAGCACTTGGAAAGGGTAAAGCACTTAATAACCTTCTAAACCAGGCCAGGCACGGAAAATTTGCTACATGTTGTGGGGAATTTCTAAGTTTTTGAGTCCCAATGAGACTGTGAAAAGACTGATACTTTTTTCCTTTATGTGAACTTTAAGTTACTATGTGCATAAATAAGTAAAGTAATGCTATTTGACTTCTTTCAGACAGAGGAATAGAAATTCAGAATTTTGCTTACATGCATTCTTTGTGCTTTTACCTACACATCTCTTGAGCCTCATCTTTAAGTATTTACTCATGGGGGGAAAATAACAAAAACAAAAAATGTAAAACATAAAGCTTTTTTAATACAGTTATTTATTAAATATACTTCTCTTTGACTATACATGACTTTGACTGTATTTATCCATTAAAATAATCCATAAAGAAAAGTAAGCATGGGTAAGGATCCAATAATCAATCAACAATAACAGTCTGAATATTGTAAATCTGTTTCGTAGTGGTCCAGACATGTTGGAGGAGACTTAAGTATAAGACAAGCTCTTGTGTCCAGAGAACTTACAACTCAGTAATGAAGACAGAATAAATACATGTGCAATAAAATGAAAAAAAAAAATAAGAAAGCTTGGTGTGGTATTGGTTGTGTGTGCACCTGTTTGTATGTGTGTATATGTTTGTAAGCAAGTTTCTGACACATGACATGGATAAGAACTTTTTTTCTAGTTTTAGTATCATAGAAAGAAAGGAGAGGTTCATATGTCAGAAAACTCTTTGCAAAGTTGGTTCATCAGCAGTATTTGAAGTAAGGATGTTTCGGCATTATGGATATGGGAATATGTGTGTTAGGGAACATTGGAAATAGGGAATGCATAACAAAACAAAAGTTGTTAAGATTTTATAAATTACTTAGTTGTTTTTAACAGTGACCAAACCTCAAGTATATGATGCTTTTCTGCATTAGTACTAAAGATCTGAGGAAAACTTTGTATTTGCTTTGCTGGACTTTAAATAAAGTCAACTGTTTGGGTGTAGGTTGATTTAGATAATTTTAAAGTAGGCCTTATTATTTACCTAAAATTTGTCAATTATTCCAAAATGTGGAGGCATACATACAGTGAAAATTAAAAACAGTTTAATTTTGGACCCAATCTTCTGTCTTTCCAAGCTTGTCTTGCCTCACTCCATCTGCCATGTCCCACCTGCTTCCTCTGTCTCACATAAATGTCCTGTTTCTTTACTATTTCCAAACATGCACACTTTATGTCCATGTCTTTGTCTTTTTTCTTATGCAAATTCTTATACCTGGAGTGGTTTTATTTTCCTTCCAAGCATAACTGAATATCCATAATGTGTTCTTCAAGGTCCAACACAGACAATAACCTTTCTGATACCTCTTTGCCACCCATTATTCTGGGCAAAATCAAACACACTATTTCCAGGAGTCCCCTAGTACCTGGAATATATTTGTATTATATTACTCACCAGATTGTTTTAAGCCTGTACAATTAGTTGTTTACATACCTTTCCCTACACTCTGGACTTAAGCCATTTTCCAGGCAGGCATTCTATTTTTTCCAAGTTTGAGTTCCCAGAACATATAGTATAATGTCTGGAAGTTAGTAAGAGTTCAATAAATTTGAAAAGGCTAAAAGAATATTTGTTTTCAATGAGTCATTATAGTCTAGAGATGAAAAAAAAAAAGAAAGATAGGTCATCTCAGATTAGTATTCATACCAGTTTGGAAATTCGCTTTCTATTTTAATCTCTCTTTCTTTCTTGAAACTTCTAGCTAAAAAAGCAAATCTTTCTAGGTCATAGGATTGGCAGGCTGGCTGTGACTGCCTTGATGTTTTTTGGAAAATAATTGATAGGCATGTGCATTAGTCAGCTTTTCATTGCTGTGACCAAAATACCTGACCAGAAAAACTTACATGAGGAAAAGTTTATTTTGGTTCGCCATTTCAGAGGTTCAGTCCATAGTTAGCCAAGTCCATGGCTCTGGGCCTGAGGTGAGGCAGATAGCATGGTGGAAGGATGTGACAAAGAAAATCAGCTCAGCTCATGTCAGCTCCGAAGTGGAAAGTCAGAGATACAGAGAAAGAAAAAGAAAGTTTAAGGCAATAGGGACTAAATATGAACCCCAAATCATGTCCCAAGTGATATACTTTATGCCATCACACCCTAGCTGCCTACAGTTATCATCCTTTCAAATTATTATTCCATCAAATGGATGAATCTACCAATTAGGTTACAGCTCCCATAATCTAATCATTGCATTTGTGAACATTTCTGCATTGTCTCACATAAACTTTTAGAGGGTACCTCATACTCAAATTGTAACAGTATATGTCTGTAAAACCATTGAAGAAAAGGCATGGGAAGATAATTTTCAACTGAGTGAATGAAGAATATGTCTCTAAGATATGTGTGTGTGTGTGTGTGTGTGTGTGTGTGTGTATCTGCATTTGAAAAAATTAAAACAAAAAATTTCCTCTTTGCATCAACATTTAAACTACAATTAAGTTTTATTTATTTTAGGCACCATTGAGAGTATTCATTCTCTAAGTCTTTGATTTTCTCACCTTCTACTACTTCCCGCATTTTGATAACTTCATTATTCTTTATGTACCAGAAGATCAGTAATACTAGGGGGAAAAAAAGAAATGTTGAAATTTTTTCAGTGAAAGAAACATTTAAAAAATTTATTGGTATATTGTAATTATACATGTAAGTATGATTCATTGTTACATATTCATGCATGCATGCAGTGTAATTAATCAGTTTCACTCCCCAGTACCTTTTCTTCCTTCCCTTTCTTCCTCCCTTTGATCTCCTTTCTCTACTCTATTGATTTCCTTTCTGCTTTATGAGATTTCCCTACACCTTTCCCCCCTTTTTTTCTCTCTAGCTTCCACATATAAGAGTAAGTATACAGCCCTTGATTTTCTGAGTTTGACTTATTTTGCTTAATGTAGTATTCTTAAGCTTCATCCATTTTCCTGCGTATGAAGTACTTTCATCTACTTTTTGGCCGACTAAACTCCATTGTGTATCTATACCATGTTTTCTTTATCTATTCATCAACTGATGGACATTTAGGTTAGTTTCAGTTTAGCTATTGTGAATTGTGCTGCTATAAACATGGTATGCATGTATTGCTATAGTACCATGACTTTAATAAAAGATTAAAATTAATTAATGATTTTTTAAGAATTTAGTCTAGATAGATATTTGGGGATTTTAATATATTCATTAATAATGATGTTCATGGCCTCATAATCTCTTTGATGATAGCTATAATTTAAATGATATTTAAATACTTTTTACTTTTGGTACTTTTTAAGGTGGGCATTTTAATTTTTTGTACTGACCATATACCCAGGTATCCTAGAAAAATTGCATCTCCAGGTTTGATAGGTATCTCAAAAATATTTTAAATCCAAATCCTGCTGGTCTTATGGGATACTTAATCCCAAGTAGCAGTGATTTGGGGACTTCAATATGGTTATATCAATCTTCCAGAAACATATAGGCATTGATGCACAGATATTGGAGATTTGGAGGGACAGTCTTCCATTTGGGCATCAATTTTTATATTTTATCAAGCAGACATCCATTTTCTCTTCTGACATGGTCCAATCAGTTCCAACTTCTGCCATTCCTGTGTTATGATTGGGGAAGAGGCATTTTGGTAGAGAGGAGCAAAGACTCCTGACCACAGGCAGGTATTCCACTCTGAGCCTTGCTGCCTAATAGGTGGAGCCAGGAAGCATCCCCCAGGTCTAGAACAACACCTCTCTTGTCCCCTGCTGCTCTTATCATGGGGAATCACTTCTTAGTTGAAAGAATTATTTCTTTTTTAAGTTTCTTAAACTCATTTGCATCTATCCATGATCCTTTTTTTTTTTTTCCTTCTGTACCTTAGGTTTGGGGAATAAAAACTGAGAAACATTTTGCAGGAAGCTGCTTTAGCTGTTTTCTTCTGTGCTGTGTATGGTCTCCACAGTAATAAGCAAAGAGTTTCTCACCTTTCTGAATTAGGAGGAAGAAAAGGTAAAAATAGAGGGGAAATTATCTCAAAAGACTAGCCAGCTATAATAAATATAAATATTGCTAAATGGAAGAATGAATTTATTTCATACTCAGCATCACCAATCAATTGCCTACTCTTTCCTCCACAACCTGTATTTCTCTGAAAATGCAACCATTTGGCTTCCATGAAAAAAATCAAGCAAACAAGGAACTGAACTTGTATCAATTTCATTACTTACATTTGTTTAAAATACAACCAACGATGTGTGAAATTATATAATTATTATATGAATATAATTTGTTAATTAATATTTTCACTGCAAGTTAATTGGAAAGTTCTTGCTTGGAAAATTTTTACATTTCTTTTCACTCCTTAGGCAACACATATTTCTCACTATTGCACATGTTTTGAGCCAAAATCATGATGCCTGTCTTGGCAAATGGAGCACTATAAATCTAATGATCAATCTTTCATTATGATTGCTCCTATTAGAAACATTGGGTTTTGAAGGAAGTTAAACACACACACACACACACACACACACACACACACACACACACCAAAATTTTGATATCTAAAAGAAAAATTATAATGAAAATATCTTCCTTAAGAGGAACTCAGAAAACTATCTCATAGTTTTTCAAACAAGGAAATTAAGTACGAAGATAATTTTTTGAGTCAGATAACTTGTAAAATTTAATTGTACCAGCTTGTCTGGCCTAAGAGATGCCCTGATACCTGGTAAACTATGATTTCTGGGTATATTTTTGAGGGTATCTCCAGAAGGGTTTGACATTTGAGTTTAGATTGAATAAAGATGACCTGGCCTCACCAATGCAGGTGGGCAGCATTTGATCCACTGAAGATCTGGGAAAATGAAATGGCTAAGAAAGGGTGAATTGGCTTTTTGCTTGAAAAGGAACAGATATCTTTCCCAGCCAACATTGATATTGTTGGTTTTGGGGCTTTCAGACTCAGATGGGTACTTGTACTGTTGTCTCTCTTGGTTCCTAGTCTTCAGGTATGGACCTGTAATTACAATACTAGTTTTTTCTGAACTTCCAGCTTTCAATGGCAGATCATGAGACTCTCAGTCTCCACAATAGTGTGAGTTAATCCCTCATAATAAATTTCTGTTCATCTATCTACATTTATATATATCCTATTGGTTCTATTTCTAAGGAGAACCACGAAGGATACATAACTGATGGTTTGGTGGAAGAAAAAAAAAACAAAAGTTTTATCTACTAACATCATTAGCATATTAAGGTTTAAAAAGCATTTTCAGATGCTGTGCATTTTCCATTTAAAATTTTTAATCATCTTAATTAGGACTTGTTTTATCTTTATTTGATATATAAAAATGTGGAAGTTGAGACTACATTACAAAGACTAGTTAAGAAGCTAAAACCCACATAGGTAGAAGCAACTAGTTCTCATTGGATTTCATCCTATTTTCAATAAACTCATCAGTATTTTTCTAGATTACAAATTTTTACTGGAGTATGTGGATGTCCACTTCAAACATTTTATATAAGATAAAGATTACTAGTTTAGAAAATACCTAATTTGGTAACCTTAGTTTTTACCACTTCTGCCCACATGCATCCTTCTTTAGCAGGTCACACAGAATAAGGACAGCCTCATGCAGGATTTAGGGTTATGTGCAATTATCAGTTAGCACACCCCAAATTTATCATTTTCTATATCCAGCAAGAAAGTACCCATAGTTATCCAAACTGTGAGTTTGAAGGTATGACTATATGACTTCAGTCTGCCATGTCTACCCAAAGCTTCCCATATCAAGTATAAGGAGTTAGGATGTAACTACAAAGTTAAAGGGAAGATTCCACATAAGACTATCCTCCTTATGACACCAACTACAAGTTTAGGAGTTTTTCTAACTACCTCAGATATGAAAATTTCTTTAAGACCCATAGAACTCACTGAAACCTATTATATTCAGTTATAGACTGTTCCAAGGATAGGACACAAAATACAACCAGCCCAAGAGAGATGTGCACAGGGCAGAGTTTACAAGAATTTAAAATTCAAAGCATCTCTTGTCCTCGGGATATGTTATCCTCCCCACCCCAATCTGTGATAATATTAAGGGAGTATTGCCTGAGCTTCCATACCCAGAATTATTATAGGGATTTTATGACATATATGTAATTAATTGAACAGTTGCCACATGATTGAACTCCTGCCCCTTCCCATGAGGTTGGGCTGCCATGTAATCTGAGAGACCTACCATGATTTGTCTCATTAGCATAATTTACCAGGTATGATCTCAGGGGCCCAGTGTGAGTCATCGTGTTAATACAAATTATCAGGTGCGGTCAAAGAAGTCTGTCATGCATAATAAATGTACTCCTATCAATCACTAAAGAAATTCTAAAGGTCTTGAGGTTACCTTCTGAGAGTCAGAGACAAAGGCAAGACTTTTTTTTAGACAAGGTAAGAACCTTTGCTACACAAAAGATATCAGAACTCAGTAAGGTACTAGCATTATTGAGGGGGCGGGGAGAGGGAGAGAGTTTTGAATCTTTAATTTATTTCAACAAATAAATCATTCACAAACCTTGGCATGGTATTATGAATAATAAGTCACTCATGTCGCACCTTACAAATGATTGCCACCAGGATATTAGTGTTTCTGTACACTGAAGCAAGGGAAGGTGCTCCACTCAGGGCACCCCTTTTCCTTCTTTCTTTTGAGGCCATTCCCAATCTTATTAGTCATAACTATGTTTTATGAGCCAGGGTATATAAAATTATCAAAGTATGGTTTTACCTTTGTTCCCGTCACAGATTGTGAGAATTTGCAGTTAAGTATCATTTCTTTTGTATCTTCAGCCTTTGACACAGTGACTATAATCAATTAATATTTTTTCCATATTTTTATTGGTACATTATAGTTGAATATAATAGTGAGATTTGTTGTTATCTATTCATACATGCTCATGATATAACAATAAAATTTGGCCAGTATCATTCCCCAGTATTTCTCTATTCTTTCCTTTCCCCTCTTTCCTTGCCCTGAATTCTTTCCTCTACTTTATTAATATCCCTTGATTTTCATGATTTTCTATCTTTTTCTTCTACTTCTCTAGCTCCCACTACATGAGAAAACATATGACCATTGATCTTCTGAGTTTGGCTTATTTCACTTAACATAATAGTCTCAATTTCCACCATTTTCCTGCAAATGGCATAATCTCATTTTTCTTTACAGCTGAATAAAATTTCATTGTGTATATAGGCTACATTTCTTTACTCATTCATTCACTGATGGACCACTAGGCTGGTTTCATAGTTTGTATTGTAAATTGTATTGGTATAAACATGGGTATGCACATACCGTTATTATGTGATGATTTTAGTTTTTAGGATAAACACTGAGGACCTGTGAAAATAAACAGTCTTATAAGAACGTCAGATATTCTAGGGCCCTCCCTTATAACTTCACTAAGCCTTAATTACATTATTATTATTATTATCACTACTATTATTTTGGTACCAGGGATTAAACTCAGGGGCACTTAATCACTGAGCCACTTCCCCAGCCCTTTTAATTTTTTATTTTATTTTGAGACAGGGTTTTGTTAAGTTCCTTAGGGCCTTACTAAGTTGGTGAGGTTGGCTTTGAACTTGCAATCCTCCTGCTTTAGTCTCCTGAGCCATTGGGATCACAGGCACGCTCTACAGTGCCCGGCTTTAATTACCTCTTTTAAGACCCTATTTCCAAATTCAATCATAGTATTAGGTATTGAGAGTTAGGATTTCAACATATGAATTTGGAGGGGGGCACACAATTTAATTCATAAAAATAACAATATAGTTTTATAAAAGTAAGAGTGACATAATAAAAATTGAGATAACTGCTGGAATAACATGTAGGATTAAATTGATTAAAAAAATACACTAAAGCAATATCAGCAAACTGAATTTTATGCAGGTATTTGGGACAATAGTCTTAACCTGACTTGTATAAATTAACAAAGCTAATTCAATGAATCAGAAATGTCAGACATTCATTTGCCAAGGTCAGCTCTCCTCAACATAGATCCTATTCAGGATGTGGAAGCTTCTGTTTGACCAAACATAATTTTCTAAGTAAAGGAAAAGCAATAAGTCATTATTGTCCAACACTCTGAGCAGCTGTGGGATGGGGACAGTGGCTAGTAAAGACTAGGTCACCAACAGTCTATTCCTTGAAACACTCAGGTCCTTATTTCTTAACTAAAATTATTAAATTCAGGCACAATTCAGTTTTTCTGGTTAGTCACATTTCTAGAAAAACATTTCTAAGAGTTAGAATAGAAATTATAGTTCTTACTGCAAAGTTTATCCTGAGTCTTGGACTGATACTCATCATCTTCTTCATCCTGCTGATTTAGACCTTGTGCTGGCAGTTTAACCCAGACACTCATTCCTGAGGAATGTATTCAGGTTACCTTCTCAGATCATAACTGGGCATGAGCATATCAATACGACTGCAATGGATATCTGAAATGTCAAATATATTCTTTCCTGTTCCTATTATATAACATTAGTTCTT
Source organism: Ictidomys tridecemlineatus (assembly GCF_052094955.1). Classification (NCBI taxonomy): domain Eukaryota; kingdom Metazoa; phylum Chordata; class Mammalia; order Rodentia; family Sciuridae; genus Ictidomys; species Ictidomys tridecemlineatus. The sequence continues at coordinate 98,754,320 of NC_135485.1, forward strand.
TTTTGATTGGCTCTTTTTAGTTATATATGACAGTAGAATATCAGTCCTTCCTTCTTATGTTGATCAGGAACAATAATGTGGGATAGAAGTAATATATTCTTTTTATTTTTATTTGTTTAACTGCCATGAGTATCCCAATGTGTTAAGGTGGCAGCTACAACAAGAAGTTTAGTGGAACTCAGTAAGAGTTCTTTTGTAGAAGCATAACCCTTCTTATAATCATAAACTCTAGACTCACAAAGCATACATATGCAAAGGCAAGAGGCATAAATTTCCCAAGTGGGTAAGTGGAATGGAAAATACACAGGACCTCTGCTTCTACTTATTTTCTAGACTGATATATTCCATTTTATTGAGTACATGGCGCCATATAATTACTGTTGGTTTCAGATATATGCCACATCTTAAAGAATACTGTCTCATTCTTTTAGGATCTCACCTCCAGGTTGTGCCTCAGCTAAGCCTTCAGGAGACCATTCCAACAATATAAGGGTAAGAGCTTTGGAATGAAGTGATATGATAGGACCCTTTGATCTCATGGTGATATATATGTTTGCTATATTACCTTTTCCTTGGTTTAATACAATATTGGAAGGATCCTTTGTCAATTGCTCAGATATTCTGTGAATCCTTGATATGTGCTTGTATGCTATTCTAGGCAAGTAAGTCAAACTCCTACCCAAATACAAGTCATTTGAGGTCATGATGAGCTATTGTTCTTTCTGGGAGAGAAAGGGCTTAACAGTCATCAACTTGACAGACTTATGATAAGACTCCTCAAGGAATAGTGTTATATGGATATTTCAGTGTGGCATTTTGTTAACTGAAAGTTGGACACTTATGAGTGGCAATAGTTAGCTCAGACTTTGTGAGAAGAAGCTTGTGTTCTTGGGCTCATGTAGAATCCATCTCTTCTACCATGGTTCCTCTCTTCACTGTCGTGTCTAATGAGAGAAACCATTTAATATCTGTTGGCCAAATCATCCTGTGACTGTTATTTCATGCAACTTCTTTGGTGGGTGTCTCTTAGGAACATTAATGGTTGACACAGAGATCCTAACTCTTTGTGCTTTTAACCATATGTCCAGCCACTTGCTTCCTTCCTTGAACTACTATTCCCTGATCTTAAACCTTTGTTTACTTCCTGGCAGCAAGCCAAGTCACTCATGATTGCCCATGACACTGTAAACTCAGGCAAGTTTTCTTCCCATTCATAGTAGATGAACACTCAAAGTAAATATATAGCCCCAAAAGCTGTCCTTTGGGAAGCTATTTTCTTATTGCCACCTTTCAAGGTTATTCTTGATTAGCAATAACAGTGCAGTAGCAATCCATTTTCTGCTTGTACATACAAAGCATTCCATTCATAAACCAAATTCAAGTTCTTACTCCATATTATGATAGGTCCCATCCATCTCTTTTGAAAGAAAGAGGTCAGGCATAGTAGCCATGCCCATCATCCCAGAAAACTGGGAGGCTGAGGCAGGAGGATTGCAAGTTTGAAGCAAGCTTCAGCAACTTAGCTGACTCTGTTTCAAAATAAAAAACAAAAAGGATTAGGGATAAAGCTCAGTGGCAAAGCTCCAGGTTCAATCCCCAGTACAAAAAAAAAAAAAAGAAAGAAAGAAAGAAAGAAAGAAAGAAAGGAGGAAACATTTCTAAGTCTTTGATGCGGGGTTTTAGGGTCCTTCTTCATGGACATTTTGTATTTCCTTTAGTTAGTATGTTCTGTGTCTTAGAAAAAATATGTCTATTCTCACAGGGGCAGGGTTCATGACTTCCTTTTGGGACAGATGATCTTGGGTTTCTTCTCATTCATTCGCCATCTCTTTTGATTATATACTAAACAATACTCTCATTGATGCTATGTTTTTTGCCTCTAGAAACGTGTTCCGTAGTCATCTCAGTAGATTCCTAAGAGTCAGCACTGCCATCCCCACTCCCATTCCCAGTTCTGTCCTTTTGACCTTGCTGCCATTTGAAGTAATTCCACCCACTTTGCCTCTGAAGTTAAGTGCTGCCACCTCATCTCTGATATTCCAGGCCCTATAATACCCATTGCTACCAGCAAATTAAGTTTTATAACAGCATCTCCTATTATTAATCCCAGCCTGCACAAGACAACCCCGGCCAGGTTTTCACCTTGGAAAATTTTGTGTGGGGTGAGCTGATGATTTGAGTGATATTAAACACGTTGTTTGAGAGGCTGGATTGAATTTATTCAGCATTTTTACAGAGAGGGAAAGACTACATTCCAGTTATTAGAAATGCACTTTTTGTAATTGGATAGGGATAATTTATAAAGCTTTTTCCATGACTTGAGGGGAAAATTTCATAATGAAACGTAATTTTATTTTCTATTATTCCAAGTTTAGAAAGCTTCCTTCCGATTATTCATTTAGTTTCCAGATACCTTGATAAAGACAAGACAGTGCCCAGAATAGCAGTCACGCGGTTCCATTTTCTGAAACTCCCTGGTGAGTGAATAAATTCAGATTTCTAGACCTGAAAAACTTAGTGTCAGTAGCAACAGAAAGCTATTCATTCAATATGAGATAGAACTGAGTTCTCTGTTCCTGAAAGTATTCAAACAGCAAAGAACCATCTATCATAGCGATTACAGGGATTTTTATACTGGGTAGAAGCAGATGATGCTCTATGAGTAGGGTTTGCTTTACTAGAGGAGCCTATGACCTTTGACAGGATTCATTTTAAGACTAACACAATTCAAGCTAATCTTTGCAAAATCATATGCTACTGCTAAAAATTCTGTATGCTGGTACTAAACATTCCAGAACCCCAGAAAGTCCCAGTTGGATTCCTGAGGTTCATCTTTGACACCCCAGCAGCCTCCTGAGATGATGCATCTGCACTGTCTGTAGACAGTTCTGAACATAAGGGATATCTGCCGATGAGAATCGGGAGCCTGACTGCTCCCTGGATATTAAAGGGAGGCTTGTTTTGCTCTTTTCTGCTGGGAAAGATTTATGCAAAAGGTAAATGATAACTGTAAAACGGAATATTTAATGACAATATGAATACAATAAAGTTGACAAAACAAATGCTTTGAAAACCTACTAAAATTATATATCAAGAAATAGAGTGGCTATTGGTGGCTGAGAATCAATAGCATAAAGCTAAGACAAGGTTATCAGAGAAGACGCAAAAGTATCAGGGAGCAGAGAGACAGTCACTAAGAGCAGAGATTCTAGAATCAGATAGGCCTTTGTTCCATTCCGGATTCTAGCACCAACGAGCTTTGCAAAATTAGAGGAAGTACATACATATAGCAGTGTGAGGATAACGAACATTGTTGTTTCTATGATGATTAAATTAGGTAATATACTTAAACACTTAATGTCTTAACCAAATAATAGCACACTAATAAAGTATCACTATTAATAATAATAATATAATTCAGGTGCATAAATAATTGAAATGTTAGTAAATACTAGGTACATCTAAAAGTCAGGGATTTGTGTTTTTTATATAAATATCAGTAGTTGACATATTAGCTTTATTATTTGTAAACTATTCTGTCTGCTTGCATATATACCTCTCTAGAATTTTACTTTCAAATAAAATATATATTTATGTATAATATATATTCTTCACATCACATATATGTATATTTCATATGCATATATATATATATATATGGTACAGAAATATATATTTTTTTAAAATGACATTATGTACTTTGAATCAGCTGCCCAATCATTTCCACGTACCAGCAGACATAAAAAATGCTATTTGTTCAGCTCACTAAAGCCATCTGGGAATTTACTAGGTTGAGTGAGTATGCATAAAGTTGGGAGCTCTGGCTGCCTCAGACCCTTGGAGATGTTTGCAACATAACCATAATTTAGAAAATAGTGGAACCATATAGAAAACCCAATCTGAGGTAAAATCCTAATCTCAAATAAAAGATAAAAACATAAAAATTTGGGGTTAAATTGTGAATTATTACTTCAGCACTCTTTTTTTTTAGGGGGTGGGGGGCACAGTACCAGGTATTGAACTCAGGCACTCAGCTACTTAACTACATCCATAGCCCTATTTTGTATTTTATTTAGAGACAGGGTCTCACTGAGTTGCTTAGTGCCTTGCTTTTTGCTAAAGTTGGTTTTGAACTCTTGATCCTCCTGCCTCAGCCTCCTGAGTCATTGTGATTACAGGTGTGCGTCACCTCACTTGACTCAGCACTCTTTTTTATGGCCAAACAACATTCGCTTACTGTTTCACTAGAGGCAGAGAGTCCCCAACTTTTTAAAGCAATTATTTTAGTATTTAAAAAATAATTGTATTTTGAGAAAAGTTTCTTGTTATGTTCACATCTTCAATCCCCTTGTATTTAACTTCCTAGCATCCTGCTCTCTGTTGTAGCAACTCAGGAAAACTTGACTCTCTCTTCTACTTATATAGTAGATATATTGAATAGTTCCTTGGCTGCCCAACATTTGAACCCTTCCTGTGTTTAGAACATTTACTGATTTGTGAGTCTTGTAGTGGGTGGAGAGAGAGGCACGGACAGAAATGTTTATTCCTAGTCTCTCTCAGCTCAACCAGTCTGATATAGGAGCCCTGAACTTCAATTCGGGTGCTAGTGACCAAGAAAAGATGCACCACAGCAATGGTATCCAGAGTCCAGTGTAGGGGTGAGGGTGGCACAAGCTAGGAGGTCAAAAACTCAGTGGGGTAGTAGCAGGATATGCTCATTGGATGTTGGCTTGCTTTCTTTCTTTCTTTCTTTCTTTCTTTCTTTCTTTCTTTCTTTCTTTCCGTTTTCTTTCTTAATGAGATGACATTATTTGGGATGGGATCCTTTTCAAGACTCATTCTGTAGGCTTACCAGTGCTTTTGTGAGATACATAATACCTTTTCAATAATTTATTTTTCTGTTTAAGTTATAAAAGTCATTTCTGTTGCTTCCAACTGACAATACTGTCTGACACAGCCAGCCAGCCATTCAGATCTTGGGGGTAGCTGTGGTGTTTTCCTTACTCTGCCTTTAACTCTTCTCAGGAGATATAAGCTGTTAACACCTGTATCCTCAGCAACATGCATTATTTGCATTTACACAAATGTCTTGATAACTTAATAATGTGCTTTTTTAAAAAACTTATAAATGTGAGGTTTTTGGAAAAGTATGAAATCTGGTTTTCCCTGCACACGAAAGAAGAAATCTTAAATATAAAATATATAGTCTGCTATGGTTTGAATGTTTTGTCTCTCCCTATGTGACAATGTAGAGAAGTAGAGCTTATCAGGAGATGTTAGGTCATGAGGGCTGTACACTTTTGGATGAATTAATAGCAATATAAAAAGAGGATTGTGAGAAGTGGGTTCACGCTCTTATACTCTTCTGTCATATGAAGGTCTGAGTCATTACCTCATACAAGATACTATATTAAAAGTGGAGACCAGGCCCTTACCAGACCCTGCCAGCACCTCGATTTTTGGACTTCCCAACTTCTAGAACTATGAAAAATAAATTTTGATCTTTATAACTTACCTAATCTGTAGTATTTTGTTATAGCAGCACAATACAGAACAATACATGCAATATACTCTTTTAAAAGTTCCTGTTCTCCTCAGAGAGCTGATCATCACTGAAACTTACTTTTTCACAGTATACTATGGAATAACTTAAAACTGTAAGCTACAAACCTAACAGTGAGCAATATGATGCAAATGAATGGAAGAAAAGTATAGGTCAATTGCAATTCTCTGAACTTCAAAAATGATATTGCTTATAAATTTTCTGTGTTAATTCTAATTTAAAAATAAGCTACAATGTATTATTTCAGAGTGAGATAGCAAACTAGGAGGTCCCTCACAGTTTAACCCTTTTGTACTAACAATTTTGCATCCATTCACAGACATATGTAATTTTGTGGGAACTTTGGGATTAATGTAAAAACTTATAAAACTTTAGTGAACCCCAAGAATTAGAATGGCAATTTACAGAAGAAAAGGCCACTGCTCATTGGATGTTGGATTCTTTCTTTCTTTCTTTCTTTTTTTTTCTTTCTTAATGAGATGACATGATTTGAGATGGGATCCTTTCCGAGCCTCATTCTGTAGGCTTACCAGTGCTGGCCATGGCCCCAACTCCAGATCTATAAATGAGCCCATCCTACGTGTACTCAGCCACCATTCCACTTGAAGAATATACTACTGCAATGGTGTTCCATTTTTAACTCTACTGTAAACTTAAAAGACAAAAATATTAAAATTAGCAACTATAGGTATAATATTAACAGACACACAATATAAAAAGATATAAAGCATCATATCAATAGCACAAATTGTTGGAGCCAAGGATAAGTAAAAATACAGGGTTTACATACACTTAAAATTAGATTAAAATAGAATGTTCCAACTATGTTATGTAAGCTTTATGATAACCACAAAGAAAAAACCTTGACTAGATACAAAATGATAAAGGAAAGTAATCAAACCATATTACCACCAGCACCAAAAAAAAAAAAAAAAAGCAAAGGAAGACAGCAAGAGAGGAAGAAAAGAACAAAGTAACTATAAAACAATCATAAATAAAAGGTCAATAGTAAGTTCTTATCTAACAATAACTACTCTAAAAGTAAATGGATCAAATTTTTTAATCAAAAGACACAGACTAGTTGGATGAATTTTTAAAAGACCCACTACTAATATACTTAGAAAAGATTCCTCTACCTTAAGTCATACAGGCAGGAATTGAAGGCGTGAAAACATATATTCCATGAAAATGGTAGTCAAAAGAAACAGGCTATACTTTTTTTTTTTTTTGGACAATATAAACTTAGTCAAAACTATGTCACAAGAAACAAAGAAGGTCATTATAGTTGACCAAGAGATTAATTCATCAATGGAATGAAACAATTATAAATGTGCATCTTCACTATTTTACTTGAGTAAAATAGTAGTGGTTGCTAGAGGCTAAAGAATGAAGAAAATGGAAAGATGTTGGTCAAATGCTACAAGCTTTCAGTTATAAGAAAAGTGAGTTCTATAGATATAATATACAATGTGATAACTAGATAATACTAAATAAGAATACAAGTTAAAAATACTATATTATTTAGCCTGGTGCAGTGGTGCATGCCTGTAATCCCAGTGGCTTGGGAGACTGAGGCATGAGGATAATGAGTTCAGAACCTCAGCAAAAGTGAGGTGCTAAGCAATTTAGTGAGAGAGACCCTGTCTCTAAATGCTCAGTGGTTGAGTGCCCCTGAGTTCAATCACTGGTACCCCCCCTAAAATAATTCCACATGATTTATTTGAAATTTGAAGAGATTCTAAGAGTCCCCTTTCCTCAGAATATAATAACTGTGGGTGGTGATGGAGGTAATAGTTAATCTGACTATGACAATCATTACACAATGTACATCTAATCTAATCATCATATTGTACATCTTGAATATGAGCAACTTTAATTTTTCAAATGCATATTTTAATATTTAAAAATAAGCTACAGTGTACTGAGCATTTTATGTATTATTTTAAATAAAATTTTTAAATAAATTTTTTATCATTAAAAAATACTTCTAGATAGGTTTAAATTCTACTTTCAGATACAAAAAAAAATAAACAAAAAACTGAGCTCAAAAAATCCTTCCTTTCTCTATTCATATATTGACAGATGGATAGAATTTCCATGTGTTTAAAACTCTAAACCCTTTCCTCTATGCCACACTTCTACCTGAATGTGATAAATGTTTTAAATCATTGCTCATATTCATTTTTAAATAAAATGAATTGCTTAATTAATCAATTTCATTAATTATCAAGATGAGCTAAATACATGGCTTATTATGTGTGTATGTGTGTGTGTGTGTGTGTATAACATTAGGATATTTTTGACCATTCATATATATGCAGGTCAGACCCATGTGAATTTACACTTTGCCTGACTAAGGTGTGAAATATTCAAATTGCCCTTGAAAATTCAACAAGTCACCAAAATGGAATCAGGACACAAGATCAAAGATTTCTTATAGCCATAATTTTATATTTAATAATTATTTTACAACCATGAGTACCTTAAATTTCTTTAAAGGAAACCATATTTGTTAAGATTAAAAGAAAATTTATAAAGGCATAAACTAAGTATAGTAATTTAAAATGTAAAAAAGAAAACTTGATAATTTCAAATAGCATAAAGCAAAAAAAAAATCATACAAGAGAAGAAATTTTATCTGGCTCTTTTGAGCATAGCATGACCTTAAATGACCTCAAAATCAGAAGAATTGGTCATTATACTGAATGCAATGGATTAAATGAGTGACCTCCGGTAATAGTTAGTCTCTTTGAACCTCAGTATCCTTATCTGTAAAATTAATGGGTTAAGCTACCAGAGCTCTTTCAGCCCTAGATAGTTTTATGAGTCTAAGAATCTCTGCATGTAATTGGAGAAACAAACTATTAATTCTATTTTACCCTATTAATTTTATAAGTCAAAATACATTTCAATTGTTAGCATATGACAAAAAGAATCTCTGCCTAATTTGTTACCACTGTATGGTTAGGTTAAAATATCAGGTTAATTTTATATAACCTTCAGCCTATCATTAGTTACTAGAGATGCAATCATTTATGTAATCTATAGATTATATGAAAATGTGGATAGAACATGAAGAAAAAGTTATGTCTAAATATCAAATGTGCATGTTAAAAGAATTCCTCAGAAGAAACAAAGCAGGTTTTTATATTTATAGTTAAAAATACCAGTATTTTTTTATAAAAGAAGAATACTTGCTCATTGTAGTAATAATAGTAATTACAGATAAATCCCCCCCAAAAAAATCCCAATTCCATCACTTAGAGATAGTTATTTATAATCCATGCTTTTATCTACTTAAACATTTTCTTATTCCACACTCATAAAAATGATGAATTGCTATGCTCACTATTTTATAACTTTCCTCTTCTGTTTTAACAATACATTGTAAATGTCTTCCTATATTAATAACAGCTAAAAGATGCCTGTCTATGAAGCAGGAAGTTTCAGTTCTATGAACCAGGAAGCAATACTGCACAAAACCTTGATTTGGGACTTTCTAGTCTCCAGAATTATAAGAGTCAAGTCACAAATACCCCAATTTATGGTATTTTATTATAGCAGCCTGAGGGACTAAGACATTGCCTGAGCCTCTTTATTGAGCTTCCTTACACTGGTTCTTTTCCAATGATAGACAAATGTGAAAATTTAACTTCTTTTTTTTTAATTGATTCTTTTTAGTTATAAATGACAGTAGAATCCATTTTGACAAAATTATACCTGCATAGATTATCTTATTCTAATTAGGACCCCGTTCTGTGGATGTACTGAAATTTAATTTTTGATGGAAAGGTATATTTTAAGGACATTTGCTATTATCTAAGAATATAAAAAAATTACATAATCTGGAAAATTGGATGTAACTTTAGGTTTGGGCTGAACAAAGTCAGTCTTATGGAGCCTTGCAAAGTACTCATTTGATATTCTATCTAAGCACAGCTGACTAAGTACATGTTCCATTTGTATTTGACTGCACTACATTAGTAGTATGTGTTTTGGTTAACTTTAAAGCTATTACTACCACAATACTCCATACAAATTAAAATCAAATTTAAAATAGTGTAGCATACACCCAAATTATCTTTGGGTATACATGTTTGTGTGTGTGCATATGTGTCAATGGTCTTTAAAATCAACTATTGTCCACCTTAATGGTGATTTTCAACTTCAAACCTTTGTTTTCCATCTTTCCTGGACTATTCCTTCCTAACTATTTCTGAATACAGTTATGATTATTTATCTAATATTATTCATTGAATTTAAAGAAATATCTGTTAATTTCATAGGAGTTTCCATAAGCACAATTGACATTTAAAACTGTAGGTGGGAGAAGGACACTTTCTCCCCTGTCTCCTCATTTCCTTTCAATCTATCACTTGAAAGGAATCTATCACAAAACAAAAATTTGAAAAAAAACTTGAAATATTTTATAAAGCAACTTTTATTTATTTTGTTTGTCAACAAATCACAAACTTTTATGATGTACAGATATCACATAATTTCTGAAAATAAATTATTATTGTTTGATAAAATTAAAGTAAAATATATCCAGTATCTATACATGGAAAGAAAGTACACATTAAATTTGTGAAAATGTACTGGCATTCCCACATTTATATTGTTTGATGGAAAACCATATTTTGAAGAAGCCAACATACAAACATTAAGGCATTATTCTGGATTTTTCCTTATCAGCAGCAGTTATAGCCAGAGTGGCAAATAAGGTATAAGAGGGATGATAACAAAAAATGAAAACTTTATTGCCATAATGGAATTCTTTTTTTCAGAAAACTACGTCAAAATATGTGTCAAATATTTTCATTCTTGTAGTATCACTTTAACCTTCCACTGTCCATGACTGTTTTTCAAATATTTTTTTCCATAAATTTTCATTTTTTTTTCAGTTATTCTTAGAGCTCTGCTACCCCATGTCACTACTTGAATACTATTCATGTGGTACTAAGTTATTTGAAGTTCCTCTTAAATTGTACCAGTTGTTTGGGGGAGGATGGTTCTTTCTATTTCTACTTCTAGAGGTGTGACAAATGAGTAGAGATGGATTTTAATTGATTTTTTTCAAAGGTCAGAAAATAAATTAAAGATGGTTCTTGGCCCAGATTTCCAATTTGTTCAAATCAGCTTGGTGTTCCTAATCATTCATAGACAGATAGATAGATAATAGAAAAATAGATATGACTCCATTACCTTTTTGAAATTAAAGTGACACATAGATCCTGTTTTATTTGCAATAGTCAATTAGTAATCAATATATTTTATACAATTTAGTATTTTTAAATATAACCCACTCTGGCTTTAAAATTAAACAAGTAGAGAAATAACAAAGGTGAAATGCAAAAAGAATTCTCCTTTTCAGTACAGAGAATGCTTTCAGAGTTAGGTAGATGGAGTAAGTCATTTTTATGTATTATGATTTCCAAAATAGACATCCCACAGTCCAGCAACTAAAGTGTAAACACTGGCTGATGTACCCTGGGCCTTAATATACCAGATGTTCAATATTTCTAATGTCATATTTATAGAGCACCTGATAGGTCCCATAGCATATCCTTCCCTGTCCCTACCTCTTTTCTGGCAAATTTCCCACATCAGCTCATTGTGTTTATAAAATCCCTTTAGGAGTAAAGACTTTTCTTCTATTATTAGTGATGAAACAGTAGGAAATAATCCAGGTAAAATTGGTAATCTGTATGCTATGGATAAGTAATTATATAAGTAATTATTAGAAGAGCAATGTTTGATACATTATGAAGTGAAACTAGAAAAATATTAAGCAACAATGTGGAGAAGAAAAAAAAGAATAGAATTAGCAATACTTGGGGATAATTTCCCATTTTCTGAGAGTCCTGCCTGGTGATGTGAGGAATATGAGATAATATAGTGATTCCAGTGTGGATTCAGAAGGAGATGGTCAGTAAAGAAGAGAGGTAAAGTTGATAAGTGCAAAGCCAGATTCCTGGGTAGGGCTCTCCAGGAGGCACAGGAAAGGGGAAAAATTGATGTATATTCAAGCTCTATGGATGTGGTTTCCATATACAATGCACAATGGATCTGTATTCAATCTAATAATGAATGTGTATTCGAGTTTACAGAATCTCAAATCTCCATGTAGATTTAGAATTGAAGTTGAATAGCTTTTCAGGATGTCTGCAAGAATGATATCACTGGTTTCTAATTAGGTGACTTGATTATATTTGTTTTTCATAGTAACCTTCATAGGATGACCTCCATAATAGCACTCTGGTCTATATTTTCCATTGTTCTCTCTTTTATCCTATATGATTACAGCCAGCTCTAACTATACAGTTTTCTACTTTCTTGCAAGAACTACATGAGCTGATTTTCGGTCCATAGAGCCTAATGTACTAAATCAAGTCACTGTTACCACCTCTCTTCACCATTCACATTTGTTTCATTTTATTTTTATTCGTTTTTTTTTCAAGCAACTGAAATTTCATTTTTGAATTCTATGCCTACAGGTAACATATCAAAAGGTTAAACAAATGTGAATATATATTCTTAAATTTATGAACACTGTTGTTATATCTTTTTTCTACATCACTCAACTCTCTATTCACTTTGTTCCAGGTCTTTTGCTTTCTTTTTTTTTCCTTTTCAATAAAGTCTAAAAAATTAAATCCAACAAAACTGCAGTTAGTGTGTGGGGTTTGGTAGAAAACACAAAAATACACAATGAGGGAAATAATCTGATCATTTCATTTTGCAGTTCACTATGTTGTCCCATCTCTAAGCTTTTCTAAGTAGACTCTTTAAAAAAAAAAAAGTTAGTTGTAGATGGACACAGTACCTTTATTTTATTTATTCATTTTTTATGTGGTTGGTGCTGAGGATTGAACCCAGTGCCCTATATGTGCTAGACAAGCACCCTACCACTGAGCTACAACACCAGACCTCTAAGTAGACACTATATTTAAACTATCCTTCTTTTTTTTTTATTATTAGTTGCTCAAGACAATACAGTGATCTTGACATGTCATACATTTGATTCAAACTATCCTTCTTCATTTCATCTCCACTCCTTTCTTCCTATACCCCCCCCTTCTCCTCGGTTGTATCATGTACTTCCTTAAGTAGTTGCGGACACCCAGGTTTCCCACCATTTTAGTCTGCCACATTGTTGATATTGCAACTAGATTGGAGATTACTTGAGGGCAGTAATAGTACCTTTGCTTATTTTTATCATCAAATCATTCCATCTGGTCTAGGAAATTCAATACACATTCACAGAAGGAAAGAATGAAGAGAGTAAAAAGAGGAAGGACAAAAGAAAGATGCTGAGTTTATGTGGTTAACAAGCATTGAATAACGCCATGTGTCATTTACGTTTTAACTTCACAGTTTTTTGGCTACATTATTTGTACTGGTTGAGAGAAATAAAGCTGGAGCCTGGCAGCTGGGGCAATTGGTCATCCTAAGTACATCCTTCAAAAGTGGAGCATTTTTTTAAAAAAATAATTTGTCAACATGATAATTGGTAAGGAAATGAAGAAAAGGCATTGAGTGAATCAATGTGAAATCCAGACCCTGGGATAGGGAAGAGCAACTCCTCCACTGTTCCTCCTTGGCTATAATGTGGTACACAGTATGTGCTTAATAATGGCAGCTTCATGATGATGACGGTGACAAAAGCGATAATCAGAACAGTGATTTCTGAAATCTTCCATCTTTATTTCACATACACCATTCCTTGGAATTTAGGGGTAGTTTGAAATGATTCTTGTTCACCTCATTTAATGCAGACAAATTAGAGAGGAATTTTATATGATAAATAACTAAGAAATTTAAAAAAGAGTGACTTCTACTTTCACCTATGTAAAATAGGTCAAACAAAAATGCTCTAGTTCTGTGAAAAATGTGAACTATTTTTTAATTATTAAGTGAATGTTCAGTCTTCACCAATTATGCGAGTCTATAAATTGCAAAATGAGAACCAGCACTATCTGCTACGACTCTCATTATTATTGGTAGCCAGGTATCTCAAGATTCCAAGAGTTTTCTTTAAACACCTAGTGTTAGAAGAGCAACCATCCTGGATTCTGTAGTCTCCTAAGAAAGGTATCAGAGGCTCTGCTGAAGGCATTTCTATGCTTCCTTTGCTCTTCCTTCAGAATTTTGGTGACATGTTTAATCTGGGTCTCGTGCCCTGTCAACTTCTAATAGTTCTAATTGCCCAACTATCTGCTCTCGCGTGACCATAAAATCCTTTTAACATTTTCCTTCTCCCCTCAAGAAAACGTATCCCCGTTTCCGGGACATGACCTTCCGCTGCTTTCGTAAATAGACAGGCAGAGAATTCATTCAGGAGCTGCCACACAGCCTCATCTGTCACTGACTTCCCACTCATCCCCTTCCTCTCTGGGCTGGATGCTTTTAATGTCACAAAACAAGTCTGCCCTCGGCTCTGGTCATTTTTCTGGCTTCCTTTTCTCCTCCTGGTCCTTTTGGAATCCTCTTCCAAGTAAAGAGGATTGGATTTTCTATTTCTTTAAAAATTTTGGATTCTGAAAAGGGAAGGGAGCCTTTTCCTTTGCTGCATCATTCTAAAAGCCTTACTCTTCCACTTTGATCTTGTAAAATGCTAAGCAAATTTACCACTTATTCGTGACACTGGCATTCTGGGTGATGCTGTGTTTTTAAAAAAAACACTCTTCTGCTATTTACCCTGACCTTAACTTCACTAGTTTGTCTTTTTCTGAATTAATGATTGTGTGCTGTATTTTGTTTTCTGTCTTTCTAAATTTCCGTGTTGTATTTAAACGCCTCTAGCTTCTATTTGAGAATAAATCATATGCTTAATGAGATTTAATCACCACTTCCTATAGCCTTTCTCTCCTTTGAGTCCCAAATATTATTTAATCTTCAACCTGGCATTCTTTCCTTCCTTTTTGGGTGAAGTACACATTAAATTAGAAATCCTCTTTGCACCAGATCCAGCCTTACTTCCTCCACTTGATGTAATCCTGTCCTATACTGAGGTAATTAAAATCTTCCACTGTTACCATCCTGCCCTTTTCTTGCTCTGTGTGCATGTGTGTGTGTGATATTTCATAGTTCATTTCTCCCAGGACAGCCTATAACATTACTCTGACCACATTTTGACCAATTTATCATACAAAATCCTTGTCCTCCGTTACAGCATATTTCAAAAACCCATCATTCAGGAATTATCAAATTTCCCCCATAAACAAAGCATCATCATCTTTTTATTTCTGTTGATTTTTTTCAAATATGAGTGTCTCATATAGAGTAGTCATTATAGGGTTTATAAAAGCCTCAGGATTAATGTGGTAACATTAACAAGGTTTTGTTAAACAATAATTGACCACTTTATGTAAGCAATTGCACATGGTGGCTAGGAAATTATCATGATATATGCACACGTTGCCGCTTGTGCTGATGACCTTATAAAATGGCCGCATATTTTAAAAAGACACAGAGCCCTGGGTATAAAGGAAATTTTGAAAAATCTAGGAGCAGTCTTTGGATTGTTTGCTGCCACTGCTTCTAGGCAACAGGCAAGAGATGTTTACAATCTGGGCTTTCCCCTGCCCCCACCTCTGGTAGCTTTTCATCTGCTGCTGCTAAAACTGCAAGACCCAGTGCCTGATAGTGCCCCTCCTCCACCTAGCTTCCTCTCCTGGAGCCCAGCTGTTAAGGCCTATCTAGCTAATCACCCCCTTCACCACCAGACTGGTTTGTGGAAGTTAATGTCCTGTTCTGAGAGGACAGTGCTGTAGAGAGAGGAGAGATTTGATTTTTTCATTCTACCTGCAAGAAAAAACAGCATCAGAAATAAGGTAGCTTCTTGTCCTTGATGCTTGACTTCCTTGACACTCACCTGCCTCTGCTGTGGGGCGGCCCAGTGAAGTGGGGCCACGGTTCTCCAGCTGAGAGTGGGACTTAGAATAGAGACTCTTGACCCTGGTTTCACAAAAACAGGTTTTTGTTTTTTGTTTTTTTTTTTCTCAAAGGAATGCTCACGTTTTCCAGGATGATAAGCAAACAGAAAGGAACATGATTTTAATTTACTGTCTCAAAGCACGTAACCTTCATCTGCTTAAGAAATGGAGGGGTGGAAATTTAAGAAAACAATAATAAGATATCAGATTCTAAAGGTAACTTATATCTGGCCTTGGGAAGCAAGCTTTAATTTTTTTTTTCTTTTATCTTGTATAAAGAAAGAGAAAGATATTTGAAAAGGGAAGGACGGACGGGTATGAGGGAATTGAGGGAAAGAAAAAAATAAACAAGGACTTGGGGCTGTTAGGCCAAGGTTACTGTTCCAGTTGCCAGGAAACCTTTTACACCTTGTTTTGATACCACCCAGAGCCGGCTCAGGCTGACCAAGGAGAAAAACAGCTGAAATTCAAACATGTCAGCTCAGCAAAGGCTAAGTGAGAATCTTTCTGGGATGCCGCAGAGGGCCTTAATTTCTCCACATGAGAAGTTGACTGAGCTCATCTTTTAGAGGCCTTTCACTTCAGCTTTCTCTAACAACTGGTTCCATCAGATGGAGAGGTCTCATAGTTTTTGTTGCTGTTGTTTTTTAATTTTATTTTGTTGGCTGTTTTCTATTATTAAGAATCTGGGGGCTGGGTTGTGACTCAGTGGTAGAGCGCTCATCTAGCATGTGTGAGGCACTGGGTTCTGTCCTCAGCACTCAGCACTGCTTTAAATAAATAAATAAGATAAAGGTACTGTGTCCATATTAAAAAAAAAATTCTTAAAAAAAGAAACAAAAGAATCTGGACTCAGCCATCTGATACTTGTGTTCTAGCCCTGACTCTTGTTTTCATTCAGTTTCTTCAAAGGCAAAGTGGAGACAATACTTCATCGGTAAGGATTTAATGAGATATTATGTACAACTCACTTCTAACCCAGCTTGGAACATATTAAGCACTTTGCAAATCTGAGCTGTTATAATTAATATTTTTGATGAATTAAAGGAGAGACTCAGTAGCTAAAATTTAAATTCGTGTTATTTGTTATTGCGGTTACCGTCACCAACAAAATTGGGTAGTATTTAATATTAATAAAGCACACATCTTCCAGATTTTATCAAAATTAAAAAAAGAAAATTAACCTAAAAGTGTGTTAAAAGCAAGCTTAAACACAGATATCTATGTCCCTTAATGAGGTCAGGTTGGCACCTTTGCAATTCATATGCTTATGATTCCTCTTTTCCTTCAAACTCTAGAGAATACTAATAACTAACTTTGTTTAGTAGGAAATGTGTTAGTGAATATGATTACATTTGATTCTCAGCCCCACCCTTCGAATAGTATGGTGATTTCCCCAATTTTACAGAGTAGAAATAAGGCTCACAAAGATTAAATGATTTTCCCGATTTTCCTAGCTATTAAGTGGTAGAGCTGCAAACTCCTGTGTCTTCTGATTTAAAATCATGCTTTTCTCATTTTGTGCTTTGATCAGGGGCATTGGGCATGGGGTAGATTAAAAAGAGAATGAATGAGGAGGTAAGTGACAAAGAAGAAAATAATGTGCAGAATCATAAATTATTTAGATTTGTATCCCACTTAGCAAGGGGCACACTGCTATGGATGACAGCAGACCCTAACATCTATCAATTGTCTAGCACCAGAGTCGAGGTTCTGTTTAAAAGCACATCAGGAAAAGTCGTGACCCTGACTCTTAGCCCTCCCCTGCCAGCTCAGGTACAAACACAAGTCCCTTTCTCAAGGACCCTGGTCTTTTCTGTCTGGATTGCCCTTATATTTTAAACATTCTCTTATGCAGTTTCAGGCAAAAGCTTTAGCAGGCAGAACCAAGTGAGTGTTTAGGAGTTTTGAACTATGATGCTCTAAGTACAGGGTGTTTGGTTAAGGTTGTTGGTCATAGATAATATGGTACACCTGTACTTCAGAGCCAGCCCTAGGTATCATTTCATTTTAATTTCAAAGTGTTGACTTCAATCTGTAAGACCCTGTTTGACTTAGATCCTTGTTACCTTAGAGATCAGCTATTTTCTTTTATACCTTCATAGCAACTGAAAGCTATAAGAAGAATTCAGTCATGAGTTTTCAATGTCACAGTGAAAAAAGTGTGTGTGTGTGTGTGTGTGTGTGTGAGAGAGAGGGGGGGGAGGGGGAGAGGGAGGGGAGAGGGAGGGGGAGGAAAGAAGAAGAGGGAGGAGAAGGGAGAGCTAGAGACACTACTTCAGGTGGAGAAGCCAAGGTAAGTACAGGCAGTGTTCAGCCTTATATTTATATGGCTTGGGAACCCAACCCCAGGGTAAAGGCTTTAGGAAGAGAGGTGGGTGATGGTTTGTCCCACCTCTTTACTTAAAGACCTTCCAAGGAATGGTAAATTTAGATGATTATAAAACATAACTTACCTTGCTAGAAAAGATGCTGCAAAATATCTAGGTTAAGGCTTTCCCTGTCTTGAAGCCAAGGGAAGGATTTTTCTCTTTTTTTTTTTTTTCCTAAGAGTGCCAGCAAGTTTTTCTTCTTTAGGCATATTAGTATGTATAACACTAAGAGAGAACAAAGAAACATTTCTTCATTTAAATGGAAGTAATGAGAGAGAGTGTTACCTGGGTTATTAAGAAAAAGCGATATGCAGAAGGTATGTCTAGGGACATAGCAGGAAATAGCCATGCGTGAAAGTTTAAAACTAGCAAAGTTAAAAGGACTAAATAAATAGATGAGGCAGATCCACAGAGATCATGGATACAGAATTAAGGGGGATTATGAGAGATTGAAGATGATTTTTAAAGCATCTTGCATTTTTGTGACCCGTCCTCCTCTGTAGTCCTATTGTGTATTTCTAGCATTTGCTGATATCATTTTATGTTAATTTAGCAACTTTCTAGCATGTTGTGCTTTAAGAATTGGCAAGTGGGCCATGCTGAACTGCTCGAGAACATTATCTCCACAGTTGGTAGATTAAGTCAATTGTAATTCTTCTTAGAAATATCTTGCTCTTATGTGGATGAAGTATTTCTGCCACAAGTGTTTTAATACCTTTTACATTCTCATCCCTAGAAACCAGGCCACATGAAATCTCCACTGGATGAAAACTGAGTCTAATGAAGAAACTCAAGAGCTGAAGTTGCAAAGTGCTGTGCTGGATCTGTGGGAATAAGTGAGAACCTACACTCTGAACGGTGAGATTCCTGCCCCACTACATAAATCTAAGAAGAGTGGCATCCAGGTTTATATCCCCCAGAGAAGAGTGTAGAGCATTTCTTTTGGTAGAAAACTTCCCAGCAGTCCTGAGCATTTTGAGTCTTCTCATAAAATGGTACAGCTGATGACCTTTCAACCTCAAAGAACCAGTGAGCAAGCCCCTGGACACAGAGAAGCCAAGCAACTCCTTAGTCCTCCAATTATGAATGGATCATCAATGTCCCTAGAAATACAAAGAAAAAAAGTCAGAACACGGAAGGTTGAGAGCACAAGTACTTGATAAAACAACTTTGAAGGAGCATTTTAGAAATTCAGAGAAAGGAAGAAAATCTTTCTTTAAAAGCTCTTTTAATGAATGTTTTCAGGTAAACGGTGAAGTTGCTACAACCTTGAAATAAGAGAAGACCCTAGCAAACTGGAACGTAGAAGTACTTTTGGAAATAGTAGTAGGACAAAGCAATCACGGGAAGGATTGGATTATAAGGTTGAGGAAATCTTCCCCAAATTTAAAAAAGATACAGAAAATAGGAGAAAGTAAGTTAGGAGATTGCTGTAAGAGATTAACTTTTTTTTTTAATTGGGAGGATAAAAGAAAGTGAAGAATAGAAAATGATCAAATAAATTATATAGAAAACACTTTTTTTTTTCAGAATTTACAGAGTTGGTTTACTAATTGAATGGAATTTTCAAGAACAAGTTTAATACATCACTGGCCAAAAAAGAAGATTCTAAAGCTCTGTGAGAAAAACAAAATATAGGGAATCAAATAGTAAAACCTAACCCTGAAAACTAGGATAAAAACAGAACTGCCTTCAAAATTATGAGGAAAATCATTCTGGAAAAGCATACAGAATTCTTAAAATTATTTTTGTTGTTGTTGTTCTTTTTAGTTATACATGACATAGAATGTATTTTGACATATCATATATACATGGAGTATAACTTGAGAGCATACAGAATTCTTATAGCCCAGGTGAAGTCTAATCAAATATAAGTATAATCAAGACAATATCAGGCATGCAGGGTCTCTAAAAATTTGCCAGTCATTTGCTTTTACTTAGAAAATTATAGGAATTTTTGTTTACCAAAAGAAGCTTATACAACAAATAGGAAGCAGATCTGGGTCCAGGAAACCAGGAATGTTTAACAAGAGAGCAGTAAGTAGAAAGATAAAAAATGAGATAAAAACAAAAATAAAACAAAAGCATGAGAGTTAATGTGATCATAGAATGTTATACAACTAAACTGTGATGATATTTACATAGCTTTAATAATGTTAAAATTTATTATTAGTCTTACCAAAAATTATGATGTGGCTATTGGGAAGTTAAGATAAGAGAAAGAGTGTGTGTGAGTGTGTGTGAGTGTGTGTGTGTGTGTGTGTGTGTGTGTGTGTGTGCGCGCGTGCGCGCGCGCGCACGTGTTAAATGCAATATAAGAGCAATACATTTTCACCTTCCAAATAACAAGTCAATTAATAATATCAAAAAAAGTAAAAAGTCTTATCAATATGTATTTAGGCACATGGAAAAAATTTAAAAATAGCTAAAATAATTGAAGAGTTGCTGTCATTAAAGGATTGGGAGCCTGATTTTTTTTTTTTATATTTGTTGTGGCTATAAACCTTGTGCAACTATTTGTCTATTTGTATTTATAAATTTGATGCAGAAAAATATTGAAGCAGGAGATTAATATACTACTAGAACGAATAGTGAAAGAAGAAATCATATGAGTGTAGGATACATAAAGATCTAGCTAATCATTAACAGAGACCTAAGAAAGTTTCCAGAAATCTTTTAAAACAAGGAAAGCAAAGCTGATGTTAATTAATGTCTCTAAAGTATAGAGTATATGGCACTTGATTTAATACACTGAAATTAAAAAAAAATGCATGTGAGTGACATAAACCAATCTCCCCAACCCAAAGGTTGAATGTTTTCTCTGCTTTTTGGATGCTAATTCCCAACAAGAGGGCAGTTAGAGAAGAATAGAAATGCTTTGGATTAGACAATGGGGGATGAAGGGAGAGAGGAGGAATGGGAATAGGAAAGATAGTAGAATGAATCAAACATTACTATCCTATGAGCATATATGATTATATGACCAATGTAATTCTATATCGCATACAACCTGAAGAAGGAAAAGCTATACCCCACAGATGATTATTGTGTCAAAAAACAGTCTACTGTCATGTATAACTAATTAGAACAAATATAAAAATTTTTTTTTAATTAATGGGTGCCCTGTGATTGACAGAAAAAAAGGGTGGTGTAAAGTAATATAAGATGGTCATGACTGTTTCTATGGTGCAGAAACTATTCTTACTTATTTCATTTTGCCTGAAATGAAAATTAAAATATTATTAATAGCTAATTTCAAATCAAAGTGTTTGAGATAATTTTTGATAAAATAGATCTATGAATTGTTCTCATAATTTTGAAAATGTTATTGGTATAAATAATTTGTTAATATCTCAATATTGTGGTGTTCAATTCTTGATCCACCTAGAACCTACATTCACAGCCAATATAACAAAGAAATTAAACATGAATTTATAAAAATTTGGTGTAGAAGCCAGGTATGTGACTTACAAAAAAAGGAAAATTGTCAAATTGCACATTTATTTTCATAGAGCAAATATCAGTGTGTAGAAGTCTGATAACTTTATGTAGCATAATTATCAAAAGATGTTTATGTTTTCTTCCTGAATTTTTAGTAGTCTAATAGCCCATTTAAAAATATAATTTTAGATTTTTTTAAATTTACACATAGTAATTGTACATATTTATAGGGTATAGTGTACTATTTCAATGTATGTATATATACAGTGTGTGCTGATCAGATTAGGGTTAAGTAGCATATCCATCACTTAATTTTTATATAATTTATTTTTGTTAGGGATATACAAACTTCTGTCTACCAGCTTTTTAAAAGTATTCAATTAGTTGTTGTCAACTACAGTTATTCTACTTAGAAATAACATTAGGAGTTATTCCTCTTCCAGCTGCACCCTGTACCAATTAATCATCACTTACTTCCACCACACATTTCCCAGATCTGGTAACCACTTTTCTATTTGCTACTTCTTTGAGATTAACTTTTTGGCTTCCACATAGAAGTGAGAACATGTGGTAATTGTCTCTGTGCTTGACTAATTTCACTTAACATAATGTCTTCTATTTCCATCCATGTTGTCACAAATGACAAAATATCATTTGTTAAGGCTGAATAATATTTCACTATGCATCTGTACTACATCCTTTGTCTTTCCTCTGTGTATAGAATCTAGGTTGATTCACATATTGGCTTTTATGAATAGTGATGCACCTAATATGAGAATGTGCATGTCTCTCTGAAATACTGATTTAATAGCCTTTGGATTTTGACCCTATAAGTGGGATTGTTGAATAATATGGTAGAAGGATTTCTAATATTTTGAGGAGACTCTATATTGTTTTCCATGATGGCTGTACTAATTTATATTTCCACCAGCAGTATGTGAGAGTTCCCTTTTCTCCTCATCCTTGTCAGCATTTAGTTTTTGTTTTTTTGGATAGTAGCCATTCTAATTGGGGAGAGGTGATATCTGATAGTATTTCTGATCTGCATTGCCCTAATAATTAGCCATGGTGAGCATTTTTCTCTTATGTTTGTTGGCCATTTGTATCTCCTTTTTGGGAAATATCAATTCAGGTCACATACCCATTTTTAAACCAGAACTTTTTTTTCCCCCTCTATTGAGCTTTTTATACAGTCTGGAAGTTAATCTCTTATTGGATGAGTACTTTGCAAAGACTTTCTCCAATTTTGTAGACTGTCTCTTCACTTTGTTTACTTTGTACAGAGATTTCAAAGTTGATGTAATTTTACTTGTCAATTTCCTGTGCTTTTGGATCATATCCAAAAAAATCTTTGCTCAGACTAATAACTTGCAGCATTTTCCCTGTATTTTCTTCTAGGATTTTTTTTTTTTTTTTAGTTTTAGGTCTTACATTTAAGACTCTGATTCATTTTATTCTGATTTTTATATATGATGAAATATATTATTTGGCATATGCATAAGCAGTTTTCCCAATACCCTTCATTGAAGAGATTTTACTTTCTCTGATGTCTATTATTTCTGCCCTTGTTGAAAATCAGTTGGCTGTCAGTACATGGATTTATTTTTTAGTTCATTTTTCTGTTCCATTGGTCTATGGGTCTATTTTTGTTCCAGTACCATGCCATTTTGATTACTATAGGTTTGTATTATGTTTTAAAGTCAGGTACTGTAGTACCTCTAGGGTTCTTATTTTTGCTCAGGATTGGTTTGATAATTGAGGTGTTCTGTGGTTCCATACATTTTTGAGTGTTTTTTTTTTCTATTTATGTGAATATTTCATTGATATTTTGATAGGAATTGCATTGAATCTAAAGAATACTTTGTGTAGTTTTTGGACATTTTAACAGTCTATAAACATGGGATGTTTTTCCATTTTGTGTGTGTATATATATGTGTATTTTTTGATTTATTCATCAAGTTTCGTAATTTTCATTATAAGTATTGTTTATTACCTTGGTTAAATTTATTCCTAACACTTGGTTGCAGCTATTATGAATGAGTTCCTTGATTTTTTTCTCAGCAATTTCATTATGAGTGTAAGAAAAGCTGCCTACTTTTTAATGTTTTCTTTAAGCTCATGCCTGTTTTTTCCCTCACATTGCTTATAGGTGCACTATGGTTGTACATATGATGGAATTTGGTGTTCCATATTCATGCATTCACAAACATAACAATATTATTTGGTCAATATCACTCTCTAGCACTTACCCCTTACCTCTCCTTCTATCGGCCCCTGCTCCCTTTCTCTGACCCTCCACCTTTCTTATCCTTTATCTTTTCTAGCTTCAACCTATAAGAGAAAACATATGACCCTTGACCTTCTAGTTTGGCTTATTTCACTTAACATAATGGTCTCAAGTGCCCTTCCTGAAAATGACATAATTTCATTTTTATTTATGGCTGAATAAAATGTCATTGTTATTTATATGATATTTTCTTATCCATTTATCCATCAGTGGACACATAGGATGGTTCCATAGTTCTGCTATTGTGAATTGTGCTACTATATCCATGGATATGCATATATCACTATTGTATGATAACTTTAATTCTTTAATTCTTTAGAATAACTACTGAGGAATGGTATTGCTGGTTCATAGAGGGGTTCCATTCCCAGTCTTTTGAGGAAACTTTATACATATTTCCATGGTGATTGTACTAAATTGTAATCCTACCAACAGTGTAAAGTGTTCCTTTTACTCTGTGTTCTCTTCAGCTTTTATTATTATTTGCATGATGGCTGCCATTCTGACTGGTGTAAGATAAGTCTCAGTATAGTTTTGATTTGTTTTTCCCTAATTGATAATGATCTTGAACATTTGGGGTGTTTTGGTGTTAAGGGTTTTGATTTCTTTATATATTCTAGATATTACTCCTCTGTCAGAAGAGTAGCTCCCATTCTGTAGGTTCTCTCTTCACATTCTTTGTTTCCTTTGTTGTGCATACGTTTTTAATTTGATGGCATCCCATCTGTTAACTCTTGATATTATTTCCTGGTCTTTAGTGATCCTATTGAGAGAGTCATTGCCTATGCCTATAATGTTTAACCTACATTTTCCACTGGAGTTGCAAAGTTTCTGCTGTAATTCCTGGGTATTTGATACAATTTATGTTAATTTTTGTGCAGGGTGAAATGAGGATATAGTCTCATTCTTGTACTTATGTATAGATAATCAGTTTTGCCCATACCATTTATTAAAATAGGCTGTCTTTTCTCCAATGTATGTTTTGGGCACATTTGTTGAGGATCAGATTACTGGATTTGTGTCCATTTGTCTTTTTTCTTTTATTCTTTACCATTGGTCTGTGTGTCTATTTTTATTCCAGTACCATGAAGCTTTTGTTACTATAGCTCTGTGTAACATAAAGTCAGGTATTTTGATGCGTCCAACATTGATTTTTTGGATTAGAATTGTTTTAACTATACTGAGTGATTCTGCCAATCAATTTTAGTACAGTTTTTTTGTTTGTTTGTTTGTTTAGTTTTGTGAAGAATATCTTGGTATTTTGATGAGAATTGCATTGAATCTGCATATTGCTTTTGGTAGTATGGCCACTTTAACAACATTAATTCTACCTCTCCAAGAACATAGGAGGTCTCCCATCTTTCTGTGTCTTCTTCCGTTTCTCTTTTCAGTGTTCTACAGTTTTTATAGTAGAGGTTGTTCACCTGCTTCATTAGAGTTATTCTAGTTATTTCCTTTCTTTTATTTTTTTCTTTCATTTCTTTTTTTCATTTTTTGAGGTTATTTTAAATGCTAATATTTTATTATTTATTTTTCAGCAGATTTATTGTTGGCATATAGGAAAACTATTGATTTTTGTGTATTGATTTTGTATCCTGCTACTTGCTGAATTTGTTTATTAACTCTAGTAGTCTTTTACTGGAGTTTTTTTGGATCTTCTAAGTATAGAATTATATCATCTGCAAATAGTGATAATTTGACTTCTCCCTTTCTATCTTTATCCCTTTTATTTCCTTCACTTGTCTAATTGTTCTGACTATAATTTCTAGTATTATATTAAATTTTCTAAAATTTAAAGGAAATTCTTTCAGTTTTCCCCAATGTATTATGAGGTTGGCTTTTTTTTCCCTTTTGTTTTGTTTTTGTTTTTGGTTTTTCTTGTATATAGTCTTTATTATGTTGAGGTAAAATTTTCTACCTAGTTTTTCAGTGTTTTATTATGAATGAGTGCTGAATTTTGTTGAAGACCTTTTCTGCATCTATTGAGATGACTGATTTTTGTCCTTAATTCCATTTATATGATGAGTTACATTTATTGATTTATGTATGTTAAATGATCCTTGCATCTGTGGGATAAAAACAACTTGGTCATAATTTATAATCTTCTTAAACTTAATATTTTTGTTGTTTAATACAATTTGGTAGTAATTTAATTAAGGATTCTTGCATCCAAGTTCATCAGAGATATTTGTCTCTATTTTTCTTTCCTTGATATGTCCTTATCTGGCTTTGGTATGAGTATGGTACCAGCTTACTGGAATAAATTTGGAAGTGTTCCATCCCTTTTTATTTCTTGAATCAATTTGAAGACCATTAGATAGGGTTACTTCTTCTTTAAAGATGTGGCAGAATTCATCTGAGAACCCATCTGTTTCTGGGTTTTTCTTTGTTGAAAGCCTTCTTCTTACTGCCGTTATCTCATTACTATTTATTGATTGGCTTGGGTTTTCTATGTCCTCTTGATTTAGTTTTGGTAGATCATATATGTTTATAAATTTATTCATTTCTTCTAGGTGTTTCAATTTATTGGAGTATACATTTTCAAAATAGTCCTTAATGATCCTCTGGACTTCCATAATGTCTGTAATGATTTCTATATTTTGTCTCTAATTTTATTAGTTTGGCTTAGGGCTTATCAATCTTGTTTATCTTTTCAAACAGCCAACTCTTTGTTTTGTTGATTCTTTGTGTTATTTTTTTATTTTCTATTTCATTGATTTTGGTTCTGCTCTGAATTATTTCCTTTCTTCTACTGGTATTGAAAATGATTTGTTCTTTTTTAAAGGGCATTGAGATGTATCATTAAGTTGCTTATTTTGGATTTTTCTCATTTTCTTATGTAAGCCCTCGGTGCTATCAACTTTTCTCATGGAACTGCCTTCATGGTGTCCCAGAAGTTCTGGTATGTTATAGCATTATTCTCATTTGATTCTAAGAATTAAAAAAAAATCCCCCCTGATTTATTCTGCCACCCATGCACCATTCAAAAGTGTATTTTTCAATCTCTGTATTTATATTATTTTTGTAGGGTTTTTTAGTATTGATCTCTAATTTTTTTCCATTATGATTTGATAAGATGCAAGGAATGATACCAGGTTTTAGGAATTTTTATTGTTTGTTTTATTTTTTGGTTATGCTTTTAGTATTTATTTATTTATTGTATTTGCTAAGAGTTACTCTGTGGTATAAAAAATTTTCTATTTTGAAGAAGGGTCCATGAACCACTGAGAAGAAAGCTAGTTTTGAATGAGTGTCCGTTAAGTTTTTGATTGTTAATATATATATTAGGTCCAAAGAATCTTTACTATCTTTATGTCTGAATGACCCATCCAATGGTGAGAGAGGTGTTGAAGTCATCCAGTATTATTGTATTGGAGTCTATCTCAGGCTTTAATTCCATTAGTGCCTCTTTTATGTAATTAATTCCATCCACATTTGGGGCATGAATGTTTACTATATCTTCTTGTTAAATTGTTCCCTTAGTAGAATAAAGTGACTGTTTTTTGCTCTTTTTTATTAATTTTGATTTGAAGTCTGGTTTGTCAGATATGAGAGTAACTACTTCTGCTTATTTTTGGTTTCCATTTGCTTGGTATATCAATTTCTACTCTTTTGCTTTCTGTCTGTGAATGTCTTTGCCTGTAAGGTAAATCTCTTGCAAACAACATATAGTTGGGTCTTTTTTTTTCTATTGGATAGTTGAGGTTATTAACATCCAGTGTTTTAGAGAAATGTTTATTACTTCTTGCCATTTTGATTTATTTCTAACATCTAATTTGGTTCTATTTCTCATTTGCTTAGCTACTATTCAAATGAGATTTGTTCATTTTGTGAGTTCTAGGGGTTTTTTTAGATTTCTACTCTGTGAAGTATTTCTTTAAGTTCTGAGATGCTAGCATAGTAGTGAGGTATTCTTCACGTTTCTGCTTATTTTGGAGTTCTTATTTTGGGAATTTCTCCATCCATCATCCATTTTGAAAGATAACTTTTCTTGATATAGTAATCTTGGTTGAAAGCTTGTTATTTTTTTTTTCAGGACTTGTAATACTTCATTTTAAGCCATTCTGGCTTTTAGAGGTTGTACTGAGAAATCAAAAGTAATTCTGACTGCCTTATATCTAAATATCACTTGACGTTTTTCTCTTGAGGCTATTAAAATTTTATCTTTGTTTTTTATCTTCTTCATTTTAATGTGTTGTGGAGATGTTCTTCTTTGATCTTGTCTATTTGGGATTCTGAATGCTTTCTGTACATGGATGTCCATTTCATTTCCAAGGTTTGGCAATTTTCCTGTTATAATTTCCCTGAAGAGGCTATCCATTCCATTAGCTTGAATTTCACACCCTCCTTAATTCCAATGAATCTTGAATTTGATCTGTTAATGTTGTCTCAGAGCTTTTGAGTATTCTAGTCATGACAACTTATTTTGTTTTCTTTAATACTGTTTGAATGTTCAAAACTAGCCACTTTTTTTTTCCAGGTCTGTGAATCTGTCTTCAGCATGACCTATTCCATTAGGAAGACTTTCAACTGAACATTTTATTTGATTTATTGTGTCTTTCATTTACAAGATTTTCATTTGTTTATTTATATTCTGTACTCATTTTCTTAATTCATCCAAATTTTTTCTGTTCATTCTTGGAATTCATTGATCATTTTCGTAATCACTCTTTTGAATTCTTTATTTGATAGTTCATTCACTTCAATAACTTTGGGGCCAATTGCTGGTTAATTATGAACTTTTGGTGGTATATGTTACCTTGTTTTTTTCATATTTCTTGTATTCCTGTGTTGTGTTTTATGCATGTTTGGATGTATTTCTGTTCCACTGTTATGTGTGGGCCATTTTAGGGTACAACCTTCCCTTGTCAAAATGTACTAGGGTGATCCAGTTTTAGACCCCTCCTAGTAGGTGTGGTATCCATAGTCATTGTATTAGTTCTCTCCGATTTTGCCATAGCAGTGAATGTCTATAATTGGAATCTCAGGACCCAACCCTAGAAATTCCTACTTGGGGACTAGTCATTAGTTTGGATTTTTGTCTTTTCTGTTCTTTTTATCAATATGTAGCTGAAGTTGAGTGTCACTAATTGGGTATGGAGCAAGGTGTGCTCTCTTGGCTGAGTTTAGTTCAGCAATAGAGTCTCTAGCCTGTGAACTTGTAGGGTCTCTGTAGATTCCCAATACTTCACAGAAAGGAAGAAAATAAACAATAGTAACAATTGGTGTGAATAATATATAACATTAAAACAAATATGCTGTTCCTACTATGACATCAACAACATTAATTTTTACCTCATAAACAGGAGTGGCAGGGTAAACCATTGCCAACAGAAAAAACAAACAAACAAAAAACCAGTAAATAACCATGAAGTAGATCTGGCATTAAAGCCAACATCAGATGTC
Organism: Ictidomys tridecemlineatus; assembly: GCF_052094955.1. Classification (NCBI taxonomy): domain Eukaryota; kingdom Metazoa; phylum Chordata; class Mammalia; order Rodentia; family Sciuridae; genus Ictidomys; species Ictidomys tridecemlineatus. Next base: position 98,783,327 of record NC_135485.1, read on the forward strand.
AACTATGTCATTCACAGTGGTAATAGTCACAATGGTGACTATTGAATATGGGGGCAGGAATTATATAAACCAGTTAATTTTAAAAGATGATAAAAATATAGTTCATTAAGAGAAAGGAAAATTTGAAATAAAGGAGAAGAGAGTTTCTGATGTTAAAAATATGAACAAAGAGAATGCAGAGGAGATGTAGGATGTGATAATTATAAGGCAGGAGAAAACAATAGGAAAAAAGAAAGTAAAGAGAGAGAAAGACAAAAAAAAGAGAATTTGGCTATTAGCAGCAGAAAAAAAGGACATAAAGAAAAACAAACAAACAAACAAACAGAAAAGCCTCTAATCCTCAAAAAACAAAGCAAGGAATTCTAACTGCATTTAAAATGTTAAAAATGAGAAAACGAAAAATAGAAATAAATATATATATGTGTACATGTCTATGAATGAATCAGCACAGCAAGAATACACACACACACACACACACACACACACACACATTCTTAATTAAAAATGAAAGAATAGTCTCCACTGAGGTTAGTGAGATGGTCAAAACATTTGACAAGAATGGATGGTGACTGTCCACGCCTAGCTGTTTCTCTTTCTATTTCTTTTTGCACTATATACTGAGGGTTTGGTGAGTTGTTACCCCCTTCCACTTTTTGTTACTCTCTGAGCTTCCAGTTGGAGTGTCCTAAGAGTGAAGCTGATTAAAATAGCTCTCAGCTCATCTTCTCACTAGTATAAGGTAGGATGGAATGGGCAATACTGTCAATTGGAGTTTTATCTGCAACGACCAGACTCCCAGGGTGGAGCTGTTGCAGAGTTCTATAAGGGGAGTACTTGTGGCTAGGGCTTAGGGCTTAGGTCTAATCAGGACTTAGGAACTTTGTTGGATGGTATCTAATCTGGAGAGATGAGATAAACACACCCCTAGTGACAAGCTGATGCTGATCTCTGCTGAGAGTCTGGGTCTCAGGAGACTCTCAAGAATTCTACTCTTGGACCAGGGGACTGAATCCTCCACATACTTTAAAGCTGCTGAATTTTGTAGGTTGATTTTTCTATTCTACAACTTACTGAATTTATTAGTCCTAATAGTTTTCTGGTGAGGAATTTAGGTTTTTCTCTATATAAAATCATGTCATTTGCAAAGAGGAATACTTGACTTCCTACTTTCATATTTGAATTTTTATTTCTTTCTCTTTGTCTTTGCCTAAAACTTCCAATACTATATTGAATAAGAGTAGTGAGAATGAATAACCTTGTCATGTTCCTAGTCTTAGAAAAATTGTTTTAGCTTTAACCCATTAAAGCTAAACATCAATATGATGTAGGACATGAGTTTGCCATATACATCTTTTATTTTGTCATATACATCCCTTATTCTGTCCATACCTTATTTCTTGAAGGGTATATCATGAAGGGATGTTGAATATTATCAAATTCTTTTTTTGCATCTATTGAGATGATAATATGGTTTTAATTTGGTTTTGATCTTTCCTGTTTTCTATTAATTCTGGAGGGTTTTTGTTTGTTTGTTTGTTTTTCTAATTCCTTGAGTCACATCATTAGTTCTTTATATGTGTGGGGACAAGTGAATAGAGTACTGCATACATGGCATACGTTAAGGGTATCTGGGTAGCAAATCACTCCCCCTTGTGCTAGGCGCATGAGTGGCAAACCACTTACCTCATAGGCACAGCCCTGAATGTCAGGCCATGTGTTGCAGTCCCTGCACTTGCTCCACAGCCCGCTCCTCGAATAGATGGTTGCTGCAAGGACAGTTAGCAGAAATTGTGTTGGTGGCTGCCTATAATCTGCCTAGCTACTGCCCAAGTATATATACATGGTAACTGTGCAATAAAATCAGACCTGCTTCCTGCTTGGTCTCCGGAGGTCTTGATTAGTAACTCTGTAGCCACACTCTTCTCTACCCTATTCCGTGGACCCCCTTGTTGGATAAAACAGAGCCCACACATGTATGAAACACATTTTTATAATTTATCAAGTTTACTTTATTGATTTCAAGTTTTATTCCATTGTGGTCAGAGAAGATACATGCTTACTTCCCATTTCTTGAATTTGTTGATACTTATTTTATGGTGTGACATATGTCTATCCTAGAAAACATTCTATGTGCTCACAAGAATGTGTTTTATAGCTGTTGGAAGAAGTGTCCCTTAAATGGATGTTTAATTTATTTTTTTCATAGTATAGTTTGATATTATTCAGAGTAACCACTAATCAGTGTTAACTCTGATATACTCAGCCAGTATATATCTTTTAATTGGGGAATTTAATCCATTTACTTTTAAGGTTATTGTGGATAAATGGACATATTCTTTTCATTCTGCTACTTTTTTTCTGGTTGTTTTATGTATTCTTAGTTTCTTTCTTCTGCTTTTGTTATTCATCTTTGTGGTTTGGTGATTTTCTATACCAGTAGGATTCTCTATGTTTCTCTTTTGCTCTACCATTGACTTGTGTACTGTTGTGTGTTTTCATGATGATAGTTATCATCCTTTTGCTTTTAGTGTAGGAGTCCCCTATGTGTTTCCTAAAGGGTCAGTCTGTTGGTGATAAATTTACTTGGTTTTAGTTTTTGTCTTAGAAAATCATTATTTCTTACTCATCTCTAAAGGATAACTTCACTGGCCACAGTTTTCTCTTTGGCATTATTTTTTTTCCTTTTGGGCTTCAAATATATCTTCCCATATTTTATGACCTATAAGATTTCTCCTGAGAAGTTTGCTATTAGTCTAATGAGGATAACTTTATACCTTACTTAGCATTTTCCTTTCTCTGTTTTGTATCTTTTTGGTTTGACTACAAGATTCAGAGAAAATGGGTTTTGGTTGAATTTGTTAAGGTCATTTGAGCTTCATGAACCTCAATGTCCAAATCGTCCCCCAAGATTTGGAAAGTACATAGCAATTATGTTGCTAAAAAGGTTTTCTATGCCTTTTACCTTTTCATCTCCTTCTGTACATTCATGAAAGCTTTTGTTCACTTAATGGTGTCCCATAAGTCTCAGTGTCTTACTTCATTTTAAAAATTTTTCTTTTTCTCTTAATCTTAAAGAATTACTTAAAGTGCAGATATTCTTCTGTCTAATCAGTTCTGTTATTAAGGCTCTCAACTGTGCTCTTTATTTTATTTATTGAGCTCTTCAGTTCTAATATTTCTAAGGTTTGTTACATTTTATTATTTCTATTGCTTTGCTTAACTTTGCATTCACCTCATGAATTGATTTTTTATTTCATTGAATTGTCTTGTGTCATAAAAATCAATTTTTAATTTTTTTTTTTAGAAAATTCATAAGTTTCTTTTTCTTTGGGACCTATTACTACAAAATTAGTGTTTTCCTTTAGTACATTCTGGTTTTTGTGCTTCTTGTGTCCCTGTGTTAGTATTTGTGTGGTACAAATCAATTTTGTAGGTTGTTTTTATAGTAAAACCAAAGAAACGAAACAAAGCACTTTTTCCTGAAATGTCCTAGAATGTTGGTTGGATAGAATGCATTGATTTTTGTTCCAGATGGGCACTCCAGAATAATTTCTATGTAGTTTCTTCATTTATAATCAACACTGGTGATGTCTGCAGGTGTCTCGGTGACCTAGGCTATAGGGTTTGTGATATTGCAATACTAGCTGGGATACAGCTCCCCTAGATGAAATAGATTATTAGAAGCTTGGAGAATGGTACATGCAACTATGGGGAAGGGGTAGCTGTCAGTTTCCATGGGTTGTATGAGGGCAGGGCCATCCTTTAGGCTTCATGGGTGTGGCACAATATGCCTGGTGGGATACATGTCAATATTTGTACGTTACACAGGTGTTGGGATACATGAGTGGGCCCAGACATGACGTCTGTCATTGTCTGAGGGCTGAATGGGTAATGTTTGGGGTTCTCTGGGAACCAAACTATTCAGAGAGGTCTGCCCGTCTGCTTTTTGGGGCTGGAGGGTGAAAATGAGTTTCAATTCTCAGAACCTCAGCGGGGTAACTTATGAAAATGGGCTGCTTATCTACTTCTTAGGACCACAGGAGAATGGGCCACCTGGTTGCTTCCTGGAGGCCTAGGTTTGCTGATCTTTTCAAGAAAAGCTGCTTGGCAACTTCCTGAAATCATAATAGGTGAACAGGGCCACTCATCTGCTCAATGGGTCCCAAGTGGGGCTCATGGTGGGCTACCTATTTACATTATGTAGTGGAGGGGGTGAGGTATGAATGGCTGCCTGGCTACTTAGTGCAGTATAAGAGTGGGCAGGAGTTCTTTACTAGTTCATAGGGCTTGGTCCATGGAGCTGCTGGAGGCAGCTCTTTGATTCACAGAAATTCATCTGAATAGAGTCCCATGATGACTCTATGCAGCAAGAGTCTATGTTGGAGACGGCATAATGTGATTATGGGATTTTTTTCTGAGGAAATGCATCAGTGTAGTAACCTGGCTGTGCCCCAAACTGGGCTCAGGGCCTAGGGGTATCACAGGTATCTCCAGTTAATAAATACCTCAGGTGTCTGCTGTATGACAGGGACTACCAAATGCCTCCAGCTTTATCTTTCCTCACTGAGAGAAGTCCTCTTTGTTCAGGATTAATCTCAAACTATTCTAATTTTTCACATCAAGCCCAGTATCCGGTATTAGTGGGTATTCAGTAAATATCTAAATAATTAAATAAGAAAATAAAATAAAATTTGGAAGGCAGTTTGAAAAATCCGGAATCATGATTAAAGCAAACAAGAAAGAAAAAGGAACTGATTTATACTAAAAAGTTTTAATCATATAGATTCTCTGACTTTTATTGTGATCTTTTAAAAAAAATCCCACTATTATAAAATATCCTTTAATATGTAAATTAAATCTTTGGTTTCATAGTTTGAGATCATTTCCTCTTTTCTACCCACTCAGTTTTAGATATGGATACTAAAACTTGCATAATGGATCATGAGAAAGCCTGAGGATGGCCAGTTTAGGAGTTATGAGGTGTGTATCAGTTAATTTTTCATTGTTGTGATCATAATATCTGAAATGCTGAGAGCCATAGCCGAGTCCGAATGATGCATGGCATTTTGCCAGTACGGAGTGGTTGAGAGGTGACGCCAGCAGGCCTTTGGGATGATGATGGTTATGTTGAGTTGTGTATGTTAGACCCCTGCTGTCCGCCTTGGCCTGCTGCTTTGGAGTTCTCGCTACTTTGGAGTTCTCGCGGGGATTCCCGGAGAGTTCCCATTGGTTGGGGAAGTGCCAGAGGAGGGATTTGGGGTTGAAGTGTGGTTCCGGGAGGAACCAAGTGGTGTTAGAGAGACTTCCCGGGGAGCGTGTGTGGAGTGTGCTGGTGGAGTTCAGAAATAAAGTTTGTTTCTGCTTCAGTGGCTCGTGATTTGTGCCCAGCCAGACTGCAGCACTGAAAGTAACAACTTAGAGGAGGAAAAGTTCAGTTTTGTCTCATGGTTTCAAAGGTTCCGTCCATGGTCAGTCAACTCTGCCAAGGACAAGGTATAGTTCCCAAAGTCATGCCCCCCCCTGCTCACCCCCGACTTTCTTTCTTCAACCTTGTCCCACCTGCCAATAGACCAGTCCAATTATTAATCCATTAAATGGTTTAATCCACTGATGAGGTCAGAACCCATATAACTCAAACATTTTCCAAAAGCCTCACTCCTGGATCTTACTGTGTTGGAGACCAAACCTTTATATGCATGACCCATTTGAGGACATTCCAGATCCAAACCATAATGATGTCTGCAAAAATTCAATTCAGTCATATGGTAAAACTTACAAAAACTTCTTGAACCTGGTGGTAAGTGCTAGCTAGAAAGTCAAGAAGAGCTAGAAATAACCAGAGGTTACAAAACTTTTGAGAATAACACATTGAAGTTGTTTGAAGAATGTGATAGAATCCATACTCAAATTAGAAAGTATCCCACAAAAGCAAATGGGCACCATCAGGACTTAAAGGCACTTTGGGGCTTGTCTTGCCTTTCTGACCTGGTGTGTTAAGGTGTTACCTGACTTGGATAGTTGTCTATGTATGGTAAATTATGTTATCTCTTAGCTGCTGAAGGATACTTAGTTCCTTTGCCTGTATGTGCTGATCCCTGACAATCACATAGTCATCACATTTTTGACAACCTACAAGTAAGTACAACTTCATGCATTTCTACAAGTAAGAACCTCTCAGATATTTGAAGACCATTTTACCTTTCAGCTAGCTACCTTTCCTCTGGATAGATGTCTTTTCTTCAGGAGTTATATTTAAACCATTTAATCATCATTGATTCTGCATTTCTGCCACGAAAATGTTTAAGCTTGTATAAAATTTTTGAAACTTTTTTCTTAACATTTTAAACACCGATGTTTTCTTATTTCACACTGTAATACAGAAAATGCATAATTTTTAACATCAGAAAGACTTGTGTCCAGATCTAAGTTTGCCATTTACTTTGGGTTCTATGGAGATTATTTAACTACGGAGCCTAACTCTTGAATTAAAATCATGGTTAATTACAAAGAAAATCTTATGTGCAATTATGAAGATTATTACAGTAATGTGAAATATATTAAGAAACAGACCTAATGCCTAGTAATCATTAGATAAAAGTAAATTAATTTTCCTTTTGTTGATCAATTTATTGATCAAAACATGATTTTTTGGGGGGGGTACTGGAGATTGAACCCAGGGGTACTTAATCACTGACCCAAATACCCAATCCTATTTTTTATTTTTTTTCTTGACACAGTGTCTCATTAAGTTACTTAGGGCCCCATTAAGTGTCTGAGGCTGTCTTCAAACTTGCGATCCTCCTACCTCAGCTTCCCAAATCTCCAGGATTACAGGTGTGTGCCACCATGCCTGGCAAAACATGATGACTCTTAGTGTCTCAAATTCATGAAAAGAATTTATTTTTATATATTTACCACAGGATTTATTAATTAGTGATATAAGTAAGACATAATGATTTACCTCAGGAGAATGAATGACCTTATTGAAAAATAAAAACCCTACCACTCTCTTTCCATTTATGACAGTTTAGTTAAACTGCAATATATTTCCCAGAATTCTCTTCCCTGTAGAGTTCCAGTTTGGCCACTAGAACATTTTTTTTTAAAGACGTGAAAGACAGAAGTGAAACAACAGGCATGCTCAGAAGGTCTGGGCAAGACCTCAAACATGGCTGCGGCTTGTACATGTTGTCCTTGATCTACTGACTCACTTTGTTGTTGGCAGGCAGCAGCAGTGTCTGCAGCTCCTTTGGCTCCCACTGAATGACTTTCTTCCATCGTGGGTCAGGCATATATACAAATCTGAGGGCAAGTGTGTCAGCTTTCCCTACAGGCCACCCACACTGCCAAGGAAAGACACAAAGAAAGATAGCTATGGGTGTCTTGTGAGGTCCTGTTTATCCTTGCTGATTCCAATTTGCCTTTACTCTCACTATTTCATGCCCAGCATTTTATCTCAAATGCATCCCCTGTTTACATTCCATGAATTTAGGCTCACCACAGAGACAACAGCTTTCCCTAGATGTCATTACCAGTTTCCCTTCCTTAACTAAGTTCTACAATAAATCCCTAATTCCTTATTGATTATAACGGTTATTTTTGCCTGATTGAATTTAACTGATATGCCATAAGTTAAATGGGTTACCTTCTCCAAAATACTGATTTGGGGGGCATTTGCATAATTAATCTGCTTTGTATTCAAAGCCCAATAACTGATCATTTCACAGTTGATATTGTATGAGCTACAAAAAGATCATTTGCATCCTATTCACATGTATTATTCTTTCTTTATTCTTTAGAGATTTCACATTTTTGAGTTCTTAGTATCTCCCAGGGACTATGCTAAATAGCTTGCATTATCTCATTTAATTTTGAAGAACTTTCATGAAGTAGGTTACTCTTATTAACCTCTTTAGAAATGAGAAAAGGAAATTTCAGAGATGACCAGTTTTTGTTATTGTCTCTGTGTAACTGAACCAGATTTTGTAGCTCATGTTAAAAAATGCTAACACATCAGTTTACAGAAAACTAGAAGTGTTATTTATCAGTACATACCAAAATGCAAAAAGAGCAAAGGTCAGTACTGAAGAAGATCCGGTTACTAGTTACTAGTTGGACTTTATTTGGTTAAAGATAAAGGATTAGAAAATGGTAGAATCAAAGACCTGGATCTAGAATCTGAGTGGGTAACCAATACTGTACAATATCACATTTCAGCAACATATTATTTGGATCAGCTTGTCATTCTCTGTAAGTCTTCTTGAATTTTAATTGGGATAGTATATTGAATATATTGATACATTTGGGGAGAATTGACAACTTATCACTCTATAAACCTGGTATATTTCTCCATTTGTGTAAGCTGTCTTTACTATCTTATAAATTTTTGTATTTTTAAGTATAGAGGTTTTGAAAAACTTGGTAAGTTTATTCTTAAATATTTTATTCTTATCATTTGAATTACCTCTCCCAATCATAAAGAGTTTGGTAAATTAGATAAAGTAGTAAAACAAATGGTAGCAAAAAAAGTTTCAAATTCAGTGACCCCTTGGCAAATTCATTGTGGTAATTTAAACATATTGGCTAAAATATAGAAAAGTCTAGATCATTATGCCCTGAATAGGTATATAAAAGTATATCATTAGATTGTATTCCAAATTTAGAACTATTGCTTAGGAAGACACTAGATTTTGGTACTAGATTGAGGAGTAAAAATTGGGAAATTCTGATAGCATGGATGGTGAAAGGAGACCTTCATCACTATACAAAATACATGTATGAAGATGGGAATTTGGTGTCAACATACCTTATACATTATCAGAGATATGATAATTTATGATATAATGGTGTATTAAGAATTGTAATGCAAAAATAATAAATAAATTTAAAAAAAAAAGAAAAAGAAAAAGAAACAAAATATTAAAGAAAAGTGATTTCATCTTCACTGAAAAAAATTGGGAAATTCTAATAGGGACAAAAAAAAAATTGATTTCCTAGTTGTTCAATTAAGATGACCGAGATTGCCAGACATTCAACGACCTAAATAGGATTCATAAATCAAGGCTCGAGAAAGTTTTAAGAACTTATGGAAATAAGTTCTTATGGAAATATGCAGTGCTTTATCCTCTCAGAATTTGGGGGAACCAATGTGGGACAAACAGCGACTTAATATAGGGGAAGCTTATATCTATAATGGCAATAAGGAAAAAAAAAAGTAAGTATGTAATGACCTTCCTCATGAGCCTTAATGTTCTGTTCATTCAAATTAGAGTTTTTAGCATGAAAATGGGCAGCTAATGGAAGGCATTTTTAAGACTGCACTAATCATCAGAGAAATGTAAATTAAAACTACACTGAGATATCATCTCACCCCAGTCAGAATGGCTATTATTAAAAGAGCAAAAATAACATAGGCTGGGAGAAGATTCAGAGAAACTCATATAAACGGTTGGTGGGAATGTAAATTAGTACAAACGTTAAGGAAAACAATATAGAGTTTCTTCAAAAAATTAAAAATAGAATTCTCAAATAATTCAGCTATTGCATTTTAGGGTGTATATCCAAAGGAAAGGAAGTCAGCATCAAAGAGATTTGAATTCCCATGGTTTTTGCAGCATTACTCATGATAGATAAAATATGATATTAACCAAAGTGCCCATTAGAAGGTGAATGGATAAGGAAAATATATGTATATAATGGAAAATTATTTAGCCATAAAATGAAATCCTGGCATTTGTGGCAACATGTATAGAACTGGAGGACATTATGTTAAGTGAAATGAATCAGGCACAGAAAGACAAATACCACATGTTCTCACTTACGTGTGGATCTCATAGAATTAGAGAGAAAAATATGATTAGAAGAAGCTAAAAGGTAAGGAAACAGAAGAATAGAACAAGGTTAGATAATGAGTACAAAAATACGGTTAAGTAGGAGAAATATGTTCTAGTTTGTTACAGCATGGTAGTGTAACTGTAATTTACAACAACTTATTATATAATTTTTAGGGAAGTAGAGGAAGGGAATTTGTAGACTGCAAACACAAAGAAATGATAAATCTTTAAGGTCATGGAAATGCTAATTACCCTAATTCAACTATTATATATACATATCAAATCATCACACTATGCCTTATAAATATGTACAATTATTATGTGTCAATTAAAAATGCATTTTAAATTTTTTTAAAAAGTGAATTGACAACATATACATGTTCATTAGTGTTAAACAGAAAGACTATAGAACAATAATCAGTGAATGTACTAGCTGATTAAGTCTAGTACTATGTAAGGATTTAGAAATAACAGAGCAGATGCTGTTTTTGTTGCTCTGCTTATAAATTCTTAAAACTATCTACATTGTGGCAGTCAGGGCTGTTTTGAATTCTCGAAGAGTAGTAGAGTAAATTGTTACCCCTTATTTTTTTCATCAAGGGTGGTATGTTTGTTTCCACAATTGTAATTTGGGACTTACTGGTCAATGGCATTTGGGGGGAATAAATTACCAAGTGCTAACTCCAAGTTTAGATCTTAAGAACTCCAAGTATTTGCACTTACTCTCTGTGTATTCTCCCACCATCATAAGAAAAATTACCCAGGGTGATAGCAGTCTTTCAGCCAGAGCCCTGGAATAATCACATGAAGCACCATAAAGCAAGGCCCAACTGGACCTACCACTTGGTGCAAATCCACAAAACTACAAAGTCAAGCCCAGTCTAAATGATCAACCTCAGATCTCTGAGAATAAGTGATCATTTTTATTTAAGATTTAAAGTTATTTGGTAATCTCACAATGACAGTAACTAGCTGATACAGAATTTGTGTTGAAAGTGGGTACAGCTGTAAATAAAACAGTGAGTGAAGGTTGAAAAATACTAAGGAAAAAAATATATATATATTGTATAGAAGGAAAACATTTTGTTAAACTTTCACTTCTTTAACTTGGAAGATAAAAATTTGTTATCTTGCAAGCTTGTAGATTTGGGTAAGAGGGTTTTTAAGCAAACTATGAAAAGTATGAGCTATAACTTTTAGGTACATATAATGTATTTCTATAGGAAAGAGATGGGATCAGAAAAGAATTTACAAGTTTGCAAGCAGAATGTTATGAATGTAGAAATGCTGGCTTTGAAAATTAAACTATTCCTCATCTTCAGCTTCCCCAGCCCGCTTCTCAGATTAAGATGTAAAATGGAAGCAAAGATTAAATCAACATTAGTATACAGCCTAGGGGCATAGAACAAATCAAGATTCAGCCCTCATAACCATTTGTTAAGATATCTGAAAGAATTAAAGTAGTACCTAGTAGATTCCCTCCAACTCTAAAAAGGGCTCTAGAGTAGAGCTAGATAACTTTTTAACTTTTTATTGACAATGTAAAAGTCTAACATTGATAAATTTTTTAAAAAATCAGACAAGTTTAATATATCCATTTTGATTTATATAAAAGAAACAGATGCTATAATTCAGAAAATTGGTATTTTATTTTTGGTAGAATATTTTGGTGTAAAAATCTCAGGAACAAATTTTTATCTCTCAAATGAAGTATTTCTTATATAAGAAAATGATATAGTAAAAGTTTCTTGGCATAGCCTCACAGAAATCTAATGTGTCCAAGATTAAGTGTAGAAAGATAAGCAAACAACAGAGAAAATGTGGGTATGGTATTTGGCCAATGAAGCACACAACAACAAAAAAAAGATAGAGAAGATCCATAATACTTTTGAGAGATCTGAAGGGCAAAAGTACAGGACTAGGAGGGACCAGGCTTGCTGGACATGTAAGACTTCCTAACTACCTACAAGTGGAAGGCAGCCCAAGGTCGTTGCTTAACTTTAGAAAAAGCATTTTAAGCAAAGTCCTTTTCAGAAATGGCTAGGAAGAATGATTAGGAATAAAGAACAATCAAAAGGATGGAACAGTGAGCCCTGACGATAACGGACTGGAGAACCACTCCTAGGAAACAGAATTTAGATCCAGTGCAGTGGGCTAGGCTTGTAATCCCAGCTGTTGGGGGCCCTGAGGAGGAAGATCCCTAGTTCAAAGTTAACCTCAGCCACAGATAGGTGCTAAGCAACCCAGTGAGACCCTGTCTTAAAAATAAAAAAATAGAAAGGACTGGGGATGTGGCTTAGTGGTAAAGTGCCCCTGGGTTCAATCCCTAGTATCCCCCCTCTCCCACATAAAATCTTGTCAAGGACCATTCCCTAGTCTTAGAGGAAGGAAATCTAGAAATATTTTCAATTAAGATTTCAAATTTACTATAGAACAATAGCTATTATATGACTGAATCCCATTTTTCTCTCTTTGGTTTTTCAAATAAGGGTACTGATTATTTTTTTCTCTTGCTTTGTTCTAACAATGTATGTTGTGTTTGGGCAAAATAACTTTCCATTTTAAGGTACAGGTTTCTAGTTCAAAAATAACCTCATTAGGGGCTGGGTTTGTAGCTCAGTGGAAGAACACGTGCCTAGCATGTGTGAAGCACTGGGTTTGATTCTCAGCACCATATACAAACACTATAAAGATCCATCAACAACTAAAAATATTTAAAAAACAAAACAAACAAACAAACAAAAAAACCCAACAACAAAACCTTATTGGGACTGATCTTGATTCCAAGATCCTGGGCTTTGAGCCCAGTGTCCTGTGGCATTAGATTTTTAAAGGTTCTGAGATCAGCATGAACAGTTTGTTTTGGTTTTTCATGGAAGAGGGCTTACAATTTATTAATTGTGGCCAAGACTGTAGATTGTCATAGACTGAAATTTTGTCTCCAGTTTTTAATTCCTTTCTACATCCACATCCTCATCATATGTTGATTGGAAGAATAATGGTAGAATATTTTGGTTTATAGATCTTTCAGATTCCTTGATTCTGACCTTTTCCATGTGCATTGTCTGAGTTCAGATAGACAGAAGTGGCAGTTGTAACTGTTCTAAGCCTAAATCCTTAGTGGCATCATTAAAGATTTCCATGAAGAAATCTTCCCTAAAACCCAGAAGGGACTGAGAGAGATCCACAACTTGAAGCAGAGCTACCTATCAGCATCCGGTGTAGACCAGTTGACACTGGGTCCCTGTCCTCGTTCATCCTAACCCTTCAAAACCCTTTATCAGATTCAAAGACTGAAGTTAACAGTGTCATATGCTACAGAGGTACAGGCTGAAGTAGACCAACAAAGTCCCCTGGGTAAGAAGACACTACTTATCTTCTAGAAAGCATTCTGAATAATGGACAGGTGATTGTTTTATTGTTGTTTCTCCTAGGATTAGAAAGTTATTCTTAAATGAGGCATTAAATAGACAGAATTCATTTTTGAGGGCTACACTGCAATCTGTTTCATGTTTGGCATCCAACTCAGCTCTGTACCCTTCTCCACCATACTTTCTACCCCAGGGAGGCTGCCATTTGTGTGCTAGTCAGTGGAACCTCTACCTCTCTGGTTTCTGTAATGTTCCACCAATGGGGAGCCCTAACAGGAGATCAGAGCTAGGTGTGACTGAGACAAGGGTGCATATTCACCTGTATCTCCTAAATTCCTCCCACCTGGGTCACCATGGGCTGGCTCTTTCTCTAGGTCAATCACTGACCATCTTTGTTCCCAACAGGGCATTGTCCTGCTGTGTTTGGGTAAAGGACTCCTTTCCTCAGGTCCCTAGTGAAAGGAAAGCAAGGAGCTGGGAGATGGGCAAATGAGAAATGAAAGATGGAGACCAGGCAGAGATACACATGAGAGAGTTTATTTGTCAGAGCTCACCAATAAAGGCACATCTCTCCATAGACGGAGAGAGGCAAAACAGGCTTGAGGTTCCAGACTTTTATGGGGGAGGTTCAGGGATTAGAGCTCAGCAGGGCCTAATGCAGGTGGTGAAGGGTGGGGTGGTTATGAGGGAGTGGTGAGCCTTTCTCAGAAACGCCCTTGGGCGGGGAAGTGAAATTTTTCGTAAAATGGCGGCTGTCACTTAAGATGGCTGTCCAGATGCTAAGCAAGGACCTTACACCTAGGGTGGTAATATCTCCATTCCCAATCTCGGGGACAATCCTTTCACTTGTGATTTTTCTAAATCCTACCCTTTATAGACAGTTCAATGTAGTATGCTAGAATTTTGATGAAGACATAAATAATAAGATTTATAGAATATGAATCATGGCTATTCAGTTTCATCTGAAATAATAAGAAAGCAATAGCGTATAAAGGCAACACATTTCTTAAAATTGATGGCACTCAGCATTTATATGCACATTCTCATGATATAATCATTAAATAGAAATACTTACTGTCTCAACTTTTAAGTTATGATATATAAAATTCTACATTGATAATAGTTTTATAAATCAGGCATGTTTAATTTTCAAGACAGATTTAAATTATACAAAAGAAATAAAGTTACATAACTATTAATTAGATGTACTTGATATCTCAAATTTTCATTTATGATATTTAAAACTAATATCAATAAGATTTTTTTTAAATCAGGCACACTAAATTTTCTTTTTTAAACTTTTTTTATTTATATATGACAAAAGAATGAATTACAATTCTTATTACACATATAGAACACAATTTTTTCATGTCTATGGTTGTGTACAAAGTATATTCACACCAATTTGTGTCTACATACATGTACTTTGGATAATAATGGCTATTACATTCCACCATCATTTCTAACCCCGTGCCCCCTCCCTTCCCTTCTCATGGCTCTATCTTATCAAGAGTTCATCTGTTCCTCCCTTCTTCCCCCTTCCTACCCTACTATGAATCAGCCTCCTTATATCAGAGAAAACATTAGCATTGTCTTCTCCAGTGCCATCCATTTACCTGCAAATGCCATGATTTTATTCTTTTATTGATGAGTAATATTCCACTGTGTATATGTGTCACATTTTTTTTATCCATTCATCTATTGAAGGGCATCTAGGTTGGTTCCACAGTTTAGCTATTGTGAGTTGTGCTGCTATAAACATTAATGTGGCTGTGTCCCTGTAGTATGCTGTTTTTAAGTCTTTAAGTCTTAAGACTGAGGAGAGGGATAGCTGGGTCAAATAGTGGTTCCATTCCCAATTTTCCAAGAAATCTCCATACTGCTTACCATATTGGCTATACCAATTGGCAGTCCCACCAGCAGTGAATGAGTATACCTTTTCCCCACATTCTCACCAACACTTATTGTTGTTTGTCCTCATAATAGCTGCCATTCTGACTGGAGTTAGATGAAATCTTAGAGTAGTTTCGTTTTTTTTTTTTTTAATCAGGTAAACTAAATTTTCAATATACATTTTAAATTTTTCAAAATAAATAGTGACATATTTTAGAGAACTAATATTTTTATTTTTGATAGCATGCTTTGATTTTCTACCTTTAGGGATAGCTTTTCATATATTATAGAGCTGAAGTATTTCTTCTGTAGAAAGTTAGTCATGTTATCTTAGAAGATGTATAAGTTTGAAAAACATTATATATTCAAAGGTTAGCAGAATTCATTGGTTGGAGGTTGGGCATTTAAGTTATTCATTATTAATAATTTATGTACGATTGCTTATTGAGTCTGATTCTCAGCCAATATTGGAAAAGTATAGATGTATATGATCACCAGAAATCCATGGCTTATGTGGGCGCCCTGACAATCTGGTCATGTCAGAACATGAAGCTCTGGTTGCATGACTGACATGGTTTCACCTAGCTTTCCAAGGAAAGAACTGGAAATTCCCTTATGGTATTTTATAAAACCTAAATTCACTGACATGGAGACTTCAGCATAAAATCCACATTTTACTTGATAACACATTAACACTTTTCTTTCCTAAGGTAAAGATTAAAGAGTATAAAACCAAATTGACAACTTAGAAAAGTGGAAATGTTTGTGAAGAATTCACTGTCATTTTATGATGAAATGATGATTTCTGCCCTTAAGAATTAGAGAAATTCTTTGTTTCCCTTTGAGATAAAAGAAGCTAAAATGTTTTTGTTGAGTAAACAATGGGGACACACATACACACACATAGGCATGTACATGTGCAAGTGTGGTGGTAGTTTTTTCCTAAGACATAAATCATTCTGTTCTTTCCATTGAAATCTTTGGTTAAACTTATTTCAGAGGCCTGGGCTATAGTCGCTCTGCATGGTATGCTTCAGGGCAAGTAAAACATGAATTCCAATAAGCTAAGTCATAGGAGAATAATAGCAGTGCAAAACTGAAAAGCTTAGGATGGGAGATGAGCTAGTTTTTTTCCCTTCTGCATAGACCCCACACAGAGTCTGACTGAGGGAGGTCACTAGTGCAATCAGACTTCAAGGACACAAGAAGACACCCAAGATCTCAGGACCCTATCATGACTTTAACCTGGAGAAGAGATCTGGATGCAGATTTTGAAAGCAAGGCCCATTCAATAATAAAGATACCCCAAAATCTTCATTTAAAATGACGTGTGAATGTTTAAAATTTCTCATTGTCCATTCTTGAAGAAAATCTACCAGTTTTGCTTAGACGTGAGAGTAAAATTAAGAATAATTCAGCTTTTCCAAGGACACAAGCTCCAAAGCATAGTCATCTCTGACTCTTTTTCTTTGTTTCCATTTATTTCAGTAAGTTGTCAAGAACTTCCAGTTTTAGTAGACCAAACACCTCATCAAACTGCCCCTCCTCTCCCATTTCCATGCCCACTACTCAATCTTTCAGCCAAATACTTTGGTATTGGGTAATAAGCTCCTAAATTAATCCTCTAATCCTGGTATTTCCTCTTCCCACTTCCCACACCATGATTAGATTAATTACTAGAAAAACCCACCTTTCAACCTGTCATGACTTTGCTCTAAATCTTTAAGGATGCTAGATAGTAAAACCCAACTCTTTTATTTGGCATTCAAATCCAGCACAACTTAAACTTTAAAACCTTATGGAGCCATGAATAGAAATAATATTTTACAACCACTAAAACTTAGATCTGCTTAACAGTTTACAAATGGTGTTTATGCACACAATCTCATTAGATCCTCTAAAAAAAACTGGTAGGAAGGTGATGTTTACTAATATTATCATTATTACCATGTTTGGGGACATCAGCACAAATGGTTTGTATCTTTTCCTGCATTGTCTTGGGGTGAGGGGAGGAATGTGAAAGGAAAATGGCAAAGAAAAGCAGGGTAGAGGCAGGCTTTGCAAAGTGGCCTGCGGTGGAGGCCAGGCCTGTGTCAGCAAAGGAGTTTACTTCTTGGCTTCTTGAAGAATGAGAGAAGCAAATGGTTGAATTCCTCAGGCCACATTGGCCCCTTCAGAGAAAAAACTGCTGCTGTTACCTGTGATTTGTAATACACCAGAAAAAAAGTTAGTACTGCAAGATTTTTGGTTTGTGATACCAGGGATTGAACCCAGGGCAGTGAGAACACGAGGCAAGTACTTCACCAGTGAGCTGCATCCCCAGCTGGGCTATATAATGTTTTCATGGCTCCTGCTGTTGGTACATGGGAGAAGATGAAATTCATTACAGGAAGAGAAATGGGAGTTAGGAAGAGGATTTGGGGATGACTTACCATCCTAATAACTTTCTTTCACTCTCCTGCAACTTCCTTCTCACCAACCCTCTTTCCTGTTACAGCAGGAAAAAAGACCCCTGACCATTGAGATTGAGCTTGTAGCTCTTCCCTACAAACATCTTCCTCCTTCAGGTTTCCTTGCCTTTCTCATCATGCTACGTGAAGGACTGGTTAGTCTTTGAGTTTTAGGCTAGAGAAGGAGTTTAAAAAGAGCTTGTCTTTTTGTTTTTCTTATGTTGTACTTCCATTTCCTGAATGTTTGTTGCATTTTCCTCTTGCTACTTCCACTGATGATTCCCTCTTCGTAGTCCATAGTCCAAATACAAGCAATCATCTTAATTACCAGTATCAATCATTGGCAGAGCACTTCATGCAAAGCCTCTCCATGAATTGCTGACTAGATTGCAGATGGCCCACCTTTGTATCAAGAGCCCACTCAGACCAATAAGTGAGCCTAATGAAGAGGTTGGGGTGAAATAATTATAACTATAATAGGAAGATGAACATGACAGCCATCATGAGTGATATGTCCAGGAAATGGTCCCCCGTCATGCCTCTACTATCCTTTCTATTGATCCTTCAAAGAACAACTTTTGTTTTTGTTTCCTTCTTGAAACTTTCCCTACTACCTCCGGTCACAACATAATTGAGTGACTAGAATAGAAAGTTTGACATCAAACATCTCACAATCATTACAAAATTCATCCCTTAACTTGGTGCTTCTGAAATTGAAATGTATAGAGAATCATCTAGAAAGCTGATCAATAAACAGATTTTCCAGAGATCTAATTTAATAGGATTGAGTTGGGGCCTCAGAGTTTATATGTCTGACCAACTTCCAGGTGATGCTGGTACTACCTTTCTGTGGATACACTTTGAGTACAACTTCTGAACTTCCTGGGTTTGAGCATATTATGCAGTATCTGCCTTTAGAATGGAGATGTTAACAGCATCTATCTCATTGGACTCTCTTGCATTTACAGGAATCAAAATGTATTCTGTGTTTGATTTATAGTAAGCATAAAAATTAATTGGCTCATCTTCTCATTCTCTGATCTATTTTAATTTTTCAATTAACAATATTAATTCAGTGTCTGAAATATGGTTCTTCTTTAAAATCAACTTAGCACTGATATAAATTCAAATGGTGGTATAGCACAGGTCTCCAGTCAGGTTCCAAGCCACTCGGAGAGGAAGCATGGCTCCATATTATTTAATATAGTAAGCACCTTATGGTTCTCTATGAAGAAACAATGGAGTGTTAGAATGGATAGTCAAGGTCTGATATCCAGTACCTCAGTTTGACTTGTAGCTCTGGTACTTAGAATCTGAGTGAGATTACACAAGTTACTTGGCCTCATCCTTTATTAGTGTCCTCTTATTTAAACTGGAAATAACAATAGTAGCTTTCTCAGAGGGTCATTGTATTAAATGAGGCACAATATGTAAAGCAGTTGGAAGGGTGCTTTCCACATAATAGAACCACATATGTGTTAGTTATTAATATTGAATACATTGTATCATTTCTCCTGGGAGAAAGACTGATAATTTTAAAAGAATAAAAGTTGAATATTAAAACAATATTAAATTCTTTACTAAACTACAGTTATTTTTAAGTATTACAAAATAAAGTTTTTAATTTTTTTCTGGGTTCTATGTTCACACAAAACAAGTTGTATGCTAACTATCATCACATATTCAAAAAGTTGTAAATGTTTACATCTCTTTCAAATTTATGTTGGCTGCCCAGTACTGACGTTGATTCATCATCCTTCCTTCACCATGATACATACTATTTTTTAAAAGAGCTTTCCTGAGTTGAGCCTTTTTACAATTTATAAAAAGTGGTTTTGGGATATGATCAAGCATGTACAGTTGTGAATATTGAGCAAATTTATATATAAATATAATGAGTGGAACATATAAAATATACTCATCATGCTAACATTTTCTTTATTGCTTTGTAACTATTTACTTATCTCTCCTCCTTGCTAACACTACCTTATTAAAATCATAAAAATTTTACTTTCTATAAGCCAGGAAGAATGTGCATGTCATGGCAGAAAGAACATAATTTTTAGAGTCAGACCCCTATGGATTTCAATGAGATCTTCAAACCAGCTATGTGACATTGGGAAAATTCAGCAATGTCTTTTAGTCTTTGCTTTCAGAGTAGAATATCATGAAATATGTAGATAGCATCACTTACCATGAAGTGTCATAGTAAAGATGACATTTGATAATGTATGCACTTGGCTCAAAAAAGATATTATATTAATAGTAGTTAAATACTTTCTTTTATTTTTGGCATCAACCTTGGTGAGTAATACAGTAAAGGTACTTGTTGAAAATATTCCTTGAAATAATTGAGGTATAAATTCAAGATCTTGGTAGTGCTTCATTCTTCATGTTAAATAATTCCAGACTAGAAATCAGTATGTTCAGTAGCTCCAAACCACTGAGCCTTGGCTTTCCTCAACTTTTTCTACACAATGGAAACAATGCAGGTCACTTCATAGTACATTAATTAAATACTGGATTACTCTTTGGGTTAGTTCAACTAACAAACAAAACTATATGAGATAGGAAATTCTAAGAATACTTTTGAATTTTCCTCAAGATTTTTTTAACCTATTCTGTTTTCCTTCTTTCCATGAACACAGTAAAAATTATTTTATTGCAGTGGAATAATTCATCTGAAGAAACTTCTGAGAGAATTCCTAATAGAATGTGTTAGAATGAAAATGCTTATTGGTTATTATCTTGAAATAAGTTGTTTAAAATAATTTCAGGCCACAGATTTTACATTTGTTTAATAGAAAAGATAATACTCACTAAACTGTTTGGTGGTGAGATTGGTTTGCATTTCTAACTCTTTCACCAGTTCTTTCTTTTTATTCAATATATGATATCCCAGTATTAAGGACATTTTGATTGTTCTTATTGCTTCTGTTTTGAATTTCCTCCTATGAGAGTTTCCATTCTTTTGGACAGACAGTGTGGTTATGGCAGTTAGCTAACTGTACCCTAAAATTTAAAGTTCTTCCTGCAGTAGGATATTAGGACAGGAAAACAATTGCACAGTCATGGTAATGTGCATTTAGATGTGGCCATGTGACTACTTCTTTACAAAGGAATGTGTGCCAAGATAATTAAATGGCGGGCATTTTCTATTCTTTCCTTCCCTTCTAGATGCAGAGGACTTCAAGATCCCAGGAAAAGGCAGTACATAATACTGAGTCACTTGTACAGAAAAGCCCCTGGCTGAAAAAGATCAAGTGCAACCAAATTATTAGATGAATGAGGAGGAAACATCTATTGTGTTAAGCCACTAAAACATGAAGATTTATTTGTTGTAGCACCTAGCATTACTCTAATACTATAGAAAAATCGTTTTTCTTTAAATGGCATATGTGTCCTCTGCATATAAACCTGGCAGAGGATTCTATACAGAAAAGGACTATATATGTGTTAAGTAGTAAGTGGAAGTAATCAAATTCCTGCCTTCAGATTATAGGGGAAGTGAGGAGGAGAAGTTTTTAATCTGGACTGCAATGTTAAAAAAATATTGAGTTAACTGCAAATGGTTTTAAAATCACATACAATCACTGGGTGCAGTGGCACATACCTGTAACACCAACGCTTCAGGAGACTGAGACAGAAAGATTGCAAGTTCAAAGCCAGCCTTAGCAAAAGTGAGGTGCTGAGCAAATCAGTGAGACCCTGACACAATAAAACACAAAATAGGGCTAGGGATATGACTCAATAGCTGAGTGCCCCTGAGTTTAATCCCCAGTATCCCCCTCAAAAAAATCACATACAATCTGAATATTTGGCATCTTGAAAATTTGGAGGAGTTTACCACCCCATGTCCATGTTCCCACAATGACCAATTGGCTGTGGGTGAGAACTAGGTGACCAAAAGTTTCCTACAGCTTCCTAACATTTCCTAGAATATTCTGTATAAACTTGGAAAATTTATCAGAATCTACCCAGGTTTATAATCTAGGGAACCAGTTACAGCAGATGGACCAAATGAGAGAATTACAGAGAACTACAGAATAAATTAGGGATTGACACAGTAAAAAAAAAAAACAAAACAAAAAAAACAAAAACAAACAAACAAACAAAAAACTAATATTAAGACTTGAATGGAGAGAAACAGGATAGTGTTGTAGAAGGCTGTGACTGCTTCAAGTGCTGGACCCATAAGAAATACAGCTGTTGCTGAAAAACAGTCGGAAACAGAGGAAGAGAAGGGTTGGGGAGATTAGAAATAACTATCTCCTAATTGAACTTATTATTTAGAAGGCAGGGTGATAGGATTGTGTAACACAATCCTATGGCTATACATATAATAGTGAGTTGGCTAAGAACCTCCCATACTGAGGCCAAACACATTTGTCTGAAGCAAAGTTTGGTGAGAACAGTTTGTTAAGGGAAATTCGCATTGTAGTTCCAGACCTACTGATAGATTTCTTCCAACATGCATATTCTTACCATACAGAGAGAGAGGAATGAGATTAAGAGATTTCTAGAGAACACATGTTGGAGACTTAGGCATAATAAGGATTCCATATTGGGGATGTGATGCAAATAAAATAACAATAATAATTACAGCTTTAGTTGCTCAGAAGTTAAGTATGTAATGCACTTAAGTACCTGGCTTTTCAGAGTCCAGCAATAAAATTCAATTCACATCAGGACTTAATTTTATATACTCTCATATTTGTTTTTTCTGTGTTTCACATCAATAACTGCTGCATTCCTTGCCCTCTTAGTTTTGAACACTGGCAACTTTGGAGTATCCTCCAAAGCATCTTGAGCATGCTTGTCAAATTCCCCTGGAATGTCCTTTCTCAATCTGCTTAGAGTCAGTGTGGTATTGGGGTCAAGAGCATAGACTCTGGAGCCAGATTGCCTAGGTTTGAACTCTGACTCACCCACTTAGGAGCTCTGTGACTTTGGGCCTATTACAAAAATCTCCCCTTAATTGACATTTGTGATATAGAAAATACATTGAGATTGAAAAGTTTAACATTGGATCTAGATAATAACTGAACCCAAACCAAAATTTTCACACTTGCTAAAATTTAAGTTTACAAAATGTATATTCAGCAACTAATTGGGATGCTTTGACTTCATGAAACAGAAATCCTCTTTGGACAGATTTATAGAGAAGAGGCATTTGTGTGTTTGTTAATGAGCAAGCCAAGAGATAGGCCTTAGGTAGGTTCTGGGTTATTCTGCTGGCTCAGTTAGGTCACAAGGACAGGTTCTTTCTGTCTACTCAGCTATCTACAGCCAGTCTTCATTCTTAGGTGGTTTCCTTCCCACTGGCTAGTTTTCTACCAGGGGCAATCTGAGCTTTGTGTTTATTCACATGGCCTGGGTAGGCTGGGTGGTAGTGGCAGAGGGAAGAGTCCAGCATGTCAAGAGAAAAATAGATAATTTTTGAGAAGCAGTGCCTTTTCCAGAACAACTATCAAATCTCTCTGCTCTCTCATTGGCCCACCTTGTCCAAGAACTCCTAACAAGGGATGATATTTGCATGTAATTAACCTAATCTGTTTGTGGAAGGGGAATGGAATGTAGAAAAATAACTACTACCATGCTGAATTGCTTCATTTGTAATGGAAAAAAAACTTATCAGGAAATAAGAGGCTTATTTATATTTTAAATAAAATATATTTTGTCACTATGAATCATGTGAATTATATGATTCAGGTTATGTGCTGAGAATCTCTTAAATGCAATGTAGGAAAATTTTTCATTTAAATTATTTTTATATGGACATGCGTTTAGGTAATTTTAATATCTGGATTGCAGGGGAGATTGGAAAAAGTATCAATTGCCTATTAATAGGTGAATAGTAAAAAGAAGGTCAATTTAAAAAAACAAAACAAAAAGTACTTGTAAGTAAGTAATACCCATTTCCTGCTTTCATCTACATAAACCAGAAAAAAATACTTTACATAATCATTCAAATTAAGAGGGAAGTAAAATTAGAATGAAAAATCTAACTGAATTCCATTGAGGTGTGTTCATATTCATATTACAAAAAAAAAATTCAAGCATATTTTAGATGCCTCAGAATTAACATTTGCAAACAGACAATTTTAAGAACACCACATTGTTATAAAACCCTAGAAAAGTTTTGTAGATCTTTAAACCCTCTAAGATGATTGTGCCATGTTTCAAAGATAACTTGGATTTATAAATTAATTTTATAGGTCAATGAAGTTGTCCACATTTTTTATAGAATTATCATTAACGAATGTGTGAAATGCAGCAGGCAGAACATATTTGATTTTAGTAATCTGAGCTAGACCCTTAAAAGTTAAAATTAAGTTGCACTGAACACTCTCATACCATCAGAAAAGAAAATGGATAGAAGAACTACAAATTAGGAGTAATGATGAAACTGCTATTTTATTTTGAAGAAATACCCAACCAAGACATGAAGGGATTGATGTTAGCTATAGTCATGTTTAATATTTACATTAATCACCTGGAAATGAGAGTAAACAATATGTTAATGAAATTTGCAGATGATACCAAATTGAAGAGTGCTGTTGGCATGCACAATGACAAGATAAATAAATAATTTTGATGTCATATATGTAAGCAAAAATGACCCTTTATTTAAAAAATCAGGCTAATACAATGGATATAAATCAGCTCTAAAAATTCACTATTAGGAAAAACAAGGCATAAATAACAGTTGCAAAGAATTTAACACCTATTTACAGCAGATTTACAGCAGATTTGACTTTGTCAATAATGTAACCTAGACAAATTAATGCGGTATTTGAATACTAGATTTGTTAAATTTTCATTTTACAATGAAAGAAAGGCTGATTCTCTATATAATTCTGACAAGACCAATCTTTAAATATTGAAAACAATTTGATGTTAACCATTGCACCAAATATAAGAAAATGAAATTAAATATGTCTGAGATGAGATGGGCAATAAAAATGATTAAGGAGTTAGCCTGATGAACTTCTAAGGAAAGATTAAAATAATTAATCTTGTAGTCTGCAAACCCAGGCAAAAGAAGCACAGGGGACATATGTAATAATTTTCTTCCCCCAAAGAATAGTAAAACTCCATTCATTCAAAGCAAAAGGCATTCCTTTGAGTAATCCAGATTGATTATTTTGTAATTTTCATTAAAATAACAACCACAGTGATATTTCTGATGGAATGGTAAGTAAACAGTTGTATACAATTATCTACTGTGAAATCATTTGCATATTCCAGGGACCATGTGAGTGAAGGAAAATAATGAAATAAGAATCAGCTACAACAGTGATATCTGCTGAAGAGTCAAATAAGTGTCCAAAAGGAATCATAACAATACTGCTCTGCTGATGATGGCAGATAGAGGTTTCCTCCTTGGTTTTAGAAAAGGGCCCCAAACCACTGCAGTTGGAGTCCTCTCTCTGACTGAAGGCCAAAGTAAACAATGGCATGTTGTTTTTCTATTTCTACATTCTTAAAAAAAAAATGAATGTTTATTTACTCAGTGATTATCCCAAGAAGCAGCATCTTATTGGCAAAGTACTCATTGAGTTTTGGGTGTGATTTTGCTTCTTTTTTTTTTTTTTTTAGTCCTGAGAAGGAAAGACCTCAAGTGATTTCAAACAAATCTGTGCAATGGTTACAGAAACAAGAATCTTGTTCTTTATATAGCAGCTGTTCTTTACTTTCACCAATTTTAACAACAATAAACGATCAATTCTTACTCAAATTTGGGGGTAATGAGGTTTTGTATTCTATGTCTCTATCAAAAGCAGGGCAATAAGGCAAGAGTTCCCACCATTGTCTAAAGGGACTAATTCTGCCACAGTTGTTCTGCATCATCTCTCTCTGAATCTTACCCGATTTGCCCATGAACTGTAGATAGAAACACATTAACTCCAGGGTTCAGTGGACCTACATTTACCCAACTGTGGAACACAGTACACCTGTGTTACAAAGCAGTTGTATTATATTTAGAAGGAAGAAATGGCAGCTTTCCATTATAAACTAACTTGGAAAGATCCTGGAAACTTCTAACTTGGTTAACATATAATCTTTAGTATTTTATGTCTTCGGGGTTAAATTCAATGACTTGCAAGACTTGCATAATTTGTCTTCTCTGATCTTTTATAGTGTCATCTCCAGCCACTCTTTCCCAGCACACAAATACACAAACACTCACATCATGATTTATAACCAAGAAAAATTACATTTCTTAAACCTATTATGCACATGTTATCTTTATTTAGAATTACATTTTTCCTCCCTAGAAAATTTCTGATGATCATTCAAGACGCGGTTCAAACGTTACCTCCTGTGCCAAACCTTACAGCACCTTTTCTTAATCAACTTCCCAGCTCACTCAGAGAGAAGCGGTCACCATTTCCTTTGTGGCTTCACAACACTTACATACACTGTTACACTGGTAATGCAACAGTACCTACAAACACAACTCCAATTGCAGGTATCATTTACTAGTTACCTAATATGTGTCATGCACTAGAGGGGGTATTTTCTATAGTCTTTAGCTTGTCAATAACACCCCAAAATAACATTGTTCTGTGAATAACCTGAGACCCAGAAAAACTGAGAAGTGTACCCGAAGTCATTTGCCAGTTTACATAACTTCACTTACTTCAAATCTGTACTCTTTTCACACGATTGCCTCGTCTCTTTTGTATGTCTCAAGTCTTGCCCTTGTAATTGCATTCAGTAATTTTTTGTTTACAATAAAGTAGTATATCATTATCTTTAGCAACCAGGTTCCATAGCCACATTGTTGGCTTCTGAATCCTAGATTTTAAATCATTAATTAAGTGACTGTGAGCTATTTCGTATCCCCTCCATGTATTGGATTCTTCATCTGTGAAGTAAGAATGATTATTACCTCATAGGGAGGTTTTGAGAATTCAATGAGTTAATATGTATAATAATTATAACAACACCTTCTTGGTTATAAGTATTCCAGATCTGTATGGTTCATGAACCTCTTTCTCATCTAGATTGTGAACTCCTCAAAGGCAGGAATCATATCTCATTCATCTCTTCATCTTCTCCAGCTAGCACAGTGTCTTGCAAAAGCCAGTAACTTGCAATGTAGAATCACAAAAGTAGATTTATGCCAATGGTGAGTTAGTGTGTGGGGAGGGGGATAGAGGTACAGGAGGAGAGAGTCATGTATGTGACACCGATAGATAGTTGCTATGAGTCACTTTTTCCTGACAGGTGAAAAAAAAAGAAAGAACCTGTCAGCCGTGGTGGACTCCAGCAATCCATAATTGCACTCTTCCAGCTGAGAAGCTACGATATATGCTGCAGAACCAATTTCCCCTTGCAAAAGGGACTGAACAGATAGTGAAAAGTCTCAAGAGCTAAGAAAGCATGCTAAGGTGTCAGGAGCTGCTCACCAGCAGCTGCTACTGATCCTCTGCCCCCTCAGCCTAGAGCTGCCAATTCCATTTCTTCATGCTGTGCCTAGGCCTGCAATCCAGAATTGGCTCCTGTTATATGCAATGGTAAAAACTCCCATGAGGAGGGATCTGCTTCAGTGATTAAGGCTGACGGACACCATAATGTGCTCTGCTCTCCTGTTTGCTATTGTTCTGACCCTTTCTCTTCTTATAAATTTCCTGATTTCTATTTCTGTACAGAATTTCAAACTCTCCTCATCCACAACCCCTTCAGATGCCCCATACTCTTCATTCCCTCTGGCCTGATGTCAGCTCTCTCGCCTGTGGCTGACTCTGGAACACATTGACACAGGGTATTTATCTTTGTCTTGTTTCATGCTTGATGGAATTTCCTAATGCTAACCCTGGGTCCAGCCCAGTAGCACTGGTGACCAGCATAGCTGTAAGGAAGCAAATTTGCAGCTGTCCTCAAGTTATGAGGCTTGCACACATTTTTTTTTTTTTTTTACCCCAAGGAAAGAAGTTTTATAGAATACTAGATGGCAGTTACGGGCATGGGAGTTGGAATTAGAACTGATTTGGAGCCGGGCTCTAAATGCCCATTCTTGTACCTTTGAGTAAGTTACTTATCTATCTAAACCTCAATCTCCTTATGTGCATAATGAAGCATATAATAAGTCTTACCTTGTGGCAATAGTATTTTCAATATTTTTAACTAATTAATGCATGAAATATTAGTACTAATATTATCAAAGGCAGATTCCTAAATTACTGGCTCAGAGATGAGTCATAGCTAAATATGAGACTGAAAAAAATTAAAAGTCATCATTATTATAAAGATATCTTATTTTAGACCTAGAAATGACCTTAAATATCCAGTCATCTTTTTTAAGTAATGCGGAAATTGTGAACCAGATAGCAAGATTCACAGTCCTTTCACTAAGTGATTAGGAAAAGTCCCCATTTCTACATCCCAAATGAAGATTTGGGGCCTGGATTTAACAACTACAATTTTGAATGCCTTCATTCAACCTCTCCACCTTTACATCCATCTATCCACCCATTCTTTTAGGAAATATTTATTGTGGAGTAGCCACTGTGCATCAACTCCCCTCCTTAGCCCTGGGAATTTTCAGAAGAGTCTTACTCCCTACATTCATGGTCTTTCATTCTACTTCTTTCTGCTGCTTCTCATATCACTCTAAGTTTCTGTTTCTGTCATTAGAAAATACATTAATACCCATTCTGCATATCAAAAGTAACCCTTGTAGAGAGATGCAAGCAACACCATGTTTGGAGGAAAGAGCTCTCATTGGTAGAATTGGATCTCATTGACAAATCATTTTATCAAAACATCACTTAGAACCCCTTAGGTAAACATGTTCTCTATGTAACATTGGGAACTATTCTTTTCCTTCTGTTTGTTACTGTCTTGCCTTGGGAGACCCCATTGCCTTAACACAGTTAGATATACACAAGAACCGTGAACAAATATAGAACTCTGAACAAAATTGTGTGGACTTTAAGGGATTGGTACATTATGCAAGAGTATTGACTGTATTGTATACCACTTTTGGAATTCTAGCATTTGGTAAGTGCTCAATGAATGTATTTGAAGTAATATTTAAGGGTCAATGAATAACTAGAAGCTCTTCTGCAAACAGTTAGTTAATGACTATTGTTAACAGTAAAAACTCAAGCCTTTTGTGTTTCACCTTTGCTTTTGCCAAGGATAAGCATGGATAAGCATGCTTTAGGATTAACAGGTGTGGTAAGTACTTCCTGACTGGCAGCTGATAGTAATCAATACAATTAAAGAAGAGTTGTCCCTTTCAGCATTTATACCTCAAAGTACCCCTTTTGAGACAATTTCATGCTCATCCAGAAAGCTTTTTGACATCTTAAGAACCCTAGCTATTTGGAAGCTAAAAATATTCAGGGTAAAAAGCAATGAGAACCCAGATGGAAGCCATTTGCAAAGGAACTGTGATTGTTGGGAAAAAGTTAGATGTCTGAATCACTCCTATGCAGTCCTGGTCCAGCCCATAATTGGCAGAGCACTTCATCCAACCCTCCCCATAATGCTGGGAAGAAGATCATATTTCACTCATAACATAAATGAGGAAAGTGAGGCTATTGGAGGTTTTTTGCTAAATGTTACTTGATTAATAGCAAGGACGGTTTAAGCTAAGACATGTAAACCCATGGTTTCTGACCAAAAGTTATTATCAAATAAAAAAATGTATCAATGCATTGGATGCATTGATTTCTAGCATGAGATATATTGCCTCCTTAAAGTAAGTATATAATTCAAACAGGGAGGAAAAAAATTCATAGGAAATAAGAAGTGAGAGAAAAAATAAATACTGGTTGGAGTGGTTTGAGGACTCTTCAAGGAGGAGAAGCTTTAGAAATGAGCCTTAAGGCACAGAGAGAATTTGAACTAGGTAAAGAACCATGGGATGGACATTCACAGAGCGATGCAGCAAGAGCAAATGTGTGTAAATCAGATTGCTGTTCACAGAACCCATAGGTAATCCACTAGGCTGACTCCAGAATCAATCCAAGGGTAGGCAAATGGGAAACAAGAAGTTTTGCTCCTATGGTTAGCTTTAAGAAGAACTCAATAACCTTATTTTGATATCTTTATTGACATCATATCTTTTTTCTTCTTCTTTTCTTTCTTTTTTTTTTTCCTGGTACCAGGGATTGAGCCTACTGAACCACATCCCCAACCCTTTTTTAATGTTTTATTTAGAGATAGAGTCTTGCTTAGTTGCTTAGGGCCTCTCTAAATTGCTGAAGCTGGCTTTGAACTCACAATCCTCCT
The DNA here is from genome assembly GCF_052094955.1 of Ictidomys tridecemlineatus. Classification (NCBI taxonomy): domain Eukaryota; kingdom Metazoa; phylum Chordata; class Mammalia; order Rodentia; family Sciuridae; genus Ictidomys; species Ictidomys tridecemlineatus. The sequence goes on from NC_135485.1 coordinate 98,813,126, forward strand.
GTCTTCTCAAATTCATCTTGCCAATAAATCCATCCAGTTGCTTAAGCTACATATGTTGGCATTATCCTTAACTTTTTCTGTAATCTACATCCAAAACCTCACCAGGTTCCATTATCCCCAACTTTCACATATGGGTGGAATCAGACCTCCTCTTATCACTACCACTGCTACCACCTTAAACCATTTAATTGGTATCAATTCAATCATTTCCCAAAGAGTTATGCCTCTCTGCCCTGGCCTCTTTCAGTCAATTTTCAACAAAGGAGCTGGAGTGATTCTATTAAAAGGAAGGTTAATCCATTTCATTCACAAGCTAAAAACCCATTCATTGCTTCCCATTTTATTCAGAGTAAATGCCTAACTACTTCCAATGGCCAATAAACCCCTACACGACCCGTCTCTCATTAGCTCTGTGATCTCATTTTCTACCACTTGCTCACTCTGTGGCAAGTCCTTCAACACATACCAGGCATACTACTGCCTTAGAAATCTTCTTTTTGCTGTAACTTCTTCCCAGATGCCTCTTCCCCAATATCGGTATGGTCCCTCTCTCACATCTTTTGGATCTTTATGAAAATATTATTTTCACAGTGAGGTCTTTCCTAGTGACTCTGTCTAAATTTTTAGCTTTTAACCCAAAACATTTACTTTTTAACTTCCTCCTTGTGCCTCTCTCCTCCTCTGCACTTACCACTGGCTAATATATACGATTTGTGTTGCTTAATATTTATTATCTCTCCCTCTTGTGTAAAGAACTCTGAAGGTAGAGTATCTGTCTGCCTTATTCACAGCTTTGTACCTAGTGTTTGGAACTGTACCTGGAACACAGAAGATCTATAAGTAGTTGTTAAAGAAGGATGTCAATAACTTTATTAGAAGGTATGGGTGGGCTTGTGTTTGTCTTGACTAAGTATGGAGAAATAGATGCTGCATGATTTCCAAGTCTGTCATAAAAGACAATGCAGCTTCTGCCTTGGAATTCTGTACTTAAGAGACCTGAACTACAACATATGGAGTCTGACTGCCATGTGGCTGCCATACTGTGTGGAAGCCAAACCACATGGAGAAGGCACATGTACATCCACTCTCCAGAACTACTAGCCTTTGAATCACATCAGCCAGGATCCACATATGGGAGTGAATGAACCTTCACATGATTCTAACCCACAACTGCCAAGTCATTCCTGTGCTTCAAGTCTTCTTAAACAGGAAAGAGTACCCAGTGCATCCTGTCTAAATTTCTGACCAACAATATCTGTGACAAACATTAAATAGTTGTTTTAAACCACTATGTTTTGGGATATATTGTCTTCTGCAATAATAACTGGAACAAATCTCTTTATAAATGTGTCTTTGTAGCTGCTTCCATAAATCAATGGAGGCTAGCTGGGAATGGTACGTCTATTAATCCCACTGGTTTGGGAGGCTGAGGCAAGTGGATCATGAGTTCAAAGCCAGTCTCAGCAATTTAGTGAGGCACTTAGCAACTCAGCAAGACCCTGTCTCTAGATAAAATATATATATAAAAAAAGACTGGGGATGTGGCTCAATGATTAAGCTTCCCTGAGTTCAATCCAAGTACCAAAGGAAAAAAAAAAAGAGGCTATTTCTCATCCCATGTGCCTTAGTCTTTTTTCTGTTGCTACAACAGAATACCTGTGACTAGGTAATTTATAAAGGCAAGAAATTTATTTAGCTCATGATTCTGGAGCCAGGAAGTTCAAGATTAGGTGATCATATCCGGCAAGCACCTTGTGCTACATTATAACATTAGGGGGAAAAAAATGGAAGGGCAATCAGACACATGCAAAAGAAAAAAAAAATAAACCCACAATAGATGACTTCACTTTTTAACAACCTCCTCTTGCCATGCTTAATCCAGTCCTGAAAGGCATTAATCCCTCTTGGTGACCTAATCACTGCACAAAAGCCCCACATCCAAACACTGTGGCAATCAAATTTCACCATGAATTTTAGAGGGAACAAACCATATTTAAACTGTAGCACTTAAAATCCAGACCAAGAATGTGCCTGTTCAAAGGCTAGGCCTCAAGGGACCTTATGAACTTGTGCAGTTGGAACCCTGCCCCTTCTTAAACTTGAGCTAGGCTGATAGAAGATTAGTGACCTAGATTGGCTTACAGCCAGTCATGTGAGAGAGTTTTGCCTGGATTATTAGAAGTACCTACTTGACTTGAAACTGACCACACAACTGATCACACAACTGATCCCAGTTGTGACCAGAAAAAAAGAAACATCTCACTGACCAGTGGGATCATAAGAAATAATTAGTGATTATTGTTTTAAGCCACTGTAATTTGGCAGGAGACTTATTGGTGAGCTGTCTCATAGCAATAGTTCAATGATACAAAGGGAGAAAGATCTTTCAGATGACTAGACTCATAGTTTTTGAATGGGAAAAACTGTGGTTGGAATATTGGAAATAAGAATTACTGCTTATTTGTGGTCAACAAATTAAATTATTCCCATTCCTCATATCTATGCTTTACTCATAGTATAAGAAGATGTGCAAGAGGGACTATTTCTTTTATGTCATGTATGAATGGGATAAAATAAGCATTTTACTTCTTACTCTACCATTCTACACCTTACATCACATCTGACCTATATATCTTGACTGGATATATCACTTCCTCTGGAGGACCGGACTCAACCCATGATGACATACAGTGCTTTGTGAACAGTGCTACCTTGTTAAGCCTGATTGGGGAAGGGGAGAATAACTTTTAAAGGTAGCTTGGAATTCAAATTTTATCAAAGCCAAATTGAAATACAAAAAAAGATTTTTAAGAATTCTAAATTTAGATGTAATGATTTTCATGCGTGCTTAGAATCTGGAAAACCAGCTACTTTTCTCTCCTATTTTAGAAGGGTTGCATACAAGAGGGAAAAGGAAGTTTCATGCAGTTGAAGATGAATCCTTTGTGGTTTCCTTTCAAGTAATAATCAAATAATAATAATAATAATTCATGTATGTTGCAAATTTGATAGCAACCAAATTTCAGGAAGAGTTAAATATATTGTTTTTGAGAGCATTTATTTTTAAATTAAAATATATCATTTTCCTTAACAGGCTAACCTCTCACTTTTATAAACAGAAATAATCAGTAATTTCCTCATGTAGGAAGATGTCCTTATATAACCAAACTTTCTATCCTTGAACAAGAGTGATACAATGGGAGAAGGTAGGTCTGTCAACTTTTTGACAAAATCCAAGTAAAGATAATGCAATGTAAAGGGGTAATTCAATAAGAAAATTAATGCTCAGGTTTTGAAATAGGCCATTTTGTATTTCTTTGAAATGATATTTTAACAAAGACTTTATAAGAATTCAAAAAAAAACCCCATAATCAAATTTCCTTTCTTGTTGCTACACATCCTATAGCTGGTTAACTATAGTCGTCAAAATTCTAGCACGTCACTGAACATAGAGCATAAGGTTGCAAAGGAATTTGTCATTTAGCATTGGTGACTGTGTGCTTGCTGGTTCTATTTTTGAACCCATGCCTTCTGGAGGAGGTTAGATTAAGACTAGGAAGATAGTATAATTTTGTTAGTTTTGTAGAACATCATCTAGAACATTCAGGAGAAAATATTTGGTCTGGGACTTAGAGTTAGATGACTGGCACAGAAGTTTGTTTAAATTGTGAACTTATGTGAGAATAGGCAGCAGAGCACACAATACAAACGAAACTACAAGAAATTCCAGTGTTTTAAAGAAATCAAAGGGGAAGAACCTAAAGGAGGTAACAAAGTAACAAGCATAAGTTTGTCATAGGATGTATGTATAAGAGGCTAATGAGATGAGATCTGGGATAACTCCATCAGATTGGACAAATTGGACATCATTATAAGGACATAGTGAAGGAAGTTCCAGTGGATGGTGAGGGTGGTAGCCAAATTTGAAAGGTCTGAGATAGGAAAACTGTTCAGGATGTTTGTATGAGAATGAAAAAGGAAAGCAGTGTAGGTGAGAGTAAGATCAATATGAGAGAAAACTGAGGGACAAGTTGAAGAGCTGAAAACTGATAAACCAATTGTTGGGTGCATGTCCATTTTTTTTCTTTCCTACAGGTATATCAATTTATCATGAATGATCTCACCCAATCACTGATAAAATTATCCATTAGCACAGATAGTAAAAGATTTGTGACACATGTCTTGGAAGACCTCTTTCAGACGTTCCCAATCACTGTTAAAATATCCATACGTATCTTGTTTCAATACTAATTTTTTTGTATTGAAATTTCTCTTTCTCAGTCTAATTGAGTGACCTATGATATATTTGTGTCTATGACTCCTTTGTCCTCAATTTAAATTCACACGTCCATCCTCATGAGCTTCTTTCTGCACAGTTATAGAGCTCCATAGCACTCTGTGCTACTAGGCTTTTTATTTCTTTCCAATCTTTATTTGGTAAACCAAGAATCATTGTACTTCCACTTTCCATGTATGGCATCACAAAAGTTCAGTTCAGTGGACGGCCTCATTTACTTCCTCAGTTTAAAACCTCTAGTTAACTAAGATTGCTCCGTATACCACATATTTGTACATGAGGCTGTAAGTGTTTTTTTTCCCATGAATTGTAAGTCACTTTCACCTCTAATGGTCCTTACCTATGTTTTAACAGATAGATACCATAGTACATACATAGATAATACTTAAAATATTTCCTCTTTCTTCCTCAATTCTCAGGTTAGCATCTCCCTCTTTTCCCTAATGATTAAAAAAAGTACCTACATTCTCAGGCTGTATAACTAGTAGATGACTTAATTCTGATTTTTGTTTTGCTGTGAAATTCAGTTATAAGGACATGGAATGGGGAACACAGCAGGCAGGAAGGTGAGAGCAGGGATAACAGAGAGTCAATGTTTAAAATTTCTCCATAGTCACCTGAGTTTGTGTTCTCTTGATCCCTGTACTTCCTTTGTGAAAATTTTCCCTGGAACTGGTTAATCAAATGTAAATCATCTAAAAACTAAGCCTCACGTTCTAAGTTCTCAGGCCATCTCTAATAGGACCCTTATGCTCATGATCTCAATGAAATTTACATCACTCCACTTACCTCATTCCCAAAGTCGGCTGCTTCATAGTTGTTTGTTTGTTTTTTAATATTCTAATTTGATTAAAGGGTTGCTATAAGAGTCCTTGATATTCTGGCTTATTTGCATCTTTGTTGCTTTTATATATATACATATATATACATATATGTTATATATATACATAATTGTATTGTTATTATTATTTTTATTATCTTTTTCTATACAATTAGAATGGCAAGTATTCTGCTGGATTTGTTTTATTGGGCACTGGAGTGACATCATTTTAACAGAAGCTTCTGAAAAGTATACTTGTGTCTGAGTTAAACTGGGAAAGTTGTCTGTATTGACTGAAAGAAGGAACTTGAAAAAGGCTAAAGTTTGGAAAGACTTCGGAATAATTAAGAGGAATGAATGCTAAGCCAAGTCACCATATTCTTGGTTGTATAGTCTATAGAAATTGAGAGTAGGAAACAGATGGAAGTTGAGGTATAGACTCAATATCACTGGGAATGTCAGATCAGAAATTATTTTTGGAAGTGTAAAAGGAGCTTTGTGTGTAGGAGGAGCCCAAGAGCTGGGATACAAATCCTGGGAGGTACTAGACAAAGAATGAAAAATCAAGCCTTGGGTGGTAAGTAGGGCTTACCCACTTTGTGGAGAACTATTCAATATTTTTCTACTAATTATACATAATTTCAAATTCCCTGTCTTTTGAATTTTAAAATTGGAGCACAGACCCAGATGAGTTAGAACTATTTTTCTAGCAGGAGCAGGGAGTTTAGATGTGATTTCTCGATCAGCTCTGTTTTTCCTCCCTTCCACTCTGTAGTTCTAGAGGTATCACATTTATCTAGATATAATTCTCCTGTGGATTTTCAGCTTCTAGAGATCACAAAGTAGATGGAACAGCTATATGGGTAAGGTAAGATAATGAAAGGATTTACCAGACTTAAGGACTAGTGGAAGAGATTGAACATGAGAAAGGCGAGAAAGGCTGCCTGTGTGCATGCTTGACAGGACTTGTAGTGCTCATTCAATCTTGGGGAGGAACAAAGGGCTGGCAGGTGAAAGAGAGCAGCAAACACTGTCAGGCCAGGTGTTCGGCATTAAAGCTGGGCTGTGCTGGGGATCCCAGATGGCTTGAAAGAGAGGTGCGAATGAAATGACCCAGAGAAGTCAGGAGACGGGGAGAGGAAGGCAATAAGCTACATTTAGGGTACTTGCAATTAGAGGGATTTCAATTGCTTGGCAGTTATTTGAGCGATAATGAATGTTTGAATCATTCTTCAATAGTGGATAGATCTATTTAGTTTTGAAGAAGTATTGTCCAGCCTTTTTCTCTAGCTATCCCCAGCCCCCTCTCAGTTGCTTTCATTTTAAAGAAGCAGGAATATATTTTAAGACCTTCAAAACTAGAATGGAAAGCAGGAATTTTTCATTAGATGTGCTATATAATCATTGGTATTATCAAAATGAGAATCTAAGAAAATTATGATAAATACATAATCTGGATATCTTATATATACACAGATGTATATATAAGATATACATATATACATACTATATATAATATTAATGTATACATATATGTAACAAAGATTAATATTACATTACAGAATTGTATATTATACAATGTGTATAACATACATTAATATTATATATAGTGTACATAAAAATGTACATTGATGGACCACATTCATTTAATAGTGAAATACCAATGCTATTTTTCTTTTTTTGAAATACAAACATTCTCAAAAATAGTAATTATTTTATATATATGCATGTGTGCCTATCAGTAGCAAACATTTATTAGATATGGATTTTAATTTTGCTTTGCAAACAATATTATCCAAGATTTTTATAAGTAGCATAAAATAATTTTGTGTTAGTTTTTGTATGACAGGAATATATAAATTTCTTTTCTTTTTTTTAGTATTTTGCTGAGATAGATGTTTGACAAACTTATTTGTTGATTTAATTTTTAGAAACATTGAGCACTCCATGACGAGATAAAAACAAAGGCACAAGAGAGTTCTAATCATGCCCTACACCATTTCTGCATCACATACCTATTTAATTTGTAGATTTGAGAATCAGGACAGGTTCCCAATCGTGAAACAGAGATCATCACTAGACATAAAATACTGATAGCTGGAGAAGAAAGGAATGGTCATATATTTCAATAAAGTTAACATGAATATATAATATTTGTTTTCTATATTTAGAAATTATCTCAGAGAAAAACATTAAATGTATTATAAATGATTGTCAGGTGACAATTCTCCAAGAGTGTTTTGCATTTCTGCACATTTTAGGGGTGAAGTACTAACTACTCTTTGTTTTAAACTAAATCTTTTAAGAATTTTTTGTAGAGTAAACATCTTTGGAAGACAGTGTCTTCCTCCAGAATGAGGAAGGACATGGTATCTGCTCTTTACTCAGAATTCAAGATCTGCAAGTTCAGAGTTCCTCTTTGGTCCTGTAACTCACTGAGTGTGAAGTTGCTACCTGATTTTTTTTAGCATCACTAAGTAGAAAATGGGGCTTAAGGACCCAGCAAGAGAAAGTGCAAAGAACACAAGTAGAGAGAACTTTTATTGCCAGAATGTTTAATCATAATGGGTACCACACAGTAGTCAAATAGCGCTTGTTACTATATATTGTATTCTAATTTTTAATAACTTGAAAGTATCAGAAACTGTGTAAAATAGAGAAAATTTCTAATGTTTAGCATTGCTATAAAATATTTAACATAAAAATCTGAAACATATATTTTAGAAGCTTATTTTATAATGCCTATTAAATTTAAAATATAGTTAAATGATAACCAATCTACTCTGTAGCAGGTAACAATTCAAACGTGTGAATTATAGAGTATTGATAACCTTTTAGTGCCTTCAAAGACAAGTGATATGAGGTTACATAATGAAGAATGTTAGCCTTTTCTTTCAGTGAGTACTTCTTTCCTTTTCCTTTGGTCAACCTATTTTTCACACTGGCTCTTATTATTTTCTTCCATAGTTTCAAATACATGCTCAAGATTTTTTTCCTTAAGGAAAAACAAGTTGTGATTTTCTTTTTTATGCTTTTTTTCTAAAGAAATTTTAAAAACGTATTTAAAGGCCTGTTTTATCAATACAGGACAGTGGAATTCCATGTAGGTTGCAAGAAACCTTTCACTATGTATTTAAACTCACATCCATTTCTACCTCAATCCACAGAAGCTACTTATATATCTCTTGGGCTCATAATCATATAAATTACTTCTTTTAATTTAACATAATGAATATAGCAAATAATATTTGGAATCAAAATACCTGGCTTCAAATCTTACTCTAAGAATTAGTAGTTGGATAAACTTGAGAGAGTCACTGAATTAAATTTGTGGATTTTTCTCCCTATTTATAAAATAGGTAAACAATAAGCAAACTTCCATCTCATACCTGTGATGAGGATCAAATTAAATGATATGCCTGAATGCACTTATAAATTATTAAGTTATGTACAAACATATTATAACTTGGAATATAAAATGAGTAAATAAAGACTCTTGAAGCAAAATTGAGTAATGTGTGCGCCTGAAAACTGTTGCCAACATCTAAGTTTATATTGCCTCATAAGTCTGAAGAATGCTTATCAGCATCTACACATTGAATAGTTCCATTATTTGATGTTTAGCCAGTTCTACATTAAGAAAACCCTGCCTGATTACTCTTCCTGGCTGACCCTTGATAAACTTACTCTATCTAAGTTAATTTTGGACAATCAGTCCTAGAAATAGCATAATAAAAGTTGTTGAATTCATAGATAAGGGAAAATTTTTATTCACGACCAGATAGAAAAACAATTAAAACATGTATCAACTCACCTTGATATATCTGCTTCACAATACTGAATTTCAGAATGTAATTTGAAATACAAAGTTTACATAGGCAAAAATATGACCTAAGAATTCTATACCAAAGCCAAGTGGATAAACTAGAAATGCATTCTTTAATGTCTGTTTGGGAAAACAATTCTTACCTTTACTAAAAAGGGAGTGGAGAATAGTGATAATATTAATTATGACAATAAATACGAATGAATTAAATTATATTATAGTTAAAATTCTTATTTTCATTTAATATATATATATATATAAAAGTAAGTTTTAAACTAGCAAAAATCCATGTAATTTACTTTCCCCCCACCTTTGGTATTGGAAATTGAAATGAGGAGCACTGAACCCATTAACCACATCCCTGGCCCTTTTTATTTTTAATTTTGAGACAAGATCTCACTAAGTTGCTTAGGGACTCATAAGTTGCTGAGGCTGGCCTTGAACTTGCAATTCTCCTGCCTCAGCATTTCCAGTCACTGGGATTACAGGCATGTGTCACCACATCCAGCTACAAATCCACATACTTGAACATTACCAACTAGAAAAATACTCAAAAATATTTGATAACATTGGAAACTATAAATTGTATTTAATCAAATATGTAGAAAAAATGTGAATATCAAAACCAATGTGGATATTGTTTCATTTCCATTAAACATAGAGTCTTAAAAATGGCAGGATTTTTTTCCTGTCTTCTTACCAGTCTGATGAAAGCTGTAATTGCCAAATAGCATAATTAGGCCTGATTTTAATTTTGTGTTATTTTCAAGATAATGTTAATTTCTAAAATTCTATAATGGCCATATTTTACTTTTATAAGCAGTAAAATTAATTAAAGAAATGGCCAAAAGAGATCCATTGACAAATTCTGCATGCAGTAAGCATATGAAGAGCAGGTCTGCAAGAAATTGAGGGGAAAAAAAAAAACAGGGGTATAAGATGAGTTGCCAAGAAAAGAGAAATCCAAGAAGGAAACAAACAACAGTCTGAAATAATGTAGGGAGATCAGATAAGACGGGATGAAAAGAAGCCTTTAGGAAAGTCTAATTGAAAGAGTGACAGGTGGGCTTCTCCACAGCAAGTTCAGACTGGGCCAGAGCTCTTTGCCAATCTCTTGGCTGCTATAACCTGAAAAATGAATGGAGGAACTCATAGCACATTCTTCTGAGAAGTTTGCTTTGAAAAGAAAAGTTGGGTTTTGTCTGATGGATAGAAAACTAAATGATCAAAAGATCATTGTTATCCTTTGTTTTATGGTATGAAAAGTGAGCAAAAAATTCATGATGTTACCATAGTGGTGAAAGCAAAGGACCTGAAGTCTATATTTAAATTTAGGTTCCAAGGGAGATTCTGGTATACAGAACATAGAGTAGATGCCATTCTATCCTGTGTTACTGGAAACTTTAGTTGTTCTGTTATTCTGAATTATAGATTTAAATGGGAACTCATGAAATAAAACACATATTTTAAAAATTTAAAGCACATAAAGTCATATTTATTAAGCAAATGAAATAAAGCAAAGCCTTGGTTCTTCATTGTCTTTTTTGAACATATAACACTAATAATGCATCATTTATAATTTTCAGTTTTGAATTCTTTAAAGATAGAATTAAAATTTAAAGCTCTAAGAGATCAAAAAGTTTTCTCAAACTTGTATACATTGTTTTTACCCACATCTAATTTAACTACGATTTATTATTTAATTTTATCAAGACTTTTCAAATCATTTGATTTAATTTTCTTAGAAATAAACTGTTTTTTTTCCTTTAACCCTCAAAATAGCTTATGGGATACTTATTTATATTTAAAATGACAACAAATGAAATTGGGTAAAGTAACTTGGAGAGCAAGCTCAACTAACTAACTCTCGGTAACACAGTAACTCAAATGGAGGTGGTATGGAAGAGCTCAGGAGGGTGGCTGACCAGCTGGGAACACTGGGAAGGACACAATATTATTTAATGAGTTTTAGAAAGGAATGGAATGTTGATTAAGTAAAGGTGTGTTGAGATTCTACTGTAAGTTCACATTTTCACCAAAGTGAATGAACAATAGAACAAAGTGCTAATCCTGAAAAAATAAAATTATACATTGAAAGATAAATAACAGAGGTGATATATATGTATTTTTTTAATCAAGGGTCCAACAGTAAAAAAATAAAATATATTATAATGAACTGTAAATCATACATAACTGTATCCAATGAGATCTCTCAAAGTTTAAAAAGATTTTTTATAAAACTTGTAACTATATTAACCAGAGATTGAAATATTTTTGCAATAAATATTTATTTCATAAGAAAAGGAATTTTGGATTATTTCTTTGGCTTCAGGTTGAAGAGATATAATTTTAAGATGAATCTTTAAAGATAACAATTAAGAATTAGATTCCTTGGCAATTTTGAGTAACTGGTGTAGAAGCTTAGTTGTTTTTCTACTTTCAACTCACATTGTAAATTTCTATGAAGCCAAAATAGGCAATAGAGATGAAGTTGTATAATTTTCTACTCTGATTGAAATCAAGTTTAATTTCTTAAAATTGTCCCATTAGCATGCTCTCTTGTTATAAGTATTTAGGCAAAAAAGGTGGGATCTGGGTCTCATGATTCTTCTACACATTCCTGTACATTCCTGCTGAAGCATGTACACAAAGCAGGTCTCTTAGCCAAGACATAGAGGTCAGTTCCCAAAAGCATTTTCCAAAAGAAGTGTTAGGTCAGAGGGGAAATTAAGCCATCATCTGGGGGAAGGAGAGAAACAGCAGAGAGCCAGAGAAACTGAACGGTTAGTTTGCCAAACTGGGAAATCTAGAGCAGGCAGCAGATTGCTGAGACAAAAAGAGATCAGGCTGAGACAGATGGAGGGATGGGGCTCAAGGGCCAGTTTCCAGTCTCCTGAACATTTAGCATCATTACAACATTCCTGTTTTCTATGGCATGTACTTCCTTTTTCTGGGATCATCCCCCTGAGTCTGATGGAGATGGAGTTTGTGCTCACTGCTCTTTACAGTCTGGTCTCCTTTTGTCTTTCCTTTCTTCCTCAGGTCATCACAGAAATCATCTTCTTCCCCTCACATTAACTGTCATCTGCTATTCTCCAAGACATCGTTTCTCATATTTCAATAAGTTTATCTGTTGGATTGTTGTTATTCTATCCAATAATACTGCCTTCTTATTTTAGACCATTTCAATATTCATGTAGACAGCAGGGCTGAGTCTAGGGTAAGGCAAGAACAAAATTTAAGGAGGTATTCACTCTCAAGATGCAGTGTCGTGTCATTGCCAGTAACTGCACCCCCTTAATGACCTCAATGTCCTATGTTTTCACCCAATCCTTTTAGACCTCCTCCTCCAATACTCTCTCAACCACACCAATGTTCATTCCTTCTAACTTGATTGTTCCTTTCCCCTTTGATGCCTTCACTTTCTTCATTACCATTTTTAATTTCATGGACCATCATCATGATTGTTCACTTGCAAATACACTCTCTGTTCCCTTGACCCTCTCTGGCTTAATTGTGCTCACATGGAAGAAAACACAAACCTGCATAAATTCAACTCCCTGCCCACTTTACACTTATACCCATGCAGCTGAAAGTGGTTGAAGAAAACATACAATTGTTGTTCCCAGGAAATTCAAATAAATAATTATTAAATGAACTAAAAGATGGGAGATACGAGAAGTACTTTAGAAAACATGTTTCACTCCATAGTAAATTTTAGATTTAGATCATTAAATGTTTTCATAAAAATTAAAATTTTTGAATACTAAAGAAAATAGAAGTACGTATGATTTGATTCTGGGTGTAGGTGACAATTTTCTAAACTCAAATTTTCTAAATTTAAAAACAATACGGTGGAAAATTCTCACACACACACACACACACACACACACACACACACACACTCACTCACACATAAAAAAAAAAATCCCAGAGAGATGAGATCACAGAAAAATCAAAACTTCTAAAATGCTTGACATTATAAATACAATTTAAAACAAACACACAGAAGTAAAAACTATTTATCACAAGAAGAGCTACAAGGAATTAATATCCAAATCATGTAATCATAAAATAACAGAACAGAGCAAAAAAAGTTATAAAAAGCTTATAGAATTATAGAAAATGCTAGATCTATGAATTTGAGAAATCTAGATTTATACATTAGGATCTTCTTTCAAATTAGCAGAGTAAAATAATAAAAATTTTAAAGTTTTAACATCACATTTAATAACTAAGTAATAAAGTAAACTAGTAAATTTAATTTAAAACTTAATATAAGAATAATTTAAAGACTAGGGTTGTAGTGAATTGAAAATTTGTCATTTCCTTATAGTTTGTTTATGAGGTGTCCTCATAAAACTTCCATCTTAATTCAAGAGGTGAAATGATTGGAGTGTGAGAGCTGTAATCTTATCAGCCCCTGCTACTTTGAATGGACTAAGTGGGTGGTAACTGTAGGCAGGTGGGGTGTGACTGGAGGAAGTGGGTCACTGGGAGTGTGCGTGGAAGGGTTCCTCTTCTCTAGCACCCCCACCCTTCCTCACTGCCATGAGCAAAGCAGTGCTACTCCACACACTCTTCTGTCGTGATGTTCTGCCTCACATGAGACTCAGAGTGATGGAGTGAGCTGACCACAGATTGAACCTATCTAATCCTGGGCCAAAAATAAACTTTTCCTTCTCTAAGTTGTTCTTGTTGGGTATTTTGATCCTTGTAAGGAAAAGCTGACTAATGCACCGACTAAATTTTAAAAAGTATTTCTATCCTTTTGAAACAATAATTTAACTTCTGGGGATCATGTGGATTTCAAAAGAAAATAACAGTTTGAAATACATAGAAGTCTTTTTATATATGATGATTATACAGTAGTAATTTCCTCAAAGCAAAAATTGGTGAAAAGAAAACCCAACTTTACAAAAGTAGAAGGAAAAAAAAAGACAATTTATGGACTCACAGCATGGAGAATTGTGCATCTATTAGAAATGATAGTTTAGAAAGAGGGTTTAATATCCAAATATATGTAATAATCTTAATAGCAAAATTTAAATCTATAATCAGAATGTTTTCAGTTCAGAAAAATGTACATGAGAAAATCCAGAAAATATTCTAAGATGTACAGTAGTTACAGCTAAGGGATATGACATTGTTTCATATGAGTTTGATTTTTTTAAAGGTGTTTATGTATTTTTTACAGTTTTTTTTCAATACAAGTATATATTAGTTTTATAATCAGAAAAAATACTTCATTTTTTATTCAAGAAAATAATAATATAAACATAATTAGCAGAGGGCTAGAAACAAATCACCATACATTGGTCATGTCTTACAGAGAGTTAACATATATATAATTTGTTTGTTTGCTTCCCCCTCCCCTCAGGTTAATTAATTCTAATGACCCAGATTTATTAAGTATATTTCAGACTCTTTTCTTGTATCATTGCTTTTTCCTCCTAATTACTTCTATTTCCAGACCCAGGCTGACAATTCCTCTTTCTCTCACTACCTTTAAAATAAATGATACAGGGACATCCCTTGACAAAGGTTCCTAGCAGCCTCTTCTTTCTGCCTACTCTTGAAATCTCTTTCCTCCATGAATTAGCTCTTTTGCCTGTGGTTTAGCAAGTTTCTGGGTTGCATGTACCAGATTTCTATCTCTGTACAATTTCCCCATCATGGAAGTATAAGAGCCCTTTTTGGAGAGAGACTGGCAATTCAGGGTAGACTTTCCTTAGTTCTATTCTGTCTGAATACTCAATGCTCCCCCTTACTGCCACTTCAGGTCTATAATGATCTATTTGTTTCTAACCACTTAATAGCTGAGCCATTGCAATTTTTCGGGCTTTTCTAAATGAATGCCGGACTAGCTTCACTTATAATACCAAGCTTCTTTCTCAGTTCCTGCGAGTAGAATGCCCCAATGCAATCCACATCTCCCTGGATACTTGCCTGTTCCCCTTCTTCATTGCTTCCTCTTTACAGGGGCCTCCCTTTTATCTTTAGGAGATACTCTGCCATTTGTAATTATCAGGCTGCCTGGACAATCTGGAGCCCCCAACCCTCATCAGGCATTTCTCTTCTTAGGTACTCCCTCATCTCTGGGAATTGTTCCTTCACAATAACATTTACACAGATCACAAAAACATTAGCATTTAATTACAGTTCAATTCCCCTGCTTTTCCTTAAATCAGAGGATGACTGGAGGCTTTGAGACAGGGAAGATTTAGCTAGGTAGCAATTCTACATTAACACTGCATTTGTATGTTAACATGAAATTATATTATAATAAAGTATTTCAAGATTATTAGAAAAAAACTGATGTTAGGGTCCTTGTTACTGTTGTTGCATTTGAATCTCAGACATATACTCATCTTCATGTGCTTTTTTTTTTAACCAGCTTGTGCTAATCAATTGTATGAGTATTATCTCTTCCCGAGATTAGCATGTCTTATATATATGAAGATAATATCAATTTCTGAATTTGCATCATGGCCAATGAATGAAACCCCCAATTCTGTGTATGTAAAACTCAATCATGAAAAGCATGAATGGTTTGACCATGCTTTGACATGTCTTTACATGTGTTTTATTTATTTTCTGGTCCTACTAACTTATTTGTATTCTATATGCATTTTTAAAAATATTTATGCTTAAATATTGGTATCAATAAGTTCTACCATCTTATGGAGTTTAGACAAGAGCATACTATCAAGTATACTACTAATAATATGATGCTCATTAGCAAAATTCTACCAATATATCTCATAGCTACTATTTCAGCAATTCTAAATTTGTACTTACGCCAGACTTACACATATTGGGTGGGGGGAAACCTTAGCAACATCAAAAAAATTTCACTTGTGCTTTTTTTGTATAATGAAAACAATTTTACTTCCTATAGTCCAATTATATATTTTAATATCTAACTCATTTTACCTAACTCACCTGAACTTACTATCATTTATTTTTCTAAACAGCCTATATTGAATTGACAGAATCTCTCTACAAAAAGGACTCCTACTTCCTTCATGGTAAGGGAATAAGACAGAGACAGAAATCTAAAACTAAAATGTAAAAACCAGAGAGGCCATGGGCAAAAGAGCTCAATTCATGAAGAAGACTCAAGGGTAGGCAGAAAGAAGAGAATGGACTTCCTGGATCAGCAATTGTGCCATCTGATCTGAGAGGGAAAAAGATCAGTGGCTACGGAAGAAAATAATTATCAGGCGACAGATCCTATATATCATTCTTTTCACTTAGTACATTTTTTGATGCTTTACAATATGTACAAACGTTTTCCCTGTGGTTTTTAAAGGTACTACTTTATCTCTGAGACTATGACCTCTGTCTGTGCCAGTCATAAGGAGGCAGTACTGAAAGTAAACTTGGAGTTAGGGATATTTCCTGGCACTGTGCCCATATTGCAGGTCTACTTGTTGGATAAATATACCCCTAATCCATTATGGTCTAGAGAAATTGGACCCAGAATTGGCTGCCATAAAATAGTACTGATCTATAAAACCCAGTCAAATTATATTTTGGAACATGATGGAAAACATTTTTTTCACTTAGGATATTGTGTCCAAGGTAAAATTTGTTCTTCATAGGTGTGGGGTGAGGGACTCCCTGTTCTTTATGGTGTCTTTTGTGGTTCTACTTATAACTAGGAGCAAATCTTTCCAGATGGCAGGAGTTGTAGGTGAAAGCCACAGAATTAATAATTTTCTGTCATCATACAACTGAGAAAGAGACAAGAAAACTTCTTACGAAGAAGAGATCTCTAAGGATTCAACTATTGATTGTGACTTTAAAATAGTATTTGGTGTGATCTGAGGGTTGATTTGAACCATGTTCCTACAGGTATTTATAGTACAATTATAGAAGTGAGTAAAGTGAATTACCTGGGCCAGAAACCATTGAAATAATAGAAACGGATATTCTGAGTGGAGATATAGGTGGTGTGGATAAAATATAACCATGGTAGTTGGCAAGGTAGCCTAACCATTCTGTCATTATGAAATATAGCACCACAGGAACTGCTCTTGCTTGCTATTTGTATAGTGAAGCTGATCTTTACATGGAGATTGCTATTCAAACAGCAGAAGCACTTTGATATGAGGTTGTTGAAAAACAGAGATCACTAGAGGTCCAAGGTCCAGGAAGCTTGGTCTGTCAGCTGATGTGGATGAAAACCAATTTTTTAAAGTTATATCCTAGGGTATACAGTGTTGCTTGAAACAGCACCCCCACTACTCTTCTGCATTCAGACTGCTTTCCATTTGCCTGCTGTCCCTGTCCCTTGTTGGCTCTTATCCTTTGAAAGGTCTAACCCAAGTCTGCCTTCCACTCTTCTGTATCTTAGTTCTCCAACCATCAGCTTCTTTTTCTTTATGTTAAAAATCTGCCTTGCCTTTCACATCCATCATTCACCCATTGCTTTCTATTTTACAAACATTGTTCCACAGCATTCATTTATTTGCCAAAAAAAAAAAGAGAAAAACTAAAGTAGCTTCTTAGAGATATGGAGGGTGACCAGTGGTGAGAAAGGGGATGGACTATTACACTCTTCGAGATAAGCTCAGAGCTATTATTAGAAACTTCAATAGCAGAATGGAGACAGAAGTTCATGAATGCGAGTGTGCATGAGGAAATCTGCCTAAGAGAGAGAAAGAAACAGAGATAGAAAGAGAGAGAGAGAGAGAGAGAGAGAGAGTCAGTCTCCACTTGTTTTATAATGTAAAATGATCTAATGTACCCAAAATATAAGTTGCTCTACTGGGATTTCTCCTTGCAAAATGTCTTTGTATTTCAAAAGTTACCTTTGCAGTTTTGTTTTCGTATCTTTCTTTTGAGGTTTTCCACCAATCTGCTGATTTGGGAATGTCATCTCATTTTGGAAAAATTTTATAAAATTAGTCAGAGTGGTATTCTTCCAGATAATTTTCTCAATACTCATTTGCCAGAAAATATTTACATTGTTTTTCTCAGTTCAGACTCAGATGAATCTAAGAAACATAATTTGGCACACTAAATTCTTGGAACTCAGAAGTTATTCTTTCTTGCCTGTGATGTTTTCCTTATTTCTCATTTGAGTAATGAATGTCTATAATTGAATAAATTTAGGATAATAATTATCTATAATTTAAGAGTAATAAAATAAGAGGATCTAGGATGCTAAAGCAATAAGGTCTAGTGTTAAAGTTATATCGATTCATTGTTTCCTAAAGCATTTTAATGAGTATGCAGATGCATGGTCCTGAACAAAGACACAGAATGAAATATAACTGACTTCCAAAACAGATTAGATAAAAATGAAGTGATTTCATCCAGTGTCCAGAGTGATGAAAAACTCAGTGCCAACACGATGACCCTGTAGTTAGCATCATAGTACAGCCTGTAAAGACCTGAGCATAGGACATGCTGAATGATGTAAGAGATTTGCTGGAAACAGGCTTCTGAAACATATCTGCAGAGTTAAGCACAAAATTCCTGCTCCACTAGAGAGCACTAATGACCAAACTCTTATTGCTAAAACTTTGGCAGACAATTTCACTGTTTGTGAATCTCTGTACATCTTAACAAACCTCCCCAAAGAGGCAAAAGTTCTACCAATACATATGGTGATGAATATAGCCTCTTTAACAGAGAAAGACTTTAATGTTCTGCATCATGATAATATCTGACCAAGAAAGAAATATAGAAGTAGACTGCAAAATCATTAATACAACCTCTTTGTCTTTTTATTCTAAACTCCAGCATACCACCAAAGGGCTTTAAAGTTGCAGACAATGTCAGCACTGAGAGAGGGAATATGATAAATACGACTACGTGGAATGTGGTATCGTTTCACTGCTCACACACTGGCACAATGTCGTCCAGAATTATGCTGTGCTTTCTCCTTTACCAAATAGCAATTGTATGTTCCCTGAGGCTCACAGTCAATCCTGATGGACTCTCCCCATTTGTAGGAGCAAAAGTAATCCAGGAAGTAACACCCAGATTGTACAGTCACTATCATCATAGAAGCATGAAACCAATGGGTAGAAGTTATGCCGGTGGGCATTATATAGCATTTCTGCAACACCAACTTAAAATAGCCATAAAAGTTTCTTTTTTAACTAAAATAAAATATTTTTGCAGAATATGTATTTATTTTGCTATAGGAAACTGAGAAACAGTGTTCTTTTGAGAAGTTTTGCAAATAAATTCATTTGGCTACCAGCTCATTCTGAGTCAAAATCCACAGATAATTAGGAACCAAAACTCGATGTAGATCAAATGAGTATTGGATATAAAATGTCTCAGACTTGGTTGTAAGTCTACTGACTCAAGATCTCTTTGTTGTTGTCTCTTCCCCCTCCTCCATATCTCACACATATTTCATAGTTGGCTCCACACTTCCTCCTCAAATCTGTTCTCTCTCTCATATTTCCATTTTCATTGAGATACATCAATCCATTCAATCCATCCAATCCATTGAATACATTCAGCTAGAAAGCTGTGTGTATCACTCTCCTCCCATCCAACTGTCCAAGTCCTAGTGATTCTGCTTCTTAAACCTCTCTCACTGATTTTCTTTTATTTTTAGGCTGTCTGTGACATTTTCAATTAGTCCCTAATCTCTCTCACTTGGGTTAGAAAATTGTTTACCTCTAGTTCTAGTTTTTTCTTTTCCAATTCATCATCCCTATTAACACAGTATTTTCTCTCTCAAAGTCTAAGTGATATGCCATTCCCTACGTAGATAGGTGTATGGCTCCTTGTTGTCTATAAGAGTACTCCATATTCTACTTAATGGTACAAAATATTCTCATTAGTGCTAGTGTGGACATATGCAAGATGTATTTGTGTTGCAAAGGTGGGTAAAATCAACACTAAGTTTATAATGCAAAACCTCCTTTGTCTCTCCACTGATTATAGGAAGGATCTTACCCCCTAATCCTTCACTGCCTCCCTTAATTCATCAAAGGTGTCTCTCTCCTCAATCTACAAAAGTAGATTCTTAATTAAACTCAGATTAGAACACAGGCTTTGCAGACAGTCAGAAATTCAAATTTATGACCTATCACCAATAATATGTATCTGGGCAAGTCTTCATATTTTTCTAAGTCCAGCTTTTCACCTCTAAAATGGAGATTTTTATGCTTATAACACAGTTTTCATGACATCATTGAGACAATTGATCTTGTACTCCAACACAGAGCCTAGAGCATAGTAGGTAAGCTAAATGGTAGTACTTGTCCCAAAAGAAATCTGAGAATACAAGAGAATGCCTTGCCGTGAAAAGTTATTTCAAACAGGCAATAGGGCACACGCGCGCGCGCGCGCGCACACACACACACACACACACACACACACACACACACACACAATGGTTTGTCCAAGCAAAACAATATGACCTGTTGGAGGCGCTCGAAGTGTCTATGCAGTTTGAAAAAGGATAACAAAACAAAAGAGGAGATGAAAATTGAGAAGAAAACAGTGATTTGTTCAGAGGGTCTTATCTAGTATTTTACCTTGTCCCTTCATCTCTGGATCTATTCAAGCCTTTAGCTTTCTTGTCATTTTCATTCCTCTCATAACTAAGTTTCTGAACTTAAAAAGCCTGTTTCCTGTTTCTGCCTTCTCCACCCACTTCAGTCTGCATCTAGCCCCAGCATTCATCCAACATTATCATCATCAGTATCACCAACAACTGATTAATGAGCACATTAAGTGGACACTTGTCAGCTCATCGTTTTGAACTGTCTGCAAGATTTTGCTGTATGCCTTACCTTCTGGAAGATCACTTCTCTCTTGATTTCACTTACTTCTTTCACTCTCATGGTTTTGTTTTTACTTTATGGACATTTTTTTTAAAAAAAACTTTTTTGTTCTTTTTAGTTATACATGATGGTAGAATGTATTTTGACATACCATATATACATGCAGTATAAATTCCAGTTTTTGTGGTTGATCTGGAACTTCTATTGCCACCTCTTTTCAGAGCTCTTAATCCTTTACTATCTTAATTATGGGATTTACATATGTGATACTAGCCTTAGATGTTTTCTTTCTCATTCTTATTCCCTCTTATAGAACTCACACTTGAAAATGAATTTATGTATCCACTACTTATTATTATCAAATTTAACATAGATCTATTGATCACACTTCCTTACTTATAATTTAATGTCTCTACTATGCTAATTTCTCTAGGGATCAAAATCATGAGTTCCTTGTCCATACCTTTGAACTATCTAGCTATGGTAGACTGCATTTCTCTTTTCAATTCTATGCCCTTTATTGAATTCATTTCCAATTACATTATAAGCATTTACAAAGGTGACTTTGTATTCCCTCTTTTAGAGATAATATAGTTTCCCAACACATTGATATTGGACTTTGTGTGACTAGCATTGGCCAATGCAATATGACAGAAGTGGAAGTATTTCAGATCCAAATCTCATCACAAGAGACATCATATGTTCTGCCTTCCCTTCTGGGAGATTTCAGCATCTGGCATTAGAAAATTTTCCCCTGGAAAACTAGTGCCCCTTTAAGCCTTGAGCCTGGAATAAATCTGATGGAGCAAATCTAGTTCCCTGGATCCTATAGATGTGCAGAAGACTGAAGTCTAGCAGTCCCTGTCAACCTACAGTCTTGTGAAGAAGATGACTAATACTTATTGTTTTAAGCTGCTGAATTTAAAGATTATTTGTTATGTTTGAATCCCTTTCTAAAACCATGTTGGGGGCGCATGGTTGACTCTGGATACATCAAATCCATCATTTTTGTCCTAAGACCAATCTGATCCCAGGCAATGAGTGAGCACAGTATTCATGCTGTCCGGTTCGGTGGACACAACATCTTTATTTTTATGTCGTGCCGAGGATCGAACCCAGCGCCCCACGAATGCCAGGCGAGCACGCTACCGCTTGAGCCACATCCCCAGCCCTCCCTTAATTCTTCATAGGTGTCTCTCTCCTCAAAATCTTTCCCAGCTTGTCAGTGCTTGTCAAAGGACCAGCCCTGACAGAGGTGGTGTGCACTGTCTACTTTGAGCTGATCTTAGGTGACGCTCCCCATAAGGTGATAGCTAATTGTCCAAGGAAGCACAGGTTGAAAGCCATTAACCTTGTGGATAAACTTCTCAGCATTGCATAGGTGATCAAATCTTTATATAAAGCTATGCACCTCATCTTTTGTTACTTTTACCCGAAACTTCTGGTCTCCAGTGATGTAGAAGTATTACAAATATCAGTATATTCATTCATAGCAAGCAATTTGATGCTTATTTCCCAGAAACTATATCCCTAATAAAGTACAAGCTATTCAAAACAATAAACTTTTTTGTTATTTATCACCAATTATTCTAAAATATATTTTGAATTGATTTTAAAATAAAACAGAGATGTTATAAAAAAAAGTTTTTGATTTAATCCCAATTTCTGTATCTACTTGCATACTAAGAAGCCACCAGCAAACACCCCAACAAACTACCCATTCAAGATAGTTGACTAACATTTTAGAATATGTAGTCTAATGGTACTGTTTTTGTTTGTTTTTCTTACAAACTGGTAATGATATCAATATTATATTAGAAATAATATACACTTTTTATAGAAATCTTATTGGTGCATATGGTTGTACACAATGATGAGATTTTATGGTCACATATTTGTACATGGATACAATATAACAATATAATGTGGCCAGTATCATTCCCCAGCACTTCCCTCCTCCCATTCCCTGGTCACTCCCCTTCCTTTACTGATCTCCCTTTGATATTCATGAGATCTCATCCCCCTCCATTTTTTTATTTTTTTCAAACTTCTACATATGAGAGAAAACATGGCTCTTGGCCTTATGAGTTTGGCTTATTTCACTCAACATCATGGTCTCTAGTTCCATCCATTTTTCTGAAAATGCCATAATTTTATTTTTCTTTGTAGCTGAATAAAATTTCATTTTGTGTATATAACACACTTTCTTTATCCATTCATCCTTTGATGGACACCTAGGCTGGTTCCATAGTTTGGCTATTGTGAATTGTGTTGCTATAAACATGGATACGTATGTATTACTATAGTAAGATGACTTTAATTCTTTAGGATAAATACCAAGGAGTGTTATAGTTGGGTAATAAGGTAGTTCCATGCCTAGTCTTTTGAGGAATCACCGTACTTATTTCCAGTGCTAATTTACAATCCCATCAACAGTTTCAAAGTGTTTTTTTCCTCCACATCCTCCCCAGCATTTATTATTATTTGAATTCTTGACTACTCTCATTCTGACTGGTGTGATATAAAATCTCAGTGTAGTTTGACTTAAATTTTCCTAATTGCTAATTATGTTGAAAACTTTTTCATATATTTGTTGGCCATTTGTATTTCTTCTTTTGTGAACTATCTATCTAGTTCATATGCCCATTTATTAATTGGTTTGTTTGGTTTTTTTGTTTGGTGTTTTTGAGCTCTTGTATATTATGGATATTAATCCTCTGTCAGAAGAATAGTTAGCAAAAATTTTCTCCCATTGTCTAAATTCTCTCCTCACATCCTTCATTGTTTCCTTTGATATCCAAAAGGTTTTTAACTTGATGCCTTCCCATTTATGAACTCTTGGCATTATTTCCTGAGTTTTAGGGGTTCTATTGAGCAAATTGTTGCCTGTGCTGATATGCTGGAGTGTTGACCCTACATTTTCTTCTAGGAGTTGTAATAATATACATTTTTCTAAAAGTCTTATCTTTTTATTTTTTTTTATAAATCCACCCTTAAGGCTTACAACTACTGATTTGCTTTTCTTTAGATACAAAATAAAGACTAAAACCAAAATTATGGCCTAAGAATTTTATCATTTCTCCTGATTTCTATACTATTATATACTTACCAGGATCTGCTTTTGAACAACAATGAAAAAGTTTTGGTAGTCCTTTGTATCCCATCATAGTCCATAAATTGATAGAATCCTCAAGTTGGTTTTTAATGTTTTCACTTTCTTCTTTTAAAAGTCATATATGATCATGTGAAACAAAACAAAATCCTAGGTAGAAAAACAAAATATGCTATTTAAAATATAGATTGGTCACATAGAGATAGCTACTAACCAAAGAGAAATACAAATACATATTGAAGAACACATAACTTTAATTGGATTTTTTTTTTACTCTTACCTAAACAAACATTTTCATTTCTTAGTTTTATTTGAGTACCACAGAGAAGATGGGAAACAATGGACCAAACAAATTAATGGGGTGGGGGGTTAAATCAAATATTCTGCTTTAGATTTGATAGAGTTTGAGCTTCTATGAGATGCTCAAGTAAAAAAACTGAGGAAGCAGTTTTTACATGTGAATTTGGAACTCAGGGAAATGTCAGTTATATAATGGGGCAATACTACGTTTAATATTTCTGTAAGAATTTTAAACACAATTCATTACCCTATTCCTGTGATATTTGAAGTTATTTAAATTCACTAATTTAACAAACACATGCTCCATATTTCTGGTAACTGATATGAAGTTATATGTGAAACAGTGAATATCTAGTCCTTTGGAAGCTTATTATGTAGGAGGAGAAATAATAAAAAAATACAAAAAATAATATTATAGAAAATACAAATCATTTCAAATAGTGATAAGAAAATATAATATAGTGATGTGTTGAAAGAGCAACTGCCCAAATTGAATATAGAATCATTATAAATGTGTAGTCAAGAAATATTGTTTCTGAAGAAATAACTTAGATACAAGGTCTAAAGAGTAGACCATTTGTTTGATAATGAGAAGTGATACATGTCAGGCAGAGATAAGGGAAAGAGTGAAAGTCCTGAGATAGAAACAAACTTGGTATTAATGAAACATAAATAGGTTAATGAGGAGAAAGTATAATAAATTAGAAGAGAGTCCAATGACATAAGACTAGAAAGTGAGAAAAGGACTGGGTCAATCCAGAACTTTTCAAGTTTTAAGGTGGTGTTGGGATTTTATTAGATGTACAGTCAGAAGCCTTTGGGAAGTTTTAAGCAGACTTTGTGTTGGACATTATAGGATACCACTGACTAACAGAAGGCAGGGATGAAGTGACAGAGGTTATCCCATTAACTAACAGAAGGGAGGGATGAAGTGACAGGGGTTGTTAACCTGATACCATGATCGTTTGTTTCCATGTACCACTTGAGATATGATGGTGCTGCCATTTTGGATTGCATCATTTGGATTTACTTTGGATTTCACAAGGAGGTTATGCTTACAAAGATATCAAGGAGTCCCCATTCCTAGGTTTTGTCTTGAGCAATCTGATGGTTGCTGATGTCATTTACAAAGATGGAATGTCTTTGAAAGAAACAGGCAGAGAGCAGCACCAAAATAAGAAGTTTGTTTTGGATCTTTTATGCTTGAGTTTTTAGGACTATAGAAGTGGAGGTACTGATTGACAGGAAGATATGTGAATTTGAAAATCTGAAATTCATTGGCATTTTGATAAAATTTAATGTCATGACTGTGTATGAGATCGCCTAGGTGTAGAGATCATAACACGAAGAGGTCTAGATCTGAAATGAAGTTAACTATGGCTTTACACCTTAGGTTGAAAGAGGAGCTGACATAGGAGAACGAAGAGGAAACTAGGTGAGTGAGGTACCCCTGAGCCAAAAGAGGAAAACATTTTAGGAATCATCACTGGGAGGAATGCTAAGAGAGTCAGTTAAATGAGAGCAGAGAAGTCGTCATTAGAATAGCAAAGTGGATGTGGTCTTTGAAGTTGATAAGAGCATATTCTGTGGGATGTGGGTTTGGAAATTGGATTTCAGCAAATGGAAGAATATATCAAGTGGAGGGGATGAAGCTGATGGGGTCATTTAGCAAGGTGTCTGACTGTTAGTAAAGACAAGAAAATTACAGCAATAGATTTTATTTTATTTTAAGGTGTGTGCTAGTATAAGCAACTCTTTAGGACAGTGGAATAATTCTGGAGAAAGCTGGACCTTGACTATACAAGAAAGGGAAGTGGTATGTGGGATTCAGAGGAAAAGTCCAGAGTTTCTCTGAACAATTCAATAGCCAAACTCCAAAAGTTGTAATAGCAAGATAGAGAACATAGGAATAAATACAGGTAGATATACAGATTTAACGCTGTGGTATTGGGGGAGTGTGTGTCTAATTACTGTTTTTCCTCAATGAAGAGTGAGAAGACATAATTTTAACTGGGAGGTAGACTGGGTGCAAAAGGAAGAGTGGCTGTAGAGGTTGAGAAGAAATTGAAATTATAGAATACATGACATTTGGTTTCTATTTCCTTTGACCTCCTAGATTTTCCCCATGAAAACATGGGGAATTGGAGGATAAAGGAAAATGATGGGCATTTCAGGCAATCTAGTGCATTTATTCATAATTTCATTAGAGATATGAATTTTGACTTTGGTGAATTACTTTTTTCCTACTAAATATTTTTTGACAAATTTTAGCATGTAGAAACTAGCACATAGAGGTTAGAATATGGTCCTAGGAACAAAGAGGCACTTTTTCTATTTATGTGGATCTCAAAAAAAGATGAAAACTATTCAGATCCTGAGTGCATTTTCTAATTAACCAGGCACTTTGAAACAAGACGTTTAAGAGAACTATTGAATCAGGTGGTACAAAGTAAAAATTGTATTCATTCAAATATGCACATCAAAAAGAAGAGTGGAACTTTTGAACTTCCTGGGTAGTTTTAAAGTCCACCCAATGCTAATCAAGAAGTTATGTTGCAGCTGCTGACTCATCAAGTTTAACTCTCCACACAATCATGTAAGTGTCAAAATCCCTGTTCACTAACAAAAAGCACAATAGTATTTTAACAAATAGCCCAAAGCATTTTCAGCTGGAAAAAGTTTTTACCAGCATAGGAAATTTTCACTAGTTCTCCTGTTTACAATGTGGTAATGATTATGTATCTCCTAGACCTCAGAATCTCTATCTTGAGGATGCCCAATGTCATTCCTGTAGATTATCATTTACATTTTTATTAAACTTCTCCTTCTCAGAGAATTTTTCTTTTAGTAAACATAGCCTGCCTTGGTCTTTGCCAATTTGCATAACAACATATGTGTGCATATCTGAGTGTGTTTGTATGCACAGATATGTCCGTGTATACTTCAAAACCTTTGGCATCTGTGGCGCTTTATTTTCTGAGTCTGAGCAGTTTACTTCCTTAGTTGTAAATATTTTGTTGGAAACAAGAATCCTCAGCTGATGAAGAAGTAGAAAGGACCAGATTCTTACTGCAAGGCATTTTTTTCTTTCTGACTTACTATAGTAAGAAACTATTTTGACTTTCTGTCTTTGATTCTGAATACACAACTTTGAAACTATAGAATTCATATATGTAGCCAGAGGTGTTTGTTAAAGGATGAATTATACTCAGTAACATGTAAAACAGGGTGTCATGATTTTGGGTTTGACAGTGTATCTGTAGCCATATTGCTGTATTTCTTGGTTGGAACCTCTATGGTATTTTGTAAAAACCAATTCTTTACTGGACTGAATATCCAGGAATATGCTCAGAATGTCTGCATCCTTGGTCAGTGCTATCAATATGCAAGGAATAGCTCTCGGTCATCCTAATAATAAAAAATATTCCTACATATTTCTAAAGGCAATATAGGGGTCAAATAACGCTCATATTGTAAATGACTGAACAGGAGATTTCATAAAGATATTATAGCATCATACAGTTACTAAACTGCTCCTAAGTGAATACCCATTTTACTCTAAGATCTTCTACTAGCTCATCCTGAAATGTTACTTGTAAGGCTACCTAAAATGTATTACAACTTTTGTTGTGTAATGTTTCACAAGATACTACATCAAAATAGGGTTTGGATCTTTTCTCAATTCTGGCTCTCACTAGAATTCACTCTCTGCAGCCATAAACTTTAGGTAAAGATTTGGAGACAGACATTTCTCTAAAGGAGAATTATTTGTCTCTTTTGTTTTTTTCTTTCAGAGACTTTCTGTTTCTTCCATATGATTCACTGCTCTTCAATTCATGTTTAGGTACCAAGCTCCAGCAAATAAGAGATTCAACTTTCACCTACAGAAGAGATGGAAGATCATGAGTCATATTTCCATATGCCTGGATTAGGAGAGCTGTTAGACAGGATGGAAGAAATAATCCAAGAAAAAAGCTAGGAGGTCAAAGGAAATAGAAACCAAATATCTATCACCATGTTGCCCAATAGGCAATATATAACGAAATAGCAGAGGAAGGGAAAATTTGAACTGCTGAACCTGTTTAGCAGGTAAATGAGGATCATCTGGGGAGTGGGAAACAGCTTCCTCTTCTTTCCACAGCAATGTGGAGGACTTGTGAGTACCAACAACTGAGGAAACAGGCTTCTGACCCAGGGAGTAGAGCAGAGTAGTGAAACTGGTTGACTCCATGTTGAGGCCTCTGTGGATCTGTACTGATCCTTAGAGGCTGTAAGGTTTTTGTCATTTGTTTTCATTTTTCATTTTTGAAGTTGAAAGTCTGAATTAACTTCCAGAATTCATGAAGTTTTTCTGTTCATTTCTAGTTTTTTCATTTTTTCTATTTTTTTTTTGTGTGTGGGGGGGCACCAGGGATTGAATTTAGGAGTACTTAACCACTGAACCACATCCCCAGCCCAATTTTGTATTTTATTAGAGACAGGGTCCCACTGAATTGCTTAGTGCCTCGCTGTTGCTGAGGCTGGCTTTGATCCTCCTGTTTCAGCCTCCCAAGTGCTGGGATTTCAGGTGAGTGCCACCATGCCCGGCCTTTTCTAGTATTTTTTTTTTTAAATGTGGGCAGAGAACTATATTCTGATAACTTGGGAGACACAGGAAAACTAAAATTTTATACGGAGGTAAATGCATGTAATTGTCACAAAGCCCACTTAAGATAGTATTTTTTACTTTCACAAAACAACTTTTAGGGGGAAAAAATGTGAGTATAACAATGATATACCCACATACATATCACACACCTGCAAAGAAAATAATTATAATGATTTATGGATTGTCTTCTCTATGCCAAACACTTTGCCAGACAGTGAACTTACAGAGTCTTCAGTTCTTACTAAAGCTCAGCAAGCTACGTATGTCTTACAAATAAGAAAACTCAAATTGAGAAAGTTTGAGTAACTTGGATGTTGGAAATGAAATATTTGGTATAGCCAAGATTCAATCTACTCTTTGTGATTGTAAGTTTTAAAATTTTAAATATTTTTCCAGTGCATGCTGATCAGATTAATAGTGGAGCAAATGTGGAATATTTTACTTTTAAAGGAATGATTTATCCCAGTTATTATTTATCCCAGGTGAAGAAAAATATTGATACAACATTCTTTTTTATTCATTTCATAAAATTAGGAAAAGAGAAATGACTGAAAAATTATGGAGGGCTCTAATTCAGTATCTACCAACCAGGAATTCCTTGCATTATCGATTTGTGTTGATAGTATTGGAACTCAGAAAGTACCAAAAGCAATAAGCAGACTACTCAGCATTTCACCAAAAATAAGGGAGAACTGATTAGAGAGAAATATTAATAGGAACTTTGGAACTAATCATGTAATTTTGAGTTTAAATTGGTTCTGTGATGGGGTGTTTATTTCAGAACTTTTTGTATGGTTAAAAATAAAATTTGGAAACTACTAAAATGTTTCCTTGTTTGGAAAGTTGAACAAATTGTGATACATGAAATCCTGGAAAATTACATAGTCATTGAAAAGAAAGCATTAGATCTATGTCAATTGTCTGGGACAGAGTCAGTGATTATAGTGAGAAAGAAAAGCAAGATGCAGAAATGAATACATAATATATTCCTTGTGCAGGTTGGATTCTCTAGGACACAGACTCTGAGATGGAATTTAGACTTTAGGGTATTTATCAGGGAGTATCTTGCAATCAACTCCTATGAAAAGGTATGAGGGGAACAAGACTGGACAGAGGGTAGAGCTGAGCTGTGAAGTAGGCCTGATGAGAACCTTGGCAGACTCAGCAGGGAGATGTAGGGATAAAATGGCCATGAGAATGATTTTGCATTGGACCAAAATGGCCACTGAGTCACATCCTGACTTAGATCATTCATTTGGGTTGCTGGGGAAACAGTGTGACCTTGTGTGAGGCAGTTTTTTGCAGGTAAGATAATCACCAAAGAGACCAAGAGCTGAAGGGATCTGCTGCTGGCACTCCCAGCTTCTAGCGCTTTGTGGAGAGAAGATTTGGCCAGTACCTCTGTTCATCCCAATAACTAAAACAATAACTAAAACAAATTGTGCCCAATCCCAAAAGGTATAAATATATTTGTAAATATATATATGCATATATATATGGTCATTTACATATATATTTATACATATACATATATACATTTGTGTATACATATATATATATTTATATGTAGAGAGAGAGAGAGAGAGAGAGAGAGAAGTAGAGTAAAATCTTGGTCCTAGGGAAAGCAAGTGGGCTAGAGGTAGTATAGGTAACCAAAACAAACAAAAGGTAGAAATATTGATAACAAAAAAGAAGGTTTTATATCTTATTTAGGAAAATTTAAAAGGTGTCAGTGAAATGCTTAGAGGAATTGAAGATTGGTCATCAGATAGTATTTATTTCTGGGTTTTGACATTGCCTTCCCATTATTCTCTATAATATTCAAATGAAAGTAGATAAGCATTGCTCATAATTTTTTTAAAAATAAGGCTATTTACAAATTAATAGCAAATGAGGCAATAACTGAATATACTTAAAACAAGGCCTTTATTTTTTTAAAAAAGTAGATTTCAAAATGCTGTAAATCACATAGCAAGATGCCCTGAAAGACAAGATAGTTTTAGAGGCATTGAAGTATTGCAAAACCAATCATAACCTCTAAAATTTAAAGTTAATAAGTAAAGCATTCAGATGCAACATGCATTTATTCAAATATTTCTTGAGTGTTTTTCATAAGCGAGATCTGATTTAGGATGGGTCATATCTAGAATGAAAATGAAAAATTCCACTCTTATGGGTGTCATATTCTATATTGAAAAAGAGAAAATAAACAATAAGAACAGTAAATGAGTAAATACTTTGGTAGGCTAAAAGTTGTGAGTCAGTTCCCAGGGATACAGGTTGCCAGACTCTGTGATTTGCATTCAGGAGTCTTTTGAAGAATGCTCTTGGAAGAACAGCTAAGAGGGGACACAAGTAGTCCAGTGTGACCTATTGTCATCCATAGTTTAAAGATTAAGAAAGACTCACTGTGATAGCCATTGGAAGTGTTCTCCCTCTGGAAACATGACCTATAGACCTATGGAATCTATAGTTGAGGTGCCTTTAGACTGTATCTTGATTTAGGACAGGAGAGTTCAGTTAGTGCAGAATCAAGACTAAAAACATACCATTGTCCATTGGAGTGAGTATAAATTGTTTCTTGCCCTCTTTTTTGAAAAGTTGGAAAATAACACCATGCCAGATAAATTACTATATGCCATGTACCTGAGATATTGTTACCTAGCTCTGATAAAGGTACCACATCGAGCAGAGCAAATGCATTTGGGGTTTTTATTAGACTGAGTTTTCAGTAAACTGTAGATCCAGGATCCATCTGGGTTTTGTCAAAACCTTACTGGAGAGTTAAATGGAAAAATAATATGGGACATTACTACTGAAACTATTACGTCTTTCTTTAATAATGACAATAATCTCTGCTTATTCTCTCCTGGTTTCAGTATTGATATACCTTTGACCACTGTGAATGGCAAGTTCAGAGCTTTTTGACTTTGTGTTTCCCTCTATGATAATCTGACAAGTCAAAGAACCAAACTGGAATATTTTCAAAGGCTAATTGTGTCTCTTTCTGTTATGCATTCAGGGACCAAGTGAGTCTACAAAGCCACTGTGGGCCACATGTGGGACTTGACTCAAACAGAAGGGTCAAAATGATGCTTTAGAACACCAAGCTTCTATGTCAACTTACACTTTGTGTCTAACAAATCTTTAAATATTTTGCTTTCTTCCTCACTCCAGTGTATAATCACCCAAGTAAATGGCAAGGCCCATTTGGGAAAGACAGGTAAAATCATTCCTGTGAGCTCTTTCCATAGTGTTGTAGGTTTCTTCTTTTTGAGAAACAAGTCTTGCCCTCAGTCAGCAATTTCTAGGCCTGAATGATGGCTTAGGTCTGGAATTGGTAAGGAACTGAAACCCCATTTTTTTTTTTTTTGGAGGGTGGCGACTACCCTTAGTTTCCTCATCTTCCATGCTTGAATTTGGATGCATACATTGTACCTTTATTGGCTGTGCATATATCTTACCTCTAGATGTGCTATATTCTGTTAACCACTCCTGTAGCTCTCTGTACATCTACTGGCTACATCATCATCAGTGTGATGTTGCTGCTCATTATAATAATTTCCTAAATTGGTGTCTGTCAGTTTGACACTGTTGCCTTGTCTCCATTCATTAGTGATTCCATGAGTCCCATTGGTATTTGCAAGCCCTGTTGTCCATGGTATCTCCAACCCTCATCCCTGGCTGATAGGATAGACATCTCCAACTTTCTCAGGAATTCCCATGCCCCCTCACCAACATATTGCTTTTTTCTTTAGTTAATGGATTTTACTCTCATGGATCACAGTGATCTAGTAGGTTCTGACTTAGTGTACTATACTCTAACATGTCGTCCTCTGTGAGCCCTTCAATCCTATACACTTATAAGATGAAGCAGTTATGGCAATTCTACCTCACACTTTCTCCAAAGTTCCAGGAGATATCCAAAGATCTTGTTTGTCCCACCTCCAGGGACATTGTATGGGTTTTAAATCCCATGACCTGGGAGAACACTCTACTATTGATTAATTATTTTTTTTTCTATTGGCATAAAAGGAATCTGAACCCATGTGTAATGTTCTGGATCCTCAGAGCATGTATTGGCTAGCTTTTTTTTTTTTTTTTTTTTTTTTAGGTTTTATTTTATTTTTTTTTTAATTTTTTTTTAAATTTTTTATTTTTTTATTGGTTGTTCACAACATTACAAAGCTCTTGACATATCATATTTCATACATTAGATTGAAGTGGGTTATGAACTCCCAATTTTACCCCAAATGCAGATTGCAGAATCACATCGGTTACACATCCACAATTTTACATAATGCCCAATTAGTAACTGTTGTATTCTGCTACCTTTCCTATCCCCTACTATCCCCCCTCCCCTCCCCTCCCATCTTCTCTCTCTACCCCATCTACTGTAATTCATTTCTCTCCTTGTTTATTTTCCCATTCCCCTCACAACCTCTTATATGTAATTTTGTATAGCAATGAGGGTCTCCCTTCATTTCCATGCAATTTCCCTTTACTCTTCCTTTCCCTCCCATCTCATGACTCTGTTTAATGTTAGTCTTTTCTTCCTGCTCTTCCTTCTTGCTCTGTTCATAGTTGCTCTCATTATATCGAAGAAGACATTTGGCATTTGTTTTTTAGGGATTGACTAGCTTCACTAAGCATAATCTGCTCAAGTGCCATCCATTTCCCTGCAAATTCTATGATTTTGTCATTTTTTATTGCTGCATAGTACTCCATTGTGTATAGATGCCACATGATTCTATGCTTAGAAGACCCAAAAGGGTCTACAAAGAAACTACTAGAACTAATAAATGAATTCAGCAAAGTGGCAGGATATAAAATCAACACACATAAATCAAAGGCATTTCTGTATATCAGCGACAAAACTTCTGAAACGGAAATGAGGAAAAACACTCCATTCACAATATCCTCCAAAAAAATAAAATACTTGGGAATCAACCTAACAAAAGAGGTGAAAGATTTATACAATGAAAACTACAGAACCCTAAAAAGAGAAGTAGAAGAAGATCTTAGAAGATGGAAAAATATACCCTGTTCATGGATAGGCAGAACTAACATTATCAAAATGGCGATATTACCAAAAGTTCTCTATAGGTTTAATGCAATGCCAATCAAAATCCCAATGGCATTTCTTGTAGAAATAGATAAAGCAATCATGAAATTCATTTGGCTAGCTTTTGCCTCAAGTTTCAATCCCTTTGCTGCTTTTTTTTTTCCAATGGGTGCTTTTTATCTCTTAAAAAATTATTGATGTATTATAATTATAGATAATAGTGGGATTGATTATGCCATATTTGTAATTGTACATAATGCCTTTGCTACTTTAGCAGACTCCCTTGATGGGTTAGGTTGTGACTTAATCCTAGTTATTGGCTTGGTGTCAGGGAAGGGGTAGGTGAGGATTGGTGGAGGAATGTGGCAACATATCCTAAAGAGAGCATATTTGTTCTTGCAAGGAAGAGAATTCCACATAAGTGGACTAGTATGTTGATCAACAAGAAAGATTATATGACTTTGACAGTCTCAGAGGGTTCAGGAGAATCTGGAGATGCAAAGTTTGGAAGTGTTTCAGTCTAGATAGCCACACAATAGAATTCAGAGTTCTATTTCTTAATCTCTCCCTTGACTTTGACATAGCAGAGCTCTGGGAGTTGAGAATCCCATTATCTAAAGAGCTCTGCTCGTTTTTAATAAATACTGAATCTGGGCTGGGGTTGTGGCTCAGTGGCAGAGCACTTGCCTCACACATGTGAGGCACTGGGTCTGATCTTCAGCACCATATAGAAATAAATAAACAAAATAAAGATAAAAAATAAATAATGACTGAATCTTCAACAGTTGCTCTCCCCTGGCCAGAGGAGACAGTCATTATATTAGGGATTAATCACCATCAGACTTACCTCCCTATTCTCCAGTGCCTCAGGGGCCCCCAGAAATAGCCAATCCCATTACAAATATCATTAAATTACTGTGTCACCAGACTCAGTGGCACATATCTGTAATCCCAGCAATTTGGGAGGCTGAATCAGGAGGACTGCAAGTTCAGGACCAACCACAGCAAGTTAGTAGGACCTATCACAAAATAAAAAATAAAAGGGGCTGGGGATGTAGCTCAGAGGCGAAGTACCCCTGGGTCCAATCCTCAGTACCAAAAAAGTAAATAAATGCATAAAATTTATCACTATCAGTGAAATTCCTCAAAGTTGCAGAACCAAGGGTGCCAGTGGTATAAGTCCCAGTCTGTGTCTGAAGACCAAGAGCTAGGAGAACTAAAATTAAAAGGCAAGAGGAAATCGTTGGCCCAGTTCAAGAAAAGGGAAGAATCTTCCTTCTTCCACCTTTTCATTCTATTCGGGTCCTCCACAGATTGGATGATGCCCACCTATATTGGTAGTGGTCTTTACTCATTTTATTTTTTTCCACATTTTTATTGGTGCATTCTAGTTATA
Source organism: Ictidomys tridecemlineatus (assembly GCF_052094955.1). Classification (NCBI taxonomy): domain Eukaryota; kingdom Metazoa; phylum Chordata; class Mammalia; order Rodentia; family Sciuridae; genus Ictidomys; species Ictidomys tridecemlineatus. The sequence continues at coordinate 98,848,355 of NC_135485.1, forward strand.
CACAATGACGAGAGTTGTTATCTATTCATACATGCACAAATGATATAATGATATAATTTGCCAATATCACTCCCAGCACTTCCCCACTCATTCCCTCCCTGCCTCCCACTCCTTGGTCCTTTTCTCTACTAATCACCCTTTGATTTTGGGGAGATTGAAGCCCACCTTTCTTTTCTTTTTTCCTCTCTAACTTCCACATATGTGAGGAAACATTCAACCCTTTACCTTCTGAGTTTAGCTTATTTCACTTAACATGATAGTCTCTAGTTCCATCCATTTCCCTGGAAATGCCATAATTTTTATGGCTTAATAAAACTCCATTGTGTATATACCACATTTTCTTTATCCATTTATCTACTGATGGACACCTAGGCTGGTTCCATAGTTTGGCTCTTGTGAGTTGTGCTGCTATAAACACGGCTATGCATGTATCAGTGCAGTGTGCTGACTTTAATTCTTCAGGATTATACACCAAGGAGTGGCATACTGGGATCATATGGTTCCATGCCTACTCTTTGGGGAGCCTCCACGCTGATTTCCATAGTGGTTGTACTGATTTACAGTACCACCAACAGTATATCTTTACTCAGTTTATGTATTAAAATGCTAATTTCTTTCAGAAATGCCCTCACAGATAGACTCCAAAATAATATTTTATCAGCTATCATCCCCTAACTCAGTCATGTTGACACATAAAATTAACCATCACAGACAGAGAGGAGTTGAGTATGACACAAGGCTTTCTTATCTGAGCAACTGGAATAATGGAGTTGCCATCAACTAAAGATTAGCTTTGGGATGTTGGGGGAGAATTATATTCATTTTAGGCAATTTAAATGAAAATTTAAGTTGATAAATATAAATGCCCAGACTTAGGATTTTTCATTCTGGATTCTATAGACTAGAGAAGAAATTTAAAATAATGAGACTGGATGAGATAGGAAGGTAGTGAGTATATACAAATAAGAAAGAGTGGTCTAAATTCCAAATCATGGGTCACTTCAGTGTTAGGAGGTTAGCAAAGCAGGAGATAGATCAGGGGAGTAGCTTCCTAAAAGCTATGGAAAGAAAATGCCAAATGCTGTTGATGTTCAAAGGAAAGGAGACTGAAATTATCTATGAATTTAATAAAGGTACAATCATTGACAATCTCTGCAAGAGCCTAAATGAAAGATTTCACCAGATGAAGGGAGAAAGGCATTACAGTATTGCATATATTCTTTTGAGAAATTTTACTGTTACAGGAGTAAGTGGAGCTGAAGATGGGGGACAAAATATAATTAAAATGGAAAAAACAAAACAATGTGTTTGTATACTGACAGTGATAATATGGGTAAGAGGAGTAATTTGATGAGGAGTGGGAGAAGTTCTAAAGTGAGGTTCTTAAACAGGGCTATAACAAATGGGCATAGTGAGACTATAAAGGTTTGACCTTAAATAGGAGCACTCAGAGTTTATTCTAATAAGAAGAAAGAACATCTATGTAAAGATTTTAAAAGCAAATAGGATGTGATGGTGGAAGGTCATGGAATTTTTCTTCCAGTAGCTTCTATGAATTCATTGAAGTAAAAATTGGAATGAAGAACAGGGAGATGGCATTATAAGCATGAGGAGAGAAGATAGTAAACAGAAGAGAGTGAAGAAAAAGAACAAAATTACATAATTGCTCTGTAACGTATAAGGTCCACTTGAGGAATTGTTATGAAGTTAAAGTGAGACTTAGATGTTTAAATTTTCTTCAGCCATATTTTGGATGTTCAGATACAGGAATGATGGAGACATAGAGCTGTATTTAACTAGGGTTAGAGGTTTTCCTTGCAAGTTTGTGTAACAGAAGACCAGGTAAATTAAGGTCTATTAAGACAGTTCTCAAAATGATCAAGCACAGAAAATTGACAATGTTTAAAAGGAATTATTTACAAAGATTCACCAAGCTGAGTATGCCAGAGAAACAAAGGCATGAAGGGATAATGGAATGGACATAGATCAATGGAGTATAGGTCTAGTAGGTAGGAGGGTTGAAGGGTACTTAAGAACCAAGGATTTGAGGAAGTGTTCTAGAAAGATAGGAGGTGATGAATCAACGGTGGGACCAGAGACCCTAATAATTGACATAAGTTAGAAGTAAGAAGAAATGGTAATTGAAGGGAGATGGTGAAGGAGCAAGTGTACTGAAAGAGTCATATACCTAAACACTGAAAGCACTAAGAATCAAGAAGAGTTGTGGTGGAATAAGCTAGGAGCTGAAGGTCAATTTGTCAAATATTGATGAGAAGCCCACAGACCTTTAGGTGATCTTAACAAGGGGGGGAAGATGGTGCTGGGATGACCTTGATTTTAAACCAGGGGTAGAAGAGATTTGGGGAGTATGGAATAATCTGTAAGTGGTGATAAGGAACAAGGATGAACTATTTCCACTGTCACCATGTAAGAGAGCATCAAGGGCATGCAGTGACCCCAAATGGCCTAGGAATCTCGGGCTTCTGGTCATGAGTTCCAATAATATTGGAAAAGTGTTTAAAAAGATGAGTCTCAATGGTTTCTGGTCCATGGTGGAGGAGCTGAGTATGAGGAGATGTATGTGAGGGTTAGTTTATGCACCTATCTTCATCTTCTTGATGGAGATTAGAGACCAGAGGAGGGATGCTCTGACTACATAGTTATCCATGTAACTATAATATCTTTGAAACCCTTCCCATTAGCAATTTTTTTTTCTGTCTTACATGGGGCAAGCTCATATATGTAGCAAAATCTTTGAGTTTCTGATTTTCACATAAAGTAAATAATACTTATCTATAACATATATTACAAAATAAACATAGTTTTGGAATATGGTGTTGTCCTCAGAACAGCAATAGGCAAGGAGTTTGTCATTCCATCCCCAGCCAATTAGTGGTGAAAATAAAATTGCTCTGAGTACATCAGGATTACCCCTGGCAGCTACTTTCAAGACTTTCTGGGCCTTTCTGTCACCATTTCTGTGGACCACTCCTCAATTCAGGATCACCCTTCCTTTTGGAAATTCCTGTCTCCATCTCTCTTTCTGATGACTCTTTCTAAGTCACCTCCCTGGTCTTCTGAAGCTCATCTGTCCCTTAAATAAACTGTAGGAATTCATCACATTGTCAGCAGGGTTTCCTTTCCCGTTCCATTTTCTGGCTGGGATCTGAATCTAAAATACCCCTGAGAGATGGACTGTCTGTCTTCCTTCCAAACCATTGTTTCCAATATACGTCAGAGGGGTCCTTTCAAAACAGAAACAGGGCTGGGATTGTGGCTCAGTGGCAGAGCACTTGCCTATCATGTGTGAGGCAATGGGTTTGATTCTCAGCACCACGTATCAATAAATGAAATAAAGGTCCATTGACAACTAAAAAAATATTTTAAACAAACAAACAACAAACCACCACCACCACCACCACCAAACAACAACAACAAAAAAACCCTATTGTAGACATCCTGAATAAGCAATGGCTTCCTTTTACTTCAAGGAAAGTAAATCTCTTCAGCATAACATTAAAGGACATATGAAACTGTTCTTCTCCATGGGTCTCATTTCCCACCACTTCTTCATTTCTTGAATGGTTCAATTATTGCAGCCATTTTCAACAACCCACCATTCATGCTACATATTAGTGTTCCCTCAGTTTTTGCTTATACTCTTTCCTTTACATTTTCATGTTACTACTCCTCTTCTACACCTGGTAGTCTTTCAAGTTTAAAAATAACTCTTTCATGAGGTCCTCCTCAGGAGCATCTCAGCCCTCCAAATTGTTTAACCTTCCTGTTCATTTTAATCACACTCTTATTTATGGAAGTTTTGAGTTGTTTTTGTTACTTTTTAAAATATTCACTTAAATTTTTTTTTTATAAAAAGAGGTGAGATAATTGTTTTGGGATTATGCGTGTGTGTGTGTGTGTGTGTGTGTGTGTGTGTGTGTGTGTGTGTGAATTTTGTTGCTGTTTCTGTATTCTCTATTCAACTACAGTTTCTCAAGGGCAATCTTTCTGTTCTCCAGTACTTGACACTATACCTAGCTAGTGTTAAAGAAGTATTTATTCAATGAAAATGTGATAGGGGACAATCTAGGCTGGAAAGGAGGGTGAGTGATTATTAGCTGAATAAAGAGATGATAGTAGAATGTTAGTTACACTAGTATAGGGATTTAAATCTGTTTTATCTCCTTGGGATGATGTAAAAATTCATTGAATAAAAAAAGATTATGGTGGAAGATTTCACACTAACATTATAACACCTAACCTTGGGAAACACAGAGGTGTTACATGATTGGTAAGGTTTTGTCACATCCCAATTCAAATGAACTTTTGAGAAAAATGGTGGCTATTTTTCTCACAGTCAACCTTTAAAAAAATCTGAACAGACATAAAAGATTTTTTAAAAATGTTTTTCCAAGAATATTACAAAAAAAGTGCTTCTTACTTTCATCAAACTTTAAATTTTAAAGAATACATGTGCTCCCTAATTTGTTTCAATTTTTAAAATCAATCACTCACATGCTGAATATTTTTAAGTGAATATGACACTTTGCATGGATCCCATAAATAAACAAAACGTGCACAGCTTTGTTTATGTTAGGAACCTTCTGCTAAGTGTTGCTTCTATTTATTTACTTTTAAATTATGCCAGATTTTTGCAAATTTGAGTCAGTTTGGGGATCAACTTGAAATTTTAAAGACTGGCTATTTATTTTGCCTATGATACCTTGCAAATGTGTTAAGGTAATAGTTTTAAGGGCCAGAAGGTGGCAAAAGAAGAAAATGTTTAAAATGGACTGAATTATGGAAGTGGATATTCTACACCATAAAAATTTTTATCATTTCTCTTAATTTAATTTTCTTTAACTTCCCCATTCTGTTTGTTTTCTCCAGAGTTTTTAGCCCTCATCCCTCACATCTCAGATACTCAGATATACTCTTGATTTATACAGCCCACTACCAAAGGCTGTGGCAATGAACATGAGACATGATTCAATAAAGATAGGTAGATAAATAGAAACTTTGCTCAAAAAGTCATGTTACTAAAAATAAGCCCTGGTAATTATCTAAAATTAAAATTCACTAATTTATCCATAATAAGAAGCTGGCATCCATAAACTCTCTTCCTCTTGTGTAATCCAGTGTGACTCATGAGATTTAGGGGTAGTTAGCTTTTCAAGACAGTGGAAATCCAGTGATGATACTTCTATGAGGCAACAGACACTGATACTTGTCTCACCAACAACCATCCAGTACCCCTGTCCTCTCCTTCTATCTTAACTGAGCCATCTTTATGTTCAAGCATCTTTTGTGCTCCACCCTGCTGTGCTGGTCCTCTACCCTGCCATGCTGGTCCTATCCTTTGTTCCAAGGGTGGTCGATACTAATAAGACTACATCAATCTCAATCTCTTTGAGAATGGCTGGTTTATATGTGGCTATGTGGCCTCATTTTGGCCAACTGGATCTTAGAGAAAGTCAACAATAGTGTATCCAAGAAAGTTCTTCGCTCTGAAGGTACAGACACATAAAAAAAAAATCCCTTTCTTTTCCCATAATGCTTTTTGATGACTGGATGTGATACCTGGATTGGCTGCAGCAGTAACTATGAGGGAAACCCACTTGAGGGAAGAACCAATATGATGGGTGATGGAGTAATACACAGGAGGATCTGGCATCCCCAGCCACAGCTGTTCCTTGTCTGGAGCCTGCCACACCTAGCTTTCACATTTTCAGCCAGTCAGAGTAATTTCCTCTTCAATGTAGTCAGGAGAATTCTGATAAACTTCTTGCTGTCTATGGTTGAATAATGCAATTACTCTGCGTTTGGTATTACAAAAGGATATACATATCTGGATTTCTTTTGCAAGTAGATAGTGAGCAGTACAATATCTAGAGGCCAGCTTTCACTGAACACTGTTCAAATGTTGGACTTGAACCTTCATAAAGAAAGGAGTGTAAATCAATTAATATGGTTATTGGATAAGAGTTGTTTCTTTTTCATTAACATAAGGTAGCCAAGAATTATAGGAATAGAATATATTTAAAAATAGAAACACTCCAAAGAATTGCCATCATATCATCATGCATTTTAAATGAGCCAAGTTAGAAATAGGTTAAAAAAAAAACCCTGCTCTTTCAAACAGAGTTAACATTATAAAATTTTAGCAGTTAACAGAAAGAGATTGGGGTATGAACAGTGGCCCTTCTTTCAAAAAGTGGTTGAACCCAAAGAAAAAATACAACATTATTATGACGGTCAAATGTACGTTACTGTTTCAGTCATTTTGATAATTTTCAATTAAATATAGTTTCTACTTCAGTTTCAATGAGTTAACTTGGTTTAAGATTTTATACTTTCTAATAGTTTTAATTGGAAATTTTTAATAAAATAAGTCCACAATTTTTTTAAAGAGGGAAAGATATAATTGAATATGATTTTATACTTAATCCATATATAGTTTTGTGGGATATGATTTGAAAGGTGAAATGCTAATTTTTAATACATTAAAATTAAATGTGCCTGTGATGTTCATTTCAGGATTTATTTGATTTATAGTTGTAATCCTGACCAGTCCATTTCTGGCCCCTAAAATTCCTTTGTGGAAATCAGAGGCATGAGAGGCTAGATATGCACATTCGGTCCTTATGTGTACAGGTGTTAGAAAGCAGAAAGAGCCAAACAAAACTAGAGGCTCCATCATTCAATGTAGTTCCACTATTTTCCAAATGTAATATAGATAGTGGGTTTAGATCCCCCAGTTTTTGATAGAGACTGCCAGTCTAATTCATTTTATTTAACTCCAATGGATCCAAACAAAAGATGTTTGGGGAGCAAATTTAAATTGTGCACTGGCAATTTATGATTCTAACTTAAAGAAAGAGGGTAGTATCTACTTGCTTGGATGCTACTGCTACACTGGATGTTGAGCTCCTGATGGTACAATTTGAGAGGAGAGGGGCAGAGGGCATATTTTTCCTCCAAGGTAAATCTCAAGCAGGAAAGACCATACTTAAGTGAGAGAAAAATGCAACAAATGTGATATTAACTTTGAAGACAAAAGAAAATGAATGTGTAAAATCAAGTACTATGTGAGAAGGAGAAAGTTGTGATTTTCAGGTAGTTTTCCTTCTATAGTACTGTTCTGCTAAATAGCTCTAACACTTTCCCAACATTAATTAAACCTCACAAACCTGTGAGATAGGTAATTACTATAATTAAACCGATATTCCAGGCTGGTAAAATGAGACTTAAAATGTCCAAGGTCAGAGTAAGAATCTATGGCCCAGTTTAGCAGATAAACTACAGATTCTTATATTGGGTTACTCTTTTAGAAAGGGTCCTTTCTCTCTCTTTTCTCTCTCTCTCTCTCTCTCTCTCTCTCTCTCTCTCTCTCTCTCTCTCTGTTTAGATTAAGATATGATGATAGGATAAATAAACTTGAACATTGAGAAGTTACACTGCAAATTGAATAGGGAAGCTTGAGGACAATATAGAACAATAGCTGAATGAACAATCCAGAGTCCATAAATAACATATATAATATGCAAACTCCATTTCAATTAACTGTATTTATTTTAAAATTCTTGATTTGAATTGCTGGTTTAGCTAGATGCATCAGGGAATCAAGAAATCAATGCACGTAAAGCATTCTCCATACTACACAACAGCATATAAAAGACTGTCATTAGTTTGGAAAGAGAACACAGTAGACAGACAGAAGGAACTCTTCTTGTTGCTATAACTACGACATAACAAAGGTCAGCACTGGGGGAAGAAAAAAACCTTCCTGGCTAGAACATTAACAACTCAGGGATATTATCTTGAATCCTTCTTCACAACAAAGAAAAAGAGAAATGCTTTCAATTTATTTATTTTTTTGATTAATAAAAGAGTTAATTGAAGATAAACTAATCAATGGAAATGCACATAAAAAAGACATAAGCTCAAAAACTGGTTTTGATTTAAAATAAAACATTGAGACTAATATCCAAGAACGTGTACTTCTGCAAATGGAAATATCTAGGTTACATTCGAAGTCTAAAATCTCAATTTCAGAGAAAAATAATTTTTTTATTATTACTTAATAGAAATATTATTACTTAATAGAAAATGGCTGAAAATATATTCAATTTCATAGTTTTGCAGAGCTGAAACAGTCTGACTTTGAAATCTAGTTTAATGTTTTTAAAAAGTAAATTTTAGAAGTGTAAATTTATTATTAAGAAGTCTTGGAGATTTTTTAAGGTTTCGTTTTGTTTTTTGGGGGGGGAGGGGAAAGTTGTATCTGACAATTTGAAGAGACCTGTTTAAAAAACGCCCAATTTCTGCTCAGAGGGTTCATTTTAAACAAAAGGTCCAATTCTTCCCATGGATCTAAGGAGAACATTAGTTACCTGAGTCATTGAGATTGGAGTTTTGACTGGTAGTTAGGAGGACTGAGAGATGGACACTTATTACTTGATTTCCAGTGTCCTTTAAATCCTTTCAGATAAGACCTGGGTAAAAAAAAGAGGAGGCTGAGAGCAAGAGCTTACCTGCCACATTCACTGCTGCCAGGGGAACATGGGCAGCAGTCACACTCATGCTTGTCAACAAGGCAGTGCCCAATGTTTTCTGGTCAGCTCCGTGTTGCAGATTCTACCACAATATTCCATATTTTGATTATTTATTTCTTAAGGAATACACTCCCCAGAAAAGTACGCAGGTAATCCTAGGTCTAAGGCAAATTTTCCTGGGAAAAGTGACCAGGTAAGGGCCTTTGATACAGCTAGGTAAGAGAACAAGAGGTATCTCAAAGGACAACACCAGGCTCTGATTCTAGATACAAGTCTAGCTGTGTTTAGATCTGTTAGTATCTAGAAGTTGCTTACCGTGACATGGTGTTCTGCACCAAAATCAAACTATTATTTCTTTCATGAGTAAAAAAGTCTGAAATGTTATTGCTTGGGTTTCTAACAATTCAATGAACAAATCCATACCAACTATTTATGATAAAGTATAAAGAGGAACATAACTAATCAAAATCAAGCCAAGTTCTTTTCCTACAAAAGGATCTTTCTTCCGGAGACTTCCCTTTCAAGGCTAAATAGGCAGTCAGTGTGTTTTTTTGTATCAGAGTTATAATTTTACAGAAATGAGAAATTATATGCAAGAAGAGATGCCATAAATAAAGAAGAATAGAGCTTCCTAAATTTGGTCTTATGAAGAATGATTCTAAAAATTGATGTCCAGGATAGTCCTTGGTATGTCACTGTGTAGTGTCCAAAATGTGTGTAAAAATATATGAATGTGTACTACTTGATTAGCTGATTAGTTGATTTGAATATGGTGCTAACGAGACCAGGGTAATGTGTTTTACCCTGTGAACCCATTATCTTCATTATCCTCGATTGTCACCGTCTTTATCCTTGGCAGTGGCCAGCCATTCCACAAATAAATTCTGTGAATCATTAGAAAAACAAGGTAAGAAAGTAAAGATAGCTAGAAAAACAGCTCAAAGCACGTGACCTACCATGTTGGCTAGTTAATAGTACCAGCTTGAAATATGAAGGTCAGCATTATGTTAATGTTATATGGATATTTAATTAAAAGTGAAAGAAAATAACAAGTGTGTAGAATATTGATTTTAAGAACTAATTTCATCAAATCCCAGTTGTTGACCTACCACCAAGAAAACTGCTAAAAATATCCTTAAAGTGTTCAATTAAGGCATTTAAAATATTATTTCATTGCGATATTATAATTAATTCGTGCAAAACTCTTTTATGTAAATAACTATACTTAATCTTAGACTATAGTACTTTATTAATTAAATTTCCCCCCCATGGTCATAATAAGGTGAACCATGTTTTCTGAGAGAAACTGATCTGCTGGAATAAAGCTCTTGGAGAGAGTAATAGAAGAGGAGGGTCAAAAGATGGGGTCATTTGGAGAAGGGCTTTGAACATGGTTACGTGAATTTTTATCCTATAGAAAATGGAGAACTGACTTCCACAACTTTCATATATGCCACTTGAATTCAATGTGGCTGGCTTAGAATGTTAGGAACCTCCTGTGCCACAGAGGTTATTTATGAGGTGGGACACAGTAGAGTCAAACATGGTCCCGGAAGTCAAGAATCTCAAACTCTGCTAAAGATGTCAAATAAATAAAGGTCCCAGATAATACTGTAAAGGAGAACTGAAGAAATTACTTTTCCGTCTTTTTCTTGGTATTTATGGTATTGACCTTCTACAAAGGATATGATAATTTTGTTATTATAATCAGCATGAACTGCAGAAGAAAGAGGTAGTCCTTAGGGACCATAAACATGAATTGGGATGTTGGGTTCCAGGATGTTGGACAGCCCCAAAAACCTTTCCTGGCTCAGATGTTGGATATGTTTCATGACTAATAAAGAATACCCACTTGGTGGATTAGGAATGGATTTGAAAGCACCTGCAGAGAACCTGATGGTGTCTAAGATTATCTCTAATTTATTTCATTTATTTATGGTATTTCCTTTTGTGGTATTACCTCCGCTTTATTCTTTACTAAGTTTTTAAAAATATTCTAATTTTGGCTTAGTTGTCCTACTAGTATTTAATACTAGTATTTAAAGCATAATTTGTTCATAGTTACTAGACTTTCCCCATAGTAATTAAGATACTTTCAGTGTTACTCCCTTAAGGATGGCAATCAGCTGGAAAGCTCCAGGGGGAAGAGAAATCTCGAGGTCAGATTCAGAGTTGTGTGGCCTACTTAATCTCTCCAGCAGGTTATTCTCCTTATAGCATTACTCTGGGTGACAGACTGACAGCCATCCTTACAATTTTTTTTTTCTGTATTCCACTGTGGTAGATTTGCATCTAGAGGTGGCGGCTGCTCAGCAAATGTGCATTTAGGGGTGGCATGGGAGAAGCTCTTGACAAGTGCATGGGAGCTGCAGAACTGTGTTCTATACATTCATTTAATGTCCCATTAATAAGGGGTCTAAAATCATAATTAAATCTAAGTTTCTGGTACCAAGGTCTTTTAAAAGCAATCATGCCGTCTCCATGGCCTTCTACCTGCTTGATATACTTGATGGGAAAGCCCCAATATGGAAGGGAATTGGATATCTGAATTAGAGTTGAGAAGTTTTCTCTCCTGAAATTTCCATCCTACACTGTTATATGAGCAAACAATATACTTCTGTGATTTTTTTGCACTGATGCATTTTGGGGTTCATTTGTTACAACACGATTAGCTACCTTTTTAGAAATTCTGGGATAATGGTGATGATATGGATCATGATCATGATGAATATCAGTAGGATTTTAAACATATTTCATAGCATAATACAACCTTTATGGAGAGTGGGGACACTTTTTGAAGTTGGAAGTTGATTTTCTCATCAAGATATCAATGAAGACCATGTATTCCTGCTTCAAATCACAAAACACACAAAGCAAATACCACTTCCAGAGAGTTGCAAGCTATAGCAGGCATCTCACAGAGAGAACAAACCTTGTTTTACTATTCATGAAACTTAAGGACCCTGAGTGAGAATTCACAAAGATCTATGTGTTCTCAACAGTTGTCATCAAAGCCCAGATACATCATGTTGGAGAAGACAATGGAGGACATGGACTAGTGTGGGTGTTTAAACTTGTATACAAAGTAACAAAAGATGTGAAATAGACCAGAGAAGAGATATTCCCCTTTATCACAGTTGGCTAAAGATATAATAAATCCCCCAGTTAAAAAGCAATGGACCTTGCATGCACAAGGTCCTGGGTTCAATCCCCAGTAAAACACACACCCATACACACATGTACACACACAAAAAGCAATGGAGACTATATCACAGCCATGAGTTATACTGTATATTATTTGTTCTATACATTCATTTAATGTCCTATTAATAAGGGGGCTAAAATCATAATTAAATCTAAGGTTCTGGTACCCAAAGAGGATCTATTGATTAATGTTAATCATAAAACTCAGAATAGAGTTTTTAAGCATAAGGTTTACAAAAGAAACAGGATTGGGTACAACATTCAGCTGCACCACATAGTAAATTCATGAGCTAATCTGTGTTGCTTAATTTTTCTGGGTCTCAATTTTATTATTTGTAAAATGGAAGTAATAATTACATCACAGGCATATTATAAAAACAAACAAGTTCTGCAGATTACTTAATGCAGTGTCTGACATAGATGGGTCATTAATAGGAGCCCTTATTGTCAACTATTAGGAGTGTTTTGTAGCTTTCTTTTATCAGTGCAAAAATAAAATTCTTTGAATGTCCAGTTTATTTTCTCTCATTTGTTTAAGATTTTATTTTGAAACTGAACTCAAAAGACTTGCAAAAAGGAAAGTATGAGAAAAGGAATTTCCAAGAAGAAAAATTTCCAGAAAGGAATTTGGCATGATAGAGCATGATGCCTTTTTTTGATTAAAACAAAACAAACAAACAAAAAACTGCTTATTTACACAATTCAAATCTTCTAACATTAGGTTGAGTTTTTAAGTATTTGAAAAGATGGTTAAGAATCTAATATCTTTCTGGAATATATTCACTCATTAAGAAAGAGCTACAGGGCTGGGGTTGTGGCTCAGTGGTAGAGTGCTTTCCTCCCACATGTGAAACACTGGGTTTGATTCTCAGCACCACATAAAAATAAATAAACAAAATAAAGGTATTGTGTCCATCTAAAACTATATATATATATAAAGAAGTAGCTACAATTTGCTGATAGATTCCCTATGATGGTCAATTCAAAAACAAACAAAAACACTGAATGGAAAATTTATTCCTTGTTGAGCTGGGGATGTGGCTCAAGGGGTAGCGTGCTCACGTGTGGACCAGGGTTCGATCCTCAGTACCACATACAAACAAAGATGTTGTGTCCGCTGAAAACTGAAAAATAAATATTAAAAAATTCTCTCTCTCTTTAAAAACAATTATTCCTAGTTTATATAAGGCTTTCACATAAAATATTTTATTAACTTAAGTAATTATTAAGCATCAAATTATTTTTTCTATAAATGACAACCATTTATAACCAAATTTATTCTATGTCTTTAAAAATGACAAAACATGTATTAATTGACAAAATGTGTATTAATCAACAAATCACAAAACACATCTGAACGCTTTGGCAGTCTTTCCCAATCTTGATATAGCACCTTCAGTACACAACAGTTCCTACCATCTTATTATAATCTATCCCCCATCAGTGGTGGCATCTTGATATGGTCAAGGTCATTCTTTTGAAAATTGAAATATGAAACAGTTTAAAATGTCTTTCAGCATTTTATTCTTACAAAAGATATAACTCATTATGATATTTTTCTTTCTTCTCTGAAACTACACTTCGTGCAGAACTCCAGAATATAGTTTTAATTAAAAAAAAACTTTATTCTACTTTATCACCAAGTTAATTTGAAGTTTTTTCTTTCCTACTTTTTAATCATTGATATTTTTTTTCTTCTCTGAATCTACACTATTGCAGTACTCCAGAATATAGTTTTAATTTAAAAAAAAACTATTCTAGTTTATAACCAACTTAATTTGAAGTTTTTTCTTTCCTATTTTTTATCATTTGCCATTGTTTTCTTAAATCACTTAAAAGGATTCATAATTCTATAATATACTTCATAACTATTATTGGTAGAGTACACTTCAATAGTAAGATTGTATGTATCCAGGAATATCTCATTTTCTTCAAGGCAGTGGTGAAAAGGTTAATTCACAGCTGCATTTATGAGTGAGTTTTATTTATATTTGACCTGTGGTAAAAAGATTTATCTTTCAGTTGATTAAACTATTTTCCCAAGTGACAAGAAGTGAAGTGTTAATCACATACTGATATAAAATAGATTAATTTAGATAGAAAAGTACTTTTTTGTTTTAGTAAAGTTTGGAATTAAAAATAGAGCAGTGAGTTAAAAAATCTGATTTAATCCTTGGAACTACCAGATGGAATAGTAAAAAAGGGATGATAGGAGGGGAGCAAGGGAGAGAGTGAGAAAGGAGAGAGAGAGAAGAGAGAAAAAAAGAAGAGAGAGAGAGAGAGAGAGAGAGAGAGAGAGAGAGAGAGAGAGAGGGATTTTGATTGATTTTCAAGCATCCCATCACTAATTTTAACATTTTGGCATAATAATATTTAAAATGTCTGAACAACCGGAACACTGATCCATTTTCCTTTACTTTAAGATCCAAAATGATATATTTTTTTAAAAAAGAGTCTTCCCGGGAACACCGGGAAAATGATTCAGAAGCCTGCGGTAGGGTGCAAACTAAGAGCATTCTTCCAACCCACACGACCTTTTCTCTCTTTCTTGCAAAGCTCTTCTCAGCCCAGCCAGAAAACCCAGACAAGTTTATTTACACACACACCCGCACACGCACACACACACACACACACCCCACACACGCAGAAAGAGAGAGAGGGAGAGAGAGTGGCGGAAACGCCCTCTTTCCATCCCTTCCAAACAATTATCTCCGAGAGCAAAAGAAAATAATCAACAGCCCTGTGTGCTCGGCGGCGGAGCCCGGGAGCCGGGCGCGGGGAGGGAGGGCGATCGGCAGGCGAGCAGGGAAACGTGGCTCCTCTGCCGAGGAGAGGATTTGTGAAAAGGAGCGCTGGCCCGCGTGCGCCTCTTGTTCCCCGTGTAATTTGCAGCCAATCATCAGTAGGTGTCCACGTCCCTGCGTCCTCCTCACCTCGGCGCCAATCGCGCCCCCCCCCCCGCGCCCCCGCCCCCAGCCTCCACACCTCCTCCCTCGCCTTTCTCTCCGCTCCCCTCCCCCAGCAACCACACACACGCACACACACAAACAGAGCGAGAGGGGGGAGGGTGAGAAAGAGAGAGAGAGAGGGAGAGAGAGAGAGAGGAGAGACTCCCCGGCTCCCTCCCTCCCTCGCACACAGCGACTGGAGACGGACGGAGAGCAACGCGCTGGGAGAGGAGAGACCACCGACAACAGCCCCGCGCTCTCACACATACACTCACACTCGGCTCTTTCCTCTCCCCCCACCTCCTCCTCCTTCCACCCCCACCACTAACACCATCTCCTCCTCCTTCTCTCTGCAACAAGAAAAAAAAAGCCATTTACAGGTATTTTTTTTTTGATCCGCATATTTATTTACCCCCCTCCCCAACAGTTTGTTTACAAGTATTAAAGTTGTAATTGGGAGCTGCCAAGACACATCTGGATTTGTGTTTCTTTGTGTTAGGGGTGATGTGCAACTAATTAAAGGCAGACTGGCAGCGTCTGCAAATTCTAAGGCTCCCCAAATAAAAAGAGACTGGTAAGTGATTGTTCTTTCTCTTTCTCTGGCTTTTTTCTCTTAAATGTTTGCTGTCCGTTGGGATTGTAAAAGTAGATTATTAATGCTGGACTCCAGCAGTTAAAAACCGTGGCTGTATTAATTTATTAATTAATCTGCACCCGCCCCTCCTCCTGAATGTTAAATATGACCTTTGATCTCTATGTCTCTGGTAGACCAGACATACAATCTTAGGCATGTACAGTCACATTGTTTAAAGGCAAAACAGGATCATGAAGTATGTGTGTCTAATTTAGCTTTGGTATAGAACTATAGTTATTTCTGTGTGTTTTATTTTGTTTTTAAATAAAATGCAAACAATAGCTGTGGCTTAGGTACCTTTTTTTCATGCTCCAGAGATGCATTGATTAAACAATAATGACCTGGATACTGGGCACAATCATTTTTTACAGATTCTGGTGGCATTAAACCTTGAGGTGGGAAGGGGGGAGGTGATGGCAATCAGAAAAGCAAGGAGAGCTTCTGTTTGGAAACACCACTCTTGACTCTGAAAAGGGGACACTAAATTATTTCTTTCCTTTTTTTTTTCTTTCTTTTTTTGGAACAAGGTCAAAAGATTGAAATGTTGAAAAATTTCCCTCCACTCAGTGTGATGATATCTATTGCATGGTTGGCATAACTAGTTTTTAACTGAGTAGCAGTTATTATGGTCTTGCAGTTACAATGTGATTCGCAGAAACTGAAGCTATATGCATATTCTTGCTGTGTCTTCCCCCACCCCCTTCCAAGCATCAAGAATATTTAGCCAGGAGCATTTTGGGGGCACCCTTTGTATTGCCATCAGACCTCAGAAGGGAGCAGTTTTCCCTAATGTGAAACCACAGAGGAGGTTCCTGAGTGATTAGGGACTTGCTGTGATTGAAAGATGCCTGCTAGCTTCTAATCCAGCCTGGGGTGAGGTTCCTTATCTTGATTTACTTTGCCTAATAGGGATTTGTTTACATAAACCCCTCTTTTTTAGGGCGCCTCATCAGTAGGTCTTGAAGTTTTTGCACTTGGAGTTTGGGCATAAATGGTTCATTAATCTAATTATAAGCATAATTACTATAATTGATATCCATTTTAAACTCTGAATATTTGAGACTCAGACTACTAGGCCCCCATTTAGAATTTTCTGAACTCTACATTCTAGACCAATCTGTGGTCTTCAAAAGATGTCACAAAAAGATATTCTGGCAAAAAATATCTGGAAACAAAGAAACTGGTTTTTAGGTGAATATACACTTTATGTCCTTGCTCTACTTCTTAAAAGGCTGTGATGTACTTCTTCCTCTGTAATAAACAACTAAAATACCGCTTCCTAAAGCATAATAATGGCCTGTAACCAGAGAGATGAATGCAAATACCCAGTTAACATTAAACTTTCCTCTCAAAAAGAGCAAAAGGGGAAAAATCATTTAAATGGTTATTTCTTTGGGTAAACAACACCTCAAGGGACCCCCTCCCTTTTACTCAATGTAAAAATCAGTGATGGTGAGAGATCATTAAGGGGGGAAAAAAAAGAGTCCCATGCTTTCCTCTTGTCTTGGGAAGAGACAGCAATCTCCATTAGGTATGATTGGGAATATTCTTACAGAGGCTGCAGACACTTGCTTAAAAGCCTGTGACATTGCTTGTATTTATTTATTTTTTTAAATTTTATCTAGTCCATCTTTCTTCCTTTCTTTTAAACAAGTAAAACACCACCCTTTTACCCCCACCAAGCCCCACCACCAAATGGCTTGTACAATTGAGACCTGTCCTTGGTCCATTGAATTAAGACCCTAACAGAGCCAGCTGTGCTGGGATTCAAACTAATGACCGCAGACACAGAAGGACACTGTGGCAGCTGGTAGTTCTTTTTTCCCTGCCTCTTTAGTTCAGATTGTATGTGGGCAGTCTCTTAGCTCTCAGTTGTATTGTGTTTGCTTACAGTTTATACTCGGATGTATTGTAGACTTTCTCAGTACTTCATTTGCTAATTTCCTGTTCATTTTCCTCATAGGGCCATTGCTGTTTTCTACTTTACAGCATTTGCATGCCCAGGCAGCACTTGTTCACACATTTCATAATGTTTAAATGCCCTCTGCTTATAGGTAGTATCGCCCTCCCACCCCTGATTTGCATGTCTTTAGCACTCCAATTGCCCTTTTCCCTCGGCATTTGTCACCCCCGTCTTCCCACTTTCCCTGGGTATTCTGGCTATTAATACATTTTCTCAGGAGGGTTACAAGAATAGGGGGGAGGAGCTGTGGTTTGCTGTGGGGAGGGAGGGAGTAGGGGTTGGGAGTGTTGCGGGGGTAGAAATGGGGGGTCACGTCTCGATGATTGTTATGCAAACGACCTGACAGAAGAATGTGGGAGCCTTTGGTGTCTGCGGTGGGGTATGAGGGAGGCTGTTTATTTATTTTTAATCTTTTTCCTCGTGCAGCTCGTTGGAATGACTTTCTTTATTTTAGTTGTAACAGTTGGAGGATAATGCAAAAGAAGACGCTGCCTGGGAATTCACCGTCTGTGGAAATGCGCCCCAGAGAGGAATAAAGCAGCCCTCACCTTGCTCTCCCCACCCGGACCCACTTTCCCCTCCCGCCTCGGCCCCCACCCCAACACCACCATCACCCCCTTCCCTCCCCCCCATCTTTCCCCCTTTCCCACCCAGGTGTCGGACCAGACGGTCCCCACTTCCACCCTGCACCCCTTCTTCCCCCCCTGCACCATGAACACCAATGTCTGCGTGGAGCCCGGGCCGAGCCCGGAGGCCCCGGGCTTGCCCAAGGAAAGCCACCTGCCCGAGGGGGCCCTGAACAGCCTTGTGGATTACAACTCGGAGATGGAGCGCTACCGCTCCTTTGCCACCTCCTTCTACAAGACCAACGGGGGCGCCTTCCCGCAGGCGGCCAAGATCGCGCGCATCACCACCCCCATCTTCCCCAGCAGCGCCGCCGCCGCCGCTGCCGCCGCGCGCATCGGCATGTCCCCCTGGAACTGCGACAACGCGGCCACCGCCGCCGCCGCCACCGCCATGCTCTGGGGCAGCGGCGGGGGCGGAGGCGGCGGCGGGGGCGGGGGCGGCGGCGGCGGCGGCGGCGGTGGGGGCGGTGGCGGGGGCGGCGGGGGCGGCAGGAAATCCTCCTCCGCCGCCGCCTCCTCCTCCGCCTCCTCCTCGGCGATCCTCCCCGCCGGCGGTGGCGGCGGCGGCGGCGGCGGCGGCAGCAGGACCAGCATGCACCACCGAAACGACTCCCAGAGGCTGGGGAAAGCTGGCTGCCCGCCAGAGCCGTCGTTGCAAATGGCAAATACTAATTTCCTCTCCACCTTATCCCCTGAACACTGCAGACCTTTGGCGGGGGAATGCATGAACAAGCTCAAATGCGGCGCTGCTGAAGCAGAGATAATGAATCTCCCCGAGCGCGTGGGGACTTTTTCCGCTATCCCGGCTTTAGGGGGCATCTCATTACCTCCAGGGGTCATCGTCATGACAGCCCTTCACTCCCCCGCAGCAGCCTCAGCAGCCGTCACAGACAGTGCGTTTCAAATTGCCAATCTGGCAGACTGCCCGCAGAATCATTCCTCCTCCTCCTCGTCCTCCTCAGGGGGAGCTGGCGGAGCCAACCCGGCCAAGAAGAAGAGGAAAAGGTGTGGGGTCTGCGTGCCCTGCAAGAGGCTCATCAACTGTGGCGTCTGTAGCAGTTGCAGGAACCGCAAAACGGGACACCAGATCTGCAAATTTAGAAAATGTGAAGAGCTAAAGAAAAAACCTGGCACTTCACTAGAGGTCAGAGGAGATGATTTCTTGTTTCCCAGTGTCTCCCCTTCCCTCCTGACTCCCCTCTCCTCTCCCCTGCAGGGCTTCTTGTCTGGCTTCCAGATGCAGTGCCCCTTTTCTGAAGCTTCATTCACGTTGTGAGATACAGTTTTAGGTGGTTTGCGGAGGGCACGGCCTCTCCACCACCCGCCCCAGCAGTACTTCACGTGTTACCGCCCTTCTGCTAGAGAGGGTGCCCCTCCTTTTTATCTTGGAAGGGGTGGGGGGAGAATGCAATTGGTCTAAAAAATCAGAAGTTTCAGATGCAATATGGTCAGTATTTTACCTGGCTGATTTGAAATGCTCCCTCTCTTCCTTCTTAAAAGAAAAAAAAAAATCTCTGCCCAAAGAATCGGACACATCACATCCTATATGTTCATTGGCTAAGAAAGACTTACTAGTGGCCCAATTACAACAGTGAGCACACGGTTTGTGGCACACAAGCATTTATATATTTATTTTTCACTGAAGCCAAAATACCTGGAGTCAAAAGGGAATTTTTTGCCCTCTTACAGAACAGTTTCTCTCCTCAACAGCGAAGATTATTTCTAATTTTTTTTTGTTTTGTCTTTTGTCTCTCTGGTATTTTTAAAGAAAGCAGAAATAATATAAAAAGCTGATGGTCACCCTCAATTTTTAAGGAGATATGATTTAGAATAAAGGGATGCCATTGGTTCATTTTGGGGCAGGTGATGATAAGAGATTTCATTTTTAAAAATCTTACATAGTTTCAGAACTGAATGATTCCTAAAACTCGGCTACAAAAGGAAACAAAGTATTTCCTTGGGTTCTGCAATTGACAAAGTAATCACTTTATGGTTACAAAATTGCCCCATACACCAAGTGAAGTTTTGGTTGCTACCTTACAAGATAAATGATAGTTTCTTTTACCAATGTGTTCTTAAAAGCAATCATTTTACAAAGGACCACATAAGTAATTGTTCAATTAGGCTTTTAATTATGATTAATAGACATGGATGTGTTTGACAAAAATTGCATATATTATCCTGATCAAAAGAAAAAGAGCAAAAATGGGAAATTATAGATAAATGATTTGGTGTTATATTAAAAACAATATGGACAAGTAATCAGAGTCCCTTGATAAAAATTTTAAGAATATAATGTTAGATGTTCATGTAAACATCTAGGCATTGGATTTAGAATTTGGCAGCATTTTATGGACTGGATGGTAGGGTAAGAGTGGGTCTCCTGAGTTATGGTAAAAATAGTCCCTATACATTCTTTTAAAAATTGTGAACACTGTTTAAACGAGAAGTTTTCTCTATGAATAACTGTGATGTGATTTTTTTTTAAAGGATAAAGATAAGGGGGGCTGATATTTGTTGCTGATCTGAATACAAAGAAGATACAGATTTTTTAAAACTTTCATAAGTCAAGGCAGATAGCACTTTGGGATTCTGAAAAAATGGTACTAAGTGGATATCATTATCAATTATGATCAATTGCATTAAAATATAGCACTAATTCCTTCTTATAAGAGAAATCATGTTGTAAGTTTAACTTTACTGTAGGTGGTTTATTATATTTTCCTTAGCAATGCTATTTAAGCAGAGATAATCACAGCAACAATACAGATTTGTATATTTTCTTAGATGGCAAAATTTAATTTTTGAATTATTATTTTTTATTATTTTATTGTAACTTCTCTAGATCTGGAAGGCCATGGGAAATAAATTCAGTTCATACTGAAGTTTCATAGTAATGTCCAATTGATGAGGATTATATGACTTTTATTTCCTTTTGAAATGTATATGGAACCATAAATTTAGTGTTTTAGGTCCCATCTGTAGCTAGACTCATGCATCCAAATTTAGGTATATAGTGAAGAGGGCATTGGATAATTCTGATTTCTGTACTAAGTAACCACTATGGAGGAGTCTGCTATGAGCACCAATAGGGTTTCTACACAAGGTTCTATGCTGATGTGTCAGTCTAAACATTTTTCATAGACTTCCTTTCTTTTTTCTCTTTTGATGGTGTTCCCACAAGCTTGTTGTGTGTTTAAAATTCTTAGTCATTTCAATAGCAAATTACCTTTCTATTTTCCTTTTTGAAAATTCTCATGTACAAAAATTCTGTTGATCTTGAAAAAGTGGGGCATAGATAGGAGAGGAGCAAATTTCTCCCTTTGATGAATTCTCAAGATATTCAAAGTGAAGATTCCTTCCTATGGTAGCATGGTCTGTCGTTCTCTCAAGGCTAAGATTATCGGTGGAATATTATTTGGTAGAAAAAAGAGAGAGTCTTTCAGAATTTTGTAAGATTCTGTCGGTGTCATTAAAGAGGCAATGACAGCATGGCTGCCTTAAATCCAAGTATAACTACAAGTTGTGGTTGTAAGAAAGTGGATACAGGGGAAAATGACAGGTCTTACATGACTGAACCAAAGCTGGAGCAATGATTTGGGGTCAGTGAAAAGTCAGCCTGCTGACCTGGTTTCCCTCTTTAATTTAGTCCACCATCTGAGAAGGTGTTTTGGACACTGGATACATTGCTGTTTGAGGGACTCGATCCAGTTATTATCTGTGGATTTCAGGTGTAAATTCAATAGCTAAAATTCATTAGCTTAAAAATAAGGACACAAATTAATATCTGTATCATAGTCATAACTTTTACTCTTAGTTATCACTTCAAACCTCATGTGCCCTTCCCTTTGACTTCTTGCTTTCATCTCAAAGACTGTAGCCATAATCAGATACTTTCAGGATGAGTAAACTGAGATTAAGACAAACTCACATGCAGGTGTTGGGATTCTTGCCCACAATTTTTTTTTTAATCCCTCACTCTATGATTCCTTTTGAAACTATTTAAATCTATATTAGGGTAATGTTAAGAGCACCATTAATGTCCTAGAAATAAGCTTATAGAATCACCCCTTTATAATATTAAAAATAGCCACTAATTGTCAAAAGCAGTTATTACAAATAATGTGTGCCCCTCAGTACTAAGTTCCTAGATGTTTTTAAAAATGTTTTTAAAAATGTGATTATATAGGATGATCCTTATATCCCTAAGTTGTGTCATAATTTAAAAATGAGTTTTCAGTTTTCAAAAATTAAAAACATGCCAATATGAAACAAAAGTTTTTAATATAGAAATATAACAACACTTTGTCTCTTGCAAAGTGTTTACACTCACACTTAGATTTCTGATCATGAAAATCTAACTTTTTAAAAATATCCCAATTCAATATGGCTCAAGGGATACAGCTATTCCATGGGCAACCCCAGCCTCTTAGTCCCTGAACGTTGTTCAGGTGACATGATTGATCTCAGTGGGACAGCATTAGAGACCACACAGATCTGGTTTCTCTCCCATTAGTTGATTTATGGAATTACATTAGTAAGCAGTGCCTCAGGAGGTTTCCCTGCCCCCACTCCTGGCTCTCCTTGCTGCAAGTTACATACTGCCACCACTTTATAGGGAAGACATTAAGAAACTGAAAAATCAGAAGAAGAATGGGCCCATAAAAAAAAAAAATCTTGTCTTTCTTTTAAAAACTGATCTGCTGAAGGTGGTACAGGCTAACAATAATAGTTCCATGAGTTAGGTTGGTCTTCTAAGGGGTGTGGTGAAAAAACATTCAGATACTATCCCCAACTTGATAATTTGATTCAGTAATTTTTGTTTGTTTTTGTTTTGTTTTGTTTGGATGGTGGCAGGGGAGAACATATTTTATAATATGCTAAGTTCTAAGAACCCAACTGTATATGTACCAATTGTAAAAATCTGGACAAAGCATTTTCTATAATTTGTGTAGGAAAGTAGCACCACCCTCCTGAGAAAATTCACCAGTAGCCCACATGTAAAATAGGTTTATCATTCAAATTCAGAACCGGTATAGTTAGTAAAAATTAGTTAGTAATTGAACTTGCATATGTTTTTGAAGGTTAGGGACTTTTAAAAATATTATGGAAAAATATAAATGTTTCCTGTCATAAATTGAAACATTCTTCAATGTGTCATAATTTAAAAATGAGTTTTCAGTTTTCAAAAATTAAAAACATGCCAATACGAAACAAAAGTTTTTAATATAGAAATGTAAAAATATAATTGGCTATAAAATGAAAAGGGGAACTTTTTAATGGAATTCAAATAATATATCAAAAAGATTGTTAATTTATAAATGATAAGAGAAAAGCTCAAAGAGGTTCAGCTTTCAAGTAAGCCACAAAACAGATGTGTTCCCAGTGCATTGAACTGTAAGGCAAGTCCATCCATAGGTTTAAGCCAAGAGATTTAAAGTTGTTTCTGTATACATCAGGCACCATGCTGTGCATGATAAATATATAGTTTTGTCTGTAAGTTAAATATAATGATAACTTTTTAAAAGAAGCATACATTTTTAATAATTCCTCAATAAAATCAATACTTTGATCCAACCAAGCATCACGTGAAATCTAAGTCTTTTAGATGATGATTATTAGAATTAATAAAAAAAGATCAAAATTATACTATAACAAAATTGTTTGAAATTGAGACATCTTCAAGCATAACGAAAGCAAACAATCAAAAGGTGGATAAGGACAAATTAAATAAAACTAAACTTTATACTTAAAAGTTTGACTTTAGTTAGATAAAAAATATTTGGTTAAAAAAGGAAAGTCTATCTGGTGATAAAGGTAATAAAAGTGATTTGGTTTTAAAATTTTTTGATGAATAGATTTGCATATTTTGAGTAGTCTTTGCCATCTGTTTTTCTGCATGAATAGTTAGGTTTTACATAGTCAGACTTATAGATTGATAGAAAAGTATTTAATAAAACAGTCTTTAAGGGTAAAACTTCAAAAAATGTGCAGAAAGTTTGGACATTTCATCCATATTTTCTGTTTGGAACATTGAAGACATGTTGGAATATTTGTTTGGCATGCAAAGTGAAATATTCAACTATTTGAGTATTTGCTGGGCATAGATTGAAGATGTGTTTTTAAGAAGTCTTCTAAAGTTATTAATGCTCTTAGGATTTATTGCTGGTAATTGGTCAGATTGTCCTGAATATGTAGTTCACTTTTACCAATAAACAATGCACTTTAAGTTTGCTTTGAAAAAACTTAACAAAATGTCCTCCCCTTCAATACATTTAACACAAGTGGATATGCTTCAACTTCTTATATTTAGTTTTACTTGTATTATACAAAATAATGAGAGAGAGAGAGAGAGAGAGAGAGAGAGAGAGAGAGAGAGGAGAAAATCTTGCATTTGTTATGTAGAAATATCTAACTAAAGTGAAAGGTCTAATTTAAGATGTTTATTCAAAGTTTCATTTAAATATATAAACTGGAGAAAGTAGTACCTTCAGTTTTCCTCCTGATCTTAGGTTAATTACAGCAAAAGTGAACCAAAAATACATGGAAAAGTCTTTAATTTTTATTAGTACTGTGATTTTCAGTCCCTGATTAGAATGTCAGATAATTTTGTCTGAGGAAGTAGAACACTCTAGAAAACAACTTTTACAAAACTTGTTTTCAGGAAAGGTTTTTTTTTTTTTTAATCTGTAAAATTTGAGAATTTTCTGTATGAATAGTTTTGTTTCTTCACTTGCTCTCAGTGTCTCTGCCTGTTCTTACACTTTCTCATCTAGCATTATGCTATTATCCTTAGGAGTTGCAAAGTATCAAGGGAAGGTGCATGGGTGATTTTATCCCTGAGTCATATCTTGTTCTATCACATGCAAACACCTGTCCTGAAATTGAATTATTCTGCAGGGTAATCGAAAAGCCTCCCTCCATTCAGAATCATATGTTTTCTGTTGTTTATTGAGTTATGTTGCACCATACTTCAGATGCGACAGCCATTTAATAATGTTGAAGACTGAGCTCTGCAGGGGCTAAAAGGATCCCAGCAGGCTTGTTAACTTCTACTCTAAAACATTATAAAGAATATTTTTTCCTCTGTGAAACTTCTGGGCTTTCTCTTAATTTATTTTAAGAGCATGAGAATTTGTGAATAGTTATGAAATTAAACTTGTGATTTTTTTCTTTCCTCTTAGTATTTAACACATCTGTTTCACTACATATCTTACTAAATAGTGGCAAAGAAAACTTTAATTTTTAAATACCTCACTTTCAAAGTGTATTTCTTCAGTTGATATAAAATCATTAAATAAATTGCATTTGGGAAATACACTACTAGTTTCCTTGCTTTTCACTTAAAAAATTTTTTTTGTATTAGGGAAGAGGTTATGGAAAGAGCCAATACTCTCATCTAATTTACCAGTTGATTGATGTTAGGTTCATTAGCATAATTTCTCTAAACTTTATTGCCTCATCAGTAAGATACAAGTAATGATGTCAGTGACCTTATATGACTTTTTAATATTATATGTAGGGTAATATTTTTCAAACTATGAGATGCTATATAATTTCTCAGATCTGTTTCAAAATCATCAATAAAAAATACCTTAAGAGAACTATATTTATAGCTATTTCACCACCAACAGGTTCCTTATAGTTTTCAGATGTTAAAGCTCAGTTAGAGTATGCTGTGATGTGCATATTTTGATTTTTTTTTTAATCACTGAGCTTGGCAAAGATCTGGCTGAGTTCTTTGTGAAGAGCTAAACTGTCAAGTTTTCTTGCTCCCATGCCTGCATTGTCAAATATTCTAAGAGAATGAGAGAATTATCTAGTGGACATCAGTAGATGTGGAGAGCCAGTTGAAATCATCCAGTGCTCTTTCTCCTTCCTTACCATAGGAACAGCATCGACGTTAATTTCCACATCTTCTCATAGGTGCACCACAGACATGTGTATGCATGTTTCACATTGATGACCCAATACCTTCCTTTGGTTTGTATTTTCTTTTTTTTGAACAGAAACAGGGAGTTATTCTAAATGTAGATTAATGAGTTCAAGAGAATCACTGGAAAAAAGAAATGGTTAAGTGCTTCTCAAGAATTGGAGAACATCTTTAACAAATAATGGAAATTGAACATATTTAACGGATGTTGAAAAATCAGAATCTGTTTACATATATATAGTAGCATAGGTAGGAAATAAGACAGGTAAATATGATTTTGAGGTGAAAGGGAAGTGGCTATGCAGAGATTTTCTTTTTCTTTTTAGTAAGTAGGAAGTGTTTGTGAAATGAAGACAGTTATTATCCAGTAGGAATTTAGGCTTGTGCTTTTATGGAAAAGAATGGCATTAATTCCTAAAAGACTTAGAATACTAACCAAGGAAGATTAAAATAAAAGAAAAAAAAATATTCAAGGCAGGGCGCAATGCAGTATCTAGAAGGAACTTTGCCAAGGTGGAATGTGAATGTCTGTTTTCCTTCAGTAGTTATAGAAGTTTTGTAGAGATTGGAAAATTTAAAAAGGGGGAACGATAATTTTTTCATGACTTGACTCATGAGTGAGATCTTAGGCTGGAAAAGCAGATTGTCATAGTTGATGTTATTATTATTTTTACTTATATCTTTTAAATATTTGGTAGACTAATTATGAAGCATAACTAAAACAAAATACTTTTAAGATGGGTAGAAAATCATATCTCATTTGTATCTCGTCTGCATTTGAATTCATATTTTAGGGGACATTCCTGAGAAAGTAGATGAAAGCTTTGAACTACAGGAAAACTTCTGAAAGGGCCATTTCTTGCTCAACACACCACAACTGGATAATTGATAGAAACATAAAAAGGATAAAGGTCAAGAAGGAGAGAAAGGGATATATGCTTTTAGCTCACGGAGCATGATGGACATTTCTTTGCATTTCAGCAAATTTGGAAAATTCTGAAGATGTATTTTCTCCAAAACTTTACATAGTAAAAATAGATGAAATACATTTTCAAAAGAAGACCATATAAATTTAATTATGTAGAAATAGTGATAATTAGTGGTAGTAAATCAGTGATAGAAAGATAATTTTCCAAGGGAATGACTTTTCTATGGAAAATGTTCATTTTATAGATTAAATGAGGTGAATGATGGTTTTAATGGAGTTAGAGGAAAAAGATAAAGAAGAGATGTGGGTGGGTGGGAAATGAGAAGAAATGGAATATTCTATTAAACATAAATATTTTGCATTCCTGTTTTAGTCCCATGAAAAACAAAATAGAGAATAATGATTTGTTTTCTTCACTCTAGAATAGATGTTTTCTTTCCTTCTGTAAGGCTACTCTATATAGAGTTAAACTCATTGTGAGGTGGAGTTGTTTTGGATTTTCCATGCATGATTTTCTTAATATGAATATGATTTTGAATGATGTAGAAGTAAGTTGTGTATTTTTCAAGCTGCGGGCTACAATACATTAGTGGTCTGTGAAACTAGTGTATTGGATTAAACTACTGGTTCAGGTATGTATGTTGACCCAAATATATATGTGTGCATGTACTGGCTGCTGTGTCAAATGTCTTTCTCACTAATGGTTGTGATCAGAAAGTTTGAGAAACACTAGTAATAGCAACAATACTATTGTACAAGGAATGAAGTTGTGTTTGAACCATCATTAACAAGATAAAACCTTAAATGTGTTGGTATAAATAGCGTGTCTTTATTTCTGCTAGGCAGGTCTATACCCACGTTATGTGTTCATGAATGCATGGTATTATTAAGAACATAGTGAACCCTTGATGAATTGAATTCAATTGAACAAATCAGGAACTGTTAATCCTCTAGGACTTTTAAGTTCTGTGGATATATATGTACACACCGACCTATGTGGTCTGGCTTAAGGAACCTAAACTTTTCCATATTCCTAACTGCATTTTGTCAGTACCCTTATGATCCCCCTACTCTAGATGGGCCTTCATTCAAAGTACTTGATTCCCTATTTGTATTTGCAGTCCTCAGTTGAAGCAATGGGCAAATTTAAGGTGATATAATTAAAATTTTTGAAAACTTCCAAAGCAATCTCACATCTATTTAAAAACCCTTAGGATTCTTCAATTCATTCTTGCTTTAGTCCTCCAACTCTAGACAAGTAGAATAGACTGATATGATCCCTACCTTGGTGCCTTATGTGGTTCTGTGTTGTAGTATTAAGTTTTTGCTGTATTCCAAGGGATATTTTGCAGACTACTGGAAGCCTTTGTTTCACCTAAATAAAATAAAGTGTTATGTTGGAAGAGACAAAGAAGAGAAGGGATAGAGGAAAGAAGGATAGGTGGGAGGAAGAAAGAAGTGAGGATGAAGGAGGGAGGGAGGAGGGAGGTAGGAGGGAGGTGGAACGGAGGGAAGGAGGAAGGAACAAACATGGGCAGGAAAAAGAATTGCTATAGACTTAAGGGAACTCAGGAAGGAGGAGTATGTTGGCAGATAGGATTGTCATGCTCCACTTCAGTCT
This sequence comes from Ictidomys tridecemlineatus, assembly GCF_052094955.1. Classification (NCBI taxonomy): domain Eukaryota; kingdom Metazoa; phylum Chordata; class Mammalia; order Rodentia; family Sciuridae; genus Ictidomys; species Ictidomys tridecemlineatus. The sequence continues at coordinate 98,876,767 of NC_135485.1, forward strand.
TGAGTCTCCTTTTAATAAAATGAGTACTAATAATTAATTTCTCAAATTTATAAAAAAGATGTCATGGATCTGGGTTTAGATCTGCTGGAGCAACTCTGTTTTGTTTCTTTTCATTTACCGTAGTAGAAAGACTAGTTTCAGGTCAACTAACCAGCTTTTCTCAAAAAAAAAAAGTTAATTAATAATAGTTCTCAGCTGGGTATATGGTACATGCCTGTAATCCCATTGGCTCAGGAAGCTGAATCAAGAGGATCACCAGTTCAAAACCAGCCTCAGCAATTTAGTGAGATCCTGTCTCAAAATTAAAAAAAAATAAAAAATAAAAAGGGCTGGGGATGTGAGTCAGTGCCAAAAAATAATAAAATAAAATAAATAAACAAATAAACAAAAATTATCTTTAGGAATAATTCCCAAATCTGCATTTAGAAACATATAAAGGCCATGATGGCAAAACTAATTCTCAAAATTAATGAGGATGTTTAGGGAGACAGAGGTTAACCCGCATTCATAAACAACTACTTGTTCAAAAATATTAGTGTAATTTTTAAGTGGTTATAAGGAGAACTACTTGAAAAATACAAAATTGAACACAGAAAATATTCCAAAAAATGATGATGAAAGGAATATTAATTATTGTACCTTATAAACTCTATGTCTCAAAAAAGTTAGGCTTATTAATTTATGTGATAGTGAACATGACAATGTTTGCACAGAGATGGAGCACATGATACTCATGGGAAAAGAGGTAGGCTGTGAAAATTTCCTGAGGATAAATTAGAATCTAAGTATTTAAGAATGTGTTCTAGCACATGATAAGCTGTTACCTTGCTAGTGGAATGCTTTACAGTACATATCCTCTTAATGAGGGTAGATGAACAAAAATGTGTTTCTAAAGAGCTTAAGAAACAGGAAAAAACTTGAAAATTTTTAAATCAAAGTCATTGTTGACTTTAGATTTTATTACTGGTAAAGATTGTTAAGGAAAAAATCCAAAAAAGTCAAAGTGAGAGTGATTATGAATAGGAGCATAATGTGTGATGGCCAGTAGTTCAAAGAGAGAGAAGAGGGGAGAGAGAGAGGAAGGGAGGAAACAAAGAAATGAAAGAAGAAGAAAGACTCCAACAGCTGCATATTATTCTTAGAAATGTAGTTTTAAACAAGTACATTAGTTTGATGATAACATCTAATTGGTTGAAATGTTTGGAGTTAATGTTCTCTAAATTCCTCTTAGTACTTCATGAACATAAAACATCTAGTGCTTTCTTGGCTGGGTCTATCCTGGTAGCTGGATACTCATCAGAAAACATTGTGAAAAAAAAATGAAATTTAGTAACTACAACCAAAATGTTTCTCGACTTAGCCGGAGAGAACATTTTTCTATTAAACTTATCATTTTCATGTTTCTATAATATTAAACAATAAATATTCCCAAATCTGTAATAAGGACAAGAAGCCTTATACTTTGAATTACTTATAGGTGTTACATGAAACCCTTGTTTTTTAGTTGAATAAAAATTAGAGGCTATCCAAAGCAGAGCTTTAATATTCAGGTTATTACCTCAGTATTTTTTAAGTGACCTCACATTTTCTCATGTTATATAAATATTTCTTCTCTTTAATACAAGAGCAATACAGTTTAGAGCTCACTGACTACAATCAGAACTAATCAGAATTTTTAAAATTGTTGAACAACTTTGTTCTGTTTTTCAGTAGCTAGTTACCAATGATTTCACTTAGAGGTGGTGTTGCATTCAACAGAAATTATTAGAGTGACTTCAAGGGAAGATTGAATTACTAAACTTTTATATACACACATAGATATTCATATACACACAGATTCAGATTCTGTAACCAAGTGTATTTATATGTATGTGCATACCAATGAAATATAAACACACGAATATTCCCTGTTTAGGTCATTCTAGACAGTGTAAGTATAGATTTTATAAGCCTAATTTTTGCTTTTTGATCTCAAGTTTACTTTGAATTTCCTTTCACACTCCCTCTTACATATTAGGTTAAAAATTTCCTTTTTGCTTACCATGCTATGATCATATTATAGTTTATTTTTATATGTACAGAAGTATTTTAGTCACTAAACTACCCATTTATATTACAGCAAATTGAGTTATTAGTTGCGATGATGTTGTTTGAAGTATTTTTACGAAATCTAATTGGCACATAATTATACACAGCATTACTCAGAAGACTTATCTAAAGGAACTGGTTACATTAGATACTAGGACCAAAAGTGGGTGGCTTTCTGGGTCCTTTCTGAACTAGTGTACATCCTGGTGCTAGTAAGTTGTTCTCTTTCTTATTAATTCAGGACCACCCCATATACACATTTTCCTTTAGACAGCTGTTTTCCTAACTGGCTCTACTAACATACAGACTCAGTGCCTTCACAGCATGATTTATAAACTCACCTTTCTTTTTTGCCTTCTAAAGTCTTGTGATTTCAGTGGTGATTGTGAGGGTGGTGGTAGCAGTGTAGGAGAGGACAGAGGGGACGAAATTCATTGACATTAGCAGGAGCAACATCCAATAGAGAATGGATCGCAATGAAAAGGCCATTGCTATTTCTTCACAATTAATCACAGAAATCTTGGCCACAAATGTCAATGGGAGACCAAAAAAGTGGAATGCTCCTTATAATCATATTTAAGGTCTTCAAAAAATTGAGTCAAAAAAATTTATCCAGTTACTTACTTAGTGCTTGGTATTTAGATAGTGCTATGGTATTCCTGCTAGTGCTGATATGATTGCTGGCTTTAGCTCACATCTATATAATGGCCAAAATAAGGTTTGTTTATACCAAGGATTTGTAGTTTCATGATATGCAAATCTGAATTATTGGAAAAATTATTCTGGTGTTATATATATCATGTACATGATATAGGTATTTGACAGGGCAGAAGAACAAAATGAGATATAATTTAAAAGATAGAAACTACATTTATATCAATCAACAAAGCTTTAAATCAAGTATTAATATAAAGCTTTTAAATAATAATAATAATATAAATTATTGGGCTGTGTTTTGGTTTTTTTGTTTTTAGTACCAGGGATTGAACCCAGGAACATTTAACCACTGAGTCATATCCCTAACCCTTTTTATTTATTTATTTATTTTGAGACAGGGTCTCACTAAGTAGCTTAGGGCCTCGATGAGTTGCTGAGGGTGGACTCAAAATTGCATTCCTCCTGCTCAGCCTCCCAAGTTACTGGATTACACCATATCTGGCTTTGTGATTATCATAAATTAATAATTCTCTCATACTTAATGACCTATGCTATACCAGTGCTTTCTAATAACTCTATTAGACTAAGATTTTTATAATACATTATTTAAAAGTAAGATTTAGGAAAATTTTTCTGCTAAATTTTTTTTGAGGATATGCCCACCTTTGCTAGGTTTTTATATAATAATCATTAATTATTCAAATATTTCTATTAATGTGCATTCATTTATATTAATGTGTACATTCATGTTCACAAATTGTAGATGTAACACATCGTCTCAAGTTTCTTCAAGTAGGTTTTGAAATTTTGTCAGTAAGAAGGGCAAAGAACCAATGTAACAATACTTTTGCATTTTTATAAATCAAATCAGGAAAAAAGTAGTTTTCTCACTATCAGAAATCTTTTGGCATTTGTTTATCCAAAAAATTTCCAAAGTTTGAAAGTTTTATAAGAAGTCAGGAAAAAACAATCAGGCAGCTAAAGGAAAACAATAGTACCTATTATTACCTTTTGTCATATTTATAATTTTAGTTGGAAAAAATCATGCCTCTCATAGTTATTTGAGAATCAAAAATGATTTATTTGTGTTTCTTTAACTCATAGAAAATGGGAAAATAGAAAATTATCTTTTGATTAGTGTAATAATGGTACCACAATACTAATTTTCACATGGAATTTATTGTATTAGAGCCATCTGTTTTATAATAAAATTCTGAGGGTCTAGATGATTCTCTGAAACTTTTGGATTAGAAAGTATATGAAAAAATATTGGAGATATATATATATATATATATACACACACACACACACACACACACACCTACATATATATATATATATATATTTAGTTGTAGAAATTCTAATGTTATAGTCATCTCAACTTAAAATTTAATGCATTCTGAGACAAATTTCAGCATCAAGAATTCTTTAATTTGTTCTTAGAAACTATAGGTCTAATTTTATTAAAAGTGATTAGTTTTAAGTGCAGTCTTGTGAATTCTATTACATTTTACATATTATGTAGATAGGAATGACCGATCCTTTTATTCTCATACTTACTGAGTTATAGATGCCCGATTGTTAGCTGTTAGTAGCTGAGGTCTTATTAGATGTGATGTAAATTACTTACAAGAATATGTGGATGCACACTTGATATGAAGGTACCACGGTCCTCATGATTGGTTAGCAGGCACCAAAACAAAACAAAACATGGCAGTTTTAAGGACTTTTAATGATTTTAGGCTGATTGATTATTTAATGCTGATTTAACAAAAATCAAACTGAAATTATTTCTACCAAAAACATTAACAATTTTTGTATATTTTTTAAAAAGTAAATGTAAAAATTATATTTGGGCTTGGATCATAGCATTCTTTCATTCAAGAAAATTCCCTTGCTTTAGAAAGTTGTTTAGGGGAGAAACAGAAGATATTCTTTTAAGCTTGAAGGTCATTTTGTATCTGGTCTGTGTGTGGATAAATTCTGTGGATTACCATGCTTTATAGCAGTCTCAAAAGGAAAGGGGGTTGGGGGGCTGCAGGTTCTCCACAGCCTCCTGGGAATGAGGCTGCTGTTTCTTGATGTTTGCACCTGCATGAGCAGTGAAGGCTGTCTTAAACAATGCCTATCAACTCTATTCTATTCTTTACCTCCCTCCCCCCTTCTCTTCTAGGGAAATCTGGCTTTCCTGTCACTCAGGATAACTATCCCCTGCAAGCAGCACTGAGATCCAGAAAGTCACTGTAATCTCATCAAGAGTATGATTTCCCAAATGGGAATTTGAATTTATATAACCTGAAGGTAGCTGGTCAGGCCACTTAATCTCCCATGTTGTTGTGCTGAGCCCCCAAACCATTTTAAAAAGTCCTCTTACAAAGATGACCTCATTAGTTGACAGAATTAGTGAAGATGTGCCCCCAAATTTGTAGAGTAACTTATAATTGAACCCAATATTTCACCTATGAATACAGTGTTGCTTTACTCTGCTTGACTAAAAAGAACTCAGTCCAGACCTCAAGTAAATTCTAGTGAGCATAATGAAAATTGGGTAGAAGGTTATACATTGGTTTTGTGTAGCTTCTCAGACTCTAAAGAGTTTTGCTATTTTTATAACCTTGAAATGAAACTGTTAGGGAAACTGTTTTATACATTTCTGGTGAATACCCTGATAATTTGTTCCAATTAATGCACTGGTGATTTTCCTAATTTTTCTCACATATTTTATTTTAGGTAATTTCCCAATTAATCACTTTAGGTTTTATGACCTTAAAGATCTCAACATAAAGGAAAAATAATTCTTTAAGTGTGCATCACTACTTACCTTCTCACTTCTGCAATGAATTGTCACTATATCACAGTCGACAGTTATATCACAAAAGAGCACCACTGAGATACTATTTTATGACACATTATTTTTGCATGAAAACCTATGCTCTGCTTTCCTCATACTTGCATTGTTTAATTTTTTGGTAATACCAAGTATTGAGAAACAGTTATCTTTTCCTTTACAACAATGACCTTTGACACTGGGTGGCATTTTATAAGCTTATTTTTAAAAAATATTGCAAATAAAATTGAGTACTAGAAAGGGGCACAGGAAGAACAAAAAAATCATAAAGGAGATTTTTTAAATATCCTATGTTTTTTAAATCTAGTGTATCTAAACATAAGGACTTCAACTCATTTAAAAAATCTACTTCATATATTTTTTCTGTTTGTCTTCATAAACATATATGTTTATCAAGATACAAGATTACATAAGTATATATTTATAATCATGTTTCCAGTTGGCATCTGAGAGTAAGTTGGCATCACTGATATATATATATATACACATAAATGTGAATATATATGAATATATATGCACATGTTTATTTTTCATATGTGAAACCATAGATCTATAATTGCATGGATATACTTGGATCTGATTTATCTTGTTAAAAATGACTACATTTATATAAGTGTGCATACTTATACAAAATTTATTCTTAGTTGGCATCAGCCAGCAAGTTAGCATCTGGTATAAACTTTGAAGTTTTCATTTACTACATATGTGTATGTGTGTGTGTGTGTGTGTGTGTGTGTATAAAATACGAATATTAGAGTGGGTATGTTATGTTTCTTATTACTTTGTGTAACTCTTTAGTAATGATTAAATAAATATAATCACAATATATAATTGTGACTTTTTAATTAAAAGGTTAATTTGGGAAAGTAGTAAAGAAATTTTTCTACCAACCATATCCAGTGATGAGAATCCAGGTGTACACAGTGAAGTGGGGGGGCAAAAATCAATTAAATCATCAGGATAAAGAATAAAATGTTAATAAAATCTACCTTACTTTCACAAGAATAGTAGACATTTCTGTGCTTTGAAAAGACACTTCACAAGTTGAAGTTTTCATATATTTGCAAACTTAAACTTGAGCTCAATAAATTGCATATCATTAATTTATTCTTTTTTAAAAATGTTTTTAGTTGTAAATGAACACAATACTCTTATTTTATTTATATATTTTTTATGTGGTGCCCAGGATCGAAACCAGTACCTCACACGTTCTAGACAAGCATTCTGTCACTGAGTCACAATCTCAGTCCTTTATTAATTTATTCTTAATACATGCATTTTGAAATTTGTTTTGGTCATGAGGACAGGTTTTTTTTAATTGTTTTTTGTGCATATAGTGAAAAGCAGATTTACTTTCCAAAATGCTTATTTAATTTGTTTAAATTTCTAATTACATCTTAATTAATATACTTTAGTTTTAGATGACATTATTACAATAGGCAAATGTTAACCAAGCAACTCATATGAGACAGTAAATAAAAGCAATTATCAAAGCATTTGTAGTAGAATTTTTCATGTAGTTTCTGAAATACAAGATCAAGTGCTATTAACATTAAGATGTCTCTGCAAGGTGTGTATATGTGTGTATTGTCATGATTTTATATATATTCTCTCAATAGTTTATATATTCTCTCAATATTTGGCAACATTTAATATATCAGTTTATATTCTTCTTTTTAACAGCCATCTTATAATTTTTTATAGACTTGTCAGACTGGTCTGAGGAATAAACCAACTGTTTCATTTGCCTCTATAGGAAAATATACCCTTGGCTTGTTCCTTATATACCTTCATTACTAATGTGATTATTTTATGTATATCATTAGAATGCATGCAAATAGAATAGGTTAAGGCATTTTAAAGATTAATTATGGAAATATTAACATGCAGAAGAAAACTAGGTTCAACTACCCATTTATTTAACAAAAAAACCCACAACTCATATTACAGATAATCTTTGGTTGGAAGGATTGTTTATACTTTCAGTGCAAGATTGTTATTCTTTTGCACAATCTATTCTTGTTTTTTTCTTTTTTTTTTATGGTACAAAAGTGTAGTCAAGTTCCAGTGAGTATCATTGGTCAGTATCTGTTTGCTTCATATACATTAATTTGTTGAAAGTATAGACTCACTCACTTCAGTGATATGTCAGTATAGTTATCATTAGATTATTTACAGATATATTTTTAGCATTTAGTAATTGATAATGATACAGGTAATACTGTTGTGATAATTTTTGTTATCCAACTGTAAAAGAAATTATCCAGAATAAAGAGTTACTTCACTGAATTCTGACATTAGCCTTATATAGATTGCATACATATGTATATATTGTGATTTTGTACATTAAAAAAAACAGTGATTTAAATTTAAATTTTTGGTCACATCTTTACTAGTATGGTTAAAGGTAGAGTAATTCAATTATAGTCATTTTATCTGCTTTTAATGTGTATTTGTCACACATTAAAGACCACATGCACAGCTGATTATCTTTTGAAATAGAAAAATAATTAAATGAAGAGCCATCAAGAAAAATGATTAATGTCAAAGGTTAACTAACAAAAATGAATCCTTTCCTATTCCATGATGGGTTTGTGCCATCTGCATGTATGTTATCCTGACACTAGGATGATCCACTCAAAATTATATAGGAATCCTGCAAGGTAGATGAAGATTTTAAGTACATGTGTTGGCCAGTCTTTCTATTATTGGTTAATAGCTTGAACTTTCCCTTTATTTTAATTGCTATACGTATTCCAGGCATTATTTCCTATATTTCTAAAGACCAACATGTTTTAATCATTATTTCAGTTAATTAGCATTAAGTTTAATATTCTGATTTTCCTAATGTGCTAAGATTGAACATTTCTTTTTTATTAGATGTTGAAATATACAAGTCATTATGTTGTGTATATTGCTGACTAAAAATATTGCTGGAGTGTAAAGGAGAAAAATCTAATTTTATATTGGCATAGAAAGAAAGCTTAACTTGTTTTCTTGCTCTTTTTTTTATAGAGAACACCTGTTCCCAGCGCTGAAGCATTCCGATGGTTCTTTTAAAGCAGTAGTATATCTTATTTTCAAGGCATTTGGAAATGAAGGGCAAACTAATGTCTTGTTTTAAGAAACTGCTTAGTCCATCATTGAAGAAAATATCCAGAAATTATTTTCATTTTATGTATAGGGGTTTCTTCAAAAAATAAAAAAGAGGAAAAGAAAAAGAAAAAAAAGACATAAAAATAATGTGGGAGCTTGGGGAATTGGCCAGTTTATTTCCTTTCAATACACTGATTCTTTCTTTGATGTAATTTAGATATACTAGTGAAGTTGTTGTCTATTTTGAAAGTGGCTGTAAAAAATAAGTTTGGGTAAACCCCTGCTGTAAAATCATGTATCTTTGCAAAGTACATATCTATACTTCATTTTCAAATATATGTGTTTCAGTACTGTAAACTGTACAGATAGCAGCTTGTATTTTGTGTGTTTAGACACAAGGAGACAATCATGTCTGAGCATCTATGGAGATTAACAGTTTGTACACAACAGTATGGTTCTGCAAGTTAAATCTGGAGCAATAAATTTTAGCTTTAAATATTTTTTGCCAGTTGTTTCTAGAAGCAGCAACATCACTGGCACTGTTTTGCCATGCATCTTTCCGTAGAGACTCGATGCCAAGTTTTACAAGACTAAGAGAACGATGCATCCAGCAATGACCTTCAGTTGTATTGTTGTTAAGAGGGGAAGATGTTATGAAAGTTTCAATTAATCTTTTGAGCACTATATTAGAGTAGTGGTTATGCACTTGCATTGCTTACAAACGAGCTGTACAGAAGGGTATACCTCCCAAATACTTAGTGTAGTTGACTTGTCTTGGGTTGCACTGTAAAGCGGAGTACTCAGAGTAGTTGGAAAAATGCAGAATCAGTTGTATAATTTTTTTATTAAAAAAAAAGAACACCCAGTGTTTTCTAGGCTAAAGTACAAAGTGTCAGATCTTAGGTGGAGAAATCCATGACTGATATTTTTAACCAGCCTAACATGGGCTGTGTATGTTTTTGTCCTTGTTTATTTTTTGCTCTTTAAAAAAAAATGCTAGGAAAAATAAAAAACTTAATAAAGAATACCCACATGTTTTAAGTCCATGTGTGATACCGAACGGGGAGTTTTGTCTTAACAGTCGAATACATTGAGGCCAGCCTTGAGGCATAGCTGGGTTTAAGTTAGAAAGAGACACATTTATGAAATGAGGCATTTTGTCTCTATCTTCCTGTCTCATAGTCTCCCAGTTGGACCAGTGGTCTTTCTCTGGTCACACAGTGGAATGCTTCATTGCTACCATTCCCATTCCTGTTACTGGATCCTTTCATTCCTGAGATGGCAGGGTCTGGGGAATTTCATAAATGCAAGCCAGCCCCTACAACTCCCATCAAAAAGATTGAATGCTTCCTAATATCTGGGCTACCTTTGAATGTAAGATTTGGTTTTCTTGTGACAGACTTCTTATGGCTGTCTCATTAGGACAAACATTATTTGCATTTTACTTTTTTGGCTAGACAGCAAAAGTTATTTTCATTTTCAGGAATAAAACTTAGTTTAGTAAAAATATATAGAATATGTAATTGCCATGTTATTGCAACTTCTTTGTTCTTCACACACTAGCTGGTTATTTTAGCCCACTATATCCATGAGCCTGTTGAAACATGTTAGAAAATGAATCAGAAGAAGAAAAATAACTTGAGAGAGTAATGGAGAAGTAAGGAGTTTAACGTGTAAAGTGTTGGAAGGACTAGCAGGTGAATATTTTTAAAAATCTAGTTGTAGTTTTGAATGGGAAAAGATAACACAGAGAAGATGTTTTTAAAAAAGCAGAAGGAGCACTTCACTATTAGAACACTTTGAGGAAGAGTGGCTAAGGCACATACAAATGCCAATGTGAAAAACAAATGTGACTTAACTTGCCTAGAGTACCAATACATGGTCTGCAGTTGTGGCCACAATGCCTTTTTGAGGACAATTCATTATGTGTTACACCCACTTATGTTTAGAGAAGAGAATTAAATAATCACAAGCTAAAATATGCTGTATATTAATTTCACGATAACTTTCTACTTAATGTATATTCCTTTGATGGTTTCTAGTTAGAATTTATATTTCTGCTGTAGGACCAATGGGAGCTATATGAGTTCTTTCTTGTTCCATTTTTATGTTATTTTCTTTTACAGTATTTTTGTTTACCAATTTGCTAATTAACTACAAGTAAGTAAGAACTTACTTTCACACTTGAAGGGAAACTTGCCTTGTTTTTTGTAAAATGACTATTATAAAAATGAAACAAACTTCTATTCAGGTTTTATTAGGCATACAATAACATAAAGATCTCATAGCAATGTAATAACAGTCTAAAATACATTCTGTATTGCATGTCCTGATGTGTTTTTATTTGTCTGCTTTTTTAAAGAACTAATGAATCTGTATATCGTAAAGTGTGGTGTTTTACATGTCAGTTCACTTTTTTAATGAAAGAAAATCTGTTGATTACTGAAATGGAACAGTGTAGCTTTTCTTTAATTTCTTTATATTTTTATTCTTGATATTGTTCTTTCAATCACCTACTTTCTGTTTTTTGTAATCTCTATTTATATGATGTAGGATGCATATAAAGTTCTCATTGGTGATGTTGAAGAAAAGGTATTATTCTCTGGACTCCCTCTAGCATTCCTCTCCCTGTGTCCACATACCAAGAACTTGTAGAACATATCATTATAATCTTAAGGCAGTGACTTGAAGGTTTACACTTTTCATTATCCTAAAATACCAATGAAATGTAACTTTTAAAATTTTCTCACTCTGTGTTTCCTATTCAGTATCAAGAAAATTCAGAACATTGCAATCAGAATATAGATTGTGTAGATTATAAAACTTTAAAATAACATATCAGATAAAGCTAAAAACACTTTGTAAGAGAGGTACACAGACACAGGGTCTTGTCTTCTTAAGGAGATGCCATACCCTGGCAGCATCCTGGGGGATCATGGAAAATACTTGGGTACATGGTGTAGTGAGCAGATGTCCTTTTCAACTGTCACTGGGTAACCAAATATCCGAGAATGTCATAATGTGAACCTCTCTTATCCCAGACCTTCAGGCCAAAGTGACAGTTTCTAAGGGACTCTGCTTGTCTGTGTACAAGTGGTGGCATATTCAGAAAGCAGTAATATAGCCATCCTTGGGAGACAAAATAGTAGTAGCCTTTAACCCCAGTGTAAGCATATATAAAAATATCTCCTGGTTGCCTAATCTCTAACACTCAACTTTCTTCTTCTAAACACGTTCATAGGGAGTAAGAGATGATGGGCTTATTATGAATTAAGTAATCACTAAAAGAATAGAATATTCCCTTCTTTTCTTTGAGAACCCCGGCATGCAAGTTGTGCAATTAATGCTAAAGCATATAAAGTCTTTAAGCTGAAAGTATCTGTAATCAAATAATGAAAAAAGGAAAGCAGTTAAATGAACTCACTATTCAGGGTCAAATATGTTCAGCAAAAAGCTGTAGTGGGTCTTTGATCATGGTTAGATTCATAGTGATATCAAACAGTTGGTTCTCATGTAACAGCTAAATGTTTCAGATTTTGTTTTTATTAAATTTGGCATTTCACACTGAGATCTGTATTCCTAGTGAATAAAAGACAGCTACTGTGTTAGGAGGGATTCCATTTTCACAATTGCAAAATAGATATTTCAGGAACATGGGCCACAAAATGTACTCCTTTCACAGTGTTCTCCTATTCTGAACTGTGCAGTTATCTATTAAATTTTCTAATAGATATTTGTGTAAGGTGTATGTATGCTTGTGCAATTATTTAAAAAGCAGTTTTGGAAAACAGTGTATTTATTAAAGAAAATCACTTATGGGGCATGTACAAAACTGTAAAAAAAAAAAAAAGACTTAAAAAAATCACTTCAATTTGCCCAGTAAAGTTGTTTTTGTGAAATTTCTGTGTTGTTGAATAAAGGACTTTAGTATTCAAAATATCTCTATTTTCCATGAACAAATTTTTATTTGTGGGATTTTAAGCAATGAACATACGATCTTGAAGATCTAGTTTTTGTTTATGACAAAAAAGTTCATAATTCTACACTTGCTCTTATGTCAGTGAAATGAATGCTGTGTATAAGTCTTTTATAAGATATGCCAGTGATGTTCATTTTTTTTGCTTTTTTAATATATTATTTCCTTTTTGAGTGAAGAAAGGAAAAAAAGACATGATCTTTGTACATTTCTCAAAAAGATGTTTTTGTTGAAAATTTTATAATATCTATAGACCCCAATTTTTCTTCCTTCCTTCTCCATCATAAGTGTGCCAGGAGAAAGCATCCCAGGCATTCTTTGTATCATAAATGAAAAGTCCTGGCAATAGTACTTGAAAACCTGAATGTGCATGAAGTAGCAGGCTACCTGGAATTCTGTCGTCAGTCACTCCACAGAAATACTCTGAGATGAAATTTTTATTTTTTCTTATTATGGAATATTGTGGTTCATCTATGCTGCTTATTAGTTGGTAGTGAATGTTCTTAACCCTCATTTCACTGCTTCTCAACAAAGTTCTAATTTTTGGATGCCTTATGAAATGCAAGAAAATGTAGAACATGGTTTTAAAACTTGAAAATCCTTAATATGATTACAAACATGGGAATTCATACAATTGAAAGAGTTCATATCCACAGAATATACTAGAAGACTTTTATAAATGTATTAAACATTAACATGTGTTCCTCCACTGCAAATATAAAATATCTGGGTGAGGGCAAACAAATTGGATGACACAGGGTCAGAAAGAAGAATTTAATAATTTCAGTTAATGAGAACTCCAAAATACTCAGCAATTTCTCAGGTAAGTTGCTATGCTTCTTTATTATATTTTGATACTATTTCAACAAAAATATGCTAAATATATGTAACTAGATTGTTACCAACAATTCTTTCTTTCCTTGAAATTGCCAAGAATGCAAAGATCTGGAGGTTTATATGTAGTATAAGAATAATTCTTTAAGAGAGCCTAAATAAACCAAAAATTTAGAGGGCAAGGGGATAAATTAGTGGAATATCTGTAACTTACTTAGACATTGAGTTCAAATACTAGTTTTATAGTTTTTACACTTATAGCCTATGCTTCCCAAGTATTTTCATTGGGAAAGGTTCTTATTTCTGTACTTTATGAAAAAACTACTTTCTTTCCCCTCAACTCTTCTCTTTGTTTCATGTCGATTTTATGAAAAAAAAATGTTATTTTAAGAAAACAAACTTAATATTTTATTTGCATATACTACATAAATAACATGAAAGTCTTGCTGATTTGAAAGTTTTGCTTCTGATCTATTATTCTAATATAGAGCCATTGTTGTGTTCTTTAAAATTCAGATATTTTAGTCTGTTTTAAAATCAGTGTTTCTTAATTTTTATATAGATATATAATATATATGTATATATATACATATATATATACACATACACACACATATATATATACATATACATAAACACACACATATATACACACACATAAATGTGTGTATATATTTATCCGCCAAATTATCTTTTAGTCAAGTCTTTGCCTTGTTTACAAGTGTATTATGGCAAATGTAATTCTCATTTACAGATGTTAAAAATTTCACAAATTGGAAGCAGTGTACATACTTCCTTCTAAAACATTACCTTTAAAATTACTCTTTTATATCTAAGTGTAAAGAATATACAAGAAAATTAAATGACTTCTTTAATAGTTAGATTGTAGGAGAAATCTGGTTGCCTGGTTTGAATTATGATCTTCTGTTTACAGTTTTTCTGAAAAGTGATCTTCTATTTAAAATTCTATGGCTTTGGGAAAACTGCACAGTTGGAAGGGTGGCTGGAAAGTGAAACACTTAAATTTTACTAGTTAACCTTTGATACTATAATTTTATAACATTAATATTGAATTAATGTATGTATTTATTTTTATATGCATGTATGTGTGTATAGATAGATCAATATATGTATGCATACATGTTTTTTGGTACAATATTTTAGGTTGTGCCCCAGAAAGTGTAGGCTATTACGAATCTATTGGAAAGGATTCTCTTAAATATTATACAGTTGTAATTGAATTTGATGATTCAACAACTTATAATAGTTAACCTATTCTTTGAGAATCAGTAAAATTTTGGAATCTACATGGGCTCTTTGGGGACTTTTTAAGTGTTCTTTAACGAGTTCCCACTTCAATTCACTATGTCCTACTTTCAGTCACTTAAGAAAATATGTTGCAAATTATGTATTCAATTTGTTACCCAAATGCATTATTTATCTTCATACAGTTTGAACATTTCATGTATATTTATATTCTATTGGGCTATTTATATATTTGAAATTTAAATACACAACCAGTAATAGATGACTTGTTCTGTAGCTTATACGCTTGGACTATACAGAAAAAAGTTTCATGTCAAAAGAATACCTGGTGTATGCAGAGCAGCAATGGAAAGACATTGTCAATATTTTTGCATTGGCAGAAACAATTGATTTAATTTCTCATTTATTCAACAAGTGTTCTTGTGTATCTTCAAGGTGCCAGCTACTAGGGATATCAAAATGAGAAAACATGGCTCCTGACATTCATCATCACCTTGGAACTTAATCAAGTGGCTGAAATAAATATTCAAATAGATAAAAACCATAGACAAAGTTTGGTGTGAAAGTACCTGTCATCATGTGGCAGAGTGGCTGAAGATGGTAGGGTGAAACACTTTCATTTCAAATTCTTCCCAGCTGAGGGAAGAGGACAAGACTTGATTACTCCTAGGATATAAAGCCTGAGATTAAAGTAGTGAAAGCAAACAGATTGGGGTGGCAGGAAAGAGAAGGAGGATGGGTTCCAACAGCTGAGATAGACTACCACTCTAGTCCAGCTAAAACCACGTTGTGGAGATGGTTTTAGTAGACACCACAATATTCTCCTTCATTCATGACTGCCTTCAATACAGTTTATGTTCTACAACATGGATAGTCCTAAAACACACACACACACACACAGAGAGAGAGAGAGAGAGAGAGAGAGAGAGAGAGAGAGAGAGAGAGAGAGAGAAGAGAGAGAGAGAGAGAGAGAGAGAGAGAGAGAAAGAGAGAGAGAATTTGTGTGATTCCATGCTTATGATCAATCCCTTCTAATGTCTCTTGGTAAGAACTTCAAAGTGTGATATGCAAGGTCCTTTGCAGCTGGATCCTTCAATCTCATGACAGATCAAGTCAACCTTTTATTCTAAGCTCCAGCCACTTAGACTTTCTTACAGTTCTTACACACCTCAGGTGTGTTTTTCTGCTCAACTCCCCTGTTACATTCATTTGTTCTTACTACCCCTTTCCTTTTCTATTCTCCTGCACAATTCATCTTTATTCTTCAGAAATAAAGATGCAATTTTCTGAAGGAAGTCCTCCCTAACTTCCGTGACTGTGTCACATTTATGTATTATAGGTTCTCAAGGACCTGTAACTTTTCATTGCACTTAGTGATAAATTATTTCATTCAATAAATATTTCCTATGCACTCTCCACTCATCTAAGCAACTACAATATATCCCTGCCCTCACAGAGCATGTTCTCTAGCAGAAGGAAAGAGGTGATTAACAAAGAAGTAAACATATATAAAAATGCTACATTTATACGTGATATATTTATATATGATTATATTGTATATGCTATGAATAAACTTTAGGAGGAGAACTGAGATTTGAAATCTCTGTGAGATAAGAAAATGAGAAAGAGTACTGACATTTTAAATGAGTAGTTAGGGGAAACCTAACAGTTGGTGGAGCTAACATTCCAAAGAGTCTAGGAAATAAGCCACTTGGTGTCTTGGAAATAGCCCTCCTGGGCAAATAAAACAGGAAGTAAATAACCTTGGGACAAAAATAAGCTTGATGTCGTTGAAGACCAGCAAGACACCTATTGTGTCTAGAGTGCAGTTAAGAGAATCATAAAAACATGGTCAGAGAAGAGAGAGAGAAGATTGTGTAGTGTGTTAAGGACTTGGACTTTTAATCGGTGTGAAAAAGGGAATCCTTAGAGGGTTTGATTGGAAGAAGACATGATCCAGTGTATATCATAAAACAACTGCTTCGGACACTGTGTTAAGAATAGACTAGAGAAGATCAAGGATGAAGAAAGGCAGACCAGTTTGGGGAGGCCATTGTTGTAGTCCAAGTGGAGCCAGACTGGTAGTAAAAGTTGCTAATATAGGTTGAATTCAGCATATACTGTAAAATAAAGGCAGTGTTTTTGTAGACATCTAGGAAGAAGAATTAGTAATTATTCCAGAGTTTTCAAGGTAAATAATTAGAAAAATGACGTTGTCATTTACAGAGATGTGGAGAACTGAATTTTACTTTTGGAAATAGTAACTTTAAGCTGCTTCTCTAACATCCTAGTGAAATGTGGCATTTTTACAATTGGATGCATGTGATTACAGATTTATGGGCAGGAATACAGAAGCAGATTTATTGCTGGGATACATGCTATTTAAAAGTAATGAGTCTGGATGAGATCATTAAAGGAGCATGTGTGGATAGATACGGGAGAGGAGATTCCAATACTGAGATCTGTGACTTGCCCATAAGAACTATACATTTACCTTCATTGTAACCATTTTTTAATTGGTACTCATTTCTCACACTGACCAAGATAGAGAATAAATAGAAACCTAAGGAAGATTTGTGTAAGTGAACTCTTCCAGTTCTTCTCTTCCCTTATATTTTGGCTCTTCAGTTTCCCCAATCCTTATTCTCCATTCACAGGTGGTAGCTATTCCTCCCCATCAACTTATCCCTTTTCCACTGCATACATGAGTTCACAATATTAGTCATTTTTATTCTCACACAACAGTCTAATGCAATAATTGTATATGACAATATTTCCCCTTGGCACACATAAAAATATGTTGAATTAATAGTTTAATGATGATCATAACTAGTGTATTAAAAAAAAATTAAGCACAATCCTGTTGAACTCAGTTTAACAATTTGATTGTCTTTTCTTTGTTGGCAATTCCTTAAGGGAGATATGATTGTTATTGTTTATTTGACATCTCTGGGTACAAGGCTGCTCACAGATAACTGGGTAGGTATTGAGAATCAAGATTAATTTTGTTTGATTCCTACTCACAAAAAAGGGATACAATTTTCATATTCACATCAACTATCCATCCCAAGAGGAGAAATTGGCTTGTGACTAAATATTAGAGTGGGGATTTTCATTAATTGTCATTTCGTTCCTCTGTCCTTCATTTATGTTAATCAAAAAATGTTTTTACTAATAGCTAAAATGCGATCCAGAGAGCAGTTAGTATAGAAGTGTTTCTTATGTTTTGAATGAAAAAGAGAAAGCGTTTTAAACCAAAATTTCCTTAGACCTTCTTCAGGTTTGAGACTCTTCCTCAGTTTGAGACTCTTCAGTCTCAAACATACCATCTGGCAGAACTCTTTACATACCACAGCATCTCACTGGAATCCTTACCACCAGGATTCTGGGGACTAAAAGACGACATACTCCAAATCTGAAAGAACTGAATGGTAACTACTAAAGTTCTTTTAAATCCTAAGGACCCCAATATATTTAGAACAATGAGCCAAGCACAACAATAACAAAAAAACCCTAAAATGCTTAATTTAACAATTTGGTAGAAAATTGTTGAGCATCTTATGAAACTGTCAAGAATAAAAAATGCTGAGTTGGAAAGAACTTAACAATAAAACTAAAATCTATACTTTTCTGAGGCAATAGCATCGTTGTAGTTGGTTGTAAAACTTCTGAGGCTCATCAACAGATTCCACCATTAAGAAAAATGTCACATAAATATCCACAGGCAACATATCAGTTCCATCAAGTAAGGGTCAATTTATAAGCTAAATTATTAAATGCATTCCCACACTGATGCTGTAACAAAATTGTGAGCGTGAGAAGATGTAGGATGCTCCAGTTTATAAAGTCTATCGAAGACGGAGTTCTTAAAATGGCTAATTTCAAGGAAGCTGGCAAACAATTTAAAGATGTAATTTGAGTCATGGCTGATGATATACTTTTACTTGTTTAGCCTTTTATGCGGCTTGTTTGCATTGCTTGAACAGATTTGCTGTTTCTATTCTCACTGCATTGTGTATGGCATGAGGAATGCTGATTAATTCTTGTCGGTAATCATCACACACACTGCCAATGTTGTGCATTTATATCCTCCAATTCATAATCTATGTATACATTCCTTATGTCATTAGTGGAAATAGCATGTAATAGGTAAATAAACCTGTTCTTGATTTAGATAGAGATAACTGTTGATCCTCCTCTTCTGTCTTTAAAAGATGGAATCTGCACTACATTGGGGAGCCTTCTATAGTCTTCATCTGCTTCAAGTAGCTTTAATTAGAATTCTTTAATTGTGCCTAAAGCTGCCACCCATAGTAAACTCTAAAATATCAACTGTAATTGGAAGACAAATTTGCATTGGATTCTTGGCATGAAGTTAATATGTCTTACTTTATGAACTTTAAGACAGTGAGACTATGCCATAGCATTTTCAGTAGCATAGTTGAATAATGCTGCTGGAGTGTCTTTGAATAGTCATTTTTTGATAACGTTGGTACTTATATTGTAGTTGACTATCTCTTCTTATTACTTGGGAAAAAAGAAGGAGAGAGAAGTAACAATTGACTTCTAGGTGAGCCTAACTTAGTAAATTTCTTATGATTTGTTCCAGGAATAGTGAAGTAAATAGGTTTTTAAATGACAGGCTGTAGTTCGAGAGAGCATTTCATTAGTAGTTTTAAAAGTATTTAAACGGAAATAAAATGCATCTCTCCTAACTTTGATGCCTATGGTCAAATTACAATTTCCAAAAGAGTTGCACAGTGAATGAATGAAAAAAAAAGTAACAGATAATATAAAAATGATCTTATCTTTATTCTTGCAACTTTACCAATCATTTCTTGAGTTGCTAAAATGGAACCTCCAAATCATATATCATTAATTCAATGTAATTAGCCTTCTTGCTTTCTAAAAGAGTAAATGCTTTCTATGAAAATAGAGTAGTTTGTAATTTTATTTTTTATTTTTTCGTAATTGTAGATGGACAGAATGCCTTTATTTTATTTGTTTATTTTTATGTGGTGCTAAGGATTACATCCAGTGCCTTGCACATGCTAGGCAAGCACTCTGCGACTGAGCTACATAACCAGTCCCATCCTCAACAGTTTTGAATCTTTTATTTCAGTTAGTTACTCTGTAAAAAAATGTAGAAAGAGCTGGGTACTGTGAAAAATGCCAATAAGGCTAGCAGCTAGGGAGCCTGAGGCAGGGGATCAGGATCTGAAGCCAGCCTCAGCAACTTAGAGATGACTTAGCAACTCAGTGAGACCCTGTATCTAAATAAAATATAAGAAAAAAGGGCTAGGGATGTGGCTGAGTGGTTAAGCACCTCTGGGTTCAACCCCCAGTAACAAAAACAAAACAGAAAACTAGGAAGTATAAATTCTGACCACAAATTATATAATTTTTATCTCATATGACTGAAAAGTCCTGATGAAAGGCTAAGGCTGTTTTTTGTCTTGCTGTCATTGTCTCTACAGTTCCCTCAGCTGGCGTCATCCTGAGACTTGAACTTTCTAGTTGTGCCCTCTAGCATCTCTAATGTTTATTTTCCATTGCTAGGAATTCCTGAACCAGCAAACATGTTATTTCCAGATAAGTTCAATGAAAATCCCAGAATTAATTCTTGGTAGATCCAGTTGACCTGGATCATATGCCCAATATTTAAACAGCTGTAAAGAAGGTTGAGCAAGGTTTTGGTTAATCTTAGCCTACCCCAAGATCAGAGTTGCGGTATGTCTCATTTCGTGAGAATGAAGAAATTCTTCAGGGGAAAAATAGGGAATAATTATTAAAAATTGATGGAGGGCAGAAAAAAGTATGAAAAGAGGAAAAGGAGAAATAATGGATTAACAAAGGGAAAAAGGAGAGAAAGAAAGAATAAGGGGAAGGAAGGAAAGGGGGAAGAGGAAGGAGAAATGATAATGAACAGCTCTTGCAGTATATTTTACTAAGGGGTTAATGGATAAGAAACCAGGAGGAGGAGAGAAGCAGGGAAACTGAGATCTTAGCTGGAATTCTAATAGGATCATTAATTCCATATAATTGTGTGATAACTCTATTTGGTTAACTTGGAAGATCTATTTTTATTAATGAGTCACGTATAGGCATAAACACACATACAACCACAGGCATATACAACACCTTTTTACCTGGAACTGGGTCTGCATGAAAACGAACAGCACTGTTTATGAGATTAACAAAATGATTAACAACGTGTTTGATAGATTTATAGCAAAATTCTATCTTTTATATTCACACAATTGCCTTACAGAAATATGTGCAAATATTGATTGTGTAGAAGATGAGCAATAGGCTCATATCAGAAACATGCTTGCTTTATTTTCGGAAAACTAAGAGAAGGTCTCTAAATCCCAAAATAAAAGTTAGACTTCAGCCACCAACTTTAACATGCATTTTATATAGAGTCTTTTATTGTTTGTTGCCTCATCATTGAACCTCTGGTTCATTTGACTCAGCCCAATGAGTAGAATCGAAGCCAAAGGCTTACTAGTTTGGGTACACTTTGTGCTTTTCATCTTGAACTCAATTACTTTATGCTTATGAGAAAATCCTTATTTATTATTTCTGGAACAGCAAAGCCATTTTTCACATTTTATGCTATTATTTTATCAAATAACAAAACCACATGTAATGCAATACTTAAATTAGTTTATCAATATCAGTGTAAGACAAAGAGATGGCAAAATTAAAGAAGCTGAATCATGGTTGGCAGGTAGTGCCAGCTGGTTAATGTTTGATCTTTGTTGAAAAGGTCAAAATCTAAATTTTGCACATAAAATTTCTGTTTTTCATTTAGGGATCCAGAGAGCCAGAATGAGTATTACTCTCATGTTTAAATCAAAAGAACTTGGACAAGCAGCAAGCTCATGATATTTCTTAAATCGATCAGAGATGTCACATGACAACTAATTGGCCCCAAATTTAAGGAGAGCCACCTACAGAGGGAAGAGATACACACCACAATTTACCAAGACAAGCTGTAACTGAACACTGGTTGTAATTGAAAAGGTGGGTGACCTACAACATCTGACTAGTGACAGAAGCCATAAGAAAGGATCAGATACAAATCCCAGAAATAAAACACAGAGTCACAGATTAAGAATGCCTTCAGTAGGGTCATAAGTAGATTTGACAGCTTAGAAAAGAAGAATCCATAAAATGAATATAAGTCTATAAAAATTACACAAACTGAAGTAAGAAGTGGGGGGTCTGAGAAATTCCATATACAAAATATGTTTTTAGGTAATAGTATATATTTGATATGCAAGAATGGGTGCAACAACCTCACTTATGTAAAATGAAAGACCATATTCAGATATTTGAATGCTCTGCCTCTAACTTATAAGACAGAAGTCAGAATCTCCTTAAAAAATAAAAACATGAATTTCTTTAGTTCAGGTCGATTTTACTTAATGTGTGGTCATTCAGGTATGTATGGTTTATTTGACTGACAGCTATCAACTTCCACTGAGCCATAAAGAAGCAAGGGAAGTATTTGAATTCATGCTCCCTTACAATATGAGTAAACCCATGGCTTGAAGAGCTTTAGCAGATACCTGTGGTTCCACTAAAGTTTGTTTAGATATCATTTCCTTGTCTTTCCCCCTGTTTCTCTATAGGATAATCTAATTGAAATTAACTCATTTAGTGGCAAATGACAAACTTCAGCCTAATTTGGCTTACTAAATCATAGGATTTTATTGGCCCGTGTAACCAAAAACATCTCAGTGATAGGCATGGTTGAGTCTGGATGTTCAGGTTAGGTGATGGAGTGTCCTTCCCTCTGTTTTTCCTCTAACTTTACTCTCTTGAGGTTCATTTTCAGATCAGTTCTCAATTTTAGTGGCAACTTGGTTGGGAGTAGTTTTTGTCAAACCAAATTGCATTTTGGCAACTCAGCAGTTTTTCTTTTTCCAGTGATTTTTTTTTTGGGGGGGCGGTGGGATTGAACCCAGGACCTTGTGCATGTGAGGCACAAACTCTACCAACTGAGCTATATCCCCAGCTCCCATATTCCAGTGATTTCTGAGGGAGTGGGGAAGTCCTGGTTTGGCTCAGCAGTGATCTTGCACCTATCCCTGAAACACTCATCCAAGAAGATGAGATACCTTAGGACAGGTGAATGAAAAGGACCCCCCACACACACACACACACATACACACACAGACCTATGGGTGTGCAGTCAGCCATCTGAATCCTGGGGCTTGAAAGGAGAAGAAAGAAGGTCAATGTCTAGAGCAAAGTGGAGAGGCAGAGCCAGCAGACAAGGTACCTGTCAACTCCATGGGGAAATGGAAACTCACAAGGTTGCCAGCACTTAAAACTCTTCAGTAGAGAAGGAGGAAGTAAGTGCACAGTAAGAAGGGCCTGAGATATTGTTACAGAAACAAAGTAACATTCTCAATTGTTTGAATTCATACTCTGTTGCCCAAGGGAGAAAATAGTCAACATGAAAAATATGATTTAAGTAACTAATGTATGAATTTGCTTTATGAAGCTATGATTTATATTTGGCTCTTATGTACATAAAAATATTTTTTTCTTCTTATTCTCCAATTTAGAAGAAAAGAACTATAAAATTTTAGATAATTTGGCATTTTGTATTAAAATAGACATATAGAGGGATTGAGGTATATATATATGTATAAAAATAAAATATCATGAACACATAATGCTAAGAAAGAATAATTTACAAAATCCTGAATTAAGATTCTCTTTGTATATTTGAATAGTAGAGACAATTTGGGTGATTAAAATAGGCAGAGTTTATTATCTATATTTATGTGAAAAGGTTGACCCTGGGATATTACTATGAAATCTAAGATGTGATATTTTGATTTATTGTTTTATTTGGCACATAAATATGCTTGTAGAAAATTTATGCTTTTATTTATTTGTCACAAATAGTTTTTTTTCAATTTAAATGGCACATCTTATTTGAAATAAGTTGTTAGACATACTAGTGTCTATATCCATATTTGTTATTTTTCAAATTATTTATCATTCCTGAGTTGTTAGTAAAATACCTGCATACAAATATACCCATAGGAACATTGGTTTTAAAAAGAAATGGTATTAATCCAAAATCAAGACTTTTGCATTTACAAAGCATTTGTAACAATGATAAAAATCACATTTAAAAGCCTGATTAATTGACAAAAAACATTCTGATAATATTTGAGATCAGATAGTTCAAATACAGGTACAGGTATTTTTTTATTGGGGTACCAGGGATTGAATGCAGAGGCACTTAAACCCTGTGCCACATTCCTAGCCCCGCCCCCCTTCTGTTATTTCATTTAGAGTCAGGACCTCACTGAGTTTCTTGGGACCTTGCTAAATTGCTGAGGCTAGGTTTGAACTTTCGATGCTCCTGCCTCAGGCTCCAGAGGGGCTGGGATTACAGGCTGCAACACATCTGGTTTAGGTACAACTATTTTTTACTGGTCCATAACATTTAGCATAATTTCACCTTCAGTCATTCATTTGCATGACTCTTTTTTAGGATGAGAAAATCAGTTAAGTGGGTTGACTGTTCTATTCATTAAAAGGTAATTCCTTAGAGCTAACTAACTTAGGTAGTTTGCAAACTTAGGCACTTACATAAAGCATTATATTTCTTAAAAGAACTCCCTCAAAAAAGTAGACTCAAAACACATATTTGAAAAAACTGCTCTATATTAGATGTTTTCATATTGGCATAACTTAATTTTAGTTTATTTTGCTTTTATAATAGAATGATTGATATCCTTATACATTTTCTATTTTTTAAGTGAGAAGATATTTCAAGAAAAAGAATGTACTGGGGATGAGGGGGGAATTTAAACAAATTTTATCAACTCTCAAAGAAACCTACCCTGCTCCTTCCCTCCACTGCCACCTAGAATTTGGCACTAGAAATACTCTCTCTTCCAGGAGCAAGTAGTTCTTCTTTAATTGTTACTTAATGACATTTCACCAGGCATCAACAGCTTGGTGCTGTTAAGAGCATTCATTTGCTAATGCATCAACCATTTCCATGTAATCAGGCAACTCTAGTCTCTCCCATTTTACCAGAGCACTGCTAACATGGATAAGTCACAGAGTCTTCTAACTGGGCCTTCAGATTTCTCAGACTGCTCCAAGACAAAATGAAAAAAAAAAAAAAAAGAGAAAGAGAGAGAGAGAGAGAGAGAGTTGTTGAGCATTTATATGCATCATTGCTTTGTCTTTTCATATAACTTGCATACATCCACTTAAGGAATGATTAGTACTTCAGATTTCTGAACTTTTACACAAACATTCAAATGTTAGACACCTAATCTTTTTTTTTTCCTACTTCCAGCCCTAAATAATTTTACTGACAAAGAACATTGTTTATATTAAAAACTAATGATACATATATCTTCATCAGTTTTCTCACTGGTTAAGATGAGATTTCTTCCTCCAGCTTTTAAGAAATGTGATCATATCCAGATCTTAGTTTCAGCTTCAGTTACTCTTTTTGTTACTATAAAACTTATGGCTATGTTTACTTTTTGTGTTTGTGTAGATGCAGCTACAAGCAGACAATACAATATAACAGGATTCGAGATGCAAGAGAAATCTTATAGGAAGTAGCAGGAGGTGGGAAGAATCTTCAGAACAAGATAGATGTTCCACACCTGTGTAAGGAAAGCATTCAGGGTGGAAGGTTGGGTAGGATGACTGTCAGACATAGTAGCAGGGTTTTAAGAAAGAACTGCCTAGGCTGATCCATGCAAGCTTGCCTATTACATAAGAGCCTTTGTCAGCATGTTAAATCCGGAAAAAAATCTGAAGGAGATGCTCCCAAATCAATTATTCCTTTTCTAGTCTTATTTTCTGGCTATCTTAATTAAGCACTTTCTAAATTAACCCCAGGACTACTTTTCCATGTTCTTGCTGATTTGTGCTTACTAATTCTTGCAATTGGAATATAGTCTTTTCCTTTTTTTTTTTTTTTTTGGTTGTTGTTGTTGGGGATTGAACCCAGGACCTTGTGCATGCAAGGCAGGCACTCAACCAACTGAGCTATATCCCCAGCAATCTTTTCCTTCTTTTATCCAGCCCAACAATATTTAACTGGATAATGGTGAAATTTGACTTAGTTATTGTTGTGGTTTGGGTCTGAGGTGTCCGCCAAAAGCTCATGTGTGAGACAATGCAAGAAAGTTCAGAGAAGAAATGATTGGGTTGTGAGAGCCTTAAACTAATCAGTGGATTAATCTCTGATGGGATTAACTGATTGGGAACTAGAGGCAGCTGGGGTGTGGCTGGAGGAAGTAAGGCATTTGGGGTGTGGATTTGGGGTATATATTAGTACCTGGCAAGTGGAGTCTCTCCCTCTGCTTCCTG
Source organism: Ictidomys tridecemlineatus (assembly GCF_052094955.1). Lineage (NCBI taxonomy): Eukaryota > Metazoa > Chordata > Mammalia > Rodentia > Sciuridae > Ictidomys > Ictidomys tridecemlineatus. The sequence goes on from NC_135485.1 coordinate 98,902,908, forward strand.
ATCATCATGTATCATGTGAACCCCTTCCTTCTGCCACACTCTTCCACCATGATGTTCCACCTGACCTTAAGCCCTGAACAATGCAGCCAGCTTTCTATGGACTAAGACCTCTGAAATTGTGAGCCCTCAAAAAAACTTTTCCTTCTCTATGGTCGTTTGGGGTGGAACTTTTGGTTGCAGCGGCAAAAAAGGTGACTAAAGTAGTCATGGTCCTTTGAGAGGTGGGAGGAAAAGGGAGAGAGAAGGGAAATTGCATGGAAATGGAAGGAGACCCTCATTGTTATAGAAAATTACATATAAGAGGAAGTTAGGGGAAAGGGAAAAAAAACAAAGGGGAGAAATGAAGTACAGTAGATGGGGTAGAGAGAGAAGAGGGGAGGGGAGGGGAGGGGGATAGTAGAGGATAGGAAAGGCAGCAGAACACAACAGACACTAGTATGGCAATATGTAAAAAAGTGGATATGTAACCAATGTGATGCTGTAATCTGTATTTGGGGTAAAAATGGGAGTTCATAACCCACTTGAATCAAATGTATGAAATACGATATGTCAAGAGCTTTGTAATGTTTTGAACAACCAATAATAAAAATTTAAAAATATATATATAAAATAGTCATGGTCCTAGAAGTCAGGAGAGAAAGTGCCAATAGGTCCTGAGGGGGACCCCTGTTGCCCTGCAGAGTGGTGTTCTCTGTAACATGTTCCAACATGGCAGAGTGTTGTAGGCCTCCTTGTGAGGGACGGGGAATTTTTGTAGAGCCAACCACCTTAGAGCCAGCCATTTGCTTTTCCCTCATATTTCAGGATCCCATGTTTTCCATATCAGGTCCCTTAGTTTAGCATGACAAACATGACATTGCTGGGTATCCTAAAATCTATAGAGCTCTGGGTCTGCATCAGATCTTTGGTCTACTACTTAGTTCTGCAGTTCTTTCTGGGCGATGAACACTTTTTTATAGACTACCAAGGGTCCTGGTTCTCACACCTCACTGCTTGCTGCAGGTTCTGTTTCTCACCCTCTGCAGGGTCAATATCAATACAATTTATCATTAATCAGCCAATTCTTCTGTCTTTCAAATGCCTAAACCATGATACTTGAAAAGTAGGTCATCAACACTGAAAACATAGCAATTGGACCTTGTGCCAGGGATTCTTTACAGCATAATCCCTACTCAGAATAGGTGGTTTATAGGGTGGAGAGTATGGCTCAGTAGTAAGAGCACTTGTGTAGCATGATTGAGGCCCTTAGTTCAATCCAATACAGGAAAAAGAAAGAAAGAGACTGGGGAGGCTCAGAGAGTAGGTTCACAAGTTCACTGCCAGCCTCAACAACGGCGAGGTGCTCAGCAACTCAGTGAGACCCTATTTCTAATAAAATACAAAATTGGGCTGGCAATGTGCCTCAGTGGTTGAATGCTGAATTCAATCCCCAGTATCCCCCCATCTACAAAACAAAAGAAAGCAAGTAAAGAAAGGGTGGTTTGTGAGCCATAACCAAATCCCCATCTACCACTTGATTTCTTAGACCACTCTTATCGCTCATAACACTCACACACTCCCATTAGTTGGGGCCCACAAAGAACCAAAGAGCGAAGGGGAGAAAAAAGGTGGGGGGTGCTCAGATATGCAAGAGATTTATTGGGGAGAGAAGTGGCAGAAGTTGAAAGCAGGCTCCAACCTATAATTTGATAGATATGGTAGGAAAGAGAGAAGGAAGGGAACCTGGGTAGGAAGAACCTTGGATTTCAAAACAGTCTGATAGGGATTTGGGCCAATGGGAAGCCTCCTTGGGTCAAAGTCCACATTGGAGGAGTCCCACGTGTTGCCTTGCCACACTCAGTGATTGAGAGGCAACTAGTAGAAACCGTAATACTAGAGTGAGTGTAAAGGAGGACCCAGGGGCATTGGGGGACATTAGTCAAAATGATTCCTTAGAGCAGAAGATTGAAGCTGTGCATCTTCATGGACAGACAGTGCAGTTCTGTCATTACCAGAAACTGTGAGTGGCATAATAAATTTGGAATATGAATGATTAGAATCATCACTTGGGAGTTCAATTTCCTGGGTTCAAATACTGTCAGGCCACCTATTAACTATGGAATCTTGGACAAGTAAACATATCTGTGACCTTCCTTTATGAACTTTTTCATTTTAAAACATATTTTTGGTTACAGAACAGCTTAGAGGGATTAATAGAAATCATACACATTAGAGCTATTTGTTATTAATAATCATATCCACAGGTCACCACTGGAAAAAAAATTGTAACTTCTTCTTTCTATAACTGAATTTGTTGTTTACATGTTGATCCTTGGTTCTATCTCCATATCTTTTGCCTTAGACACTAAGTCTTAGGCAATTCTGAGTCTTCCTTGAGCAGCACAATGATTATGAACACTATCTATAATCAGCCAACTGGGATTCAAATACCAACTGCCACTTCTAATTGAATGCCTTCGGATGCATTACTTAACTTCTCTGTGACCTAGTTTTGTCATGTATAAAATGGTGATACTATCAAAGTTAGTCTCTCATAATCTGGTTATTACTCAAATAAAATTTGGTAAGAATAATGCCTGGCCCACTTAAGTACTTGATGGAGGATAGCTCTTAATGTTCTTGTCCTGGGGTTTGAATAGGTCTCATCCTGTTTGTGGAATCTCAGTCTTACCTAAGGTTTTAATTAATTATACCTTTCAAATTTAGGGAGGAGCAGAATACAGAATTCTTTTTAGGAACTTCACAGCATCTAAGCCCTAGCTTCCTCCTGGGTTATTTTCCATTTCCCTTAGTCAGTGGAATCTTTGTGTGGTCTGAGTAGGGAGATCTGGTGGTTTATTCCTTGTTTATAACATAAACTTTTTGCCTCAAATGTTTGAGGGCTTCCCTTCATTCACTGAAAAGAAGAAAAAAGAAAAGCTTGGCCTTTTAAGATTTTAAATACTTTTTGAAAATCAAAATGTTTTTCTTTGCATGTTGTGATATGGTATCTCTCCCTCATGTGAGAAGGAGAGTAGGACAGGAGACAGAGTAATAGAAATAATGTTACAGGAGTCACATCTTAGCTAATATCTCAAAATATTATTTCTGTGCAATGTTTCTGTTCAGGCTCCACTGTATTCCTGAAATTATTTTTGACAGAGTCCTGTATATTCAAGCAGAAATTCAGGTGCCTCCTCTTCTTGGTAGTGTTCAATCATTCCAGTCCAAAGTGCTTTCTTTTTCAAACTTTATTATGATGGTCCTTATCACATTCATTTTCAATAGCCTTAAAATGGATTTTACTGCCCTATTTTTTCCCCACTCGTCTATCTGTTCCTTGTAGGCTGGAGATGAACTATTTTGTTTTTAGAACCTATATACCCTTCAGTGCCTAACAGTGACAGAGGAAACTGGGGATGGAAGAGGATTCCAGTTCTGTAAGAATCTCTAACTACGTTTTCTTGGTCTTTTGATCAGGGTTTATCTATTACTATAGAAAACTAACATTGGTGTAACAAGAGATAGCATATTACCCTTTACTGAAGTTAAAAATATTAAGCTTGCTATGTGTCTGCCATTTGGCTAGACTCGGGATATATAAGATTGAATTATGTTCACCTTCAAAGACGGGGATCAATTTAAGTGATGTGTAGGCCTAGTGCAAAGCCTGGCACATGGTAGCTGAGATCACTCTGGAGGAGGAGTGGATAAAGGACTCTGATGGAGTGAGGCTTGGCTTCACTTGGGAGTAGAGATTCCTTTTGTTTATCTCATAGAAGTTGTGAGGTAGGCTATGAATAGGATAGGTCTTGGGGGATGGATACGAGTCAAGCAAGGAAAGAAAAAGTAGGATAAGTTTGGCAGCAGAAGCAAGAAATTAGTGGTATAAAACCGCAAAATTGTATATTTTATGTTAAAAATCAGATTTGTTTATATTTTAACTAAAATGCATTTTCTGAGCAACCTAACAATATGATTTGGAATGCATGCTCCTAAGTCAGACAGTCTAGGTTGTACTTCCATCCTAGAATTCTACTTTTTCTACAGTGTTAGAGGAATATTTTACTTTCTCTTAGCTTAAGAAACTATGGTTTATTTGTTTGTTTCTTTAATTTGTAAAGAAACCATAGTTTTTAAGGCAATAATAGTTTGAAAATTTGGAAATCATACCTCATAGTGTTGTTTTGAAGCTCAATGAGGCAACACATTCAAAGTGTTCAAAATTATGTTTAATGAAGGAATTTTATCAGTAATTTTAGTTTGTGAAGATTGAATGTAATTTTTTTTCCTTTTTAAAAATTTATATATTAAGTTGGGTTTTTTACTTTTCACAAATATTTTCCACTTAACATTTTTGAGATCCTTATTTGAGACTCTCAGAAGGGAGACAGTAGGAAGAAATGTCTATCCTTCTAGGATGACTCAGTAGAATCATTGAATTTCTTATTCTGTTGACTTTCCTCTTACACCTCAATATTAAAAGTACTGTCGCTGCCATCATTAGAAACTGCTAGTGAAGGGAAACTACTTTAGGCCACTTTATACAGGGACGCTGGGGTAGAAGAATGGCTTTGAATTCAGTTTTAAGAATGCTCTAGATAATAATAGAGAAACTTTAGCTCCAGATTAAAATAGCTCAAATATTTGACCTCTGTCTCTTTATATAATTTTATTGTTTGTATTGTTGCAAAGAGTAGGAAAATCACCAATGCGTCACATCTGATTTCCTGAACACACTGCAGCTCCTGTTAGGTGTTTCAGAATCAATTCAATCCTATGCGCTCTCTCTCGCTCTCTCTCTCTCTCTCTCTCTCGCTCTCTCTCTCTCTCTCTCTCTCTCTCTCTCTCTCTCTCTCTCTTTCAGATGAAAAGGAGGTATTTCTCAGATGTTTTTCTACAATGACTAGAGAAAATAGACATAAGGAATAGAAAAAATATTCAATGTTCTGAGTCAGAAATGATACTTTTAAAAGTTAAAGCAAAGAAATTCCACAGAAGTTAGTACTACTTTATGCAAGAATAGATTTTGGCTTAATTTTAATTTTCATTTGTTGTAGGTAGTTGGGAAGTAGCATGGTATGCAAACATGAAACATGTAATAATTTTTTTCTTGGCTCAAACTCATTAACTCAATATTTAAAACCTGAGCATTTTTTTTTTTTAGGTAGGTGCATCAGTTACATTTGCAAAGATCTTCATCTAGTTAAAAATGATTAATCATCAAGATTTTATTTCCATGGGTTTGTTCCTTATACCATAAATTTGATCAAAACAAGTCTCACCTATTTAATCAGAAAATGTCAATATTCATTAAGTACCCACTATGTATTCAAGACTTTAAAGCAACTTTGTTTATAAATTGAAATAACTCTTGAAATTATGATTTAGGTTATACAAATGTGGTAGTCTTCTTTGTATTATATTTTTGAAACTATGAAACTTGAGAAAATATAATTTAAAAGCTGAAATATCTGGACAATTTATGACATTATAATTTTTTGACTAATATATGCTTAATGAATAAATAATACCCTTCATTTGTCCATCATTCTAATTATGCGATGATCCAACCATCCGAGGTAGGTAGGGTTTCTTGAAGCATTAAAACTTGCATTTTCAAACTACTTTTTAATAAATTTATGTAATAATTATATCTTAATCTGTATAAAATTGAAAAAAATTAAAAATAATTTTCATGTTTTCTTTCAACCTCATGCAAATGTAAAAATAAAAAAGTAGGTTCTAGTAGAAAGAAATGTTTAGAATTTGAGCTCATAATGTGTGCCAGGCACTGTGTTAACATACGTTAACTACTTATAATTTAAAATGTCTTGCAGAGCACAGCGACACATGCCTGTATTCCCAGCAGCTGGGAAGGCTGAGGCAGGAGAATCACAAGTTCCAAGCAAGCCTCAGCAGCTTAGCAAGGTCCTAAGCAATTTAGGGAGACCCTATCACAAAGTAAAAATAATAATAAAAAAAAGAATTGGGGGTGAGATTTACTGGTTGAGTGCCTCTAGGTTCAGTCCCTGGTACTTCCCATTCCCAAATGTCTAAGCTTTTCTAATTCTCATAAGAGGCCTCTGAAGAAAGGACCAGCTTTAACTTATTTTACAGAGGAAGGAACTAAGACTGAAGACTGGTTAATGTAACTGTTGGGCGATAGAGCAGGAATTGACATAAAGGTATGTCTGATACTGAAGTCCACATTCTTGAGCTCTGTGTCATACTATTTTACCCAATTCTTCCTCACTAGCTTCTCTGAAGTCATGTATTTCCTTTATAGACAATAACTGGCTATGATATTTTGACACCCCATGATTAGAAGCTTAATCAACTCTTTGATTTACTTGTAACTAGTTCCACATACACAGAATGTTCAAATGATAATCAGTTTAGCAAAGAATTAATTTGTACATTTACAGTTAATGAAAGACATCTCTATCTAATTGTTAGGAATTCATTAGTCTCAATTTGGATGGTGTGGGTCCCAAGCCATTTCTTCTCATCTTTGGGTCTTATTTCCTTGCTTCCTTAAGAGCCTACATCGTCCTTGCACATCCTGCTGGCTGAGCAGGCTGTCATTTCCTGGACAATCTTTCCAAGCTGGCAGACACACTATTCCAAGGCTCTCACAGTTGTTATGAGTTTTGTGGGAGATTTACAGATTCCTTCTGCAGATATCTCATTTTCCTGCTGATGCTACTGCTTGCTTTCCTTGCAGTAAATCCTTATTATCTCACTTTATTTCTTCGTTTTCTCTGTCCTTTCTAGTCATGCTGCTGCTCCTTCTCTCTACCTATCACTGAAACTCACTTCCCTTTCTCCCTGTGCTCTTGGCATTCTCACTTAGACATCACTCTTGTTATATCTGCCTATTTATTTGTGTTGTATGCAGGTCTTCCTAAATTTTTTTTTTTTGCATTCATCCTCTATAGACATCACCATTTTGGGGGAAAAAGACCACCTTCTGAGTAACACCACCAGGAATACATTTCTCCCCCAGGAAATATGACAAAACCTTTCTCTTCAGTGCTTCCTGTTCTTTCTCTTTAAAGCATTTCTCTGCTGAAGCAGCTAAGTGGCTGCACAACATAATCCTGTATAAAGCTGGCAGAAATGCTATTTCAGAGCGTTTGTGGTTAACTCTTTACTGTCCATTTTGTACAGGTTCCCAAGACTCACAAATAATTTTTCAAGGAATTTTCACTCAACATACATCTTTTAAGTAATTAGCATCTCTCAGCTCCTTTAGATTCTGCACTATGTGTTTTTCAGTGTGGTTCCAAGGTACTTTGGGACTCCCAAAGCTAACTGCAATGGACTAAAATCGATGGCCTGTGTGCATTTTCATCTGGTTTCTGAGTTGGGTTCAGAATATGGATAGTAGTAGCAGAGTGGGAGGACTCCAAAGTAAAATAATAGTAATTTCCCCCCCGCCACTGTGATTTTTGATTTATGCTGGTCACAGGTCTTAGGCCACACAAAAATTTCCATACATCCACCCTTTTAGGATTGTGAAATTACTTCTCCCCTTATGCTTCAGTATTGTGTTTTTCTATGGTATTTTCCCAAATCTTGATGTATCCCCTATTGGTTTGCCCAAATTCTGCCCATACTCTTTGAAATAGGTCTTGTTATTGAATACTTCTCAGATGATAAAGTTTGAATTATCACCTGAACTGACTGATGCTGAAACTGAGTGCACCAGGAGGGATTAGATACAGTCATTGCCTTTAAGGACCTTGCGCTGTAGGAATGAAGTCAACCATGTAAACTCATAAATGAATTGGAGGTTATAGAACCTGTGATAAAATCAGATATAAGGTACAGAGGGGCCACACAAAAGAAGGTGATTGGTTTCATGGGGAAGAGGGTGTAAGAGAGGGCTTCTTAGAGTAATACTTGAATGATGCTTAGAAAGGAACTGGTTATCAACCGATTGGTGAAAAGACTAGGCTTTGCCTAGGGCAGAGAGGAATTCTGGGATGAGGGAAGAACTGGCGAAGCAAGAAAACATGAGACATTATCACATGTGTAGACAACTGCGATTCATAATAGCCAGAGTTCACAGTTGAAGAAGGGACAGATGAGGCTGGGTGTGGTTGCCCACATCTGAAATACCAGTGGCTAGGGATGCTGAGGCAGGAGGATCAAAGTTCAAAGCCAGCCTCAGCAACTTAGTGAGGCCTAACAACTGAGACCTAGTCTGAAAATAAAAGTTAAAAGGGCTGGCAAGATGGCTCAGTGGTAAAACTCTTAGGTTTAATTCCTAGTACCTGCCCCCCACCCTGCAAAAAAAGGGACATACAAGTCCAGAAAAGAAAAGTCTTTGGATCCTAGAAGGTTAAATATGTTTTACTATATGCCCTGGGGACACAGAAGATTGTATTCTGAAAAGTAGAAAAATAAGTCTTTAAACAAATTGCTGTGTTGACGAGGAATTTGAAAGAAAAAGAAGGGAGATATGGGGAAGGGAGAAGGACAAAGAAACAGGAAAGTAGAAGCTTGTTAAAGCAATGGTGATATAGAGGGACTTTACGAAGGTAGAACTGATAAAACTTGTCCATCTATTAGAAATGAAAGAAAAAGAACCCTACAGTGATCCCAGCTTTCTGGCTTGGTGATTGGTAGCATATTTTCGTGAAACCTACAGTACCAGGGAACAATCGGTTTTAAGTAAAATGGGGGAAAAATGGTAGTTCAGTTTGGGGTCCCAATTTTGGGGGAACACTCATATACAGAAGGTCAGAAGAAAGTTCTGGACTAATGGTATAGATTTGAGCATCACCCCTGAATACATGTAGCTGCTGTCGAAATAAGTGGAATTTCTCAGGAAGAATATTTACTCAATACGAAAGACAAGGATAATTCCACCAAAATTAAAAAATAATTTAGAAATAAATAGTCATCAGCTGGGCGCGATGGTGATGGTGCATGCCTGTAATCCCAGCAGCTGGGGATGCTGAAGAAGGCTAAGGCATGAATTCAAAGCCAGCCTCAGCAAAAAGCAAAGCCCTAGGCAACTCAGTGAGACCCTGCCTCTAAATAAAATATAAAAAAGGGCTGGTCATGTGGCTCAGTGGTCAACTGCCCCAGAGTTTAATCCCTGGTACCAAAAAACTATAAATAAATAGTGATCAAATAAAAAAAACTATTCTTGGCATTTCAATAATCACTCATACACTTATTAGATTTTTATCATATCCTCAGGTTGTAAGCATATAATGTTTTTAATCTCACAAATGAAACTGACTTAGGTGAGCAAAGTTCACACCACCACAAATTAGTAATAATGAGATTAGAATTCATACCTTTTAACTCTTTTTCAGTATATCATATTGGCTCCTTATTTTAACAGTATTTATATACTAGGACAAGGAATAAAGAATTAGGCAAAAATATAGACAAAGGATGCTTGTGCTCCATAAGAAATTTCTTCAGTGATAGCAATGCTTGCCCATACTCAAAAATGTGTCACTAGTTAACAAATTTTATTTTGAAAAATGCAATCTTATTTATTTTACAAGCTTAGAAACTGGGCTTCAGATTCCATTCATTTATCTTTTTATGTTTTTTTTTCCCCTCCAGGTTGAGATTTAAGTACAGATTTAATTTTTAATTATTTTCATTTTTTGAAACTTTTATTTCATTTTGTTTACAAATAATTATCATCACAATGTGATGTTTTAATAAACCTACTTTATCCTTTCTCCACTCATCCTGACCACCATAGCATTTCCTCACTATCATTTGACTATCTTTCATATAAAAACTCATTATCAATGAGTTAAAAGAATTAGGGCTCTGAAGACTGGCACATCTTTCTTTTGGAATTGCCACAATTTTCACTTATAGTATTTCACACAGATATAGATCTTAAAACCAATTTGGAAATAGGAAAGGGCAATTGTACCAGGTTTCTGCTTCATACTTCTGTAGTGGTTTCCTGAATTGTAATCCAAGGCTATGAATCAGAAATGCCTTGTGAAGAAAAATGCAAAAATAAGAGTTCTTAGATTAATGTTAATGCTGTACATTATGCAATATAACACATAAACTAGAATATTCTTTTAAAATAAATATCACCATATAATAATTTATGCTGATGTTCAGAAGAATCATTGGATAGATTCATGACTTACTAAAGAGTTTGTCAGAAAAACCCTTACACAAACTCCAATGCCAATTTCTGAGTAACTTGCTGAGACCCTAATGTTAGATTCAAAGACAGACTGAGTAAAAAAAATACCTATCATGTGGACCTGATTCACTGTTCAGAAGAGAAGAAATGAATCACACAGAATGCCTCATCACCAAATTAGACATAGCTTTTGACAGTTTGGTGGCAGAGGATACAGAGCTCTTTTTTTCCAATTCTTTCTTAATGAAATAGAAAAGGTCATTAACTGAGTTGCGGGGGCTGTGAGAAGGTATTAACCATGAAAGGGGAAAGGATTCTTCTATTTATTCTTCTATTTATTATGCAAATAAATAGAAGTTGAAGAGAACAGGGCAAGTGTGTGTGCTAAGCTTATCAGGGTGGGGTGGGGTAAGAGCACCTTGAAGTTTGTGGTCATTGATTAAAAAGCCAAACCTGTCAACAGGGCTGTGACTTGTTCTCCATCCATGTTCACCAACAGGAGTGTGAACTAATGTAAACAAACCGGTTTAAGGGGAAAGAACTGTGGGAAGACAGAGGGGCAAAGAAGCTGTTTGTGTAATGTGGTGGCTATGATGATGTGATGTGGAGTTTAAACTGGGAAAGGGAAAAGAGAATATGAAGATATCGTGAAAAGTAAAAATAGAAAGGGTCAATGGATTCCATAGGTGATGAATTCAAAGAGTCATTGCTATGGGACTTCCCTAGCAAATGAGAAAGATTAGAAAAGGATCACAGATTTTAAAGCTACAAAACAAGAATTTATACTAGAAAAAAGCAGAAGAGCAAATATTCTTGCTGTTCATACTTTATCTGAGTATTGTATGTAACAAAAGGGAATGGACATAGACATATGGGATATTTTCTTCTTTTACTAGACAGGTTAAAGTAAATATTTGAAAAAAAAAGAGCTTTTTTTTTTTTTTTTTCAGTTTTCACAGATTCTAGTTGATTTGTATGTAGTAAACCTGTCACTTACAAAGGCACCAAACCATGTGACATCTCTATTTACATTGCTCTTATTTTTGAAGGGTGCTAGGTAGAAAGCTTTCTGACTTTGTTAATACCAATTTCTTCACAATTACTTGTCATAATTTCTTTGCAATATATTTTATTTGGTTTCCTACAAAAAGAGAAATTGAAGACTGTAAGTGGTATAGGCTTTCTGGAAATTTCCTAAGTTGGATTATTTTTAAAAGGCTCTGATAATTTTGTGTGTGTGTGTGTGTGTGTGTGTGTGTGTGTGTGTGTGTGTGAAAAGGATTATAAGACAGTCTGTGTCAATTAAGCTCAAATAGTCTCTGTTCAGTACATCTTCATCTCACTGTTGAGTATTATTAATTTGTTATTCACTATTTTTATGAGAAAAGAGTATTTCAGTTACTTTAATTGGCATTTGTCTGATTACTAGTATGATTAAGTATTTCCATGATTTTAGTATCATATAGTTTGTCACATATATTATTTCTTTGGTCCATTTTGTATTTTTCTCTTAATTAATAATACTTTTCACCTGTGTAGAATTCTTTAGTTAAATTTTCTTTCTTGTTTTTGTTTTTACAACCAGGACCTCAGCAAGCCTATCATTATAACTTTGGATAAATTAGGAAACTACATTCTCTTTGTAGATATACCCCCCTGAGAGTTTAATAAGTAAAAGAAATTTTGGAAAGGAAACACCCTCTTTTCTCATGGTGAAGGGAACCCTACACCAGCACTCACAATCTGACCAATAGACTCTTTTAAGTCTACTTATTCTCTCATGTGAATGTGTAATTACAAACTGCCTTGCTGTTTGTGATTACCCTGCTTAAGTAATCCTGAAAATTAATTTTTTTTGCAATTTATATATTGAACTCAAAAAGTTCAGTACTTGACTAAGATCAATAACTAGTAATAAAGTTGAGTGTTAGTGAAGGTACTCCACCTGTAGAGCCAGGGGTCCTTCCATGAAGTCTGCCCACTCCAAGGAGGATCCATCAGATTGGGTAAAGCCTGTTACAGAAAATCCAAGGTTTAATAGTCTTTGCAGATGTGACAAAGGTAACAATCAAGTGAGACTTCTTCCTTCTTCCATTTTTGTTTATTCAACAATTGTTCTGAGTAATAATTTTTTGGCCTACAAAAATATTTCCATTTAACTGTCAAATGTAAAATTTCTCAAGGAAAAGAAATATACCCAGCAGGCTGTAGTTTTCTCTTTTTAAAATTGACATAAACACATTTATCACATATAGCATGGTGTTCTGAAATATATGCACATTGTGGAATGACTAAATCTAACTAACATAGGCGTTATCTCACATAATTATCATTTTTAATGGTAAAAAAACCCTTTACAGTCACTCTTAGCATATTTTGAGAGTGCAATTTGATGTTATTAGCTATCGTCACAATGCACATACATCTCTAGTCCTGATTTCTGCTGGGATTTTGTATCCTTTAACCAAAAGCTTGCCAACCTCCTCACTTCACCCAACTCTCTTAGCCCTGGTAATCATTGTTTTGCTCTTTATATCTATGAGATTAATTCTTTTGTATTCCACTCCATTTTGGGTGGAGTGACGTTATACTACATTTGTCTTTCTGTGTTGATCTTATTTCACTTAATGTCCTCTGGGTTCATTCATCTTATAAAAAATTACAGGGTTTTCTTCTGTTTTATGGCTGAATAGTATTCCATTGTATGTATGTACTACATTTTTTTAATCCACTCATCTACTGATCAACACTTAGTTTGATACCATATATTGGCTACTGTATATAATACTGCAGTAAATAGGGTAGTGCAGGTGCTTCTTTCATATACCAATTTCACTTCTTGTGCATATATCCAAGGTAATATGCTTGCTGGGTCACATGGTAGTTCAATTTTTAATGTTTTTGAGGAACCTTCATACAGTTTTCTGTATGGCTATACAAATTTATATTCTCAGTAACAGTGTGCAAGTGTTCCCTTTTCTCCATATTCATACCAACACTTATTATCTTTTGTCTTTTTGAAGATAAGGATTCTAATAGATGTAAGGAGATATTTCAATCAAAATTGATTGAATTCTCCTGGTGACCAGGGACATTGTGCATTTTTTTCATACACCTGCTGGTCACTTTTTGTTGTTGTTCTTTGAGAAAATGTCTATTTAGGCCCTTTACCTATATTTTAATTGGGTTACAAATTGTCCTGCTGTTGAGTTGTTTGAATAGCTTGTTATTTTGGATAATAACCCTTTATCAGATGTACAGATTGCAGTGATCTATTTTCTGTGCTTGGCTTTCAGTCTATTTTAATAGCTTGCAAAATCTTTAAAATATAATATTGACATTTTCAGGCTTTCATTAGATATTTATACAATAGTTTATTTATTAGTTTGATTATTTGAGCTTTGGATAGATTATTTTGATGTATATGTAATTGTTAAAAAGTCATTGCAACTGAACACGTTAACATTATTATTACCATTTTGCCAATGGAAAAAAAACCCAGAGATTCAGACAGGTTGACTAATCTGTACTAGGTCTCAGCAAAGCAAAGATTTTGATGCATATCTTTCTGGCCCCCAAAGTCATGCATTTTCCTATGTTACAGTATTACTGGGCACAGAAAGTCTTGTGATGAGAGGATTTTAACATGATATATGTGAGAAGGTCCTAAAGTGAAAGCCTAATGAAGGGCCATATTTGGAAAGTATCAGAACAATTACAGCTAGAGTTGAGGAAAGTAGATCTGTAGAACAAAGGACAGTGATGAGTTGACAATTACTCCAAGATTTCCTATGTGGCTGGCTGCTGATATAGTGGCATTACCTAGTGTGACAAAGAAACCAAGGAAAAGAGCTCTGTCACTGCAAGATGATAAGTGAATTGTCTTCTCCACATTTCATTTCTGTTAGTGACAGTACATACAGTTTGAAATGCCTTGTGCAGAAAACTCTTGCCAAGTTGGGTGGAGTGGCTAAGTTCGCAGTTAGATGAGTAGTTTTTGGACAGGTTTTCTGTGCACAGATGTAACCAAATGACATGCCCATGATTTGGTGTTTGGCAAGAAGAGCAGGGCATCTATTAATTTTCAGAGGAAACTCCATGGAGGCAGTTTAACAAGGATAAGCAGGATCAGACAAATAGGAGTTTCTATAATAACATGAAATGCAGGTTTCTTTTATCCCAGAAAGTTTACAGAATAACAGGGCATATCAGAGGAGAGGTTTCGGACAGATCACTTGCAATTTTCACAGTTTCATGAAATTATATAACTTCAAAGTTTGTAATCAATGAGCAAACAAGAATCAATAAAATACCAATAAAAATACAAACACAGATCAAGAGATATTAGTTCCTTATGTATAAAGGACTACAAGAGTAAATAATGGAAATTTTTCCTTTAAAGAATAGATGAAGGTAGATTTACAGAAGTATTTCAAAACAGGGTTGAGATGTTTACTATGTGCCAGTACTTGTGCAAGCTGCTACTTAATAACCATATGAGGTCATGATCCCACTTTTTGAGTGCTGGAAAAGACAGATCAATAGGAAATTTTAATACAATGTATGTGTGATAAGCACTGGGATAAGGTAGGTACACAGTGTTATAAAACCACATAAAAAGAGCTCATATCTGGTCTTAGGGAAAGGTTAGGATGATCAGGATAACTTTGGAAAGAATTGAGTTTAACCTGAAATCTGACAGATGATTGGGAATGAGAGAAATGAAAGTAACAGGGAATGAAGAGCATTCTAGACTGTCAATATCATGTGCCAAACTTAGAACTGAGAAAACATCTGAATCATTGCAGGAAAAGTAGATAGCTAGGGTAAGGATCATATATAAGGTGCAGAGATGATAATTTCTATTAAATATAAGTCATAAATTGTATTCTGGGGTCATGCTTTTTTTTTTTTTTTTTTTTTTAGTGCTGGGAATTGAACCCAGGGCCTTGTATGTGCAAGGCAAGAGCTCTACCAATTGAGCTACATCCCCGACCCCCAGTCATAAATTGTATTCTACTGCCAGTATTTCAGGTGGGGTAGCATCTCACATAATAAATCAGGGGTCCATACTGAATAGCATAATATATCTCTTTTTAAACTTTTTTTAGTGGTGGGGTTCCAACCCAGGGCCTTGTGTATGCTAGGCATAGATTTTACCATTGAGCTACATACCCAATCCTGTGGATCTTTTTTCTAGTTACTGGAAGTCCTGTATATTTGGCAGGCAGATAGATAGAAAAAGACATCTCGGGAAAGACATACCCATCTCTTAACCACTCTGACTCAGAAATGACACGTATCATTCTTGACCACATTCCATCGCTCAGAATTTTGTCATCTGAACACTCCTAATGGCAAGTGATGCTGGGAAATGCAGTGTAGTTATGGGAACAGTTAAAAAAATAAATGGGTTTTGATAAACACATGGTTTCCTCAGCTATATTCATAGGAAGTACCACAATTAAAAATGAC
This sequence comes from Ictidomys tridecemlineatus, assembly GCF_052094955.1. NCBI lineage: Eukaryota > Metazoa > Chordata > Mammalia > Rodentia > Sciuridae > Ictidomys > Ictidomys tridecemlineatus. Next base: position 98,918,509 of record NC_135485.1, read on the forward strand.
AATGTTGAGGGCTGGGGGTATATCTCAGTTGGCAGAGTGCTTGCCTCACATGCACAATCTCCAGCACCACACTAAATAAATAAATAAATAAATAAACAAACAAATAAATAAATAAATAGAAATGACAACATTGGAGGGTCTAACTAGGACCAGTTTATGAAAGACATTTTATTCCAAGTTTATATATAAGAAAATTTTGAGTTGAGTTGTGGCATTATCATATTTGGATTTTCAATAGACAACTTTATATGTCCATGTTAAGGATGATTGAAGAGAGGCAAGTTTAGAACTAGGAAATGATTCAGACTCTAGTATAGGCACTGATACCCTGGATGTGGGTAGTAGCTGTGTGATTGAGTCCAGAGTTGATAAAGAGGCATTCTAACTAGGAGGTGGCAGAAGAGTTTATGACCATTTCAAATGGGTTTATGTTTGGCTGTGATCCTCAGGAGATTTGTGTCAGGAATTTCAACCGAACATGCTCTATTGAAGCCAAACATTCAGTAAAGGAAACACGTTTTATGGAAATTTCTAGCTTCTCCTGAGCTACACTCCTTGGTGTGGGTTCAATGTATATAAATGAATCCAAATACACTAGAACTACAAGTCTGTCTCTATATAAATTTTATCATATTGAACAAATATTTATTTAGTGCCCATTATGTGTTGAGACTTGCTTAGGCCAGCGTTTACATTTTGTCCCTGTCAACATCTGAATTATAGTCCAATTGACGGGACAAAATTTTGAAATAACATTTAATGTTAAATGAAAATACTAATTACCATATTTAAAACACTGATCGAGCATCATGGATGGCTAAGAGCTATCTCCCGTTCCATCCTGAGTGATGAATAATGGCTTCAAGAGCACAGTGTTGAGAAGGATCTTGAAAGTAAACTTGGGCTCAATAAATAAATGCCTCATTTTTTTTTTTTTTTTTTTTTTTTTTTTTGCTATCTGCCCTTGGGTGAGGGGAGTTCGGTACAGGCCTGCCAGCACATGTGAGAATACTTGAGATATCTGTAGCTTAAGATTTTTATTTTTTCATTTTACATATTCCACAAATTCTGAGAATCAAGGTTCATAATGGTTGCTTGTGAGCAAACCGTGCAACATGATTGTCTCATGGGTTTTTCATCTTTGGAATGCTTTATTCAAAAGTTGAATTATGGAAGTTTTACTCTCAAATCTCTCTCTCTCTCATACACACACACACACACACACACACACACACACACACAGGCAGATACCAAGAAGACAACCAAAGTGCATGAGGTGTAGGTATTTGGAGGAGTTTCTGGGAATAGAATAAGGAAAATAATTTCATACAGGGAATGAGTTGATTGAAAGTGAAAAGGCAGAAAAATATGAATAATGTGCAGGGACAAATGAGTCGAAGCAGAGGGTTCGTGTAAATAAATCTTGAAATACATGATTGGAATATTATTTACATTTCAAACATTAAAAGTCTTTGAATTCTAGGCCAGCTAGGCATTGACTGCTTATCTTGTGGGCTGTGGAGAAATATTAAGATTATTTGAGCAGAGGAGCTATATGGGCACAGCCAGACTCTTTGTCAAGTCAGGTCTTAAAAAGGGAGAAGGAGTATCCTAAATGTTGTAGGTAAGTATTATTTATTGATTTTTTTTAAAAATGTGACTTTGTGTTTCAAAGATTTAACTATATACAGTTAAGTTTTGGTAAACTGTTGCCTGGATATACATAAATTTATATTATAATTAATTATATTAAAATAAGACTTGCTATAGTGAAATACTGCTATTATTATGGCCCTTTTGATATCTTTAATAATAATTTGAGAATAATTGTCAAATGCACTGTTTTTATTAGAACAGAAATTTATTAGAACAGGTTTGTGGGAAAAAAAAAACACTTCATTAGGAAAACCCCTAAAATTCATTTGGAATTTTATGAACTCTGACTGCAATTATCAGGTAGAATCCCTAATATATTATGTTTTAATTTTCAAAACAGCTTTATTTATTCTAAATAACTCCATAATAACCTGTAACCTGTACCAAAATGCATTTCAACTTAAAATTTCAGTGCCTGCTCTTGTCACTATATATATTAGAGCTTCTTATTACAATTTCACTTGAAAAAAATATTAATTTTGCTGCCCAAAATATTAGGAAATCACTGCAGTTTAACATGCGGTTCCAGGCGGAGTTACCAATTCCTTCTCTGTAAAGTTTGTAGATTCTATTGCTTATTCAACACATGTTATTTGAAAAGCTACTTGGCTGGTTATTTGTCTATTGTCTCTCAGCTCTATTTCCACCTTTCATTGTTCTTCTTAGTATCTCAGAAGGTTGAAAGCCTGCAAACTAGTTTTCTAGACTTCCCTGTCAGCTGGCTTCTAGTTAGGTTCTGCCAATGGGATGCACTAGTAGGAGTTGGAAGACAAAGGGGGGGGGCAGCTGCTCCTTCCCAGTCCCCAGCTTCAGGAGCTGCTTCCCACAGAGGCTGCAGCAGCAGGGGATCCAAGCTCCTGCTCAGGCAGTAGTGTTCTAACAGCAGCAGCAGCAGCAGCACTTCCAGTGAGATTAGCACAAGTATATGCTCCTTGATCTCTCCAGCTCAGCAGGGTGCTATTCCCACAGCACCTCATCCTCACTCCCCCCACCAGACCAATAGTGGTTGCTGATTTCAGACCCTGGCAAGAGCAACTTCCTGGGCTCTGAGTGATTGGACTTCATATTGTTTCACTGGTCACTTCTTTCTTTCTTTGGCTTTGACAGTCTTGTAACTTCTTTGTAATGAGCTCCTGGCATTAAAGTCTCTTGTCTTAGAAATACCTTAAGTGACGATGGCCTTTCTTTTTTTTCTTTTTTGACTGGACATTGATTAGGTAACCATATGTGGCTGCATGGCTGTATGGCTGTGCATTCGGGTGATCATAATGAGCTGAACAAACTGAAAACCTAACTTTAATAGAACCACAGGACACATTGAACTTACTAGGTAATACTTTAAATATTACTTGCAGCTCATTCTCCTTTATTCTATGTGGGCATTAAACCTTATTAGCCTTTTATTTATAGCACCTGGTACACTGGCTAAAACTTAAAGATGTTCAATAATAGCTTTCTAGTTGGAGCCATGGAATTGTAAAGAAAGATGATGGGTTTGATGTCCTCAAGGAGTTTCTAATTTCATAGGGGGAGGAGATCCTTTACCTTATACTCTGTCTTTTACAATTTCCTTTTTTTCTGGTATATGCGGTCTACTTAGTTAAACATTATATTCTTGTAGGCTGAAATATTGATATAAAGGATAAAGAAATGACCAGAAAGGGAGAGAAATATCTAATCAGATTGAGAGAAGTGGCAATGCATTTTAAATGTCTTTGTAGAAAATTCCTGTCTCACTGGAGGAAGAGCACAAAACTTGTAAAATGAAGCCTTTTTACTTCTAGATCTGCACAAAAGATTGAGATATGACTCTTTTTTTATGTATATATATGAGTGGAGACTCTCTTCCTATATGAGAGCTTGATGCTATGCTTGAATTATCTCTAATCCTATGTAGGAACAGAAATGGTTGAATATCTGTTATTATTCTTTGGCTGAGTGGTAGAATTTACTTCAAAGATACTGACTGTAAAATCAAGACCTCCTTATTTTGGACCTCTATTTTGGAGAATCTAGTGACAAAAGATAAGTTTTTAGTTTTCTTGGTTAGATGGATAGATTCAGAAACATTTCAATGATGATTGCTCATGGTGTTCTAATGATTGTAGAAGTAAGTGATTTGTAATGAGGATAAGAATGTTAAACAATGTAATTCTTCAGATATTCCATGATAGATAAAATTATGCTGACTCTGCAAAAAAGATGCAAATTCATCAATAGAGCATTGTCTCCAACTTTGGAGGTGAGAATATTTAACAGAAATTTTTCTTCATATAAACATGTGTACACTCATTTTAACCTCAAATCTTTCTATTGCTATAATATACGTTACTACATGTTTTGCTTGGTTTATGCCTTGATGTCAATATTTCAATAAGAAATCACTGCCAAAAATTATTCATTTGGGAGTCTGGGGTTGTGGCTTAGTGGTAGAGCACTTGCCTAGCATGTGTAAGGCACTGGGTTTGATTCTCAGCATCACATATAAATAAGTAAATAAAATAAAGGTCCATTAACAACTCATAAAAATATTTTTTTAAAAGTATTTGTTTTTACCTTGACTTTGCCTTTTATGAAATTTCTTAAGAATAATTACTCTTATTCAGCCAATTTAGATGCACACAGTTTAACACTACTGTGTACATGATGATTTTCCCTTCCTTTTTAAAATTTACACTCATTAAAAGCCCTTGTTTATAAAACTCCATCATCATCCCTTACCATTGCTGAAGCTGATAGCCACTGCTTCACAACATTACACCTCCCTGGGAGATGCAGAAAACACATAGATTGTTTGTTTTCACAAATCTCTAATTGAAGGGTTGAGAGAGGGAGGGATTTACAGGGGAGGAACTTCTAAGAGATTAAACTGCTGGGGATTTCTCATGTTAGATCATGACTGTTAGTATTTTATAGGCAGTTGAAAATTAAGCTGAGTAGCTTGTTTTCTCCTTATTGGATGATGGAGGAAACAAGAAATGACTCTCGTGGTAGTGGTACAACTTTATAAACAACGATATTTTATTCGTGAGTTCTGGTGATATTTTGAATGAAGTTAGCACATGAAATTCCATTTCCTCCACAAGGCAGTCAAAGAGTAGTTTGGTTTCTTGTGCTTCTAGTTTTTTCTTTCTTTTATTCAAATAATTTTGAAGTGCAGTTACAGATCACCTAGAAACATAGCCATGGGTTCCCATTTCTAAAGCAAAACTACTGTGCAAGGGAAACTGACTCAGAGGGAAGTTTTCTTATATATTGCTTAGAAAACTTGTACTGAGAAGAAACATTCCTATCTCAGTAAGTTCAATTCTGACTAAATTAGAAAAATCAGTTAAGATGTAGAAAAATATTTTTTTAAAATAAAAATGTATGCACTTCCTTTCCCATCAATCATTATATTGATAGTCAGAATCAAGTCCAAATAGATTGAGATGTTTTTAAAGACAACTTCCTAATGACCTGAGAGGTTTCCAGCCTTATGCTCCTCAAGTTCATTTTTTGAGTTTCCAGCTTTGAGGCCCACCCCACTGACTGTATGCCAAGTCCTCACATACAATCCAGAGAGGGCCCGACAAACAGGGTGGTTTCAAAGGGTTGTCAGATTGTGCTGTGCTACAGGAAAAGAAGGAAAAAAGCGTGATATGCCAGTTCCTCAACCTTTGGTAGGGTGACAACCTCACAAGGCAACAGAGCTAGAGGTGACCAAATATGATCCTCTCTTCCTTGCAGGGATTTGAACCCAGCCTTGCTACATGAAAAGTCAGATGCATATATGCATAGATTACAGTCTTCCTCCCTCTTTCCCATGCACATTAATATTGAAGCTACTACTACCAGTAATGAAGGTTTTTTTGGCAGTTTTGGGGTACTGTACTTCTGTGCATTAAACTGAAACAACTAACTCTGAACACTAACCTGAAAACAAAGAAGAAAACAATGAGAACCAAGAGACTGGTGCCTTGCTCCATATAGCTCAGACCCACAACTTTTTGCAATGTGCTCTTGCTACTGGGGTACCTGAGAAGGGAAGATATTCAACAATGAGGGCAGGTAACATTGAACTTTATTGAAATACTTTCTTGCCCAATTTTATCTCCAAATTGCTACACAGATTTAAGTACAGGATAATGATAAGGCAGGATTGCTTGATGATTATAAAATTGGTTTGCTGTTACTTGAAAACCAAAATTACACATGTGATAATTTCAGTGTGAATAGATCATATGGAAAAGAGCCATATACAAATGTGTTCTCATCTAATATGGGAAAAATGACTTTGCTCTCCATATATTATGACTCCTTTTTTCCCTTTATGTAAGATGACCAAATAAAATGCCCATTATTAGGTTAGAGAACTCTGAGCTCTCTAAATTCCTTTCTAATCTGATACCCTTCCCCTCTAAACATATCATTAGCCTTAAAATGTAAAACCTTTCTCTGAACTCTAAATAGAAGTTAAAAATAACATTTCACTCCTAAAAGCTTTAAATCCCACCTTGTTTCTAATCAGCCTTCCAGAGTGACTCTGCAAGGTGACACAGACCTGACTGATTTATGAATATAATTTTTGTTTTAATTGAAACAGCAACATTTAGGTTCCACCTTAACAGTGCACCTTAAAAGATTATCTCGGTTATTTCACAGGCACCGAGCCGGCACTAATAGTCCAAGGCAGATATTGAAAAGCAGCACAGGGCCAGGCAGATCTATTAGAAATTCCCATCCACGCGCCTCATACATATTGATTTCTGACACCAAGCAGCAGTGAAAGCCCCCGTGGGAATAATATATTTAGCAGGGTTCGCTGCGAGGAGGTCACAGAGTGCATACAGATTAGCTTCAGAGGACCAAGGCACTAGTGTTGGAGCCAAATGCTAGATTTTATATCATTTTAATCTGAACTTTTATAATCCTTTTAGTTCTTCTTTCTGTGGATGGCAGAGAGAAGGCTCCTTCACATGTATCATGCATCTTTTTCTTTATTCCTCCTATAAATGTGCAAATGCCGTTGTAATGGGGAGGAATGTTCCTTTAGCATAAGCAGCAGAGCCCCAACCAGATTTGCTTTTATAAACGGTGGTCAATTCAGATGAAGACATCTTTATTTAAAGATTCCTTTCCATGGGGGAGGGAAAAGCACAAATCCACATCTCCAGGGTTCAGAAAGAAGCATGGAACTTGCTCTTATTAAAAGAACCATTCCTCCCCTCCCCCCCCTCGATGACACTGGAGCTTAATTGAGCAGAAGTTGCATTTATACTGTTACGTCTATGAAAACAAAAATCTAAACATTTTTTTAATTACCTTTCTGATGGGTAGGGAATGCCTGCTCATTATGCAAAGAAGTGTTGTGACTGTATCAGATAAAGGTGTCAGAAGGGAGTCAAACATGCATTTTGGAGACTGGAGAGATGCCAGCAGTGGGAAAGGAAAGGTTAGAGTGGACACACTTTGACAGAAGGGTGAAATACATTCAGACAACAAAGGGAAATAGGAGGTTTCACTCAACAGACACAAAGGCGTATTGTCTTCCTCTAGACTGCATTTAAATTTTAGGTGTTCTATAAAAAGTTCCCATGATTACTAATAATCAGGAAAAAAAAAATAACTACATCTGTGAAGTGCCTTTTGAATCAGTCTTATTTTCTCTGGCATCCCAAACAAGCATAAAAGACGGGGGGTGGGGGGTGGGAGGAAGCAGAGTAGGGATAAGCAATCAAGACTCAAATTCTTGAGAATATAACAATAATTACAATAAGGAAAAGTGAATTTGAGTTTTGTTTTTAATCAATAAAAATTTGTTTTACCAAAAAGAAAGGATTAAAGCACCCAATTAAGACCCGGAATATTCCTTTTCAGATTATCCAACTAAAATATGTCAATATTCAGATTAGTGTTACAGGACCTGTCTCTAATGATATATGTTAACTTATTTTATTTTCTAATGTGCTGAAGCTGAGCATCAGCCAATAAAGAAAACCATTAAGTTTGGAAAAGAAGAAGAAGAAAATTTTAAAAACTCGGGAAACTGTATGAAAATCTGTTTTTGGCAACTGCCTGTTGTTGGAAATGTTTGGCTATCTTGCTGCCTAAAAACCAGACTTAAGCACACACTCTGTTGGACAAAATCATTTTACCTCCTGTTTTTGGCTTCTTTGTGAGATTGCACATACTCTGGAAATTAGAATAAACACTCTTCTTATCAACTAGAGAAATTATAGAATTATGAAGTACCTGGCTCCTGAATAATCTAAAAACTTCTCAGTCAGATCACCAAAACATTCATATTAAAGAAAGCAGGTGCAGAAAATCTAGAGAAAACTGGGTCCGGAAGGATTATTTGATAATGAAGTGTGTGTGTGTGTGTGTGTGTGTGTGTGTGTGTGTGTGTGTGTGTGTCTACTCTCTAGGATTTGGTTACTCTTAAATTGCAACATGGCAAAGTACCATGCTTGTTATAATTACTCATGGTTTCAGGCAGTGATGATAAGGGCACATAAGGACAAATTAAAGAAAATGTCAAGGTAGAGCTTGAAGATATCAGTCATTGAATCATGTGTCCGGTGCCTCCTTCTCCCTAGATGTCCCAGGTGGAAGTGGTCACCCCCTTATTTGGAATCTCTTTGCCTTCTCTACCCACTTTTACAATAAATGTCTAACAGAGCCTGTGCATCTCTTCATGCTTTTTAGCTGAGTGAGTTTCTTTTGGTTTCCAAAGGACAGGTGGACCTTCTCCAGTCGAGAAGCCTGTGAAAAGCCTAGCCATAATAAGCAAGGACTTCTCTCAGGAGTGGCTGCAAATCTATGAAGAAAGCTGGAGAATTGTGCTGGAACAAACTCCTGTTTATCACACGCTGGATAAAAATTCCTGCTCAAACTATGGCCAGGAGACCTTGAATATAATATCATCTACCTTCTCCAGTTGTCAGCACATTTCTTAATTTCCTTGTACCTAGATGTTAGTCAATAATATTGGTTGACTTGAATAAATTATATTAGATAGAAGATATACTTATGGGACAGGGATAAAAATAATTGGCAGAAAGCAAATAAAACAAAATATAGCAAGCCACACATTCAGCAGTTCTGCCTTCAAGATGCCCAACACTCTGCTTGATTGCTCCTGTCTGAACTGACCCTGATCTGTGTCAGAAAGACTGTCTGGGACTGATGAAGCTCTTCATTTTTGCCAGAAGGGGGAGGGGCATCATTTCCTCTCAAAACAAGCAAGGGCAAGGACAGTACAAGTACTGAGGGTTAGTCCCTGGAATTTGACTGGCATGCCACCATCCAGGTGTCAGTTAATAATTTACTTTCCATTTTTCACCCCAAGCCAACTACATATCAGTCATCTCCCATCCAGCACCAACCTTGCTAGCTCTCTCCCCTGATGAGAGCTTACAAACTGAACAGTACATCTTTTCCATTCTGAGCTTGTTTTAGTATGTGAATTGTTTGTGGGGGTGAGGGTGTGACATTAAACATCAAAACAAGAAAAGAATTACCTAAAATTGCTAAAACTACAAAACTTTATATGCATCTTCCCTCTGCCAGAAAAGTCAAACTTCCTCCCAGTTTCAAGCTATCATTCGGTTGTATTTGATCAGATCAATTTTTCATAGTTGTGGCTGAAACTCTGCCAGCAGGGGAGGGGCCCAGACCATTAGCAGGGGTCTTAAAGCTGGCTTGGCTTCCTACCAGCATTTAACTCCTGGTCAGGCCAGAGGTTTCATCCTGCTGCCTATCATTTCTAGCTTTCCTGGTGACTCAGAAACTGTCCTTGTGCTGAGCAACAGCAGAATGTGAGCTTGTGGAAAGCATTTCCCATGGGGAGAAAATTCAGAATTTTTGTGCATTGAATAGACTACATAAACTTGAACAGACACTCTCATTTTAATTATTTTTATGAAATTTTTACCAAAGTCTAAAGAAGCTGGGTGGTGAGTGTCCAAAAATAGAATAGAAATTAAGTGATAAAATTATTCCTAAAATTAATTTGGATTTGCAGTCTTTCTAGCTGTGTTAAATATTTCCTTTATCTTCAAGAAGAGCTTAAAAATAATGGACAATGTGTGTGAAGAAATAAAATGTGAAAGTATTATAAACCAAGAGCATAAACTATGTGTGTGTGGTCTACAATTCCAAATTCTGACAATGTCCACAGTGTAAGAGTAAGATTTGGGGAGAATATACAGATGCCTTTGTGAGCAAGAAACAGGGAAAAAGTCCCTTTTTAGTTGGGGGCAAAAACATGCATTTACTTTCAGTAGAAGTAGACACACTTAAATCCCTGCTGAGCGCTGGGGAGGGGTTGGATGAGCTGTCTAGAAAGCATTTTCTCTCTCTTTATAATGTTAGAAATCCTCGGACTGCATTGTGCATTGCAATGCAAGGATTCTGCAGTGTAAGAGCACATCAGGGCATTGAGAAAGGCTTAATGTGTTCTCATTAGAGAAGGAAGGGGGAGAGGGGGAGGGGGAGGCGCCTTGGGGGATGGAGCTGAGCTCGACCACTCTGGGAAGCATTACAATTTTGTGCCTTCTCACTTCAACTCCCTCAATCCCCTAGCTTTACATAGCTCTTTCACAGACAGTTCAGTAAAATGCCTCCCAAGCCTCATGTAAAGAGAGCTGTGCTGTACATCGCTGCTTGCAGTTTAACAGTTTGTTTGCTAGGGCCTTTTAAATATTTTCCTCCTTCCTAGGCTGCTTCAATAAACCTTTTTCACATTCTTCTAATCAAATGAAAACCAGGAAGGAAAAGAGGACAATCTGATCAATGAAAGAAAATCTGGATGCTTTTAGAGTTATTAAACTCCATAGAGCTGACAGTATGGAAAGTCTGGTAGGAGCTGCAGAGGGGGCTTTATAATTGAAATATTTTATAGATGGTTTAATCACTATAATCTACCAGACTCTTTTTAAAAATTTTTTAATTTGATTCTTTTCTAGGAGATACTTTATCCACTCCCACCTTTTATTTTTAACGAATACTTTACATGTGATTTGTGGATTTTAACTAGGAAAGGAAGATGTGCATGTGTTAACCCTGCCCCTTCAGCTTGTAAAGAGCAAGACCATGTACCCAAAAGCCAAGAAATAAAGGAAGGACAGTTTTGTTTATTTGTTCATTTGTTTGTTTAGGTTTAAAATGCTAGAAAATAACTGATGATCCCTGTATTCATTTACAACTGTGCCTCCCAAAGGGAACACTGAAATTTTGTTCTATAGGAAAAAAATATACTTATTCTAACAGCATGGGTTTCCCCAAATAGAATAATAACAAAGAGAAATATAAACTCCACTCCAAGCCATTTCCTCCTTCAATTTTGAATTATTAATTTACTCTAAAAACTTTCTGCTTAGAAATAACTATAGAAATGCAGGCAATATATATTTTAATATAGATAGCCAGAGATTAGGTAGACCAACCTTTATCATGCTAGTGAAACTGGGGCATTTACCATCTGACCAGCATATTTTGTTTTGATGACTTTCTAGGTATGTACTTATAGGAATTTCCCTATAGTGAAAAAAGTGAATAGTCTCCAGCATTTATTTATTATAAAAGATTTGGCAAAAGCTATCAGTCAATTACTACTTTATAATTTCATGTTCAATATCCTGAGATTTTCCTCTTAACTTATAGCACCTCCAAAATTTTATTTTTTGGGAAAAATTAAGTAAAAAAATTGCCTTATTTGAAGTGGACAGTTGACAAGTGAGATCAAGTTGATTAAGAGTACTGGAAACTGTGAGATAAAATGCTACCAGTGGTTTACTTACCAAAAGAGATATTTTCACAATTAGGAAATGATAAAACATTCCATCACACCAAAAAGAAATGAATTTCTAAATTTATTAGCTATTAGCCATTGAAGTGTAAATTCTGTGTTTTCTGAATGATGACAATTTTGGATATCTTATTATTAAATCAGTTAAGAAGTATCATAATATTTCACTAAAGTGGGGTAACAAATATTTTAGACAAGTTTGTAATCCTTTTGCAAAACCATGATGTCACCAAAGTAATGCCATATATAGATGTCATTGAAGTGACAAATAGATATGAGTTAAAGGAGATTACTATTATGTATTATGTAGGCCTTTTGAATTTTTATAGTTAGATATTGGTATGGGTTGAATATGTTAAATAGGAATATTTTGGATTTATACTAGGATGGATTTTATAGTTTTTAAAGTTTTAGATAATTTTTACATGTTTAAACTGAATATAAGAAAAATTAAAATTCCTTTTGTATTCAAGCATCATAAAAAAGTATCACGTGGTTGAATTCTAATTCTCATTGTCTGAAATTGAGTGGTTATTCTTTTATTCCTACAATTTCAGAAAAGATGTTAAATAGTAATGCATCAAACCCTATTTTTATAGTTATCTTAACCCCAAACTAAAAGCCAAAATAACAAATAGAAATATTTCAGACAAATAATTAAGGCAATATACTTATTTTTATTTGGAAATTTTCAGTGCTAGCTATATTTATTAATCATTGATAAACTATAAGAGGAAAAATTTCACTTTATTTTTTTTGTAATAATAATAGTAATTATTATTATAGCTAACATTTATTGAACAACAAGTTTTATGAGAACTAAATATATATTTTATTTAATCTATACATTATACAATTTATGATCATCCTATTTTTAACCTTGAAGAATCTGTGGTGGCATAACTAGATCAGATAATTTGCCCCAAGTTTATAAGGCTTCTGATTAAAGATGTCAGGATTCAGAGCAGGTCTGTTTAACTTCAGAGTTCTGTGCATTATGTTATATTGATTCTCTAATGATTTGGAAATTTCATAAATCACCCATTTTATGCTAGCCATTAGAGTGACTTTTTCCTGAGAAGGTAAACAGAATTTAATCATTGATTGGATGAAAGCTTTTAGCTAATCTATTTCCTTGGATCATCCATTCGCTTATTTATTAAAAAGAACGGAGTGCCAACTGTCATTGGGGTGTCATCTTCCTGTTCTAGGTGTCACCATGCCTCACACCTCAGAGAACCCTGCAGCAAGTTCCTCCCTTCAAGGTGCCAGGCTTCTACTATGGCAAGGGTGATGAGCAGTTTTTCAAAATGAACAATGAAAAAATTCAAAAAGAATGGTCAATATTCTGCAGGAAATAAAACCCGGTGAGGTTACAAGAGGTCTGGGAGAGATCTATGACCGGGTGGTCAGTGAAGAATTCTGACAGAAGGCATTAGAGGAGCAATCCTCATAAGGAGACACTGCAGAGGAAAGAAAAAAAAAAAAAAAAAAAAAAAGGGCATTTGAGTGCTTTAGCTGATGGAGAGAGGGTGTTAGGACCTGAAAAGTAAGATTGGAACGGGCAGATTATTTCATAAACTGTGATAGCAATCATGGATTTCATTTTATGAGCAATGGCTAACCTCTGAAACATTTCATGAAGGTAATACATGATCTGTGTTATTATTAATACATTAGAAAGCCTTCACTTATTGTTAACTGGAAAATGGATCATTGAGAGTGAAAACAGTAGTGATTGAAAGCTTTGCACAATGAAACTTGTGTGTTGTCAAATAACAGAATATTAATTATGTGATGTCATAATGTTATTATATCTTATTATAATTCCATAATAGATAGTGGAGTTCTATAAGGCAACATAGTATTGTTGTTAATGTCAGAGATTCTGGAGCCAAACAAATAGCATTTTGACTCTTTTCCTTATAGCTGGACAATCTTGGACGTTTTACTAACCTCTCTGAATTTGATGTAGTTTTTTTGTTTTGTTTTGTTTCATTTCTAAAATTAGGATAATTATAGATTTTATCAACCCAGCTTTGTGGGGTTGATATGAGGAGTTAACAAAAGATTGTTAAAGACTCAGAACAGCTTTTAGAACCTTGTAAATAGTCTAAGATGGTTTGTTAGTTAACAATATACAGTTTCTCTAGAGGACTGGAGAAACCCCTTTGCGACATCTGACTGAGAGGCAAATTTCTGTTCTGGCTCATCTGGATTTCTTGAGCTCTTTGAATTTTATGGGCCTCTTCTGAATGCCCCACGCTCATCAGTGCTGCCAATGCTCTTTTGTTATAGCAGGCTCCTCATTCCCTTCACTCTGCAGATACATTTGTTCAAAGTTCCCGTTAAATGTCCATTTTTCATCAGAGGTAGAACGATGTAGGCTTTACTTCCTTCCAATGTCCTCTGCAAAATTCGGGCTGCTAGTGCTGCTCAGTGCCCCAAAATGGCTGTGTGGCACTGCAGCCCTCTGTGCCTGGTGCAGACGGGGCCCTCTGCCTTCTTTTGTGTTCTGCCTCTGTTCTCTCCTGCAAAGGAAGGGCTTTCATCCCTCTGTTGCCACCCTCAGAGCAAGGAGGCAGGTCTGGCTAAAACAAATCTGTCCTGTGTCAGGTACTGTCAAATGCCTACCATGGGAAAAAGTTAGGAATGAGTCCTCACTTTTTCATGTCACAACATTATAGGAAATGGTCATATTTATAGAGCACACTGAGAAAAATGAGCATGATGATCCAAGACTGGAGGTGACTCATCCTGGTTCTCTAGTCAGTTGAGTCCCTCTCATCATACAAAGTTGAAAGACTCAGGCATAACCCACTCACACTCACGTCACAGCTCACACTTTACACCTGTGTATCAAGAAATGGTGAGTTCTGACCTACTGGACAAGATCCAGATCTCCTGGAATTTGATCTGTGTCTGCCTTTCCAAGTCAACCCCTGACTGTTCATAATTCCTCCTGCGGAAGGCCTAGCAGTTGGGGCATCTACTCATTTATTTCCTAGTCTGCCTCCCATCTTAGGAGTGGGCCCTTACATTCCTTGGGTCTCTGTTCCTGTCTCGTCTTTTCTAGGAAGTGTCCTGGAAGTTTTCTTTTCACTGACATGATCAAGCTGGTTAAGTGCTTTTATTTCATACTTTGCTGTCTCCTAACCATTCATTCCTCATAGCTCTTAACAAACATGGTCTTAACTGTATACCTTAGTGACTTCATTCTTTTTTTAGAAAATTGCTTTCAGTACTCTGGATTGTGACCTAGGGGCATTCTATTGCTGCGATACATTCCAAGGCTTTTTTATTTTTTATTTTTTTATTTTGAGACAGAGTCTTGCTAACTTGCCCAGGCTGGCCTTGAACTTACAATACTCAGATCCTGGGTAGCTGGGATAACAGGTGTGTGCCATCAGATTCATAATGAATATAATATTGCATGGGAATCTCACTCATTTCTGAACCCCTAATGAGTACATAGGAAGTGCTCAAATTATATTTGATTCAATGGAAACTTGGATGTTTTGACATGTTCTTTTTGATTTTACAAATTTCTTAATGAAGAATCACAGGGATTTTTCCATTAAATCACTCCTACTTCTTAGACTACCTTTTACCTTTTTCTTTTTCTTTTTTCTGTAATTTTGTAAATATAAAAGCAGAGGATTAATGATGTGTGTAGGTTATGTGCAATAGATACACTGTGGCTTGCATCCCAGAAATTGTACACTTTAACCCAGCAAAGTAAAGAATCCTCAAACCTTAGTTTTAATAGTTTAGCATAGGAACTCACAGACACATGTTATTAAACCTATTTTAAAATTATATTCAAGCATGCTTTTATATTGGGCAATAACACAAAATGAACTGAAATAAATATTTTCATGTCTTACCTGTTCTCCACGTTTCACTTTGAATATACTACATGAGATAACTTTAATTAAAAAAGTAATCATTCTTTATTTAGTCTACAGTTGAAGTTTAATTAATATTTTATTTAAATATTGGGAAGTGCTTTTGTAATTGTACTAGTAATTTTTTTCCATTCAAAATCCCCCAAATTTTTAAGAACTTTGTTCTGACAATTGGTAATGTGTGGAAATTGATAAACTAGAATTCAAACAGTCAGTATTTTAGAATGATAAGTCAGAAAAGCATGATTAGTAACTTTACTTTCTAAAGGCTGTTTCCTAATAAAGTGATCATTTTAGTCAAGACATGTTTTGTTTAATTTTATAACTTAGTGACACATTAGTCAAGATTTTTCTTATACTTTCTGTTCCACAATCCTACATATATGTACCCAGCTAATGATAATGTCCTTTTCTGAAAACAGGCATTTCATACTTGAAGTCTGGATTTCAAATATTTGTATATTTAACTCTTTCAGATATAGACGTAGGATCCTTTTATTATCTTAGGCAATACTGACATGAGTGAAACTCCTTATTTTGGAGAGAAATTTGACATACAGAAATGTCAAATTAAGCATAATTATTTTGGTCTTAGTTCATGGACAGTAAACACATGCTACTTGCTTAAAAATGAACTGGAAATAAGTTTTTAAGTAAAATTATTCCCTTTATATGACCTTTTACTTATCACTCTGTCATTAAGGGGATGAGTGTAATTTTACATTCCTTTGTGAAATATTTTTCTTTGAAGTATGTATTGATAGAAGCACAAAATATGACAGAATTATTTCAAATAATTTCAGTTTACCAGACAAATCAAAACTCAATAACTAAAGACGCTTCCACGTGTCTCCATTGCGTTTTTCTTTGTTTGTATGCTTGAATTAAAATAACCACACATGCACACACACAGACACACAGACACTCGCACCCACACCATCAACCTGTTTGGAGATTAAATCAGATAGGAAGATAAAGCATTTGCTACTCATGAAATTGACTTGATGTGGTGTGAATGTTCACCAAGACAATATGAACTCTAATCATTTCCTAATCTCTAGTTAACAATACCTATTTTTTTTATGTGAATCACAGCTATGCAGTATATTCCCACTTACTGAACAGTGAAGTAAATATATTCATCAAGTACTCAAGTATTTGCTTTAGTCTCCTACTATAATGTGCTTGCAGATAAATTGGCTTCTCTCTTTCACGCTCATTTTCAATCCTGCGGAGAATTTTGTCAGTTTCCTTAAAAAAATATCTAGAACTTGACTAATTTTCACCATCTCCACTGCTATTACCCTCAGTTGACCCCTGTCCCTCTAGCCCAGACTTGTACAATAGCCCCTAACTCCTCCTCGTACACTATGCCTCTCCATCCTTACCTACATTCCTGTCTGCAGAGCACTCAGAGTGATCCTGAACTCACATTCAGCTCAGGTGATCCCTGCCCTGCATTCCAGGCCTCCTTTCCCACTCAGAGTAAAACCCCAAATGCTTACAGTAGTTTACTTGATCTGTTTCTTCTCTAACACCTTCTGGAACTTGTCTTCCTCTCTTCACTTCCTCAGTCATCCTGCTTTAGTTACTCTGGTCACCCCTTTCCTTCCAGATCATATCTGGCACATTCAGTATCACTGTCACTTTGCACATTCCATTCCCCAAGAGGTTTTTTATCAAGAACCTTACATAATTTTCAAAACATCCTCTTTCAAACTAGGAACTCTTATGCCCCTTTTCTTTTTTTATTTTGCTTTCTGGGCACAAATCATATTCTAATCCACTGTATTATTGCTTTAGTTACTCGTTCTGATTATTGTCTGTCCCCCACTGTAGAATGCAAACATTATGAAGACAGGGATTTGGGTCTCTTTTATATTTGTCTGGAACAAATTAAGTGCTTAATACATATTTGTTGAGTAAATGAATGGTTGGCTAAATGTAACAGAAAGAAATCTTAAGAAAATGAAAATGCCTGACATATAAGACAGTGATATTTGTTGAACTAATGAGTTTAATGAAGGTTCATTTGCAAGTGTGTTTTGTGGAGAGATTGCTATGAGTTCAGTATTATTCTTAAGTAATTGTTATTTTTGAAAAATGCTGATTTTAAATGAAAGTTTACTGTTGCCAGTCTTTTTGTAAATACATGTATTACTGCTTGAGTCAGGCTACCTCAAAAAGATGGAAATGTGATGACTGACTCCTAATAGATTTTTTTTTCAGAGAAAACCAAAATGTAAGGACGATTCCCTGATCTGTTGGTGGAATTTGCTTTTTCTTGGATCTAGAAAAAAAGAAAGTGGCACACTTGCCTCCCTGCTGCTGCCATGTTAAGCCTGCTCACTTCACAAGCTCCTGCAGATGAAAGTGTAATTGTGCGGAAGGTGAATTGATTGCAATTAACCTCTGGACTTACCCTCAGGCTGGGGTATTCTACCTCCTTTCCTAGGAATGTGCCACCAGGGCCATAATACATAGCTGATGAATACATATATCATACAGGAAAACACATATATTATAGGATAAAGTACATAAATCATGTAGAAAAACATGCATTATACTGAGATGATCAAATTATAAATGAAGCACATAAATCATAAGATTACACTGTTGAATTGTATCAGGAAACATAAATTATATAGTGAAATCCCAGGGTCACTGGAGAGTTCACAGAATAATGAAATGAGCTCCTATAACTTAAGGAAAAGTGGAGTATCTCAGTGAAAAAACCCATTGTGCATTACATTGAATATTCCGGTTAATCCTATTTTATCCTACATCTCTGGGTTCAAGAATTCTAGGCTGCACAATAAGAGGGAGTGGGAATAAGCAAGCAAACTACAAATGCAAGATTGAATGACAATAAATTATAAGTTAATTAAAATATAGTAGCCTTCAATTGAAATGAACATCTGTAGTCAAGTTTTCAAGTCAAAGTTGCAAAGGTCAGCAATTCTTGGGTTGGTCACAAACATCAGCTCCTTCTAAAATGAGGAATATCTGGAAATTCAAGGAGAAGATGCTAAAGACAGAAAACAGAATTAAATTTGGTTTGCTTTGAGTGTAGGTAAGCAATTGAAATTTAGGTTGATATGATGTATTAAATAATAAAGCATTAATTTTTATAGTAAACACAGACTTTTCTAACCTTTCTTTGCAGGTGAATCGTTTTTCACATTTGATCTTGCTTTTTCCCTACTACTTCTCTGTACTTTTATTCAACTCAAGTATTAAGAGGATCAAAGATAATCAAAATAGAGAAGATAATTCCTTAACTTGGTTTTGTTTTTCAAAATGAACTCACAAGCTGGTAGAGGCCATTGTGCATGGCTTCAAGGGAAGCCCAGGCTACAAGAGGCTTTTGCACACAATACAGAACAATGGTACAAATCAGATCAATCTCGGAAAAGTTTCTCAGTGCAATGTTTGTCCCCATGAATTATGTTCTCACTAAAGCCAGAGCCTGGAATTCACATCTGTCCCCAGGACTGGTGAGTTAGGGTTATGGTCAAAGCTGAGTGTACTGAGGGATTCCTTAGTCATAAACAAAGTGTTTGACCCACTCTATTCCTCAGGGCAATAGAGAGGCAGAGCTAACTGAATTTATACAGTGGGAATTGATAGTTTATTGCTGACCCTGGAGGGACAGGGGCACCAACTCACATCCTATTTCTGGCTTTTCTTGGCATTTGTTACTACAGATAAAGGTAGATTGTGTCAAGATGTGCTGCTGGTGCTAGAATACAATTGTGTCAAAATGCAAGTGCTAATTTGATTTGAAAGGAAGCAATAAATTGACATCTAAAAAGACCCCTGTCTTCTCTAAACATGTTTTTTTTTTTTCAATTTCTCACAACTTCTCCTACTTAATGCTGGTTAACATGCTCACAATGATGCTAAAAGAAATAACCTGTTAATTGTGCAGAAGTAACTGCAGAAGTAATGGTGGAACTGAAGACATATAGAACCGCTTTGTTTTAAACAGCAAGTCAAGTACAAAAGGATAATAAAAATTTTAATATTTAAATATGTTATATGATTTGTAAGTTCAGTTTGGGCCTGCTAGCCAAGACTGGTTTGTCCCCAAAATATCCATAAATGGTTAACTCCACTCAATATAAGTATAATCACTTTACTCTATGATCTATGTGTTTCATTAGTTGAGGTACACATTTTGCTATAATAAATGTGCTTCAGTAAATGATCTATGCATTTCTTACTGAAATGTATGTGTTTCACTAGGAAAGGTATGTGTTCATCAACTATGAATAATGTTCCTAACGGCACCACATTATATTACTTGGCTGGTATCAGCACAGCATTATACATCGATTCCCTCATGACCATGAGCACTGCCTGCACAAGAAGACACACATCAGGTCCTGTCACTCTCAGGTGCTGATGTCCGTGTGCGTGAGCTCTGCAGAATTGGGAAACGCAAATGGGAGAGAGTGGGGGAGTGGAGTCATTGTGTAGGTGAACATGTTTGTTAAATGAACAGGAAACAAGGGACTTTTTTTTTTTTTGTAGCCCTCCCTTTTATAACCCAGAGGAAGAAAAATACAGCAAAACACCATTGAAATCTCATTGTTTCTCAAAGGCAAAACCTTTCCATTTACTTCTATTAAACATCACTTGGAAAGAAGGGTGAAATCATCTGATTTCAAGTTAAACATTAAGAACAGTTTTTAAAAATTTATGCATCTTATATGTGAAAGTCCCACCTATTTCCTGATTGCAGTGAATTGGTATCCAAAATGATGAAGTGAAATTCCATATGCAGAGTGCAATTAATTGCTTAAAAAGTTAAATACATTAACCCTTACGTGAAAGGTGTTGTGGCTCACTCATTTCTGAGACGTTCATGGAGGTTTACAAGGCAGAGATGTAGAGGGACAAGGGATTTTTTTTTTTTCTTAGTACATCAAAACACATAGTGATTTACCTCTCAATATGACTACATCCAAACAGCAATTACTCAAATAAATCCATAGCTAATTCTGTTTGGAAACAATAACTAATACATATTTGGGTATACAAATTCCTTTTTTCTCCCAGAGGATATTAAAAAGTATATGTCCGTCTTATGTTTATCTGTTGATGTTGTGAAGTTTGACTGATTTTTACACATGATCATTAATTTCAGGATTGTAACCTCTCTACACCTCCTTTCATCTTCATACAAGAGCCTGAAATTCAATGCATAAGAGTATTTGTTAATATTGTCATGAACAGACAGAATGAATTATGATCAGATTTTCATGTAAATGTGTTAATTATAACAGAATCACTTATTTTTCACAGATTAAAACTAATGCTTTGTATATGAACTTTCCATTTAAAAATAATTTTTCAATAAATACTGAACACTCTTTTACATATGACATCAAATGATTCATTATACATGTCTCCATTTAGTGACCTAATTTTCTCTCTACTTAACATCTATCATTGCAGATATTTCTTTCATTTACTCCCGACTTCTGCATTTTTTATTTACTGAAATGACTAAAACCTGGGGTTATTATTATTTTTTACTATTATATGAATTACGAATTTCTACAGATATTATCAGATGACAAGTGATTCATCTTCTGAGGCATTCTCTAAATAGGAGTAGTTTACATTAAATAGATCTGAAATAATTAGCATGGTGCTTTTAGAGAATTGTTACAAGTTTTCTAGAGTTGAATGTCAGTGAGACCCTTGTTCATGTTTTTGAAAAATGCAAACAAGCACACATCAGGAAAAAGATTCTGAACAAAAGCAATCTTTCTAATAAAATTAGTTCAGGATTAAAAGTGGTTGAATTCAATCTATGTGTAAAACTGGGTCAGCCACTAATATTTTAGGAAATCCAGAAGCCATTAAAGAAATAAAAAAAAATGTTGGTTTATTCATAGTCCATTTTTTTCATGTTGCTTTAATTCACACTAAATGTGTTTTTGTGATCTTGTGAGTTAAGTGTTAGTAATATTGTAATAACTCTGCCTGATATTTGGATATTATTAATAGATTACTTCTTTATAGTAGCCTGTAAATTGCAGCTGGAAAACCAAAGCAGAAAATTATACTAAGTAAGTTTTTAGAAATTGTCACAAGGAAATTTTGAAGTCTAGATTGAATTTCCTTTTTTCCAAGTCAGATTAAAATCCTGAATTACAGGCTACATGAAAGAAAGTCCTCAACGGTGTCCAAAAAGTAATGTGAACACTTCCTAAGCAAGTTTCTTGAGGCCTGAAGTAGTTTCTGTAATAAACATCTAACCAGTGTTATGCTACTCTGCAAGTGATTGTGTATTTTAAAAAAGTCTCTTTGACAAATATTCCTAAAGACTCAAATTGATAATTAACCTGAACTGAAAGAATTATATTTTGTGAATAATAAAAATAATAACATGATTTCACATATTGAAAAATAGATTTCCACCATTATCATACTTTTTTATAACATAGATTCCTGATATATTTATAATTTTTAAAGATTATTTAAAAAATAGAATGAAAAAAAAGTCCGTATTCATTCTGATGAACCTATTTTACCGGTACTGTAAGGACCTATGTAATGTTTACTGCATTCTAGATGTGATCTGAACTGTGGCTCTCTGCAGAAAATCTAGGACTGACATTGTTTGTAACCTGGATATTTCCTGCTCCAGATGCCAGGGCAGCTATGTTTCTTTACTACAAAAGAAAAAAAAAAATAAAAACCTCCAGACATTGTGGAGGGAAAACAAAAAGTTGCATATTAAATACAAGTAGGACATTCCTATAAGAATTTTTGCAGATGCTAATACATTTAAAAATAGGGTTAAAATCAGGTTATATTAGGGCAAACCCACCTTAAATTGCTAAAGAGTTTCACAGTGACATTTTGGTCATCAGCTGCAGCCATTATCTGGGGATAAATCAATTTGCAGCAGCTGTGGACAGCTATTTGAGAGTGGAGCAGAGCAGCTTAACTGTAGAAGCATGCTAAAAGTTAAAAGGCCAGAGTCCTGCTGACTACACATAAGGATTTTTTTTTAAGGTAAAAATTATAACACTACACTGCTTAGCTAGGAATGCATCAAACCATTCTTGTTAATTCCTACCTACCTACCTAATAGCTGATATGATATGCTTTATTTCTACCTCGATTGTTAAGAATGGTGCATATTATAGAAACTTGTCTAAATCCATTTTTTTTTCTTTTAGCAAATAATTCTCTTTAGAGGTTCAGTTAGTGCTTCTGGCAATGGCAGAACTAGCACTTTTATGGTCTTTTAATCTGTGAAAAAGATTGTCCTTGGTTTCTTTAAAAGGTCAATATCTGGTACAGAGTTTTCTTCAACTGTAAGCAGAATGGTGCTGTAGGAGATAGGAAGTCTGGAAGCATGCTGAAATAAAAAAGATGCAGAAGCCACAGTTATATATTACCATATTCATTCCCTAACATTCATAATAGTTTGGATTTTATTTTTCTTACTTGACAAAATTGCCAGCACCCCCAGTTTGAAATTTAAAAAAATATGTTGTTCTGGACTTTTAAGTTCATACATTGGCATATCTAGGAAATGAATGATGGATGACAGAGAGGAAATTAAGAGTCTTAACAGAAAAAAATAGCTTTCTGAATTAGATTGGAAATTATACGTACAAATTCAAGTGCATATCAATTATAGTTTATTAAATGAAGTTACTTTTCACAAGGTAGGGCATCTGATATAATCACAAATTCCTGAGACAATGTGGAGTTATATAACATAGACCAGTTGTTGAAATCAGAACAATGAATTCTGTCAAGGTGCAGAGAATATGCATTGCAAGTGAATTATTGTCATTGAAGATATGGGATTGTCAACCATCATCACTAAAATAAAAGATATATACCAAATATATAATACAGTTTTAGTGTTCTATCCAAATGTTAAATGAAATAACAAATGGTAATGAAATATGGTTATCATTTCCCAGAAGTAAGAAAATTTGTTTATATGGGCTAAATATTCTTGCCAGAAATTGTGATTTAACTGATATTAAATAAAAATGTTAAATACAAATTTAAAAAACATAAATATCATAATAGTGTCATATTTTATAGTACTTTGTGCATATATTAATTTAAAATTTTAAACTTGTTGAATTAAAGTACTGTAAATTCTTGGCATAAGAATTATTTGGGAATGTTGCATAAATATTTTTATGGGAAAACAGAGTCTAAGAAAAGCTGAAAGTGCTATTATCCTTAAATTATGGGCAAAAAGTGAAGAGCATATAGATCTATTTTTGAATTTATAAATGAAAGTATTTTCAGTTTACAGGTATGTATACCTTTTTGCTAGTAAGAGCCAGCCAAAACAGCAATGTCTGTAATTCAACTTTTGGTGAATAAACACAATTCTCCACTAAAGTCTCTCTTTTCAAATCTATAGAAATATCATTGGTGCACACTGTTATAAAATTCTGAACTCAAAATCCTGAAAAACTTTCTGAGAAAACAATCTTATATTATAATGGAAGGAAATGTCTATTGAGGCTCCAATTATCTGCTTCAAATGAAAAATACAAACTAATAACAACCAACATCCAGCAGCACTGAACCCATTTTACCTGACACTTAAAGTGTTCAGTGAAAAATCTAGTGTGCATCTGTGATCAACATTCCTTTTCTGCAGATGAGGAAACTGAGTCTCAGAGAAGCTAAATGCCTTCTTTATGGTCACACAACAAAAAGTTATTTGGAGACTGTGAGTTCTCCCCCAGTATCCATTCTTTCTTTCTCCCTTTCTACCATAGAAACTCTAAGTTCATGTGAGGAATGTGGCTTAAGCTCCAGCTAGGCACTACATTTCTCATCTTCTTGCAGTTAGTGACAGCCATACTACTATATTTCTGTCAATAGCTTTAAGCTAAATTACACTTTTTGCAACTTTTGGGTCTCATCTTTGGAGGGACTGTTTATTAGTTAGCTACAAGACTGAGACCTCCCACTGTCAAGCCACACACCCAACCAGGGAAGCTTACCCAGATTTTTTTTTTTCCATTATACATGAGCTGGCGCTCTCTCTCTCTCTCTCTCTCTCTCTCTCTCTCGCTCGCTCTCTCTCTCTCTCTCTCTCTCTCTCTCTCTCTCAAAATAAAATTCTTAATACGCCTTTATAGCACAATTTATATCTCTGTTTGTATATAAGGTGTGTTGACACCAAATTCACATCTTCATACATGTTTTTTGTATAACAATTACCCGGATTTTTACACTGGAGAGAAATAAGCTGTTCAAACTAGTCTTTACAAATGCTCTATATTTAGTGCTTTCTCTCTCTCTCTCTCTCTCTCTCTCTCTCTCTCTCATCAATTCGGTAGGTATTTCAATTAATATAGTATGACAGCTGAGTTTCAAATCCAGATTAGTTCTTTTTTTCCCCCTAGAGCCAAAGCTCTTAAACACTATAATATATGCAATTAATGGTGTTATTTGTTTGGACTATCAACTTTATTTCTGATTTAAGAATTTTTCTAATTAACAATTTATATCCCACGAACTGTTAGATCAAGTAATATTGAGAAAGAAAAAGAACAAATAGAAATATATTGTAGGAAAGCCTATAGGCTCTGGTTGTACTTTACTGAGCTAATGTTACTCAAATACTCTACTTGGTAGCGTGATATGTAAAATACCATAAGAATAGCTGATCTGTTTTATCACCAGCAATTCATTCCCTCAACTTATAAATTACATTTATTCTTTCAAATATTTCTGAGTTGTCTTCTGACTCTGGGTGTTCATTTGTTTCCTTACATTTTTTTTCATGATTTTTGATTCAAAGAGTACTTGTGTTGTTATTCTTGCTGCCCCCTCAATATTATATATCTTCAAGCCATCAAGTGACTCCAAGAATTTATAAATCACTCCAGTAACTACATTCAGTCAATCCAATTTAGTTTACTACTAAAAATTAAAATTAAAAAAAAATATAAAAAAGATATATAAAGATGTCCAGTCTCTGCCTCAACATAAGAAGGAATTGGAAGTAATCCTTTCCTCCCTCATAATAAGAAAAATGGTGAACAACTGAAAAAAATCAATGAATCTTAGATCCTTCACAGAATTGCGATCATAGGAAAAACTATCAGCCCCCCAAATGGAGAGAGAAACAAATTTACAGAATCAGAATTTATTGGGAACAGAATCCACCACTGAATCTTCATAGAAACAATTAGAGGGAAATTGTTTTAGAGACTGTATACTAACATGAGGGATTAAAAAATTAAATTAAATCAAGCGAAACAAACTCCTGGAGACCCAACCTTGGTTGGAGGATCCATATTTTTGATTGATTTTATCCCCACCGGGTCTCAGGATGAAGCTAGGGGATATATTCACTCATGTTTATAACAGAGGAGAGGAAAAGTAATCATTTTGGAAGTAAGCTAGAAAACTCTGGCCTAAAAACTGGCTTTCCCTCAAGGAAAACTGTTTCATTTAATTTTAATTAATTAATTATTGTTATTACGTTTGTAGTACTGGGGATTGAACCCAGCAGGACTATACCATTCAGCTACATCCCCAGCCCCACTCCAATCCCTTTCTATTTTTAGAGAGGGTCTTGATTATTTGCTGAGGTTGGTTTAGAACTTGTGATCCTCCTTCCACAGTCGAGTTGAGTTGCTGGGATTACTGGTGTGTGTCACCGAATCCAGCAAGGAAAACTATTTTATCAAAGTCTAATTTAGGTTTTACCAGAAATGAATGGGTCTGAATAGAGGGAAATCCCCAACATCAGGTCTCACTAGTCTTCCGGTCTCACATAAATGGGAAAAATCAAACAGGCTCAGAAATAATCATAAAAGAGTCCAGGAACAGAGATTCATTAAACCTCATGATTGTAGGTTTCTCTTGCCCCTACATCTTACTATCACCTTAATCAAACTCTTGTATATTCACAGGGGATTGCAGCTGAAAGAACTTTAAGCTCAAGACCCTATTAAAGTCTTTTGAAACACCCAAAGGCAACAGGTAATAACAAGGACACTAGGAGAAATTTTGGTTCTGACGCAACTATGGCTAACGGTAATCTCAACACTATCTACTTCAGTCCCTCTGTAGCTTTCTTTTATTATTGTTGCTTGTATTCCTTTTAAATTTTTTTGTTTTAATTAGTTGTACAGGACAGTAGAATGTATTTATGCACTTTGATATATCACACATAGATGGGATATAATTTCTCATTTTTTCTGAGTGTACATGTTGCAGAATCATATTGGTCATGTACTCACACATATACATACAATATTAATGTCTGTTTCATTCCACTATCTTTCCTAGCCCCACATTCCCTCCTGTTCCCTCCTATCACTTCCCTCTACATAATCTAAGGTAATGCTATTCTTTCCTAGTGCTCCCCCACCTCCCTTTTTGTGAATTAGCATCCTCATATTAGAGAAGACACTAGGCCTTTGGTTTTGAGGGATTGGCTTATTTTGCTTAGTTCTCCAACTCCAACCATTTACTGGCAAGTGCCTTAATTTTACTCTTCTTTAAAGCTGAGTAATATTCCATTGAGTATATATACCACATTTTCTGTATCCATCATATATTGAGAGACACCTAGGCTGGTTCCATTGTCTAGCTATTGTAAATTGAGCTGCTATAAACATTGATGTGGCTGTGTCACTAAAATATTCTGATTTTAAGTCCTTTGGGTATAAACCAAGGAGTGATATAGCTCGGTCAAATGGTGGTTCCATTCCCAATTTTTTGAGGAATCTCCAACTGCTTTCCATAGTGGTTATACCAATTTGCAGTCCCACCAGCAATGTATGAGTGTACCTTTTTCACTACGTCCTCTCCAACATTTATTGTTGCCTGTATTCTTGATGATTGCCATTCTGACAGGAGTGAGATGAAATCTTAGAGTAGTTTTGATTTGAATTTCTCTAATTGCTAGAGATGTTGAACACTTCTTCATATATTTGTTGATAAGTTGCATTTTTTCTTCTGTGAAGTTTCTGTTCAGTTCCTTAGTCCATTTATTGATGGGGTTATTTGTTTTTTTGGTGTTAAGGTTTTTGAGGTTTTTAAAAATATTTAATTTTTTAGTTGTAGATGGACACACTATCTTTATTTTATTTTTATGTTGTTTTGAAGATCGAACCCAGGACCTTGCACATGCTAGGTGAGTGCTCTACCACTGAGCCACAATCCCGGCCCATTGAGTTCTTTATATAACCTACAGATTAATACTTTATCAGAGGTGCATGTGCTAAAGATTTTTTCTCAATCTGTAGGCTCTCCCCTCACTTTATTAATTGTTTCCTTTACTGAGAAGAAGCTTTTTAATTTGAATTCATTCCATTTATTAATTCTTGATTTTACTTCTTGTGCTTTAGGTGTCTTGTTAAGGAAGTCAGATCCTAGGCCAACATGGTAAAGATTTTGCCCTATTTTAACCCACATAAACATGGTTATGTCATCATAGACAAAGGTGCCAAAAACATTCACTAGAGAAAAGATAGCCTATTCAACAAATGGTCGTGGAAAAACTGGAAATCCATATGTAGCAAAATGAAATTAAACCTCTATCTCTAACCCTGCACAATAATCAACTCAAAGTGGATGAAAGACTTAGGCACTAGAGCAGAGACCCTGTGCCTAATAGAAGAAAAAATAGGTCCAAATCTTCACCATACTTGGCTTTTAACAAAAAATAAAAATTAAAAAACATGCCAAAGGACAAAAAGAAGAGCCAAAGTAAACATCAGAAGTAGACTCAGGTATGGCAGAGCTTATAGAATGATAAGACCAGAAATTTAACATAACTATAATTAATAGGGTAAGTAGAAAAGAAGAACTGATGGACAATATGAGCAAAAGTATGGAAATTATAAGGAAAAAATCAGGAGCATATATCAGAAATCAAAAACACTCTAATGGAAATAAAGAATGCCTTTGATGGACTTTCTGGTAGCCTAGACATGGCAAAGGGGAAAAAATGAGTTTGAATATAGGTCAATAGAAACTTCTTAAACTGAAAAGCAAAAGGAAACAGAAAAATATGGAAAAAGACATATAATAACTGTGGGACTATTAAAAAGTTTTAACGTATGAGTAATAGACATACCAAGGAGATGAAAGAGTGAAAGATACAGGAAAAATTGCATGTAAATTTCCTAAAAGTAATGAAACATATTACATTATAGGAGCAGGAAACTCAGAGAACCCTAACCAGGATAAATGTCAGAAAGAGTACATTTAGGTATACTACATTAAAACTAAAGAGAATCGGCAAGAAAATTGTAAATGAAGGTGGAGACAAGAGGGCAAACGCTATATATATATATATATATATATAAAAGAACAAGCGTAAGAATTACATAGTACTTTCTCTTCAAAAGCCATTCTAGTGAGAAGAGAATGAAGTGAAAATTTTTAAGTTTTTATTACTGTGTTATAATTACAAAATCAAGTGAGGTTCATTTTGACATTATCATTCAGGCATTGAGTATAATTGACTACATTTCATCCTCAGTATGTCCTCTTTCTCTCCCCTTCTTCCTCTCCCCCCCACCACGCCATTCCCCTTTCTCTATTCTACTGTCTTCCATTTATTTATTTATTTAAATTGGTGCTTTATAAGAATACATAAAGGTGGAATTCACTGTGTCGTATTTATATATTATACATAGCATAATTTGGTCAATTTCATTCTTCAGTTCCTCCCTTTTCCTGTCTGTCCTCTTTCCCCCTCAATCCTCTTCCTCTATTCCACTTAGTTCCCTTTTCTTTTCATGTTATCCCCTACCCCCTACCCCCTCATTTTGATCTAGTTTCTGCACATGAGAGAAAACATTCAACTCTTGACTTTCATGTCCCTAATTATTCTCTTTACTGGGCATCCCTCTTATGATTCTTGGTTCTATTCCTTTACAGATGTCATCCCATTTAGAATTCTTGGTTCTATTTCTTGAGCTTTACAGCTCTTTTTAAGGAAGTTAATGCCTGTGTCAATATGTTGGAATGTTGAGCCTATGTTTTCTTCTATTGGTTGCAAACTTTTTAGTCTAATTTCTGGGTATTTTATCCACTTTGAGTTGACTTTGGTGGAGGGTGAAATTTAGGTATCTAGTTTTATTCTTCTACATATGGATATTGTTA
The DNA here is from genome assembly GCF_052094955.1 of Ictidomys tridecemlineatus. NCBI lineage: Eukaryota > Metazoa > Chordata > Mammalia > Rodentia > Sciuridae > Ictidomys > Ictidomys tridecemlineatus. Next base: position 98,948,008 of record NC_135485.1, read on the forward strand.
TGGTTTAGATATTGGGTGTTTCCTAAAAGCTCATGTATGAGACAATGCTGGAAGGTTTAGAGGTGAAATTATTATGAGATCCTTAACCCAATCAGTGAATTAATCTCCTGATTGGAATTAACTGGGTGGTAACTGAGAGCAGGTAGGGTGTGGATGAAGGAGCTAGGTCTTTGGGGATATGTCTTTAGGGTATATATTTTGTTCTTTTTTAAAAATTTTTTATTGTTGGTTGTTCAAAACATTGCATAGTTCTTGACATATCATATTTCACACTTTGATTCAAGTGGGTTATGAACTCCCATTTTTACACCGTATACAGATTGCAGAATCACATTGGTTACACATCCACTGATTTACATATTGCCATACTAGTGTCTGTTGTATTCTGCTGTCTTTCCTATCCTCTACTATCCCCTCTCCCCTCCCCTCCCCTCCCATCTTCTCTCTCTACCCCATCTACTGTAATATATTTTGTTCTTGATGAGCTGAGTTTAGCTTGTCTCTGCTTCCTGATTTTCATGCTCTGAGCTTATTTCTCCTCCATGCTTTTTATGCCATGATATTCTACCTCATCTCAGGTCAAAGCAACAAAGTTGACCATCTATGAACTATAACTTCTGAAATTGAGCCCCAAATAAACTTTCTTCCTCTAAAATTGTTCTTTTCAGGTATTTTGGTCACAGCAATGAAAAAGCTGACTAAAGCACATATCAAATTTTCCCAGCACCATTTCACAAAAAGGTTATCTTTCTCCAATGTATTTTGATAGCTTTGTCAAAGATAAGATGACTATATCTATTTGGGTTTTTCTCTGTGTCTTCTATTTCATTGGTATTCATGTCTGTTTTGATGCTGGTACAATGCTATTTTTGCTAATATACCTCTTTGGTATAATTTGAGATCAGGTAATTTGGTGCCTCCAGCATTTGTTTTTTTTTTTTTTTTTGCTTAGAATCGCTTTGACTACTCTTGGTTATTTATTCTTCCAAATAAATTTTAGAACTGTTTTACCTAGTTTGGAGGAAAATGTCTTTGGTATTTGTGATGAGGATTGAGTTGAATCTTTGGGTAGTATGGCCATTTTGATAATATTATTTCTATCTATCCAAAAACATGGGAAGACTATCCATCTTCTCAAGTCTACTTAAATATCATTTTTCAGTGTTCTATAGTTTTCATTTTAGAGGTCTTTCACTTCCATGTTTAGATTTATTCCCAAATGCTCATTCAATTATTTTTGTTATGTTCTTGTGAATGAGATAGTGTTCCTGATTTTTTTAAGTAGGTTCATTAACATAGTAGTATAGCCTTTCAGTTTTTTCTTCATTCAGTACGATGCTAAATTTGGGTTGGTCACATATAGCCTCTATACGGTTGAGTTAAGTTCCTTCTATCCTGAATTTCTCCAGTATGTTTAACATGAATGTATGCTGGATTTTGTCAAAGGCTTTTTCTGCATCTCCTGAAATAATCTTGTGATTCTTATCTCTAATTTTATTTTTATGTGGTGAATTACATTTATTGATTTATGTATGTTGAACCAACCTTGCATCCTGGGATGAATCCCACTTGATCATGGTTTATAATCTTCTAAACGTTTTTGAATGGCATTCACTAATACTTTATTAGGAATATTTTTTTTCATCAGGGTTATTCGTCTGTAGTTTTCTCTCCTTGATCTGTCTTTGTCGATTTTGGAGTCAGAATGATACTCATGTCACCAGTTACCAATGAAGAGTTCTGCTCTCTCATGTGTTGAAGTATATACAACATTACAGAAGCATGCTGAGGCAAGCATATAAAGAGAGGTTTATTTAAAAAGGGGTAACACAGAGTTCTCCCAGGAGGAGAAGGGGGCCATAGCTGGTATCCTGGTATCTCAAGAAGTGAGGGTATTTAGTCTTTTTTTATAGGTCTTAGGCTTCCTTTGTTCTCTTGCTCTTTTTTTCTTATCCTTTTCCTTCCTGCATATGTGATTAGGCCCAGGAGATGATCAATGGGATGACCAAAAGGTGTGAAGCAGATGGACAGGGGTGAGTTGGGGGTGTGGGGAAGTTCAGATGGATCAGCCCATGACACATTAATTAACAATTTTTATAACTTCCTGTAGGGAGGGGCAATTCCTAGGACAGGTTATCTTATCAATAGGTTTGAGCAGGGGCAGGTTATCTTTTTTTTTTCTTTCTTTCTTTCCTTTTATTTTTACTTAATAAAGTGTTTACTTTATTTCTCTCCTGTTTTTTAGTTGATTTTAAAAAAATGACAGTGGAATGCATTATAATTTTTATTACATGTATACAGCACAGTTTTCATATCTCTGGTTATATATAAAGTATGTTGACACCAATTCATGTCTTCATACATGTACTTTGGATGGTGATGTCTTTCATATTCTACCATCTTTGCTGATCCCCTGCCCTCTCCCTTTCCCCCCACCCCTCTGCCCTATCTAGAATTCATCAATTCCTCCCATGTTCCATTCCCCATCCCTCTATGAGTTAGCCTCCTTATATCAGAGAAAACATTCAGCATTTGTTTTTTTTGGGATTGGCTAACTTTACTTAGCATTATCTTCTCCAATACCATGCATTTACCTGTAAATGCCATGATTTTATTCTCTTTTATTGCTGACTAAAATTCCATTGTGTTTATATGCCACATTTTTGTATCCATTCATCCACTGAAGGGCATCTAGGTTGTCTCCACAGTTTAGCTATTGTGAATTGTGCTGCTATAAACATTGATGTGGCCGTGTCCCTGTAATATGCTCTTTTTAGGTCCTTTGGGTATAGTCCAAGAAGAGGAATAGCTGGGTCAAATGGTGGTTCCACTCCCAGATTTCCAAGGAATCTCCATACTGCTTTCCATATTGGCTGCACCAATTTGCAGTCCCACCAGCAATGTATGAGTGTATCTTTTTCCCCACATCCTCACCAACACATATTATCTTGATAGGGTGGAAGAAGGGTTCTGAAGGCATTTCAATTCCTCAGGAGGCTGTCTCCAACTTCCTGGATTCATCAAATTGGCCTCTTTGATCAGACCTGACACACTATCTATACCAACTAATTGTCTGTCTAATTCTGTCTTCAATACTAGCTTCACAGAATGAATTCAGGAGAGTTTCCCCCTTTTGTATTTCATGAAATAATTTAAGCAAGATTGACATTGGGAGTCTTGCCTTTTCTTTGTTGAAAGACTTTTAATTGCTGATTTAAACTCATTGTTTGATATTGTTCTATTTAGGTTTTCTTCATGATTCAATTTAGGTTAATCATATATATCTAGTAATTTGGCAATATCTTATAGCTTTCCTGTTTATTGGAGTGTAAATTTTCAAAATAGGTTCTAACAGTCTTGAGGGGTTCAGACACGTCTGTGGTGATATTTCATTTTTTAATCTCTGATTTTGTTGACTTGGGTCTTCACTCTTTCTTCTGATGAGTTTGGCAAAGGATTTGACAATCTTGTTAGTTTTTCAAAAAACAACTTTTTGTTAAATTGATATTTTGTATTTTTTAATTTTCAATTTTATTAATTTTGGTTCTGATTTTTAGTATTTCCAATCTTCTTCTGATTTTGGAATTAGTTTGATGTTGAGAGCCACAGCCGAAGGGGCCCCAGCAAACTTTCAGACTGCCAGCTGATGATTGGCTCACAGTGGCCCCAGCAACATCTAGCTGATTGGCTCCTCTATGGTGATGCTCATTGGGCTATTTCCCTGCCCTTTCAGACCAGGGAGCTGCTCATTGGGAGACTTTTTTTTGGCTCTGCCCACGCGACCCAGCCAATTGGCCTCAAGAGCAGGAGGATTTTGGGAGGTGGGGAGGCTTGTGGTTTTGGGGAGAGGCTTGTGGGAAGCCGGTGGTGGCAGTTGGGCTCTGAGGGTTTTTCCTGAGGAGCTGTTTTGTTTGGCGTGTGTGGTTCTAAAAATAAAGTTAGTTTCTTTTGACAAGTGGCTCCTGATTGTGCCCAGCCAGACTGTGGCAGTTTGAACTTATTATTATAGGACCAACATTAGAGTATTTATTTGGGATCTATTTGGAGGAGGGGAGGTACCAAAGATTAAATTCAGGGGCACTCAACCACTGAGCCTAATTCTCAGCCCTATTTTGTATTTACTTTAGAGAGAGGGTCTCACTGAATTGCTTAGCACCTTGCCATTGTTGAGGCTGGCTTTGAACTTGAGATCTTCCTGTCTCAGACTCCCAAACTGCTAGGATTATAGGCATAAGCCACCACTCCTGGTGGGATCTATTGTTTCTAATGTAGGCATTCTTGCTATATGCATTTCCTCATAGAACTAATTTTATGCTTTCCCATAGATTTTAATGTTATATGTATCTTCTCATTTGTTTCTAAAAATTTTCATATTTCTTCCTTGATTTTTTTTCAATGACCCATTCCTCATTCAAAGTGTATTATTTAATCTCCAAGTGTTAAAATGCTTTATTTTTATTTACTTGCAATTTCATTTCATTATTATCTAGTAGGATATAAGAATTATCTTTTTGTTGTTGTTGTTGTTGTTGTTAAGACTTTCTTTGTATCCTAAAATGTGGTTTATCTTAGAGATGATTCCGTATGCAGCAGAGAAGAAAATGAATTCAGTTGATGGTTGAAATAGTCTATAAATGTCTGGTAACTATAGAATTTTATTAATAGTATTTTTTAGTTCTGAAGAGCCTTTACTTACTTTATGTCTGGATAACCTATTGGTGAGAGATGTGTATTAAAAAAGCCCAATATTGTTGTATTGGAATCATTTTATTCTTTATATCTAGTAGGGTTTCTTTTATATATATGAATGCACTGATGTTAGGATAAATATTTTTAATTATTATTTTATTTGTTGGGTGTACTGTTGTGTCAACATACAATTAACCAGTAAGAAATGACCTTTCTTGTCTCTTCTGATTAATTTTGACTTGTAGCCTACTTTGTCATAAATGAGAGTAGCTATTCCTGCTTGCTTTTGGTCTCCTTTTGCATAGTGTATCTTTTTTCATCTTTTCACCTTCAGCCTGTGAGTGTCTTTGTCTGAAAGGTGAAACTCTTGTAAACAGCATTTGATTGGGTCTTTTCTTTTGATTCATTCTGCCAGTCTATGTCTTTTGATTGAAGAGTTTAGATATTTACACTCAGTGTTATTATAGAGAGGTGATTTTTCAGGTAATTTTGATTTATTTCTGATGCTTACTTTAGACTTCATTCTCCTTGAATTGACCATTCATTCAGTAATATTTATTCATATGCTGGCTCTGGTATTTATTTTTATTTCTTCTGGATGAAATATCTCATTGAATGTAGTTTGTGTTTTGTGGTGCTGGATTAGTGGTTATGAATTCATTTATTTTCGGCCTATTATGAAATTTTTTTAAAAATTTTTATTTCATCTTCAATTCTTCAGGATAAATTTGCTGGATAAAGTAATCTTGGTTGGCACCTGTTTTATGTCAGGGCTAGTTCTCCTTGCTTTTAGCATTTGACCTGAGAAATTAGAACAAAATCTTGTTGACCTTCTTCTAAATGTAATTTTTTTTTTACAGATTTTAGAATTCTATCTTTGTTTATGCTTAAAATTAGGCATTTTAATTATAATATGTCTTGGATAAGATCTTTTTGGATCTTGTCTATTTGAGTTTGCAAATGCCTCTTATATTTGGACTTCCATCTCATTTCTAAGGCTTGAACACCTTTTTTTAAATATTATTTCATTGGAAAGGTTATGTATCTCTTTAGTCTATAGTTTGGTACCTTCTCCTCTTATATTTGGTCTCTTAATGTTATACCAGATTTCATGAATATTTTGTTCATGGTCTCTTAACATCTTCTCTTTACTCTTGACTTTATTTTCAAGATTATATGCTTTGTCTTCAAGGTCTCAGAATATATTTTTTAAGTGGTCTAATCTATTGGTAAGGTTTCAACTGAAATTTTAATTTGATTTCTTGAGTCTTTCATTTCTATGATTTCTGTTTGATACTTTTTCAGGAAGTATGTTTCTGTGTTAAAATGTTCATTCACTTCATGCATATTTTTTCTTAGTTCATGCCTTAAATATTATGTAAATCCACTGAACATTTTAAATACCACCTTTCTAAATTATCTTTCTTGCACCTTCTCCACTGTAGTGTCAAAGGGGTTAGTTGCATTGGGAAAAATTTGAGGTGGCTTGTTCCTTTTATTTTTCATATTGTTAGTACCCTATATATATTCTGAAATAATTATATCTTCTGATTTTTATATAAGGGAATTTTTTAAATATATTTTTTTATTTACATTTTAGTTTTTGGCAGACACAACATCTTTGTTTGTATGTGGTGCTGAGGATCAAACCCGGGCTGCACCCATGCCAGGGGAGCGCGCTACCACTTGAGCCACATCCCCAGTCCCATAAGGGAATTTTTTGTGAGGTGCTTTTTCTTTAATGTTTCCTGGTTTAGGCAACTGTTGTCAGTATTTTCACTCAGTTTGAACTTCCAATTCTGACCAGTCTCTAATACTACAATGAGAGAAGATACTAATCTCTAGTAATTATAACTACCTCGGCACAATGCCTTATACTTCCTAAAAACCTACTAACAATGTTTGTCTGCAGCCCACTAGTCTATTATTTTTGGTCTGATTTTTTTATGCAGGGTGTTTTCTTTCTGGAATTTCAGTTATTGTGCAGCTTGTTTATTCTCAGCTCTGACCCAGAGTAGTCAAACTTGTTAGGGGAGTTTGTATGCAGGATTTCAATGCACAGTTTCACTCCTTTCTTCACTGGACAGCTCTAATAACCTCCTCTTTCTTAGAGTCTGAGACCACATGCTGGGAGGAGAGTGATATTTATTAGCATATCTTCCAACCTTTTCTAGGCTTGGAATACATGACTCTGATGTCATCAAATTTTGTCTCAATTTAATTTGTCTCCATTACCCACTCCCCACAGTATCAGCCATGCCCTAATCCCAATGCTCAGATAACCTGATTCAAGCAGGAGACTTCTGTAGTCTTCTCGGCTTTGTAGACTCAATTTTCCAATGCTGAATTGCTGTTTTGATTCATTCTTGGAGAGCTGCTGTGATAGGGTGGCTTCCTCGGAAATACCTCTGAATTTACCCCAAAGGGATAGACTACAGAATTTAAAAGGGTGTTAAAGTATAATTTATTAAAAGTAAAGAAATTGGGACAGAAAGGCAAAAGGAGGGTTAGAATATTCAAATTGTAAGAGGAGAGAAAGTGAAAGCTAATTGTGCATGAAGTCCCTAAAAATAGAGAAAGTAGAATAAAAACAAGATGCAAGATGTTTTGTTATTAGAGGAAGATGTGAGGAGAATAAGAGTAATGAGACAAGCAAACAAATAGAGTGGAACTACACCAACCCTGCAATATCAAACAACAAAATAAAAAATAAAAACCTAAGTTTAAAAAAAGTTATAAGATGGTGTGAAGGGGAAGAAAATAAAAGAGAGAGAGAAATGTGTTACAGTAGATGGGGTAGAGAGAGGTGATGGGAGGGGAAGGGAGGGGAGGGGAGGGGGGATAAGAATGGCAGCAGAATACAAAAGACACCAGTACGGCAGTAGGTATAATCCTGGCTGTATAACCAATGTGATCCTGCAATCTGTACACGTGGAAAAAATAAGAATTCATACCCCATTTGAATCAAATGAATGATATGTCAAGAGCATTGTAAAGTTTTGAGCAACTAATAAAAAAATGTTGTTAATCTTTAAAAAAAAGTTACTCTGTCTTAGAAAACAGAACATTATAGTAAAGGTTAATAAAAGGGAATAATGAAATAGGGGAAAAGCCCCAAATAACATGTGAGTTTATATGTTATATATATATACATATGTGTATATATATATATACACATACAATCAGCAAATACAGCCACCAACAACTAAAAAAGAAAAAGACAATTTTATTTATTTATTTATTTATTCATTTATTTGGTAAAAAAGATTGAATCCAGGAGGCTTAACCACTGAGCCACATCCCCAGCCTTTCTTATTTTTATGTTTTAAATTTTTGAGACAGAGTCTTGCTAAGCTGCTTAGGGACTTGCTGAGTTACCGAGTCTGACTTTGAATTTACAATCCTCCTTTCTCAGCCTCCCAAATTGCTGAGATTACAGGGAAAAAAAGTTCTTAATTAAAAATGCTTAAATTTTTCCACTAGGGTAACTTGAGTTTAGTATTTACATCCTATTCCAGACTGTCCTGTCCCTTGCTTCTTAGGTTATATACCTCTTGGGACCAACTTCCTTTTGTGATTTTCATCACTCCACCTGCTGAAGAAGATGAAAAGTGAAAGTGGTTGAAGTGATGGCCTCTCTCTGCTTGCCAGGATAAGGGGGTTGGATCTGGAAGTAACTTTGTTGGAATTTTGGACGTTTTAGATTCCTGCTTTTCGTGATTGGAAGTGGTGCAAATATCCAGTTGGGGAGTTTGGGCTGCTGGAGTTGATTCTATAGAGAACTTTGCTTGAGGTATGTACTCTGGAGTGACTAAACCTTTATGCCTCTAGGGCTAGGTAGATTTTGACTTTAGCTCAGCATTTGAGATTCTAGCATCTCCCCAGAGCTTTTCTCACAGGGTGGGGTGACAGATCTCTCTGAGTATATGGTGCACAGAAGGTTTTCTGTAACCCACCCACCAACCCAATATGAATCTCCAAGTCTAGGTCCTTGAATGTAATTATGCCCACTTGATCACTTCTTCCCAATAATTTTCCGGAAGTCCTTTTTACCACAGAACTCAAAAGAAAATAAGGTTGTACTTTCATGTATCCAATGTAATCACACTGGCCTGAACAGTTTCCCTGATTCTTTTCTGCAAGTTATCCACATGCCACTAGGCTCAAAAGGAGACCAGATTGCACTCCCTCTGTACCTCTGTCTTGAACCCCCCTGGGATCCACTATTCTCTAAAACTGTTTAGGGATCATTATTTTCCAGGTGTGCTTTAGCTCATGGACTAAGCACTGGCTGAGACAGAGTGGAAGTATTTCTTAAGGATTCTAGGATTCCCATAGGAATATGAGTTGATGTGAACCCCTCAAACGGGATCCCCAACTTGGTTTTCACTTAGAAGTTGAAAAACATGGAGGACATTTTTTTTGTGTGCCAAATTAGTCTGCAGTGTTTCATTTCCCCTTTGTGTTGCCCCTTCCTTTGTGGTGACAGCACCAGTCAGTGTTGCTGCCATGTTTGGGTATATTATATCCTCTATTTATTGCACCAGAATCTTTGAGCTTCTCCAATCTCTGACAGACAAATAATGATTTATAATAGTTTTCTTCAAACACCCTCCTTATTATGAAGTCCTATTCCTGTCTTTCAAATTACAAATAATAGAGTAAATGGGAAGCACCTCTTTTCTTTACTCTTCCATCTTGCAATCTCTGTAGTGAAATATTTTTTTTACAAACTACACTCCACACATGCACACATACACATCTAGAACACTACCATTCACAAGTAAAAGAAGAATAAAGAATTTTTCAGACACATAAAAATGATGGAAAATTGTCACCATCACATATTGCATACTAGAAATGTTACAAGAGGTTTTACAGAGAGAAGGAAAATCACAGAGGTCAGAATCTTGGATCAACATAAAGAAAAAGTGTTCCTTTTTGTCTTTTTAAAGAATTAATGAGGTAAAATGAAATACTTTGGTTTTCTTAATTGTGTTAAGAACTAACAATTTTTCAGAATAATAATAGTAATGATATATTTCAAAACAAAAAGAAATATAATCTTATAAAATATTTAGTTAAATCAGAGAAGACAGAAAAAAATTTAAAACCAAGTAAAGGAAGAAAAGAACAAGGGTAATGAATAGGAAACAGTTGCAAATATAATACATATTAATCCATTTATATCAATAATCATTTTAAATGTGAATGACTTAAATATACCAATTAAAATATAGAGAATTTGGGAGTAGATAAAAATAAAACCTATATGTTTTCCACAAGAAGCTCAGTTTAAATTAAAACAAAAAGGATAAGTTAAAAGGAAAGGAACAGAGAAAGGCATGCAATGCTAATACCAAGTAAAAGAAAAATGGATAGCTAAATTAATTTTAGACAGAATTCAGAGTGAGGAGAATTGCTACAAAATTGAAAACAGGTTAGTTCTTCAATAAGAAGAAAAAAATCTTTCATGAGTATGACCTAACAACAGAGAATCAAATATATGAGTCTAATAAAACAGTAAGGATAAATAAACAAATCTGACATTTTAGCTGGAGATTTCCAAACCCTGTCTATCAGTGGTTTATACATCCAACAGAATATCAGTAAGGATATAGTTAAACTGCAAAGTATCATCAACAACTGGATCTTATGTATATTTATATTTATTTTATTCAATAACAGCAGAATACACATTCTTCTGAAGCTCGCATGGAACATTCCACAACACAGACCATATTCAAGGGCATAATACATGCCTTTACAAACTTAAAAGAAGATAAATCATACTAAGTATACTTTCAGACCACAGTGGTTTTAAACTGTAGCTGAAAAATGAAAATATAGCTTGAAATTCCAAATATTTAAGAATAAACAATACTTCTAAAGAATATATGGGTCAGAGAAGTCTCAAGAGAAATTTTAAAATATAATGAGCAAACGGATGGGGTTGTGGCTCAGTGGTAAAGCGCTTGGCTAGCACATGCGAGGCCCTGCATTTGATCCTCAACACCACATAAAGATAAATAAATAAAATAAAGGTATTGTGTCCAACTACAACTAAAAAATAAATATTAAAAAATTAAAATTTTCACAATGCACTGAAAGCAAGTGTTAGAGGGAAATCAAAAGCTTTGGATCCATATATGAGGAGGGAAAGATCTGAAATCTATAATATAAGCTTTCTCCTGTGGAAACGAGGAAGAGTAATAAAATAAATCCAAGTGAACACAAGAAAAGAAATCAAAGTCAGAGGAGAAATCAGTGAATTTGAAAAATGGGGAAACAGAAAACAAAAAACTCACTTTCTGAAAAAGATCAGTATAATTTATAAACCTGTATTTAGATATTTCAATATTCAAAATAAATTTTAGACTAGGCATGTGGTGCATGCCCGTAATCCCAGGGAGTCTGAGACAGGAGGATTATAAATTCAACGCCAGCCTCAGAAACTTAGTGAAACTTTGTCTCAAAACAAAAAATAAAAAGGGATCTGGATATATCTCAATGGTGGAATACCCATGGGTTCAATACCCAGTACCAAAAAAAAAATGATAAATATTATAATTCATGTCATTATAATTCATGTTAAGGAGAAAAAAAAGTCACATGATTCTATCAACAGATGTGAAAAAATAATTTGACAGAATCTAACATTTTTCCTGATGAAAATTCTCAATGTTTTGGTTTGAATCTGGAATATCCCCCAAAGGGTCTTGTGTTGAAAGATTGGTCACCATCTGGTGGTGCTACTTGGAAGAGAAGAAAACTTTAGGAGACAGAACCTAGTTGGAGGAAGTGGGTCACAACCCGATAAGTCCTTGAATGGTATATCTTGTTCTTGTTTCCTTTCTCTTTTTCTGTTTCCTAGCTTTCATGAAGTAGGAGCTCTGTTCCACAACATGCTTCCTGTCAATATATTCTATATAACTACAGGACAAAAATAACAGAGCCAACTGACCATGGATGGAAAGCTCTGAAATTAGAAACCAAAATAAATTTTTATTCTTTTAAGTTAGTTTGCTCAGGTATTTTGTCACAATGATGGAAAACTAATACACTCAGACAACACAGACTAGGGAAGAAATAGCTCAACTTGATAAAGATTATGAAAAGCAAACACACAATTAGCATCAGACTCAGTAGTAAGCAACATGATGCTTTCTCCCTAATATTGAGAATAAGGCAATGTTATGTTTTGGATGTGATGGGTCCCAAAAGCTCACGTGTGAAATGGTGAAAGAATATTCAGAGGTGATATGATTCGGTTGTAAGAGCCTTAACCAAATCAGTGAATTAATCCCCTGATGGGGGTTAACTGAGTGGTAACTGAAGGTGGGTAGGGTATGACTTGAAGAGGTGGGTTATTGGGGGCTTGTTTGGGGAGAATATATTTGAGACAAGCTCAGACATGCTCTCTGCTTCCTGATGATCATGTGAGCTGCTTCCCTCTGCTACATTTTTCCACCATGATATTCTGCCTCACCTCAAGCCCTGAGGAATTAAGTTAGCTGTACCTGAACTGAGACCTCTGAAACCATGAGCCTACAAATAAATTTTTTATTCTATAAAGTTGTTCTTGTCAGGTCTTTTAGTTAGAGCAGTGAAAAAGCTAACTAGAACAAGCAAGGATATTACTTTTACCCCTACTATTAACACTTGACTGGAAATTATGGCTAATTTCATAAAACAAGATGAGGAAATAAAGTTATACATTTTTAGGAGAAAAAAAAGTTTTTTAGTTTTTCGAGGGCATGATTGTCTAGGTAGAAAATTTCTAAGAATCAACAATAGATCTCCTAGATCTGAAGGTGATTATGTCAAGGTTGTAGGATACAAGTTTATATATAAAGGTGAGTGCTTTCCTATGTACCAGAAATTAGCAAATGGAATTTGAAAATAAAATCACCTTACAAAATGTGTACACAGTCTATATAAGCAAATGTACAAAACTGTGATGAAGGAAATCAGAGAAGCGCTAAGTAAATGGAGAGATCGTATATATTCATAGAAAGATTCGTTCTTTTAAGAGATTATTTTTCTCCCAATATGAGTTATGCATTCAATATAACACCAATCAAAATTTCAGAAAGTTACCTTGTGGACACCAACAAATTAATTCTAAGATTTATATGAACAGACAAAAGATCCATAATAGAGAACACAATACTGAAGGAAAAGAACAAAGTTGGAGAACCTGCCCTACATACCTCAAGTCTTGCTATAAAACTACAGTCATGAAGAGAGGATAATGTTGATGAAAGAATAAAAAGATACACGAATAGATCATAATAAAGAGCTCAGAAATTGATCAAAAACAATAGAGTCAATTTATCTTTGACCATGAAGTGAAAGAACTTTCATAAAGAAAGGATAATCTGTTCAACAAAATGTACAAGAACAGGATCTCAGTGTGCTGCTTAGGGCCTCATCAAGTTGCTGAAGCTAGCCTTGAACTTGGGATCATTCTGTTTCAGCCTCCTGAGTCATTGAGATTACAGGTTTGCTCCATTACACTCTGCTGAATTTTTATGTAAAACACTAAGCTCATAACCCATGAAGGAAAAAATACAATTTGGATTGCATTAAAATTAGAAACATCTGCCCTGTGAAAGACATCATTAAAATAACAAAACATAATCTACAGATTTGGAAAAATATATTTGAAAAAACATATCTCTGAAAAAGGATTGTTATACAAAAATAGGAAAAATTCTTATAACTCATAAATTAGAAATAAAATAGACTAAATAAAAATTGGGCAGTTCTAAGATACCTCGCCAAAGAAGATATACAAATGAAAAATAAAATGCCATGATTTCATTCTCTTTTATTGCTAAGTAATATTCCATTGTGTATACATGCCACATTTTTTTTAATTTGTTCATCTATTGAAGGGCATCTAGGTTGGTCCTACAGATTAGCTATTGTGAATTGTGCTGCTATAAACATTGATGTGAGTGTGTCCCTATAGTATGCTGTTTTTAAGTCCTTTGGGTATAGACCAAAGAGAGGGATAGCTAGGTCAAATGGTGGTTCCATTCCCAATTTTCCAAGAAATCTCCATACTGCTTTTCATATTGGCTGCACCAATTTGCAGTCCCACCAGCAGTGTATGAGTGTATCTTTTTCCCCACATCCTTGCCAACACTTATTATTGTTTGTCTTCATAATAGCTGCCATTCTGACTGGACTGAGATGAAATCTTAGAGTGGTTTTGACTTGCATTTCTCTAATTGTGACATTTGCAGGTAAATGGATGGAGTTAGAGAAGATAATGATAAGTGAAGTTAGCAAATCCGAAAAAACCAAATGCGGAATGTTTTCTTTGATATAAGGAGACTGATTCATAGTGGGATAGAGAGAGGGAGCCTGAGAGGAATAGATGAACTCTGGATAGGGTAGAGAGGTTAGAGGGGAAGGGAGGAAGCATGGGTTTATAAATGATGGTGGAATGTGATGATCATTATTATCCAAATTACATGTATGAAGACATGAATTGGTGTGAATATACTTTGTATACAACCAGCGATATGAAAAATTGTGCTCTATATGTGTAATAAAAATTGTAATGTATTCCACTGTTATATATAAATAAAAATAAAAAAGGAAAGCTCTACAAAGAGTGGCATAGTTGAATGATATGATAGTTCCATATTCAGCCTTTTGGGAAACTCCATATGATTTCCCAATTGGCTATACTAATTACATTCCGATCAACAGTGTATAAGAGTACTTTTTTTCTCACATCTTCACCAACATTTATTGCTATTTGCATTTATAATTGCTATTCAAACTATAGTGAGATAAAATATCAGTGTAGTTTTTATTTCTTTCCTTGATGACTAAATACGTTAAACATTTTTGTCTTCATAGAATTTTGCCCATTTGTAATTTGTACTTCTTCCTTTGATAAATGTTGGCTCATTTTATTTGCTCATTTATTGATTGGGTCATTTGATTGTTTAATTTTGAGTTTTTTGAGTTCATTATATATCCTGGATATCTATTCTGTCCTTGGTATTTATCAAAAAAAAAAGAATTAAAATCAACATGCTTTAGAGGTACATACCCATTCTTATAGCAGCACAATTCATATTAGCCAAGTGAAGGAATCAGTCTAGGTGTCTGTTGATAGGTGAATGGATAAAGAAAATGTAATATATATGTGTACACATATATAGGCATAGATGTATATACACACTATAGGTAATATGTACACATACACACATGCATGTACATACATACAGAATGGAGTTTTATTCAGTAATAAGTAAGAATAAAATTTTAATTTTCAGAAAAATGAATGGGACTGAAGGCCATAATTTTAAGAAAAACAAATCAGATTCATGGAGAAAAGTATTACCTATTTTTCTTCATATATGAAAGCTAAAGAGAACATATGGAAAATTATGGAGACCACAAAAAGTAGAATGGTGACCATTAGTGTAAAGAAAAGGGATTGGAAAGAGAGGAGGGAAGAGTGAGAGGTATTTGGGAACAAAATTGACCAAAAAATTTTATATACGTGTGATTATGCCACAAGGAAACCCACCATTCTGTATAATTGAGATGAACCAGTAAAAATGCTCTACATCATTTACCACAATGGAAGTGCAAATTAAAACATGAATGAGATACCACTACATACCTGTTGGAATGGCTGAAATCCAAAACACTGACAATACCAAATGCTGACAAGGATATGAAACAACAAACACTGTTAGTCAGGGTAGTAGGGATGCAAATAGAATAGCCACGTTGGAAGACTATATGGAAACTTCTTACAAAGCTAAAGATAGCCTTACTATATACTATTGCAATTAGACACCTTGGTTGAAATGAGTTACCGAAATAAGCTGAAAACATGCCCCCACATAAAAAAAGAACATGAATGTTAATAGCAGCTTTATTTTATAATTAAAAAGAAAAAAACACTGGAAGCAACCAAAATGTTCTTCTATGGTAAAAGGATAAACTATTTCATATCCATAAAATGGAATGCTATTCAGTGTAAAAAAAAAACAAAATGAGTACTCAAATAACAAAAAGACATGGAGGAATCTTACATGAATATTGCATATAAATGGAAGAAGCAAGTCTGAAAACAACATATTATATGATTTGAATTGTGAGATATTCCATAAAAGGAAAACTATAGACTCAATAAAAAGATTACTGTTTCCTAGGAATTGAAGGAGTAAGGTGAAGTGGGAAGGAACAGTAGTTGAAGTACAGAAGATTTTTAGGACAGTGAAACTATTATGTCTAATATAGTAATGGTGGATACATGCCATTATTCATTTGTCAAAATCTAAATAAATGTACAGCATAAAAATAAATCCTAATGTAGATAATGTCTATCATTAAAAATGCATCAATATTAGTTCCTCAACTGTAAGAAATTGGTTGGACTTACACTAATGTATAATATTCATAATAGGGAAAATTCCTTGGAGATAATTTGAGAATCTAGGTACTTACTGCTGAAAATTTTTATGTAAGCATAAAACTGTTCTAAAAAATAAAGTTCTTTATCGGGTTTTTTTTGGTAAATATGTTCTTCAAGCCTGTGACTTTTTTCTGTTCCCATTACAGTGTCTATTGCAGGACAGAAATTTTTAATTTTAATGAGGTCCACTTCATCAATTCTTTCTTTCAAGAATTTTGCCTTTGGTGCTGTGTATCTCAAATGTTATTACCAACCCAAGGTCACAGTGGTTTTATTTTTTGCTAAAACTATAAACCTCTATATTATTTTCCATAAGATTTACAACTCTGCATTTAGGTATTTATTTGTGTCAATTTTTGTTAAACGTATAATGTGCGTCTAGATTTATGTTCTACATTTAAAAGTTCAATTGTTCCAGCTCCATTTACTGAGCAGATTAAATCTGCTCCATTGTTATTTCTTTGCTGATCATTCAGTGACCACCTATTTATGGGGGTCAATTTCTGGTCGGTGTTCTGGACTCTGATCTGAATATTCTTTTACTAATACTATACTGTCTTGATTAACATAGCTTTATAATAATACTTGAAGTAAGGTAATATCACTCTTCCATCTTTGTTGTTCCTCTACATTGTGTTTGGAACTTTTGGCTCTCCAAATAATCTTTAGAATCAGCTTTTTGAAATTCACAAAATAATTTGTTAAGATTTAAGTTGAAATTATATTGAATCCATAAACCAATATTAAAAGAACCAATATATTAAAAATATTGAGTCTTTCCACAAACAGAATATTTGTCTATGTTTTTTCTACTTTGATTTTTTTTTATCAGAGTTTGGCAGTTTAAGTTCATACCAAAGTATTTGAGTTTTTGAGTACTAAAGTAAATGGCATCATGTTTTCAGTTTCAAATTCCCTTTGTTCATTGTCAGCATATTGAAAATTATTGAATTTTTATACTAACCTTATATTTTTCAACTTTCCAACTTTCCAATAGCTGAATTTTTTCTTAAATTCCATGACATAAAACAATCAACTGGATTAAAAATTAGGCCAAAAGACTTCCACAAAATATCCAGATGGCAAATTTACATTATCCTCATGTTATTATAGGATTACAAATTAAAACAAAAATAAGAGATGAACACACGCCTGTTAAGATGGCCTGAATATATCACACAGACAACATCAAATGCTGGTGAGGATGTGGAGCAAAAGGAACTCTTATTAATTGCTGGCGGGAATGCAAAATGACACAATCACTTTGGAAGGCTGTTTGACAGTTTCTTATAAAAACTAAACACAGTCTCATATAATCCTGCAATCATTTTCTTTGGTATTTACCTAAAAGGATTGAAAAACTATGCCCATAAAACCCTTCTTGTTTATAACAACTTTATTCATAATTTTCCAAACTTGGAAGCAAACAAGATATCCTACAGTAGGTGAGTGGATAAAAAAAACCTCTGATAATCCAACAATAGGAAACTACTCAGCACTAAAAGAAATGAGTTATCAAGTTATGAGAAATCACAGAGAAAAGTTAAATGTATGGTAGAAGAGGGAAATAAAGGTAATTTTAAAAATCCTATATACTGCATGATTCTAACATATGAAATTATGAAAAAAGCAAAACTATGGAAATAGTAAAAGGATCAGTGGTTTCCCAGAGTAAGAAAGAAGAGGGGGATGAACAGGTGGTGCACAGAGGTTATTTAGGGCAATTAAACTGTTCTGCACAATGTTGGATATATGCCATTAAAATTTTGCTCAAACTCAAACAATATACAATACCAAGAAAGAACCCAAATGTAAAGCATGGATTTTGGGTGATAATTATTTATCAATATAGATTCATCAATTGTAACAAATATGTACCTTGGTGATGGGATCTTGATTATGGAGTAGATAATGCATAGGTTGAAGCAGGGATGATATGTAAAATCACTGGATGTCATTTCAATTTTGTTGTGAGCCAAAATCTATGCTAAGAAAATAAACTTTATTTTAAAAATTGAGAAAAATTTATTTACTTATATTAAGTAGAAATTTATGTTATAAAACTTAAAATAAGCTCTAAGAAATATAAAAATTGCTGTATTTTAATCCAGACTTCATAAAGTGAAAAAATAAATCACCACATTATTGAACTGCAAATTTCTTTAATCCCTTTAACTTATAGATAAAATTTAAATTTCATGGATGATAATTGACAAAACTAATTTGTAGGATTTAAAAATATGCATATTTTTGTACTCTACAACTATTTTTTCAAAAATACTATGGTAGTCTTTTGTACATATATTTTATGTATCTTTATCTTGAAAATTCTTATTACACATCAGCAAATATGCTTTAAATATTTGTGTTTTGCAGGTGGGGCTAGAATTATTTGTCTTGTTTTTCAGAGGGGATTGGCAAGCATACTTCTTGACTTATGCTAATGTAATATGTACAGTGGTGGAGATTATGAAGCATTTGGATTCTATTCAATTGGTATGGATGTTTGAATCTGTCAAATAAATTCATGAATAACTATTGCTATGTCAGTTTGGCAAAATGGTATTAATAAATAATTATTAGCAATTCATGGCACAACAGTTTTTTTTTTATTGGTTGTTCACAACATTACAAAGCTCTTGACATATCATACTTCAAACAATAGTTTCAAGTGAGTTATGAACTCCCATTTTTACCCCAAATACAGATTGCAGAATCACATAGGTTACACATTCACATTTTTACATAATGCCATACTAGTGACTGATGTATTCTGCTACCTTTCCTATCCTCTACTATCCCCCTCCCCCCCATCTTCTCTTTCTATCCCATCTACTGTAATTCATTTCTCTCCTTATTTTTCTTCCAATTCCCCTCACAACCTCTTTTATGTAGTTTTTTATAACAATGAGGGTCTCTTTCCATTTCCATGCAATTCCACTTTTCTCTCTCTTTCCCTCCCATCTCGTGCCTCTGTTTAATGTCAATCTTTTCTTCCTGCTCTTCCTCCCTACTCTATTCTTAGTTGCTCTCATTATATCAAAGAAGACATTTGGTATTTGTTTTTTAGGGATTGGCTAGCTTCACTGAGCATAATCTGCTCTAATGCCATCCATTTCCCTGCAAATTCCATGATTTTGTCATTTTTTAGTGCTGTGTAATACTCCATAGTGTATAAATGCCACATTTTTTTAATCCATTTATCCATTGAAGGGCATCTGGGTTGGTTCCACAGTCTAGCTATTGTGAATTGTGCTGCTATGAACATCGATGTGGCAGTATCCCTGTAGTACGCTCTTTTAAGGTCTTCAGGGAATAGACCAAGAAGGGCAATAACTGGGTCAAATGGTGGATCCATTCCTAGCTTTCCCAGGAATCTCCATACTGCTTTCCAAATTGGCCGAACCAATTTGCAGTCCCACCAGCAATGTATAAGAGTACCCTTTTCCCCACATCCTCGCCAGCACTTGTTATTATTTGACTTCATAATGGCTGCCGATCTTACTGGAGTGAGATGGTATCTTAGGGTAGTTTTGATTTGCATTTCTCTGACTGCTAGAGATGATGAGCATTTTTTCAGGTATCTGTTGATTGATTGTATGTCCTCCTCTGAGAAGTGTCTGTTCAGGTCCTTGGCCCATTTGTTGATTGGGTTATTTGTTGTCTTATTGTCTAATTTTTTGAGTTCTTTGTAAACTCTGGATATTAAGGCTCTATCTGAAGTGTGGGGGGTAAAAATTTGTTCCCATGATGTAGGCTCCCGATTTACTTCTCTTATTGTTTCTCTTGCTGTGAAAAAACTTTTTAGTTTAAGTAAGTCCCATTTGTTGATTCTTGCTATTAACTCTTGTGCTATGGTTGTCCTGTTAAGGAATTTGGAGCCTGATCCCACAATATGTAGATCGTAGCCAACTTTTTCTTCTATCATACGCAGAGTCTCTGATTTGATATCAAGGTCCTTGATCCATTTTGAGCTAATTTTTGTGCATGGTGAGAGGAGGGGATTCAGTTTCATTTTGTTGCATATGGATTTCCAGTTTTCCCAACACCATTTGTTGAAAATGCTATCCTTCCTCCATTGCATGCTTTTAGCCCCTTTATCGAATATAAGATAGTTGTAACTTTGTGGATTAGTCTCTGTATCCTCTATTCTGTACCATTGGTCTACCCGCCTGTTTTGGTACCAGTACCATGCTGTTTTTGTTACTATTGCTCTGTAGTATAGTTTGAAATCTGGTATTGCTATACCACCTGATTCACACTTCCTGCTTAGAATTGCTTTTGATATTCTGGGTCTTTTATTTTTCCATATGAATTTCATGATTGCTTTATCTATTTCTACAAGCAATGCCATTGGAATTTTGATTGGCATTGCATTAAACCTATAGAGGACTTTTGGTAATATCGCCATTTTGATGATGTTAGTTCTGCCTATCCATGACAGGGTATATCTTTCCATCTTCTAAGATCTTCTTCTACTTCTCTTTTTAGGGATCTGTAGTTTTCATTGTATAAATCTTTCACCTCTTTTGTTAGGTTGATTCCCAAGTATTTTATTTTTTTTGAGGATATTGTGAATGGAGTGGTTTTCCTTATTTCCATTTCAGAGGTTTTGTTGCTGATATACAGAAATGCCTTTGATTTGTGCGTGTTGATTTTATATCCTGCCACTTTGCTGAATTCATTTATTAGTTCTAGTAGTTTTTTTGTAGACCATTTTGGGTCTTCTAGGTATAGAATCATGTCATCTGCAAATAGTGATAATTTAAGTTCTTCCTTTCCAATTTTTATGCCTTTAATTTCTTTCATTTGTCTAATTGCTCTGGCCAGTGTTTCGAGAACTATATTGAATAGAAGTGGTGATAGAGGGCATCCCTGTCTTGTTCCTGATTTTAAGGGGAATGCCTTCAATTTTTCTCCATTCAGAATGATGCTAGCCTGGGGCTTAGCGTAAATAGCTTTTACAATATCAAGGTAAGTTCCTGTTATCCCTAGTTTTTCTAATGTTTTGAACATAAAGGGATGCTGTACTTTGTCGAATGCTTTTTCTGCATCTATCGAGATGATCATATGGTTCTTATCTTTAAGTCTATTGATATGGTGAATTACATTTATTGATTTCCGTATATTGAACCATCCCTGCATCCCAGGGATGAATCCTACTTGATCATGGTGCACAATTTTTTTGATGTGTCTTTGTATCCGATTCGCCAGAATTTTATTGAGGATTTTTGCATCTAGGTTCATCAGAGATATTGGTCTGTAGTTTTCTTTCTTTGCTGTGTCTTTGGTTTCGGAATCAATGTGATGTTGGCCTCATAGAATGAATTTGGAAGGACTCCCTCTTTTTCTATTTCCTGGAATAACTTGAAAAGTATTGGTATTAATTCTTCTTTAAAGGTTTTGTAAAACTCCACTGTATACCCATCCGGTCCTGGGCTTTTCTTGGTTGGTAGTCTTTTGATTACTTCTTCAATTTCATCCATTGATATTGGTCTGTTCAAATCGTGTGTGTCCTCCTGACTCAGTCTGGGCAAATCATATGTCTTAAGAAATTTATTGATGTCTTCACTATCTTCTATTTTATTGGAATATAGGTTTTCAAAATAGTTTCTAATTGTCTTCTGTATTTCTGTGGCGTCTGTTGTGATATTGCCTTTTTCATCCCTTATGTTAGTAATTTGAGTTCTCTCTCTTCTTCTCTTCGTTAGCATGGCTAAAGGTTTGTCAATCTTGTTTATTTTTTCAAAGAACCAACTTTTAGTTTTGTTAATTTTTTCGATAGTTTCTTTTGTTTCAATTTCATTGATTTCCGCTCTGATTTTAATTATTTCTTGCTTTCTGCTGCATTTGCTATTGTTTTGCTCTTCCTTTTCTAGGGCTTTGAGATGAAGTGTGAGCTCATTTATTTGTTGGTTTTTCCTTTTTTTGAGGAATGACCTCCAGGCGATGAATTTCCCTCTTAAAACTGCTTTCATTGTGTCCCATAGATTCCGATAGGTTGTGTCTGCATTTTCATTTATCTCTAATTATTTTTTGATTTCCTCCTTTATGTCTTCTGTAACCCTTTGATCATTCAGTAACATATTGTTCATTTTCCATGTGATATTGGATTTTCCCTTCCTTCTTTTATCATTAATTTCCAGTTTCAATCCATTATGATCAGATAAAATGCATGGTATAATCTCTACCCCTTTATATTTATTGAGGGTTGCCCTATGGCATAATATATGGTCTATTTTTGAGAAGGATCCATGTGCTGCTGAGAAAAAAGTATATCCATTCGATGATGGTTGGTATATTCTATATATGTCAGTTAAGTCTAGGTTATTGATTGTGGTATTGAGGTCTATAGTTTCTTTATTCAAGTTTTGCTTGGAGGATCTGTCCAATGGTGAGAGAGGTGTGTTGAAGTCACCCATAATTATTGTGTTGTGGTCTATTTGATTCTTGAACTTGAGGAGAATTTGTTTTATAAACTTCGAAGCGCCATTATTTGGTGCATAAATATTGATAATTGTTATGTCTTGTTGTTTAATGGTTCCTTTTAACAGTATATAATGTCCTTCCTTATCCCTTTGTATTAATTTAGTCTTGAAGTCGATTTTATTCGATATGAGGATGGCCACCCCTGCTTGCTTGCGAGGAGCGTGTGCGTGGTATATTTTTTCCCAACCTTTCACCTTTAGCCTGTGTATGTCTTTTCCAGTCAGGTGAGTCTCCTGGAGACAGCATATTGTTGGATTTGTTTTTTTGATCCATGTTACCAGCCTATGTCGCTTTATTGGAGTGTTTAAACCATTAATGTTTAGAGTTACTATTGATATATGGTTTGTACTTCCAGCCATATTTGATTATTTATCTCGTTTTTTTTAAATTTTTTTTTAATTGCGTTTGTTTCACCATGATTAGTTTTCCCCCCTCCGTCTGTCTTTACTGAGGTACTTCCCACTGTTGGCTTTGGTTATTGTTTTCCGTTTCTTCCTCGTGAAGTGTTTTGCTCAAGATGCTTTGCAACGCTGGTTTTCTGGCTGCAAATTCTTTTAGTTTTTATTTATCGTGAAAGATTTTTATTTCGTTGTCGTATCTGAAACTTAATTTTGCTGGGTACAGAATTCTTGGTTGGCATCCATTGTCTTTCAGTGTTTGAAATACGTTATTCCAGGATCTTCTCGCTTTCAGCGTCTGAGTTGAGAAGTCCGTTGTTAACCTTATTGGTTTACCCCTGAATGTAATCTTTCTCTTTTCTCTTGTAGCTTTTAATATTTTCTCTTTGTTCTGTATATTGGATATCTTCATAACAATGTGTCTTGGCATTGGTCTACTGTGATTTTGTATGTTCGGTGTCCTGTATGCATCTACAATTTGAATATCTGTTTCCTTTTTTAATTCTGGAAAGTTTTCTGTGATTATTTCATCTAGTAGATTACTCATTCCCCTTGTTTGAATCTCTATCCCTTCCTCTATCCCAATGACTCTTAAATTTGGTTTTTTTATATTATCACATATCTCTTGTATGCTTCTCTCATGATTTTTAACCAGCCTATCTGAGATGGCTAGCCTCTTTTCCAGATGATATATTTTGTCTTCATTATCTGATGTTCTAGCTTCTACTTGCTCCACTCTATTAATGATACTCTCATTTGAGTTTTTAATTTGGTTTATAGTCTCCTTCATTTCTAAGATTATGGTTTGATTCTTTTTTATAGTCTCTATCTCCTGATAAAGATGCTTAACTTCTTCCTTTATCTGTTTGTGTAATACATTCTCAATGTGTTCTTTCGCTGCTTGAATTTGCTGTCTTGTATCCTCTTTAAGGTTCCGTTCCATCTGTCTCAGGTGTTCCATGAGTTCTTTATATGACCATTTTTCTGGTGGTTCTATATCCTCCTGAATATTTAGGCTGCCCTGCATTGTTTGCACTCCTTTTCTTCCTTGCTTTTTCATGCTGTTCATATTGTTTCTTGTTCTGTTTGACTGCTGAGTTACTGTTTACTCCTATAAATATATTTGAAGCTTGGGAGGAAAGGTATTAGAAGGGATGGGTAGAAGTCACTAAAGAGAATAAGAGTAAGCAGGTAGAATTCAAGGAAGGGGGAATAAGAAAATTAAAAAGAGATGTAAAGACAGGAGAAAAGAAGGATAGAAAAAATAGAAGATTAAAAGGGATTTAAAGAAAAATAATAATAGTAATAATAATAATAATAATAGTAAAATGGAAAATGAGATTTAAAAAATAGAATAAAAAAAATAAGATGGATTAAAAAACATTTAAAAAGACAGTAAAAAAAAAAATTTATAAATGCAGTCCTAGAGTTCGATTAACTGCTCTTCCAGTGGGTGGAGCTATGCCCACCGGGCCAAGTTTCTCCTCTCAGTAGGCGGGAGTCAATCACTGTGCAGCGGTACTTCCTCCCGGATTGGGCGGGTCTCCATTCCTGCTGTTTGCTGTGTGGGCTGGGCCTTTTGCAGAGCTGGTCAGGGGTCGTTTGCAGCACTGGGTTGGCAGGTGGAGGGTGGTCGTCTGCAGCTCCAAACCGCCAGAGGAGGTTCACAGAGTTGGGCCCTCGGGGCCGGGCAGGCAGTGTCTGCTCCCCCACTCACTGCAAGGGTGTAGGCAGCGGCCGCTTGGCAGTTGCCAGCGGCGGTTCACAGAGCTGGTCTGCGGGGGCCCAAGCAGCCAAGCAGGCAGCGCCAGCTCCCAAGTTCACTGCGCCGTGTGAGCAGCGGCTGGTTGAGGTTCACCAAGTCAGCCCGGGGGAGGGAGGGGGGACAGGCAGACAGCCAGCAACTGCTCCCAAATTCGATGTTACGTGTGGGCGATTCACAAAGCCGGGCTGCGGGGACCCAGGCAGGCCGCTCCTGCTCCTAAACTCGCTGCAGCTTGTGGGCGGCGGTCAGCTTGGGTTCACAGGGCCCGCCCGTGGGGATCCAGGCAGGCAGCAATGGTTCCCAAGAACAATGCAGCGTGTGGCCTGCGCCGGCTGGGATTCACAGAGCCAGCTCGCGGGACACGGGCAGGTCGCTCCTGCTCCTAAACTCGCTGCCGCTTGTGGGCGGCGGTCGGCTTGGGTTCACAGAGCCCGCCCGCGGGGGTCCAGGCGGTTAGTGTCCGCTCCTATGCTCACTGCAATGTGTAGGCAGCGGCCATTCGGCGTCCCCAGGCGGGACTGTGCCCCTGCTCTGGGTTGCCGAGATTCAGTATTTTGTGACAATCTAACACCTCCTATTAAACTTACTAGTTCCAGGAAGATCTCCTTTCAGAGGAAATTTCCTTGAAGTTTCCCAGCAGGACGCATGTGGGTGTATTAATGAGTCTCTCTGATCCCCTTACCACGGAGGCATTGTATGTGCTGCCTCTTCGCTGGCAGCCATGTTCTTTTCCCTGGCACAACAGTTTTAATGCTATAACAATAGCTCTGCACAAACCAGCTAATTCTACTTCTTCATTTATGACAATTCTGATATGACTTAATTGCAAACATTTTTAAAGCAAACGTTAATAATTTTAAAATATTTCCTTTCCTTCTCTTCTGCCCTCTTCCTTTTCTTACATTTATCTTTATTTCTTTCCTATTGCATTACTAATTTATTTCATTTCATTATTGGACACTAATCTTCTCTGTGTACTAGTAAAAAAGAGAAAAGTCTAATGTTTATCAAAGTAGTATAATTTCTATAGGGGTGCTGCAGAGAATTTGCTTGGGATGCAAGATGTTTTTTATAAAATATTTCATATGTGGTGGCTTTAATTATGTGTACATCAGAAAAGCACAAGAAGTAAGTGCTAGTGGCTAGGTTGCAGACTCTTTTTTTAAATTAAAAAAGATGATACTGTAATTACATTAATTAAAACAAAATTCAACTTCAGATGTGATAATTATTACTATGTAAAATGATATCTTACTACTACTTATGTAACATAGTTTTTCTAACAATTGAGTGATGTTGCATCCATACAATAGAATAGAGCAACGTAGTCACCAGCAAGGGTTAGGTTAATGGCTTTGTCAGTGCCTGATTGCTTCCAGTGAGGTTTAAAACTTCAAAAATTGACTGGACTCATTCTCTATTATATCTACATAACAGGGAGTTTCTAATCAACATCATAGGATTAATGGTGACCTGCCTAAGCATTTTTACAAATTGTATTAAAATTTATATAAAATGCATATATTAAGAGTATATAAGCATTTATTAGGTATATACAAACAAAAACTTCTGCAACCACCACCCTAACTAAGGTAAACATTTATATCATCTAGTTCACTGAAATTCTATTCCATATAATTTTTGCCTGTCCTTGAACTTTAGAAAAATGAAATCAAATAGCATGCACATTTTTAAGGGTGGGAGGGGTAATTTCTCTGTGCCACATAATCTTTTTAAAATACATACATGACTCTGTAGATTTCCGAAGTAGCTTGTAAGTGCTCAAAATTGCTCAAAGTTTTTCAATGTATGACTATATCTTAATTTTTTTATTCTTCTATGATAGATATTAGAAATCTTTCTAATTTCCCATTATTATAAATAAAGCGGTTTTCAAAACATGGTTTTCCAGTTTCTTTGTAAACACATGATTTCACTTCTCTTGGTTAGTTATAGGAGTAGAATTTCTGAGTAATGAAGTAGACATTTGTTTAACTGCATAAGAAACCATCAGTTTAAAATATCATGCTTAGTGAAATAAGCCAGGCCCCCAAAACCAAAGGCTGAATGTTCTCTCCAGTATGTGGATGCTAATCCACAACAAGGGAAGGTGGTGAGGGGAAGAAGAGAAGTTCATTGGATCAGACAAAAGGGAACAAAGGGAAGGGAGGGAGGAGGAGAATAGGAAGGACCATGGAATTAATCAAACATAACTTTCCTAGCTCCGTATTTGAATACAAAACCATGGGTAACTTTGCATCACGTACAACCACAACAATAGGATCCTAATTAGAATAAGTTATACTCTATGTATATATAATTTACCAAAATACATTCTATTGTCATGTATAACTAAAAAGAACAACAACAACAACAAAGAAAACACCAGTTTGAACATTCTCAGCATAAGTGAATACTTTCAGGTTTTATCACATTCTCACCAACATCAAGTTTGTTGCTCTTTTTTTTGTTGTTGTTGTTATTGTTGTTCACTTTGGCCAATCTTGTGCGTGATTTTGGTTTTGACTAATGACAATTAGTGATGGTGAGCATCTTTTTCATTGGCTGAGAACCATTCATATCTTTTTCTGATAGTGCTTATTAAATATCAGGCTTTTATTTTGTAACTGGTAGATTGCCTCCTTATAATTGATTTGCAAAAGTTTATTCTGGAAACAAACTCTTCATCAGTTTTATATTTTGCAAATAATTTTGTTTCTCATAATAGTGATTTTTTATAAGTAGAGGTCTTCATTTTGACAAGGTTTATTTTATCAATTTTAAATCTCGGGACTGGTTTTTTGACTTAAGAAATCTCTGCCTATATCAAGATAATAAAGAGATCCTTCTATTGATTTTCTTGTTATATATAGCTCTGTGATACCTTGAGTTATTCATGTGCATGGGATGAGATAGGTGTTGCTCATTATTTTCAATAGGTTGATCTGTTTTTCATCACCGTTTGTGAAAAAGCCATTTCTTTCTTCATTGAATTATATTAGGACCTATATATGTGATTATAGTTCTACTCCCTATATTCTGTTCCACTGATCTTGTTATATGTGGTTATATCAGTGTTATGTTGCTTGATATAACTGATTTATAATGAGCCTAAAAAACACAATGTATATACCACAATTTTATCATTCTTATCAAAATTTTTTTCAGTATTCTTTTACTTTTTATATCCATAGAATTTTTAGAAATAACTTCCCAATTTATTTTTAAAAGGTCTATTGGGATTTTGATGGAGTTTATATTAAATCTATAAATCAGTTTGGAGAAAATTGATATTTTTATAGTATCAGGTTTTCCAGTTCATAACAATGGTATGTCTTTCCATTACTTTAGGTCTCACAAGTATCATTAGTACAGAGATCTTGCATATCTGTTGTTGATTTTATTTCTAAATGTTTTTTATCTTTTAGTTCCATGGTAAATCAACATACAAAATTTAACCTTCAAATTTAATTAATTTATAGACATTGATATTAAGGTTGTAAATCTATAAAATTTACTTCTAATAGTGTTTCAGTATGCTTCCTTAGCATTTTCTGCAATGCCGTTACATAATATTTTCTCAAATGATCATATTGTGAGTCAACAGAAGTTACCATTTTCTTTTCCAATATTTATGCCTTTCATTTTCTTTTTCTTGCTTTGTTGCCCTGTCTAGGACTTCTATTAAAATGTTGAATTGGAAGTGGGAAGAGGAAAAATCTTGTCCTTGTTCATAATCTTCAGGTAAATAATCAACATTTTAAAATTTTCTAGTTAATTCTTTGACATAAGTTACTTCGTAACTGTGATTGAATTTCCAAATATTGAAGATTTTGAAATATTATTATTTATCTTCTAGTCTATTTATAGTTTAGAAAAAGAGCACAATATGTAAGACTTTCTTGTGCTGGAATTAATCAATACTTATTTATGTATCAGCATTTGGGCTATCTTGTAAAACAGTCCATGTGTGCTTACAATGCATACTCTGTATTTATTTGTTTTGACATTTCACAATTGGCAACAAAATAAAGCTGTTGGTAATGTTCAAATCACCAATATTGTTAATCATGTTCCTTATTCTATTATTTGCAAAGACATTGGTTTTAAAGGCTCATAATGTTTGTATATTTGGCTAGTTCTCTGTTTTGTCCTATAATTATTCTCCCTTTATATATATATTGAAGCATAGATTTTGCATTCATATGCTATTAAAATGTTATGATTTTCCTCATGGTTTAACATTTTAAAGAGATATTTCTTATTCACCTTTGAACATACTTCTGGTTCTAAAGTCTACTACATATAGTACTATTGCAGCACCCTTATTTTTCTTACATATATTATCTGCACAATAATCTGTTGCCTCCATTTTACTTTAACATAACATTTGTATGTTTATTTAAATTATACTACTTATAAAAAGCATAAATTGTTTTTTAAAAATCATTCTTATAATCTTTGCCTTTTAACTATAGAATATAATTCATTTTTATTTAATATAATTATTTGTTTAGATTAAGGTCTATCATCTATCTTTTTTTTTCTGGTTCTCAATTTGATTTTTTTTCAATTCCTTACTTATTGCTTTGTTTTTCGTTAATCAAATATTTTTAGCATGCTTTTTAAATGTTTCCATTCCTTTTATTTTAGTATTATCATTTTAAATTTGTTCTGGAAAATAAAGCACTAATTTATCACAATATTCTTACTGTTTAAAGTATTTTATTATATTTGACTACATTCTATATATACTGGTATGCATTATGATTTCCTTTGTCTTCTTTTTTTTTTATTGGTTGTTCACAACATCACAAAGCTCTTGACATATCATACTTCGAACAGTAGTTTCAAGTGAGTTATTTAGTATGGCATTATGTAAACATGTGAATGTGTAACCTATGTGATTCTACAATCTGTATTTGGGGTAAAAATGGGAGTTCCTTTGTCTTCTTTTGATTTCATATTTTAAAATATTTCATTAATAATAAAATTCAATCTTGTTAAATTTACTTTAAATAATCTTTTGTCTTTAAGTGAAATTAAGACATAAAAGGTAATAGATTATGTTCTCCATATATTTACCATTCAAAGTGTTTACCTTCTTCTTTCCTGTAGATCTGGATCGTATCTAGTGTGGCTTACCTCTAAGATGAATATTTTCCTTGATAATCTTATAGTTCAGCTCTAATGATGACCAATGCTCTTAGATTTTGTTTATATATAAAAAAATTGACCTTTTTTTTTAATAGATGTTTTGTTGGATATAAAGTATGGTCTAAAATTTATTTTTGACTTTAGTTCTTCAAAGATCTTTTTATCGTATTTAATTTCTATCATCTCTAGTCAAGAGTCTTATTATTTGTGTTATTGTCACATTTTGTATAATGTGTCTCTGTTTCCCATGAGGAAAATCCAATGGCTGATTTTTCTCTTTGTCTTAAGCTTCCTTAAGCTTCACTATATTCTCCCTAGGTGTAGTTGTCTAGAAAATCACATTTCTTAGGTTTTACAGAGATTGTTGGATCTGCAAGTTGATGTTTCTTCACATTTCACAAATTTGGAAAACTTGAAATTATTATTTCTTCAAACATATTTTCTGTATTATTTTCTCCTCTTCTTGCAGAACTTGAATTACATGTATATTAGATTGCTTTATCTTGCCCCATTGGTCATTTACACTTTCTTAAATAATTTTCTGTTTTCTGTCCTTTGTTCATATTTTTGAATACCTATTCATATATTTTTAAGTTAATTCTTTCATTTGAGTTTTAATCTATACTAAGTCTACCAAGTGGATAAATCACTTCAGATATTGTACTTTTGGTTTGGGAATTTTCAATTAGCTTTTTCTATAATATTTTTCATTTATCTGTTCAGATTCATTATTGTGATCTTTACCTGAAATTTTCTGAACATATCTATAATAAGTTCATCAAAAGTTCTTGACAGCTAATCCAACCTATTGATTTTTGAAGGCTACTTTTCTTTGAATTGTCACAACATGATTATACAAAATAGTGGAATTCATTATGTCATATTTATACATGCCCATAACATAACTTGCTCCATCTCATTTTCCAATACCTTCTCTTTCACCACCTTTCTTCCCTCCCTCAATCTACTAGGTCTACTCTACTAATTCCCTTCTATTATTATTAGTGTATTATAATATGTACATATTTGTGTATATATATATATATATATATATATATATATATATGATTCATGTGGTACATTTGTACATGCACTTAGCAAAATTTGGTAGATTTTATTCTATAATTCCTCCCTTTTCGAATCCCTCCTTCTTCCCCCTCAGTTCCTTCTTCTCTTATTTTCCCTTTTATTTTCATGAGACACCCCTTCTTTAAATTCCTAACATCTCTCTAGCTTTCACTAGCTTCTGCATATGAAAGAAAACATGTGATCACTGGCTTTCTGAGTCTGGCTTATTTCACTTGGCATGATGTTCTCCAGTTCCATTTCTCAGCATATGATATAATTTAATTCTTTATGGCTGAATAAACTCTGTTGTGTATATATACCACATTTTCCTTATCTATTAATCTGTTGACAGACAACTATGCTGGTTCCATAACTTGCCTGTTATGAATTGTGCTGTTATAAACATTGGCATGCATGTATCTCTATAGTATGCTGATTTTAGTTCTTTTGAATGAATACCAAGAGGAAGGATGTCTAGATCATGCTCCTAGTCTTTTGACTGATCTTTGTTTTCCTTTTGAAAGTGGTTATACTAATTTTCAGTCCCACCAACAATGTATAATTCTACTGTTTTCTCCACATCCCTCCTATCATTTATTGTTATTTATATTCTTGAAGATTGCTAATGTTCATTTTCAAATTGATTGCATTCTTTAAGATTTAATCATATTATTACACACTTGCATGTCTAGTAATTATTATTTTTTGTAAGCTATACAATGTGGTTGCACATTATAGTGAGTCTAACTCTATGACTTGTGACCATTTTTTCTTGCAGGATGAAGTGGCAAGTGCTTTCAACTGGGAGTTAGACAGTCTCTTTCATAACTACTAACTCTGTGTTATAATGGGAAAGAAGCAATATAAAATACTTGAACAAAGGAACATGGCTATGTTCCAATTTAACTTTATTTACAACACCAGGTGTCTTGCCTGTGGAATGTATTTTCCTTAACCCTTCCTGAGAGCATGTCACTTTGTTGTAAATGGTGTTCAGCTTCATTATGGCAGGTAGTTTGATTATTGGCAGATTTTCTCTTGTCCTGTCAGTCTTGCTTATTCTTTATTTTAATGGCTCTATATCAGTTCTGCACTGATTTTTTTCCTTACGTAGTTTTCTTACACTCAGAGTCTGAGGGCTTTTCAGATATTTACTGAACAGCGAAGCTGTTCAGAAAAGTCTCTTAGGCTGATTATAACTTCGGGTGTTGCCATTGGGCAGTCAACTTAACATGAAATGGGTACTTATGGGCATTTTAATCTCATTTCTACATTCCTAGGACAGCTCCTAACCGAGCTGTGCTTCACATCTTTATGCAGACTCTGTTCTCTATGCTGCTCTTTCTCATCCAGTACTTTGCTTGGAAATTCTAGCTCCTTTAACTGTGTTGAACTCTAATCTCTGCATCTGCAGCTCAGCAGCACTGCTAGTTTGGGCTCCACCTCCCTGTGCCCCTAAAAGCTATAATATCCTTAGAAAGCATCCAGGGTTTCTGCAGTAATTGCCTCAGTATACACAGTCTTGCATTGCCTGGTGCTTAACACTTGCAAATCATTGTTGCGTGTATGTTTTTCAGATTTATAGTTATTTTCTTTTGATGAGAGGACACATGCCATATCAGTTATTTTGTAAAGAATAAAAGTAAAAAATCCACTGACATTTTGCCAAAATATTCTTCAATTTTTTTTGAATGAGACTTCATTCAAATCTCCTGAAATTAGACTTTTGGAATATGTCACCATGCTTATGTCATTGGATATTGGCTACTAAATATTTTACTGTGATGTTTAGAATATAGTCAGGGTATATTTGTGTGGGTGAAATATAATCACCTGAATAAACAACCAATAAGTATGCAGCTCTTCAACAATTGTACAAGTGAAGTGTAAAAAGTAAAGGGGTTTAATATTTAAGGAAAAATGTACATTTGAATAATTATTTTTTAGACAACATTTTTGATGTAATTCTTAAATTTCCCTACACAATTCCAAGTTTTACTGTTCTTCAGAATCCCTTATAAATAAGTTAGTACTTTTCTTAAGATTCTTCATATTTGTCTCTGAATTGTGAAAGCCCTTGCTTTGAAATCTACAATTAAAATAATGTACTTGGGATAATCATCATTAGTAAATCTTACTTAAAGAAAATAATTAAGTAATTTAACATAGAAATTAGAAACATGGTATTTCTACTGTAATTAGTGCATTAGTAATCTGGTCAAGAATATGATTTCATAGACAAATAATTTGGCAGAATATCAGAAAAGTGGTCTCTACTTTGAGAAGTCTTGCCCTAGCATTTATTCTGTATTCAAAATTTTCTTAGCCTAAGTAAAGTGGAAGATTAGAGTAGAGCTTCAATCTGCATGGAAGATATCTGGAATGCTTTTCCAGAACACAGATTTCTGGTATGTCCATCCAGATATTATGCATATTGAAGATTTAGAATCTTTAAAAGAAGTGTTCTCTAATATCACATTCATATCCAAAGTCTACACAGAGGTGACATGTAGTATTGCAATATCACTAACCAGCAAAATAATTTCTACAATTCCTATGGTTATTAAAGCAAAATATTCTCTGAAAAAAATAACAGATGTGGCAAATAAAAGGATTTTAAGTTGTTGTTAAAAATATAATACCCAGAAACCAATTTAAACCCAGCATTATTTGTGGAGGAAGTTCATGTTCTACCATTTAGTCTGAAGAAGAAAGCTCAACCTTTTTATTAACTTTAATAGACATCTAATAAACAAATTTTGAAAACAATTTATATGTAGAATATTACATGGTTGGAAAAATACACAAAGTAAAGATTGACATCATTCTACATGCAAATTTTATTATGTAGACTATTTTTAAATTGTTAGGTTATATTTAATGATTTTTGCATAATTATAATTTATGTTCCTTTCCCCTAATTTGTTATAAAGACATAAAAATTTTTATGTTAATCTACTATATTCATGTTTCCATAGAGAATTCTATTTCTAGGATTAGATAGTATTTATTTATTCCTTTATTTATTGTACCAGGTATTGACTTGGGGAACTTAACCACTGAGTAACATCCCCAGCCCTTTTTTATTTTTATTTTGACTCACGGTCTCACTAAGTTGCTTAGGGCTTCACTAAATTGCTAAGTCTGCCTTTGAACTTGCAGTCCTTCTGCCTCAGCCTCTGGAGCTGCTGGGATTAGAGGCATGTACCATCATGCCTAGCGTGGCATTCCATTATTCTATTCTTTTCTCACCCTTTACTTCCCATGAGAGGGAGAAATTGTAACCCAGTTCTCAATTTGTCCCATACTTGATCCTTCTAAAGTTCTGACATACACCATCAGAGGCTTCGAAACCTAAAGTATTAGGACTATAATGAATGAACACATTAAGCTCTATTACTTGTGAAGCATACATAACTACAAATAAATTGCTTTTAAAATAAACCTTGTCAAATTATAGAAGTGTGGTAGAGAAACATCCTGATCTAGGTAAGAAGTAGAGTAGCATTGTGCTGGGCAGGTTTTCTACAAGGAAGACCTCATGTAATTAACATGACTCTGGCCCTTTAACTTTTAACATGCTTCCCCAATTAAGCTTTCAAGGCCTTGAACTACAGTATCAGGCCGCAGCTGCTAGAAATTGATTTATCCCAGAAGATCATTGGAGCTCCTGACCTCTCTGTTAGAGAATTTTATTTAGCTTTTTGGATATTTGCCTCTTTTTTGCCCTAGAGGGATGGTAAAAAAAGGAAAGATGCAAATATTTGCAAATGTTCTAAGAGATGCTTTCACTATTTCGATTTCTTTTTCAGACACTACATAATTGTACTTGGTCACTATTCTGTGAATGTAGAACTATAGCTATTTAATGTTATACACACTTGCAAAAGAATATAAATCACAGGAAATTTAGAATGTTTATTTTATAAATATTACAATATCATGTGGTGGCTGTTGTGTTTACGTATTAAAGTTTATTTCAGACCAATTCCTCAAATTAATATTTCTAATATTATTGTTGTTCCTAAAAATAATGTTTGTTTAATTATTGTTGTTTCTAAAATGAATGCCTAAGGATTCAGTAAATGGTAGCTGCAGGATGATCATCCGATTAAATTGTGTTTGAAGATGTACTAAATAATCAAAGATTTTTGCTTTGGATTTAGAACTTGTATGGTATTTTCCATTGGCATATAATTTTTCCCCTCTTTTTAAATAGAGTTTGCAAGGGCTGCATAAATCAGAGACATGCCTGCTTTTTAAAAGAGTTTCAGGCAAGGATATTCTGGGTTGACTGTGCTGAAGAAAACCTCCCTACACACAGCACCTTGTGTTTACATGTGAGGTTTGCTGCTGCGAAGATTCCTTCTGCATCTGTGTCTTGGCATGCAGAGGCCCCCTGGGACAAGGTGCCCTCTTGAGGGCTGTTTTTGCCAGCCTTGCATTTTTGTTTCTGTCATTCCCCTGCCGTGGTCCTAGTGGTTATAACAAACCACAGGTGTTACAAACTCTAAATTGGAATTGGATGTTGGATTCAAAAAAAACTCATGATAATTACACAGCTGTTTTAAATTGTGGTTAAGTGGCCAAAAACTGCCAAGAAACCCCACCCACATTCATTACTGTCTAAACGAAAAGGACGTGTATACAGTGATTATGAGGTTTCCTATGAATCCCCCAAGCCATAGAGCAGACTTTCCTAATTGTCAGCTGGACTGTGCAGTGCTTGTTTAAAATAATTAGACTGCAGCAGCAGCTTCAGCAGCAAACCTCATTTTTTTTTTTTTTTTTAAATCTCAGTGCAGGTTTTTATATCAGATACTATCAGCTTCCTGTTCATTTTGACACTATCATTCTGCCAGTCTGGAAAATGGGGAAGAGGAAAGAAAAGAATTATCCTTAATGTACACAAATAATGCAGCTCAAAAGTCAGGAAGATTCAGCCCTCTGTGTGAGATGGATGGAAACAATTCAGCAAACAAATCTAAACTGGGGGTGGGGGGGGGAGATATGGTTCTCTCTCTTTTTTTTTTTTTTCAAGAGGGATAGCTGAAATCTTTCTTAATTACCGCTTATTCCAATGACAGAATTGTAATTTATCATTTAGTTGTAATTTGACATATGTTCACACCTTTGCCATTTCCAATTTCCTCCTTCATTCTAATTGTCTGCTTCACTCGCCTGTCATGCGCTTCTCTTGGGATTAATTCGAGCTGTCTGTCTGCACCAGGCTACCAGCACACTTGGGGCTGCTGAGAGCGTGACAGTGTCAATGTGCACACAGTTTATCTAAGGCATTACCCAGCCATCACGCTCCCGGATCCTCTCTTCCCTCACTGTTTACTGTTTATTCCACTTTGCATTTGTGACTTTTCCGTGTTTTATTAGACTCTAATTATGCTCTTGGCTGTCAGCTGTAAAGAGAGAAA
The DNA here is from genome assembly GCF_052094955.1 of Ictidomys tridecemlineatus. Lineage (NCBI taxonomy): Eukaryota > Metazoa > Chordata > Mammalia > Rodentia > Sciuridae > Ictidomys > Ictidomys tridecemlineatus. The sequence goes on from NC_135485.1 coordinate 98,984,458, forward strand.
ATGTTACATTAATTACAGTGGAGGGGGAGGTGCTTGAGACTGTAATAAATGGACCAGTAGATGTCTCTCTCTGTCTCTAAGATCCATGCATGATTTTAATACTCTTCGTGTTCCACTTTGGTTTGAATCCTTGATAGATGCCTATATGCGAACATACATTCAGGCTTGTGCTGCTTTTATATGCAAACCGCCCCCCGCCCCCATCTCATCTAAGACGAGGTAAATTGGCGAAGTAAGACAGGGACTTCAGTTTTCAAATAATCATTTTTTTAAAAGGTCAATTGTTTAATTCATGGATGGTTTCAACACAAGCATGATGTGGAGTTGTGATGGTAGGAAGCATATTCAGTGAGCAATGATAGAATCCAATATTTCCATAAAGGTAGATGTTGTTTTGGTCCATTAGAAACTGTTAATAGTCTTTTTTTCCTCCATCCTTCCTAGGGTCATCACAGTCCATTAAAATCCAACAATAATTTCTGCCTATGTCATCTTTTTTTTTTCTTTTGCTTTCAGAAAAAAAAAAATCCTTTCTATTGCTTCCAGCCTACCTAGACCATAAAAATGCAAGTTTTCTGTTCTCCTGCTAAATAGATTTTCATTGTAACTAAAACTTCCTAGTAATAGAAAGCAGAAGGAAGAGATCGGCTCTGTGCCCCTTTAGGCCATTAGGAAGGGAGGTAATTTCATTGAATTAGTTCCATCATTTCTCCATTGGCCTGAAATAGTGAAAGTGATTCCCTAGAATATCTAATTATCTATGGAAATGGACTCATATTTTGTTTTCTACTCTCATAATTTTCTCAGTCTTGCTTCAGGTAATTGTGAGGCTGAAGATATTTGGTAGTTCATATTTCTTTTCCTTATTTTTTTGTAATCTTAGCAATTAAAGTTCTGCTAATTATATTTTTTTGGCTTTCGACTCAGTTTTAATTCTATATACTAGAAAACGCTGCATAACTGCATGATCATTATTTCAACTTGTGAAATTCCCATATTTCTGAAAATATACATATTAAACCATATTGCTAAGAGTTACAGTTCTTATGGAAAACTAAAAAGATATAGGTGAAGAAAGTAACAGTCTATAAAATATGATATTGGAAGACTGAAGTTGGGAACTATGGTCTAGACTTTTTTGTTTGTTTGTTTGTTTTGTAAGTTTCACAGAAATTTCACAGAAATTTCTGGCATTCACCTAAACTACCTTTACTACATACATTATATACTAAAGCAATATCTAAAATATAAATATCTTGGTGATCAAAAGCAATTCTTTGATAAATTTCATTTTAATTCTAAAATATTACTAAAGTCTAAATTGAGCTTTTAAACTTTTGTGCAAATAGAATAGAGCCAATTATAGTAAAAATATCAGCAATCAATTAACTTCCTCTAGAAAAAGGAGTTTTAACAAAAAGGGGAGAGGCACAAGAGGATGAAGAAAGATAGTAGGAGGGAAAAAAGTACAAGGGACAAGTACAAAATGGATAACAATTAACTAAAATGCATTATTAAACTGAATATTTGAAATCTTCTGTTTGGAAGAAATTATTAGCACCATGCTAACCTTTTATATTTCCTGAATTTGCTTTTGATTTTTTTTATGAGAATATTGCAAGATCTTGATTATCACAGGTCTCTATTACCGCATCACATTTTGACTGGCTTCCGTTATTTTGAAATATAGAATCCATGTAGTACACGATGTGATCCCCTAATGAATCTAGCTCAAAAACCAATTTTGTTTTGTTGGTCCCTGTCTTACTCTCTTGGTGACTTTCATGATCATCCATAATTTGATTTTGTTTTAGATATACATACCCATTTCTTACTGCTATATCATGAGTTCATGCCATGTTAATTATTGATAGGTTGACTGGTTTACTTATTTTTCATGTTTGTTCTATGGGTATTTGTATTATATATAAAGCAGTGAATGAGTCAGAAACAATTACTGTAGTCATAGAGCTTACATTAAATTTATTCTTTGCCATGATTCACACACAATGACTATATCTGTTCTTGTTCATAAAATTTACCCCCTTTCCATGTATTTCTACCAGCACTGCAAATCTTGCCTAGTCTTGAAGGCACAGATCAATTTTAATCTTCCTAATGAAAGCTTTCTAACTCACACTGAGCCTGGAAATTCAATTTTTAATTACATATTATCTTATGTATTTTAAAATGGTTTTTTTTTTTGAACTTTGTTGAGTGAAGACCCATTTGTTCTTTATCTTCCTATGGCACAGCAAGACTCTTCATCATGATCATTTGTAGAGTTCTTTCTTAGCCCACTCGTTCCAAATTGCTGCACCTGAGGGATTAGGCCCCTGGGTACATTTGTTTAAAAACCATCACAGAGAATCCTGGTTAAGAGTCACTAACATTGGACACAGCACACATTGATTAATGGATGAACTGATTGATCTGTGTATTAGCTGCATTTCATAGCCTGCCCTACACAGCCTCAAAGAAGTTAATTCACCTTGTCTATGCCTCTGCTCTACAATTCATTTGGAATATTCATTTGAAAGATAAGAACATTAGTGCAGTGTCCCACTTTATCTTATTTTATTCGTTTTTGGAAAAAAAAATTGACAACAGATGGCTTTAAACTTATATTTAATGATGGGAGGAAAATTCCAGAGAAACCTACCATTTATTTTATTTTATACAAAAGAAATTTTCCATGACAGATTTTGCAAAGTAAAATAAAAGAACATGGAGAGAAAACAAGAATCTTGGTTATAAAAATGTTTTTATTACATTAAAATATTGAGATAACCCATAGAAGAAATGAATTGGAGAAAAGGGTTATTTCTTAATGTTTTATAGTTGAAAGACTTAGCAGAATTATGGTCTTATTGTGATGTATCATGGATGAAGTAATTTGGTCTTCTTTGGAAGTAACAGGCTTTTGGAATTATGACTAAGTGGTCAAATAAGCAATTCAATAACCTATTAAGAAGGTATATGGTCAAGCTATCTTTGTATGAATGGGTGTGACTATGGGAAGGAAACTTGAATGCATATCAATCTAAAAGATTGTGATTCAAGAAAATGAAGAAAGATTACATGAGAACTATGAGACTCAAATATAAATAGGATTCCAGTGTCCTGCTGACATTAAAAAAGCTAAAAATAATCTAAAATATATGTTGTATTCACCAATTTTCGTGTTTTTAGGACATAAGAGATGACTACTGTCAATTTTCTTTCCCCATCAGAGTTTAGTAAGCAAAAGTTCACACAAACAGGTAAACAAACAAAATTAAAAAAAATCCTTTTGACTATGCCACATTAGTTTGTTGAAAATCACCTCTTCCAAAATCAAAGTGTAAAGTTGGAGCAAAATTTAAAAAAATTTTGTTTGTAGACATCACTAACATTATTGTTAGTGAAGAAAAAACAGTCAGAATTTTAAAAGAACAAATACTAGAGTAAAAGGAAATGACAGAGATGAGTTTTATGATTTTATATTAAAAGAACACTCAGAAAATTCATAAATATAATTTCCCATTCTTCTCCCTCCTTCTACCATCTGGAAACATGTATACAAAATTAATGAAAGTTATTTTAAGCTAAAGAAAAATTTTCCAAAATGGAATGATGGAATTTTGTAAAGGATTGTAGAGAAAGGTATGGCATAAGTAAAATTTAGTTAACTCAAAATTATAAATGCATAAAAATAGTAACAATGCCTTGTGAAGGACAAATATATAGAATTAATATAAATTAATATAAATCATATCAGAGTTGCCAGATGGAAAAAGAGAGTTCTAAGATTTTCCAGAATATGACATAGGAATAACAATGGAAAATTCTTTTTACTTCGTTGTAGGTCAATATTTCTTAAATGTGAAACAATATTTTCTAAACATAAAGGAAGAGATTGTAGTCAAGAGAGATCAAATTGTCTGCTCATTAAAAGATACTATTGTGAGAGTAAAAAGCCACAGCATGAAAGAACAAACAATATGTATAACTGATAAATATGTGTATGCAGAATATATTTCAAAACTCTTAAAACAATAAGGAAAAAGCCTACATAGCAAAATATTAAAAATTAGCAATAAATATGTTAAAATTGTTCAACTTCATTCATTTTTAGGACAAGAAAAGCTAAAATCATGATGAGATATAGTTGCACACAAGCATGGTTAAAATGAATTACACTAATAATACCCTATATTAACCAAGATGTAGCATAAATGGAACTTTCATACTGCAGTGATATCTACAAATCTGAATGCTTACATACTCTAAATAAGTAATTTCACTTTTATGCATATAGCTATCAGAACGTTCTGTGCATGTTTATATCCCAAAACATATATACAAGAAAGTTCATAACTTACTTTATGTATAATAATCAAAACTTGGTAAATGAATTGCCTTCAGAAATAAGATGAGTAAATAAATTACACTATTTTCACACAATGAGCTATTATACAGCTATGAAAATTAATGAAATATTGCTATAGTAATAGCATGGATGAATCTAAGGCCATTATTGTTAGTGAAGAAAAAGCATGCATATTAATATGTATTATAGGATTCAATGACAGAAATTTCAAAAGTGAACCAAAACTTATTAATGGTGCTGAACACTAGGACAATGGTTGTCTTTGGATGGGCAGTCCAGTTGTGATTAGAAGGGACACATTAGAGCTTCTTATGTTTTGGTAATATTTTATTTCTTGACCTAGCTGTTTGACTAGAGTTTGTTCATTTTATGAAAATTCACTGATCTGTGAGTTCATCATCTTTTTATTCTTTAGCTCATGATATGAACTGAATTGTGTTCCCTGTCCTCAATCCTGATGTTAATGCCTGGACTGACTCTCATTGTGATAACATTTGGAGATGGAGTCTTTGGGAAATAATTAAAGTTAGATGAGTTCTTGAGGGTGATATCCTGACCTGATGGGTTTAATGTACTTATAAGAAGAGGCACCAGAGCTTGCTCTCATGAGCACAGAGGAAAGGCCATGTGAGGACATAATGAGAAGGTGGCTTTCTGCAAGCTGAAGAGAACCCTCACCAGGGACTGAATTAGCCAGAGCTTTGAACTTGGATTTTTCAGCTTTCACAACCGTGAAAAATAAATGTCTCTTGTCTAAACTACCCTGTCTATGTTATTTACTAAGAAAGCCCAAGTTGTCTGAGACAGTCTAGACGCTTCGGGAGGGTAAAAACAGCATACTCTGTATCTTGTATCTCTGTAAACAGCATTTCACCTGTTGAAAAGTAGATGGTAAGAGATGTTTAAATACCTGCTTCTTTTTAATGTGCTCTGTCAGTGAAAGCAAAAATCTCATGTCCTTTCTTTAGTTTGTTTTTATAAAAATGAACCATCATTTAAGATACCATATTAAAACAGTACAATAAGTAAGGTAGGACATGTTTTTTTTCAAATACACCCCCTTGCAGTTTCCTTGCATTTCCTGCCTTTCACCCTATGCACACTTTTTTGGATGCTCAGACCACTGGTTTAGAATCCTTTGTGGGGTGATTCACCTTATCTTGCAAAGTGATGTTACAACTTTGGCATATCTGTCCTGAGTCAAACCATAATTGAAAAGTCATGTGTTTTCCTAGTGCTATATAATGCACATTATTTTCTGGGCCAATCTGGGATTCATATATGTAATTCAGATGATATATAAAGATATCAGTATGTATGATTATGGGTTATTGAAAAATTAAATCTCACAGTTTTCTGAGGAACTCTATGTTCTATAATCTATAAGAATCAGTGTGATGCTGTGTGTGGTTGTTAATGCCTGTGATCCCAGGAGGCTGAGGCAGGAGTATCTGGAGTTCAAAGCTAGCCTCAGCAACCTCGAGGCACTAAGCAACTCAGTGAGACCCTGTATCTAAATAAAATACAAAATAGGACTTGGGATGGACTCAGGGATTGAGTGCCCCTGAGCTCAATCCCTAGTACCAAATCATCATCATCATCATCATCATCATCATCATCATCATCATCATCAGTGTGGTTTTGGTGTTAGATCAAATATTACAAATATTTCTAATATATATTTTTTCACTGATGTTTTTCATTTGGTTTTTTAACTCTCTCATATCTTTGTTGCTTATTTTTTTAGCCATTTGAAGAGCACTGCTCAATAATCATGTTCAGATATGAACTGCATTTGTATTTCTCATATTAATCTTTTAAATTCCACTTCACCTTCCCCAAAAGAGAAAAATGGAAACTACTCAAAGTAACACATGGCATAAACATGTATCTTAAAATACAATGACTTCAAAGTGTTATAATATAGTCATTTTCATTTATAGAGCACTTTGCTTTTCAAAGAACTTCTTATAATTCATCTTAGTGCATCTGTATGTGTGTGTGTGTATCTAATATATATATATATATATATATATATATATATATTAGATACAGCATAGAAAGACAAAAACTCCTATTTTTTAAAATGCCCATGTCGGGGCTGGGGATGTGGCTCAAGCGGTAGCGCGCTCGCCTGGCATGGATGCAGCCCGGGTTCGATCCTCAGCACCACATACCAACAAAGATGTTGTGTCCACCAAAAACCAAAATGTAAATAAAATATTTAAAAAAAAATAAAATAAAATGCCCATGTCTCATTTTGTTCCTACATTAACAGTCTTAACACATTTGCATCATGATCAGTTGTGAGCTATTCTGCCTTTCATACATTTCATTTCAAAATCACAGCATTAAGGAGTAATTGTAAATATAACATGCCTTTCTCCTGAGTTATTTCATACTTAATTTGGTGTGTTGATTGCATATTTTGTCCTTCCTGGCATTGTCCTTACAATAGTCTTAATCCTGTTTTTAAATAATCACAGCGTGTCCATCTTAAAGAGTCTTAATTGATTATTACCTTATTGATTCCAGTTAATACTTTTTTCTCTGTTGCTAACTGGTTTTAAATCCATTCCTTATATGCAACTGTGTTAAACTGTAGATTTCCAATATCTTTTATACCTTGATCCTGCAAGCCTCTCATCCTTGAGCAATGACCTCATATGAGGTGATTTTGCATCTCTCCGTTCTTTTTCCACTTTTGACCTGTGGCAAGGTTTTTCCCTGAGACGTCATATCTCCTCTGAGCATCATTGACAGTCCCTGCTACAAGATTGAATCTCCTCCACACTGATTTCAATTGCTGCTTTTCAATTGTTTGGGCTTACTGTTCCATAAAGCAATAAAAAAACTACTCTGTACAAAGATATCCCACATTCAACTGGTAGCAGGTAAACATAATTAATGTCTAAAAGACAAAGGATTAAAGTGTTCAATGAAACTGTGTGTTCCTAAGAAAGGTCCTATTTTTTTTGTGCTAAAACGTCATTGTCATTTATTGAGTATCCTAATAAGTGTTAATTGATAAGCATAATAAATCCCTTTATAAATTTAATTTCTAAATTACTCTCCAAACTATTTATTAGGATTTAATAGCCATTTCTCATTCCCATTATATTTTCTTTATTTTATATTCATCCTAACCTAGTTATTTTTATTGATTGTAAACACTAGTAATTTTGCATTTATTTTGTTCTAAAGAAGTTATCTTTTCTGACATCATCATTGTGATTCTGTTCTTGCAGTAATTTGGAATAATGGACTTAGTGTTAAAACTTATAAATGTATTTTTAAAAATTTACTATGTGTTACATTGGTGTTAAGTTAGTTTCCAATTATAAAATCTGTTTTATATAAGTATGTGTGTATATATGTATACATATATTTGGAAATCTAATATTATAAATAGAGGGCTTCATAGATATTTTCACATCATATTTTACATCAGATCCTATGTATCAGAGAAGAATAGCCTAGTAATGTCCAGGACAAGGAGTCTGGTTATACCAGAGAATTATGAAGAATATGCCATTGTAGACAAAAAAGGGGACATAATCAGATCGAAAATTGGCTCATATGGAGAAGGAGGTAGCAAATACCTAGGTAGAGAAGCTAAATCCAGAGTCTAAATGATCAGCAGTAGGATTTTCAGTTAGATTAGTAATTCAACCAGAAGCACTTTACTACTTGATTATTTTGAAAAACAATGCAGAGGCAAATACATTGTTAGTGGTTTAAGAATTATGATAAATTTAGTATAACCAATTTGGAAAGCATTATGAAGATTCCTCAAAAGACTCGAAATGGAACCAACATGTGACCCATCCATCTCCCACCTTGGTATTTATCCCCCCCAAAATAAAATCATCAGACTCTAGTGATACATGCATACTAATGTTTACAGCAGTGCAATTCACAACAACCATGTATGGAACCAGCCCAGGTTCCCATCAACAAATGAATGGATAAAGAAAACACGGTAGGTATGCACAATATATACTCAGCCAGAAAGAAAAGTGACATGATGACATTTGCTGGTATAATGATGGAACTGGAGAACATCATGCTAAGTGAAATAAGCCAGACAAAGAAAGTCAAGGATCAGATATTTTCTTTTATATGTGAAAGCTAGGGAGAAAAAATGATTTTTTTTTCTTAAAGGTGATCCCATGGAACAAACAAGGAAGGACAGCAGAGTACAAGAAGGGGACAAAGTGAGAGGGAGGAGGAGTGAAAAAGGGAAGGAATTGGTGAATCAAATTGACCAAATTATGCTATGTGCATGCATGAATAATCACAATGAATTCCATTTTATGTATATTTATAATGTACCATTAAAAACAGTAAAAAATAATAGAAGCAAGACCAATAGAGTGGAGAACGGGGATCAGTGGGAGGGAGGATAGGAGGCAAGGGGAAAATACTGGGGATTGAAATGGAGCAAATTATATTACATTCAAGTATCAATATGTCAAAATGAACCCCATTATTGTGTATAACTATAATGCACTAATAAAAACATTAAAAATAATTATGTAGAAACAGGTTTTCAAACAATGTCTCCAGTTGCCCCACTTCTGTCTAATTGGTTGGCAAAGAGACATTGGTAATTCAAGAACCACATCTGATTAGCTTAGCAACCTCAGAAGAAAAACTCTTCAGAGAGCTTAGATTAAGGGGTCTCACTAAAGATTCTGCTTATCCATTTTGAGTCATTCATGGACCTATTTCTGAATCAAGCATAGTGCTTAGGGTGTGCATAAGGCAGTCAGCTTTCCCTCAACCTTGCAAAATGCCCTGCTCACAAAAAACAACTAGCTCTGTTAGTGGAAAAGGAAAGTGAATCCAGCCAGGAGACACCAACAGATGTCTAGTGTTGTTTCTGTGGTCAAATTTTGGATGATAATGGCTGATAAAGCTGGAGGAGGTAGGAACCATTCCTACAAAACATAGTAACCACTAGTGAAGGACAGAGTCAAACAGAGAAATACTGACATTTAAAAGCACCTAGATTACAAGAGCCTGGCTGATATGGCCTGAACACAGGATAGAGAGAGAGATGTTCAAAGGTGTCAGAACTTTGGCAGAATTCTATGCATGGCATGTGGAAATCAGCTGACACAGTGACATCAATAATGAACCAATATCTTGGGAGACATGGGCCCCACAGTCACTTTCTTATTAAGGTCCAAATTGATAAGCACAATTTAAAATAGTATATGGGTAGTATTAAAGTCACAAGTAGAATAAATAGAGGCACATTCCTGGAATTGTTGGAGGGTCACAGACCTTCTTATAATATGTATCTCCTTTCCAAACATGTAGTCATTATCAGGAAATTTGATTATCAAATATTGTATTATTATTCAAAATAATTTCCATTTTTTCCTCCAAGCTGGTGTTTGATATAGAGGACTTTGTTCTATATGAGTCTTCTATGTTCCTAGATAGTTAAAAATCTATTTTCTTGCATGAACTTTTAATCATTATTCCTACACCTTGTTTTTTCATTACTTCTGTTGTGTTCCAGGACACCAATTATCTCAGCTCTACTAATCACCAGTGGAGAGGTTTTAATTGAGTTACGTAAAGCTCTGTAGTTATTAGTATCCTCTTCTGCAAAATGGAAATGATTCCTCTAGTCATCTCATAAAGTTCCCTTGAGGATTTAAGAAGTTGATTTATACTGAGTGTGGTGGCACACACCTGTAATCCCAGTGACTCAGGAGGCTGAGGCTGGAGAAGTGCAAGTTCAAGGTCAGCCTTAGTAACTTAGACCTGTTTCAAAAAAAAAAAAATTAAAAAAGGACTGGGATGTAGCTCAGTGGTAAATTACCTGGAGTTTAAGCCCTAGTATCAAAGTAAAAGAAGAAGCTGATTTAGGTAAAACATCCAGCATAGAGTCTGGCCCTTAGTTTGTTTTTTTTTTTTTTCCCCATAGAAAAGAGTGATGACCCAGGCCCTGTCCTTTTTCACACAGAGGTCTTAATTCTTATATTTTGATTGAAATTACATAAAACTTACACAAAATTCTGATAAATTGATGGGTCAGTGAATTCTGAGTTCTTTATTATCATGAGTTCACAAACAAGAGAGGTTTTATCCTTTGGATAAAAGTTGCAGAGGAAGACAAGATAAGAGACAGAAGAATCAGGGATTATAGGATGAAAAATTTTTCAACAGGGTCCCATGATGCAGGCCCAAGTGTGTAGAAGAAGCTGTCTTCAAGGGTTGTTATAACACTCATGCACAGAAAACATTACTTCCAGGGTCAAAATGATAAAAGTGCAACACAGACTCAAAGAGATGAGCTTCACACTGATTATTTTTTTACGATATGCAGAATGACAAAATTGAACGGTAGCTCTCCCTGTGAAGACTCAGCAGTTTGGAAAGTGTTAGAAGACCAAATTCTAGGGCATCACAATGTGGTCCACATTTGATCCCCACCCATGAACTTCTGACACAGAGACTGAAAGTAAGCGTTTAGAAGCTTTGATGGCAGTTTGACATTGCTGTGACATTCAAGAATATGCTGTTTTTCTAGAAATTCATTTTTCATTGTGTTTTTCAGATGTATTGGTTTTCTGTCAGATTAGGAGAGAAAACTGTTCCTTGGGCATAGGTAGTTTGAGGAGAACTGCTTTAGGGAATGTTCTGTGAAATAGTGGAGATTGCTGCCAGCTCTGGAGGGGCAAGTTGCCTCTCTTAAGTGGGTTTCTGGTAGAACAAGAAACCAAAATGGAAAGTCTTGAATGAGTTTATTCCAGAAATCATATGTGTTGAACACAAGGGTTTCAGTGACTTGCTATGTGCAAATATAGTAAAACATACATCTGTCTTCCTTTGTTTACTTTAGTAAACAAAGTGCCTACTAGACTTTCAGAAAAAAACTGGATGAGTTTTCCGAGCAAGGAGCTAAAGTCCTCTTGCAACAGGAGGAAAGGTCAGGAAAGGTCAGTGAGCCAATAAAATTCGGGTTACGAATATTTTTGTTGAAGCATTTATTCTAGCCTAGGAATTTGGGGTTTTATGTAATGTATCTGGCTATGCATAAGTAAAATCAGCTTATGAATGAAAACTGAAGCAATAGTCATAAAAAAATTTTTTAACAAAGAAACAAGAATCAAGGTAGCTGCCTCATTATCCCAAGAAATAATAGAGCAAAGGGTAGTCTAAGCTTCTCTGTAGGTGCAAGGGGAGTTTGAATAGTAGAAAATCACTTAGTGCACAGGGGAAAGACATCAGGAAAGAGCCCTGGTTATATTTATCTGAGGAAATAAACCAGATCTTTGGAGAAAACAAAATCAAGGACCAGAAATAATTTACAGCTTTTTTTTTTCCTGTTAATTCTGTCCAAGTACACCCCAAAGTACATTGCAATGAGGGAATTAGACGCTTTTAAACACCAGACAAAGAAAATTCTGGGTGAGATGCTTTTAAACACCAGACAAAGAAAATTCTGGGTGGGAGGTAAGCAGGTATCAGGGACTTAAACCTTGTCATCCAATATAGAAAGTATGCAAATCTGATGCATTGAGATAAATTTCTTTCCATAACATCACTCTTCTGTAAATGGTTCTTACAAAGCCACAGAGCTGGGTCATCCAATACTATCTTCCAATTCCATATACATAAGAAAAGTCTAATTAGTTAGTGGGAAAGCCAAAGTTTAAGTGTTCTAACTGAACAGTGTTCCTTCATGACATGAAGTATTTATTTATTTATTTATTAATATTTTATTTTTTAGTTGTAGATGGATACAATATTTTTATTTTATTTGTATGTGTTGCTGAGGATCAAACCCAGGGCCTCACATGTGCTAGGCAAGCGATCTACCGCTGAGTTATAACCTCAGTCTTGACTTGAAGTATTTAAATTTGTCTCCTCATGGTGGGTTTTTGCAAAAACCATTCATTCATACACATGTATTCTGCCTGTGTATGATGGCAGCACGTACTTCTGCCAAAGGTGCACCAAAATAGTCAATAATTTATCAAATTCTATGTGCAGATCCTGTGTCTCAGGGGTTCCAGCCTTACTCAGTAGTGTCATACAATTTTAAATTCTTCCTGAAATATTCTATAACTTCTGTCTTACAGAGAACACCACACTCTCCTGCAAGGATTCTCTCCAATAAAAAAAAAAAAAAAATCAAGGAACAAAATCTTTCTTGCTCAATGTGTTTAGTTGATTATCAAATCAATTTCAAGTTTTAAAAATAATTTACCATGTCTATAAGAATGCTGTATTTTGACTACCTGCTCTCTTTTTTTAAGTCATGTTGACCTCTCAGGACACATCTCTTTCGTTAATTCCTTGATCTTTGCTGTTTTTCTCGTGGTGTCTCGTAATTTTTCTCTGAAGGTTTGCACTTGCCATTTCTCTAGTAATAAGTACATGCAACCAGTATATGGTTTTCAGCCCTTTTTAGGACTCCTAGTAATGAAATGTAGTAATCTGCTAAATGATATATAGTAATGTTTCAACCTTGATTTTATGGGTTAGGTATTGACTTTAACTCATCCAGTTATAAATAAAATCTATTGAAGCTAAATACCTTCCTCCCTAGTATCCTTTCCCAATTTAATTGCAATATTAATCTTTTTTGCATTTACACTAAACTGCAAAGATTTTTAAAGCAGGGATGAGAAGTGCTTTGGCAACAAGACAGGCCTTCCCTTCCTATGACTAGTTTTATGAGGCTTTTAAAATCCAGCAGCCTCTTCCCTGTCTTAAAATAACCCACAGCCTACTTCTCAGAAATCACAATGTTCACCTCTTTTAGATGTTTCTTCAGGTATTTACCTCTGTATTTTTAAATAATATATTTTACTGATGTTTGCTTTTAGTTGTTGAGGCTCTCTCTCTCTTAAGCATCTCCACATTCATGTTCCCTTTCCCTACCCACCACAGTGCGATTATAGCGTAATGTGTGCTTATGCCAATGCTGAGTGCTTAACTTTTAAGAACATGCAATTTTAACTCATACATAAACCACATTTTTACTATAACTGCACATGTATTTTGTACATCTTTGTTTTCTATACAATTAATATTGATTCTCTTTTTGTTTGTCTTGTTTTTCCATGAAAAACTCACTAAAACATTCTCAAACTCTTTACCATAGGAAAATAAATCTATCAACAAGTTTACATAATCTAGGTATCTTTCAATTTTATTTTCTTATTCAGACACACCCTTCCTCAAAACCTCTGTCTTCTTGTATATAGTGGTTGTTTTCCTAGTCTGACACACCCTCATCATCTTGGGGTCTCCCTTCCTTATGAGTCTAGGGTTGATGTTGTTCTCTTTTGAACACTCTGATTTCTGTTTCTTGATTAACTTGTTCATTTTGCTAGGTTATCTTTTTTTAGTTCCCTGAGAAATTGCGCCAGGATGGTAAATTTGAGTTCTTTCATGTCTAAGGACTCTAATCAGTCTTGATTGATAGTTGCTGAATTCTAGGTTGGGAATCATTACCCCAGAACTGTGGAGGGATTATATGAAAAGGCATACATTTTGTTGTAGAGGGGAAAAATACATCCTGTTTTATTTTCCTCTTTGCCTTCTTTGTAATTAGGAGGGAATCTGTAGGCCAGAGTGATATATGTGATTTCCAACCCTGGACTTTGAAACCTCCACAGGAGGTGCCACAATCTGCACCTCTCCTGGGATTGCAACTGAGGCAGAGGAACTGGTGGAGAACTCCAAGTCCTTTGGTGACAGTAGAGGAACTCTACCATCAAAAATAGGACTAAGTCATCAGCAAGAATTTCAAATTGTTTCGTTGAGCCACTAGGGTTGTTTGATAGTTGTTTGTCACAGAAATAAGTCTATGCCGACTAAGACACATGCTTCATTACCTAGTTCTAAGTTTTATTCATCAGAGGTCTAATGATATTCTGACGCCTGGTCCTTTGTTTATAATTCAATTAATCTTCATTGTTCTCTCTCTCTCTCTCTCACTCTCTCTATTTCTTTCTTTTTTATATTCCTTACTCTAAGCAATCTGTGAGCCACTTCATGTGAGGGTGCCCTTTTACTTCGTTTTCTCTCATATCTCTTTGGATGTACTATTAATTAGATGTTAGCCTTCTAGAATGATTTTGTTTATCTTTGTTTTCTAATCTCATATACCTTTTAGCTTAGGTGGAAAATCTCAGAAGATGTCCTCAATTTTGTCAAATTTGTCTTCCATCTTTGATTGCATTTATTTACTTTTATTATTATTTATTTTTAATTGACAATAAATTGCATATATGGTATACAACATGGTGTTTAGAAATATGAATACATTGCAGAATGACCAAATCAAATCAATTAACATATACTCTTAAAATGTATTCTCTTACTAATTTTCAAGTATAGAATACATTGGTATAAACAGTAGTCACCATATTGTACAATACAGCTCTTGATCTCATTCCTTCTGGCTAACTGAAATTTTGTATCCTTAAGCTATTCCTTCTTATTCTCTAAACTTCCCATTTCCTGAAAACCACCATTCTACTTTCTGCCTCTGTGAGTTTGACTTTTTGAGATTCCATACACAAGTTAGATCATGCAATATTTTTTTTTTGGTGTCTGACTTCAAGTATTCTTCAATTTCTTGTATGTTTGTCACAGATGACAATTTTCTTTATTAAAAAGGCTAAATAGTATTTCATTTTGTATTTGTACATTTTTTTTAATCCATGAATCTGTTTATGGGCACTTAGATTGATTCCATATTTTGGTTATTGTGAATAGTGCTACAATAAACATGAAAGTGCAGATATCACTTTGGGTGTAGACCAAGGAGTGGGAAAAAAAAGATGTTGGAATGAGATGGACATCATTACCACAGGTACATGTATGACTGCACATATGGTGTGGCACTACATCATGTACAACCAGAGAAATGAAAAGTTGTGCTGCAATTGTGTACAATGAATCAAAATGCATTTTGCTGTCATATATACCCAATTAAAATAAATATATAAATTAATAATAATAATAAAGTGCAGATATCCATTTGACATGCCGATTTCATGTCATTTGGACCTACACCCAGTAGTGAGGTTGCTGGATCATGCAACAGCACTTTTAGTGCTTTGAAGAGCTTGCATGCTGTATTCCATAATGGTTATGTCAAATTACCTTTCAGCTAACAATTTACAAGGGCACCTTTTTCTTCACATCCTCTTTAATATTTATTATCTTTTGTATTTTGATAATAGTCATTTTAACAAGTGTGAGATTATCTCATGGTGGTTTTGATTTACATTTTCCTGATGATTAGTGATGCTGAGCACTTTGGTATATACCTCTTGGCCATTTGTATTTGTTCTTATGAGAAATGTCTAATCAGGTCCTTTGTCCATTTTTTTTATATTGGGTTATTTATTTTCTTGCTATTGAGTTTCAGGGATTTCTTACATAGTTTGTATTTAAGCCCTAATCAGATGTACAATTTACACTTTTTTTTCTGATTCTGTAGGTTGTCTCTTTGCTGATGGTTTGCTGTGCAGAAGATTTTTGATTTAAATTTTTAATAATTCTTTGTCTTCTAATTTTACTGTTTAAATAATTCTTGTTCTTACTTTATAAATTCACTATCTTCTCAGTTTTCTTACACTTTATTTTCTCAAAACCTCTCTGACTTACTTTGTATAAAAGCCAAATTGCTTATTTTTATTTTTCTCAGAACCCTGTAAGACCATGTGCTGTCTCACCATCTTTTACCTCTGCCTGACCTCTTTTCCTGCTGCATTTCTCTGGCTTACTGCATGTCATGCATCCTGTATTCTTCAGTGTTCCTTGAATCCTCCAGACACTTGCCATTTCCTCTTCCCCTAGCTGCTTACATGACTTTCACTGTCATCATCATTAGATCTGTATTCAAATATCATATTCTTGTTGAGGTTTTTTCAAAACAATCTTACTTAAAATTATCTTCTCAGTTTATTTTTCTTACCCATCCCTACCTTCCCAGTTTTTCTTTCTGCTTTGTTATTTCTTTACATTTATTAGTTTCCACTAATTTATCTTACTTTTTGTTTGATTGTCTCCAGTAGAATATAAAGTCTATTATAGTGACTTTTTAAAAGTATACATCCCCAGTTAATAGAAATTTTTAATAAAATATATTTATTAAATATTTTCATACAGCATAAAGTTTTTCCAGCAATAATTTTATGATTCCAGTGTTTATTTATTTTGATTGCTACAATCAACACCGACTCTTTGCAATCATCTTCAGTCATGCTATTAGACCCAGAATAGTATTTAGTCTTTATTGTTTCAATGACCAAAACTGCAATTAGCAAAAATATTTCTCTCTTTATTCTTGTTATGCATTGGATATTTCATGTAGCACCCCATCCTCCGATAAAAAGCTCTTGTGTTAGGCAACGCAGGAACAGTCAGAGCTAAGATGATTAGATTATGCCAGCTATAAACTAATTAGTATATTGATCCATTTGATAGATTAATAAAATCTGTCTACACTTAGTGGTAAGTGTAGACAGATGAGGTATGAATGGAGGAAGCAGGCCACTGGAGGTGTGTCCTTGGGGATTAAATCTTGTCCCTGTCCCTGTCCTTTCTCTCTGCTCCCTTGCTACCATGCGTTCAGCAACTTTTCTGTGCCGTGTCCTTCTCCCATGATGTGATGTTCTGCCTTACCTCAGGCCCAGAACAAAGGAATTGGCTGTTGTTCATGGACTGAAACCTCTAAAACTATGATCCCCAAATAAACACATCCTCCTCCAAATTGTTCTTGTTACATATTTTGATCATAACCGTGAAAAGATGACAAACACAATTCTTCAATTTTTTTCTACCCTTTGCCTACATTTTATATTAAACTTTCCCTCTTTTCCTTTTTGTCTTATAGTTCCCTCTCAGTTTTTCAATCAGCATTTCAAAGTTCTTCTTATTTAACAAATCTTGACTTAAAAACTGAGGATGGGGAAACAGAAACAGCCAATGATAAAATGTTGAGTTCTTACCTGTGTTCTTTGAAGATTTTCTTTTAATTTGGGGAAAAATGTCAGCCTAATTTCTATGTCTCTATGATAATCTTCTTGTACTGTTGTTTTTCATATTTTACTATTGGCATACACTATTGGATTAAATATTTCCCTTTACATGCATGTTGCAAAACATATTATACACTACCATATAATATCAATCCTTTATTCAGTTTACACCTTGAGTTTTTCAGTAGTTCAATTGTGGAACATGTGCAAAGATCCTGTGGTGCCAGGGCAATGGTTCATTTGTTGAATTAAGAAAAGACCACTGTAGTAGAAACAGTGGTGTGGAGCCCTAATCTCTGTTCAGGGAGAGTTTGTTCAGTTTCTGGAAGAGCTGCCAACAGACAGCTTTAAGTCATCAGTCAATTTAGGGATGGTCTCATCTGCAGGAAACTATTTTGTCCAAGACCAAATCATTTCCTTGGGGGGCCTAATACAATAAATATTGATGGATGAGTTTAGAAGTTTAATAACCTTTTCCTAAATCAGTACAATTCTGAAGTTTCCTGAAATAAACCAAAGCTGCCACACTGTGCCTCTTAGCTTGATTTCTTTCTCTGCACAGACCTCCTTCTTTGCTATTCCTACCACAGATGCTGATCCTAGGACACTCCTTAACCATCATTCTGTGGTTAAATTGCCTGCCAGAATCTATTTATGGGACCATTAAAAAAATGTCAATTTTCAAAAGATTTTGTGCCTTCTTTCTATGAGCATTTAACTTATACTCCAAGACTCATCTCCTTGAAGTGTTTTTAAAATCATTGCATCATAAAATAGTTTCCTTTCTCTCTTTTGTAATAATGATAAAATTCATGGTTATTAGTATTGTTTTATTGGTTTTTTATGTGGGCATGTGCTGTTTTCAAAGATTTCTAAAAACATGTTCTTTTTCTTATTCATCTTCATTCAATAATTACTGAAGACCAACACAATACTCAATACTATGGAAATCAAAATCAACAATGTCTGTCCACAAACAGTTTATAATCTTATGGAATGGAATTAAACCAATAAGTAAACTAAACATTGCAATAATAAAATATAATAAGAAAATGCACAGAAACTCCAGAAACATTTAGATTAGACATGTAATATAAATTGAGATGTTGAAAGTATATGAGGAGGTTTCCATGAGGAAGAGATGCTTAATTTAAATTTTAAGCATTGGAAATGTTAAACAGATTTCATTATTCAGGATAGGTTTACCCTGTGATGTGGTAACAGATTTCATGGCTCAGTACGATAAAGGTATGCGTCTTTCTTAAGACACATTATGACACAGGTGATGGCTCTTCAGGGTGACTCCCAATCTCAGATTTCTAGGTTCCCTCAATTATATGGCCTCACCATTTTGAATGCTTCCACCTTAGCTTTGCAGACTGTGCAGACGGGAAAGAGCAAGCTGGGGAAGCAGGACAATATATTTTCACCTAGCTCTGAAAATTGTATACATTCACTTTGAGAAAACCTCTTTATCCAAACTAATCACATAATGTTATTATAATGCAAGGGATATTGGTAAATATTTACTGTCATTAAGTTTAAAGTAAGAAAGTAGTATGATTAGAAGATTGTCATAGTAATGTCTATACATGTCTTATTAAGTGGAATTTGGGAGGCTGGGGACATAGCTCAGTTGGTAGAGTGCTTGCTTTGCATGCACAAGGCCCTGGGTTCAATTCCCAGCAACACACACATACACACACACACACACACACACACACACACACACACACACAAGACAAAATGTGGGAATAAGCCTGAACAGAACAGAAAACCTCAAAGCAGGGAAGTTAAAAAATATATGTTATGTGATTTCCATTCTCTGGAATATATGCATTGTTATTTGATAACAATAACCAGACAATTATTCGTTTTATAACAAACACATTGAATAGTCCTTTGATTTTCACAGCTACATAATATAATATAAGACTTCTATATCTTGTCAATGCACATTGTTTTCTACTTGGAATGGTTTTCTCATCTGCTTTGTCAACTAAGTTTTAAGTTCAGCTTTGTAGACCAGAATATTAAGTATGTGACATCCATACATATCTATTTCTACCACACAAGGAATAAATCTGTAACTTACTAGAGCAATGGTATGAACGTTCATGGGCATTGGAGCCCTGGGATTCTTTTCAGCTCACTGCTTTGATGCCGCATTCCAAGAAGGCTGCTAAAACTTCATTTATTACCACCATGTTCCAAGTAACAGGAAAGGAAATAAGGACTGAAAAGGGGTATGTCTCCATTCTGGCAAGGGGACTTCTTAGAAATTCCACATCACACATCTACTTCTACCTCAATAATCAGGCTTACTCACAGGTTCACTCTTAGTTGAAAGGGAAGTTGTTCCTTTATTTGTATGCCAATGTGTTTAGTGAAAATAAAATTATTTTAATTTGTTAGACAATTGAAAAGGGGGTACTTAATAGGCAACCAAAAGTCTCTACCACTATCATTTCAAACTACTCTCTGCCATTGCCTTTTTCAGTTTATTTTACTCACTACCACTATGGCCATGTTCCTTATGAAGATTCAGGTTTTATGCACTCTTTTGCTATCAAGTACAGAGATGGGGAAAGGAATCATTCCCTGTCTTACATTCCCATGTAAAAACTCTTTCTGAATGACCTCTCTTCACAACATTCTCATTCTTAAGTAATGAAATGTTAATTAGTGTTTGGCAAAAGTATGATATTCATTGTTTAAGTTACTTTCTTCCTTCCTTTCTCTCTCCCTCCCTCCCCCCCCTCTCTCTGATAGAATTAATCTAAAAAAGAAAATGAAAACTGGTGATCAACACTAATCTCTCTCCTCTCTGCCTGAGTCCAGTGTGAAGCAAGGATTATGATACCATCTATTTTTCACACCTTAGATGGGCTATCTCATGGCCTAGGCTTGTACCAATGATGGTGGAAATATCTGCAAACACACTTAGGTACAGATTTAAAGCCACACTGTTTAATTATATTTTATTAAAATTAAATGTGTTTTGCACTTTTGCTTCTGAATTTTTAATTTTTCCATTGGTTACTACTTCAAAAAAGGAAAAGATATACCATTTATTAGCTCTCTATTTCCCTCTCATCCTTGAGATTTTGTCTAGGGATTCCTGAATCCATAGATTATAAGGAATCAGGTAAACAATGCAGTGAATGAAGCTGCCCCATGAAAGAAGACAGACAAATAAGAGAATCTTGCTTATAAAAAAGTGGAACCACCTTCTCAGTTTTAGTTGATCATTGTCAGTTTTCAATTTGGGGGGGGAGAAAATAGAAATCTGGATTTTTATAGTAAATCATCCATTAAAAAATAATAATTGAATAGTGCTGGGAATATGGCTCAGTTCATAGAACACTTGCCCAGGATGCATGGAGCCCTAGGTTCAATCCCCAGTACCACAACCAAAAAAAAAAAAAAAAAAAAAAAGACTAAATTTAGCAATCAAAGAAATATTCTATGAAAACCACAAAATTTGTCTATAGATTCCTAAGATAGAATTTAGTTCATTTTAAAATCCTGTCATTACCTAAGACTCTGAGTATTTTTGAAGTGGATCTGATTGTTACTCTCTGAGGTTCAAGGGGTTCAACTTAGATAAAGAATAAAATGTGACTTTAGAGATAAAGTCCCTTAGTAATGTGAAAATATCTATGCCTACAAGTAAGGGCTACTCAGTGAAGTATATATTTGAAGATACACACTGGCTGGAAGACGATTTGTCTTAAAAGATTTTTCTTCAAAAATATTACCCTTGTTTGGAAGTCATGACGGAATTTTATACAATTATAAGTAAGAAAAGGTTAATTTTCATAAACTCTGTCAGAGCTTGTTTACTATGGAAGTAAGAGAAAGGTAATAAGAATATTTTATAGAGAACAGCAGATAGCCTTGTTTCAGAGACATAGTAGGACTTTAAAAATAGAAACTAGCTAAGGTATTGTCATAGGGAACTAAGACTCTGCTGTGGTATTGACAACTCACAGGAGAAAAAAGAGATTTTTTTTTCTCTCTCTCTCATGCACTCTTGCTCTCTCCCTATTTTTTTCTCAAAGAATGTATTTCCCAAGAGTCACTGCATATTTTTAACATTTCACCACAGATTCATACATCATTTTTTCCCCCAACTTCAGGACACAGAACTAAGTTTATTTTTTCAAATAATGAAGGTTGGGGGCAAGCCACAGAGGTTGCAGTCCAGCTCAGTGAGGAAGGCTCACATTTCACTGCCAGGTGATTTCAGTTAGCAAAGCTCCAGATCCAAGATTTTATATAAAATCAAAAAGAGCAACTTTACTCATTTCTTTATGTTTTCTGAGTCTTAACATTATATGATATATGTACAATTCTAAAATGTAGAATTTGTTTTTTAAGTCTGTGAAAATCAGCCTATAGAGCATATAATTAAACAGGAATACAATCATTTTAGTTTGTATTATACAGAAAACTAACTTTATTTCAGAACTAAGTATGGGCCATTGTTTATTAATTTCAATCCACTCCATGCTGCTGGTATTTATTCTTAAACTTTCATTATTTATTTTTTAACTTTCCAACTTATCCATTCTTGCCTCATGAAGCAAAGTATGATCGAAAAATATGTACCATTTCTTTTTTGTTCCCATTTCACTAATGAATATTTACTTTCAAAGTATTTTTTTCTAAATCTTATAAAAAGCATAGGAACGTTTAAGTTTTCTGTTATTTTTAAGACCCCTCTGTAGACTCGCTGTACACACCACCAGAAGTGACAAGGCACTCAGTCACAGAAAAATGTTTATGTAAAAAAGTAAGAGCCCCTCTTATGGTGGGCAGAAACTTTATTTACACATTCACCTGAAGTATGGCATATTGAGATGTAGACGCGGACAGTAAGGTCAATTTCACTATAAGGTGTAACCACTCAACGTAGCTGCTAGGGTGTGTTGGCCATTTCCTAGGAAATGTCCTATTCATATATCCACTTAGTACTTATTCCCAACAGATAGGATTGCCAATTCAACATTTCCCGAGAGATTTGTAGCATGTCCTATTAAATTTATCCTGGCTTTTCATGCTTCATGTTAGGTTCTGCAGCCAACTGCCCTCCAGAGTTTGCTTGCCATCTGAGCAGCATGAGCAGCCTGTGGGGTGACAGCTCACTAGGCGTCTTTGGAACCTTCTTCAGCCTGGGATGCTGTCTCCCATGAGGTGTCTTTGCACCACGTATGGCGCTCTTTTTTCAATCTCTCACCCCGAGCTCCAAAATTCCTTACTTCTGTCAGGTCACCATTTTCCCACTTTCCAATATTTGTTTTGAGTTCATAAAATTTTAGGCAAGAGATTATTAAATATCAAGTCCTATGAGGTATAATCTGTGTTTGAAAACTTGCTGGGGCTATGGCCTTCTAGGTTTGTCTTATCACCTCACTCTGTAAGGGTCCATGTGGCTTTGCTATATCATATGATAACCTTCTCTAAAGAATCCTGAAGCAGGTTATAGAAATCAATTTCCTTCCTATGACATACTGAAAGCTGTCCAGTAAAAACATGATGCCTATCACATACACAATTTTAAGTGTTCAAGTAGCCACATTAGAAAAGTTAAAGAGAAAACAAGTGGACCAAGGTTAATTAATATGTTTTGCTTAAATGTACACATCCAACTTATGATAATTTCAACATTCAGTCAATATAAAATTATAATGGCATATTTTATATATTTTGATAACAAATCTTCAAAATCAAGGTTGTGATTTATATATATATAGCATTCTAAATCAATCTGTATTTAGATTTTAAATGGTAGATTTCATTAACCAAATTGTTCCAAGCATCATGAAAATTTTTCCAATAACTAAATTGAGTACTAAATTCTCATGTTCTTTACAGGTTTTTAGATCCTAAACTAACAACATGTATTTATAAATATGTACGAAATATACCTATATAAAAATTGGACCAGTGTCATTTAAGATGTGATATATTTAAAGCCAAGGACTATGATTTTTATTTTTAAAAACTTGAAGTAATTTTTCTCTAATTTGAAAGGAAGTTTTTATATTTTATACGAAATTAATTAGTAGATAAACTAAAAATCATCATTTTTATTAAAAAATATATTTTAAATACTATTATTCAGAATTTTATAGCAAGTTTTGAAACAATAATTCTTTTTACCTTCTGAGAAAGAGAGAAATTTTTTTAATATTTATTTTTTAGTTTTCGGCTGACACAACATCTTTGTATGTGGTGCTGAGGATGGAACCCGGACCACACGCATGCCATCCTTTTACCATCTGTACATATAGAAATACTTTATATTTTGTTGAGTAAAATTACAGACTCAAATTATATAGAATTCATTGGAAAGTTTTTGTGGGGTGTTTAATTCACAATTTAAGTCACTACTGAAGTTACCTAATTTTTGACAACTAAGAGTAAATGTTATCATATTCACTATGCGTGTGAAAAATACCTTTTTGAAAAAAAAGCAGTACTATCAACATATAATTAGCATATAATAAAATGTATATAGTTTAAGTGATAAGTAAAAATATGTGCAAACTTACGAAACCAACAACAGAATCAAGATATTAAACAGATTCATCATTCTCAGAAGTGCCCCCTCTATAATATTCCCTTCCCTTTTCTCATTCCATACCTCTATCCCTGGGTAATCAGTGACCTGCTTCCTGGTATCTTAGATTAGGGAGAAACTTTGCTTTTTCTCTAAGAAGTCAGACAATAAATGTGTTAGGTTACCAGGCCATATACTTCTCAACTTTGCAGGTGTAACATGAAATAAATCTGAGAAATATATAAACAATTGTACATGACTGAGCTGTAGTAAAATATTATTTACAAAAATGGTAGAGGCATAAATTTCACCTGCTGGGATATAGCTTTCCAATTTCTGCTATAGATTATTAGTTATAAAAATTTAAATAAATGGGATATGTGCTGTAGTGCACATCTGTAATCCCAGTGACTCAAGAGGTTGAGATAGAAGGATGACAAGATTGCCTCAGCAACTTAGAGAGACTGTGTCTCAAAAAAAATAAATAAAATAAAAATAAAAGAACTGAGAATGTAGGTCAGTGGTTGAGTACTCCCCATTATCCCATTACCACACAGAAGCATGCACACAAAATTTTATAAATGGAATCGTGCAGTATGTACTAATTTTTACTCTGGCTTCTTTCACTCAAAGGTTTTTTGGGGTTGATGAAAATATTCTAAAATTAGATTAAGGTAAGGGTTTGTAGGCAGTTTTGTAAATATGCTAAAAGCCATTAAAATGTACAAATTAAGTGGGAGGATTTTTGGCTGGTGATCTATAGCTCATAAATCAGTTAAAATGAATTTGAGATTCATTGGTATTTTGGCATTTATCAGTAGTTAATTCTCATTTTTAAATGCTGAGAACTATTTGGTTGTATAGCTACAATAAAATGTGTGTGGATATTAACCAGTAGAGAGGCATTTGTGTAGTTTCTTGTTTGGGGCATGTTATGGTTTGGATATGAGATGCTACCTGACCCCCTATTCTGTATTAATACAGAAATATTCAGAAGTAAAATGTTTGGATTATGAGAATTGAACCTAATCAGTTCATCTTAATTTGAATGTACTAACTAGTTACCAGTGGTAAGTGTAGGCAGATGGAGTGTGACTGGAGAAGGTGAGTCACTGGAGCATGCCCTCAAAGGGTTAATCTTCCCTGTGGCTCCTTCCTCTGCACACACCCCCAATGCTCTCTCTCCTCTGCTTCAAGCAAAGCTGAGTACAGCAGTGCTCCTCTGCCCTGCTTTTCTGCCAAGATGTTCTGGCTAATCTAGGGCCCATAGCAATGAAGTCAGCTGACCATGGACTGAACCTCTGAGTTCCTGAGCCCCAAATGAACTTTTTCCTCCGCTAAGTGGTTCTTGTTGGGTATTTTGATCCCAGATTTGCAAAGCTAACTAACACAAGGCTATCTCCACTAAAGCTACTCTGAATATGTTGTTTTATGATGTATATTTTTCATAAATAAATATCAGTATCATATAATTGGTGGTTGTCAAACTTTTTAAGAATTTGACAAACTGTGTTGCAAAGAAATTAATTCATTTTATAGTTCTACCCCACCAAAAAAGTATGAGAATTCAGGGACTTTTCATTCTTTCAAACATGTTTAGGAATGTCTTTTTAATTTTGGACACTCTTATAGACATATAATAGTGTCTATTACTGGAAAACTGAACAGTGATGTTGAACATATTTCTCTAAATTTGTCATATCTAATTTTTGTAAAGTTGCTGTTCAAATATATTTTCCATTTTTGTATAATTTTTGTTTCCTTATAAATTTTTGGAAATTTTAATATATATGTATAAAAGTCCTTTATCAGACATATTATATGTCATTCTGCATTTTTTGCAGCCTATAAATTTTATTTCTTTTAATGCTGTCTTCCAAAGATAAGAATTTTAAAATTTTGATGAGTGCCAATTTATTAACATGTTCTTTTAGGAATGCTCCCTTTGGTGTAATGTGTACAAAATGTTTGTACACTTAAAGATCACAAAGATTATTTTCTATATATTTTTTTCTGGACACTGTGTAATTTTAGATCTTATACTTGAGCTTATGAACCATCTTGAGTTAATTAATTTGCATATGGATACTCACATATGGATTCTCCACAGAATAGTCTTTACATCTTTTTTGAAAATCACTTATCATATATGTGTGGGTCTATTTCCAAAGTCCATATTCTCTCTACTGTCCTATCTATATCTATCATATCTAATAATATGCCAATACCATATTATCATGACGTCTGAAGCTGTATAATAAAGTCTTTGGCATTTTCCCTCAAAACTGTCCTATTCTTTCTATTTTAGTATAAATTTCAAAAGTAGCTGGTTGATATGTACAGAAAAGTTTCCTGAGATGGAATTGGGATTTTATTAGGATTACAGACCAATTAAAGGAGAATTATTATCTTAAAAATATTGAATCTTCTAAGCCATGAACCTAATGTAGCTTTCTATTTATTTGTGTCTTTCTTCATCTCTCTCAGCATTTTTTAATGTTTTAACATATATGTCATGGACAACTTTTGTCATATCACATTTCTAATACTATTGTACATTGCATGTCTCCTTCTATCTTTCTCCTTCTTTGAGCCTCACCCTGCTCTGAGAGAATTAAGTTTTCTATAGTTGAAAAGGCCTAGTTGGCAAGGAGTTTTTCTCTGGCCAATAGTCAGTGAGTTCTTGAGGCCTCACCATATCCATGTGAGTTTAGAAACAGCGGTTCCTCCCTCAGTCAAGAACAGAGATGCCTACACCCCAGTTAATAAATACCCTGATGACAGACCTGTGAGCTACACAAAGTCAGACCCACCCAGCTACATCACATTTCATTACATGGTCCACAGAAACTGGGAGATAATGAATAGCTGTTGTTTTAATCCACTAAATTTTGGAAAGACTTGTTGCATAGTAAAAGATACTTTACAATGGTTTACATTTGCATACATATAACTCATACTGCCTACATATTACATTCAAATAAACAAATTACATTTTTACATAAATGTACACAAATAATCATTTAAATGGAATCAATCAGTTGATATCAACTAGATGGATGATACCAAAAATATAATATATATATATATATATATATATATATATATATATATATATATATATTAGAAAGGGTCAGGGTATTTGTGATACTAGAAATAACACATGCACCTAGAATCCCCTATAATAAAATAGAAATAAATATCTTGCGTAATGCCATGTTTCAAGTGTAGTATGACCAAAATAATAAAGTTATAATTGTGAAGTATTTTATCTTACTTCTATTTTTAAATTCAACTCCAAATTAATTGAGATTAAATCAATTTAACAATTCAGTTGATCAGTGTCTTGCTCCACATTTCAAGTGGTCAGTTGTCATGTGGTTAATGTCAACCAAGGTGCTAAACAAGGAGGGGTGCTAAACAGTGAGGTTTTTCTAGGGTTAACTATCAAATTGATAGAAGGTTGGTATGTTGATATGATCTTTTTTAAGATCACATAGGAAGTCAAAGACAGATTCAGAGAGTAATTTCATGTCACTTTCCCTTTTTCCATATTACTATGTATTAATTCAACTAGGTACGATTCTGCTGTATATATTTGCGTGATAATAAACTAAATCCTCTCCCTAACATAGAAAAGAAGATTTTCCAATTTTTATCACCTGCAAAAAGGAAAAATGGTCAAGGCCAAGAAGTCTCAAAGACAATGATGGACAGATGCAATTTTCAAGAATTTTCCTGTTTGGAAAGAGCACAGGCAGATGTTATAGGGCTCACAAAGGCTAATATTCCATGGCAAAAAGACAATTTGTCTTATACCTCATGTTCTGCACAGCTCTCTCTGAGCAAGGATTTCTTGAACATGAGAGTTATGTGTCTCTCTTGTTCAGGTCAGACTTTAGAGTGCTTGTGGCATTAATTTAATAGTAAGAGAACATGCTGGAATTCTCTAATGCTATTCACCTCTAGAAAAAAGGCAATGCATCATAGTTTAGTACATTTATGGCACTGGCCTATTTGGTCAGATAGACATTGTTTAAAGAACATGTTGACACTTTGTGATGCGAAAGCTGTCAAGGTAGTCTATTTGGGCCACATCCACATGGGAAATGTGAAATTAAAACGAATACTTCTTTTTTTATATATAAATTTGAGGATATAGAAGATTTTCTTTAGCTGTCAAAATTTTAATCAAAGTAACATTCACCTTTCTTTTTAATTTCAGGTATGCAGATATAGATAAAATTCTCTGTGTATGGGAACAAATTGTTATAGGTTTGAATACACTATATGACATGGAGGTGCAAAAACATGAGTTTATTTTATTTAACGGAAATAAACTTACATGTGAAATCCTCTTTTGTGGTCCAATATTTAGAAGTTTATAATTTAAATTAGTCACTGCCCAGTTTTAAAAATATACTTTTTTACATTAATTTATATACCTAAAGATTTTCCTGTAAGCATGGATAATGATGAATAATGGACAGATTACAATAAGGATTTGGGAGCAGGTATCTTTGGCCTCTATGATAACTAACTGGTATCCACCTAGCCAACAGTGTTTGCTAGAATCTCCTGTCAAGGTCCTCTGTTCCTTATATGGTCCCCACCTGCAAAATGTTTTCCTGGTTGTGACATCACAAACTCTTGGTGTTTACACTAGCATTTTTATTAATTTAAAATCCCTTGTAGGTTCCTCTTGAAAATCCTCAGTCTTCCCTATTGCCTCAGAGTTACTATGAGGAACTGTAGATGCTGAAATGTGTGAAAGCTGTCTCTGGTATTTTTTTTTATCTAAATACATCATGTTGCTTACTATCTTTATTCCACTTTGTTCGCTCCTTTTGGAAAATGACCACCCATCAGGCATTTATTCCCAGAATTCCATACCGGAACAGTATCTCAAACCCTCTCAGCTTTTGTTTTTAACTTCAACTTATTTTAGTTTCTATATTTTTTCCTGGATACATAACTATCTAACAATCCATAGAGGGCTTTTCTCCTTCCTGAATTTCTTTCTTACTGTCTTCTAGAAACGATGTCATTTATCGATGCAATCTACATCTTCTTCCCCATAAAATAAGTGTCATGTTTTAATGGGAAGCAATCCACAGGACAATGTAAAGAAATAAAAGAGCCAGATAAAATAGAACTGTGGTATCAGGTCTCAAAACACTTTCCTGTTTGGAGGTAGAAGAACACCAATGATAGTGCCAAGATTTACAAGGATGAGGAGTTACAATACAATGTGGTAAAACCTGGAGACATGTAGAGTTGGGTGTCAAGAGGTCATTGGAGGATCTGACCAATTATAATCTGGGAGCAATCCCTTTGTGACTTTCCTATAGATGGATGAGAACTTTTGTTACTCCAGCCAAGAGAGAGTCTGAAATTAACCATGACAAGAAAGACATCTTCACCAAAGTCCAGTGACTCTATTCCTATTTGCAAAAACACATAAGCTGCCTAGGAAATTAGCTCTCTTCATGGTTGTAGTAGATGATGTGGGAACAGAACACTGATTGTGAATTGATAATTGTACCAAGAGTCTTGGGGGCTTTCCTCTGTCTTTGTTTGCTTGCTTTTGTCTTTATGAGACTTAAATTTAGAGCAGAAAAGACAAAATGCGTGCTTCAAAGGCAGGGTTTAGTTTTGGTATCCCAGTTACCCATCAAGTGGAATGGAAGCTTTAGAATCTAGTGAAGTAAATTATAGATTGGGGAGTTTTTAATTTGCATATGTAAGAAACAATATATGCAATTTATATCTATTTAAAAAGGTTGGTATACATTATAACCTCTAAGGGTGCTATTGAAGCACTGCCTACATCATGTCATAGAAGCATAGTTTCTTTGCATTGTAGAGCTTGTAGCCTTTTTCTTTTGAATTTTCTCCTGAAGGATACTGTAATTTGAAATAAATATTTTACAGAAGAGTAATTGAAGGTATGAACTTATTTCAAGCAAATGAACATTAATAATGGGTAATCAGCTGTGGTGAGATTAGAAGAGATCCCAGGCCACAGAATCACTGATCTTAATTCTTGCTTCCCTCATGTTGATTTGTCTCTCTTTGCCACTTCTATCTCTGGCTAACAGTGAACCATATGAGGATCTAACTTTTTTTTTTTTTTTAGATGTTTCAAAGAATCACTCACTTGAGATATTTGTATATGTAGGAAAACTTTTTGAATGTTTGCAGAGGTACTTTCATTATAAAAAATCAAACTCTTCTTTATAAATAGTATATATCTTTGTTTTAAAAAATCTTTGGGATATGAATCACTAGTAATTTCTCACTGAATTGTTCTTTTCAGACTCTAGTCACATAATTTTGTTCACTTTACTCTGCTCAATTTTTGTTTCCTCTGGAGTTTTGTATCTTGTTTTTATTATGAAACTCATGCAATTCATGATTTTAAAAAGAATTATCAGAAAACTGAGTTTTTTTTTGTCATTTAAAAATTTTTTTCTCTGTCATGCTGGGGCTCAAACCCAGGACCTCACACATGCTAGGCAAGTGTTCTACCACTGAGTTGAAACTTCAGCCCAGAGCTGGATTTAAATGCAAACTTCCGAAGAAGACCATATTCTTGTGGTTATTTTTGAGAGGCCATTGACCCATAAGCATTTTAAATTAAATATTACATTCAATATTACATGAGCTTTTTTGAGTCATCTGATTTGAAACTCACATTCTTAATTCTCAGAATATATACATACATATATAACCTTGCTTCTCAAATGAAGGCTGAGTTTGCCAATTTTCCTTGCTCTTTACTTTTTTGGAGCAGATAATTTCTGGTCCACTCTTCCACTTTGAAGAAATTACATTTTCATGGACATCTTTATTCCATTTCCTTATAGCACATGGTTCCAAACTTGAGTGTCCTTTTTTTCAAGTGTATCCTTATAATCCAAATTTCTTAATTATAGGAATTAACAAATTCTCCTAGGATAGTAATCTGCTTCAGCTCCTGCTTTTAGTTGCTGAATTCAGGAATTCATTTAATATTTGTTTTCTGTAGGCATTCCTTCCTTTCTTGATAGCTTAGATGTGAATTTAAGACAATTATGTATGTACATATGTGTGTATATATAGAATTATTTTAGTCAATTTGTTTTATTTATTTTTTTTTTAATTTTTTTTAATATTTAGTTTTTTAGTTCTCAGCGGACACAACATCTTTGTTGGTATGTGGTGCTGAGGATCGAACCCAGGCCACATGCATGCCAGGCGAGCGCGCTACCGCTTGAGCCACAAACCCAGCCCAGTCAATTTGTTTTATATTGATGTTTTATAGACAGATTTCAGAATTTTTGGCTTACTATATTTATAGGGAGTGCAATATTTCCTTTCTATCTCATTTACCACCAATTTCTGTTTATTTCATTCAATTAGCCTGCTCTTATATGGGGGAGGGATCATTTTATAAGTATGTCCTCTGAGTTGTACTTTCTATGTACAAAGAAGACGACTAACAAGATGCTATTTTAAGCAAAGACAGTCTGGGCTGTAAAACAGATTTCTGCAACATCTGTATTGCCAATACTATTTCCTCACACAACTGTAATGTCTTTCCTAAAAATTTATTCATAAATTATTAGCAATGGATAAAGGTAGCAATTTCTTTGTTTTGTCTTTCATATGGAAATTTTTGTTTTTTGGACATTGGGGATGGAACCCCAAGGCTCACTCATGCTAGCAAGTGCTCTCCGACTGAGCTACATTCCCAATACTGTATAAGTATTTTTTGATGGACTACATCTTTGTTAGACTTTTTCTCAACCAGTGTTGGAATCCACCCAGACCTTGCTTAGGCTCACATTCCGCTGTCTAAAGCAATGCTACTCAAAGTGTGGTCTCTGGAGCAATGTTTGTCCATCAGTTGTTTGTTATTTATCTCTGGTGGTAAAAGTACAGATATGGGATGTTTAGAAACTTCAACAGCAATTTGACATAGCAAAGATATCCAAGAATGTGGTTAGTCTGCTATTCTTGCTGAGCAGGGCATAGCCTAGTGCTAATGGAAAACTCATGCTGATTCATTGTTTGGCATATGTTGTGCAATAGGTACACAATAAAGAAATTTGTATCAGTCTATGCAACACGGGGATGAGGAGATAAAAATTGGTCCTTTATAAGAGATAATTTGTGAAGGATTGGTCTAAATGAAAAGGGTCTTCTTACACTTTCAAAATGCATTCAAATAGATTTTGTTGGAGATATATTCAGTTATTGAGAATGTATCACTGATAAAGCCCAATTCTATTCTAAAATTTTCTGTCTCAGAGCCTGTCTTCAATCTAAAATTATATTCCTATATCATTTCTGCACACACCACAAGTTATACAAAGTAACCACAAAATATTTATGTTATAAATTTAAATTTGTTACTTGGATGATAAACAAAATAGCTCTACTGCCATCAATTGATAATAGATGCTGTTATAATAGGTGAAGTATAAAGGTTCAGGACTCAGTAGAGTTTGAGAGTTGAGAATTCAAGTCCTGACACAATAATGTCGGGTTTCCATTCCAAGCTCTACCACTTAGAGGTGCATATCACTTTTAGACACTGGACAAGTTTCTTAAATCATCTGACTTTCCTTATCTATAAAGTAATGACCATGGTAGTGGTACCATGTTATCACATTGTTTGGAAAACAGTAAATGTTGCCATCATTATTTGTGTTAATATTTTATGTATACAAGTGGAGAAGAATGTGGTGGTAGTCTACATTTTTACATAGTCTACATTATTTTAGCCTTAGTAATTAGTAAATGAGAAAATGCCAGGATTGACTATGTGTTTCTATTCTCTTTCTTCAATTTTCTAATCCTTGTAGCTTTCCCTCCTGGTCCCACACTGTTCTCCACGATGTTCTTTGTATTTTTCTTAGCCTACTTTTTGCAAATTCTCCCTTATCACCATTCTTTGTACTACAAACATTTATTAAGCACCTTCTAAGTGTCAGGCAGTATTGGCTTTTGGTATAAAGTGAGGAATTAAATACCAATTTTGCTACAAGCAGTTTATAATATAGCTTGGGGCACTGTGCGTGTAATAATAAAAACAAACATTATATATGTTATGATTAATCTATGAGTGGGGTAGTGGGAGATTAAATAAAGAAAGTCTCAAAAGTTTGCATAGAAAGATTAGAATATTCTATGACTTAGGTGATGTTATCATAAAAAAATGATTTTTCTCCATGATAACTGGACAGGTGAAAGATCTGCATGTAGAGATAACACTTCATAGACACAGAAAAAAAAAGCATTCTTTTGTAGAAGATGCCATTAGTGGCAAAAACAAAACTCACAATAAAAACCAAAGTCCTGCTAAGGCAGGAGAAAGATCAGTGTTTGAACTCAATATTTCCATCAGATATTTCTTTTCCAGAAAACCTTTGATTCCCTTCATTTTATTTACTTCACTTTGTTTTGGCACAAACCAAAACAATGCAAAGCAAAACAACAAAAATATAAACCATCTTTTAAATATAGTGAAAAAAAAACTGATTGCAAGCTCAGACTGGGGAAGCAAAATGAAGAAACACATATAGCCAAAGAGAGGACAAAGAGCACTAACTGCTGAGCAAGTATGATCAGGATGGGTCTGCAGTAAGCCAGGAAGTTGCAGAAAAAGGGCTCAGGCAGCCCTGGAATACATGAGGCAGGGGAAAATTTCATTTTCCTGGAAAATGCCAGATGTAGGAATAATTCTTAGCAAAACAAATATTCTTGCAGCAAAATACAGATTGAATATATGTGAAAATACTACTACTTTCTACAATTTATCCCTAATTTCCTTGCCTTTCTTTTCAATAATTAAAGAAAAAAAGGATAAGCTAGAATTTCCACCAAGTGCATTATTCATCTTCTCCTAATGTCAATCTCTTAAATATATATATATATATATATATATATATATATATATATATGAAATTCTGCTTTTATTTACTGATACTTCTAAGAATTAGTATTATCAAGACTAAAAAATCAAAGCCTCTTGACACAGATAAACTAGTTATTTCTCTTCTTGTGTTTCACTGATATTAACTCATCATTATGTTCAACCTATACACACAAGCAAACACATACAAACACATATGAACTTCATCACATAAAACGAGAATGTTTTAGACACCTTAACTAATAAGTTACAACTAAATACCTAATTTAAACGTTTCCAGGTATTTGGAAAGAGGAGGAAGGGAATATTTTCAATTTCAGCTTTAATTTGTGAAAAAATCTCTCTGCTTGTTGTAAGTCACAGTGGAGAATGGAAAAGGCTCCCTCTATGAAAACTGGGTTTTGTGTGACTGACACATACTGCATTTTTAATAACACAGACAGAAATGCATTATTCAGAATTCACCGTTGTCCAGCAATTCAGCTCTACTGTAGATGTTCATACTTCTAGTGAGTCTGTTGTCTGCAAAAATTCAAATTCTTTCTGTGATCAATACTAGTGGCCAAGATACTATTTGTTTGCCTGAGTACAACATAGTGAACTAGCACAAGAGATTATAACATATTTCAATGAATTGGACAATTACATATCAGTATAAAATGTGTGCTACTTTGATGAATATCTAGACATATCTGCCCATTTTGATTTTGATTTTTCTTCTGACTGCTGAAAATAATATCACAGTTACAAAAGATAAGCATTCTATTTCAGGAAACAATGCAAAGATACAGCTATTACTTAATAGCATTCAGAGTTCCATTATGATTTCAGGAATTTTTGAAGGTCAAGGATGGTGATGACATTGTTTATTTTTATTCATCTAAAAATTAATATAGTCCCCAGTTTCAGAATCAGACATATGTATTTCAACCCAGACTACCGGAGCATACTGTTATGATAGGAGCTCAAAGACTAGAATCAGTGAAGTAGGGCTGGCCTTTCCAAAACATTATTTTTACATAAATAGTTTTAAAATTGTATAAAACTGTATAAAAAAGTCAGAAAATAAGATTCCAGACCCAGGACAGTTTCTTGCTAATTGCTGAGTTGTTTTTCCATCTGAAAAAGGGGTTATAGTAATCCCTACTGCCAAGATTTCTATAAGATTCAGACAAGTTACATAGCACATATGATTTGTGATATTGTATAACTGTGTACAAGGATAAGCTTTATAATTATTGTTTTTAACTAAGTCTTCATTTCTTTGAAGTATTTGTTCCTATCACTTTGAAGCATGCTTCCAAGATCAAAGTTTGCATTGATTGTTAGTGACTTAGGCTTCTATCCTTTTTTATATTTGATAATATATCCAATCAAAATTCCTGTAGGAACTATGAGTTAAAAAACAATTAAAAAACAATCAGCAAAGCTTCAGAATACTTATCTTCTATAGGCACAGTCCTTCTATGAGGATAATGTGTTCTTTGGTATTTGGTACATCCATCTCTGATGTGAATTTTTAGCATTCCTGATCCTGCTTATTTGTCTCCAAAAGTAATCCCTATAAATTTATAATCTGAATCATTTGTTATTAGGACAATAATACTTATTCCAGGGGGTTTCAGAAAAAAAAGTATGTGAAGTAAAATTTTTGGTGTAGATTTGAATGACCATAGGCTAGCACTAAGCAACTGGTCTCAAAAGTTCTAGGGAAAAATTAAAAGGAAAACATAAAGTTCATAAGAAATAGATTCACACTGATCAACAAAGATCTTACGTATTTTTCTCCTTTGTACAGGACACTCTATGATATCAAAAAATTTTTTGTTTTGTTTAAGAAAAATAAATATCTGCAACCATGAGTAGTACTCTACTGTGTTTCCTTTACTACTGTCAATCAATCAGTGTAAGGATGAAGATGCAATCAAAACAACAAAGAAAACAGAAGAAAGAGAAGTAGAGAAACAAGGAGGCAAAGGTAGGGGAACATAATGTGTTTCCAAGAGAAAGCAGTTTAGCATGTGCAGTCCACATCTTCTCTCTCCATGCTCAACACGTTCATGCATTCTTACAAGTGTGAAAGTTTACTAAAAATATTAGTTTCTTAAAGTAACAATACAATATCTTTCATGTTTAATTACAATAAATACCTGTGCCCTTATCTTTTACTCATCTCATTTTTCAAAGAATGAAAACACACCTCCCTCCACACACACACCCTACCTCCCTATACTACTTCTAATATAATCAAATTGAAAAATTTATAGTTTAAATTAGAATTTTCTATCATTAGTATGTTATTGCTAGTTGAATAATATAATTATGTACTTTTAATAATATCCATAATTGCTAATTAATTATAATGTCTATATTATAATTAATTTTATTATTTTATGCCATTATTTTATGCCAGTGAAACTTAGTTTTTTAAATATTTTCTGAGACTTTTACATCATTTATCCATTTATTCTCTTTTTTTTCAGTTGTTGAATTTCTCCAGAGTTTGTCTTTCCTATTCACTTCATGATGGTAAACAAAGATTATGAATTAATAAAAGATAAACAGAGCCATTGTTGGTTCCTGTAATAATAACTGTTTATAATCTTTAAAAGAATAGTGTAATTTTTAAAAAATTGTTTAAAAAATTGTTTAAAAAACCAGAGAGATAAGTTATATGAGTTATATTTCCTATCTTCTATAACTCCAAATTAATAGTGTACCACTCAAGGTAATTGCTCCCTTAGAGTTTCTAAAGAATAAAGTCTTTCCCTGTGAGATTTATTTTTAAAATTTACTTCTAAAAGACTCATAATCAGCCTTTTAACTTCATTTACACAGCAAATCAAAGTGTACAACACAATATTTCAGTACTGAATTGGAGTGTAATTAATTTAAAAATCTCTCCCAAGAGTCTTCTCCTTGGTTATAATTTCTATTTCCTCATCATCTGCCAAGTGAAGGGAAAAAATAAATCAATATATATAACTAAAGTACAATTATCAGGACCTGAAACTGACATTAATATAAACTCTTCAGATAATTATATATCACTTTACCTCAAATTATGTGGATTTATTTTCCCAAATTATTTTATAGATTATGTCAGCCTTTCAATGAAATTTTAAAGTGTTAGAGAATATTGAGAAGAGCATCTGAAAAAACAAACAAAAAACAATTTCCTCTTCTTACTATAAGAAACATCTTGTGATATGGTCCTTATTTTTTAATACATAAAAAGAGAGTGAAAAAAGAATTTTTTTTCTGTTCCTGAAGAACATTTAGTTCATTTACATTTAGTGTAATTACTGAGTTTTTACAATACAAAGCATTGGATTTATAGTATTTTTTCTATTTCCTTTTTTGATTAATCAGATATATTTTTAGCAACAAAACTAAAAGAACAAACTTTTCTCCAACTAATGTGATTATTGTAGTGTAGTCACACTAGAGACTGAGTTTTTACAGCCTACTTTAATCATATTTACCATTCTAAATAATGCTAAAGCTTCATAATACTTGAATTCCATTTAAGTTCCTCTTGACTATTTGCATTATGTTATCATGCATTTTAGTTCTACATATGATTATATAATTCCAGAAGACAGTGATCACTTACATTATCAATGAATAAAGCACTTCCATTGTTTTTCATTGCTATGTCTAGTTCCATAATTCAATTTGGGATTAGTTTTCTGCATGTAGTTTTTCTAAGTATTTAAATAAAACACATTGAGTAATAACTCACTACATTAAAATCTTCAAATCTTATGTCCATGTCATTTTTTTTTTATTTTTTAACTTTTCATTTTCAAATAATTATAGATTCACTGGAATTCACAAAGAGAGTTTCTATGTACCCTTTAAAATTTCCCCAGTAATTACAATTGCTGCACCTAAAGTATTATATCAGGAAACTGAATAGTACAAAAAAAATACACACACACACACACACACACATCTTTTTATTGGTTCTTTTTAGTTATATATGACAGAAAAATCCATTTTAATATAATTATACAAGCATGGAATATATCTTATTCTAGTTAGAATCCCATTCATATGGATTTACATGGTGGTAGGATTCCCATACATGTACATGGTAAAACTATATCAAATTCATTCCTCTGTCTTTCTTTTGCTTATCCACCCTCCCTTCCCTACATTCCCCATTGTCTAATCTACTATACTCCTATTCTTCCCATCACCCCCACCACCCCTTAATGTGGGTTGGCTTCCACTTATCAGAGAAAAGTTTCAACCTTTGTTTTTTTGTAACAGGCTTACGTCACTTAGCATGATAATCGTCAGATCCATCCATTTGCTGGCAAATGTCATAAAGTCATTCTCTTTATAGCTGAGTAATATTCCATTGTGTATATGTACCATATTTTCTTTATCCATTCATCTAATTAAATACACCTAGGTTGACTTCAAAGTTTAGCTATTGTAAATTGGTCTGCTATAAACATTGCTGTGGCTGCATCATGGTAGTTTACTCATTTTAATTCTCTTGGGTACATACTGAGGAATGGGAAAACTGGCTTAAATGGTGGATCCATTCCAAGTTTTTTGAGAAATTTTCATACTGCTTTTCAGAGTGGTTACAAAAATTTCAGTCCTATCAGAAATGAGTGGATCTTTTTCTCCACATCCTCCCCAACATTTATTGTTACTTGTATTCTTGAAAATTGCCATTTTGACTGGAGTGAGATGGAATCGCAGGGTAGTTTTAATTTGAATTTCTTTAATTGCTAGAGATCTTGACCATTTTTCATACATTTGTTGACTTTTGTATTTCTTCTTCTGTGAAGTGTCTATTCAGTTCCTTTGCCCATTTATTGATACAGTAAGAAAAACAGCATAGTATTGGCACCAAAACAGGCAAGAAGATAAATAGAATAAAATAGAAGACACAGAGACAGACCAACAAAAGTACAGTTACCTCATACTAGACAAAGGCACCAATAACAAATATTGGAGAAAAGATAGCCTCTTCAACAAATAGTGGTGGAAAAACTGGAAATCTATATGCAGTAGAATGAAATTTAACCCCTACCTATCCTGCTGCATAAAGTTCAGCTCAAAGTGGATCAAGGACCTAGATATTAGACCAGAAATCCTGCACATACTAGAAGAAAAAGTAAGCCCAACACTCCAGTGTGTTGGTACAGGAACTGACTTTCATTATAATACCCCTAAAGCACAAGAAGTCAATAATCAATAAATGAGTTGACATCAAACTAAAAATCTTCCTCCCAGAAAAGAAATTGTTTAAGATCATGAAGAGAGATCAAATAAAATGGAAGATAATCTTTGCCAGCATTAATTTCCAGGATACATAATAAACTCAAAAAACCCCCAAATAACCCCATAAATAAATAGGCAGATAAACTAAATTTATTATCATTTTAACATGTGCAACCAGCACCATAATTAAGATCCAGAGCTATTTCATCATTGCAAAGATCTGCTTTATAATCCATGGAAGTTAATTCATGTTTTCCTAGTTCATCTTACTTATTGCTAAATAATAGTCCATGCTATAGATGTATTCAGTTTTGTTAACATTTATGTATTATAGGAGATTTTGTTAAATGTATAAAGCTGCCATGAACAAATGTGTACACCTTTTCTTGTAGACTTAAACTTTATATTCCTAGACTAAGAGAGTTTACTGGATTATATGAAAAAACATAAGTTTATAAGAAAGTAATGAACCTATTTTACACAGTGGCAGCAACATATAACTTTTCTATCAGCAATGTATTCCCATCTCCAAATTCTTGATGATATTTGATATTTTAACTTTAAATACCAATCCTAACTGCTTTAATGTGTGCATGGTAATAGATGGCTATGGTATTAATTCAACTTTCTCCATTGGCTAGTGATGTTAAGTCTTTTTATCTGCTTATTGTATATTCTCTTTGGTAAGATCTTTTGATGTACTTATATATTTTTGAATTAGATTTTTTTTAAACTAGAAACTTTTGGATTTCTTTACACAACTTAGAGCCTATTATTAGATTACTTGCAAATATTTGTCAGCATGCTGATGGTCATTTAGTTTTTTTTTTTATAAGAGCACAAAAAAGCCCTTATTTTTATGTAGTCTAAATTGTTCCTTTTCTACCTCATGTTGTTATGTCATGTATAAAATTTCTGCACTAAGCCTTAAGTCTCAAATATTCTATGTATTCTTCTGAAAGTATTAAAGTTTTTACATTTATATTGAAATTAGTAATCTACTTGACTTATTTTTTTATAATAAATGTAATGTTTAGGTCAATATTAATTTTATAAATTTATAAATATCCAATAGTTCTAGCACCATCTGTTAAAAAAGAGTAACCTTCCTGTGTTAAATTCTCTTAGCAACTTTGTAAAAATTCAATTGGACATAGTTATTTCTAGGTTCTCTATCCTGTGTCTAACCCTGCAGTACTGTGCAGTCTTAATTTCCATAACTATATGATGGATTTTAAATTACAGTAAAGTGCTTCCTCCTGCTTTATTCTCTTATAGAAAATATTTTATTCTAATTAGCCTAATCATAAAATTATATAATAAATTTATTCATGTCAAAAAAAAACTTTCCAAGATTTTGATATAAAATGCATTAAACCTATAGATAAATGTGACAAAAGTTGACATTTTTACTGTTTGGTCTTCCAATCTATAATCATGGTATGTCTGTTTATTTAGATTTTTAATTGTTTTCATTAATGTTTTTTAGTTTTTAGCAAACAAGTACTGTACATGTTATGGTAGACTTAAACATAAATATTTTACTTCTTTAATGTTATAAATGACACTCTTTTAAATTTTAGTTTACATGAAGTAATTAAGAGTCAAGATTAAGTTAAATTTTGTATATTGACATTGTGTCCTATGTTCTTTACCATTTATATTATTATTATTATTATTATTATTATCATAGATTGCTTGGGTTTTTATGTAGCTCATTGTGTCATCTGCAAATAGGACAAGTTTTAGTTTTGTCTTTCTTTCAACATATGTCTTTATGCTTTTTACTTTAATTTCTTTCCAAATTATGCAAGATACAACTTCAATTACTATGTCAGATAAGCATGATGACAGCAGATATTCTTACCTTTGCCCTGGAATTGGGAGCATATTATTAAGTCTTTTACCATTAAGTATAACCCTAGCTATAGGCTTTTGTAATGCTATTAAGATGAGGAGGTTCTACTCTACCCCAATTTTTTTAGAGTATTTATCATGAATGGGTATATTAGTTGAAGACCTCCAGAGAAAATAGGACCAAAGTATTCATGAGAGCAGATTTTATATATATATATATATATATATATATATATATATATATTACACACACACACACACATATTTGGTTCACACAATTTTAGGGACGGAGATGCTCCACAGAATGACATAGGCAAGCTGAGGAACCAGTAATTTAATTTGAACCTGAAGGCCTGCTAACAAGGAGGTCCAAGGGCATGAAAAGATGTTTCATTTTAAGAAGAGAGAATAAGTTCTTAATGTTAAAATTGTAGGTTGGCCATAAGCATTTTCACAGAAATAGAAAAATCTGGAAGGTATCATAATTATCCAAATAGATGTACAATTCAGTGATAAGAACATCTAGGCATCATATTTTTTAGAAAGAAGCAACAATATTGATGATCTATTAAAAACCTAAGCCTTTTCATTCCTTTTTACCTTTCAATATGTAAACTAATCCTGGTAATTGAAACTCATTCCCTATTCCAAAATCAATTTCAAATATTAGGTACACCACGAAGCTTTCCCTTTTCCATTCAATACATTCAGCCATTTTAAATAAACTTATGAGGTACTATCCACATACAAAAACTATGTGTTTAACATATAAATATAGTATATATTACTAGCTAGGTTTAGGGAGATTGAAGATAATACAGACTCATGAAACCATTGTTACAAGCTATAGAGTAAACATATCTATAGACTCCAAAAGTTTTCTCCTGCCCTCTTTATTATTATAATTTTGTGATAAGAAAATTTAACATAAAATATGCTTTCTTGCTGGGCACAGTGGTGCACTCCTGTAAGACTAGCACCTCGGGAGGCTGAGATAAGAGGATACCAGTTCAAAGCCAGTGTCAGCAATGGTGAGGCAATAAGCAACTCATGAGACCCTGTCTCTAAATAAAATACAAAAATGGGCTGGGGATATGGCTCCATGTTTGAGTGCCCCTGAGTCCAATCCTCAGAACAAAAAATATATATACACACACACACATATACACACACACCTATTCTTAGAAAAATCATTAGTGTAGAATATAGTAATGTTAACTACAGGCAGTTTGCTTTACAGTCGATCCCTAGGAGTCATTCATTTTGTATGACTTAAATTTTGTACCCTTTGCTTGATTCTCCCATGTTTCTTCTGGGTTTTCACAGTCTGTGCTTTACTCACACCCCCATGCTAGTGAATCTCATTACATTGTTAACTATGAATGTGCACAACAGATGTGGTACGCTATCCTGATAGCTCTTCATGACTGAGACTCTCATCTCCCAGCTGCGGGAATGTTTGCTTATTGATGACTTGCAACTGAGAATTGCTCTCAGATGAATGAACTGCCTTGTCCTCTTCCTCAGGAAACCCCACATCCAATAACTGCTTGATGCAGGAGTACAAAGATCTAGTCCATTGGCTCTGACTGGGAATAACTCTGAAGGAGAGTCCAAACTTCAGAACTCTCAGGGGGATTGTCTGTGTTTGCAGTTGGAACTTCACTATAGTTCAGTTTCACCTTCTGCCCACTGCTGCTTCACAGTTGTAACCAGAGAACCCTCTAATAAATCTCATGCATAAAATATCATAACCTCAAAAATTGACCTTAATCATGTGGCTTTTCCTACTATCAGACACTCTCTTTTTTATCCATGGAATAACTCATATCTAACTAACATTTACTGGGGGTTTCTTTTGACTTTGTCCCCATGATCTATAATTCTTTATGATAATTCTTGAGATAGATTATACCATATTTCAGTGATGCCAAAATTCATCAATTGTGTGATGCTTCATCAATTTGCAACAGATAGTAGGAATGAAAAAAAACAATTATATTACATAG
Source organism: Ictidomys tridecemlineatus (assembly GCF_052094955.1). Lineage (NCBI taxonomy): Eukaryota > Metazoa > Chordata > Mammalia > Rodentia > Sciuridae > Ictidomys > Ictidomys tridecemlineatus. The sequence continues at coordinate 99,027,461 of NC_135485.1, forward strand.
CTCAATATATAACTTTCTTACAAACACATAGATATGTACTTTTCGCCTGTGATTTTTTTCTTTCTTTCTTTTTCTTTTTTCTTTTTTTTTCTTTTTTTTTTTTTACTGGGGATTGAACTCAGGGGCACTCAATCACTGAGCCACATCCCCAGCCCTTTTTTTGTATTTTATTTAGAGACAGGGTCTCACTGAGTTGTTTAGTGCCTTGCTTTTGCTGAAGCTGTCTTTAAAATCGCAATACTTCTGCCTCAACCTCTGAGCCGCTGGGATTGTAGGTATACACCACTGCATCGGGCTCACCTGTGATTTTTAAAAATCAAAATGTTCTTTATAGTCAGTGTAAAGAACTTTCTAAATATGTTTACCTCTTAGGCTTCTCTGTATTCATTTATTGCTATAATCTCATCTAATGAGTAACTGATTTAGCCTCTCATAGATTAACACCAAAACTCAAAAGCATACCTAATACACAGTTTTTTAAACTGCATTTTGTATACTGAGACTGCTATACAGTAATTATTAATGAAGCTATGATTTTCTGAAATTTAAATACCGCATTTGAAAAGTCAACAGGAAATTTGGTCAGATGGATATTAATGACTCAGAGATAGTTCTTCATAATGCTCAAATCATCCAAAATAACCTCATTTATCTTTCAAAATTATATGATATATTTTAAAGATATCTGCCCATTTTTGATTCCTTTAAATACCTTTCCTGAAATGTGTCAGTTGTTACTCAATATACATACAAGCACATCTCATTTCAGTGCTGCATTATTATATTATCATTTTGAAGATATTTAAACTAATAATTAGGAATTCAAATTTAAGTAAAATTGTTTTGATGGAATGTGCTGATATCAATGTAAATGACTTAAAGGAAGTAGCAGTTTAATATACAGATACTTTCTGTGTTTGGTTGTTTTCATATGTTTGAATAATAGTTAATATGTCAAAATTCAGTCAAAATGTCAAAACTACAGACAGGTGAATGTCAACAATAATTGGTATCACTATCAGATGCCTCTTGATTTCAGAGAAGAATAATGTAAAATTTTGTATTAGGTAAAATGGCTTATTAATAGATAGGGATTGAAGTTTAGAGAGATTAAGAATTTAGTTAAAGATAATTGAATTTGGACCAGTCTGATTCTAAAACCAACACTCTAATATCTTACCCAGACTTATGCTGAATCAATAAATGAATAAATTAGTGCATTAATATGAATTTGAGAGATTCAAGACAAAATACCTTCTAAACACATTTCACTCCCTATACTGTTAAAAGAGAAATGGAATCTTGGAAAATAGAGAATTGACATTAATCTGGTGATATAAAAAAAGAGAACAAAGTGTTATGAATTAAATAGTATTTGAGATATTGAACAATGTGGACTGAATCAAAAACAATTTGGCAAGCTAAATAGAATTTTGTGGAGTAAAGAACATTAATAGTTCTTTGCAAATTGATTTATATTCATTTTAAAATTGTGAAAATTGGCATATTTCCACAGAAACACTGTAAGTCAGGATAATTCTTTAAGTATTTTTAAGCAACGTTGGTAATAACTGAAATGAAAAAAATTCATCAGAGACTCATGTGGATTCACCCATGGGAATTTAAAAGTCAGCTATTCCAGCAAAACACACGGACAATAGTCCTTAGGCAATGACTGGTTTCAAACTGTGGCAGATTATATTACTGGCATTAATCAGGCATGGTATCATGATGCCTTGCACACTGCTTAAGGCCATGAAGCTTTATTTAGAAAATATATATTTGCATTTAGTTGGTAGATTTACTTTTTACTTATTTCAAATAGTTCTAACTAAAGAGACATATTCTCTATGTAGAATTCTTTTACTATCTTAGTGTAAGTTTTAGTAATAATTTTTAAATCAAAGAATGCATAGCTTTGTGATTCCCCAGAGTTCAGTGGGAACATGTTTGCAATCTTGTTGAACACTATTCATAAACTTTGGATTATATCAATTTAGATATTTCCTAGATAAAAATCTCATTGTAGTATTTATCAGGGACAATTACAAGGTCAAGAAAATTGTGTAGGAACCATATGTATACTTGGAATAAGAAGTGACATTAAATACATTATACTGTGGGGCTGAGGATGTGGCTCAGTGGTAGAGTTCTTGCCTAGCATGCATGATGCCCTGGATTAAGTCCCCAGCTTTGCAAAAAGAAAAGAGTTCTGCTGTGAAAATGCACACATCTGGAGATTATTGTTATTTTTCATTATCATAAATTTAACTGAATTAAATTAAAATATAAACTCATGGAAAACAGAACTATTGTTACACAATTATATGTGAATCAGTCAATATTTTATAATTTTCATTGTAAAAGTCTTTTACTTCCTTAATTAAGCTTATTCCTAAGTATTAAATTTTTATGGCTAATGTTAATGGCATTTCTTTTATGATTTATTTCTCAGAACAATCATTTTTGGTGTACAGAAAACTACTGATTTTTGAATCCTGATACTTTACTGCATTTATTTATCAGTTTTAAGTCTTTTGATGGAGTCCTTAGGGTTTTCTATGTACAGAATCATATAATCTGAAAACAGAGAGAGTTTGCCTTCCTCCTTTCCTATTGATATGTTTACTACTTCTTTCTCTTGCCTAATTACTTTGGCTGAGATCTCTAGTACTGTATTGATTAACAGTAGTGAGAGTAGTTGTTCTTGATCTTAAAGAAATTTTTTTTTATATTTTTGTCAGTCAGCATGAGACTGGCTATAAGTCTGTCATATATAGCTTTTATTATGTTGAGTTATGATCTTTCTGTAGCTAATTTGTTCAGGACCTGTTTTATCAACTTTTTAATTGCTGTAACTAAAAGACTTGATAAGAACAAGTGTAGAGGAGTAAAAATTTATTTGGAGGGCTCATGGTTTTAGAGGTCTCAGTCCATAGAAAGTCAGCTCCATTCCTTGGCACTCAAGGTGAGGCTGAACAACATGGTGGAAGACTGTGGAGAAAAGAAGCAGCTCATATGATGATTAGGAAGCAGAGAGAGAAAGACTCCACTCTCCAGATACAAAATATACACCTTAAAAGTATGACCCAATGCCCACCTCCTCCAATCATACCCTACATGACTTCAGTCACCCCTCAGTTAATGTAGCAGATTAATTCACTGATTGGGTTAAAGCCCTCATAACCAGATCATTTCTCCTCTTAACTTTCTTGTATTGTCTCACACATGAGCTTTGGAGAAATGCCTCACATCCAAACGATGACAGAAATTTTATTATTAAGGTATGTTGAATTTTATCTATTTTTTCTGCATCTATTAAATTGATTTTTTCACTTTTATACTTCATCCTGCAGATGTGATGTTTTACATTTACCCATTTGCATATAGTAGAACCATCCTTGTATCTATAAAATGAACCAACTTGATCATAGTATGTGACATTTTTAATGTGCTTTTGAATTCAACTTTGTTGAGGATTTTTGAATCTGTGTTCATAAAGGATATTAGTCTATTAGTCTATTCTTTTGTTCTTGTTTTATTCTTATCAGGTTTTGGTATCCAGGGTGAAGCTGACCTCATGAATAAGTTTGAATTTCCTTCCCTTTTACTTTTATGGAATAGTGTTAGGATTACTCATCTAGTCCCGGATTTGTTCTTGGTTGTGGTGGGGGGCAGCATTTTCATTACAGGTTCAATCTCATAATCTTATTACTTGCTTTTGGTTTATCAGGATTTTAAAAAATATCCTCATATTGCAAAGTTGTTAGGTCATATTGAATTTGTCCATTTCTTCTAGACATTCCAATTTTTTAACATATGGGCTTTTAAACTAATCCCCGACGAATCTGTGGTACTGGTTACATTGTAGAGTCTACGTTTTCATTTTTCATCTCTAATTTTGTTTATTTGGCTCTACCCTTTCTTTTTCTTTTCTTTTTCTTTTTTGGTTAGCACAGATAAAGGTTGGTTAAATTTTTTTTTTATCTTTTCAAAGAACTAACTCATTATTTCACTAATTTTTACTATTTTCTATTGTTTATGTAGACTACTCCATTTATTTCTGCTCTGGTATTTATTATTCTTTTCCTTCTAGTAATTTGGGACTTGGGTTGTTCTTCCTTTTCTAGGTTCTTGAGAAGCATTATTAGTTATTTGAAAAGTTTTTTTTTAAACATAGGTACTAATTGCCACAAACTTTCTTATTAGTAAAGCCTTTGCTGCATTGAACATGTTTATTTGTTTCAAGAATTTTTAAATTAATCTTCTGACTTGTTCAATACCTGATGTTTGTTCAAAAATGCATTATTTATTCAGTCTCTATGTATGGATATAGTTTCTAAAATTTCCTGTGCTATTGACTTATAGTTCTATTCCATTGTGATTAGAAAAGATACAGCATATGACTTAAACTGTTTTGAACTTGTTAAGACTTATTTTGTTGCTTAATATGTAGTCTATTCTATAGAAAGTACTATATGCTGATGAAAAGCATGTATATTCAGCAGCACTTGGATAGAATATTTTGCAAATGTTAAATTTGTTTTATCAATAGCACAGTTTACCTCTGATGTTTCTTTGTTGATTGTTTTTATTGGATGTTGTTTTCATTGGTGAGAATGGGGTAACAAATTTCTCAGTATTATTGTATTAGAATCTATTTTTCCCAGATTTATACTTTCATGTGCTTTCACTATGGTAGGATTTTTTTCCTTTCTTTTTTCTTTTTCTTTCATTTATGTATGTAGGACTTCCTTAAGCATCTTTTGTAAAGCTGGTCTGGTGATCATGAATTCTCACAGTAATAACTATTATTGAAAGATCTTTATTTTGTCTTCATTTCTGAAGGATAACTTTTCTAGGTATAGTGATTTTGGTTGGATATTTTTTGTTTTATTTTGTTTTCAGGACAACGAATGTGTCTTTCCATTTCCTTCTGGTCCATAGAGTTTCTGCTGAAAAATCTGTTAGTATAATGGGATTGCCCAAAAATATGATGTGACACTTTTCTCTTGTGTATTTAAAAATGTGTCTTTGTCTTGTACTTTTTGATAATTTGACTGTTAATGGTCTTTTCTGGTCATGTCTACTTGAGGTTATATAAATTTCTGCAAAGTGAATGCCTATGTTCTTCCCAAGATTATGAAGCTATTAGTCATAATTTCATAGTATATATTTTCTGTCCTCTTAAGCCTCTTATGTCCCTCCATTCAGACATGCCAAATGTATGGATATTTTACCGTAATCATGTTCCAAAGAACTTCAAAGTCTTCTTCTTTTTTTTTTTCCTTTCTGAACATGATGTTTTGAAAGACCTGTCTTGGAGCTCCAATATTCTTTCTTCCACTTGATCTGTCCTGTTTTTGATGCTTTTACCTGAATGTGTGTGTGTGTGTGTTTTCCCCATTATTAAGTTCTTCATTTTAAATCCTTTAGTTGGTTATTTTTCAAGCTCTTTTTTTTTTGCTGAATTTCTCATTTCTAATTTATAACTGTAATCATCTTCTTGATTTCATTTGTTTATTGTATTCACTTGTCTCTCATTGAACTTTGTTTAAAAATCATTCTTTTGAATTCTTTGCCAGGCATTTAACTCATTTTGACACCTTTAGGATCTGTTATGATTATTTGGAAGCATCATTATCTTCTTTTTGTTTCATATTTCTGTGCTTCTACAATGAAATTTGTGCATATGATGGAATGGTTATCTCTTCCACTTTTATGGAATGACCTTAATAAGCAGCTTTCTCTTGGAGGTGTTTCCTGGAATATTAGTTGTCTAGCTGTGAACTGTAGTGCAATCTCTCTCTGTACCTTCTTTATTTGTACCTTGCAAGTTTGGGCCCAGTGCACACCATGTTGGAATTTGAGAGAACCACCATTTCTGTAGGTGAAGCAAGAATGGGGTGACATTCTAACTGTTCAGATAGGAGTAGTATGAGCAGCATACTTTAAATATGCATATACACTGCAAAGTAATGGAACAATCAAGACAATTAATATATTCATCATTTTACATAGTTACTATTTTCTTTTTTGTGTGTGGTAAGAACATATATGATCTTAATTTTGAGAAAAATTGTAAATTCACAGGAAGACATGGAAATAATACATAGAGATCTCATGAATATTTTACCTGATTCCCCCAGTGGTAGCATCTCACAAACCCACAGTGAATTGTGATAACCAGAATATTGAGATTAATACAATCAAAATATAGATAATTTTTGTCCCTAAAAGAGCTTCTCATATGTCATCATTTTATAATCAAATTTTATTATATAGAAAATATATTAGATAAAACCAATGAAATCTGAGGAATTTATCATTTGTTCTTTAGCTATAGCAAATGTATGATACTAACATAAACTATTAATAATTGAGAATACCAGGTATGGGGGTTATGAAAACTCACTATACTGTCTTCACAATATATCTGTAAATTTAAAATTTGGAATTTAGTTCTAAATCTAAAACTATTGAACTATGAAAACTTTATTTAAAAGATATATATTTCTAATCTCTGTACACTGAAAATGCCTAGAAACAACCAACAAGAATTCTCCCAGGGGAGAGGATCCAAGATGGCAGACCAGTGGGAGGCAGCAGTCTGTGTCACTCCATAGCCTGGGACTCAAGTAGTGAGAATACTGCTTCTCTGCGAGCAATATTCCTCCTCCTGTACAGGAATCACAGCCACTGTGCCTGTTCAGGGCTCCAGGCCTCAGCGTCAGAATAGGTCTCCCAATTATATACCCATGCAGGACTACCTGGTACCCAAGTGGGACCATCAGCAGCAGCACCCACACAGAACTTTTGGCCACCCGCCCGAGCAGAAATCACGAACACCACTCCTAGGACACCTGGCAGCTTCCCATGTGCAGGAACTATGGCTGCCAGTACCGTGTGGAACCCCAGCTACCAATGTGGGGCTCCCCCAGTTGCCACCATTTTGGGACTCTGCAGCAGCAAAGATAGTCCTATACATGCAGTAGCTTGCCTGCACCCAAGAACTTCACACAGACTCTGAAGTCAGCTGACAGCCACAGAGCTGCACACCACAGAGCTGTCTCTGAACTCATCCTCAATGCCACCCTGGGCTTCTCCCACCTGACCCAACACCCCATCGCTGAAAGCAACCACCTTCATCTTGGGTCACCTTCATCACCATCATTAGTGGGGGCAACTCCCAGTTTGGAACTCTGGCTGGCCAGGTACCCAGTTTCTAACTCTTCCCTCTCCCCAGAAGCCACTAACCAGGCATAGTGAATGCCCAAACAAAACAGCTCTCAGCAGGGCAGGTGCACAATGTTCTCAAAGGGCCAGGCTCAAAAGCCCCAGAGAGAAATGTCCCTCATTAGGAAGTAGAAAGGGAGAGGGTAAGTGTGATGCAATTTAGAGACTAACATAGAGACAAGGAACTGGGAGGTCTTCAGGTGAGATAAGGAGATAAGACCAAATGCTCACATCACATAAGTGGGACCAAAAAGAGATCCTTGAGGTGCAGTCTCCCTTCAGGGATCAGCAGGTGCCACATCCCACTTCCAGGTACCCTCCAACCAGGACCAACCCTCCCACCCTTGTTATCTTCACCATCCTGAGGGTGGAGATATCAGCTAAAACAGACAACCTCACCTATTGGATGATAAGGGAAGCAAGAAAGATACTATTCTCCAATCAAAACAATTCCTGTTTCTTCCTTCAAGATTTCTCTTTTCTTTTTCTTCTTCCTCTCTATTTTCCCTGCCTATATCTTCAACATATGTGAAACCAAGTACTTTGCATGAATTAGGATTTTTGAGGAAAGAGATGTCTAAATAATATATTACAGTTGTGTTGTATATACTTTTTGTTTGTTTGTTTTTCTTTTTTCCACCAATTTTTTACATTTTTATTTTTCTTAATATATATTATGTTTGTCTTATATACTCTACTGTCTTCCCACTTACTTGTGTACCCAAAATTACTTTCTCTCTCTTCTCCTGCTACTAATCTTTCTCTTTAGAATTCTCTTTCACACTTCCTAAGATATAATAACTATATTCTCATCTTCTACCTCCTCAGCATATCATCCTACTCCTTATCCTTCTTTGTTGTCCACCATAAGAAACTGTAAACTCTTTTACAAACCTACTGAGTATATTGTAGATAATAATTATATTCACCATTTCTGTACTTTGTGACCAAACTGTAAACATCTTAATAGCAAATATTTGTTTTTAGGGTATATATTATTTATATTGGTATCTGTTAACATTGTCCTTCACCTGAAAGGAGAGATATTAAAACCCTGCAAGGACACTATAAGCCTATAGAGTAAAAATGGTAATGTCTCATATCCACAGTGCTAGAAGGAAAGACACAAAAGCAATATGAAAAGACAAGAGGAAAAAAAAGTGCCCCAAACAAATCAAGATAAAACATTATTAGAATCCATATCAAGCACAGCAGAAGAAATGACAAAGAAGGAGTTCAGGATATACATGATTAAAATGTTCTGCAAATTGAAATATATATAAGAGAGCAAATACAGGCAGCAAAAGATCATTTAGACAAGGAGCTACATAAACAAATACAAAAGCAAAAGATTACTTTAATAGGGATATAGAGGTTCTTTAAAAAAAAGGAAAAACAGAAATCCTTAAAATGAAAGTAACAATAAACCAAATTAAAAGTTCAATTGAAAGCATCACCAACAGATTAGACCATTTGGAAGACAGGATTTTAAACCATGAAAAAAAATAATTTTGAAAAGAAACATAGATCACACAGTGAAAATGGTAAGAAAACATGAGCAGAACATTCAAGAAATATGGGATAGCATAAAAAGACCAAATTTAAGTTATTGGGATACAGAAAGGCACAGAGTTCCAAACCAAAGGAATGATCAATCTATTCAATGAAATAATATCGGAAAATTTTTCAAACATAAAGAATAAATTGGAATCCTAGCCACTAGACCACCAGGGATGGGAGGGGAGGGAAGGAGAAGGGGAAAAAGGAAGGACAGCAGAATAAAATAGACATTATTATTGCTGTATGTATATACGTGACTTTATGACCAATGTGATTCTGAAACCTGTACACTCAGAAAAATGAGAAGTTATACCCCATCTGATTCAAATGTATGACATGTCAAGATCATTGTACTGTCATGTGTATCTAATTAAAACAAATAAAAATAAATAAATAAATTGGAAAACCAAATTCAACAGACTTATAATATGCCAAACGTGCAAAATCACAACAGATCCACACCAAGGCACATTATAATAAAAATGCCTAGCATACAAAATTAGGAAAAAATATTAAAAGCTATAAGAGAAAAGAACTAGATTACATTTAGGGGGGGAACCAATTAGAAAATGTGCAGATTTTTCAATCAAAACCCCGAAGCTAGAAGATCCTGTAACAACATATATCAAGCTCTGAAAAAAAATGGATGCCTACCAAGAATCTTATATTGAGCAAAATTAAGCTTTAGATTTGATAAAGAAATAAAAATCTTCCATGATAAACAAAAGTTAAAAGAATTTACAACTCAAAAGCCCAAACTTCAGAACATTCTTTGCAAAATATTTCATGAAGAGGAATTAAAAAACAACAGTGAAAATTAGTAAAGGGAGGTATTACACTAAAGGAAAACCTAATCAGAAAAGAAACCAAGTAAGTTAAATATCAAAAATAAACAAAAATGGCTGGGTGCCGCAGTCTGGCTGGGCACAATTCAGGAGCCACTTGTCAAAAGAAACTAACTTTATTTTTAGAACTACAAACGCCAAGCAAAACAGCTCCTCAGGAAAAAAAAAACCCTCAGAGCCCAACTGCCACCACTGGCTTCCACAAGCCTCTCACCCACACAAGCCTCACCACCTCCCACAATCCTCCTGCTCTTGAGGCTGATTGGCTGGGTCGTGTGGGTGGAGCCAAAGAAGTCCCCCAATGAGCAGCTCCGTGGTCTGAAAGAGCAGGGAAACAGCCCAATGAGCAACTCCGTGGAGGAGCCAATCAGCTAGATGTTGCTGAGGCTGCTGTGAGCCAATCATCAGCTGGCAGTCTGAAGGGCAGGGAAACAGCCCAATGAACATCACCGCAGAGGAGCCAATCAGCTAGATGTTGCTGGGGCCGCTGTTAGCCAATCATCAGCCGGCAGCTGGAAGTTTGCTGGCAGCTGGAAGTTTGCTGGGGCCCCTTTGGCTGTGGCTCTCAACAGCTGGGAATACAAATCATGTCTCAATAATAACCCTGAATGTTAATGGCCTAAATTCACCAATAAAAAGACATATATAGTGGCGGATTGGATTAAAAAAATGATGCAACAAAATGCTGCCTTCATGAGACTCATCTCATAGAAAAAGACATCCACTGACTAAAGGTGAAAGGTTGGGACAAATCATACCTCTCACACGGACTCTGGAAGAAAGCAGGGGTTTCCATTCTCATTTAAAATAAAGTAGACTTCAAGCTAAAGTTAATCAATAGGAATAAAGAAGGATATTTCATACTGCTTAAGGGAACAAAGATATGACAATAATAAACTTATATGCTCCAAACAATGGAGCATCTATGTTCATCAAATAAACTCTTCTCCAGCTCAAGAGTCAAATAGACCACAAAACAATAATTCTGGGTGACTTTAAAACACTTATTTGCCACTGGATAGATCTTCCAAACAAAAGCTGAACAAAGTAACTACCCTGGTTTCTATTAGATCATAATGGAATAAAATTAGAAATCAATGTTAAAATAAAAAATAAAAGCTCTCCAACACCTGGAGACTAAACAGTTTACTACTGAGTGAACAATGGATTGCAAAAGACATCAAGGAGGAGATTAAAAAATTTTTAGAAGTAAATGAGAACATGGAAAAAAATATAGAAACCTCTGGGACCTATGAAAGCAGTACTAAGAGGACAGGTCATTGTATGGAGTTCATTTCTTAGAAGAAGAAAAAGTCAACAAATAACTGACCTAACATTACATCTCAAAGCCCTAGAAAAAGAAGAACAAATCAATACCAAAAGCAGTAGAAGACAGGAAATAATAAAAATCAGAGCTGAAATCAATGAATTGAAACAAAGGAAACAAATGAAAAAATTGACAAAACAAAAAGTTGGTTCTTTGAAAGCATAAATAAAATTAACAAGCCATGAGTCACGTTAATGAAGAGAGAGAGAAAACTCGAATTACTCACATATGTGATGAAAAAGGAAATATCACAACAGACATGACAGAAATACAGAAAATAATTAGAGATTATTTGGAAAATTTGTACTCCAATAAAATAGAAAATATTGAAGGAATTGACAAATTTCTAGATTCACATTATTTGTCCAAATTGAATCATGATGTAATACACAATTTAACAGATCAATTTTAAGCAAAAAAAGTAGAAGATGCCAATAGAAGCCTACCAACCAAGAAAAGCCCAGGACTGGATGGATACATAGCCGAGTTCTACAAGACCTTTAAAGAAGAACTAAAACCAATACTCTTCAATTTATTTCAGGAAACAGAAAAAGAGGCAGCACTTCTAAACTCATTCTATGAGGCCAATATCACCCTGATTCCAAAGCCAGGCATGAATGAAAGGAAACTTCAGACCAATATCTTTAAATGAATAGAGATGAAAAATTCTCAACAAAATTCTGGCAAATCGAGTACAAAAACATATCAAAAAGATAGTAAGCCACAATCAAGTGGCATTCATCTCAGGGATGCAAGGTTGGTTCAACATACAGAAATCAATAAGTGTAATTCATCACATCAATAGACTTAATAACCATGTGATCATCTCAATAAATGCAGAAAGAGCATTTGACAAAATACAGCATCCTTCATGTTCAAAACACTAGAAAAATTAGGGATAAGAGGAACATATCTCAACATTGTGAAGGCTATTCATGCTATGACCCAGGCCACCATCATTCTAAAGGGAAAAAAATTGAAAACATTCTCTAAAAACTGAACAAGACAGGAATGCCTTCATTCACCACTTCTATGTAACATATTTCTTGAAAAACTGGCCAGAGAAATTAGACAAATAAAAGAAATTGAAGAGATACACATAGGAAAATAAGAACTTAAATTAGCACTATTTGCTGATTATATGATTCTATATCTAGAAAACCCTAAAAATTCCACTAGAAAACTTCTAGAAGTATTAAATGAATTCAGCAAGTAGCAGGATATAAAATCAACACTCATAAATTAAAGGTATTTCTATATATGAGTGACAAATTCTCTGAAAGGGAAATGAAGAAAACTACCCCATTTACAATAGACTCAAAAAAATAAAATACTTGGGAATCAACTTAATGAAAGAGCTGAAAAACCTCTACAACAAAAATGAAAGAATGCTAAAAAAAGAAATTAAAGATCTTAAAGGATGGAAAGACTTATTTTGTTCTTGGATAGGCAGAATTAATATTGTCAAAATGACCATACTTCCAAAAGCACTATACAGATTTAATGCAATTCTGATCAAAACCCCAATGGCAGTCCTCATAGAAATAGAAAAGGCAATCATGAAATTCATATGGAAAGAATAAGAGATCCAGAATAGCTAAAGCAATCCTTAGCAGAGAGAGTGAAGCAGGTGGCTTTGCTATATCAGACCTTAAACTGTACTACAGAATAATAGTAACAAAACAGCATGTTATTGGCACCAAAACAGACTGGTAGAGCAATAGTACAGAATAGAGGACACAGAGACTAACCCACAAAATTGCAATTGTCTTATATTAGAAAATGGTGCCAAAAATATACATTGGAGTAAAGATAGTCTCTTCAACAAATGGTGCTGGGAAACTGGAAATCCATATGCAACAAAATAAAAGTAAACCTCTATCACCCACCATGCCAAAACTCAACTCAAAGTAGATCATGGATGTAGGAAATAAATCAGAGAGCCTGCGCCTAACAGAAGAAAAAGTAGGCCCTAATCTTTATCATGTCAGATTAGGCCCCAACTTCCTTAAGAAGACTCCTTTGTCACAATAATTAAAATCAAGAATCAATAAATGAAATGGATTCAAACGAAAAAGTTTCTTCTCATCAAAAAAAAAAAAACCAATTTGTGAGGTGAATAGAGTGTTTACATCTTGGGAGCAAATTTTTATCCCTCACACATCAGATAGAGCACTAATCTATAGGGTATATAAAGAACTCAGAGGGTTAAACACCCAAAACCAAATAACCCAATCAATAAATGGGCCAGGGACCTGAACAGACACTTCTCAGAAGAAGATATACAATCAATCAACAAATATATGAAAAAAATGTTCATGATCTCTAGCAATTAGAGAAATGCAAATCAAAACTACTCTTAAGATTTCATCTCACTCCTCTCAGAATGGCAGCTATTATGAAGACAAACTACAATATGTGTTGGCGAGGATGTGGGGAAAAGGCACACTCATACATTGCTGGTGGGGCTGAAAATTGGTGCAGCCAATATGGGAAAGTAGTATGGAGATTCCTTGGAAAACTGGGAGTGGAGCCACCATTTGACCCAGCTGTCCTTCTCCTCGGTCTATACCCAAAGGAATTAAAAACAGCATACTACAGGGACACAGCCACATCAATGTTTATAGCAGCAGAATTCACAATAGCTAAACTGTGGAACCAACCTAGATGCCCTTCAGTAGATGAATGGATAAAGAAAATGTGGTATATATACACAAAAGAATGTGGTATATATATTACTCAGCAATAAAAGAGAATAAAATCATGGCATGTGCAGGTAAATGGATGCAGTTGGAGAATATAATGCTAAGTGAAGTAAGCCAATCCCCCAAACCAAATGCTGAATGTCTTCTCTGATGTAAGTAGGCTGATTCAAGTGGGGAAAGGAGAGAGAGCATGGAAGGTATAGAAGAACTCTACATAGGGCAGAGGGGGTGGGAGGGGAAGGGAGGGGGCATGTGGTTAGAAATCATGGAAGAATGTGATAGACATCATTATCCAAAGTACATGTATGAAGACACAAATTGGTGTGAATATACTTTATATACAACCAGAGATATGGGGAAAAATTGTATTTGGCTGAAATTTATATTAAAAAAGACTATGTGACTTTAAAACAAAAGAAGGTGCTTGGCTGTGTTTTTAGAAATTGTTTAACTTATATAATGGATAAATCAAATTTCGTTTTTTATTCTCTATATTTTTATAGGCTTGAAAATTCCAAATTTAAAACGTAAAGGAAATTATTACTTAACTAGAACTTAAGTACTAATACTCTTTAATCTACATTGTCTTTCATGACTTGAGATTAGTATAGCAGGGTAAACCTGGACCAGTATTCTCTGCACATTAAATGGTGCCGCCACTAACTCACCAGCAACCATCAGTTTTCCAGTAAGTACGAGAAATTACCCAGTCTCTCTCAAGGACAATGCTTTATGAATCCAAACTTATATTAGCTGATAAGATATCATTGTCACTATGGTTTGTAAGGAAGATTTTGTACTCAGAGAAGTAACAAGGCCTACTTTTTCTATTAGACATTTTTGTGGTCAACATTTTTTAGAAGAATTGTAATCTTCAAAACTAATCTTCCTAGGTGGATGGGTGTGGCTCAGCGGTAAAGTGCTTGCCTCCCATGTGTGAGACACTGGGTTGGATCCTCAGCCCCACATAAAAGTAAATAAACAAAATAAAGATCCTGCATCCATGTATAACTGAAAAATATTTTTTAAAAACCCCAAACCCGTATCCTTTTAATCTGTAGTCAAAAGTTTATTTTTGATTTTACTTTTTGTTTTAAATAAATTGTCACAGTACAATGAACTGTTTTATAAAATCGAATGAAAATAGTACCAGGCACAAGATAGCAAAACTGTGTTATAATATTTTTGTCATGGCCAGGACCCTGCTTCTTGAGTGCCAGAGTCCAAGTTGGTCAACATACTGTGTAAATGCTCATCTCCATTTCTCATTGAATTCTTTACTTAGGCATCAGCCTCTTCCTGTTCCTGTAGTCTGTATTTGGCTCATATTTTGAGGTTAATCACTTTTCTTTAGTGTTTTATTTTGGAATTTAAAAACATATGGAGAAGCAGAAATGATATCTTAGTAACTAAATTTTAACATGCTATCAATGCTAGCTAGTCATTTTATGAATAACCCCTGCCACAATGGGTGCAAAGGGTACTTACTTATTGGTAGGACTTGTGTCTAGCCTTTTTCAATGTTCAGAATCAGGAAATATTTTCAATTTATCAGGTATTCAGTCAAAGAATTCTACTCCTAAGTTTGGGAAAAATTACACGACATACCTAACAGTGAAGAATTTTATGAAAAAAAAAAGACACCCCCTTCACAAAATTAAATGTTGATGTTTTAAAAAGGAAATGTCATTCTTGTGTGTGTTCCTTTACATTTAATGTCCCATTGTCTCCTTAGCTTTCTACATAATGTTTTTGCTTCTTAGTATTTATGTTCAAAATATTTAAAATACACACACACACACACACACACACACACACACACACACAAGAATACAAACAAATATCTGAATCCCAATCAGAATGTTCTCTCATTTAAAGTATGCCTTTTGCATGTGGCTCTTCCTATGTAATGAAAACCTAGGAGATCAGATCACACAGATTTTCTATTTCTCACATCACTGATCCAACAAGACTACACACTCCCATTTCATTAACATGGTGGAGAAAAATATCCTCTCTTTCTTATTCATCTTATGTTCACAAGTATTAGCTTGTGTTTTGCATTGCACTGAAATGTGAAAACCATGTTTCTGCACCAAACCATTACACTGTATCCTGCAGGCACACACATGCTAGTATAATGTGATGTTAAGGCTATAATCCTCACATTGCAATGTAACCCTATGACCAATGATCATGCAAATCAAAGTGAACAAACTTGTACAATAATGTTTTGATAAGGTATAGATTTTTTATATAGTTTTGTGATTTGTAATTAACGTGCATAATGAGTTCTGGTCCTAAATTCTTTAATAAAGTGTTTTACACCTCTAAAACTTTATGAATGTATTAATTAAAATTTTGTCCCTGAATGGAAGTCTTTGATTATAGATACTATTTTCATTTCCTAAAACTAGTAATACACATAATTAAACAAAATAACCCAAACTTCTCTAACAGTAGTCCCTCTGAATTTGGAGTTGAGATTAAGAATTGACCCTTGAGAGTACCATCACATCATCAGTCAGGGAAAAGGAATGCTGATTACCAAGAAGAAATTCAATTATATAGATATAGAATAAACTGTCTATATAGTGATATAAACTGTCTAAAGCCATGGGGTTCCTCTAGGGCAGCTCTTGGATTTTAAATGTTTTAAATAAAAACATTTAATGGATGTCTCTTAAGGTTTTAAATTTTGGGATTCCCTAACAGGTAAAAAAAATATGCCTACCATCTTAGGTCTTACATAAAGACAAAGGGAATATGGAACTGGTGGTGGAAGGAGGGATTTTTAAAAACCAACTGTGGCCTTGTAACAGGTTCCAGAAAGGACAATTGTAGAAACAATATTATTTCCTTGTTTCTTCCTATTTTAAGATTACTTTTTTCACCATGTGATTGTATTGTGATTAAGCTGAATACTTGTTATCACCAGCACACACACAAAAAATAGGTGCGACCTCACAGAGTGATTATTGGGAGATCATATCTTGGGTTTTTGAGGACAGGTCTTCATTTGTATAAAGACTAATTGCATTTTTCCGGCAGATTGAGAAGCTGTTATTGTTGATCTAGTGGACCAATTGTTATAATTTATTTTTGTTATGCTTAAGCTCAAATATGAAAGAGGATTTTGGCATCTGAAAAGGGAGACATGTGGTGAAATACCAGCTTTTGGAGCTTTGTCTTAGAGGTCTCTACAGTTTCCTCATTCTCCTCTTCCCTTCTGTCTCCTCAATCATAGGAATGATAATTCCTTGTTACAGAAACAAAAATGTTTCTTTAGCTTCAGTTTATGAATCTTCCAAGCCAGGTGTGATGGTACACTCCCAGCAACTTGGGATGCTAAGGTAAAAGGATTGCAAGTTAGAGGCCAAACTCAGCAATTTAGCAAGGTTCTAAGCAACTTAGTGAGACTTTGTCTCAAAATAAAAAGGGATGGGGATGTGGTTCAGTTATTATGCAGCCCTGGGTTTAATCTCTAGTGTCAAAATAAAAAAAGGAAAGAAAATTATGATTCTTCCACTATCCAATATCTACATAACCAATTTTCTTTGTTAAATCCTTCATGTACAAAATTCCACTGCCGAGTTTCCATTGTACTAATTGGTCCCATCCATATTGTTGAAAATTTTTCTCTGAAATAATTTAATAAAATTTTCTCTCTTTATATTGCTTGGTGTACTGATAAAATCATAAATTCTATTTTTTCATAACACCTCAAGAAAATGTATTTAAAAAAATGTATTGCCTTCTAGTCAATTTATTATGCTAAAAATTGCTCAATGATCTGGGAAGATCCTTACTTGGATTTATATCCTTTAGGATGACTTCTTGAATTATAAATTGTATTATAAAATGTCATTAATTCTTTGTTATTATATCTATGTTTTAAATAAAAATTAACTCAGTTGTCTTCCTTTAGTCACCAAACTTGATTTAAAATCATTTTTTTTCTGCCACAAAAAAAAGGCAAATTCAAAATGTACCAAAATTACAGTTCCATTTTGAAGAAAACACATTGGGTACATGTGCTCCTTATGTTTCAAAAGTTTAATTTCAAATTTGAAATGTAATTTTCTTAATGTGGCAAAACATATACAATATAAAATTTGTCATTTTAACCCTATTTTAAATAGAAAATTCAATGTCATTAATTATATTCACAATGGTATATTAACATATCCAGTATCTATTTCAAAAACTTAGTCTTCAGGCAAGCATCAATTGATGCATGCTCCAGGCAGGTCCCCACTACCCCAGGCTTTAGGACGGATGTGTTAGTCTAGGGACCAGAATACTGCCTGCTCTCCTGGGCTCCAGATAAGCCCTTGGGTATTCTGTCAAAGCATGGGAACCAAGACAGCCTCAGACTCCAGATCAGTCCTGTGAACCCACACTTCCGATACACAGGCTCCAGTGAACCAGGGTCAAGGTCCACAATAACTGACCAGTGAAAATCCTGATCCTATGGACGAAGTCTCAGTGCATAGAGTACTGCATACATTATATACATTAAGGGCATCTGAGTGGCAAACCACTTACCTGTGCTAGGTGTACGAGCCACAAACCACTTACCCCATAGGCACAGCCCTGAGCATGAGGCTTGTGTTGCAGTCCCAGCTCTTGCTCCATGGCCTGCTCCTCGATTGGTTGCTTCAGGAACAGTTGGCCCTCAATTGTATTGGTGGCTGCCTGTAATCTGCTTAGCTGTTGTCTGAGTATATGGACATAGTAACTGCGCAATAAATTCAGACATGCTTCCTGCTTGGTCTCTGGAGGTCTTGAATACTGACTCCAAAGCCACATTCTCCTCTATCCTGTTCTGTGGACCTCCTCACTGGATGAGAGAGAGAGAGCCCACACAAGTCTCCAAGAACCACTACAGATGCAGGCTCTAAACCACCCCTTATGCACCCATGTTGCAGGCCTGTCATATTGGTCACAGATTTCAGGTCCATGTTAGTGCCTGGCCACACCCTTCCAACTCAACCCAATTCCCCCTAGAACCAAATGAGCTCACGTAGATTCAGGCTTTAGTCTGGCTTTTGCTATTCTAGGATTCAGGCTAACTTTTGTGGACCCAGGCTCCAGGTTTATTCCTGTAGTTCCAATCTACAGGCCCACTTCAGTGCATCAAAGTTTGAGGCCTAATGTTGGGGAATCAGGTACTAGATGCACTCATCTGCTGACCAAGGCAAAAGGCCAGCCTCCTCAAGACTCAAGTAGCAAGCTCTGAATGATGCCAGATGATCTTCCATAATTTCTGAATTGATGGAAATACATTTTTTATTATTTATAAATGAAGCAATCTGTGGCATTTTGTTATAGCCAAGGAACTTTCTAATACACCTTATTTTCAATTATTTGTGATAAATATCTATATAGAGAATTGTTGGCTATATGATAATTAAATATTTAGCTTTTTGTGGCATTAATGAACTGTTTTCCACAGAGAACATACTATTTTTCATTATTACCATCTATATATAAGAGCTCCAATTTCCAAGATCAATAATTTTTAAATAAAAATGGATTAAAAGTCATAGTTAAAAGACATAGGGCATCAGAATACATTGACAGGTTTATAATGATTATAAAGAATTCAAATTAAATATTAGAATGTAAACAAAATTAAAATAATAGCATATTTATATTCCATGTAAATAAAGGAAAGCTTTTTATATACATTCATATGAGAAAAGTAGATTTTAAGGCAAAACAGATACATAAGAACAGGTAAGAAAAGATTTTATTAAATGAAATTTATCAGAACAATAAAATATTTATAAATTTGTGCATAGTCAATAACATAGCTCTAGCATTATTTATGTTAAATATT
This sequence comes from Ictidomys tridecemlineatus, assembly GCF_052094955.1. Lineage (NCBI taxonomy): Eukaryota > Metazoa > Chordata > Mammalia > Rodentia > Sciuridae > Ictidomys > Ictidomys tridecemlineatus. The sequence goes on from NC_135485.1 coordinate 99,046,979, forward strand.
GTAAGACTAAATAGAGAAATAGGTAAATATGCAATCACAGCAAGGGTTTTTGTGTACATCTCTAAAAGTTTAGACAAAAGATAGGTGTGTATGGAAATTAAAATGTCCAATATGTGGGACTATCTTGAAGTTCTCAGTGAGAAGACTATTCTCCCACATACCAATATTTTTTTAATTAATTAATTTATTACATTTGAATCAGATGGGATATAATTTCTCATTTTTCTGAGTGTACAGGTTGCAGAATTATATTGGTCATACAGTCACATATATACCCACAGCAATAATAATGTCAATTTTGTTCTGCTGTCCTTCCATTCCCCCCTTCCCTTCCCTACCCCTCCCCTCCCATCACTTCTTTCTACCCAATCTAATGTGACCCACTTTTTTTTCCCCTCACATTGTCATACCTGTATTCTGTATAATTAAGGGGGTTTCCTTCCCTCTTCCATGCAATTCGCATTCTCCCTCCCTTTCCCTCTCACCTCTCTTTCCTATCTAGAGGTAATTTTCTTCTTATGCTCTTTCTCCTTACCCCTTTTTGAGTCACCTCCCTTATATCAGAGAAGACATTGGCATTTGTTTTTTGGGGGTTGGATAATTTCACTTAGCATAATCTGCTCTAATGCCATCCATTTCCCTGAAAATGCCATGATCTTGTTATTTTTAAATGCTGAGTAATATTCCATTGTGTATAAATGCCACATTTTTTTTATGCATTCATCCATTGAAGGAAATATAGGTTGGCTCCACAGTCTAGCTGTTGTGAATTGTGCTGCTATAAACATTGATGTGGCTATGTCACTGTAGTATGCTGTTTTTAGTTCCTTTGAGTATAGTCCTAGAAGAGGAATAGCTGGGTCAAATGGTGGTTCCATTCCCAGTTTTCCAAGGAATCTCCACACTGCTTTCCAAATTGGCTGTGCCAATTTGCAGCCCCACCAGCAATGTATGAGTGTACCTTTTTCCCTGCATTCTCACCACCACTTGTTGTTTGACTTCATAATGGCTGCCATTCTTACTGGAGTGAGATGGTATCTTAGAGTGGTTTTAATTTGCATTTCTCTGATTGCTAGTGATGGCGAGCATTTTTTGTGTATTTGTTGATTGATTGTATATCCTCTTCTGAGAAGTGTCTGTTTAGGTCCTTGGCCCATTTGTTGATTGGGTTATTTATTTTTTTGTTGTTTAACTTTTTGAGTTCTTTGTATATTCTAGAGATTAGAGTTCTATCTGATGTGTGAGTGGTAAAAATTTATTCCTAGGATGTAGGTTCCTATTCACTTCACATAGTATTTCTCTTGCTGAGAAAAACATTTTAGTTTGAATTTGTCCCATTTGTTGATTCTTGGTTTTAATTCTTGTGCTATAGGTGTCTTATTAAGGAACTTGGGACCTAACCCCACATGATGGAGATTAGGGCCTACTTTTTATTCTATTAGATGCAAAATCTCTGGTTTGATTCCTACATCCTTGATCCATTTTGAGTTAACTTTTGTGCATCGTGAGAGATAGGGATTCAATTTCATTTTGTTGCATATGGATTTTCAGTTCTCCCAACACCATTTGTTGAAGATGCTATCCTTTCTCCATTGCATGCTTTTAGCACCTTTGTCTAATATAAAGTAGTTGTAATTTTGTGGGTTGGTCTCTGTGTCCTCTATTCTGTACCATTGGTCTACCAGCCTGTTTTGGTGCCAGTACCATGCTGTTTTTGCTACTATTGCTCTGTAGTATAATTTAAGATCTGGCATAGCTATACCACCTGTTTCACTCTTCCTGCTTAGAATTGTTTTAGCTATTCTGGGTCTCTTATTTTTCCAGATGAATTTCATAATTGCTTTTTCTATTTCTTTGAGGAATGCCATTGGGATTTTTTATTGGAATTGCATTGAATCTGTAGAGTGCTTTTGGTAAGATGGCCATTTTAATAATATTAATTCTGTCTATTCATGAGCAAGGTAGATCTTTCCATCTTCTAAGGTCTTCTTCTATTTCTCTCTTTAGGATTCTATAGTATTCATTGTATAGATCTTTCACCTCTTTTGTTACATTGATTCCTAAGTATTTTATTTTTTTGAGGATATTGTGAATGTTGTAGTTTTCCTTATTTCCATTTCAGAGGATTTGTCATTGATATACAGGAAAGCCTTTGATTTATAGATATTGATTTTATATCCTGCCACTTTGCTGAATTCATTTACTAGTTCTAGAAGTTTCTTGATAGAACTTTTTGAATCTGCTAGATATAGGATCATATCATCAGCAAATAGTGTTAGTTTAAGTTCTTCTTCCACATACCAATATTAATGATAAAACTAAAAACTGTAATTTTTCTAGAGGTGGTTTCATTCCAGTGATAAACAAATAGACAAATGGAACAATTTTAAAAATCTAGAAAACACCCATGAAAAAATGGACAGTTGTTTTAAGATTTGTAATAAATGTGATTTTTTTTTAAATTAATGAAGCTGGGTATTCACAAAGGATAAAATAAAACTTGAGCCCAATTAATCCTATGTATGAACTTAATTTCCATTGGATTTTGGATTTAAACATAAAAGGACACAACAATAATGAAACTCAAATATATATTACAATAATACTTCTCAACAGGCATTATTTCTTAAAATATTAACCATAAAGAAAATATTGATACATAGGATTTTATTCAAAGTAAGAACTTTTTTTCACCTAATATAAAGATACAAATCACACAGTTTGAGAAAGTATTTAAAACAGTATCACCATCAGTCAATATATGGAATATATAAATAACCTTACAATAAAAACAAAACAAATCAAAGGAAACAAGTAATAGAACACAGTGTTTTTAAAATGGTGAATAGACATATGGAAAGATAATTTTATTGGTTATCAGGGAAATACTATTTGAAATCACAAGAAGACATAATGCTTACCCCCTGGAATGAATAAAAATAAAATACTGTTGGTGCAAGTGTTGGGGAGAAAGTTGAATAACTGGAAGTGTCTTTGCTGCCGCTGTGAGTAGGAATTGGTGCAGCCACTGCCTTGGTCTGCTTTGTGCGGCCATAACAGAACACAGAGTGGGTACTACATAAATAAAAACGTACTGACTGTGGTTCCTGAGGCTGAGAAGTCCAGATCAAGAGGCTGACATGAGATGGTACGTTTTCTTAATGTACCATCTCATGGTGAAGCGTAGAAGGTCAAAAGGGGACAAGAAACAAGAAAACAGGAGCTGAAATCTCCTTTAATAAGTAACTTTCCTAACTGAAAAGAACCCACCATAGTGATGATGGCATTACTCTGTATGAGGATGGTGTTCCCAAAATACAAATACCTTCCATCCCTTTAAACTAGAACACTGGGGATCAAATTTTCAATAAGTGAACTTGGGGGCGCATCCAACCCCTGGAAGCTACTTTGCTGAACTGTCTGTGGTATCTACTAAAATGAACATACTAAGCAGTTTTATTCCTGGGTTTATATTTCAAAAATAATGTAGGTTAATTTTGGGTGCAGAGCAGGCTGAACTGTGTTGTCTGCAGGGCAGGCTGAACAGATGTTGGCTGCAAGATAGCCCACACTCTCAACCCCCCACCCCCATCTGGTCCTTTATCACCTGTTTGCCTCAAGTCTGAACATTCAACCCTGCTCAAAGCTGAACACTTAACCCCCCCTTGGGCCAACAAGGCAGCTTGCAGACCCAGAGGCCCCATTAGGTCTGGGCTATAAAAACTCCCTCCTGCCAGGTCCCCCTCTCTCTTGCTCTCTTTGTCTTTCTTTCGAGCGCTCTCTATCTCTCTCTTGCTCTTGTTCTCTCCCTCTTCATCTCTTCTCTTTTCTCTCTCTCTCTCTCTTTCCTTCTTTCATTTCTCTTTGTTGCACTGCTGCAATAAAGATCTTTTGGTTGCTCCGAGTGTTGTAGTCACTTTTCTTTCAGTTAATGTGCACTAAAATACATGGACAAGAAAGTTTATAATAACATTATTCAAAATAATCTCAACTGCAAGCTCCACAACTACCCACAATAACATGAATTGCCTATAAAAGCGTAAGAATAAAAGAACAATATAAAAAAGAATATAAATCTAATAACTTCATCTAAATAAAACTCAACATTAGCTCCTATGTTTTCTGTCTTGATAGAAGTCATATGGTGATTACCATTGTAGGGAAACTTCTGGATACCAGTGAAATTTTATTTCTTGGCCTAATTAGAAAGTATTTTGTGTGTTTTCATTTTGTGCCAATTTATTGTGTTATATAGTTATAATTTATGTATTTTATTGTAATAAAATTCTCATAATATAAAATTAACAATTTTAAAGTGCACAACACAGTGGCATTTAGTGCATTCATGTCATTTTACAAACACCACCATTCTACTTAGTTTCAGAATATTTTTATAAGCCACAAAAACCCCTCCATATTGATTATGTAGTTGCTCTTTATTTCTCCCTTCCCTGTTCCTGGCAACCATCAATCTGTTTTCTCTTTTTGGATCTGTCTTTATCCTGTTTTAGATATTGCAATTGTACTGTATGTAATCCTTTGTGTTTGATGTCTTTCACCTTAGTTTTATTCATTCATTTATTAGTTGATAGATTTATGGATTATTTCCACATTTTTGAAGTTGGAATAGTACTGCAATGAACATTGTGTATAAATTATTGTTTGCTTCCCTGTTTTGAACTCTTGGGGATATAAACTCAGTGGTGGATAGTTGCTGCCCAATTTTACATTTCCTCTAGTAGTGCAGGAAGATTCCCATTTCTTTGTTATAGCTCAAACGTGGATATGAAGTGATATCTCTTTGTGGGTTTTAAACTTCTCTAATGACTAATGGTGTTGATAATCTCTTAAATACGTGTTGGTATTCTATCTTCTCTGTAGAACTCTCTCTGTCCTTAGCCTATTTTTAATTTGGTTGTCATTTTGCTGCTGAGATGTAAGAGTTTTTAAATATATTCTGGATCCAGGAGCCTATCAAATACAGATAATTTCTGACTTAAGATGATTTGACTTTAAGGTAGTATAAAGGTTTACATCACATAGAAACTATACTTCCAATTTTGAATTTGGATCTCTTCCCTGGACTAGCAATATGTATTACAATACTCTCTTGTGATGCTGGGCTACAGTAGTAAGCCACACCTCCTAGTCCGTCACATGGACACAGGCGCAAACAACCGATAGTCCATGTTGCTAAGATATTATGTTCAGTAGGTTAGGTGTATTAAACATATTTCAACTTATAACATCTTCAACTTACAACATGTTCTTTAGAAGTTTACCCCATCATAACTAAAAAAGTATGTGTATGTGGTTTGTAAATACTTTCTTCTAATATATAGGTTACCTTTTTGCTTTCTTGATGATATTCTTTGATGCACAAAGGTTTTATATTAGGTGAAGTTAAATTTATCTATTTTTGTTTTTGTTGTTGCTTGTACTTTGGTTTTACATAAGGATCATTTAAAAATTCTAAAAAATTATAAGGATTTTAATACGATGGTGTTTTTTCCTAAGATTTTGATGATTTTAGCCCATACATTTAGGCATTTGTTCTATTTTTGAGTTAATTTTTGTATGTGTCGAGAAGTAGGAATCCTGTTGTATTATTCTTATATGTGGATAGCTAATTATCCCAGCACCATTTGTTGAAGGGACTTTTTTTCCTCCACTGAATAGCATTTTACTTTTGTTTAAAATCATTTAGGCATAAGCCCATGATGTATTCCTGGATTTTAAAAGTGATTCCATACCTCTAATCTGTTCTTATGTCAGTACCACACTCTTCTGACTATGACAGCTATGTAGAAATTAGTTTATTAGAAAAGATTGAAGTTGGGAAGTGTAAGTCCTCCTACTTTGTTCTATTTTAATCTTAATATTTTTTGATTACTCATGGCCAGATGAAATTTCATGTGAATTTTGAGGATCGTTTTTTCCATTTCTGCAAAAGGGGCCATTGAATCTTCAGTGACTTTGGGTGATATTTTCATCTTAATATTACATCTTCTATTCCTTGAACACAGAATGTCTTATCACTTACTTATGTTTTCTAAAATTTTTTTTGTCACTTTCAGTGTAAAAGTCTTTCATCCCCTTGGTTATTTAGTTAATTTAAAAAATGTGTGGATTCCTTGGGGTTTTCTATATATGGGATCATGTCATTGGTGAATATAGTTAGTTCTATTTCTTCTCTTCCAATATGGAAGAGTTTTATTTATTTTTCATGCCTTCTTTCTGCTATTAGAACTTTCAATACAATATTGAATAATGTTGGCAAATTATGGCATTGGTGTCTTGCTTTAGGGGAAGCCTTCAAAAGTCTTTTAGTAGATAGCATGATGTTAGCTGTGATTTTTCATAATTCTGTATAGTTTTAAGCAAGTACCCTTCTACACCTATTGTTCTGAATGTTTCATCCTAAAAATATGTTGGATTTTTCTGTGACAAGTGAGATGTGCATCTAGTTTTTTTCCCTTTTTCTATATAAAGGTGTATATTAAGTTGATTTCTTGTTGAAAAGTTCTTCCGTTTCTGCAATAAATTGTAACTGGTGATAAGGTATACTCCTTTTGGATTCAGTTTGTTAACGTTTTGCTGAGGAACTTTGTATCTATATTCATAAAAGATACTGGTTTGTATTTCTTTTCTTGTGTTGTTTTTGCCTAACTTTGGTGTCAATGTAATGCTGACTTCATAGAGGGAATTAATAAATATGCTTTTCTCTTTTATTTTTTGGAAAAGTTCAGAAATTTTTTTTTACTTATGATACTTGCAACTTATGATGAGTTTATCAGAATATAACAAAATCATAAATCAAGGAATATCTATATTTTCTCCACACAGAGTCTGAGTCTCAGATTCTTTTTCTCAGGCAATAGCACATTAACTAGTACTTAAAATCAAATACTAAATTTAAAGAAAAAGAAAAATCCAAAGAAATAAACTTAGGTTGTATTTACTTGTACTTTGACACTCTTCCTTGCTTCTGCCCACTACAAATTTTTTTCTGAACTTCTAACAGATGATATTTAAAATTTTGATTAAAAACTTCTTAGGATTATTATCAAGTTTACAGTTTATGTTATTGACCTTCTTTTCCTTTTTGAAAATCAGGAAAATCACTTGTATTTATTCACTATAAATTAATTCCAAATTTCTTCAATCACTATGGGTTCAGGGCAGTTTTTCCGCTTCTAGTGTTGTCTCAATGTCTGACTTATCTGTAAGTAATTAGTTGTTATATAACATTTAACTTTTTTAGAGTTACAAATTTCAAAGATTGAAGTGAAATTCCTCTCTTTGCCCCAATACAATCTTATGGCAAACTTTGTCATATAAGGAAAAAAAAACTTTGTTAGTATAATTTTATTTTTAAAGTTCATATTTATATTATTTTTCATTTTTTAGGAAATTGATTTTAAAAAGTTGTTTTGATTAAAACCAGTATTTCAAATAAGAGCCTTTAGATGACAGTGGTAAGTTTATTTCAATCTCTACATTCAATTTTCTTTCTTTCTTTCTTTCTTTCTTTCTTTCTTTCTTTCTTTGTGTACTTTTGGACTAATTATAAATAAGTATTTTAAAATACAGAGAATTAAAATCTATGTACTATTTTCTATGTACTATTCTTTTAAAATAAATCAGTGGAACATAAGTCTATATTTTCTTTTCTAAAAAATGTTCATGCAGAAGGCTAGATAACTGGGTCAAAGCAGGGTCTGAAGATCACATGAAACCTAGTCTTGTAGTGTCTGAGACTCTGATAACTTGGAAAGAAATTGAAGATGTGCTTAAGATTTCTGAATCTAACAGTAGGAGCACAATTTGGTTATATAATATGGGAAAGTTTTAAATATGGGTATATAAAGAATTAAATTTTAGTTACTTGTTTATTGTTTAAAGCTACAATTCTGTGTTCCATTACTATATCAAAATATTTCGTCTTTCTAAGCATACTTTTTTTTAGAATCTATGAAAGTTTTTAAAATTTTAGTATGAAAAGCTAATATTTAAATGGAGATATGGCTTTTAAGCATAACAATGAAGTCCTACAGTCTCATAAACATAGACAATTTACTTAAAGATTAATATAATAGGTCCACTGCTAGATATTCTACAATAAAAAAATTAATCATGGTTTAAGTTTTATTTGCCTTATTGGATTATAGGCTCTCTGAAGCATACAATCATTTGACTTGTGCATAGTCCATGTCCAGTATAAAATATTGTATTTATCACCTGGTAGGATTACAAAAATTCTTGGTGAGTGTACAAATGAATTCATCACTTTGAATAGGATTAGTAGGAATTTTCCAAACATATGTCAATGGTACAGCTTATAATCATTAAATACTGGGTATGTTGTTGTTGTTGCTATTATTATTATTATTATCATTATTATTATTAATATTAATATTATTATCAAGGTGCGGGGGATTGAACCTAGGGCCTGGCAAAAGCTAAGCACATGCTGTACCTCTGAGCTACACCCAAGCCTCCAGTGACCAAAATTTTAAGATTATTTCTATGTCTGAATGTTTCTAGATTCAATGGCTAGAATCAGAAAGGATTTTTGTCAAACTTAAAGATCTTCTTATGTTGATCTAAATAAGCATTCGGCAAACTATGGAACATGGTCTAAGAGACTACTTGTTTCTGTAATCAGTTAACTGGCATGCAGCCATATACTGTAATAGCTGAGAATAGTTGTGCAGAGATCACATGATTTATAAAACCTAATATATTTACTATTGTCATTTGAGAAACTGCTTGCCTACCTCTATTCTAAGTTAAAATACAAGCTGTGAAACGTGTACAAAGCATGATTTTGAGAAACCTGGGACATACCTCAAAATTATAAGCAGACTTATCCCAGGGCATGAGAAATGTAGACACCAAATTAGACTATATTATTGTGTTGCAGGTGAAATATTTCATATTAAAAGAAGAATGGAAGGAAGGAAAGGAGGAAGAAAAACTCAAAATAGTTACTAAGTGCTGAAACTTTCTCTGATTGTGATCAGTAACTTGGGCTCTGGAGTCAAACTACTTGGGTTTATATTATGCCCCTTCACTTGTTAGCTGCTTGATTTTAAGTCTGTTAAGTAATTTTTTTAGTTTTCTTATTTATAAAATGTGAACAATAATTTTAACCCCATAAGTACACGCATTTACACATACACACTTGCGTGTAAACACACACACACACACACACACAAAAGCACAACTTAAAACACTGCCTGGCACAGATTAAGCACTCACAAATGATTGTTATGATGATCAATAGGATATGCTATTTTAGCTGATAACAGTCCCCTGATGTAAGGACCATAATCTTGTGCCTTCTCCTTATGCAGCAGCTGATTAAGTGCCATGAAATTTTACTGCATTAAAATTTACATGTGCTGATGTGACCAGAACTGAATTAAAATTTTTTATACCCACCACGTGCCACAGCTTAGATCTTGTCAACACAAATTCCGTAAACCATTTTCCTTTTCCAAATATACAGGTGTCTGATTTTTCCAGAAAAGTTCTCTTAAACCCTCTAATTCCAAAAATTCATTTCATCTTTAAAAACAAACTTTTTATTTTAGGAGAGTTTTAGGTTTTACAGAAAAATTGTGTGGGTAGTATAGACAATGACCATATACCCTACAACCATTTTTTTTTAATCTACTGTGACCATCTCATATGAGTATTATATATTTTTCAGGGCTAATGAACTGTTTTGATAACTATATTATTACCAGAAATGCACATTTTATTTGGAATCCTTTGGTTTCTTACCAATGAGAGGTTCTGTTCCAGCCCTTCATTCAAGACTTCACATTGCCTTTAGTTGTTAGGTTTCCTGTGACAGTTTCTTCGGCTACCCTTGCTTTTGATGACCTTGTCAGTTGTAAGGATTACTGGACAGGTATTTTGTTGAATGTCTCTCAGTTGAGGTTTGTCTGGTGTTTTTCTAATGATTGGGAGGGGGTTGTGCGTTTTTTGGAAGGAAGACCACCGAGTTAAAGTGCCTGCCTCTTCACGTCATATCAAGGGAATGCTCTGTAAACATGACATCTCACTGTGGATGTTAACTTTGATCACCTCACTTGAGGTAGTGGTTGTCAGGTTTCTCCACCATACTTTTTTACCCCCTTTTCATATTGTATTCCTTGTAAGAAAAATCATTCTACCTAGCTTTCACGCTTAAGGAACGAGAAATCTATGTTCCAAAGAGGGTATATTTGGAATTATTCATAAAATATTTGTCAGTTCTACCCTCACTTATTTATTCATGTGATCATTTTTATATTGCTATAGACTCAAGTATACATGTTATTGATTAAGTTATGATCCAATATAATTTATTTTATGGCTTAACTTCTTCAGGTTTTGGAATTTTAAGAATATATTTGTTTGTTTTTATTCTTTATGGTGCTGTGAATTTATCCCAGGGCCTTGTATTTTCGAGACAAGGGCTCTAACACGGAGCTATACCCCTATCCCAGAAAGCTTTTGTTGTTGCTGTGGTTTTCTTGTTTGTTTTTTTGTTTCTTTTTGCTCTTTCCCCTTGACTTTCAGTTTGTGAGTGTTTCAATTTGCCAATCTCCTTTCTCATTGAATCTTTCCTCTGTCATGCCAAATTTAATTACTCACTCATGGAAGATATTCATTTCTCATATAGTGTTTTGTTTTCCCCTGACATTTGCTCTAGTTTCTGAGTTAGACTTCCTGTCTCTCTGCTCACGTTGTCAATCTGTTCTTCCCAATTGTCTACCTTTCCATTAGATCCCTTAGCATATTTATCAAGTTATTTTAATTCTCTAATTCTATCATCTGTATCAGGTCTGAGTTCTATTTTGTGAGTACTTTGCACTTCTTCCTGTATGTCGTTGGCATACTGTGTGATTTCATTGTTATGTCAGGTACCAGGGATTACTGCAGTGGCCTGAGCTCCTAGAAAGCAAATCTCTTCTGTGACTTGATGTACATGTATCTGTGATTTTGAGGTGGCAGCTGCACTTCAGTTCTCTGATGGATCCAAGAAAAATTCATTTAAGTTTTCTCATTGTAAAGGCAGAAATAACAGTTTCTAATCATATTGCATATTAATAGAATTGAAGCTGGAAGTCCCTCATGGCATTTTAGATCTGCAGCCATATTTCTTCTACCATCTTTCCTCTCACCTTTACACCTGGGTATCACTTTTTTTTTTTCTTGTAGAGCCGATTGAGGCAGACAAGCTTAGACCATGAATATCCCAGAACTACTACTTTTATATACACATTTTGGGCAATATCAACTCTACTGAAATCTAACTTCTTGCCTACTCTGCATAGCAATTGTTCAACTGAATATTTTCAAAACTTTACATGTAACTGTAAACTTGTCTTATTTTAAATTCATTACTAATATCTTCACATAGGTCTAGTACTATCCACTGTAATTGCTTTATGCTTTTCTCTCTAATTTCACCCATCAAAATTTTCAGGTTATCTTTCCATTTGTTTAGTTGTGTCCATCTGAAGAGAATTGCCATGAAATTTCCACTTCTGTCTCTCCCACATCTAACCACTTACCTCTACTGAACCATGCCTCTGCCTTCTCTCTAGCTATATGGATAAACTCTAGAGATTCTAGAGAATGTTAAACCCCTCTTAAGGCTCTGGGTACCATTGTCTCACAACTTCAAAGCGGTGCCAGCCATTCTATCTGCTTTCCCTGCACCATCTCTGTTTTGCTTTGCCAACTTAAAAATTGTCATTAATGTGACTTTAGTCATATATTGCTTGTTCCATCATAAATTAAGAATTTCTTGATTTCATCTCTTTCTTTAATTATCTCTTTGTTTCTTTATTTCTCTATTTTAAAAAAACCCTCTTCTTCACTAGCATTTATTGTTACTTGTATTCTTGATCATTGTCATTCTGGAGTGAGATGGGATCTCAGTGTAGTTTTGATTCACATTTCTTTAATTGCTAGAGATGTTGAACATTTTTTCATATATTTGTTAACCAATCATATTTCTTCTTCTGTGAAGTGTCTGTTCAATTCCTTTGCCCATTTATTGATTGGGTTCTTTGTCTTATTTGGTGTTAAGGTTTTGAGTTATTTATATATTCTGGAGAGAGATGCTCTGACATGCAGGTGGTAAAGATTTCCTCCCATTCGACTCTCTCTTTATATTCTTGATTGTTTCCTTTGATGTGAAGAAGTTTTAAGTTTGATTCTATCCTATTTATTGATTCTTGATTTTACTTCTTGCACATTAGGGATCTTGTGGAGAAATTTGATTCCTAAGTGGACATGATGGAGAGTTGGACCTACTTTTTCTTCTAGTAGATTTAGAATCTCTGAGCTAATGGCTAGTTACTTGATTCACTTTGAGTTCAGTTTTATGCAGAGTGAGAGGTAGGGGTAAAATTTCATTTTGCTACATATGGACTTCCAGTTTTCCCAGCATCATTAGTTGAAGAAGACATCTTTTCTCCAAGTACAATAAATATTGGTGTGTGAGCAAAAGATACATTCATACATTACTCGTGGGACTGCAAATTGGTACAACCACTCAGGAAAGCAGTATGTATATTCCTCAGAAAACTTGGAATGCAACCACCATTTGACCTAATTATTCCACTTCTCAGTATATACCCAAAGGACATAAAATCAGCATACTACAGTAATGCAAGCACATCAATGTAAATAGTAGCTCAATTCACAATACCTAAGCTATGGAACAAACTTAGGTGAACTTCAACAGATGAAAGGCTGAAGAAAATGTGGCATATATACACAATGAAATATTACTCAGCCGTAAAAAAGAATGAAATTATGGCATTTGCCAGTAAATGCATGGAACTGGAGACTATCATGCTAAGTGAAATATGCCAATCCCCTCAAACCAAAGGATAAATATTCTTTCTAACATATGGATGTTAACACACAATAAGAGCAGGGAGGGAAGGATATTTCATTGGATTAGACAGAGGGGAATGAAGGGAAGGGAGAGGAGAAGGGAATAGGAAAGACAGTAGGATGAATCCGACATAACTTTCCTATGTTCTTAAATAAATTCATGACCATGTAACTCCACATTATGTACAACCACAAGAGTGGGAAGTTGCATTCTATGTATGTATAATATGTCAAAAATATATTCTATTGTCATGTAGAACTAAAAAGAACAAATAAATAACTTAAATCCCTCAAAAATAGAGGTTTATTGCTCTCTTGTCCCAAAGCTTCCTATGTTTTCATGATGTATTGTAACCAGGGTCTGTTCATGCCATAAACAAACCTGAAAGTGTACCTGGACCATGAAACCAAAAACTTTCATGTGGCAAAATTTTCAATCCTTAAATTATTTTGATTTATCAGCATTATTTGATGGCATTCATCTTTTTCTTTTTTATGTAAATTTTTAAAATTTATATATGACAGCAGAATGCATTACAATTATTATTATACATGTAGAGCACAGTTTTTTCATATCTCTGGTTGTATACATAGTATATTGACACAATTCGTACCTTTATACACGTACTTTGGATAATAATGATCATTACATTTCACCATCATTTTTAACTCCATGCCCCCTCCTGTCCCCTCCCACCCCTCTGCCCTATCTAGAGTTTGTTTATTCCTCCCATGCTCTCTCTCCCTATCCCACTATTAATCAGCCTCCTTATATTAAAGAAAACATTCATCATTTGTTTTTTGGGGATTGGTTAATTTCACTTAGCATTATCTTCTCTAACTCCATCCACTTACCTGCAAATGCCATGATTTTATTCTATTTTATTGCTGAGTAATATTCCATTGTGTATATATGCCACTTTTTTTTATCCATTTATCTATTGAAGGGCATGTAGGTTGGTTCCACAGTTCAGCTATTGCAAATTATGCTGCTATAAACATTGATGTGGCTGTGTCCCTATAGCATGATCTTTCTTTAAGTCCTTTGTATATAGACCTAGGAAAGGTACAGCTGGGTAAAACAGTGGTTTCCATTTCCAGGTTTCCAAGAAATCTCCATAGTGCTTTCCATATTGGCTTTTAAGGTCTTCCAGGTAAAGAATCATATCATCAGCAAATAGGGCCAGTTTGAGTTCTTCTTTTCCTATGTGGATCCCTTTAATTTCTTTTGTCTGTTTAATCGCTCTGGTCAGTGTTTCAAGAACTATGTTAAATAGAAGTGGTGAAAGAGGGCATCCCTTTCTTGTTCCAGGTTTTAGAGGGAATGCCTTCAATTTTTCTCCATTTAGAATGATGTTGGCCCAGGGCTTAGCATAGATAGCCTTTATGATGATGAGATATGTTCCTGTTATCCCTAGTTGATCTCTTTCTTTTTCTAGAATTAAACATTAGAATTTCCAGGATGCTGTAGCTTCCTGATATTTTTCCTGCCTCATTGTTCCATGCATTCCCATTTTCTTTACTTATTCCTTCTAGCCTCCTCCAAACTTCCACTTATAGAAAATTAGTCCTTTGACCTATTTTCTTCTATATGCTCTCTTGGTATTTTCTTCCATTCCATGACAATTTCTGAATTTATACCTTCACCCCAACCTCACCTAATGTAGTAATTGGATATGGACTCAACAGCCTTGTTACTCTTGGTTATGTGAAATACAACGTGGAGTGGCAGAAAGTGACTGGAAAAACACATGTAGCTGGGGGCATGGTTGTTATTGTCACACAATGCAGTGCCCATGTACTTACCTCTTAATGTCTGTTCTCTTCCACTTTCTTGGGAAGCAAATAAAGGGAAGTTTTTCCACATAACCATTCCCAACAGGATCCATACTATCTCTTTAGGCTATACAGCTTGTTCTGTGGCCTTCAGAATTATCACACTTATGAAATTTCCTGCATAAGCCTAAGTTTTTAAATTGTTGTCTGTTTAGACTTGGGAATAGGCCAAGTGCTAATTGTGGTATAATCGTCAGCACGGTGCAACACAGCTGACTTCTTCTGAATTATTCTCCCAGGATGGACTTTGAAAACAGAAAAAATGTTTAATTTCTATTTCTTATTAAAAAAATTTTTAGTTATGGTTGGTACAATATCTTTATTTATTCATTTTTATGTGGTGTTAAGGATCGAACCCAGTACCTCACATGTGCAAGGCAAGCTCTCTACCACTGAGCTATAGACCCAGCCCCTCTATTTCTTATTCTAGCATATGTAACTATTGATAATTTGCATTTGAAATTATGTACTATGATTTAAGATACTTCAGGAAGAAACAAATATTTTCCACTTTATAAATCAAGAAAATGAAATAATTAATAGTTACTAAAAAGGGGGGTGTTAATAATATATCTTTAAAATTGTGATTTCCTGATGCTTAAATAAATAAAATAAAGCTGTCATATTTTTTCTGACATCTGGCTAACACTATCTATTAATACTCATAAAACAGATGAGTTTTCCTTTGGTGATTCTATTTTATTTACCACCAGAAGCTCAGAGAGTGCCTGTGGGGTTCAGAATGAAAACATATTGCCTACTTGCTATGAAATGCGTCTTCTTTATAATGAATTGATTCTTCTTTCAAAGGAATATCTAGAAATTCTACATGGAATTCAAGTTAATTTTTCTGCTTTTCTTCTGTGACTTTCATTATTTAACTTATTTTTTGCTCCTCTCTTTTTTGGCCCCTGATTTTTATTAATTTAGTATATCATATGCAACATAATTTAATAGACACCATATATCTTCAAGATTTAAAAATGAGGAATAGTCATTTATTAGGGTTTCCTATAATATTACAGTAGAAAAAGAATATTTTATCTTAAAAAATATCACATGTGGTGATTTGGAAGCTTTGATAGATGCTAAAATGGAAAAAAATGTTTGCAATTTTCCTAATGATATTTTATAAGTTTGAATGCATTTACACTCCAACAACCTCTAAAAACAACTAGAAGTTATGAGATCAATTTCAAATGAAATAAAAGGCACACAAAGGGCAAGGGTAACATCGAACCGTTTTCTTTCCATAATTATTGAAAAACTAGTTTAGCTCATGTAAAGGCCAGATCCAAATTTGAACTAGATGTAACCTTTTCAAAGGCTTGGAAAGCTTTTCCAATCGCTATATACAGGTAGAACCATGCATCTTTGTTTCAGTTAGAGACACAACTGGGAATAAATTGAAACACCATGAGTGAAGCAGTTTCTGAGATATTTATAACTTAAACTCATACCTTGAAAGTACTATAACTCCTATGGGAAAAGTCTGATCTTTTACAATTTTCTCCAAAATGAAACTCAGAATTATTTCTATCTAAATCATCTTTTTTTTTTAGAAGCTGTGTTTTTTTCCCCTTTCAAGAGTAATTTTCACATTTCAATGCCTAAAACAATCAATTCTTGATAAAAGGCAGTGCTGACGGACCTTTAATTTATTTAACATAAGTTCTTAAAATTTAAGTTCAGCACTTAGTACCTGCAATGTCATTTGACTATAATGAGGTTAAAAGAAGGATTGAATGGCCTATCTGAATTCGTTCTATTTCTTCCATCAACTAAATACCAAGAGAAGCAGATAGCATTCACTGAATAACACATCAATAATAAATGCCTTGGAGAATTTGTAGGATCTGATTTCATTAAGTCAGATTTGAAGGGATTTGTTTGTATATAGCCACTAGTAAATATAGCAGCTGCAATATGGATTGAATCAATAATTTTAGCACGTTGAGAACTCAGTTTTGTGTTGCTTTCCTCTAATTATTCCAAGGAACATGGTAGAATATATATTCAACATAAACTTATTGAGATTCACTAAGTTTAAGCACTCTGGAAAGATACTTTCAGGAGCACAGTGAGAAGTAAGCATGATCTAATTTCCCATAAGGCAATGTAAGCAATATGATAATTCCATATATGTGGTACATGCAAGAACTGATAAGCAAAAAGAGATCCCTTCTGGCTGTAAGTTGATTTTTTTTCAAAAGAATTCTGTAAGATATAAAATATTAAATAAGACTTTAAATGTTTATGGCTACTGTTTTTATGAGAGGAACTGCCATGAAATGTGTTTTTATAGCAAAGACAGAAGAGCACTGAGAGAGGAAAGCAAACTGTGTGTCTTGAAGAGTGACATTAAAGTCAGTCCATTAAGAGGAAATTGTATTAAGGACCATCGACAATTCTGAATAGGGCTATTAATGGTTCCTGTAAAAGGTTTTGAACAATTAATATTTTTAATATGTCAAGAATTGTTAATCTAAAGGAAGTTCCTAAATTATACTTATTATATCCCAGATATCATCTTGATCTTTTATATTTTATATGTCTTCTCTATGCTTGTGACAAACACATTTAAACTCAAGATGTGATCTTTCCAGATAAAGCCTCAGTATTTTCTATTTGTAGATGCTCAATAAAACATTCACTTGATAAGTAAGTAAATTAATGACTAAGTATCATTAAATGCACTTGAGAAGGAAAACATGTTAAGGGCTATGTAGCAGGATGAGACAGATATAGAAAAATTAACGTATAAAATAACAGTTTGTGCTATGGGAAGTTATTTTTTTAATAAGGAAAATACTCCACCATTAATACTTTTCCATTTTTATATTTCCTTTGCATCAAATATTATTCAAAATATTGCTATGAAATCACTGTCTACACTTCTCAGTCTAAACTCGTTTCAGTTTAATTCTCATTTCTAACACTACAAGGAGACCATCAGTATCCCTATTGACCATCACACTGCCAATAAAACAGGTTCAACGCATTTTGTCTACCCCTCTGCAGTATTTGAATCCATTCTTTTGGAAATGCTTTGTTCCCTTGTCTTCTGTGACACCATGGAACTTTGGCTTTCTTCCTGCACCACTGATGGCTGTTTCTAGTCCTTCACTTTCTCGTCTTGTCTTAATTTTTGTACCAGACCTATGGCTAAGTCCAACATCTCCTTCTTTTCTCTTTTTATATAGTCTTCCCTGGTGACTGAAGCTGGAGTCATGGTTTTACAAAGCACATCTATGTTTATAATTTCCAATTTTAAACCTACATATCTGACCTCTTCCCAGGAATCTAGATTCACATATACAGCATATTACTTGAAAACCCCAGTAAGATACAGAGGAGCACTGTGGGGATGGGACTCCTCGTGTACCTCCCAGTCACCTTGCACCTTTTTTTCCAGCCCCTTGTGTGGCATCACAATTGGTCCAGTTGTGCAAGGCTAGAATTTATGTATTTTTCCTTAACAACTATATCTATACTTTGCTCTAATCAATAAGCAAATTATCCTAATTCTAATTCCAAAACATATCCCAAACCCACGTCTCTTTATATATACTCTGAATATGCATGTCTAACTTGTCTAGCATTCACTAAACTATGACAGCCAACTCTTACCCAGCCAGCTTCCCTGATTTTGTTTTCTTTTTGTACCAAAACCTGCTGTTGACACATTAACCTCAAAAAGAGTTTTAAACCCATACACAGAATATTGCAGTACCCTTGCTTTCCAGTTTGGAATGCCTTGTGTATTATTTTGTTACTGCTGCTGTAACAAACTGTCACAACGTTAGTAAATTAAAAATGCAAGTTTATAATTTTCCTGTTCTGGGTTCAATGTCTAACTCAGGTGTCCCTGGAGTCAAATCAAGATGTCAGCAGGACTTTGTTCTTTCAGGGAGGCTCTAAGGCAGATTTATTTCCTCACCTTTTCTGGCTTCTACAGACCACCCACATTCCTTGGCTCATGGCCCCTTCCTCCACCTTAAGCCAGCAACATTGCATCTCTCTGCTTGATTTCATGGTCACATCTGCCACCAACTGCCTCCTTATGCTTCCTTCACTCACTTTTAAAGATGCTCATCCAGACAATCCAGGACAATCTCGCTATTTTGAGATTAGCAACTTTAATTCCCCGTTGCCATCTAATTCAGGTTACAGGGGTTAGGATATAAGCCTTGTTGGGGGCCCATTATTCCATCATCATATCTCATCATCCTGTATTACTGACCTGTTTCCTCTTAGCATTTTCCATTCGCAAACCCCCTCACTGTTCCTTGACTATAAATTCCCACTTGTCCATGGTGTATTAATAATTGAGCTTAGGGCTGGGGATATAGCTCGGTTGGTAGAGTGCTTGCCTCACAAGCACAAGGCCCTGGGTTCAATCCCCAGCACCACACACACACACACACACACACACACACACACACACACACACAATTGAGCTTAGTTCTTTACTAGAGTATTTTCTACCCATAGTAATATTTTTATTTTTGAGGAAAATTAATCTTTATGACCTTAACTTCTGGACAAATCTGGTTTTCTTTAATAGCTCTTTCATGTAGTCTCCTCTGAACCCTCTCTGGCCTTTCTTTCCTCTTTATGCCAATATAATACATGTATTTTAATCATTACTTTTATAATCTCTTAGAATTTTCTAATTATAGATTTAATTCATATAATAGTCTACAAACACAGTAAGGTCATAAATGATGACTTATTTATTTTTCTATCTCTGGCACCTGTCTATTCTTGACATATTATAAATATTCAAAGCCAAGCACAATGGCAGATAACTGTAATCTCAGTGATTTAGGAGGCTGCGGCAGTAGAATCATGAGTTCAACGTACAACCTCAGCAAAAGTAGGGTTCTAAACAACTCAGTGAGACCCTGTCTCTAATTAAATACAAAATAGGGCTGAGGATGTGGCTCAGTGGTCTAGTGTCCCTGAGTTCAATCCGTAGTACCCCTCCCTCCAAAAAAAAAATCAACAAATGTCTGTTGAATGACTGTAGACTTGTTCTCTGAACCACATTTCATTTGTTATTATCTAGTGGATATCTGTGAGGTGTTAATGTCTCTAATAAAACAGCCTTTGTAGATCATTCTTTTTAGCTCCTTAGTTGCTTTTTAAGTTGCTATTTTTCATTTACATACATAAATATGTTCCTTTGTGTATCCCACAGTTGAATTCAACTTCTGATTAAAGCAGAAACCTACAAAAGAATTTGAGGAAAGAGAAACAACTTAGTCAAGGAAGGGAATGAAATCAGAAAGGGTGTTTTTCAACCATGATACCATAGAAGACTGAAACTTAATTCCCCTGGGGAAATTTAGCAAGCCAGGGAAATAGCACGTTTCCATCCAAGGGATGAAGAAGCTGCCATCTAAGGTAATGTATTACAGGTTACAGGGATTAGGATATATGCCTTGTTGAGGGCCCATTATCCTAGCATCATATCTCATCATCCTATATTACTAATAAGTACTAAGTGTACTTATTGGCTCAGCAATAAGTACACTAATTTCCCAGCACTTATCCACATTGGAGGTGGCAAAGCAAAGCAGACTCCAGAAGATAGATAAAACCCATGGCGGGGGGGGGGGCACAGAATGACAATTAAAAGAAAGAATGGTACTAAAAGTGATAAGATTGGGGGGGGGTGGTAGGAGCAGGACAGGGACTGGGTAGTGATTATGACACCCCCTCTTAACATTTTCCTGATATCATGAGTTCTATTTTCCTTTACCTGAACTCTAAATCAGTGACCAATAATTGTAGCAACAATTTGGTCCTTGTCATCACTCAGATTTTTTTGAGATACAAATCCCATTATCCATTTCTGATCAAAACTATATATATTCTGGTATGCTCACTAATTTCATAAGATCCATCTCTACCTTCTAGTGATCTACTGTCCCCAGTGTTCCCTTTAATCATCCCCTCTACCTTTGATTTATATCTATGGCACTGACAATTTGTGTGACATCATTTTAGGCACTATTTATTGGCAACACCCTACTTCCTTTGCTCTTTGATTTTACACACTTTTCAAATGCCCAATTATGGGTAAATTTAAACATCTAAATTCCCACCATCTATATCTTTCTGCTGGATACAGAAAAAATAAAATCTCCTAAACAGTGCAGATTTGTGTCGCTTAGAGATTTAGATTTCCTCATAGTTGTGCCCTTCGAAGATTCATCAGTCCTAATCACCTACGCTTAATGACAGAAAACTCCTATTTCCCTTGAATGTTATTTGAAACATCTCTTTAAGCCCTTGAGTTCTTCCATCCTGACTTTTTTTTAGCTAACATACTTTACAACTTTTATATTGAAAATCAAAACTATTTTCTTTATCTCTTTTGCCTATTTACTTTTAACATATTTCTCTTTACTTCTGTATTAACCTTCTTCTGATAGTTTCAGCCCAAGATTTGTGCCAGCTGCTTTGTTGGCAAAGTTGTGTTCTAGATGGTTTCTTCATTCTCCATCCTGACTACCTTATTCATCATTTTCCCCTAATTCTTTTATTGACTCTTTTATTTCTTCCTCTGTATTGATGTCTTCTAAACATTTAGGAATGAATGATGTTTTCTATTTTCAAGAAATTCACAAATGAAGAAGATAAAACACTAAATAATCTCTCCTATGCTCTGTCAGGCCACAACAGCTCTCAGTGTTTTTTCTTCTTTGTCCTTACGTCATCCACCCTCATCACTTTCACTTTCTTAGCCATTTAGCACAACACCATTTGGATTTTTCTTTTTTCCTTCTAAATTGATAAAGCATTTCATGACTTTTGATGGTGCTAGGGATTGAACCCAGGGCTTTGTGCATGTGAGGCAAGCACTGTACTGACTGAGCCATATCCCCAGCCCCTCATGACTTCTTAATTATACACTCATGAATACTTTTCAGGGGTTTAACTTAATTGAATATCCTAGGGGCACATATTACTGTTGCTGATTTATTTTTAAAAATATTTTCCCATTGACTTATTATTGCTTACTTTATTCTTGGCTTTCTCTCAGACTTCTCTAGAATGTCCTTCATTGCTAGATCTTTAGAAGTGGATATGGATATTCTCCACACCCGTACCCCTGGCAAGGCCTACTGATCCTTTGTTGTTTACCTTGCTCAACTCCACCACGCAACGCTACTCTCTCAAAAATTACTTCTAGAGTGTAGAACCTACAAATACTCTAGCTATTTATAGAGAAGTTCAGCTAATCATATACAACAGGAGGACTGTATCTTTTCCTCCTGAACATTTTCTAAGTGAATGACTAAATAATACCTCAGTTTGTACATAAGGCTCTTGGTGAGGACATTTGATGTTTGACTCTCCACTACTTATTCCTTCTTTTAAATCATTAATTTATTTTTCAGTAGTTTTTTTAAACTTATCTCCTACTATGTGCTGAGCACCTTACAGATAAGAATATCCTTGTTATCAAGAATAGGGAATGGTAACTATCACGCATGAATCAAATCCAACTCACACCCTATTTTTCTAAAAAATGTTTATTGAAACATAGCCATATTCATTTATTTATATCTTGTCAATGTCTGCTTTTACAGTACAATAACAGAGTTTAGCAGTAATGCAAGCCTAAAGTCTCAAATATACACTATTTTTTTTCCTTTACATAAAGGACACAGTGATTAGGGTAGATGTACTTTTCTGTGGAAGATTTATTGAGGGGTTGTCTGAGTCTTTAAAGAAGGAAAGTTAAGATGCTATTGCTGAGGTCAAGTGGAAGATGGAGAGAGTGTGACTTTAATGCAAGGAGGGATTGAAAATATTCAAATTCCAGAAATATTTGCTAAGTCAAATCAACAGGATTTTGATAAATTTTTGGCCACAGTGGTAAGGCTGAGGGAACTAGCAATTAAGACTGTTTCTTAGGTTTCTTATTTTAATGATTGAAGAAAAATGACATCAACAATAAGGAAAGTAAACATATCTAAAATAGGTTTAGAAAGAGTAAAATTCTGTACAGGGAGGAGCTATGGCAGCATCACTTATTTAATTTTTAGTCTTAAGAACACTGAACAAAAATTTCCTAACTTCACTGATGTTTTTGAGTATGTAAGTTTTTCGTTAGCTTTGTAATTGATGGAAACATTTACTTACTAAGCATTCAATCATACAGGATCACAATATATTTCTGTGTATAAGAGGTTTGTTGATAGAAATTTATTGTACAATTCTTTTTATAAAAAATAGGGAAACACAGGGACACTTTGAAAGAAAACAAAATAGACTTGCAATACTAATATCTGGCGTTCATTTTAGACTTTAACACTCACTTGATACATATAACTTCAGCAGGGAACTGATCTTGATCTTCTCATACAATTGAGAAATTATAATATTAATACCACTGTAAATGGGGATCATATGAAATACTATATTGAAGATGCTTTAAAAATCATAAATTGCCATATGAATGTAAAATAAAATTATGGTAACCAATTTAATCTACACAAAATAAGACTGCAAGATACCAAAACTCTTGACTTTAGAAACTAATTTGATATACATATGCAAATATACGTAAGTATATGTGAAAACAAAAACAAATCAAAACTTTTCTACCTCTGAGCATATGTTTGAGCTCTTGGTTATTTATGTTTATTTTAATTTCTCTATTCACAAATATTTTTAAATATTTAAGTAATTTAAGTGTACTACTATTTTTGGTGATGTGAATATAACAATAAGCAAAACATTTTATTTATGTATTTATTTATTTATTTTTGCATTTGTAACATTAATTTTGCATTTTTTTTGGTATTGGCTAACTTCACTTAGCATAATCTTCTGTAATGCTATTCCTTTCCCTGCAAATGCCATGATCTTATTCTTTTTTATTGCTGAGTAATATTCCATTGTGTATAAATGCCACATTTTTTTAATCCATTCATCCACTGAAGGATATCTAGGTTGGCTCCACAGTTTAGCTATTGTGGCTGTGTCCCTGTAATATGGTGTTTTTAGGTCCTTTGGGTATAGTCCGAGAAGAGGAATAGCTGGGTCAAATGGTGGATCCATTCCCAGTTTTCCAAGGAATCTCCATACTGCTTTCCAAATTGGCTGAACCAATTTGCAGTCCCACCAGCAGTGTATGAGTGTACCTTTTTCTCCACATTCTCGCCAGCACTTGTTGTTGTTTGTCTTCATAATGGCTACCATTCTTACTGGAGTGAGATGCTATCTTAGAGTAGTTTTAATTTGCATTTCTCTGATTGCTGGAGATGATGAGCATTTTTTTGTATATTTGTTGATTTATTGAATATCTTCTTCTGAGAAGTGTCTGTTCAGGTCCTTGGCCCATTATTGATTGGATTATTTGTTTCCACTCACTTTGTGAGGCTTACACTCTACTTTAGGAAGGAAGATACTAAGTACAATCATATATATGTATATACGTACACACACATATACATGTGTACATATATATGATGCATATTTTTAAATTGTTAAGGATAAATCCTAAACTCTTTTCCTCACAATTAAACATTTTGGTTTTTAGGAACCTTGACAAAATCTAAATCATGTGAAGAAGGTGGATTTCAAAGAGAAAGCAAATGATGGTGACATTTGAACATGGAAGGAAAAAATTCAGATAAATAGCAGAACTAGCCCAAAATGTTTGAGGTTGGAGGATGATTGAAATAACTGAAGAACACCAAAAGAGCCAATATGACTAGACTAATGAGCAAGGGTGAAAGTAATTGGATGTCAGATCATAGAGCTCTTATAAACCATCCTTTAAAAGCCATGGCAAACATCACTGGAAGGTTTAAAACAGAGTGCTAGTAAAAAGAGCCATTGGAGAAAGCTAAATAAGAATTGATAATGTTTAGCAACTGGAATGGTAGGAGTGATATTAAAAAAACAACTTAGGTTCTAGGTCTATATTTAAGAAATTACAAAAATTATTTCTTGATAAATTGGAACAAGATCAGGATTTTATTTTGGAAATGTAAGTTTTAAGATGATATTTAGACATCTATTATAGCAGATGAAGTAATTCATTTAGCATGACAGATATTTTTCTAATTCTTATATGCATTTTATTGTGTCTTTTTTTTACAAAGGTAGTAGGCTTGACATAAGAAATGAACAGACTCTAGGGGAAAAATAGCATGAATATGGGATCTGGTAGTCTAGATATCTGTGTTAAGAGTACTGAGAATTTCCTTTAAGATTATTAGCACTGTTATAATTCCATTCACAATAGCCTAAAAAAAACTATGGAACATTCAAGAAAGAAATTGAAGAAGACACAAGAAGATGGAAAAACTTTACATACTTCTGGATAGGCAGAGTTAATATTGTTAAAATGGTATACTACCAAAAGCAATGTACAGATTGAATCCACTCCTCATAAAATACCAATGACTTTGTTCACAGAAGTAGGAAAACAATCCTAAATTCATTCGGAAAAATAAGAGACCCAGAGTAGCCAAAGCAACTCTAAGTCAAATAAAAAAAAAAAAACAATTCTGGCAGCATCACAATATCTAACTTTAAATTGTACTTCAGAGCTATAGTAAACTGCATGACACTGGCATAAAAACAGACACATGGACCAATTGTACAGAATAGAAGGCATAGAGACAAAGCCACACATCTACTGTCATCTGATCTTTAACAAAGTTACCAAAAATATACATTGGTGCTAGGAAAACTCATTATCCATTTGTAGAAGAATAATACTAGAACTGTATTTCTCACCTCACACAAAAATAAAGTCAAAGTGGACCAAAGACATAGGAATTAAACCATAAACTTTGCAACTCTTAGAAGAAAACATAGGATCAACACTCCTACATATAGGCAAATGCAATGACTTTTTCTATGAGACACCAAAAGCTCAGGAAATAATGCCAAAAGTTAACAAATGGGATGACATCAAATTAAAGTTTCTGCATAGCAAAGAAACAATGAAGATGGAATCTACAGGAAGGGAGAAAATCTTTGTTAGCATCTCTTCAGACAGATAATTAATATCTAGAATATATAAAGTACTCAAAAATACCAATAAATCAAATGATAAAATAACCCAGTTAATAATTAGCAAACAAATTGAACAGACACGTCTCAAAAGAAGAAATACAAATGGCAAACAAATACATGAAAAAATATTCAACTTCATTAGCAATTAGGGAAATGTACATCAGAACTACACTGAGATTTCATTTCACTCCAGTCAAAATGGTAGTCATCAAGAATACTAGCGATGATAAGTTCTTGAGATGATTTGGAGAAAAAGGAACAATTTAATACTGTTGGTAGGTGTGTAAATTAGTAAAGTACTATACAAAACAGTATGGCAATTTCTTAAAAGACTAGCTATGGAATCATCATATGATCAAGCTATATCATTATTTCTTGGTATTTATCCTAAAGAATTAAACTCAGGATACTACAGCAATAAATGCATGTTTATAGCAGCACAATTCACAATAACCAAACTCTGGAACCAGTGTAGATGTCCATAAGTAGACGAACTGATAAAGAAAATGTGGCATATATATGCAATGGAGTTTTATTCAGCCATAAGGAAACATAAAATTATGTCATTTGCAGGGCTGGGATTGTGGCTCAGCGGGAGAGCACTCGCCTAGCACTGGTAGGACACAGGTTTGGTCCTCAGCACCACATAAAAATAAAGGCATTGTGTTGTGTCCATCTACACCTAAAAAATAAATATTAAAAAAAAAGAATCGTGATAGGACAAGAATAAAGAGAAACAGTTCTCCAGTGGCAGGGGAGGAAAAGAAAGGGAACAATCGTGCTTTGTATTAAGATATTCAAGAATCTAGGGGTCACAGAAAGTGGGTGACTGACTTACAAATGGCATGATTTATGATGTTACATGATAGCAAATTAATCTAAACAACTTATTTCCTCATTCGTTACTGGTTTCAAAGAACACATTATATAAATACACAAAAACTTAAAAATCCAACATCTCATTAAAACCAAGCAGAACAGTTGCTAATTCAAAACATGTACTGTTATTTAATTTTTAAAATTGATCTCTCAAGCTTTTTAAAAATATTGCCAATATCACTATAGCCACTAAAAATTCTCTAAAACGAATTCATCTTTGCCAATCACATATATTTTCAAAAATCTCACTGTTGCTTTGAAAATCAGATTCATGAAGATACACTAACACAACCTGCAATTCACCTAATAAAAGTATTACTTATTTCAATAAATTCAGACTTGTGCAATGATTTAGCATAATTAATTTAAGAAAAATTTAATTGCTTTAAGAGAAATCCCCATCCCCACTGGGAGTCACTGAACCACTAGTCATTAGTCTCCAAAACATACAGCCTGGGAAAACATGAATGCTCTTTCTGTCTGTATAGATTTGCTTATTCTGGACATTTCATATAAACAGAATAGTACAACACATGGCCTTTTGTGACTGGCTCATTTCACATAGAAGATGTTTTGGGGGATCACCTTTTTTATCATTTATGATAATTTGTTTTATTTTTATGGCTGAATGGTGTTCCATTATAAATATGCCTATCACCTTTATTTAGCCACTCATCGACTGATAAACATTCTAGTTGTTTCCAGATTTGGTCTCTTATAAATAATGCTACTAAGAACATTTGCACATAAGTTTTTTGTGTGAACATCTATTTTCATTTCTCCTGAGTAGATCTCTATGAATGGAATGGCTGGGTGCTATGGTAATTCTATGCTTAACATTTTGAACTAACTTGTAAAATATTTTTCAAAGCACCTGCATCAGTTTAAATTTCCACCAGAAATGTATTAGAGCTTCAATTTCTATATATCTGTGAATAACTGGTTACTAACTGTTCTTTTTATTTTACCATTCTAGTAAATGTGAATCATATTTCATTATAATTTTGATTTGCAGCTCCTTAATGACTAATGATATTGAGCATCTTTCCATGTTTCTTCTTCTTTAATTGTATAACTTATTTTGAGAATGTTTAAAATCTTTGCATATGTTTTAATCAGGCTGGCTTTTTACCGCTGAATTACAAATTTTTATAGGCCTTAGACACAATTTTTATAATATGCAAACATTTTCTTCCATTCTATGAGTAATCTTTTAACTTTTTTGAAAATATCTCTTAATGGTCAATATTTTATCTTTGAAGATGTCCAATTTATCTATTTTTTCCCATTGCTTATATTTTGATGTTCTTTTAAGACAGCTTGCATAACATAAAGTCAGGATTTATTCCTATGCTTTTTTCTGAAAGTTTTTTAGCTTTAGGTCTCACATTTAGTCATGTTCTCGATTTTAAACTAATTTTTGTATAGGGTGTTGTTAAGGGGTTCAAATTAATTATTTTGCATGTTTACATCCAGCTTTTGCAATACTATGTGCTGAAAAAGATTATCCTTTCCACCATTGAATTGCCTTGGCACCTTTGTTGAAAATAATTTGACTCTAAATGTGAGGGCTTATTTCTGAACTCTCAATTCTATTTTTCTATATGTCTATCTTTATATCTGTTCTGCCCAGTTATTGGTTATAGCTTTCTGTTATGTTTCAAATTGGAAGTGTATGTCCTCCAGCTTTTCAAGATTGCTTTTGCTATTTGGGGCCTGTAACATATAAATATTAATTTTATTATCAGGTTGTTAAGTTTTACAAAAAAAAAGCTACCTGGGAATTTGGAAGGGAGTGTATTTAATTTGCAGAAAAGTTCAAGGAATATTTCATTTTGAGAAAAATAAGTGCTGACCAATGAACATGGGATAATTTTTCATTGGTTTACATCATCTTTAATTTCTTTCAACAGTATTTCATAGCTTTGAGAGTACAAGTTTTGCACTTTTTTTGTTAAACTTTCTAAGTTCTATTTTTTTAATGCTACTGTAGATGGAATTGGTTTCTTAATTTTATTTTGAGGGTGTTAATTGTTGCTGTATAGAAATATAATTTTTATTGATCTTGTACTCTGCAATATTTCTACAATTGCTCATTATTTCTAAAATCTCTCTGTGTGTATTCCTTAGCATTTTCTCTCTATAAAATTACATCATCTGCACATGTAGATTTTTTTCCTGCTTCCTTTTCAATCTCAATGCCTTTTATTCCCTTTTCTTTTGTTTCCTTTTTTCTTTGTTCTTTATGTAATTGCCCTACTAGAGTCTCCAGTATTGAATAGAATTGGCAAGAGTGAACATCCTTGTTATACTCCTTGAACTGATAATGTATGTTTTTGCCCTTTATTCTATTTATATGGTATACTATATTAATTTATATTCAGAAATCAAAACAACCTTACATTTCTGGGATACATCTCCATCTTTCATGGTATATAACCTTTTCGATACGTTGCTGGGTTTATTTCTAGTATGTTGTTGAGGTCTTATTTCCTTTTGTTTGTTTTGAATATAAATTTTAAAAGTATCTTTGCTTTTTGTGTTCCTTTGAATATCTATTTATATGCTATGCTGATTCTGAACTAATTTTACTTTTTTACAATATTTTAAGATACTTTGGTATATTACAGACATTATAAGTTTGTCTACCATATACATTCCAGCTTCTTTCCCCTGGTAAATTAGCATACATTGTATGAGGCTAGTTTTGTTATCAAGAATATATATGTATGTATATAAAAACATACATTGTAATTAAGATCTTCTTTGCTTCTGTTAAAAAAAAACACTCCTCCAAGTCATTGTATTTTTAATTCAATTACCTTTTTTTACACATCTTTACATTTTACTTTTACATTTAAAATTTTGATTAGTTTACATAAATATATGTATATATTGTGTATATGTATATGTTATATATAAACATATACATCTGTATATGTATGTGTGTATGTATGTTCATTTTGGGGGGACATAAGAACTATAGTAGGGATCCAGATTTGTTTTTCCAAAACATTAAGTATTTAGTGACAAAATGATTTCTGTAATGAGTCTGATTTGGAATATAGACACCTCTGAAAACTTGCTCTCATCTGTAGCTTCAATGCTTTTCGGTTATATAAAAATGAAATCTTTGCCCATTCCACAGTCCTGAAGTATTAGTATTGTTACAATTTCTAGTCTTAAACAATTAGTCTTTAATTCATTTGGATTTACTTATAGAGTGAAATTTAGGCATCTAATCATATAATTCTGCATGTGGATATTTCCAATTTTCCCAGCACCATTTATTAAAGACACTGTTCTTTGCCCAATGTGTGTTCTTGTCTCTTTCTTGAAAATAAATTGACTTTATAAGAGGATTTTTTTCTAGGTTCTCTATTCTGTTCTATGCACCTATTTTTGCCAATATTATGCTGCTTTGGTTATAAAGCTTTGTGGTATATTTTGAAGTTAGGCAGTGTGATGACTCTAGTTTTAGTATTTTTGTTCATAATTGTTTGGGCATTTAGCAATTACTTAGGGTCTTCTGTGGTTCTACATTAATTTTATATTTTTTATATTTTTTTCTGTGAAGATATTCCTAATATTTTGTTAGGAATTACACTTAATCAGTAGATCATTTTGAGCACTACCTATGTTTTAATGATATTCTCCCAATCCATGGACATGGAATGTCATTCCATTTATTAATTTTCTTTTTGATTTATATCATCAATGTTCACAATTTCATCATAACATCTTTAACCTCCTTAGTTAAGTTGATTCTTATATTTTGTTTATAAATGAAGTGGGGTTTTTGTTGCTTTTTGGTGGTGGTGAGGGTTTATTGGGTATTCAACCCAGGAGCACTTTATCACTGAGTTAAATCTCCAGTCATTTTTATATGATTTTTCTTAAATTTTGAGATAGGGTCTTGATAAATTACGTAGGGCATCACTAAGTTTCTGAGTCTGACCTTGAAACTGCCATCCTTCTGCCTGAGCCTACCCAGTCACTGGAATTACTGGTAGGTTTGCACCACCAGGCCTGGCATGGGATTACTTTTCTGATTACTCTTTCAGATAGTTCACTATAGAGAGATGAAATGCTACTGATTTTTGTTTGTTGATTTTTTTATCCTGAAACTTTATTAAATGTTTATCAAGTCTAAAAGTATTTCAGTATCATCTTTAGTTTTTTTTCTGTATATAACATTACATCATCTGCAAGCAGGAACAATTTCATGTCTTTATTTTCAATTTGGAGATACTTTTTTTTTCTTGCCTAATTGTTCTGGTAAGAACTTCCATTACAATGCTGAATAAAAATGAAGAAAGTGAATATTTTATTTTACTTTAGATCTTAGAGGATAAGCTTTTAACTTTCTTCCACTCAAAATTCTAGCTGTGGGTTTGTCATATACACGTGTGTGTGTGTGTGTGTGTGTGTGTGTGTGTGTGTCTTGAGGTAAATTCCTTCTATACCTAAATTTGTCAAGATATTTAATCATATAGATGCTGAATTATATCAAACTTTTTTATCCATATATTTAGGCAACCATATGATTTTTTGTTTCTGTTAATATGATATATCACATTTATTGATTTGTGTTTGCTGAACGATCCTTGCATTCCTTGGATGAATCTCCACCCATTTGGTCTTGGTGAATAATCTTTGCTTTAAATCATTATATTTGATTGGTGAATTATTATAATGCATAATAGTATGATTCATTACACTATATTTGTATATGTACACAATATAGTTTGATCAATCTCATTGTCTAGTATCTTCCCTTTCCATTCCTTTCTTCTTCCTCCTATCAGTTTGTTATAGTCTACTGATCTCCCTTCTATAATTATTATTATCATTGTTTTAACTAGTACATTATAATTGTGTATCATAAGTGGAATTTGTTGTGGAACACTAATACACAGACATTTATTTAATTATTTCTGCTCTGATATTTATAGTTTATTAACTTCTATTAATTTTGGATTTAGTTTATTTTTACTTTTTAGTTATTTGAGATGCAGTGTTATTTGTTTGAGACCTTTATACTTTTTCTGATGTAGAACTATAAACTTCCGTCTTACTACTATGTTTTTGGTCTTTTGTAACCTTATTATATTTCCATTTTCATTATTCTTAGATTTTTTTCATTTTCATTGACTCATTGATTGTTTAGGAACATGTTTAATTTTCATGGGTTTATAAAATCTCCATATTTTCTCCTCTTACTGATTTTATTTTTTTCCCATTGTTTTTAGAATAACTTACTCTAATTTTAGTCTGAAAAATTTTGTTGAGACTTCTTTTGTGGCCAACTTAGGTTTGATCCTGGAAATGTTCCACATGCTGTTACAAAAATTATATGTAATTCAGCTGTTGAATTGAATGTTTTATTAATGTCTATTGGGTTTATTTTTTTTCTAGTGTGTAGTTTAACTCAGATAATTCTTTGATAGTTTTCTGTCTGTTGACAGTGGATATTAAAAGTCCACTACTCTTATTTTATTACATTTCATCTCTCCTCTTAGGTATATGTATATTTTTATATATTCAGCTATTCTGATGTTGGAGATATATATTTATAATTTTTTAAAAAAATTATTTATTTATTTTTGCATTACAATTCTTAATACACCATTATATCATAATTTATCATATCTCTGATTATATATAAGGTATGTTGACACCAAATTCACATCTTCATACATGTATTTTGTATAGTGATGAGAGTCTCCTTTCACCATCCATGCTATTCCTTTTCTCCCTCCCTTTCTATCCCACCCCTATTTCCTATCTAGAGGTAATCATCCTCCCTTGCTCTCCCTCCCAACCCCATTTTGAGTCATCCCCTTCTATCAGAGAAGACATTCGGCATTTGTTTTTTGGGGATTGGCTAACTTCACTTAGCATAATCTACTCTAATGCCATTTATTTCCCTGCAAATGCCATGATCTTATTTTTTATTATTGCTGAGTAACATTCCATTGTGTATAAATGCCACATTTTTAAAATTCATGTATCCACTGAAGGAGATTTAGGTTGGCAATTAGACAGATGAAAGAAATTAAAGGACTAACTATAAGAAAAGAAAAACTTAAACTAGCACTATTTGCTGATGATATGATTCTATACCTAGAAGACCCAAAAACTCTACCAAGAAACTTCTAGAACTTGTAAATGAATTCATCAAAGTGGCAGGATATAAAATCAACACCCATAAACCAAAGGCATTTCTGTATATCAGTGACAAATCCTCTGAAAAGGAAATGAGGAAAACTATCCCATTCAAAATATCCTCAAAAAATAAATAAAAAATAAAATACTTGGGAATAAACCTACAAAAGAGGTGAAAGATCTTTACAATGAAAATTATAGAACCCTAATGAGAGAAATAGAAGAAGACCTTAGAAGATGGAAAGATCTACCTTGCTCATGGATAAGCAAAATTAATATTATTAAAATGACCATACTACCAAAAGCACTATACAGGTTCAATGCAATTCCAATTAAAATCCCAATGGCATTCCTCATAGAAATAGAAAAAGCAATCATGAAATTCATCTTGAAAAATAAGCGACTCAGAATAGCTAAAGCAATTCTGAGCAGGAAGAGTGAAACAGGTGGTATCACTATGCCAGACCTTAAACTATACTACAGAGCAGTAGTAACAAAAGCAACATGGTACTGACACCAAAACAGGCTAGTAGACCAATGGCACAGAATAGAGGACACAGAGACTAACCCACAAATATACAACTATCTTATATTAGATAAAGGTACCAAAAGCATGCACTGGAGAAAGGATAGCATCTTTAACAAATGGTGCTGGGAAAACTGGAAATCCATATGCAACAAAATGAAATTGAATCCCTATCTCTCACCATGCACAAAAGTTAACTCAAAATAGATCAAGGATCTAGGGATTAAACCAGAGACTCTGAATCTAATAGAAGAAAAAATAGGCCCTAGTCTCTATCATGAGGGGCTAGGCAAAAACTTCATTAATAAGACACCTATAACACAAGAATTAAAACCAAGAATCAACAAATGGGATGGATTCAAACTAAAAAAGTTTTTTCTCAGCAAAAGAAATAATATGTGAGGTGAATAGGGAGCATACATCCTGGGAACAAATTTTTACTCCTCACTCACACATCAGATAGAGCCCTAATCTCTAGGGTATATAAAGAGCTCAACAAGACAAGCACCAAAAAAAAAAAAAAAACCCAAATAATCCAATCAATAAATGGGCCAAGGACCTGAACAGACACTCCTCAGAAGAGGCTATACAATCAATCAACAAATATATGAAAAAATGCTCATCATCTCTAGCAATCAGAGAAATGCAAATTAAAACTACTCTAAGATACCATCTCACTCCAGTAAGAGTGGCAGCCATTATGAAGTCAAACAACAAGTGCTGGCGAGGATGCGGGGAAAAAGGTACACTCATACACTGCTGGTAGGACTGCAAATTGGTGCAGCCAATTTGGAAAACAGTATGAATATTCCTTGGAAATCTGGGAATGCAACCACCATTTGACTCAGCTATTCCTCGTCTCAGACTATACTCAAAGGATTAAAAACAGCATATTACATATTTACAATTTTTATGTCCTTTTGTTGTATTAACTCCTTTATTATTACATAATGGTATTCTTTTTCTTTATCTCCTTTGTTTTTCAGTTTTTGAGTTAGTCTTCTTATTTTAATATAGCTACTCATGTTCCCTTTTGGTTTTGATTTTCATGGGGTTTCTTGTTCTTGAACATATTTAAAGGATTGGATATTAAGTTCTCAGAGGAGAAGCTTATATAATTGGAGGTTTATAGGAGTGAAAGCATTCCTATCCTTTCTCCTCAAAGGGCCTTTAATTTTACCTAGTATAAGTAGTTGAAAAATTTTATAAAATTCTTTCTCTATAATTATTTTCAAGTTGGGTAAGCATGTTCTGTGACATATTAGAAATTAACTGATCTGAATTTAATATATCTATTTCTTTAAAAAACAGTCCATGACTTTGATATATCAAAATATAAGGAAAATGTCTTTAATCTCCCAGATTGCTTTTTATGGAATAAAGTGGTGGACTATGCCTGAAATCTATGAATACTGTAACTCTATTTTTTTGTAATTTTCACTAACCTAGATAATACTTCACCAAGAGTGTTTGTGTAAAGTTTAGGTCATTCAAAACTAAATAATCATTATAAAGACATCTACTAGATTGTCAGGCACTGGTAACGATGACGACTCAGTATGTTTTATTGTTACTATTCTTTGGGTTTAATTTTTATTATGTTTTCAATTAAAAATAAAGCTAAAATAAAAATTTAAAAGCAAGTACAGTTTCTCCTTTTATTTTTGGCCTACTTTAGTGGTTAGGAGCTCAGAAAACCATCGAGTCAGAGCTGAGGAGTGGAAAATGAGTTTGCCTCCAGTTTGATTTAAGCAGGTTAATTAATCAGTGCCTCAAAAATTACACTAGCTATTATATAGGATTGTTATGAGCATAAAATGATTTTGAAATTTCAATACACCTCACATGGCAAGTGATACGTATCAAGCAAATAATAAATAATTTATTTAAATTCATGAAAGTTTTTAGAAAATAATTCTGTAGATTCCCTAGGGGGAGAAAAATCTCTTGGATTAAAAGAAAAACCCTTACTGCTTATGGTGAGTGGGTGGTACCCAATTAAGTACCATTTTTCTCTAAAATATCATAATGACAGCTAGGTGCAGTGGTACATGCCTATAATCCCAGTTTTTCCAGAGACTGAGGCAGAGGGATCACAAGTTCAAAGCCAGCCTCAACAATTTAGCTCCTTCCTAAGCAACTTAGCAAGACCCTGTTCAAAAATAAAAAATAAAAAAGGGCTTGGGATTTGGCTCAGTTCTTTAGTGCCCCTGGGTTCAATCCAAGGTATGATAATAATAATAATAAATAATAATAATACCAGATAATATGAGAAAATCTCTTCAGACGTAAATCAATAGGATAAACATAACCACATATATAGATATCAATACCTTAGTTACATCTTCAATACCAAGTTGGTACCTACTTTACATAGTGCAAAATTTAAATAAATTATGTATTATTTGAAAAGATTTACATATTAACATTACAATTTCTTCTGCACTCCTAAGTTTGGATTTATTCCCTTCTTTCCCTTCCTCTTCTCTTCTTACTCCTCAAAATGAATTTTACTTGATCATTTTTTTTTAAATTTTTATTGTTGGTAGTTCAAAACATTACATAGTTCTTGACATATCATATTTCACACTTTGATTCAAGTGGGTTATGAACTCCCATTTTTGACCCTATATACAGATTGCAGAATCACATTGGTTACACATCCACTGATTTACATATTGCCATTCTAGTGTCTGTTGTATTCTGCCGCTTTTCCCATCCTCTACTATCCCTGCTCCCCTTCCCTCCCCTCGCATCTTCTCTCTCTATCCCATCCACTGTAATTCATTTCTCCCCCTTGTGTGTTTTTTTCCTTTTCCCCTCACTTCCTCTTGTATGTAATTTGTATAACCACGAGGGTCTCCTTCCATTTCCATGCAATTTTCTTCTCTCTCCCTTTCCCTCCCACCTCTAGTCCCTATTTAATGTTAATCTTCCTCTCATGTTCTTCCTCCCTACTCTGTTCTTAGTTACTCTCCTTATATCAGAGAAGACATTTGGCATTTGTTTTTCAGGGATTGGCTAGCTTCACTTAGCATAATCTGCTCTAATGCCATCCATTTCCCTGCAAATTCCATGATTTTGTCATTTTTTAATGCAGAGTAATACTCCATTGTGTATAAATGCCACATTTTTTTATCCATTTGTCTATTGAAGGGCATCTAAGTTGGTTCCACAGTCTTGCTATTGTGAATTGTCCTGCTATGAACATTGATGTAGCACTGTCCCTGTAGTATGCTCTTTTTAGATCTTTAGGAAATAGACCCAGAAGGGGAATAGCTGGGTCAAATGGTGGTTCCATTCCCAGCTTTCCAAGAAATCTCCATACTGCTTTCCAAATTGGCCGCACCAATTTGCAGTCCCACCAGCAATGTTCAAGTGTACCCTTTTCCCCACATCCTTGCTAGCACTTGTTGTTATTTGACTTCCTAATAGCTGCCAATCTTACTGGAGTGAGATGGTATCTTAGGGTGGTTTTGATTTGCATTTCTCTGACTGCTAGAGATGGTGAGCATTTTTTCATGTACTTGATGATTGATTGTATGTCCTCCTCTGAGAAGTGTCTGTTCAGGACCTTGGCCCATTTGTTGATTGGGTTATTTGTTTTCTTATTGTTTAATTTTTTGAGTTCTTTGTATACTCTGGATATTAGGGCTCTATCTGAAGTGTGAGGAGTAAAGATTTGTTCCCAGGATGTAGGCTCCCTATTTACCTCTCTTATTGTTTCTTTTGCTGAGAAAAAACTTTTTAGTTTGAATAAGTCCCATTTGTTTATTCTTGTTATTAACTCTTGTGCTATGGGTGTCCTATTAAGGAATTTGGAGCCCGACCCCACAGTATGTAGATCGTAACCAACTTTTTCTTCTATCAGACACCATGTCTCTGATTTGATATCAAGCTCCTTGATCCATTTTGAGTTAACTTTTGCACATGGCGAGAGAAAGGGATTCAGTTTCATTTTGTTGCATATGGATTTCCAGTTTTCCCAGCACCATTTGTTGAAGATGCTATCCTTCCTCCATTGAATGCTTTTAGCCCCTTTATCAAATATAAAATAGTTGTAATTTTGTGGATTGGTTTCTGTGTCCTCTATTCTGTACCATTGGTCCACCTGCCTGTTTTGGTACCAGTACCATGCTATTTTTGTTACTATTGCTCTGTAGTATAGTTTGAAGTCTGATATCGCTATATCGCCTGATTCACACTTCCTGCTTAGAGTTGTTTTTGCTATTCTGGATCTTTTATTTTTCCATATGAATTTCATGATTGCTTTATCTATTTCTACAAGAAATGCCATTGGGATTTTGATTGGCATTGCATTAAACCTATAGAGAACTTTTGGTAATATCGCCATTTTGATGATGTTAGTTCTGCCTATCCATGAACAGGGTATATTTTTGCATCTTCTAAGATCTTCTTCTATTTCTCTCTTTAGGGTTCTTTAGTTTTCATTATATAAATCTTTCACCTCTTTTGTTAGATTGATTCCCAAGTATTTTATTTTTTTTGAGGATATTGTGAATGGAGTGGTTGTCCTCATTTCCATTTCAGAGAATCTGTCGCTGATATACAGGAATGCCTTTGGTTTATGGGTGTTGATTTTATATCCTGCCACTTTGCTGAATTCATTTATTAGCTCTAATAGTTTCTTTTTAGACCTTTTTGGGTCTGCTAGGTATGGAATCATGTCATCTGCAAATAGTAATAATATAAGTTCCTCTTTTCCTATTTCTATGCCTTTAATTTCTTTCATCTGTCTAATTGCTCTGACCAGTGTTTCGAGAACTATGTTGAACAGAAGTGGTGAGAGAGGGCATCCCTGTCTTGTTCCAGATTTTAGAGGGAATGCCTTCAATTTTTCTGGGTTCAGAATGATGCTAGCCTGAGTCTTAGCATAGATAGCTTTTACAATATTGAGGTATTTTTCTGTTATCCCTAGTTTTTCTAGAGTTTTGAACATAAAGGGATGGTGTACTTTGTCAAATGCTTTTTCTGCATCTATCGAGATGATCATATGGTTGTTATCTTTAAGTCTATTGATGTGGTGAATAACATTTATTGATTTCCGTATATTGAACCAGCCTTGCATCCCAGGGATGAATCCTACTTGATCATGGTGTACAATTTTTTTGATATGTTTTTGTATCCGATTCGCCAATTTTATTGAGGATTTTTGCATCTAGATTCATTAGAGATATTGGTCTGTAGTTTTCTTTCTTTGAAGTACCTTTGTCTGGTTTAGGAATCAGGGTGATGTTGGTCTTGTAGAATGAATTTGGAAGTTCTCCCTCTTTTTCTATTTCCTGGAATAGCTTGAAAAATATTGGTATTAGTTCTTCTTTAAAGGTTTTGTAAAACTCTGCTGTATACCCATCTGGTCCTGGGCTTTTCTTAGTTGGTAGTCTTTTGATGGCTTCTTCTATTTCCTCAATTGATATTGGTCTGTTTAGGTTGTCTATATGCTCCTGACTCAATCTGAGTAGATCATATGACTTAAGAAATTTATTGGTGCCTTCACTATCTTCTATTTTACTGGAGTATAAGGATTCAAAATAATTTCTAATTATCTTCTGCATTTCTGAAGTGTCTGTTGTGATATTGCCTTTTTCATCCCATATGCTACTAATTTGAGTTCTCTCTCTTCTTTGTTAGCATGGCTAAGGGTCTGTTGATCTTATTTATTTTTTCAAAGAACCAACTTTTAGTTTTGTCAATTTTTTCAATTGTTTCTTTTGTTTCGATTTCATTAATTTCATCTCTGATTTTAATTATTTCTTGCCTTCTACTTCTTTTGCTGTTGTTTTGCTCTTCTTTTTCTAGGATTTTGAGATGAAGTGTGAGATCATTTATTTGTTGGTTTTTCCTTTTTTTAAGGAATGAACTCCAGGCAATGAATTTTACTCTTAGAACTGCTTTCATTGTGTCCCATAGATTCCGATATGTTGTGTCTGTGTTTTCACTTATCTCTAAGAATTTTTAAATTTCCTCCTTGATGTCTTCTATAACCCATTGATCAATCAATAACCTATTGTTTATTCTCCAAGTGATGCATGATTTTATCTTCCTTCTTTTATCGTTGATTTCCAGTTTCATTCCATTATGATCAGATAAGATGCATGGTATTATCTCTACTCCTTTATAATGTCTAAGAGTTGCCCTGTGACATAATATATGATCTATTTTTGAGAAGGATCCATGTGCTGTTGAGAAAAAAGTGTAACTGCTTGATGTTGGGTGGTATATTCTATATATGTCAATTAAGTCTAGGTTATTAATTGTATTATTGAGTTCTATTGTTTCTTTATTCAACTTTTGTTTAGAAGATCTGTCCAGTGGTGAGAGAGGTGTGTTGAAGTCTCCCATGATTATTGTATGGTGGTCTATTAGACTCTTGAACTTGAGAAGAGTTTTTTTGATGAACGTAGTTGCACCATTGTTTGGAGAATATATATTTATGATTGTTATGTCTTGTTGGTGTATGGTTCCCTTGAGCAGTATGTAGTGTCCCTCTTTATCCCTTTTGATTAACTTTGGCTTGAAATCTATTTTATTTGATATGAGTATGGACACTCCTGCTTGTTTCCGAAGTCCATATGAGTGATATAATTTTTCCCAACATTTCACCTTCAGTCTATGTATGTCTTTTCCTATCAAATGTGTCTCCTGTAGGCAGCATATTGCTGGATCTTTTTTTTTTTTTTTTGATCCACTCTACTAGCCTGTGCCTCTTAATTGGTGAGTTTAAGCCATTAAGATTTAGGGTTATTATTGAGATATGTATGGATTGTTCTTCCAGCCATATTTGTTTATTTATGTTACTTAACATGGTTTGTTTTTCCTCTTTGATTATTTTTTCCCTTTTCTGTCCTACCTCCCACTGTTGGTTTTCATTGTTATTTTCCATTTCCTCTTCCTGTAATGTTTTGCCGAGGATGTTTTGAAGAGCTGGTTTTCTAGCTGCAAATTCTTTTAGCTTTTGTTTATCATGGAAGGTTTTGATTTCATCTTCCATCCTGAAGCTTAATTTCACTGGATACACAATTCTTTGTTGGAACCC
Source organism: Ictidomys tridecemlineatus (assembly GCF_052094955.1). Taxonomy (NCBI): domain Eukaryota; kingdom Metazoa; phylum Chordata; class Mammalia; order Rodentia; family Sciuridae; genus Ictidomys; species Ictidomys tridecemlineatus. Next base: position 99,087,406 of record NC_135485.1, read on the forward strand.
ATTTTCTTTCAGCGTTTGAAATATGTTGTTCTAGGATCTTCTAGCTTTCAGAGTCTGTGTTGAAAGATCAGCTGTTATCCTGATTGGTTTACCACTAAATGTAATTTGGCTTCCTTTCTCTTGAAGCTTTTAAAAATCTCTCCTTATTCTGTATGTTGGGCATCTTCATTATGTGTCTAGGTGTGGATCTCTTATGATTTTGCACGTTCGGCGTCCTGTAGGCTTCTAGGATTTGGGATTCTGTCTCATTCTTCAAGTCTGGGAAGTTTTCTCCTATTATTTCCTTGAACAGATTGCTCATTCCTTTGGTTTGGACCTCTTTACCTTCTTGTATCCCAATGACTCTTAAGTTTGGTCTTTTTATGTTATCCCATATTTCTTGGATGTTTTGCTCATTGTTTCTTAAGAGTCTCGCTGAGCTGTCTATGTTCTTTTCAAGTTGAAATACTTTGTCTTCATTGTCTGATGTTCTATCTTCTAAGTGTTCTACTTTGCTGGTAGTATTCTCATTTGAGTTTTTAAGTTGGTTTATTGCTTCTTGCATTTCTAGGATTTCTGTTTGTTTGTTTTTTATAACCTCTATCTCCCTGTATAGTTGATCTTTTGCTTCTTGGATTTGTTTATTTAATTCATTGTTGATGTGATCTTTCATTGTCTGATTTTGCTGTCTAATGTCTTATTTGAGAATCTAGATCATCTGAAGCATGTAAATCCTGAATTCTTTATTTGACATTCCATCTGCTGCAGCTATTACTTCTTCTAAAGTTGAGTTGAACTGCATTGCTTTTGGTCCTTTCTTTCCTTGTCTTTTCATACTGCTTGAGTTTCTGCTTGGTGAAACTGTTGTGTTATTGAATTTTCCCTCTATATATTTATATTGCTTTTGTATAGTTGCAAAATCTTCCTTGCAGTGGTGGGCAGTGGCTGTGCTCCTCCTCCAATTGGGGTGATCTGTCTATCACACTGGCGGGCCGCTGGACCCCTTCTCCAGGTCGCGTGGTCTGTCTACCTTGTGAGCAATGGCTGGGCCCCTCCTCCAATAGGGATGATCTGTCTATCACGCTGGCAGGCCGCTGGGCCTGTACTCTAGGTTGCAAGTCTGCCTACCTTGCAGGCATGAGCAGTGGCTCTGCCTCTTCTCCAATTGGGGTGATCTTTCAACTAGGCCGGTGGGCCGTTGGGCCCCTTCTCTGGGACGCGTGGTCTGCCTACCTTGTGGGTGACAGCTGGGCCCTTTCTCCAATTGGGGTGATGTGTCTACCACACTGAGGGCCTCTGGGCCTGTTCTCCTGGTAGGTCCCAGGTCTGCCTACCTTGCAGGCACGGGCGGTAGCTCTGCCCCTCCTCCAATTGGCGTGATGTGTCTACCACCCTGGCGGGTCGCTGGGCCTGTTCTGCTGGTCAGTCACAGGTCTGCCTACTACTTGATCATTTAATAAGAGAAAAATTTAAAGATCCTCTCTCTAGTTTGTATTATTTTGGAAATACCAGTTTTAATTTTTAAGTACTTGATATGACCTGTTCTGCTTCCTTCTGCTTTTTGTTTCCACTGCCCTTGTATCATTGTTTTCTGTTTCTTTGAATATTTCTTGCTGGAAAAGTTTATATAATTTAATAAATTTTCTGAAGTCTTCCTAAATGTTGTGATTTTAACAGTTCTCAGGACAGAGGACAAAGGCAGAGTGTTCTGTTTTATTCCTTATAAAGGAAGAATTTATAGCACTGTATTTTTCTGCCAGGAATTTTTAAAACTTACAGCCAAATAACTTACACTTCTCTGTTTTGAATCCATTAAAAATCAATGCCATATTTCTTATTCTCTACCCTTTCGGTACCTCTTCACCAATACTTATTATTCAGAGACTTAAATATTTTGAGTGCTTTGCAATCCCAGTGGATTAGAAATTTTGAGCTATAAAAGGAAAACATTCCCACAGCCTCAAGGAAAAAACCTAAGAAGGTAATCCTAGATTCCCTCAGGTGGAGAATAACTTCTACTCAGTAATGTAGGCTGTCCTGACTGTCCCCTAGCTAGTAGTGTACTCATCAGTGGCTTTAATAAAGTTCACATGTTCCATGGAAGATGCAGTAAGTCCTCAGTGACTCAAAGCCCTACTGCTTGTTGTACATATGACCTCATTAAACTTTGCAATTTTGCTTGGTTGTTTGTTTACATAATGTTCTTCTATAATAACTCTAACCCTAACTCTTTTCTAGAAACTTGAAAAACCAGTGTTGGGTTGAAATTTTCAAAACAAACTAGGGGAAAATACTTGTAAAGACAAAAAAGAAAGAGCAGATGCAAGAAGAAAAAAAAAAGCTTGTAAGAAGTAGTCTGAAAACAAAATGTTTTTCTCCCCAAATGTTGTCTTTTTTTTTAAATGTGTAAATTGCCTTCAGGGGCTCAGTGCATAAAGAACATTCCTGCAAAGGAGTTCTTAGTTGGAAATGAAGCACCTGGGTACAATAATCACTTAAAAAACAAGAATACTATTGTGAAGAACATACATGAAAATTTAAAGTAAAAAAGTAAATATGGTTGAGCAAAATTATTTATTTTGAACTCTTAAAATTCATGCTGACTAGCATGGCTAGAAAATGACACACCCAATTTTTTATTTGAAAATGAGTAGTGATAAAATGATGTTATTGATGCTGTAATTTGAAATATAGAGGGCTGTAAACCTTGTTCTCATCTTTAGCATTTAATACAATAATGGGTAAGTAATTGGTTAAGACTGAATAATTTGTAATGATTACTTCTTTCTTTAGGTTTACAATGAAATTTAATAATTTTACAGACTCTACCTGTTATTTAGGTATCATATAAACATATTATGAATGTTAATGATTAATAACTTATTTGAGTTACTGTGTAAAAGAAGGCTTCTCCTTTAGACAAAATTGAAAGGTAGCAAAAACTTATATCTGCTAAGTCTTGCTCCTTTGAATTAATGTAGAAATTAAAAGTACTAATTCAAGACTTTGGGAGGAAGACAAATTGACTGCAAATAGTTATATTCCTCAAATTTTTGAAAGAGCAATCTAAATAATTTCATTTTCTTTTTATTTGGAAGAATAAATATGTAAGTTAGCTCTCAAGATTATTATCAATTATGATCACTCAATACAAGTTTGAAATCAAAGATTATAAACACAGAAAAACAAATATGTCACTAAAATCCAAGAATTTCAGACATTGATGTTATAAGATGATATATGATATTAAACAAAAATATGTAAAATGGAAGAATATAAAATTGAAATCACAAAAACAGAAAGGAAAATGTGTTTATAAAAACAATTTTATGAAGACAGACTAGCAAAAAAAAAAAACAATAACCCATAAAATTAAGCATATCTCATATCTTCATTGAATTATAAATTCATTGAATGGCTTATCCTGCAAGTGGAAGACAAGAGAGAATTTTTGAACTGGAAGATATATCAAGAGAAATTACCCAGAATAAAATATCAGGATGACCCCACTATGAACCAGAAGCTTTGATCTGCTGGACCCTCTCAACATTATGTGTTTCCTTACCTTGGGCCAAGAGCAATGAATTTGGCCTTCTATGGACTAAATCTCTGAAACTGTGAGCCCCCAATAAACTTTCCTTCTTCTAAGTTTTTCTTGTCAGGTATTTTTGTCACAGTGATTCCAAAGCTGACTAAAACAGAGATCAAATGGGAATATCTAACGTATTTATTCACAGTTCAAGAAGGACACAACAGAAGAAACAATAAAGGATGTTTATTTCCAGTTGAGAATTTGCCAAAAGTTATGGAAACAAGTAATTCATAGGTAGAGTCAGTACAACATGTTTTAGGACATCAAAAACTAATTAAATAATTTCACCATTAGGTATAATACCCTGCATGTTAGTCAGAATTTTACCACTGTGACCAAATTTCTCATTAATGTTTTTCTGATCAGTTTTATTTTTTGACTGTGGAGTTTTTAAACATTGCAATGGAGATTTCAACTAGGTAAAGCTACAAGGCCTTTACTATTGTCTTATGTGTTGTATGTTATGTGTGCACATTTCTGTTTTGTGTTGTATGTATGTGCATATGTCCATATATCATATATGAGGAGCGCTCATGAATAAATGGATCTGATTTTTTTTTATTATTCACATGATTTTAATGGTTTAATTTAAATTGGGTAAACAGCTATTGAGAATTGTTTTAATATGTGTACAAATAAGCAGGTTAACAGATCTGTTTGTTTACTTTCACCTTTCCTTTTTATTATATTTAATAATTCTGTTCAGGATAATGTAAATTGTTCAAAAAATTGTTTTCTTAGTACCTGTTGGAATGTTACATAATTTTTTTTTTTTTTAAGCATCATTGTCAGAATTCCTATCTTCATCCCATTGCCGGTGAAGACAAAGATGAAACCAAACTACAGTTTCTTCGATAGTTATCACAACAAACTGTATAAACTGATGCATCAATGAATAACAACTCAACAAGTAATGCTCATTCAAGGAGTTGATTTATTTTGGGAAGATATGGACATATTGATAGATTCCTCCGTTTTGAACTGCTTACAGAACTTGCCTGGACTATGTATTACTTGTATGAATTGTGATCTATCTGTTGATGCAGCGAATTATGGTAGTGCTGGCGTATCTTTGCTGATGTGTCACCAGTGTTGCAATTTTTCCTAAAGAGCCGTCAATTGACTTGGTGTCATGGCATTTCTGTATCCTCCTCCCTTCTACTAGTGATGGTCTAATTTTGGGGGTCAACAGAGGTGAGGCCAAGAACCTCACCCCCCCACTGGTGCATAGGCCTATCCACAAGTATGGCTATATACTGGACCGGTAGTCAGTGACGAGTATGATCCAATTGCAGTGATATCAACCTAAGACAGGAGGCTGACACCTAGAGGTCAGTTTTCCAATGACGGGTAAGAACCATATGTTGAATTGGACAAACATAACAGGCACAGTCCCTAGCCACATTGCTTGTTGCTTAATTAAACAGAAGGGGGTAGATGCTAAGAGCCACAGCCAAGTAATATGATGCATGGCAATTTTGGTTGAAAGGTGATGCCAGCTAGCCATTGAGATGATATGATTATGTTAAGATCTGCATTCATATGGATATTGGACCCCTGCTGTCCACCTCAGCCTGCTACGGGACTCCTGGAGAGTTCCCATTGGTTGGGGAAGTGCGGTAGGAGGGAATTCTGGAGGAAGAACTTCCTCTTGGGATCAGGGAGAACGGCAGCGTGGGTCAATCAAAAATCTTCCCCGGCGCGGATGGAACATTGGCGGCAGTTTCAAAATATAAAGTTTATTCCTGCTTGAATAGCTCGTGACTTTGTGCCCAGCCAGACTGCGGCAATTGACAAGAACAACTTAAAGGAGAAAAAGGTTATTTTTGCTCATAGTTTCAGAGGTTTACGTCATGGTCAACTGACTCAATTGCTTGGGTCCCATATTGAGGCGAAACAGCAGTGCAGTGATATCTAAAACTATTCTATGTCTAGTCCCTGAAAATTGGCCATGCAAACAGTAAGTGGTCAATAAATGTGTGTTGGATGGATTTTGCAGAATTTGTGGCATAAACTAGCACTGATAATACTTAGGAGAAAGATGCAATTATTCTGTGAATTATTCTAGGATGATTGGTTACTCCTGTTTAATGAGAGCCTTACAAATATTATATAGAGAAATCAATTCAAGATTCATTGGGTATTTTACATTGAAAAGAAAATGTTACAATGTTAGATTTTTTAAATATAAGAAAATATTGACAAATTTTAAGGAATGTTTAGGATGTAAGATGTTCAGAGTTTAAAAACTGAAACATCAGAATATGAAGAAATTATACTCATCACAAAGCACTGTTTTTAAGAAGACAACAAGCTATATATAAACTGAGGAAAATATTTGAAAACATGTAACTGAAAAATCTAATTATTCAGAACACATAATGGACACTTACAAATTAATAAGAAAAAGATAAACTTGTATAAAAATTAATAAATCAAATAAATAGGCAATATTTATAAAACCTGAATGGGAAATGAATATATAAAAAACATATCCACCCTCTTCACTTACCATAGAATTAATGTTTGATGCTACATTGATCTATGATGTTATTTATACCTACCAGATTGTCAAAAATTATGGCTGACCAAACAAATTTTTGCAAGGATATGCATTAATGAGAACATCTATGTGTCGCATCAGGAGTGTAAATTAATATAGAGTTTTTGGAAAATAAACTGTCATTTTCTTTTAAATATGAACATTCTCATTCTCTGCACCCCAGCAATTCTACTTCTAGGTGTATGCGATGGGAAATTTTCCGCAAGTACCACAAGACATGTACAAAAATATTCATAGTCCTGTTACCCTTAACAGTAATAAATAGCTTAAAACAACTCAAATATTTATAAACAGGAGCATGGATAAATACAGTTTAAAATAATCACACAGTGGGATGTTTGATCACAGTGAAATTAAACTAGAGTTTTATGCAACTACATGAATTAATTTTAAAAAGCTGCTGAGTAAAATGTCATTGAATTTTTTTTTAAAAGCATAGACAAGATCAATATTACTTCAGGCCAGGGTTGCCTGTTGGGAAGACAGAAGGATGGGACTGAGGGCACATATCCACTGAAGCCACCTGCTGATGAAGCTCTATGTCATAAGTGCCTTGGTGGGTTCACAAGTGTCCTTTTATTATGCATTATAACCAAATATAATATGTGTCAAATGTTACATAACTAAAGACCTTATGGAGTATTTAAATCTATACCTAAGGACAAAAATAAATTCATCCCATAGAGAATAAATTCTTAGCTATTTTATATATCATCATACATACCAGTGTATGTTTTTTATTCCAATTTTCTGATAAAATAACTGCTTTTACATATATTGGGGGGAAGAAAACATCATCTGCATGTAACAATAATAAAAATTTAAAATTTATATCAAGGTAATGTCACAGTATGGTATTACCTTAAATATTTTCTTTCAAGAGAAATGTCTTGGAAATTGATCCTATTGAATCAGTAAGAAAGCCTAACCTAAGAAAGCAGAAGAGATGCATCTTTGTGATACTGTAAAAATGAAATATGGCTTTCCTATAGTCCCATTTCAGAGGAGCGCAGTGAATGAAGGCTTTCAAAATGTCATGTTTTGCCCTCCACACTATTATAATATATTCTCTGAAAATGTATCTGAAAGCAACTTAACTGTAAGAAAGAGATAAATGTAAACATTGTTTTATTCCAAAGACATTACCTCAAATTCTTACAAATGGAAAACTCTGAGCAATACAAAAATTAACCATTATAAAAAGGTAGAGAATCACATGCTTCTAAGTATTTTTGACTCTCTTATTTTTCATTTATAGACTTCTACAATCCTGTGAAATTGATTCCTTTTCAAAGTCTTATAATTCTTATGTTCAATAAGTACTCAGTTAAATGTATGTTGATATTAATTATGATTTCAATTACTTTTCGGCTTGCCACGGCGGGGGGAAAAATGTCTTGGGACTTTTTCTTTGGGATTGGGCATCCTGCATTTTGCTTTTCAGCTCAATGCTGTCATCTTGCATCTCTAGCCCTGAACGTAATTTAGTAATCTTGAGCCACCATTTACAAAGAATCATGGTTTATCTGGTACTAAGGGTGAATACATTTTCTAAACATATTTTTTTTAAAAAAATCAATAATGGGTTATACGGTAGATTTTACTACTTAAAAATGTAAAGAGAGGAGGAAAGAGGAAAAATATGATTATCAGTTTCTTCAGGGTGTAAGCACTTGATTCTAGATAAAAAGGAGTTTTCAGGGGGAAGTGATCACTTCAGTCTTAATATGCAGTAGCTCTCCCGTAAACTGGAAGGTGACATCTGAGACTCAAAAGTACGCTTCCCCCTGCAGACACTTAGGAGACAAGGGTATGTTGTTGAAGCTGTAGGTGTGGAAGAACTTTCCTAAGAGAGTTAAAACTGAGAAGAGAACCCGCCCCATGACTCACATCTGTAAGCCTAGCTACTTGGGAGGATGAGGCAGGAGGATCACAAGTTTAAGGCCAATGGGGCAATTTCTGGGCAAGATCCTGTCTCAAAATATAAAATAATAATAATAATAATAATAATACAGTTTGAGGATGTAGCTCAGTAGTAGAAAGCCCTGGGTCAATTCTCAGTACGGGGGGGGGGGGAAGATGAATAAAGACTGAGAAGAGGCTTAAAGAGAATTGTGATGAGTGGACATATGAAGTTAGCTGAAAAGGCTGCCTCCTGGCTTCTATCCCACAGAGAATTTGATTTTATTGGTCTAGAGAGAATTCTAGGAAATAGCTTTTCTAGCAAATTGTTCTCTGGAATACCTCTTAAGAGAAGACAAACAACAAGGAAGAACTGCTCTTTTGGTGCCTGGGAGGTTTTTGTTTGTTTGTTTGTTTTATTTTTACGTGTGTGTGTGTGTGTGTGTGTGTGTGTGCATTTGCTTCTTTACTACACAAATAAGGAAATTTCTAATGAACATGATGGTACATTAAGGATTGCAAGCATTTTCAACTATGAAAGAATGCACTGAAGAAATGCATAAAAGAAAATTATACTGAACTGTTCATTGGAAATTTGATAATTTTAGAATAATTATTTTTAACCAAAAATAATTCTGCAGAAACAAATTTTTACATATGAAAATTATTTCTCTGAGTACTGAGAGAATCATTAAATATTGTGATGAGAAACAGTTGCCCAGTTTATGAATTACAAGGATCAGATGACTAGGTTACAAACTTATCCATCCCTCTAACTGTGATGAATCCAAGTCACTCCAGAAAAATTAAGCAGAAGGAATCTACTCTAAAAGATAATGCCCAAAAGTACCCTATTGAATACTGAAACCTACTCTGGCTCAGTTAGCTTAAATGTAAGTATTTTGAATATATTGGTTTTAATAAGACAAGTAGTTTATTAAGAGAAAATCATGGTGTTGGTGAGAGAATAATCTTTTTACATTATGATAAACTTGAATTTGTTTACTTAAAAATATATATTTATAATTGTCACTTTGTTCTGTTAATACCATGAAAGAAAGAGAACAGTGAGGTATAACCAAAATTGAATCCATTGACAAGTAATAAATTATAGTCAGAATAATGCATTAATAGAGACTGCATAGATTATAGCTAGACTTTGTATTTCCCTAAAAAAAAAGATTTAAAATTCTGGTATATTTTAGAAAAGTCCTTGATTGAAGCATTCAAAATTACAAAGGACATTTTTTTTTGTAACCTTGTCCTATAATAAGATAAGGACAAGGAGATACTTGATAAAAATAAGAGGCAGTAAATTCAGAACAAATTGAGGTAAATAATGCCTTATGAATATGTATAGTCAACCTGTGAAATTCATTGACCAAAGAGGTCACTGAGTCAAATACAGTGGTTGAATTTGAAAAACAGCTGGGTAATTTTATGACCACTAATAGCTTTGGGAGCTCTGCTCGGCAAGCAGAGATAATGATAAGGGTAATCAAATCTCTTGTTTCAGGACGTAAAGTTACCAGTGGGGGGTTGTCCAATTCCGTGCTGTGCTGTTTTTCTCTGGACTTTTCTCTTACATACCGACCATCAGGGAGGTGCAGCAACAGACACCTGTGTTGTTATTCAGCACCTTTATGATGACATTTATAGATGCCTATGTGTTCTTTCACCTTCATAGGAAGGTTCAATCTATGTAATATAGGAATAGGGAAAAGTCTGTTTGGGACAGAGAATATTCCATAATGATACTCGAAATAATAAATGCTTTACCTGAGGAGTGGTTGCCTTGGGATATCTTTTTCAGAATTACTGAATTTATGAAGTCAAAACAATTTGAAAGTTAGCAGTCATTACATTTTGGGGAGGATGGTGTTTGATAGTGACACTTTTTGCATAGCATTGTGTAAAATGGCATTAGCATCCCCTTCATTCTAAGTATATCACATTTTAAAAATCATAGTCTTGAGTCTTAAACTGTGTTCTGCTTTAGATGAATTATTGAGTTAATTATGCTTTCTCTTATCTCAAATCAGTGTTCATGTACCACAACTTTCAAAAATTTTAACTGAGTTTGTGATTAAATTTTATTTCTGAAATGTTTTTCCAAAATAGAAATTTTTAATAGAGAAATGAAACACAAAACTACCTATGATTCAAAATCCAAAAACTATTATTGATATATACAATTATATAAATGCCCACACATATAATCATTTATATGTTTTTAATAAATTATGCCAAGTTGGGAACATACTGTACACACTTTCCTATAATCTATAATTTTAATAATAATTCATTGTGAATGATTTTCTATACATTTAAATACTTTGAAGGTGTATTTAATATGCATATTTTAGTACTTATTTTTCTAGTTTCTTCCTTGGACATTTAGGTCGTGTGATGGGTAATTTGAATTGTCAACTTGACTGCATTAAGATATGTCTAAATTTAAGAGGCTTCTAGGTGTGTCAATGAGGCATTTCTAGGAATGACTGGCATGTGGGACAGCAAACGGAAGCAGAGACCCACCCTAAGTGTGTACAGCACAGTCCAATAGGTTGAGGCATGAATTCAGTAAAAGTTGAAAGAACAAGAAAGCAGTAGTAGACACAAGCACAATTCTTCTTGAGCTAGTACTTGAATTGGTGCTGCAGTTCCCTGCTCATTCACTCTTTCAAAGCTGTTTCTGATCAGTGACTCTCAAGAGAGTCCCTACGTCTTCATCTCAGACAGTTGGCTGCATTATTGATCCCTTTTGTTCTGAGATTCCAACTTATTGAACTAAGTAGCTACTGGTTCTTCCACCTCTACATCCTGCAGAAGGCGTGGTGGTACTATAGAGTTTCTCTCTCTCTGTCTCTCTCATGACTATAAAGAGATTTGTGATTATTTTTTTAAATTGTTCAAATTGAACCCGTGTTATATTTAGGAATTTTTATTCATATTGCCATTTATTTTCCAGAAAAAAATGGTATTTTGCATACTTATCATCAGTTTAAGAGAATATACTTTCCTCACACAATCAATGAATAAAATATATGTGTATATATGGAAACATATTTAGTCATTGCCATCTTCTTTATATTTTAACTGCCTTACCAATAAAGATTATATAATCTTTTTACTAAATATGAATAGGAAAAAGGGGAAACTCAATGATAAAATTATTACATCTTCGATTACTTACATTTTAAAATCTTTTTTGTAAATTTATAGATTATTTTTAAAAATTCTGAGAATTGTTTTGGGGCCTAATATATGGCTCATTTTTGACATTGTTCCATGTATTGAAGAGAAAAATGTGTATTCTGAAGCTCTTGGATAAAACGTTCTGTAAACATCTGTTATAGCTCTATTTAATTTATAAGGCAGTTTTACTCTCATGTTTCTTGATTTTTTGCCTGCATTATCTGTCCATTGATGAAGCTGAAGTGTTGAAGTCTTCCATAATTATTATATTGGATTTTCTCTCTTTATTTTTTTTTGTTACAAATTTTAATCCTATTTGACTTTTAAATAATGTGCATACAGACTTTTGACAATTGATTTTTTAACACCTATTTTTTTTAAAAAATGAAACACTAAAAGAAGCATAGAGTATTTCAGTTTTTTTTTTTCAATAAGTCAAGTTGATGATGAACCATCAAGTTTTCCAAATAAGGGACCTCCCTTTCTTCTTTCAGAGCATCTATCAGAGTAGGCACACAGTAAATGTTTGTTGTTCAATTGATGGTTTCACAGAGTAATTGAAATGAGCTACATTAATAGAAAGTTCTAGAAAAAATGCATTCATAACTTTGTGTTTCAGTCTCTGTTCTAAGTGCTGAGCACATTTTGCATCATTTAGTCCTTATAATTCCAGGAGAAAGATACTGACATTGTCCCCATTTTATAGACAAAGAAACTGAAGGATAGTGAGGTTATAAGCCTGGTGCAGAGTTGCCATCTTGAAATGTCCCTTTATCATTACCTAGAGACCTGTTTCACCTTTCTCCCTTGTTCTCTATGGCTTGTATTTCTCTTCTTTGGTTTTTCTCTATTTTCTGAATGGTACTTGTCCTATAGCAATTCCTTGAGAGTATTTATGTGGAGGAAAGTTTGGTTAATCTTTTCAAGACTTTATGTCTATGCTAATTTACACTGAGTTCAAAATTGCATTCTAGTGTCTAGTGTTGCTGCTGACACGTCTAGAGCCATTTGGATATATGGCTCTTTGTATGTGACCTGTTTTGTCTTAATTTGAAACTTTCAAGATCTTCTCTTTGTATTCAGTGTCCTGAAATTTCACAGTGCTGTGGTGGGTGTAAGTCTGTGTCCTTGCATCATTGGACATTCCATAGGCAATGTCAGAGTTTTTTTTAAAAAATCCATTCTAAAGAGCAAGAAGTAAAATCGAGAATCAATAAATTGTATGCTATCAAACTGAAAAACGTCTTCACAGCAAAGGAAATAATCAAGAACATGAACAAAGAGCCTATGGAATGGGAGAAAATTTTTATTACACGCACCTCAGATACAGCATTAATCTCCAGGTGAATGTACATTTACAATTTCAATTACAAGAATTAATACAGCGTTAATATAAGAAGAACTTAAAAAAACTTAACATAACAACAACAACAACAAATAACCTAATCAACAATTAGGCTAAGAAACTGAATAGACACTTCCCAGAAAAAAAATACAAATAGTCAAGATTATATGAAAAAAAAGTTCAACACCTCTAGCAATTAAAATGCAAATCAAAACTACACTGTGATTCCATCTCACCCCAGTTAGAATGGCAATTATGAAGAATACAAGTAACAATAAATGTTGATGAGGATGTGGGGAAAAAGGTTCACTTATACATTGTTGGTGGGACTGCAGTTTGGTGCAAGCTTTATGAAAAGCAGTATAGAGATTCCTCAGAAAACTTGGAATGAAATTACATTTGACCCATTTATCCCCCTCCTTGGTTTATACCTGAAGGATTTAAAATCAGCATGCAACAGTGAGGCAGCGAGATCACAATTCACAATAGCCAATTTATGGAACCAGCTCTGGTGCCTATCAACAGTTGAATAGTTAATGAAAATATGGTATATATACACAATGGAATATTACTCAGCCATAAAGAAAAAATGAAATTATGGCATTTTCTGGTAAATAGATGGAACTGGAGACTATTGTGCTAAATAAAATAAGCCAGTCCCCCAAAACCAAAGACAGAATATTCTCTCTAATATGTGGATGTAAACCCACAACAAGGGAGGAGAAGAGTAGAGTTTATTGCACTAGACAAAGAGGAATGAAGTGAAGAGAGGAGTAATGGGAATAGAAAAGATATTAGAATGAATTGGACATATCTTTCCTATCCTTACATATGAATATACAGTCAATGTAACTGCACATCATATATAACCACAATAATGGGATCTTTATTGAAACAAGTTATTCTATGTATGTGTGATATGTCAAAATACATTCTACTGTCATTTACATCTAGAAAGAACAAATTTAAAAAGGAAGAATAAAAAAAAAACAAAAAACGGGGAGACTGGCAGTAGTAAGGTAAAATAATTAGAGAATCATTCCAGGAATATACCATTTGAGTAAATGTGATCAGAGAGAGAACAGAGAATGCTAAAGGAAGTAAATCATGAAAGTAATTTAAGTACATTTTCCTGCTGGAAGACATGGATTTTCTATCTTTAGATGTAATAATGACTGATTCATAAAACTGAACATGCCAACGTTACAAGAATGTACATTTACAATTGTTATAATTGTTATATGTTGCTGAATGAATGCTTTAATCATTTTTATATAGAAATCTTTTATTGTTGTTAAATAGTTTTTGTCACTAAGAATAGCTTCTCCTGCTCACTTTTGGTTTCCATTTGGGTAAAGTATTTCTTTCCATCCTTTCATTTCAAGGATGTGTGTTTCTTGTAGGAAGTATATTATTAGGTCTTGTTTTTGCATACACTCATCTAGTCTGTATCTTTTACTTGGGGGAATTAAGTCAATTTAAGTTTGGCATTATTATTGATAGTAAAGAATCACTCCAGTAATTTTCTTAAATTTCTTTTCTTTGCTTTGAATATCCTTTAATTTTCTTATTTTTGTGGATTGTGATTTACTGTATTTATGAGATTTTTCTTTTTCTTTTTTCTCTTTTGTGTGCCTTCTCTTCTAAAGAATTTTATACTCTCACATGCGTTTATGATGATAGCTGTCTTTCTTTCACTGTTGGATATAGGACTTATTTGAGCATCTTTGTAAGACTGTCCTAGTGATCATTTTTTTAATCTTTATTTTTTCCTCATTTCTGAATGATAGTTTTGCTAGATAAAATATTCTTAATTGACAGTTATTTTCTTTCTGTCATGGAACATGGAATCCTGTAAGGATTCTGCTGAGAAATCTGCCCCATTTGTCAAATGGAGATATCCTTAGATGTGACTTACTGCTTTTCTCTTTCAGATTTTACAGTTCTCTATCTTGTACTTTTTATAGTTTAATTATAACATGACATGGTGAGGATTTTTTTTTCTATTTGGAATACTATTGATATCCATGTCTTTCCCAATATTGGATAAGATTTTAATTATTGTTTATTAAATAGGTTTTCTATGACTTTCTCCTGTTCTTACCTTAAGGGTGAAAGTTCGCATTTCAGACAAAATGCAAATATTTCTTCAGTTAGTTGTAGCTCAGTTATCTTTGAGGTTATCTTTATTCTGTCTTTTCCTTCTTTTCTTACTATGTCTCTTTCTTTTTTCAGATAGATACTTCAAAAAATCTACATTAAAAATATCATCTAACTGTAATTTTTCTCCTATTATTTGCATAGATCTAATTTATGTCCTAGTGAAATTATAAGTAATTTCATTCATTTATTTTAAAGAATGAACAAATACATATATATACATTTTATTTTAATTTCTATGGAGTTTCACCTGGCTAATTTTTAACTATTCTCATTGAAACAGCTTTATTTATATTATTTTGAAGAATTTAGTAAAACTTATAGTTTTATCATTTAGTTTCTGCACATATTTGACAAATGTAGTATTGAAGAACTTATTTTGGATTTCTATGAATAATATATTTTTTCTACTATATTTTCTAGTGGAATATTGGTGCTTAGGGAAACTTTTGATTTTATCCATCTTAACCTCTTTCTACTAAACTGATGAAATATGAATAATTTTGAGATGCTATCATATAAATAGATAGGCATATTTTATTTAGAACTATATTAGATCACAGCAAAATTAAGCAGAAAACAAAATTTTATAAATCTGTGTTCAAACATGTGAATTCTCCCCCATTAGTAATCTTCCCACCAGATAGTACATTTGTGGTAAATGACGAACCTACATTGACATATCATTATTACCCAAAGTTCATACCTAACTATAAGGTTCACTCTTGGTATTGTACATTCTCTCAATTTCAAAATGCATAATGACATTAATTCACCATTGTTGTAACATTTCCCCCAATACATGGCAACCTCTAATTTTTTATTATAGTTGACAAATAATATCTGTACATAATTGTGGGGTGTACTACAATAATTCAATATATGTATAGAATGTGCAGTGACCAAATCAAGGGAATTCACATTTCTGTCTCAAACATTTATTATTTCCATGTTCTGAAAACGTTTGGATTATTCTCATCTAGTTATCTTGAAATATCACATAAATTATTACAGGCTATGGCTACTTTATAGAACACCAGGACTAATTCCTTTTATCTAACTGTATTTTGATACCTGTTGTACAGCCTCTTTTCTTTCTCCCTCCCTCTTATCTTTCTCCTGCTCTTTTCTAGTTACCATCATTTCACACTCTTCTTCTATGGAGTTTATTTTTGCCTTTTTAATTTGGTGCATATTAACTGCACAGCATAATACATTTCATGGTGGCATATTAATACAAGCATATAATATAATTTGATCAATTTCATTTTCCATTACCTCACCTAACCTACTATTCCCCTCCCCTTGGTCCCCTTTCTCTGTACTAATAGTCTCTCTTCTACATTTTGACATTTCCTTTTGAAGTTGATTTGCTTAGCTTTCACAAATAAATGAGACATGTACTATTTGTTTCTCTGTTACTGTTTTATTTCATTTAGCATGATGTCCTCCAATTTCATCTACCTGATGAAATGACAGAATTTCATTATTTTTATGGATGAATAATATTCCACTTTGCATACATGTCACATTTTCTTTGTTCAGTCATTTGACAATGGACACCTAATTTAACTGCATATCTTTAAAATTCTGAAAAATGCTGTAATAAACATGGGAGTGCAGGTATTTCATTGTTTTAATACTATCTTTTCCTTTGGATATACACATAGTAGTTGGATAGCTGTGTCAAATGATAATTTTATTTCAGCTTTTTGAGGAATTTCTATATAATTTTTCATGGTACCTATACTAATGTACATTCCCACTAGTAATGTATGAGTTCCCTTTTCTTATCTTATGGTTCTTTCTTCATATATTTTCCAGAGAAGTTTCATGAAGTACTATTACATCCCCTTACCTGATATTTTTCCAAAGAAGTTTCATCAGATACTGTTCAGTTCCATGAGTACCTTGAGGTACCATGGTATAAGTCTGATTGAACTAGTATCTAAAGCATCTCAAGTCCAAGAATCCAATTTCAAATTTCTAAGTAATCTAAGTGATAAAAAAGAAATTATGTGAAAATTTTCACTATATATATATTTTAATTTTATATATATTTTAATTATATATATATTTTATATATATTTATATATATTTTAATTTTATATATTATATATATAAATATATATAAATATAAATATATATATATATTTTAATTTTCATCAAGCAAATGTCAATTTTAATTAAGTTTACATACTTATGTTCAGTGTAGATTTTTGAAGGAAGGAATATTCTTTCTCAATACCTCAGATATAGGTTTATCAATGACCAAAATCTTCAAGAACTTCTGTTAAGAAATGCATTAAGGACTAGGGTTGTTGCTCAGCGGTAGAATGCTCGCCTCATACATGTGGGACCCTGGGTTTGATCCTCAGCACTACATAAAAATAAGTAAGTGAAATAAAGGTATTGGTCCAACTACAACTAAAAACTAAATATTAAAAAAATAAATGCATTAAGATTAAGAAATGAGTAAAGAGTATTCACTGACATAGGCACATAATAAAAAAGAAAATAGGTTAAGATATGATAGCTTATAATAAAATATTGCTTTAACTTCTTCAACCTTGATATTCCTTAGATTGATTCTAGTTTTTACAATAAAACTACTGTTGGTAAGCAACACTGGAGGAGAGCTACTGAAGTCATGTCTATTCCATAAACATTAAACAATTTCTTTAAGCCCCATGATCTACAGGTGAGTGCAGAATTACCTCTTGAGTAGAATATGTTTGTTTCATTAAATCATATGTAAATGTAAACTATCTGTGGTTTTCATTTTATTTTTCATTTCACAATTGTATTTGGATTGAATGAATTGTTGTTAATGGAGTTATAAGTCAACCATGTATGCTTTTCTAAAGAATTTCTATTTGAATATTTTTTCCATGATTTTCTTATTTTAATAATCAAAGAATCACCTCTATTACCACTGTTCAGACCAACCTCAACACCACCACTCACTACTAATGATAATAATAGTAAATGACTGCTATGTTTCAGGCACTGTGATAATTACCAGTCATGTGTTAACTCCCATCAAAGAATTCTTATGATTTAGGTCCTGATATAGAAATACTTGAGACTATAGGTAGACTGTGGCTGTATGGATACTGCTTATTTAACAAACATACAGTGGATTACATAATTTTTTTTAAATGAACAAGTAAACTTTTCTGATCTTTTAAAGAGAAGCAAGGATAAAAGAAGAAATAAATTCTTTCATTATGTCTCATGATTACAGTGGGATGCTTTAAAAACAACTTGAGAAGTAATCCAAGGTCAAATAATTCTAATTGATATGGTGACTTAAGCAGTATATGCACATATATACACTTTCTCCGGAGTAATTACCTTTCCTCCAGAATATCAAAGTATAGGTTCTATAAGAAATAAATAGTTTTTACCAGTGTGGGAGAGAGTGATAGAGACAAAAATAAAGAATATGAAGGTGGTAAGTTTGAGGTTTTGAATATGAAGGTGGATTGGAGCCCAGCAGAGACAGGATCACAGTCTTTGGAGGATGGGCTATTGAAGGGTCATAGGTGGCTTGGTTTATAAATGGCAATGGGGGGGGCCGTGGATTTCCACAGGCATAATGAACCTGCACACAACAGTCTAGTGAATAAACCTAATGAAATGAGAAAAGCTCAAAGTAGTAGTTTGTGCCAAGAAAAGCAGCAACAGTTCTTGGACTGGATTAGAAGCATATAACTGGAGATATGAACAATAGAATTTTAAAAACAATATATAAAATAATGAATGTAAGGAAAATAGAGAGTAGACTCTATGAGCACTTGATGACAGACACATACAAGCAAAATCTGTTGCATCTGCAAAGATCCTGGTTAATACTCAGCCCCAATATATGCAAAGCACTGTGCTAAGAACTCCAGAAAGATTGTCACATTTATTTCTGTGCAATAGGTATTAACAATGATCAAATAAGAACACAAGACATCCCGTGGTAATATGGCCAATGTCAACTATCTTGTATGAAAATCTCTTTAGAATTCCAGCTGGGCATTCTGACTCCAGGATACATGTTCATGACCAGTGGCAATGATGTGTATTACACACAGAAAGAGGAGGACCCAGAAAAGTATAAAGCTAATCTGGACAATAAAATTTAACCAGTCCTATTTCTAACTAAAGAACATATTTCAATTCCCACTTGATCATTATTCACTAATAAGCATTATTTCCCCAAAAAAGAGTGCAGAGGACTCTCTCTGAGGGTGCCATATAAAATTTAGAAACTGATCACCAAGAATATAAACACTGATTAATGCTGGACAGAATGTGAACTCAAAGGAACACTTTTATATCTTGGATGAGATCATAAATTCATACAACCATATGGTAATCATTATGTAGGATCTTTAAAAGACTAGATATGGAAGCACCATATGACCCACTTATATCACTCCTTGGCATTTACCCTAAAGAACTGAAGTCACCATGGTATAGTGGTACGTGCATATCCATGTTTACAGCAGCACAATTCACAATGGCCAGAACACGGAACCAGCCTAGGTGTCCATGAAGAGATAAATAGATAAAGAAAATGTGGAAGCCAGGCATGGAGGTGCATGCCTGTAATCATGCCTAAGGAAGCTGAGGCTTGAGTATCACAAGTTCAAAGCCAGCTTCAGCAATGGCCAGCAACTCAGTGAGACCCTGTCTCTAAATTAAAAAAAAATATATATAAGGCCCAAGATATGGTTCAGTGGTCAAGTGCCCCTGAGTTCAATCCCCAGTACCACCCCCACCCCAAGAAAAAGAGACAGAAGAAAATGTGGTATATATACACAATGGAGTTTTATTCAGCCACAAAGAAAAATGGGGGAAAAAATGTCATATGCAGAAAACTAATGGAACTTGAAAACATTTTGTTAAGTGAAATAAACCAAACTCAAAAGGTCCAGGGTCACATGTTTTCTGTCATATGTGGAATCTAGAAAGGAAAAAAAAGAAAGAAATAATTGAAAATTGAAGAGAGATCAGTAGAGAAAAGGGACCAGAAGGAGGGAAGACAGCAGGGAAAGGGGAAACAATGGAGAATGATACCAGGCAAATTCTATTGTTATATTGTGTGCATGTTTGAATATGTAACTCCAAATCCCAAATCAACATAATTCAGAGAAGAAGAATTTAGTTAGTGTTGATAATGGTGTCCACATAGTAAAAAAAAAAATTAATGATTTAGTGGCTGGATGTGTCTCACACAGATACTATATTTTTTATGTCCAAATTTGAGCTTACATAAAACATGTTTACAAAGTCCAAGTTAAAAAAAAGTCTATACCTCTATGGGATGCACTGCCCCACTGGTATCTGGCCTCAACCTCCCAGCCACCCCAACACAGAATAAGAAAGAGTGCACAGATACAGACAATTCTGCAGATCGTATCAATAATTTTCCAAATTATTAAATCTCTTTCTTATTCAGATGATAAAATTTACTATTCCTAAAAATATAGTTCAAATTGTCTGAATGGTTGGATCTCTCTTACATCATTTTCTTGAGCAAATTGACAAACATAAGCATTCCTTATAAATAAGAAATATAATCTGTTTCACTGTATTTCCTCTCTCAAAACTATATTTAATTTCCTATATAATGTTTAGGGCCAATTAAGAAATGACTTATTTCTGTGTTTAAAGTCTGCACAAGCAAGGTATTTTCTTTTTTGGGGGGGGGATTGTTTTGCAGGGGTGTTTTTCTATTTTATTTGATTTAACCTATTAATTTTAGCACAGGAAGAGTCTCAGAAAAATTTTGAAATTGTCTTTTCAGAAAGAACATGCACAGTTTTAAAATCAAACGGTGAAAGAGAAATGCATGTTCCACTACCTGATTTCTTCATTGGGAAATGAACAGTTCTATGATATACTTTATCCATTCAGTCAAAAGATTTTTATCAAGGTTCTTTTATAATAACAGGTCTTGAAGATACAGAGGGTTAACATAGTCTCTTCCCTCATTGAACTTACATGTTAACCACCGAAATACATTTTAAGCAAGTGTGTTCATGAGATGACTATTTTTATTAAATTGTAGAACAAACACAAAGAAGAATTATAGCATGTTTTCGATCATGAAGACCAGGCCAGAGTGATCATTAGGGGGCAATGTAAATTAAGCAGACTTTTATGAGGAAGGAAAATGTAATATAAACCTATGAAGGATAAATGTCTAAATGCAGAAAGTGGAGAGGAGCAGCTAGTTCAGAGGAAAGACTATGAGGGAGTGTTAGGAAGACTGGCAGAAAACCAAGAAGGTCAATGGTACTACAGGGGAGTGCATAAAGCCAGGGAGAAAGTGATGGCGAGAAGTCTGGTGGGTGGTAGTGCCTTAAAATAGTTGCAACAGGTGCTCAGCAATCCAAGAGTAGAAAAGGAGTTCATCTTTGATTTAAAGTCCTCTAATGTCAACAATGATCATAAAAGCAAAAGTACTCTACTATTAATTAATTGATTGCAAGAAAGCATTATATCCTCCTAGCCCCCACTTCTATTTTATTGATGGTCAAGCCAGAGGCTGAACTCAGAATAGAGAAAGGAAATGCAGATGCTAACTTTATTATGTTTTTGTACAGATCAATCTATATAAAGCATTGGGAGAAACCTTGAAAATGCACTTTTCTCACAGTAAAACTGAATACATATATATAATAACAAAAAAAAGATTAAAATTAGAGGGCTAAAGCCTTCTGCAATGAGAACAAGCCTACCAGCATGACAGTTGCAGGGATTTAGAAATAGCATCACTAAGTGAAGAGAAGCTTGAAGAAGTGTAGTTATTTAAATTAGGACGCACCAGTAGGCTTTAAGATTTTAGTGGTTTTTTTTTTCCATTAAAGAATATTTAAGTGATGAAGCTAGAAAATGGACTTTAACAAAGAACTAGGTTTAACTTTATCTACATCCTGGGTATATAACAGTTAATTGCATGGATCTATCCTGCCAACAAATATGTGCTTGAATTTTTGTTATTGTTTGTTTGTTTTGATACCATGGGTTGAAGCCAGCAGCAGTCAACCACTGAGCCTGCTAAATTTCTTAGGGCCTCCATAAGATGCAGAGGCTGGCTTTGAACCTGAAATCCTCCTGCCTCAATCTCCCAAGTCACAGGAATCAGTGACTGAGTGTTTGGTTTCATTGTAGTTAGGTATTGTTCCAAATAAATCCAAAATCTCTTTTGGTTTGTCACTGGACAAGAAAAGGAATATATAAAAACATAGATTCATTAAATACTTTGAGCACCTGTCATGTTTTGATCATTTCTAGATGGTTTGAAATATAGATAAAAGAAACAGTTTTTACTTTTAAGACATTTGGAGAAAGATTTTTACATTTCCTATATGTAAAATATGAATAGCGACAGGATATAACTGGTGTGATTTAAAAGTGCTATACCAGATCAGGAAAAGGAAAGCACAATTTATATGAAAGGCAGCATGTGAATGACCATTATAAAATGAATTGAAATATTAATGTTGAAATGATGTAACAGAAATTATGTGCCTGGCTATTATGTGCCTGACTCTGTGCTAGGTGTTTTACATGCATTTTCTCATTTGTTCCTAAAGAATTACTTGAAATCCCATTGTTACCTCCTTTTTATTGAAGAATTTGAGAGTCAGAGAGAAGAATCAACTTGTCCTAGATAGTAAATGTGAATTCAAATATATCTTTCCCTAAAGCTACTAAAGCTCTCTAATTATTTATTTTGTATGTTAAGTGGAAGATTTAACAAAAACAAAGATGTAAAACATTTAAAGCATAACCTGAAAGACCAGGAGTCCTGTTGGGCAATATAAAGTACATACAGAAAAGCAATAATACTTACAGCTGAGAAACAACCCAAGACTAAATTTTAGAAGGCTTTGAATGCCAAGCTAGGAAACTGAACTCTATTTGATCATGGAGAAAACAAAAAAGTTTCTGATTAGGAGAGTGATGGATATTGTATTTATTGGGATTAGGCTATCCAAGTATGAAAAGGGCATTAGAACCAAAATACAGTAAGAGTGAAGAGATCAAGATGATTTCAATAGTCCAGGAGAATGATGTCCAGAGTTTAGGGTGGCAGCAACTGGAATAAGAAGAGAAAACATGAGAGATGAGAGATGGGAAAAATAAAAATAAATGGAGGAGAAAGGCCTTGAAAGGTTTTTAATTCAGGAACCCATTATTTTTTAATGTTTTGGGAGACATGAAAGGTCTCTAAGCAAAAAAATAAATAAAAAAATATTCATCGTACCCGGCTTTCCTCTCCCATCTAAAGATTCTCAATTTACTGAGTGGTCCACTTTTAGGGGAAAATACCCACTGCAGTGTACACTGGGCTGGTGCTGGGCTACCTCATTATTGCTCTGGCCCTTGTGTCTTGCATGTTCAGATGGATGACTGTTTCCACCATCCATCATCATCATGACCGCACAGAGATGATCTACTACTGCAAGCATTGAAGCCCTGATGTTGTGGATGGTAGTAATAACACAGTCCAGTCAAGGCAGAAAAAAAAGCCACTGAGTTTTTCTCTTTCTTTTTTTCCCCCCTTAAATGTAAACTGGAAAGGTAGAGAGGGGAAAAGTGAACTAAAAAAATTAAATATTGCCTTTTCAAAGATTCAAAATAACTACTGCAGTGTTGGCAAAGGTCAGTATGATAAAGCAGACAGCGTGGAGAAATAGAGTGCTTTGGATAATGCTGAAAGGCACTCTGGGCATTATAGATGTAGAAATCAATTTTAAGATTAAAAAATTGAATTGGTAATTTTTGACCCATACTGTGATTGAATTATGTGGATCTTGGATTTTAATTAGAGTCACAGGCCTATCAAGTAAAACCCTCAGGTATGTATGAAGCAAAAAAACATCATTTAAACATATTGTTGAATAAAAGACAAGGCCCTGAATCTGACTTAGCAAAATGATCTTTCTAAAAATAAGCTTCCTTTTAGTTTTTTCCTTTTCAGGCCATGAGAAATTTTTAAGTCCTGATTTCTGATTGATAAATTAGAATATTAACCCAGCATTCAATTTGAATGCTAGTCAGAAGAATTAATAATGCTATAGGTCCCAGTTTTTTAAACCTAGAATGCTGACAAAAGTTGAATTAATATTTTAGAATAAAGACTATGCTTTGTAAGTCGGGAGCCCTACTGCCGATCCAGTCTCCCTTAGCTAAACATTCTGGATTACTTAATTTTCAGATTTACAGCTGTGGCTTGTAAAGAGTTTCTCTTCCCTCCCTTATACACAGATCGATTCCCCTTGGGTGCCGGTATCTTAATCATATAATCATTTGGGTTGGAAGGACCTATGCTGGGGCACTAATCTATTCTCGTGAATCACAGCAGGATTGATTTTATTATTACTTAGTCCCTCCTGATCGATGGGTAGAGGGATTCAGCCTTGAATCTCTCCAGTGATGGTGATTCCACAGCCTCCCCTGGCAGCAGGTGCCATTCCCAACTATTCATATTGTTGTAAAGTTAGTCCTAATATTTAACCTAAATTTTCCCTTCTGGAATTGGAGCCTATTACTTCTTGTCCTGTCCTCACTGACTAATGAGAATTGGTCCCTCTTCCCTTTATAACATCTTTTAATGAATCTGTAGACAGTTATGTCTCCCCTCAGTCTTCTTTTCTCCAGACAGAACATGCCCACTTGCCCTAACCTTTCCACATAGGTCTTATTTTCCAAACCCTTCATCATCTTTGTGGCTCTCCTCTGAACCCTCTCTATTCTGTCTATGTCTCTTTTGAAATGTGCTGCTACAACCTAAATGCAGCATTTCACCGGCAGCCAAAATCAGAGAGGGCAAAGCAGGAAAGGAAAAAAAAAACAAAACTACTATTTTGTGGTTTTAAATGACACCTAACTTATTAACTACTTTACTGTCTTTTTGTAGAACTAGAGAAATTTAGTGTATGTAAGTAGAATCTTACAAAGTTTCTGTTAATTGCACAAGCTATTGTGCAATTAATAGTGGAAAAATTGTTAGCATTGGCTTGTATGATTCTTTGAAATAGTCATTCACTGATGGTCAAATTATTGTTTCGCAGTTGAGATATCCTTGAGATTTTCTGAACTTGGACTCTTTACAATGTCCAGTGACCCTCCTACTCTTGACAACATTAACAGCAACAAAATCAAATACTCAGTAAAGTTCTAAATATTCTTTTGCAGAATATTTACCAGTTCTTCCTTTGTGCGCACATAAGCAAAAAATCAGGAAGGAAAGTATATAAGGAAAGCGTCAAAACATTACTATATTATTTCTGTTTTTTATCGATTGTTTTTAATAAATGACAATTCACATTACACACATAGAGCAAAATTTTTCAAATCTCTGGTTGTTTGTAAAGTATGTTCACACCAATTCGTGTCTTCACACATGTACTTTGGATAATGATATCCTTCACATACTACCATCATTGCTAATCCCCTGCCCCCTTCCCCTCCCACCCCTCGGCCCTATCTAGAGTTCCTCTATTCCTCCCATGCTCCCCCTCCCTACCCCACTATGAATCAGTCTTCTTATATCAGAGAAAACATTCAGAATTTGTTTTTTGAGAGATTGGCTAACTTCACTTAGCATTATCTTCTCCAAATTCATCCATTTACCTGCAAATGCCATGATTTTATTCTCTTTTATTGCCGAGTAATCACCGTATTATTTTTTTAAAAGGCAAAATAGTTTGAAGTTTTCCATTTTCAGATATTTGTGAATCACTTAGATGACAGGACATTTACAAAATTACAATTGAATACCATGAAAATTTTTCCCCAAATATCATTTCACAACACAATAGCAAAGCTTACAGAATTCTAGAATGCTAGATTTGGAAGACATTGTAAAAAATAACTCATAATAAACATTTAATAGAACATAAAATCGAGAAAGATAAAATCAAGTGCTTAAGATTAACTCTTGGTTAATTAATTAAGATTGATTCATTATTGAATTAATTAATTTAGCAAAAATGTATAAGAAATATAAAATTAAAAATGAAGTATGTCTTATGTTTAAATGAAAAATTATATGACACTCCAAAACCAGAATCCATTTCTCCCAACTCTCACAGTTTACTTTTTGTTACAAAAGCTTGCTGCACACTATTCCTGTGGCATTCCTTAGATCAAATTGCCAATACTTGACTTCTAAATAAAAATTTCTTCACTTTGTATCTGAAGGTTGAGTTGAAAATGGTAGTCAGACTTTGGGATCTGTCAATGATTACACACTGGCACTATAAACCAAAAAGACTAACTCTCATTTTGGGACAAGAATCCTGTTATAATTTGGATATGTTCTCCAAAAGCTTACATATGAGACAATGCACGAACAAAGTTCAGAGGTGAAACGATTAGACTGCGAGAGTTGTAACCTAATCAGTGGATTCACCCATTGATAACTTGGTGGTAACTGTAGGCAGGTAGGCGTGGCTGGATGAAGTGAGCCACTGCAGCATGTCTTTGGGGTTTATATTTTGTCCCTGGTAAGTGCAGCTCTCTATGATTCCTGATTGACATGTCCTGCTTTCCTCCACCACCTTCAGCCAGGAAAGACACCTCACTTTCAGTCCAGAACAATAGAGTCAGCTGTTTATCCTGAGACCTCAGAAACCATGAGTCCCAAATAAACTTTCACTTTTCTATGTTGTTCTTGTCAAGTCTTTTGGTCACAGTAATGAAAAAACTGACAATCTAGTCTTCACATGGATTTAGCACTATTCTTTTAGAGCTATATGATTTAGCATATATCTGCATTATCTACTTCGTGCTTTGCAATTCATGGATCAATAGTTAAATCTTACTTTGGGAAGTTCCACTTAAAAAAAGAAGGATATGACACAAAAAGCAAAATATATACTAAAATTAAAATATGTACTAAAAATTAATTATGTGAATGCAAAACCAGGGATTTTACCAACAGGAAGTTTATGATCAAGTGGGTCTGGGATAGTCTAAATTTCTGCATTTCTAAGATGTTTCTTAGTGATATCAAGGCTACTGCTCCTTGGAAACATTTAAAAATCATGGTCCTAGAGAAAATTGCTTTACAATCTAATTAGCTGGGCTGGATTCCCACCAGCAGAAGTTTTAATGCCCTGAGTAAAAGTAACCAGAAGGGTTTAAGACGATAGCTTCACAGACTACTCAGAGGTAGTTATGTGTTCCTCTCTTCTACAATATATGGATTCAAAAAGTGGCTAAATAGAGGACATTAATTAAATGTGGCTTTCCTATATCTACCTAAAGAGAAAACTTAAATGTTCAAATTCTTTCCAAGCAAAATATACCAGGTATAGCAGAGCTTTGCTGATTAAATGATTGGTTTTTTTGATATCATTAGGATCATTTTTATATAGTCCATGTAGAGGCTCTTATGTTAATTTAATATGTAAGTTTTTAAGCCAAATGAGTGTTATAACTCTTGTCCTTGTCACTTCTGATATATTGTTTTTTCCCATTTAAAATTGCTTCCTGGTTTTATGCCAACTGTTATTTTGTATATTGTTAAAAGTTCAAAAGCAAAATAGTCATCAATTTGGCCAATTAAATCAATAAAGCCATTCAATTGGGTCAAAAAATTAATATATTGTGCTGTTTTGCTCAATTTCAAAGATATTTTTCTATATTTAAAAGATGATTTAGTTGATTCTCATAAACTCAGTAGTTTCAGACACAACAGAATATGCTGTTCTTGGAACAAGATATTCATGTAAAGGCTGGATTGAGTCCTCCTATAAAGATTTCTCAGAATGCCTGATTTCATCTTATTTATCCACCTAGTCATTATGCATAATATCTATTGAGTCACAGACTTGTTTTTGTTTTAGTATAGAAATTAATATTTAAAAATTGGTGGAGACTTTAACTTACTCTGGAGAATATCTATTGTTTTTTCTTTCTTTTAGAAATTAACGTTTATTTTGTTCTATTGTGTTGTGTGTGTGTGTGTTTGTGTGTGTGTGTGTTTGTGGTTCTGAGGATCGACCCAGTGCCTCACCTATGCTAGGCAAGTGCTCTACCACTGAGCTACAGCTCCATCCCAGAGAATATCTTTTTATAGATGGAAGAATCACTGGAATTTTAATGAGACAGTTTTGGCTTTATGGAGTCTAGGAGCTCTAGTTTTGAAGGCAGATAGAATCCTGGCATTTCTCACATAGGCAACCATTGGTAATAGAAGCATTTGCAAAAGAGCCAAAGAGTTAAACAGCAAGAAGCAAACTCTAATGGCTATTGCTTATTTCACAGGTTCTGCTAGTACCTTAGATGAATAATGAAAGAAATAGTTTTCAAAACAATCACATTCTATGTAGTGCATTTTAAAAAGTGCACCCACTTTTTTAAAATCCAAAATAAAATTTTGAGATTAATCTCCAAAAGACCATACATTACTGAGGAGTGGGGTCATTCTTTTCATTGCTTCATGCAGACTTTAGATCTAGTAGAGGCTGACAGGAGAAATAAAGGGTTGCTGAGTGGATGAATAATTAGATCACGATCTTTGGAGTTGGTTTTATTTACTGTTGAGAGGTTCAGGCTTTTCATAGAAAATACTTATGGTTCTAGTTTAATGTGGTGACTTTAAGATATTTAAAAGCAAAAGGCTAACATAATATAAACCCAAGATGTCTAGGACCATATTCCAATAGTTGGAAAAGACTCAAGTGCAGTTAGTAGGCTGGGGAACTAGACAAATGTCTGTTTTGTTTGTTTTTCTTTAGTACTAGGCAATATGAGACACCTTGATTGATATTCTTGAAGTCATCACTGATATAAATAAGCTATTTTGAAAAATGCATGTTTTGTTTTCATTATTGACACCAGATTGTTTTAAGAACTGGTGATAATAAAGTCATTTTAAAGTGTGAACACACAAAGCAGGAGACAATATCTCCTACCAACCTAGTTTTGTATTGCACTTAAATTTTGTAGAAGATATTTTAGTAACCCAAATTAATACAATTCTCAGCATTAAGGCATTCTTGTTGTTGTAACTTATAACTGTAAATATCAGTCCTAATCATTAAACTTCTTCTGCCTTACTTTGAGAAATAATCTAAATATTTAAACATTATGATACTTGTTAAAAAAGTATACTTAGATTCATTTATTCTTGATTATATTTATAGTACATATTATGTAAAATATGCATAAATAGAAAGTAAAAACCACCTATAATACAAAAATCCTTCACAGAATTTGCATTTGAGTCTTCATATGTCTTGATAATGAGACTAATGTTCCAATTACATTAATAGGGTATTGCCTATTCTTAGTGACTGTGAGTGGATTCTGCATTTAATCTAGTTCTTTGACTCCTGATTTCCTTAAAAATACTTCTCTGAAGTTGACTTCCCATATCTCTGGATACAAGCTGCTTTTAAGCTCTCTATTTTCACATTAAATTTATTCTCTATTAATTATTACAAGTCTTAAATATTTCCATTCAAGATTTCCATAGCATTCTAATAATGTTATTTATTAACATATTTTTTTCCTCCTCCTGGATTGTGTAAACCACAACGGACACCCATATCCCTGGTACCTTCTTTGTCATGGCTCTATCTATATCAGAGTTCCACCTAGATATTGAGATTAGGAGATTGGGGGTACTTAGACTATTACTGGGAAAATTCTTTAAACTATAAGTAGAAGACACGCAGAATGGTTACAACCCCTAGGGTTCATGAACGGCACCTAGGTGAAAAACATGTCTAGAAGAGGCAAAACACACAGGAGATCCAGATCTCCTTTTAGAACTCACCGTTGTGGCCCTCTCAATGGTGGAGAAGTTATTTTTAAAAGTTGTATCTTCAGTATTCACTGAAAAGCTATCCAAGGGGAAGTGTCACATCTCAGAGCACATTATAAAATCACGCAAGGAGCTACTGGGGAAAGCCATCCAGGGGTAAGTACCACAGGGAGTGGAATTCACTGGAAACCACCCGCTGGAGTGGCTGAGATAACTACCCACAGGAAGAATTGGAAGCTTGCCACGAAAACCAAACATCAGAGTTCCTACTAATGATGAAACTTACCATCATGCCAGATGGTGACGATAAAATGTTCCAATATCACAAGCAAGACAATGAAGTGTGGATCTGTAGTGGAGAGAAAAAGGATCGATAATTGAGACACCATCAAATGCCAGACTCTCCCAATCTGTCCCTTCCTGCTATTTCTTATGAAGTGAAAAAGATAACAGAATAATGAAAAATGAAATCCTAGACAATATTATCTCAGTTACATTACGTATTACTGTAGATCTAATATACCTGTACCATCAATAACATTTATCAAGCATTTTGGGCAAGTTTTTAATTGTGTTATTTTACTTTTGCCTTTTTTCTAACTTTAAATATTTTCTCTTCTCTGCATATTTTCATTTCTTATAAGCTTTAATTTTTGAAGTATAAAGGGATTGGAATAAGGACATATTATAAATCATTCAATATTAATTCAAAGTGAATGTCGTGTTTTCAAATTAGTTGTGAATACATTTTCATCTAAAAGTGTTTTAAAGGTAAAAGTTTAAAAAAAATTTTCTCTACACAATGTTAGGGAAATTGTTATCATTGATGTTTTTTTCAATGAAAAGTTCTGATGCTTGTGTAAAAATTTAGGATACCTTGTTGAAGTTTTCTTTTTAGTATCTAAAAATTTTTATAATTAATTAAGAATAAAAACAAGCATGAATTTGGAGAATATGGTATAGTGAAAAAATAGACTTTTAATTTTTCTGTATATCACTTTAAAGCCAGACAAACCAATTATATAGTAAAACCAAAACCTATGGGCACAATTATGCTTCCACTTATCACTTGGAACTATTATTTCTATTCTAACAATGATATTGAGCTGAATCAGATCAAAAGCCATTTGGCTTTTAGTGTAGTTTTGTTTTACCGTAACTGAGAAGAAAGGTAAAAATGCTAAAATAACTATTATTTATTTGATGAAAAAAGTAATGACTTTCCTACAAAAGAAGAAACTTTACTGCTTTGGGGAAGGAAGAGAAGGAATTTCCCCAAA
Organism: Ictidomys tridecemlineatus; assembly: GCF_052094955.1. NCBI lineage: Eukaryota > Metazoa > Chordata > Mammalia > Rodentia > Sciuridae > Ictidomys > Ictidomys tridecemlineatus. Next base: position 99,118,213 of record NC_135485.1, read on the forward strand.
GATGAGGGGCAGGAAAAACTAGCCACATCTAGCAATATTTAATGTCAACTTGACATGAAGGATTAGCCTCTGGAGGAGCCCTGGCAACATAATAAGTCCGCATCCACCCATCAACAATTTCCCACAGGCTCTCATTGAATAAACAAATGATCATGCATTTAAGCCTAGGGGAAGGGAGGAGAGTTGAAATAAATTCCTATGCTCTGGTGTATTTCTATATGGGGGATAGGTCAAGAGATGAGGGAAATCTCAGAAGACACATAGCATTGAATAATATGTACTGTATCTATGAAGGGTAAGTACTGATCAGAAGACCTGAGATAAATTCCTCTGGGATCACTGAACCTTCACCATGAACATCAAAACAGCTCTCTAAAGTCTATTGGCAGGCATCAAGGTGAAGAGAGTTCTGCTAAAGCCCAGGAGAGGTCTGGGGAACAAAAATTTCCCAACAGCGGCTAGGCTATGAGGCAGTGGAAAGTTTTCTATGAGTTTGAGAGTTGGCAGCTGAGCTATGAAGTATAAAAAGATATGTTATATGAAAAGTCTTATAAGTGCTGAGAATCAATTGATCATCCTGCCCTCCAAATATTTGATGTATCAGGTGAATCTAACTAAAGCTACAGCAAAGCTCTAAACCAGCCCAAAAACTTAGATTGACTCAGACCCTGGTTTTACCAACCTGCCAAGGAAAGTCCTATGTCATTCTCTGGGGTCAATATGATTTTCTTTACTCTGCATTGGTTTTACGTATCTATCTAGCAATACATCGAATTATGATATATCGGAAGAAGCAAGAGCATATGATCACCTAATTAATGGGGGGGGAAAAGCTAATAGAAAGAAAACCAAGATTCCCAAATTGGAATAAATAGTCAAGGACTTAAGTATAACTTAGACATGTATGTTACAGGATCTAGTAGAAAACTGAACAACTTGAATAATGAGAAATTCCAGTAGAGAAATAGAGACTGAGGGGAGGGGAGAGGAGTTCTACATTTGTCTTGGGACGATGAAATCCCGGAAAACTGATCCTTCCTTAGGTAATAACTGCAACTTCTCACAAAGTACAAATCAATTACTGAAAGGTTCCAGACTGTTATCAAGGCATGCAGATTTGGGGAAAGAGTTGAAAAAACAGAGCAAGTAAAAAATATATAGTAAGTCATTTCTCTGGTCCTTTCTGGACAAAAGCTGTAATTATGGTGGTGACAGAGGGAAACCACATATACATACTTTTTGTCATTATTCCATAAACAGTACAATTGAAAAACTAATAACACAGTATTTGCATTGCATTAGGTATTGTAAGTAATCGAGATGATTTAGAGTACATAGGAGAACTTGGCTAGGTTATATGCAAATGCAACATTTTATGTAAGGGACTTGAGCATGTGCAGATTTTGGTATCTTCAGAGGTCCTGGAACCTCTGTTCAGAGTTTGGTCATTTGAAAAGAAACAAAAAAAAAATGGAAAGTTAAATATAACTTTAAAAGTTAAATATAACTGGCTAGAATGTGTTGTAATGTTTCTATTGCTACATTTACATTTTAAGATTTAGAATTCTGCAGTGAATGTCATATACTCCAATGATTTTAATACATTCCAAGTTACTTACATATTTTTAAAACTAAATATGGTTAAAATTTTGCCCAGTTACATGTTTTTCTCATTAACTCTTTTTGCCCTGAGCATCCTGTTCCTATTATAATTGTTGTCACTGACTGAGGTAAAGTAGGAATTAAGAATTTCAACTCTCACCTTATTGGATTCTGCTTTTTTTTTTCCTTTCTCTGGAAAATCATGAGCCCACCCTTCCTGTTGCGTGCTTCGACTTCTATAATCACATCTAATGTCTCACATGCTTCACTTTACATCCTCTACTGATGGTACTTTGTTACAGCTTTCCTGTTTTATATATCCCCTGGACACCCTTACTAATTAATTATTATTTTCTCTGAGCATCATTTTTAAAATTCATTTGTTCTTTTTAATGATTCTCTTCCTTCATTTATTTTGCTGCTTTTTATATCTGCTCTTTAAGTAGAGAGGAAATGTTAAGAACAATAAAGATCAAATATTTTTCTAAGGAGAAACGTAATGCTTTGTTTCCTCAGTTATAAAATGTAGATATATTTAGTTTTCTTGAAGGGGCAGTCTACCTTGGGTTATCATTGTTTTTCAAGTCAGTAAGACATGTTATTCTCATTTTTCTTATTTTCAACCCTCCACAGATGTTGTGACTTAAAAATAAATAACAAATGCTCATACTATGGTCAAAGAAACTGTAACTTTGTTGAGAATGGAAAGAGTTAATAAAATCATTCTTAAAATTCTTGTTTTTTAAGTTGTTTGTTAGTTAGTCCATGGTAAAGTGTGGATTCTCACTTAAAATGCCCACTAGGGCTCTATCCAATATTTTAGTAAGAAATTAAAGAAGGGAAAAGAAAAATTATCCTAAGAGATACAGGTAATCTACAATATATCCCCAATCCATAAAATATAAGTAGGCTGTGAGAAATGGGAAGAATCCAAGAAAATTAAATAGATCAAAACATTAGGAGATTGGAAACCTTCCCATATAGCTTATGAATATATAATCTCAACAAGATAAAAATTTTCTGACTATGGATTTTTTTAACTTCTTCAAAGTTATATATTTTATTTGGAGGCTTCTGTAAAAGCTACACTGTAACTCAAAATTTTAAATATTACAGAGAGTCAAATAAGAAGATGCTTTTTTTTGGAATGCAATTTATAGTTTCTACATTTTTTTCTATGAGGGGGAGTGTTACCCATGAGTAAGTAGACACCTCTTTGTCAGTATCAGAGAAGTGGGGAGAATTAGTGGTGCATTAGTCAGGGTTCTCCAGAAAAATAGAACCAATATTATACAGGTTATGTGTGTGTGTATATCCTGTGTTTTTATATACATAATATCATATATTTATATTTACACATATATGATATATATAAATATATGATGTTTATATTTATTATGGAAATTAATTCACACTATTATCAAAGCTAAGAAGTTCTGTGACATGCCATCTGAAAGCTGAAGAATGAGAAAATTCAGTAGTATAATTGTATAATTGAGTCTGAGTGTGAAAACCTGAGAACCAGGGGAGCTGATGCTATGAATCCTGGTGACCAAAGTCCCAAGAATCAGGATGTTAAGGGGAGGGAAAAAATGATGATCTACCTCAAATGGGGACACACACACACACACACACACACACAGAGAGAGAGAGAGAGAGAGAGAGAGAGAGAGAGAATTTGTCCTTCCTTTGCAATTTTGTTCAATCCAGGCCTTCAATGTATTGGAGGATGCCCATCCACGTTGATAAGGGTGGATCTTCTTTACTCAATCTGCCAATTCAAATGCAAAATTTATTCTGGAGACAACTTCACAAATGCACCTAGAAACAAAGTTGTACCTACTCTCTTGGTATCACACATTACAGTCAAGATGACAGGTAAAATTTAATACCACAAATAGGCATAGTGGCTCATATGACCAACTGAAATAGTACAGAAGAGGCTGGACACCCAAGGAATTTTCAGGAAGTCAGTTTATTGGCTGCAAGGTCCAGAGAAGCTATGGGATAGCTTAAAACATTCTCCTCTGGACAATGAGTCTGGAAATTCTTTGAACAATGTGTGGTGGGGCTGGGGACTTGGAAGTTTTACATGAAAGTAATTTTTTCTTGAGATCTAAGAAAGTGATTTTTTAAGGACAGACACAGAGGTTTTATAAGTCTTTACCAAGATAATAGAGACAATATTTTTTGTACAACAAGCTTACAGACTTTTTATCACACCTTTTCTGTGCAAACCTGGCATTTGCAAGAAAGAGGAAACTTCAAACCACAATGCCTTCTGCAGACATCCTGCCTCCTGATACTCCGGAAACATCTTTCTGACAAGAAGAGAAACTTAATTATGGCAAGGATCTTCTGGGATGGGGTCTCTGGCCTGCTTCACAATGTTGGTGCTGATGAAGCAATGACATAGGATGACATTGTCACATAGAAAACATAAATAGCTAAATGTATCAAGCAAGAACACTTATCCATGCTTACTGGTCTCACTTTAAATTCATCAACACAGGCTTCAAGTGGTCCCATCTTACTTCTGGACTATACCAGCACTATTCTCTGGAAAAGTCTCATTCTTCTAGGAGAATATTTTCACACCTTCTCCCTTCTCAAAGTCCCAACAGAATCTCCTATTTCTCATTCTCAGCTGAAAACTTTGCTTCTTATTTCCTTGACTGCTTAAAAACAACTAGAAAATATATTATATATGTCCCTATTACCAACTGCAACTCTGACCTTCATCGGAACACATGCATATAAACTTCTATCAGTTTCCATTGATGATTTGTCTTTGTGAATGAGGCCACATTCTTTTTTGGTGCTAAAGTCCCCTTCATGTTTTTAAGGATGTTAATTTCATGTTTTTAAGGGTTCTTTAAAAAATGTCTCCCTGCTTCTCTGTTGTGGAATCATCAGACCTTCTAAGTATGAAACTTGGAATGGAACTTCCAAGTATCATGAAACTTCCCAAATAGCATATTTGCATAAATTATTTTTCATCTTAAAATAATAAAATAAAGGTCCTAAATGCAAAATTTCCTATCCGCTACTCCTCCCCTCTATAGTGAATTCTTAAGGGAATTATTATTAGTAATAATCAGTCTCTAGTCCCTCCTTCTTTGTTAGTTCCTGAATTTACTGTAATTTCATCTTTGCTCTACAACTTCATAAAAATATTCTTGTCAGTATAAATGGCCTCTACAAATAACTTTGATTTCATTCCTCTATTTGTAAAACAAAAGGAATCAACAACTAATCATCTGACACAGCTAATCCCACTATCAGGAAACAGTTTCTGGTCTTACATTCTGGGTTATAACTTTCTTGATTTTCTTATCTTACTGGACGCTTGTTTTCAATCTCTTTTGCTAGCTCTTTTGTACCTCTCAAAAATGTAAACACCTAAAACATATCAGAAATATTCACATTTCTCACCATTTACCTCTCCTGCTTCAGTAATAATGTGTATGTATTGGGCCCTTGAGGGTACTTCTCTGTTAGATTACAAGAATTGTTCCATTTTAATTCTCACAATAAACCTATGAAGTAGACAGGAAAAGAGCTTCATTCTCTGTGGCTACATAGAGAAGAATGGAAAGGCCTACTGCTCTAGAATCTGTCTCTGTTGGGCTGACAGAGCTCTGAGGGTTTTATAGAAAAGGGGATTGAAGGCAAGAGTTGAGAGTCCGAAGAGCTCACATAGAATGCCACCATGGCCCTGTGGTAGTCTGGATGATCATTATCCCAGGTCACGGTGTCAAGATCTACTCTGTGCAGCTTTGCTGGCATCAAGGTTGCCATTGCTTGGGGCTAGTTTTAGTCCTGTACCATAAAATGTTCTTCCATCGTACCTGTATTGCTGGGATCTAAGGCAACTGAAGGAGAATTGGCTCAGGGAAACCCAGGGGGGTGGGGGAGTAAAAATGCAAGATGACAATTTGGAGCCAGAGGGAAAAAATGAAGTTAGGTCTTCCTCCAACGTGTCTATGTTTGGAAGAGCAATCTTGAACTGGACCTGTCCACACCAGAGCTCTTGATTCTTACTCCCAAATAAATCTCTTGTATTTTCCAAATGCCGGTAGAATACAAAACGAAATAAATTATTCTGATTTTTTGGAATTTACTTTCTAAGTAGGAAGAAAAGAGAAAACTGAAAGTAACTACTGGTGTAATATTCTAGATGGTAATAAACGCTGGGACAAAACAAAACAGAGTGAAAGGTTGTGAGGAGAGACCTCCTTAAAGCTGATATTTCAATCGAGACTTAAAAAAAAGGTGGGAGTGAGCTATGGCAATGGCTAAATCAACAAAATTACTACACGTAGCTCAGCGACAGCATAGGCCTACAGAGTTCTCACCAACTTGTCGTTTTTCTAATTTTAATCACACACAAGTCTATATTGAGACATGTCTTTAATGATAATAATGGCCTTAGGGGAAAATGGTATTAGTAATTCTATTTTTTATTTTTCTTGAAAGCAAATTCTTTTGATTGCTACATGTGGAAAATATTGGATTCCAGAGACTCTTTAAATGCTGAGAACCACAGTATAAAGTAATATAATGTATCCTTTTCTTCTCATGCACACACACACAAACACACACAGGTCTACAAAGTTTTAAATTGTGTTGTCAGTCTGCACTATCTGTTGACTGTGTTCATAAAATTTTGTCATGATGACAAAATTGTTGCCTTGCATTATACTTCTCAACATACTCAGTAAGATAGAAAAAAAAATTTCTCCCTGGACTTCAGCAAAAGTCCAGAAATTAAGTCTTAGATTCTTACTGCTGTGGCTCAGCATCTTGTGTCCATCTCTGAAACATTCACTATGGCAAAGGTAGACAATACTTTCTTCAATCTACTAGATATATATATGAACTTACTGTGAGATGCACCAAAATTCATGGTCTGAGAATAAAGGACTTTTAGTCTCAAGGGAAGTCAAGCATTTCTACCAGGAAGGGTAGTATGTTCAGGTACAGAGGTATTTATAAACTTACCCTTAGTATATCATATAAAGAACACTATTTCTCAAATTGCAATGGGTCCTCTGAACTCTGTCTCTCATATACACTTTCAAATGCGTGGATATATACATACATACCACTACTACCTCTCTGCTTATATCCATTAGTATCTCCACATTAGTGTCTGGAAACAGAACATTTGATTACAGGTCAAAAACATATATTCTAAAAGAATGAAGATGGAGAAATGATAGAATTAGTACTATGACTTCCTCAGTATCTCAGCCTTCAAGTAGCCAAGGAAGCATGGCCATCGTTTTTGCTAATATAGTTTGGCCTGAATTAAAAGCATATAGTAAGAAACTAAATGTTTTCATAATTACCTTTAAATCACACATTTGGGTAATGGAGATTTAGCCCTGGGCTGTAGTTTGGCACTATCTACCAATGGATTTTAATCATTGAAGTGTATGCCTAGCATACAAACTGGTGATAATGAACTTATACTCATATATCTTCTCCCTTCCCCTGTCTTTTCTTCTTCTTCTCCTTTTCTATTCCATTTACTATCAAAACAATTCAATCCTAAAACCATTACGTTGGCCAATGCAATAGGTGAGGTGGTGGTGGAGAGGTGCAAAAGAAGAATACCAGATCCCAAGCACTGTGAGGATACAGGCAAGAGGGCAGTGGCCAACAAGGGATTTAGTTATATATAAGAAGATTGTCCAAATAAATAAATGAAAATTGAATGAGTTTTCTTGCTATCAGAAAAGGGAACAAATACTAAAATTATAAAAGTTTCCCTGTGCTCTTAGACTGGAAATGGAAGTATTGGGGGATCAATTACTATATTGTGCATGGACATATGGTTGAATGAATATATAAAGAGATGAAGATAAAACATAAGTAAATGTGTGTACATATTCTTGTGTGTGTGTGTGTGTGTGTGTACACACATATTTATTTCTTCAATTCTCTCTACCTTGAGATCTTAGGATATACATATTTCCCAGATAATAATTTCAATATAGCATCCTTTCTTATGAAAAATCAGGAATAAGTGGAGTTAGCTGATTTTTGAGGCTTATAGAAAAAAAAAGTAGATAAGCCTAGAACATTTTATTATGCCAGAAAGTAAGGCAAATTTTCTGATTTTGATGGATTTGTTTTAATTATACAGGAGAATGTTCTTGTTCATGAAAAATAAATCCTTAAGGAATTTGGGTGATGGATTATCAGATCAGCAAGTTATTCTTAAGTAGTTGTATTGGGAAAGACCATTGTATTTTATGTGTAAGTTATTTTTAAAGCAGAAATTATTTAAGTTTGTTGAAAATAAAGAAATCTACTTGTATGGGAACTAAAATGTATATTAGAAATAATCCAAGGTGTTTTTTTTTTAATTTACTCCTGGAAATAACTGAGGCACTGGCAGTGTAACCAAACAGAACTAACCTAGCACACTCCCCTGTGCCATGAGAGCACTATTCCAAAAGGAAAAAAAGAGTAGAGGAGACATGGAGGAGATATTCCAATAGTAATACGATACCTGTCACTTCAATCAATTCCCCCATCCTCTTGTCTTTCTAGTCTGAGAAAGTAAGGATAGCACATAAAATTTGAGAGTAGTTTTTTTAAACAGAGAAAGCTGTTGATGCCACCAGCTCTGTTTTTTTTTTTTTTGATTCTTTCCTAGAACTCAGCAAAAATATGGAGTAGTCCTTGATTTTCCTCTTTTCAGATGTGCATTCAGCTCCCATGTCCTGTCAAACATTACTCCTAATGTTTTTCTGAATACTTCTATTTATTTCTGTTTTAGTCAGCTTTTTCACCTCTATGACCATGAGACCTGACAAGGATAATTTTAGAGGTAGGAAAGTTTATTTCATCCTCATGGATTCAGAGGTCTCAGCTCCACTGCTCTGTGTCTGAGGTGTAGCACGACATCATGGTGGAAGTATGGTGGAGGAAAATGTCTCTGGACATGTCCACCATGAAGAGGAGAGTTATTTCCTCTCACCAGGAACAAAATATAAACCTCAAAGGCACACCCCCCAGTGACCTATCTCCTCCAGCCACACACTAGTTGCTTATAGTTACCACCCAGTTAACTCCTATTAATGAATTAATTCATGGATTAGGTCAAAACTCCTATAATCTAATCATTTCACCTCTGAAACTTCTTGAATTGTCTCACACATATAAACTTTTGGGTACACTTCATATCTAAACAATAACACTTTCAATCCTTACTTTTCTCTCTGAGGTGAAAGCTTGTATTATCTCTTATCTACATTTTCTCCTTCTTCCATTCCTTTTTTTCTTTTTGCAACAAATCAATATTACTCTTCCTCTTTACAGTCTTGACCATCTGTTCATTAATTCTTATTACTATATCTAAAAAATTCTGTCCAGTATATCATAATGTCAACTTCTCAATCGCATTCAATCTAATTGAAATAAAGATATAAATACTTACCATGAGTTACAATACCATGTACAGTTTCAACTATTTGCTTCTTATATATGTCAATGTCCAGCTACACCATACCTCATTGGTTCTGTGACTACAAAGTCGCTATGCTTGTTCTCTTGTCTCAGGGCCTTTGTATAAACTGTTTCATGGTTGAGAGTCATACTGTCTTCAAGTTGTTGGGTTTTCCTTTCGTAAGGTGTGTCTGTGTATTCTATGTACTTCTGTTTAAATGTTATTTGCCAGGAAAGCCTTCTCCAGTCTCTCAGGTTAGTGTATGTAAACTACTATAAAAATTTCAAGACTCTTTATTTCTCTTCTATAACATGTAAGTTTCATGGAGGCATGATTAGAACTAGGAATCACGTTTAATCCTTTCATATTATCAATGTTATCAATGATTCTTATTTTTAGCATTTCAATTCCTTTTCCCATGTATATTCAGAGTCTGTGAGAAAATATATATGATAAAATTTATCTGAGAAAAGTCTATTTTCCAAACTACAAGAACTCTTAAAATTTAACATTATAAACACAAATTGATTTAAAAATGGGCAAAAGACCTAAACACACATCTCATCAAAGAAGATATACAAATAGCAAATAAGCATATGAAAGATATTCAACATCATATATCATCAGATAATCACAAGATAAAACAAAGTGATACTACTACACATGGATTAGAATGGCAAATATTCAAACTAATGAAAATATCAAATGCTGGAGAGAATGTGGAACAAAACCGAACTTGCATTCACTGCTATAGGCAATACAAAATGGTCCAGTTTGGCAGTTTCATACAAAATTAAATATATTCTTTTCATACAATTCAGCCACTCATCACAATCCTTGATATTTACTGAATTAATTAAAAGTCATGCTCACATAAAAAATGCTCATACATATGTTTACAGCAGGTTTATTCACAATTGCCAAAAGTTAGAAGCAACCAAGATGTTCTTCAGATAAATAAATGGAGATATATCTATGAAACTGGATATTATTCAGTGAGATACAAAGAAATGCACTGTCAAGCCACTAAAAGACATGAAGGAACCTTAAATACATGTTTCTTTGTAAAAAGAGCCAATCAAAAAAGGCTACACATTTTTTTTATGTACTTGTTAATTGATTGTATATCATCTTCTGAGAAATGTCTCTTCAGGTCCTGGGTCCATTTATTGATTGGGTTATTTGGGTTTTTGGTGGAGTTATTTACACACCCTAGTGATTAGTGCTCTATCTGATGTGTGAGGGGTAAAGATTTGCTCCCAAGATGTAGGCTCTCTATTCACCTCACAGATTGTTTCTTTTGCTGAGAAGAAGTTTTTAGTTTGAGTCTGTATTATTTTATTGAATCTTGATTTTAATTCTTGTGCCACAAGAGTCTTATTAAGGAAGTTGGGGCCTAATCCCACATAATGAAGATTAGGGCTTAGTTTTTCTTTTATTAGACACAGGGACTCTGGTTGTATTCCTAAGTCCTTGATCCATTTTGAGTTGAGTTTTGTGCATAATGAGAGATAAGGATTTAATCTTATGTTGTTTTATATGGATTTCCAGTTTTCCCAGGACCATTTGTTGAAGAGGCTATCTTTTCATCAATGCATGTCCTTGGCACCCTTACTAGCAATTAGAGAAATGCAAATTAAAACCATCTTACTCCAGTCAGAATGGCAGCTATTATGCATCCAAACAACAATAAGTGTTGGCGAGGATGTGGGGAAAAAGGCACACTCACACATTGCTGGTGGAACTGCAATTGGTGCAGCCAATATGGAAAGCAGTATGGAGATTTCTTGGAAAATTGGGAGTAGAACCACCATTTGACCCAGCTGTCCCTCTCCTCGGTCTATATCCAGGACTTAAAAACAGGATACTACAGGGACACAGCCACATCAATGTTTATAACAGCACAATTTACAATAGCTAAACTGTGGAATTAACCTAGATGTCCTTCAATAGATGAATGGATTAAAAATGTGGCATATATACACAATAGAATATTACTCAGCAATAAAAGAGAATAAAATTATGACATTTGCAGGTAAATGGATGGCATTGGAGAAGATAATGCTAAGTGAAGTTAGCCAATCCCCCCAAAACAAATGCCCAATGTTTTCTTTGATATAAGGTGGCTGATTCATTGTTGGATAGGGAAAGGGAGCATGGGAGGAATAGGCAAATTCTAGATAGGACAGAGGGGTTGGAGGGGAAGGGAGAGGGCATGGGATAATTAATGATGGTGGAATGTGATGATCATTATTATCTTAAGTACATGTATAAAGACACAAATTGGTGTGAATATACTGTGTATACAACCAGAGATATAAAAAACTGTGCTCTATATATGTACTAAGAAATGTAATGCATTCTGCTGTCATATATAAATAAAAAATGTACATAAAAAAGGCTACACAGTCTAAGATTCCAACTATATGATATTCTAGGAAATGAAAAGCTATGGAGACAGTAAAAAGATCATGTGTTTTCAAAGGTTAGAGTGGGAGGAAGGATAAAGAGGCAGAGCACTGAGAATTTTGAGAGCAATAAAACTATTATGTATGATACAACAATAGTGGATACATTTCATTTTATATTTGTTCAAACCTACAGAGTATATAGCACCTAGGGTAAACTCTAAACTGTGGACTTAGGGGGTTATAGTGATGTATTCCTAACCAGGGTGTTGATAGTGAGGGAAGCTGAAAGTTTGCAGTAGTTGAGAACAAATGGTCCATGTCTTTTGCTCAAGTTTGTTGTGAATCTAAAATTCACTCTTATAACAGTCTTTCAAAAAGGAATGAAGTCTGATATATGCTGTGACATGGATTAACCTTGAAAACATTGAGCAAAATTAGGAAAGAACAAAAATTGTGTAATCCTGCTTAAGTAAAATACCCATAATGAACAACCTCATAGAGATTAAAAAAAAAAGTAGAGAATACCAAGGACCAAGAAAAAGAAGGAAAAGAGAAGTAATTGCTTAATGGATTTGGGTTTCTTTTTGAAGTGGTAAAAAGTTTGAAAAAGAGACCATGGTGATGGCTGTATTCAGGTGTGAATATAATTACATTATTCAGCCTCTCACATGTAATATAAAATTATTCATCAAGACAATGTTGGAGAGAAAGGTGGTGCTTTCCTTAAAGCAGATTTTAAGTTCTTTTTCTTATATGTATTTCTGTTGTGGCATAACATTTTAAGTGCACAATTTGATGAATTTTAACAAACCATCATACCCTGTGGATATTACCACAAAATGTGTAATATTCATATTATATATTTCTATTAAATTACTATTTCTTTCTATTGTTTTCAGTTATTCCTCTTCCTCCACAGAAGCAACCACTGTTTTTATTTTTATTACAATAGATCTAAATTTTATTTTACACACTTCTTTATTATGCCAGCAACAGCTTGGTGGATTTTTTTTAGAATTTTTATTTATGAAGTTAAAAGATTCCTTAGTAGGGCATTAAGTCAATATTAGGAATAAAAACCAAAAAGTGCAAAAGAAGTAAAAGAAAATTCCATATACTTCTTGACAGTCCAGGGACAATATTAGCTAGAATTGTGGCACACTGAAATAAATTTGAGTAAATCTCAAAAGATGCTGGGCTTGGTGGTGAATGCCTATAATCCCAGCTACATGAGAGATTGAGAAGTTTTGAATCCTGTCTGAACCAGTTAATGAGAACTTGTATTGTATTTTAAAAATGAAAAGGGCTGAGGATATAGCCCAATGTAGAGTTTCTCTGAGTTCAATCCCCAGCACTAAGCTAAGAAAGTGAGTTTCTCCTAATCCATTATGATATATGGCCACATGTCACATATGGGATCCAGAGATGGCTCAGTTTGACTAACTTTTCAAATGTAAAATAATGGAATAAATTAACAGAAGCAACCACTGAAAAGAACTACAAAAACCAAGAGGGAAATGGGAGAAACACTTCCCAGAGAAATCCATAATGCTACTTTCTGGAGTCAATGGTGAAGCCCAGGAGAACCAGAAAAACACTGCTCAAACCAAGAGACACCAAAGCATGTTACAGGGCCACAGACTTCAGTAACAGGAGACTGTCTCCTGAGCAGAGACCATTGTCTCCTGCCAACATGTATTCAAGCAAGAGTACAAGGTCTTTGAGAAGGTGCTACTTCTGCCTTGTACTACAAACCCATATAGTGTTTCCTTCTAATCAGCTAGGCATGTTTTATGGCATAAATAGAAAAAATATCCATCCAAGACATCACCTAATCATCCTTTAACTCTCAGTTTTAGTTCAGACATTTAATTTAATGATCACTCCAGGCTAACCAGGGATAAGGGAGTCTTGGAAGGAAACTCATGGATAACAAGTAAAATAATTATATTTTCTGTAAATCATCTGAGTAACTGTATGATTAAATTTGTAGCCTATTGCCATTGAATTTAGGGACAAGGTTGAATAAAAATTATAAACTGTATCTTTAAAAATCAAAATTATATCTGGCAAAGGCAATATCATCCAACTATTTAAACTGTTCCTATGCTCTTTCTCCAGACTAGTGTCTATAGTAGAATGTTTGTTCATCAGACTATTTTTAGGTTTATACCCTGGATATTTTTTTCTTAACATGGCAAGAAAATTTTCCATGTTTAAATATTCTCCAAAATATGTTTTTAATATCTGCAGTATTTTCAAATGGATTTACTGAAATATATTTACATATTCTCCTCTATTTGGATATGAAATCCAGTTTCACAATTAATAGGAATAATATAAATGTATAAACAGTGTGTACTGTATCTCTAAATATGAATTCATATGTTTCTCTTAAAATTGGAATTTGTGAGTCAAAATAGAAGATTTTAAAAGTTAGCATATATGAACAAATTGCTTTCCAAAAACTCTGTGAAAATCTACACAGCTATTTATTTAGTAGAGAAGAAAGTGCCAATCATGAAGAATACCCTTGCCAGAGTTATATAATATCATTTTGAACTTTGCTAATTTGACAGGTCAAACAATATATAATCTACATTCAGATTTTTTAAAAAATTATTGCTGAGTAGTAATTAGTAATTACTGAAGAGCACTAGTTAATATATACTTTTTAGAACTGGCAATCTTAAAAATCGCATTTAAAAATGTATTACAGGTTTTGAATTTTTATTTAATACTCTTCTAGGGCTCCCTTTATTTAGAAGAATATACGTATAAACAGTTTAGTCTCAATGTACAGAAATGGATTCAATTATCATCTAAAATATAATCAGTAGTTTCACAGAAAGGTTTACAGTTTCTGACAGTGGACAATGAACTGGGGGTGGAGTGTAGGATGATATGCTGAGGAGGTAGGATGTGAGGATATAGGAAGTGTGAAGGAGAAATTTAATGAACAAGATTAGTAGCAAGAGAATAGACAGGAAGTAATTTAGGGTAGACAAGTACGTGGGAAGACAGTAGAGTAGATAAAACAAACACATATGTATTTAGAAAAATATAGGATGTTAAAATAGTAAAATTTGGAGGGAGAAAGAAAAATGAAAGAAGAAAAAAGAAGGGGAAAGGGGCATATACAACACCTCTATATTATATTATTCAGATGACTCAGTCCTCAAAATCCTATATCATGCAAAGTTCTTGTTTTCACATATATTAGGGATGTGAGGGCCAGAGGATAGAGGAGTAGAAGAGAAAGAGAGAAAAAAGTACTTGAAAGAAGAAATGAGGGTTGTTGCTAGTTTTAGAGATCTGAATCTTTTCTGTTTCTCTTCTCATTCAAGAGTTTGGGTTGTCTGTTTTAAGCTGGTGACTCTGCCCTCAGGATGGTGTAGGTAACCAGGGTGGGAAGATGGGTCCTAGTGTAGGGCATCTGGAAGTGGGGAGTGCCACCCACCAGTCCCTGCAGGGAGATTACACTTCACAGTTCTCTTTTGGGGACCAGACATCTTACTTGAATGCCTGGTATTGTTTCCCTCTCTTGCCTGGAGATTTCCCAGTTCCTGGTCTCTCCGTCACTCCAGTCAAAATGGCAGCCATTGTGAAGACCAACAACAATAAGTGTTGGTGAGAATGTGGGGAAAAAGGTACACTCATACATTGCTGGTAGATTGCAAATTGGTGCAGCCAATATGAAAAACAGTATGGAAACCTGGGAATGGAACCACCACTTGACCTAGCTATCCCTCTCCTCAGTCTATACACAAAGGACTTAAAATCAGCATACTACAGAGGCACAGCTACATCAATGTTTATAGCAGCACAATTCACAATAGCTAAACTGTGGAACCAACCTAGATGCCCTTCAGTGGATGAGTGGATCCAAAAAAATGGCATATATACACAATGGAATTTTACTCAGCAATAAAAGAGAATAAAATCATGGCATTTGCAGGTAAATGGATGATATTGGAGAAGATAATGCTAAGTGAAGTTAGCCAATCCCCCCCAAAACAAATGCCAAATATCTTCTCTGATATAAGGAGGCTGATTGATAGTATGATAGGAAGGGGGAGCATGGGAGGAATAGACAAACTCTAGGTAGGGCAGAGGGGTGGTAGTGCAAGGGAGGGGGCAGGGGGTGAGCAAGGATGCTGGAATGTAATAGACATCATTATCTGAAGTACATGTATGAAGACACAAATTGGTGTTAACATACTTTATATACATCCAGAGATATGAAAAATTGTGCTTTATATGTGTAATAAGAATTGTAGTGCATTCCACTGTCATTTATTTTTTAAAAAAACAATTATGAAAAGGAAATAAAAAGAATATACCACGCTCAGATTTTGTAAAATGCATGTTTCTTATTTCTTCTAAAGTTTAGCATTCATTGTCCTAGGTTCTGTCATTGAATAATACATTTTGACATGGGTCTTGCTTTATTTGAATTGTATGTCTTTTGAAATAGGCTGAACATTACTATTATTTAATTCAGGAATTGTTAGAATATTACCTAGTGCTGGGCACTATATCAAATGTGAAATATCAAATGTGGTCTTTGATTTCAATGAATTCATAATCTTGGGGGCTAGGAGAAAGAAAGAAACCTATGAACATGCAATAAGTTTTAATTCTATTAATATTCATTGTAAGTAACAAAGTAGTTGCATATAAAGATTTATAATAGAACAATGAACATTGACTTTCAGTATGGCAGTTTACCACTATGTTCCCAGAACCAAGCAAATTTCCTGGTACACAGATGATACCACAAAGAGCAATAGTGCCTGATAAACTACTATTTATTGTAATAGGAATAAATACCAAGCATGTGTTAGCATGTTCACAAATAATAGCATATGCATATTGTTTAATATATATACAAATAATAATTAACATAGACAGGCATACATGCCAGTCAATTACTTGCATGTATTTGCTATCACAATGGGACATTTGTTAGGAACCACTGAAAAGATATAAACAAAAATTTTGAAGGACAACTTGAGTCTTTTAAGTTTTCAGGGATATTTACATAGAGATATAAAAATTCACAGACTACAATAATCAGATCTTCATTTACAAATGGTTATCCTCTTTTACATATTATTAAACAATCTGATTCTCCTCTTCAAAAAATATCTTCAATATTAATAAGTTTTAAGAATCACAGTCAGTCTATTTTGTGCTGTTATAACCAAATACCTCAGGTAAGGTTGTTTAGAAAGAATAGATATTTATGCTCTCACAGATTTGGAAACTGGGAGTAAAAGATAAGGATGCTAGCAGGTTTAATGCTTGGTGAAGGCCTGGTCTTTGCTTACAAGCTCATACCTCCAGTGCTGCATCCTCTGGAGGAGAAACACTGTTCTCACATAGTGGAAGGCAGAAGGACATAAAGTGCCTTTATCTTATCCTTATAGGGAAGAGCCCTCTTGACTTCAACGCTCCCTTTAGACAGCACCTCCTAACACAGTTGCCTTGGGGGATAAAGTTTCAACATGAATATTTAGAGGGGAGAAAATCATTCACACTATAGCAATCACCAAAGTCATGTTTGGCAGCTTGTCTCATGTTTTATCCAGTGTGCTTTACCTTTGCTTCTAATGTGCTTGAACAAGCTCTGTTTTTGTCTCTGTTTTATTGCTGAGAACTTTATTCTAGGCCACAGGTATCCATCCATTTGTCAAATTAACTTTTCATTTGTCCTGGAGGCGACTATCTGTGATTTCTGCAGTTGATTACATATTTCATTTGCTTCACTTTCTAAAAAGAGTATTAACTCTTCAAGTTTTTAGATCATGTCTCTAGAATAAAAGAAGATATAAATTCACCTTAAATTTATTTTTAAAAATGTATTCCTTTGGTAGATGGTCTTTAGAATCACTGTCATTTGTTGAACAACTTTCTAGCTAAGTTATTTGCAGTTTATAAGACTTTATTTTCAAAATAAATAATAAAGTATCCCATAATATCAAAGGCTTATGAAAGGAGTTTAGCTTTTCTTTATTTACAACATAATAATCTGGGGAAATTTTGGGCTCACTTTAAAATTTAAAGTATTATTCTGCTTGGGAAGATGAACATTGAATTTGGCCTTAAAGTGTAAATTAAACAGGGATTTTATAGGTAGATAATAGGGAGTTTAGGAACAGGGTTTTGAAATTTTTGATTCATTAAGGAGAGAGCATGGAGCTTGAGTTATTTCTCACTTTACTAAACTTAACATTTTTGTTAGGGGCAATATTAAGGGTTTTGAAGTTTGTAATATTCAACTAGTTTTAAAAAAAATTTTCAAGTATGAATCATGGAAATGATGAAAAATATTTTGTTACAAATTTCATACTATGAACCTCTTGAAAAAAGCACGCCCTCTGCGTATCTCTGTTGAATCAATGAATTAATTAAATGCTTTTGTGTACTCTTGTTTTCTTGTTTGTTTTTCTGACAAAGTTATAAACGTTACAGATGCATATTTTACTCAAGCTCACATCAATAGAGAGGAAAGGTACCTGCCCAATTTCTTCTTCTATCATTTTAAAGCCTTTAAGCCTATAACATATGTGCTCAATCAAGGATGTTAATTGCATAAGAATGGGAAAATAGCATTTTCCTGAGCCAATATTCCATTAGATCTTAGCAAGAACGAATGGAAAGGTGGAGAATGACCTAAAAATGTAGATTAGGTTTGTCTGGAAAGGTAATGAACTTCTAAGTGAGCATAAGCTAAATTCAGATCCCTAATAAAAATGGAAACGAGCAAGGTTTCAGCTCTCATTACTGAAATTTTGCATGGCTCCAAATTTTACTTATTCCCTGCTGCTCAATATTTGTTCTGACAGATCTTGGTATCTCCTGATTTTCAAAAATAAACCCCATAAAATTTATATATTCAGTCATAGAAAATTTAGAAAAAAGGGTCTTCATAATATCATAATTATGCCCAATTTTTGTGTATACTATCATCACCTGATTTTATAACTGATATGGTACACACATTTTAAAAAAATGAATGAATAATTATGCTTATGATTTTAATATGTATTATGCTATTCTAATCTATGTAAAACTAGACTATTTTTATTTTTAAATACTTAGGGACATTAATAAAAATAAAACCTGGTTAGAAGTTTAAAGTAGTGTTGGCAAAAAATAAAATTAAACTTTATAAATAGATTTTAATAGGTATTTTCATTTTTCATATTTTAATAGCTATTTATATATTTATATCTTTTAAAAATATGTGAAAGTACTGCAATATATACTAATAAAATGAATGTTTCAGCAAAGATATTATTAGAGTAAGTCAAGTAATGCTTAACACAGGATGCAATAAAGTGCTCATACTATAATAAAATTTGGATAGTCTTACAGAGTTTATTGTTCAAAAGAATTAGAATTATTTCCCACAAAGGACCTAGAGGTTAAGACAAGGTATATTATTATATGATTTAGTAATTAGGAGATTTTCCGTCAAGCTTTGCTGGTTCTTCAATTGGGTTACTTTCTCAGCAGAGTTACTGTGAGGTTTCACTGAACCTAAGCTCCAGGTCCTGCCTTGTCTCTGGATTCCCCAGCATGACTGATCCTACTCACCATAAAACCAGCTCCTCAGAGTCATGAAAATCACGGAGAGTTTGTCTGGACTGTGGGACTCTCTCTTCTGGCTTTTGTGTCAGGGATTAATGTAGGAGAGGAGATTATAGCAACCCTTGCCTGATAAAGGCAAAACAACTCAGAAAGCAGACCTTCAGGGATGAAGACCTGGCTTTTCACAACTCACAAGCAACTTAGACAAGCTGAAGAGCTGGTTGGAGTGTGGGAAATCTGATCTCCTGGTAGAGGGAGGTGGATAGTAAGTACCAATTATGGCCTCAGAACTAGCTGCCCCAACAAAGACTATAATTTTACAGACCAACCTTCCTCTGTAAGGTCTTTAAAAAAAATATTTTATTTTATTTTTTTAGAGATTTGGATCAGCCTTTGCATCAAACTGTAACAAAATGGTTTTAATGTGCAACATATTAAGTCTTATAATACAAGAAATTGTCTATTACAGATGCATATTTTTATTTTTAAAAAAGAAAAAAAAACTTCCCTAACAAAGCTTATATTTTAATAGAAAAACATGATTACTATTTACACTCTATCTTATTAAATGTAAGCTTCATCAAGAATGGATTTTTTTTCTTGTTATTTTTTCCTGCTAGATTTAACTATGCACATGACTGTCATTTAATGCTTTTTAAAGAAATAAATATTTGTAAAAAAAATGAATACTTGTGTTCTTGCCTATAACCTTCTAATAGCTTTATATCATTTTTTAAAAATAAAATCTACAACCCCCCAACTATGGTACAGAAAGCCATAAATGATCTGTATTTCAAAATCTCTCAATATCTCTCTCTCTCTCTCTCTCTCTCTCTCTCTCTCTCTCTCTCTCTCTCTCTCTCTCTCTCTTTCTGATTCTATGTCCATACTGGGTTCTTAAAAATTTCAAATACTTCAGATTTGTTCCAAGTTCACAGACTTTATACTAAAATTTAATACTACTTGTGTAGGTATGTTGTAATAACTATGAATTTTATGTCATGATAATTAAATTCTTACAAAATACTGGTTATGAGAAGGTGGTGTGTTTAACAGTGTGGAAACACAGAAGAGCCTTGTTGATACTGATTATAATTTTCCAACATGATGACTTATATGTTGGTTATATTCAAAAAATGAAACATCCTTTGATTTATAAGGTAATAATATTCCTGTAAAATGAAAAAATTTTTATTCCATGCCAAAGATAAAAACTTTGAGTTTATTGATAAAATGGCATTAAGATGTTGGCTCAGATTAACTTCTAGGCTCTGATAATTACAAACAGGAATTTCATCTATAGACATGTTCTATGGGACATTTGAAAGTCATAAGGAGATTGACACAATTCATTTTGCAGGCTGCCCACACATTGCAAAGTACCAGGCCCTTGTCCATTCCATGCCAATAGAACTGCTAAGCAATAATGGTAACAAATGGAAGAACTCTTAAGAGGCATATCCCTTTTGAGGATGATCTCCCTGTCCATGACTCCTATGCTCTATTTATTCAGGTCTAAGATCAAACTTGTAACTCTGAAATGTAGCCATGTATTTATGTATGAGGCATATTCTTGTATACTTACTGCATTTTGAGTTAAATGCAATATATACCCATAAGAGAAGGGATTTTAGTTTTGGCTTCTTTGGTTTTTGGCCACAAAATCCCTATACATCTGATGGTTGCTGTTACATACAGGCAGTTAAACATAGATGCTCACTAAACATTTTGCATAAAGAAGACCATACATGTTCATGCCCTTTTCTGGAATAGAATCTGGATTGCACATCATACCATAAACAGTGGCCACTTTATGCTGCTTGCATTTATTTCTTCAGAAGTAATATGAGAAAAGTTTCTCCAAGAATTGAGGGGAGGTTTAACCTAGGAAGGTTAATGAGGTGAATTGCAGC
The DNA here is from genome assembly GCF_052094955.1 of Ictidomys tridecemlineatus. Lineage (NCBI taxonomy): Eukaryota > Metazoa > Chordata > Mammalia > Rodentia > Sciuridae > Ictidomys > Ictidomys tridecemlineatus. The sequence continues at coordinate 99,139,200 of NC_135485.1, forward strand.
CACCCATTGCTGCAGCTCCAAGAAACTCCAGGAGCCCTTCTTCTTTCACTGTCCATCTTAAATTTGCTTTATCTTCATTGAGGTCCTCTGTTTGTCTCAGTGTCTTTCCTGACCCTCATCTTTGAGGAGCCCAGGCCCTGTGGTCACTTGAACTTTATCAGGTTAGGGTTGTGCATTTAATGCACATGTGTACAAGTAGCTTTTAAGGGGTGTCTGAGTGGAACATCCAGATGCTAAGCATATTCCTTTTGGCCTCCAGAAGCTTAATCATCCTGATTATCAGGATGGACTATTTTATTTTGCCTTCTTGCTTTTCATAATGATCCCAAAGAACTCATGAGTTTTCATTTATAATTCAGTGGCTCAGCTCTTTTGCTGTGTTCCATTGTGGAAATTGTTCTCTTTTGGTATCCAGGATCTTCAAGCATGCATAGCCCAGATAAAAGGAACATAAAGTCCTAAATCCAAGGGTGATGTCCAGGTGTGATAATAAGCAGAGCTAATCTGAATTCCACAATCAGATTCTTATATACATATATGTTTTCATCTATTGACGGCATATGTATAAAAACTTTTAATAAAATTGTATATTGCATCCTGAAAGATGATTTCTCCATTCTTACACACCCTCTGACCTGATACTTTTGCTCATCATAGACAAAATATTTCAAAATCATATCAGGATAAAGTTGCCAGATAAGTCAGTATTGATATAACCAGTAGATCCTACAACCACAGGCCCAATTCCATGCTTTATTATAAGGAATCTGCTATTTATAATATATATTTATATGAGATCCTATATATAGATCAAAGACTTTGCAAACCCTAAGGCCATGGAGTTTATTGAGACCTTAAAGATAAAAAGGGAAAGCTAATTTCTAGAAAAAGGGTTTATTCCTGTTTGAATAAATTACTTCTCCCTTCTAGGGAAGAAGAAGCACAATATGGTTAACATGTTGTTCCAAATGATCCATTGCTATTCTCAAAGACTGGAACTATAAAACAAACTATAAATTTTCCTTTCTTTATTAGCACTCATAAGTCATTCCCAGTATAGTCATGGATTTAGTAGAAGGTTAGGTACTAGTAAAATCATGGTAGATGATACAGGGATTTGTGCCACCTGCACATCTTACATGAATCTTGCATGTATCCTCTGGTCCTGTCTGTGCTTGCCTCTTCTAATGTGTTATGTTTGACAGAATCAAACTTTGGATGATCAGTTCTTGACTTCCTACTGGGCACTGCTCAGAGCTTGGTCATATGCTCTAGCATATCTGGTTTAGTGGTTGCAATTAGGGCTAATTTTGGTTGAGTATGCAATATTCTACTCTTTATTTTCCATGAAGATTGTCTTTTGCAAAGACCAGATTGGTGAATTACACAGCACCATTTGTTTAAAAGTCTACTTTTTTTTCCAATTTTCATGACAACATTGTTAAAAATTAATTGATCATATATAGTTTTTTCTTGTTTATGATGCCACAACCATCTTTGCATCATTTATTGAGGAATAATTGTCATTCAACGAATGCACTGATTTTATATTTGACAAAATTTTAAACCAGTATTATCACTCCTCAAAAGGTCTTTTGCAGTGCTTTCTGGTCAGTGCTTTCCACAGATGCAAACATAAGCCAGGCTCCAACTGCTTAGCTTCTATTACTTAAGACTAGCTCAACTTTTCCTAGAATGTATTTCATATCTGTTTCTCTCACTCAATATAATGCCTTTTGGCTCTATCCAGGTTATTTCCAGTGTTACTAAGATGTTTCTTTTAATTACTGAATATTATCCCATGATATGTATACACCATAATCTGATTTTTCATTTGTCTATCGAGAGATATTTGGGAAGCTTCCAGTTTTTAACTATTATGAATAAAGCTGTTATGAGCATTCACATACCAGTTTTTGTGTGGGCATATATTCTAATTTCTTTCATAAATGTTCAAGAGATGAATTTCTCTCTTGTGTGGTAAGTATATAATTAACTTTATTAGAAACTGCCCAATTGTTTTCCAAGATCACGGTACAATTTTATTTCATTTTTAGATAAAATTATAGTAAAATTTTAAATTCCCACTAGCAACTCATGAGTTCAAGATCCTTTGCTTTCTTTCCAGATCTTGAAGTTCTAATATTTTCATCAAGGTATGTGAAGCAACATTCCATTGTGGTTTTAATTTTTATTTCCCTAATGACTAAAGATACTGATAGCTGTTTTTATATGACCTTTATATATCTTATTTTGTATGAGATTCTTTGTTAGAATCTTTGCACTTTTATTTTTATGTTTGTCTTCTCATTATGGGTTTTATGTATTATATATATTCTGTCAAATATATCTTATGCCAAACTCTTGCTTTTTCATATTATTAATAATGTCTCTTTAAGAAGTAAATTTTTAAATTCTAATTAATCTTTCTTGTTTCATGGCTTGCATGCTTATTTCCTAAGAAATGTTTGATTACATTAAATACATAAAAATTTTCTCTTATATTTGCTTTCTATGTTTTGCAGTATAGTTTTTATATTTCAATCAGTGATTAATTTTCTTTTAATGTTTATGTATTGTTTTAGTCAGCTTTTTATCATTGTGAGTAAAATACCTGACAAGAATAACTTAGAACAGGAAAAGTTTACTTTTGGCTCATGGTTTTAGAGATTCACTCCATGGTTGAACAACTCCACTGCTCTGGGCCCAAGTAACACTGTGGCAGAAGGATGTGGCAGAGGACAGCTTCTCAATTCGCATGAGCTAAGAAGCAGAGAGAACTCAAGTGCTAGAAGCCAGGGATAATATAATCCCCAAGGGCATATGCTTACTGATCTACTTCCTCCAGCTGTGCCTTACTTACCTACAGTCATCACCCACCAATCCATTCAAATTATTATTCCATTGCATTAATCCACCAATTAGGTTACAGCTCCCATAATTTAATCATTTCACCTCTGAAAATTCCTTGTCTCACACTTGAGCTTTTGGAGGACACAACATATCCAAACCTTAACATGTACGTATCATGAGAAGAGGTCTGAAAAAGTAATTGTTATTTATTAAAGAGACATCAGGTTGTCCCAGTACCATTTGTTGAAGAGTCTATTCTTCCTCCATTTTCCATGGTAACTTTTTTTTGTTAAAAATTAATTGATCATACATAGTTTTTCTTGTTTTTGAGCTCCATTAATGTTCTATTTGGATGAATGGATGAATAAATAGACAGACTCATTCATATACCCTTACAATTCCACACTGTCTTAATTGTAGTGGCTTTTCCATGAATGTTAAATTTAAATAGTAAAAAAATACTCAGATTTATTATTTTAACAACTAATTTTCAAAAACTCTGTCATTGATATTGTATATGTTGGTACGAAGGTCTTGTACACCTTTTACCAATTTTATCTCTAAGTAATTAATACTTTTGAACTTATTGCAAGTAGCATTCTAAAATATTAAATTCTGTTTACATATAATTGATTTTTTGTATCAAATTTGAATCTTCCATCTTGATAAACTTGTTTATTGGATCAAGTAGATTTTGCATATTCTATTGAACTTTCCAAGTAGACAAATGTGTTATCTGTAAATAGCATTTTCCTTTTTATTTTTGGTACATGTAATGCATGTACTTTCTTTACTCTGTTTATTTATTTTCTTTCATTATTTCTGTCTATAGCCTCCAAGAGAGAGTTGAATAAAAGAGAGAAAAAAAACAACAAATGTAGCTGTAATGTTTCTGATTTTTAGAGGAAAGCTTGCAGTTTGTCACCATTAATACCATTTAGCTCTAGGTTTTTCATAGATAACCACTTGTCAAGTTGATTGAGTTCCTTTCTTTTCCTATTTAGACAATTTTTTTAGGAACAGATGTTGAATATTGTCAAGTCCTTTTTCTGTGATCAGATACATTTTCTACCTTTAGTCTATTAATACAGTGATTTTGTTGTTTGCTTTTCAGATGTTGTTTTAGTCAGTTTTTTTGCTGCTACGACTAAAGGATCTGACCAGAACAATTATAGAGAAGAAGTTTGTTTGACAGCTCACAGTTTCAGAGGTCTTAGTCCATAGAAGCCTGGCTCTATTTCTTAGGGCTGAAGACGAGGCTGAACATTATGACGGAGAATGTGGCAGAGAGAAGCATCACAGTGATCAAGAAGCAGAGACTCTATTCTCCAGATACAAACATATACACCAAAACCATGCCGAATTCCCACCTCCTCCAGCCACACCCTACCTCATCAGTTACACTCAGTTAATCCCTATCAGGGGATTAAATCACGGATTGGGTTAAATTCCTCACAACTCAATCATTTCTCCTCCGAAACTTCTTGCATTTTTCTCACACTGGAGCTTGATGTGTTTGGGGAACACATCAAATCCAAACCATAACAGATGTTAAAGTGACTTTGCATTCCTGGCATAAAATCCAACTAAACATGATGCATTATAATTTGTATATATTTTTGAATTTTGGTTAAAAATTTGTTTAGAATTTTTGCATTTATCTACCATTGTTATTTATCTTTAGTTTCGTTTCCTTATGATATGATTTATCCATAATTTTGTTCCCTGGTTTTGTTTGTCTGTTGCTATTTTTATTTGTTCCATCTCTTCTTAATTTTCCCTTTCCTCTTTCTTTCCCTTTCTTTTCTTCGAGGGGTTGAGGGTTTTTTTTTTTAATTACATTTTATCCCCTTTGATGATTTAATATATTTAAATATTTTTTTAATTTAGTGATTGCTTTTAGGATTCTTGCTTACTTATGAAATTTATCAAAATCTATCCTCAATTGATAATGCCAGTTTAATTACAATTTAAGAAACTCAAGAGTTTTTCTCCATTTCTCCTCTCATAACATTAAAATGTTATTATTGTGGCCATTCTAATTTTGTATGTTTTAACACTATTACAAATTGTTATTATTTTTGCTTTAATAGTAAATTATGTTAAATGGATTATGTAATAAAATAACATGTATTTTTTAGGTTGACATTTATATTTTTCTTTCCAATACTCTAAAGACAACACTCAACTGTCTTTTTTCCCCCATTGTTTCTTACAACAAATATGTTGTAAATCTTACCTTTGTATCTCTGGATGAATAATTTCTTTTTTTCAGTGACTGATCTTCGGGCATTTTTTAACATTGGTTTTAACCAATTTGATTATGATATACTCAGATGTACTTTTCTTTATATTTTTGTTTTGTGTCTATGGAATTTGAATTAATAAGAATTAAAGTTTCAAAACAGATAAATTGCAGTCTGTATTTCTTCAGCTACTTTTTTTTCTGTTCACATATTTCTTTGGGTACTCCAATTTCCCATGCATAAGGTCTCTAGAAATTATGACATGACACACTCATACTCTATTCCTTCTTAAAAATTTTCTTCTTCCTTTGCATATGAGAGAAAACATTCTACTCTTGATTGTATGCTTCTGGTTTATTTCATTTAGCATAATATTCTCCAGTTCCATTTGTTTACCCTCAAATGACATAATTTCGTTCTTCTTTATGGATGAATCCACTGTGTGCATATATACTACATTTTATTTATTCTTTCTTGTGCTGATGGACACCTAGGCTGGTTCTATAACTTGAGTATTGTGAATTGTGCTGCTATAAACATTGGAATTCAGGTATAGCTCTAGTATGCCAATTTCAGCTCCTTTGACCAAATTCCAAAGAGTGGAATAGCTGGGCCATGTTCATATGTGAAAGCTATAGATTAAATAAGAACTGAAAAAAGGTCATCTCATGAAAATATAAAGGTGTGGCCTGGGATTGAGGCTTGATAGTATAGCACTTGCCTAGCCTGTGTGAGGCACTGGGTTCAATTCTCAACACGGCATATAAATAAATAAAATAAAGGTCCATTGACAACTAAAAAATATTTATAAAAATATAAGGGAGAACAGTGGAGGAGAGGAAAGGATCTGAGTGAAGGAAAAATGGTGGGAAAAGGAAGGAACAACAGAATATGATACCTGCATGTATAAGTATACCACAATGATTCCCACTTCATGAATAATTATAATGAGCCAATTTTTAAAGAGTAAATAAATAGAAGGAAGATCAGTAGAGAAAGGGGTTCAGGGATAGGAGGAAACAAATGAAGCAGAATGCGTTTTATGCATTTATGAATATCACAATGAACCCTACTAGTTTGTAAACTATAATGTACTAATAAAAAATTAAAAATTATCTTATTCTTTATTGTTTCATTTTGGATCATTTCTATTACTATATATTTACCTTCATTGTCTAAACTGCCATTAGACCTATGAATTAATATTTTAATCTCACAATAATTTCCATCTCTATCAAAGGTGAATCATTTTATATTTTCCATGTCTATACCTAAATGTTTCAACATATTAAATATAGTCTTAATAATTTCTATAGTGAACTCTTTTACTTCTAAAATCTGCATTAATTTGGGGATTTTGAAATTTATTTTTCTTAAATGAGTTTTTGTTGAGAGCCACAACCAAGTCAAGATGGTGCCTGGCATTTTGCCAGAAGAAGTGGTTGAGAAGTAACGCCAGAAAGCCATTAAGATGATGATAATTAAGTAAAGCTGTGTATAATTATTAAGATAATGACTGATTGCTGTAACTGGATGATGCTAAATTGAAACAAACTGTGTATTCAGTTGTGTATATAAACCTCTGCTGTCAGGCAATAAGGTGGCTCCTGCTACCTCGGGTGCCCGCTACTTTTGAGTTCTCTCGGAGTTCCTGTTGAGTTCTCACGGAGTTCCCGTGGAGTTCCCATGGAGTTCGGGCAATAAAGTAGTTCCTGTTTGAACCTACAAGTGGCTCGTGACCTCCCAGTTATTTGTGCCCAGCCAGAATTTGGCATGTTTTCTTGTCATTATGGGCCATATTTTCTCTATCTTGCAAATGTTAGAGCCTCAGTCTCCCTTAAATTTTAGCTGTTGCCTAAAGTTGTATAGGCTGATAGATTCTGTCTGCATCCCCTTAACCTATATTAGATGCCAAAAGTGCTCCAATCAGTGGTGTAGAATACTATATGGCTATCCTATTATGTTTCCCTAATTTCAGGGATTTCCATAATTTTTGGAAGTCTAGTTTTGAATATCATTGTTTCATGTAGTTTTTGTGAGTTTTCCTTTTTTGGGGTTTTTTTGGTTTGTTTGTTTTGTTCTGGTTTTGTTTCTTAGGTTTAGTGATGACTAAATCCTTGTTTTTGTTTCCAGTTTTCTCTCCTTTTCTGTAGAAATTTAGAGCCTTTTAAATATAGTTATTAAAGAGATTTTTCTTTAGTATTAATAATTCTCAGCTTTTCACTGCATTTTTACAGAAATCAATCCAGCTTAGCAATAGCTACTCAATTCCAATGCCTAATCCTGCAGGTAGTGTGTTTCTTTCCACCAGTAAAATCATTGAAATTCTCCACCAGTGAAGGGTTAAACAATTAGACTGTCACTTTGTGCTGGGGGCAACTTGTGCTCCATCTATGATTAGTGATGCTGTTCCTGATGCCAGTCAGGATAGTAACCCATCTCCTAAACCTTATTTTAACACTTTATTTCCAAGATATACTAGTACCAAGTGTTGCAGGTTGCATTCTCTGGTGTTAGATAGTGAGACAAACGTTAGAGTGTAGGATATGTATCAAGAAATAATCATAAGACAATGCCTGTGGAAGGGAATAGAATGAAGATAAAGCCAATCTACTAGAGTAGGACCAATGACAGCTTCGGCTGACTCCATGGAACCTCTGGAATTAGACTGGATATTCAGAATTACCCTTATTTTGCTTGACATGGCCAGACATTTAGATTTCTATATCATTTAACCCTTGGATATGTTCCAATTTAGGAAAAACAAGACCTTGGGCATGGAAGCTCTCTGCTCCTGAGAAAAACTTTATGGCACTAAGAGCAGAAGGCTGCATGCTGACAGCACTCTCAGAATCTTTGTTAACAAGCCTTATTTTATGATGTCCTGGGAAGTGTGTAGTTTTATACATTTTCCTTCCTTTCCTCCCTCCCTCCCTCTCTCCTTCTTTATCTATCTATCTATCTATCTATCTCTATAAAGATATGTATATATATATAATTTATATATATATAAAGATATGTATATATCATTAAAAACAATCTAAGAGGATTACAGTAATTAGTATAATAAAATGTATATGTAAGAAAAGGAATAAGAGGAAATTATGAAATAATGTAAAGCTGAGGAAGAAATCTTGTAAATTCTCTATAGATATGCACAATTATTTATTGTGCATAATTTATCTAAAAATCCAAATTAGACAAATCAAATAAACCAAAGTAATTTAGTACATTGTATCATGTTCTGTCTGAAAGCAAACCAGTTACCCAAGACCTAAAATTTGCATAATGATGATGCACTATGAAAATATAGTATTAAGGAAATACTGGTTAACTAGTGAAAGGATCATATAGGTCCGCTTAGGTTAGGTAGAATATGTTTCATTTTAAATATCTTTTAATTCCATAAGGTGGGTTTGTATGTTTGTGTGCATATAAATAATAATACTTACATGTTTTGAATCGCCAAAATTAGTAAGGAGATCAATGAAGAATATTTGTACTATAATTATCTTGCACTTAACTGCAAGATATCTGAAAGTCACAGGAATCTGAAAGCCAGGACTTTATAAAGTATGATTTTTGTAGATGTGGGTGTAATCTGAATGCAGCCTTTTATTGCTGAAGACTGATACATGGATTTTAATTTATCACCAATGTCCCAAACTTCTATCCTCCTACTCTGGCATCATTAATGTTTGACTTTCATCCTCATCTTGCCTTCTGTTATGGACTGAATGTGTCTTCCCCAAAGTTCATGTTACAATCTCAACTCCCAATGTGATGGAATTAGATGGTAGGAACTTTGAAAAGTGGTTAGACCATGAGCGTGCAGCCTTTGTGAATGGACTCAGTACTTTTCTAAAACAAGGCCAAGGGAATGTTATCCCTTCTGCCATGTAAAGACACTGTGAGAAGAATGCAGCCAACTACCCAGGAAAGGTGACCACACCAGACACCAAATTTACTGGCTCCTTGGTTTTGGCCTTCCCAGCCTTGAGAACCTAGAAACAAATTGTGTTTCAGCAATCTGATCCATGGTGTTTATTATAGCAGCTTAGACTTCTGAGGACACCACCTTATTGTCACAAGATTGCTCCTCTTTCTTCAACTTTACCTCTCCTTTCTAAGCAGAAAAAAAGAAAGATATTAAAAAAGAAATACAATGAACCAAAGAATAATGCATAGAGAATATTTACTTCGATGAATATTTCCTCTTCTTCTCACATTTTATTGACCAGAACTACATTACATGGCTCTCTGTAGTTGTAAAGGAGGCTGGAGAGATGAGCATTGGGTTTGGACATAGTAACAAGGAAGGGGAGAATGTATATTTAGTAAACAACTCATGGTGTCTAACACAGAAGACAGTCCACTATAGGAGGCTATCACAACAATTTAATCAAGAAAATAACATCAGCTTGGACCAAGATGGTAGTAGGAAATAAAGGAGAAATGGTTAGAGTGGGGATAGATTTTGAAGGTGAAGTCTAAGTGACTTGTTGATGATTGTTCCTGTTAGCAATAGAATAAAACAAACAAAAATTGATTCAAAGGATTGGGATATTTTATCCTGAGCAGTCAGTTTAATTGTGGTGGTATCATTTATCTATATAACATTAGAGGACAAGCAGTTCCAAGAGATGGGGAGAAAAAATATTTCAGTTTGGGATCTATTGTGTATGAGATTTTAATAGATATTTAAGTACATAATCAGGATTTAAGAAAAATTATTGGGAGTAGAAAAACTAATATGGAGATCACTCGTGAGTGACAGGATTTATAAAGCAATGATATGTGAAAAAAAATCACCAAGAGTGTAAGAACAGTCAGAAAAGAAGTCTAAGGAATGATCATTCTGCATCACAGATCTTCCCTAGAGTGAAGTTTAAGTAGATGAAATGTGTGAGAAAACTGGAAAGAAGAGGCAGACTTTGCAAAAGACTGTGAGGAAGAGTAGCTACTGAGGTAGGAAGAAACCTAGGAGCATGTGCTACCTCAGGTAGAGAAACAAAATACTAGAAGAAGAAGGAAATGCTCAGTTATGTCGAATGCTACCAACAGGTTAAGTAGATGAGAATTAAGCATTTGTCATTGGCTTTAGCATTGTGAGAATCATTGGTGACCAAGCAAATATAAAGCAGGCGGCTACAAGAACCACTATAACAAGTGAACTATCTAATGACAGATTTTAGACGGCTTTTTTTAGTGGTTCTAGAGGGAATGCTAATGAGTGAAAACTATAACCATAATAATTAGACAATCTTACAAATAAAAATAGAAGTGATGACTTCTGTGGAGATGACTTCCTCATCTTTATGAGTTTCAGAAAATTTCAAGTACCTTGTGACGGAAACCAAGTAGACAGGGATGCTTTAGAGAGTAGGACTAGATGGCACTTAAGTTTTACTCCAAGCTTTCATGCCTAATTTGTTTCAGTGCCTCATGTTTCTTCCACATCTCTTTCTAATAAAATAATTACTCTCTATCACTTTTCTTTACAAAGGGGCATATCCTTTATTGTTGACAATTAAAATATAACATACACATGTGTCCAATCTTAAAAATATGTATCAACAAAATACAGTCAGCAGACACACAAAGAAAGGAACTCCACCAAGGAGTTCCTGATAAGAAAACTTAACACTGGCATAGGGATTTTTTTTTTACCAATTTCCAGTGAAAGAATAATTTGTTCAAAATGCAAAAGCCTTTATTTATTTCAAAAGAAGTGATGAGATTGAGGTAGAGAACGAGAGAAAGCAAGCAAAGGCAGCCAGGCTAAATGCTACTTTTAGCCTTGACAATCTCCCTGCAGGGCGTGGGTCAGAATTTCATCTATTTAAACTTCACTCTAGGGAAGATCTGTGATGCAGAACGTGTGGTAAATCCTCTACCTGCTGCCTAGAAAAATATAACCTAATAAAAACTGGTTGATACATAATTGGGCACCCCATTGCTTAATTGCAGATAAAGCATAAATGGTTAGGCGCAGATTACTATTATTTAACATTTATTAAGCACCCATGGTGTACCTGGTATTCTGTAAAACATGGATGAATCCGCATCTTCTTACTTTCAAACTTTGATTTCCAGCAAAATTATGTGTATGCACTGTTTAAAATATCACCCATGCTACATGCTTAAATTACTGTCCCTTATACACACCCATCTCTCCCCCCCACACACACACACGTATGTGTATATGGATATATATGGGTATACGTGTATATGTATAAATACATACATTTCTATGTACATACAGGCATTTGTGTGTCGACACCAAAATATATTTTAAAGATTTTACTGATGTTATATGATTAAGCATCTCTTTAACATAAACCCCCAAAATACACACAGTATTTTGTCTTAATATAAATAAAATAAACAAAAAAATAATTGGTAGAGAGTATAGGACATTTGAACTGGAGAGGCCAACAGTGCAAAGTAGATGAAATTAGGAAGTATGAGAGAAAGGAGCATAGAAAATCTGTTTCTTTCCAACCATAATCAATTAATATAAATTAATTCCCCTGGTTTCCATGGGCTCTCTGTGTATGTGTGTGCATATAAAATATTTCATTTTATGTTGGAGAAAAGTGAAGTAGAGAGAACAAAAGGAATTTAAAATGGCAGGATTAAGGGGTGATAATTTATTCAGTAAGTGAGGTAATGTGTGAGATAAAGTGATTAGAATGATAAAAATTCGAAGGGGAGGGATTAAAATGATAAAAAAAAAAACCTTAGAGCTAAATTGTGTAACGTAAGTGGGAACTCTTCTCTGCTATATTTCTGGATTGTGAATTCTTCTTCCATTATTTAAATTTTGTATCTTCATTATCATCATTACTGCCATTACAATAAATTCTCCATAGCTGCAAGTCTCTGTGGTCACCACGTAATGTCAGAAATCATATATGTGGGCACATAAACATGCATACAAAGCATGCCCATTATGATTATTTCAATTTTCATACTCTAATGTATTTCCCTGAAGGTGCATTTTCTTTCATGTTAATTCCAAGAGTTTACTATTTTTTGAGCACCTATATTACACCATTAAACTGGAATTTAAAACATAAAGAAGAATATTTAAAAACTTATACAGGGCTGGGGTTGTGGCTCAGAGGTAGAGCGCTCACCTAGCATGTGCAAGGCCCTGGGTTTGATCCTCAGCACCACATAAAAATAAATAAAAATAAAGGTATAAAAATTATACAGAGAACCTGTCCCTACTTAGGAGTTTATAATCTAAGGAGGACACAAAAATATTAGCAAAAGAGGTGAAGAATACTATAAGAGTGTATATAAAGTACTTTGGAAACAAAAGAAAAGTCTTGATTCTACACAGGATTTCAGGGAGAGCCTCTTCTCTGATTATTTCAGTCAAATCTCCCCTCTTTGAGCAGTGTAAAAAGAAACATGTGAAGCTCTCTCCCATAAAGCAATATATAAACTATTTAGCAACTCATCATGGATTCTCTTATGGTTTTGCTTGCAGTGTTATCTTGCACGATTTGCTACTTTGGACTGTGTTTCTGCTGTATTTCCCAACTCTGTAGCAAGTTCCTTGTGTCATTAGAATGACTTGATTTCAGTTGTAAAAGAGAAGGCCATTGGTATAAAAACTGCATCTTAAATCCTCAATTCTCAATCAAGCACTTCTTTATCTGAGATCCCAAAGCACTTTATGATACCACTAAGAAAAACTGATCATTTCTTTTTTAATTGAGGGGTAACCATCTAAATTTTCCTGAGTTCCTTGAGTTCAGAGAAAGGGTTTTATGGTTGGCACAAGGTATGTATGCCAGATTGAGAAAATCAGTAAACAAGATTACCAGTCAAACATGAGTTTTAGGTAAATAACACCAAATTTGAATATAACTATATTTAAAATATTCCATGGAGATACTTATGTATTATGCTAATATCTACTCTTGTACTAATACTTATATATTTGTAGTCATACTAAAAATTATCCACTGCTTATGAAAATCCAAATTTAGCTGTGTAGCCTGTGTTTCATTTAGCAAACTTTATAGAGATTACCCAAAAATCATCACAGTAGTACATGAAAATAGTTTTTTTCCACTTTGTGGTTTGCTCAGACTGCTTATCACATCTCTCTGAAGCCGAGGATGAAGCCGTTCATGTCACTATTGCCACTCTGCTAATGAAAGAAATTTGGGACATACAGCTGTGCAAATTCCATTGGATAAGACCCACGGGAGGCTTGGGGTTATATCCACAGCAGGCCACAGAGCTGCTGCACTGAATGTGTGCTTCCTGTAGTACCGTGTGCCCAGTGTGACCAGCAGCTCTGAGCCATGAGGGCAGGTCTAGGAGACCATAGAGAAGCAGAGGATTGGCGATGGCCCTCAGTTTTGGACAGAGCAATAGAGAGTTTCCAGACCAAAGAAATGATTTGACAGCTACTTTCTTTTTTTTTTTTGGAAGAGGCTTTTTTATACCTTAGTTTTGCTCTTTAGAAATCACCCCAAGTTCAGCTTTGTGTGATGTTGAATCTGACAATGTAGGAGGCAGTGTGATACTGTGAACATCACATTACTGGAGTCAGAGAGAATGGGGTGTGAGTCCCAGCGATGCTCTGACTTACCTTGACAGCAGCCTCAAGAGGGCACAGGGTGGCTTTAGCTTGACCCCTCAGATAATTGCATTTGCCGGGTCCTCGTTCTTTAATATTATCTAGAGTTATATGAAATGCAGCTTCAAGTCCTGTCTCCCAATGAGCTTGACGCTTTTCATACTTTCTTATACAGAATTCTGGCGCCTCCACTGCCATTGTGTGTTCCTGAGCCCGGTCCTTGTCTTTGAACCTCCTTTTCCACATCTGTACATTGAAAACGCTATCACATACAGTGTGGGGCTATTGTACAGTTTGAAGGAAATAAATGTGATGCACCTGCCACACGCTGCGCATTTGATCAGTGTTAATTCTTGCTATTATGTTTGGTCCGTATGCAGCTTAGATGCTTTGTTTCTTCCCCATTTATGTGGACTTCTATTCAGGCAGTTTCCTCTGTCGTTGCAGCCTGGTGTGGCAATGAATCTTCCGTTTGAGAATTCAGCTTGCATCATCTTTGGAACACCTCATGACGGTCTCCCTTTTGTGAACAGAAAGTACTCTGTTTTCAGACAAAATGATGAGATTAGTATCAGGAGACCTAAGTCCATGAATTCAGAGGAAAGTGGATGATTTTTGACATATTTTTAATATTTGGGAAATTATACTTATGGTCACACATTCACATACATGTGAAAAATGCTACCAGCACATGACATTTCCAGTGCTAGCCTTGCATCTCTTGCAAGGGAAACCACTATCATATGGTTTTAAAAATGCATATTTAATATGCAGTTGATATTCATTTATTTTCTCTTGTAGAGTATTGAAAGACAAGTTGCTAACATCAGAGATTAAAAAATGATATAATTCTACAAAGGAGAAAATAACTCACTGCTTAATAAATGCTAGAGTAATGATCATCTTCATGGGTGAGGTGCTGGTAGGTTTCTCAGCAAAATTCATGATCTGTGATGTTGCTCCAGCTGTGAAGTTATTTCGGAAATCAGTAAGCATTTTCTACCCATCTGATTTGCAGGAAACAGAAACCCTAGGGTGAGATATCTCACTTGTGTGCACTGGCTTCAGGGAGTAAATAGTCTTGAATTTCATTTTAGAGTAGCAACCATTTTGGTGCATGATATGGGAAAAGATGCCTAATAATTTTATGAGAAAATTTCCTTTCTCACTAAATAATGGAGAAATGGCCCCAACTGAACTTACATTAGTGATAACTTCTGATATGTTGGATACATGCAAATTTTTAGAATTATTAAACACAAGAGGTTCAATATTCATTTCTTAAGTCTTAGCCTTGAAAAAGCATCTACTGTAGCATGTAGTTATACACTTATCCTCTGTTTTGGAAGAGTTCACATTTGTTGTTCTTGGTTCTTTGGGTAAATTTCTTGATCTGCACATCATTGATTATAAGGCAATTTTTGAATGCCATGAACGAATATTTAATATGATCTTCACATTAAATATTACCAAACAGATAATGCATCTCATAAACTTTTTTGGGGGGGTGATACCAGGGACTGTAGTCAATAGCACTTGACCACTGAGTCACATCCCCAGCCCTATTTTGTATTTTATTTAGAAACAGGGTTTCACTGAGTTACTTAGCACCTCGCTTTTGCTGAAGCTGGCTTTGAATTTGAGATCAAAACTTCAGAGCCATTGGGATTATGGGCCTGTGCCACTGCTTCTGGCTTTTGAAAATATGAAATTTTCTTCATTTTAGAAATTAATTTTGAAAATTAAGATACTTATATTACTTAATGACTTTAAATTACTTTAAATGTGTACTTAATGATACCATTTTTTTAAGAGAGAGAGAGAGAGGGAGAGAATTTTAATATTTATTTTTTAGTTTTCAGCGGACACAACATCTTTGTTTGTATGTGGTGCATGCCAGGCAAGCGCACTACAGCTTGAGCCACATCCCCAGCCCCTTCACAATACCTTTGACTAAATATAGGTATATGTACCTTAACCTTCTCAATATTTTCTTCCATCTAGGAGTTCAAACCTCTTTCTTCTCTAAAAGGGAGAAGAAACCTTTTGAATCTCATTTTTCTCATGTACAAATTGACAATTGCAGTAGTATGTATTACATTAAATAAATGTAATAAAAAATCGAATGATTTCATACATGTAAAGAACCTGAAGTAGTACATATCATATATTAAAGCAACACAGTTTTAGCTAATATTATGGTTAATACCTAGTGACATTCTGGGTTCCTGGCATCCAGCTTGAACATGTTCACTGCTTGTCCCAGTTTCCCCAGAGTTTCTTCATCCCTTTCTACTAGTCACCTAATACTCCTAACAGTCCTCCACAATGTGGCAATCTCTTTA
This sequence comes from Ictidomys tridecemlineatus, assembly GCF_052094955.1. Taxonomy (NCBI): domain Eukaryota; kingdom Metazoa; phylum Chordata; class Mammalia; order Rodentia; family Sciuridae; genus Ictidomys; species Ictidomys tridecemlineatus. Next base: position 99,155,249 of record NC_135485.1, read on the forward strand.
CCAGTTCTGTCACACCTCTCCTGATCTCCATGATGGTGACTCTATGTCTTAATAATCTCAATACTTTTTAAGACTACCTCTGAGCAAAGGACCTCTCATGTTGAACAAATAAACACAATCCAAGACAATCCAAGGTGGGGCAAGTGTGCCAGCAGTTCAATCTATAAAACTTTCAATGCAATAAACATTACCATCTGAGGAGAGCAAGTTTATACCAATTTGGCTATATCAGAACCAAGGGAGAAATTTAAATAAAGCTTAGTTAAGTTATATGTAAATTTACAAATATATGTATGCATATATATATATATGTGTGTGTGTGTGTGTGTGTGTGTGTGTGTGTGTGTATGAGTGTCCCAGAGCAAGAGCCCAAGAGCACCACAGACAGATGTGGTTCTCACAAACAACAATAACAGCAACTAAAGTCCAAAACTGTCTTCAAAAGGATTACATTTTAATAGATTCAGGGTTTTGGAAGAATCTTCTCAGTAGCTTTGATTTATTTCTGTTGAACTTTTTAAAAATTATTATGGGCATGACTTCAATTAATCAATATAATTAATTTCATCAAGGGAAATAAGCTCTCTATTGCCTTATCTATACAAATGTTTGGGCATCATAAAAAAAATCTTTTGAAAAACACAATGATTTATTTTGGGGGAACATGGAAGGTTGTCGTTTGTTACTTTGTTTTGATTGAAATATATCCTATAGATAAATGTCACAAGATTCCTTTGAGAAAAATACTTAGTGAACATTCCTGACCCATAATATATAAATTCAGGGGAAAAAGAAGAAAAAGAGGAAGGAATATAATGGAGAAATGGAGCAGAAGAAAAGAAAAAAAGGAAGAAAGAAAGGGAAAGATGTAAGAAGGAGGGAGGGACGAGGAAGGTAATCAATTAGGCAACCTTAACATAGTCCCTTTGTTCTGAGTCCCTCATGATTTCACGACTTGCTATGCTTATGTAAATACACATTATCAAGAACTGTTGATTATTGCTATAAAATTACTCTTTGTTTGCCATAATCCAAACAGTCTTACTAACTACTGAAATCATCCAATGACATAAAATATTCTATTAAAAATAGAAAAGAACAAAACTATAATTGAGAATGCTGTAATAGAGTCAATGAAGGAAATCTAACTAGACATTTTTTCTAAAGATTAATATATTTAGGATTATTACCAACTAAAACTGTTTATTCCTAGCTATATAGGCAAAAATATAATTTAAAAAAATTTTGAAATTTGTTTAATCAGTTATACATAACAGTACAATGCACTTTGACACGGCATACATAAATGTAGTATAACTGCTCATTCTTCTTGTTGTATGTACTCAATGTAGAATCACACCAGTCAGGTACTCATATATGTACAAAGGGTTATAATGCCTGATTCATTCTACTATCTTTCCTACTTCCATACCCCCACCCCTCCCTTCATTCCCCTCTAGCTAATCTAAAATAACTCTATTCTTCCCTTGCATCTCCCTTCCCTCTTATTGTGAATTAGCATCCACATATCAGAGAAAACATTCGTCCTTTGGTTTCAGGGATTGGCTTATTTCTCTTAGCATGATATTCTCCAGCTTCTTCCATTTATTGACAAATGCCTTCATTTCATTCTTCTTTGAGGTTGAGTAATATTCCATTGTGTATATATATATATACCATATTTTCTTTATCCATTCATCTAGAACTCAAAAAACTTAACACCAAAAAACAAATAACCCAATCAATAAATGGACTAAGTACTGAACAGACACTTCACAGAAGAAGCAATACATTTGATCAACAAATATATGAAAAAAAATGTTCGACATCTCTAGCAATTAGAGAAATGCAAATCAAAACTACTCTAAGATTTCAGCTCCCTCCTATCAGAATGGCAATTATCAAGAATACAAACAACAATAAATGTTGGCAAAGATATGGGGACAAAATTACACTCATACCATGCTGGTGGGACTGCAAATTGGTGCAAATATTATGGAAAGCTGTATGGAGATTTCTCAGAAAATTTGGAATGGAACCACCATTTGACCCAGTTATCCCACTCCTTGGTTTATACCCAAAGGACTTAAAGTCAGCATAGTACAGTGATGCAGCCACATTAACATTTATAGCAGCTCAATTCACAATAGCTAAACTATGGAAACAACCTAGGTGCCCTTCAGCATATGAGTGGACAAAGAAAATATGATATATATATATACACACACATAGTGGAATATTACTGAGGCTTTAAAGTATTTTTAAAATGAAGAAAAATTAAAATTCCTTTTACAATTATTTATCATTGTCATTATTTTAATTTTTGGAGACCAAAGTGACATTAAATAAATAAATTTCAAAAAATAACCCACTTGGATTCATCACCTATAAGTTAAATTGAAGAGTGAAAAATTGAAACTTCATGAAAGAGAACTCAAGGTAAATAAATGAGTGACAAATTCCCCAAATAAACATGTTTGTTGATAAACTTTTCAAATGTCTTCATGCTGTTTTACACTGTTTTCCTTTAATATAGCTATGCTCATTTTCAGATAGTCATCATGAGAAACCATCCTTTTGAAAAAGAAAACTTTGAGAAAAGTTATTATATCAAGATAAACCTACTAAAACGCCTACTCTATTTTTCTTTTAGTGCATTACTTTGAATTATTTAAAATTAATTTCTCCCACTTCAGTATAATTATCACTAAATTTTAGTTACTTAGTTTTTAGTTTTAAAATTATTATTTAGGAAGATGGATTTCTGGCCTCACCGTGTGATGAGCTCCACGGATCAGCTCCCAAGTGAAATGGGAGAAAATTATTTTAAAACAACCATTCAAAGCCTCTGGAAATAGAAGTAATTGTCAAAAGATAAATGGGAAATGAAGAAACACTACTTTAAAAATAATTATAAAAATTCATAAGAAAGACCAAAGTCTGTGGTATTTGAACCAAAACTGCTCCTTCCTTGCCTCTCTCAGCTCAGAGACTTGATCCAGAAAGCTTCAGTCTGTTCTCTCTGATATGTGGATGCTAACCCATAATGAGGGAGGGTGAGGAGGGGATGAATAGAAGTTCATTGTATTAGACAAAGGGGGATGAAGGGAAGGGAGAGAGATGGGGATAGGAAATCATGGAATGAATCAAACATAACTTTTCTATGCTCATATATGAATATACAACCAGTGTAACTCCACATTATGTTCAACTACAAGAATGGAATCAAAATTGTAATGGGTTGCACCCATGTATGTAAAATATGTCAAAATACACCCTACTGTCACATATATCTAAAAATAACAAATAAAAAAAAATAACAAAAACACAGAGCTCCTTCTAACACAGCCCCAGTTGGGGAATTCTTCTTGGAAGGAGCACTATCTCAACATTTTTTATCTTCCCTACCTGTGAGGCTCACTTCTAGGTGAGTAAAGTCAACAGCTGGAGGCTTCCTTCTGCCCAGCTGTCAATCAGAGAAAACACTGGGCCCTCATCATCCTTACCTTGGCTGTTGAGGCAGGGGGTTTCATGCCAGCAGAAGACTGCATGCCACTGTGCCTATATCATCCATTGAGTGTTTGGCTCTTAGAGCAGTCACATAACTCTGGAAAGAAGTTTGCCACCATCTGAACCCCATTCTGAGCCTCAGAGCCCTCCATTAAAGATTTTGCTTGGGGTTGTCAGGGGAAGGGGGAAGTTGTCTATAATATGAATAACTGCTAATCTCTTCTCTCAAAGGACTGTGTTCAGTTGCAAGAGAGTGCAGAGACATTCAAACCTAAGGGCACTTTAGGGAACAGGAGAGGTTGTGATGAAAAGCAGTTGGAAGAATCCACAGATTTGATCAAAATACAGCCTAGACTATGGTGTGGCTAGGCTACTGAAGAGAACTTGGGGATAAAATACAGATTGGAGGAGTCCCCCTGGGGACAGAACAAATGTCAAACACTGACTTTGGGAACCATTCCTTCAAAAGGGCCTGAATTTGATTGGATTTGTCTGTCCATTTTATGTACCAAAATGTTGTTTAAAAATGATGGAGCAGCCAGTCAGCAATTATTAAAGTTTAAGAGCTGGATCAGTCAGATATAGAATGGAAGAATGGCTTAGCCAAACCACTGTCATCCTTAGGGGACTAAGGACCACACTAATTTCAGGAACCATATCACAGGCTTAGCAATATGAAGGGAAAGAGAGGTCACTAAACAATGTAGCCAGTCATCAAAGAATTAAAAAGCAAATGAAAAATCATAAGTCCCAGGAAGGGGAAGGAGGAGTAACACCTAGAATTGCTAAACTGAGTTGCCACCTCCCAGCCTTGCTACCCTGAGTTGCTTCAAGCTCCTGGAAGAAAGCAAGGTTTGTTCACCAAGATCTTAATGTTTCATGGGTCCTGAGAATGAGTTTTTATCTCTTATCCATGAAAGTTATCAAAAAGGGTAATTGAGCACCTTGCTTAAGTTAAAAATCTCCTTTTGAATCTTATACTTGTTCCCTATGATTTTATCTACATAATTTCCTACCTTTCATCATGTATAACACGATATTTTTAAATATGCACATATTGTTGTATTAGATTCTCTAGAAGAACATAACCAATAGGTGTGTGTGTGTGTGTGTGTGTGTGTGTGTGTGTGTGTGTGTAACTATAAAAAGGGAACTTACTGAATTGGCTTATAGGGTCAGAAGCTGGATAGGCCGACAATGGCCATCTGCAGATTGGACCACTGAGGAACAAGTAGCTGCTCAGTCCAAGAGGCTGAAACCTCAAAAGAAGAACCAGGGATGCAACCCCAGTCCAGGACTGAAGGCCTGGAAACTCCTTGCAGAATTGCTAGTCAGAGTCTACTTTGGAAGAGTGAGGAAGCTGGAGTCTAGTGTCCTTGGGCAATCACAGTGGCATTAGAAGCACCAGCTAAAAAACAGGGTTTGCATCTGCATGGACTTCCTCCTTCTTGCACCTTTTGTTCCATACAGACCCCAACTTATTGGACTGTGCCACCCTCATTCAGGGTGGGTCTCCCCTCTCAGCATATTTTTTCACATGCCAATTACTTCTGGAAATACCCTGTCACACCCAGAGGTCTCTGAATCTCAGGCATCTCCTAATCAATCAAGTTGACAATCCAGATTAACCATCAAGATTGCAGAATTGCTAAACTGAGATAGTTAACATATACTTTGCCTCACTTATTTATTATTTTTTAATGTTGAGAACATTGCAATGTACTCTCTTAGCAATGTTCAATGTGATAGATTATTATTAACTATATTTATCATGTTTTACAATAGATTTCTTGAGCTTAGTACTCTTATCTAACTGAAATTTTATATCCTTTGATCAACATCTCCCAAACAACCCCCCACATAAACCATCATTTTCTATGAGATAACCTTTATTAGATTACTTATGTGAGTTCATGTACTGTTTTTCTTCTTATACCTGACTTATTTCACTTAACATAATATCCTCCAGATTCATCTATATTGTTGTACATGACAGAATTTCCTTCTTTGTTAAGGCTGAATAGTATTCTATCGTGTGTCCATCAAAGGCTGTTACGTTTAGTGATGTAATGAGCATGGGAGTGCAGACATCTCTTTGACATTTTGATTTCAATACCTTTGGATATATACCCACAGTGTGATTACTGTATCGTGTGGTATTTCTATTTTTCCCATACTGCTTTTCATACTAATTCACTCTCTCACCAACCATATGCATGGTTCTCTTTTCTTCATATATTTGCCAACACTTATTATCTTTTGTCTTTTTGATTATATGTGAGATGCTATGGTATTGTGGTTTTCATTTGCTTTTTCCCACTGATGTTTAGTGATAGTGAATATTATTCAGATATTTGTTAGCTAATTTTATATCTTTTGAGAAATGTTTATTTAGGTCCTTTGCCCATTTTCACATTTTTTTCCTTGCTGTTGAGTTGTTTAATTTCCTTATATAGATGCTAACTTATTTTAGACATATGGCTTTCAAATATTTACTCCCATTTTGCAGGTTGTGTCTTCACTGTGTTGATTGCTTCCTTAGCTGTACAGAAGCTTTTAGCTTTTCAGTGTGATGTAATTCCACTTGTATATTTTTTCTTTTGTTGCCTGTGTCAGTATTCAAAGAAATATTGCTCTGATGAATATTGTGAAACTTTCCCCTCTGTATTTTCTTCTAGTAGTTTTACAGTTTCAGATCTTACATTTAACTCTTTAATCTACTTTGGTTTTTTGTACGAGACATGCATTTAATTTTATTCTTCTACATGTGGAAATCCATTTATCTGAGCAGCATCTATTAAAGAGATCATCCTTTCCCTGTTGTGTGTTCTTGGTGTCTTTGTTAAAAAATCAACTGAACACATAAGCATGGATTTATTTCTGGGACCTCCTTTCTTTTCCATTGGCCTTTATACCTGTTTTCATATCAGTATCATCCTGTTTTAGTGTAGCTTTTTAGATTCTTGTTTTTCTCTTTTATTTATTGGTTCTTTTTAGTTTTACATAACATTAGAATTCATTTTTACATATTTCAAAATCATAGAATATAATTTTCTCTAATTCAGACAGACCCCAGTACTTCTGCTTTCCTTCCCCTCCTTCCTCCTCTTGTTCCCTTCCCTCTATTCTACTGATTTTCTGTTCTCTACCTATAGTTCTTTTTTACTTCCCTAGTTCGTGGATGTACATGGTGCTAAGATTCACTGTGGTATATTCATGTATGTACACAGGAAAGTTAGGTCAGATTCATTTCACTGTTCTTCCCTTATCTGTCTCTCCTCTCTTCTCCTCAATCCCCTTCATCTAGTCCACCCATGTTTTTTTTTTTCTATTTTGATGAAAATTTGTAGCATATTTTGAAGTCTGGGAGTGTAATGTCCCCAGTTTTGTTTTTGTTTTCTCAAGAATTCTTGGGCTATTCAGGCTCTTTTGCTGTTATTAAGAATTTTAAGATCATTTTTCTCTCTTTGTGAAGAAAGTCATTGATATTTTGGTAGGAATTGCATTGTGCTTGTAGATCACTTTAGGTAGCATAAACATTGTTGTGGCTTGAATACAATTTCTCTCTATAATTTCTTTCAGAAGCTTCATCTCCAAAGCCTTACGTTAATGATTTTATGTAGGTGAGAACTTAATTGGGCTGACTAAGGTGTTTGGAGGTGAGGCTTTGAGAAATAGGTTAGATTAGATGACTAGGGTAAAGCCTTTAAATCCTAGTGGATTTGTAAGTAGAGGGAGAGAGACCATACATGTAGAAACACACATGTACTCTTGCTAGGATGTGTTACCGTTCTGGAGGGGGGCTTCACCAGACATTGTGCATATTGCTTAAACCTTAACTTTCCAGAACTGTGAGTCTCAATAACCTTATTTTCTTTGTAAAATAGCCTACTTACATCCAGCATTTTATTATAGTATTGAAAAAAAATCACACAGATATTTTAGCAATATTGTTTTTTTTTCAGTCTACAGACAATGTTACATTTTAATTTATTTGAGTCTTCTTCAATATTTTTCACCAATATTTTAGAGTTTCCAGCATACAAGTGTTTTACTTCCTTGGTTAAATTTATTTGTAAATATTTAACTCTTTTTGTTGTTAGTGTAAATGGAATTATTTTCTTGATTTCTTTTTCAGAAAGCTCATTGTTAGTATATATAAATATTACTGATATTTTATATTGATTTTATATTCTGAAAATTTACTGAGTTCATTTACCAGTGATACTGTTATTATAAAATGAGTTTGGAAACATTCCCCCTTCTTTGTATTTTGGAAGAGTCTGAGAATGATTGATATTAATTTTTCCTCAAATGTTTGGGAGAATTCAGCAGTGAAACCATCAGGTCCTGTGATTTTCTTGGATGAGAGATTTTGTATTACTGATTCACCTCCTTACTTCTTATTGTTCTGTTCAGATATTCTATTTCTTTATGACTCAATCTTGGTAGATTTTATGAGTATAGGAATTTATCTATTTATTCCAGGTTATCCAATTTGTTCCTATATGGTTTTTCTTACTATCCTTTGTATTTCTATTATATTACTTAACAGTGTTTTTGCCTTCATTTTCTAATGTTATTTATTTGAATCTTCTCTTTCAGAGTAGTCTAAAACCTTTGTCAGTTTTTTCTCTTTTCATATATCTTTACTTTTCATATTTATATTTGTTATTCATAATAATTTTACTTTTGCAATATGAAATGTTATAAGGATCAAGATATATTTTTCACCACTAAATAAATAAAATGACTACTTAACCTAGTTTTACATATCAATAAAACTAGTTCTCTCTCACTATCGTGTTTTGGTGCCTTTCCAGTATATGAGAAGACTATTTATTTGGCATCTGTTTGAACTATTAGTCATTGGCCAGTTTTAGTGTCCTCAAATACTATAGCTTTATATAAGTCTTTTTATGTGGTGTTGTATGTCCTCCAATGTTTTTCTTTTATGAGATTTCCTTGGCTATTCTTGAGTTGTTACCTTTTTCAAATAAATTTTAGAATAATTTGCCACTTTCAAGGAAACATAAAACCACTAGGATTTTTTTATAGGATTATGTTATATTCAAAGATTAACTTGGGCAGACCTGATATTTTTAACATATTTAAATAATTGAAACATAAATCTGCAAAAACCCATAATTGAATGCTTATTGTGTGCCAGATGCTTTCTTGTGTGTTCTTTATTTAATCATCCTAAAAACCCCTTATAATAGACGATATTTTTAGGTGAGAAAGCAGAGGCTATTGGAAGTGTTGTGACTTGCTCAAGGTTGAAAAACGTTTTTTCAGAAAAAGTTGTCCCAAATTTCATGTCTGTGAGTTGAGTTTATGCTTTTTTCTACTTACATACCTGATTTGAAACTGAGGGGAAAAAATGTGAGTTTATTTGTATAAAAAAAAAACCCTCTTGACTACACAACAGTTTCATAGATTGTAAAAATGTGGGGAATAACTTTCCCACTGGACAAAACAGGTATAATAATAGTGGGAGTAGTTATCTCAAAAGAAGAAAGTGAAAACCTACGACTTATAGAGGTGATATATTAAAGATCTAAATATTCAAAACGATTTAGCTATGTGCTTATTTTTGCGCAAATTCTACTTCCATTTCTTTCTCTGAAGCAAATCTCACTCTTGAAATTTCATGAGTCAGGACTGGAATTACAAGGCCATTGCTCTAAAATTGGGTCTCCAGACTCACCAGAGTGTGCTACCTATGTGATCCCCATTTCCAAAGCAGGGAGTGTTTCCTTTGAGACATTATAGATCCCTATTTCCTTGTAACTTATTATTAAAAAATGTTAATGCCTATGTACTCTAATTATTGAGTCCCTTTTCTCCACTTCTGTCCTACATACACAACAAAATAAGTAGCAATTTGATTGCTGTTTATGTACTTCAAATATTTAACAGTTTCCATTAATAGCTGGATTGAAAAAATAAATGGAAATTAACAGAGAAGAAATATGAGGAGGAAACAACTTCATGTTAAATAACTACATCAGACATGGGTATGGAAATTATTCAGGACTGTTCAAGTATTTGAAAACATGCAAGACTATGAAAGTCACAGGATCTAAAATTGATTAAGCAATAAGAAGCTTCACCCTCATTAATATTTCAAAAACTCACAAATGGATAAAAAATTCTTTAATCACCAGGTCAAAATGAGAATATTCCTCGTCTTAAAAATGTGTTTATAAATGTTTCTGTGACCAGATAATGTGAGCTCTGAATTCCATAAATATCCAGAGGGAACAGTGAATTGTTGTTGTATATAATAAGAACTATAAAGAAAGTTCAATTCTGAGAATAATCAAGATCTAATTTATAGGCAAGAAAGAGAAAGGGTATCTAAGCTCCCCAAAGAAACTATGTCCATTCAGTATACAATATTATTGTCCTAGGAATAAGCTATTGGTGTGTATGAAAAAATAGCAAGAAATGTCAAAATGCCCAATTAGATAATCATATGAACAATGGTATAATAATAACAGCTAAGATTACCATGTATGGAACTTTGATAAGTTGAGCATTGTTAAATATTTAATGTTCTTTTCTATTAAATTTATGATAGCCATTTTTCATATTTTAAGACCTGTTGAAACAGATTCTTCCTAAAATACATGGTATCTTCTAATCTTCATAGGCAAAACACCAAAAACAAGCTATTTGACACCATCTATAATGCTATAATGTTCATACTTGGTCATTGCTCTTACTTTTCTTAACCTATTTGGTCTACATAAATTAAACTTAATTATTATTTTAACTAAGTTCAACATATTTTATTGGGTCAATGTACTGCAGATAATTATATACGTAAAAGGGTGCAGAAACAAAATATTGTATGCATTTAAACATGGACATGAACTCTAAGCTTGATAATAGTGAATGAAAAAATTATCAGACAAATTATCAGAATTCATAATTTCTTGAAAAGCTACAACCAATTGCTCTCATGATCTGAAAGAATATCCTCATAACTGCAACAATCCCTTTTATGTATTGTTTCTAAGAAGATAGTGCCTATCATAAACAAAGCCCTAAGATTAAAGGCAGGAATATTGTTGGATTCCTTAAACTGTGCATCTAATTCATACAAGAGATTACTACCAATGGAAAGAAACAAACTATCAATGCATGCAACAATTTACTGCCCAGTTATACTGAGTGAAAAATGACAATTCCAAAGAGCATGTGCTCCATGATTTTATTGATGAAACATTATTATGGAAAATAGATTTAGGCTTATTAGGTTTTAAGGGGAATGGGAAGGAAGCAGAAGGGAGGTGGATGTGGCTATTAAAGGGCTCCTTGAGATGTAGGAAGGTTCTGCGTGTTCACTGGAGCTTAATGTAAACATCCTGCTTGTGACATTGCAATTTTTGAAAGGTATTATTATTTGAGCAACATAAGTAAGGAGTAAATGGTTATGTGTTTCTCTGAATTTCTTACACCTATATACAAATTTGCATTCATGTTAAAATAAAAAGTTTAATTTAATTTTTTTAAAACTCTACAGAAGGAACTGTCAAAGAAACTAGGGTAAATAAGATAGATTTTTTTTTTCATGAGACAAGACCATTGTTAAGATATTGAACATCAAACTGGTCAAATTGTCAGAAGCTTTCTATTGACTTTGAACAAAAGTTGCTTGTATTCTGTTAATTGTGTTTAAAAATTGAGAAAAAAGGTTGAAATTTTGTGTTTGAATAGGTACAAATTGCTAACACCAACAGCTACAGAATGATTATTAATAATGTGGGAGACAATGTTAGAAAAAAGAATAGAGCACTTTCCTAGGAAATGTCACAACACTGAGGTTTTTGACTCCATGGAGCAGGTGACTACAATTTTTTTAAAAAGAGCAAAAGAATAAAAATATTAAGATAGATCTATTTAAGTTTAACCCTGAATTAAAATAGACTCTTAATATGGTAAGTTTTGTGGACACATTAAACCAATGTATTATTTTCATATTTTTGTTTCAATATTTAAGTAATTATATATGTAAAAACAAATTCTAAGTCAATGAAAGAATTATGGTTTATTTTTGTCTTAGTGATATAGAAAATAAATGTGATTATTAGAATAAGTAACATCATATTTGATGAAATGCGGTAGATTAAAGTATTCCTCGAGGTTCTTGTTATTCACATTAATATTTACTGTTTACATCTGAAATTGATTCTCAGATAATCTAGGTACCATGTCAAGAGTCACAAAACTCATTTCTCATGTAGCTCATTCAGCTGCAGTGAACACACAGACCATTTCTACCATCACAAGGAGCCCTTTAGTAACTTTCCTTCTGCTTCCTTCCCATTCCCCTTAAAATCTAGTAAACCTGAATCTGTTTTCTATAATAATATTCTGTCAATAAAACCATGGAACATATAATCTCTTTGGAATTGTTATTTTTCACTCAGTATAACTGGGCAGTAAATTGTTGCATGGATTGATAGTTTGTTTCTTTTCATTGCTTGTTGGTAATCTCTTGTATGGAATGGATGCACAGTTTAGGGAATTCAACAATATTCCTGCCTTTAATCATGGGGCTTTGTTTATTATAGGCAATCTTTTCTCATGTAGCTGTGCCTGAGAATACCCCTAAGAACTGGTTCTTCAAACTGCTGGCTTTCTTTCACAATGAGATAAACTTTGATCAACTTTCAGTTTCTTCAAATATAAAATGAGAAAATTACACTATAAATATAAAGTTCTTTTCACTGCTAACATTAATGATTTTGAATAAAACCCAAGCTATTGCTCAATTTATATCACAAAATTAACAAAATGTTGCTAAATTCTTATATTCATTTAATATATAGTTATGGTCCAAAATGTTAATCTCTTTCTTCAAAATTGTCTTGAATATATTTTATATGTGCTCTCTACTCCATACCACATTAGGCAATGATGAGCTTCATACATTGTAATAGATAGTAGATCTTATTTTGGTTTTTCCAAAAATCAACATTATGTTATAGCATCCAAGGATTTAATAAACAGGTTTTCCCCCCATACCTATTATTTTAAATGACTTTAAATTTCAAATACGGAAATGTTTGGCTTTTGGTTTTAAGATTGAATATTACATTTAAATATTCATATAAATTCACAGAGAATCTCTACAGTTTTTGGCTGACTTTTTCTAGAACATCTACAGCTTTATTTCATTGTCTCTAGCTACAACAAACAAAAAGAAACCAAAGCAGTCTTGGTGTTTTGAATCTCAGTTGCTTCAACAGAATTGTTCGTTTCTCTAAATGTGTTACCTGACACTTGAGGATCTGATGTGCTTCTGTCATATTTTGACCAGTCAGACCAACTTCCTATATCTTACAGTGATTTATCTCTGTCACCTTCAAATGACACTGCCTGAGAATTGAGGATTGGGAGATCAATCAATTCATATCCTTGCTTTTCCACTCCAAGTGGAGTAAAACATTTCAGAAGTGCAAGTTGTGTTAGAGTTTTTCTAGTACAACTTTATCTGAGGGAGGTGAGATGTTAAATAAAATCAAGAAAATTAAATAATTTGACCAAGGTCCACAGGTATTCCATAGCAGTCAAGACAGCTATGCATCTGCCATCTTGGTTCCCTGTGCCATGCTGGGTATTCTGAGTATTTTCTGACATGGAGCAATGAATTTCTTTCAACATTATTAAAATTCAGTCTGTTGTTTTCTTTGTAATTGGACTAATTTAGAAAGTAAGATAGTTAAGAAAGTACTTTGAGGAAATTAAAAATATACTTTGGAGTTATAATATATTGAATCAAGTCTGGAATCTGTTAGCTGATAAGTTTGTAGTGATTGATTGATTGATACTAAGGATTGAACCTGGGCATGCTTAACCACTTAGCTACATCCACAGTCATTTTGATTTCTTATGTTGAGACAGGGTCTTGCTAAGTTGCTCAGGGCCTCACTAAATTCCTGAGACTGACTTTGTACTTGCCATCCTCCTCTCTCAGGCTCCAAACCACTACGATCACAGATGTGTGACATTGTACCTGACCTAGTTGATTCCTTTGTGATTAGCCTTTTGTAAACCTGTTGCTTCTTCAAAGATATTTAATAAAGAGAAAAATAATATCTATTTGTAATATAATTATGAGAAATTTACACAGGACATATAAGACTATATATTTCAAGTCTGAGCCATATGCGTCTTTAATAAATGTTAGCAATATTATTATAATGAAGAAAATTGAATAAAATAGACCAAAATGTGAACAGTAAAACTAACAGGTAAAGAGATATTTTTTTTTCGTTTTTATGTAGCTTTTGAAAATTACATAAAATCATTATAATAGTGAATAATAAATAAATAAATAGGTGCAATTAAGTCAAAGGAAAGGAAACTGTAAATAATTATTTTGTTTCTGAGTTCCTTGAGGTGATGCAGGGATCTGGAAATGAGAATATTTTTCTTGTTACTCATATTCCAAAGTTCAGCTTACAGACACAGTAGCACAGGGGAAATAAAACAGACTAAAACCACAAGGAGATGCGACCCTGTAGCAACTGGAATGACTAAAAATTTAGAAAGACTGATCAGATCAAGTGTTAGGGAGAAGATGGAGGTACCAGAATTCTTTAATTTGCCTGGTAAGAATGTAAAATAGTGCAACCACTTTGGAAATTAGTTTTAGCTGTACAAAAAAAGTACCATAACCTGGATGGTTTATAAACAAAAGATCTGATCATTTCTCAAAATCCCCATCTCCTAACGTTATCAATTGTATATCCAGACTTCAACATATGGGGGGTGGCATTTAGTCCTTAGGAGTTAGTTAAAGAAAAAAGTCAAAGATATATTTATTCAATCTCTATATATTTACTCAAGAAAAAGGAGAAAAAAAAATTTGCACACAATTGCTGGTAGCAGCTTTACAAATTGGAAACTTCCTAAAATTAAAAGTAACTCCTTGCACATCAACAGGTGAATGAATTAACAGATCAGGTTGTATATGCTGGAACACCACACAAGATCAAAAAGAAATGAGGCATTAGATTAGTCTAATAATTATTCTGAAATCCCCCAAAGAGTATGTACTAAATAACTTCATTTATTCTGGAATCTAGATAAAGTTCAAGGACATACAGCAGATTTGCTGTTTTTATGGGATGGTAGAAAGTTTAAGAAGCAAAGGCATGAGGTGAACTCAGGGTTCAAAGGCACACACCTTACTTATCAAATTGTACGGTTTAATTATCGTATGTCAACTATACTACATGTTTTTCTTTTAATGTGTTATGCTACAAATGACTTAGAGTTCTTATCTTCATAAGAAACCAACATTGAGGCTTTCATGGAAGCACAGTTAAAAGACGGATGTTTAAAAATTGCTTCAGGACTGGGGTTGTGGCTCAGAGGTACAGCACTTGCCTACCATGGGTGAAGCATTGGGTTCCATCCCCAGCACCCACATTAAAAAAACTAATAATAATAAAGATATTGTATCCATCTATAATTAAGGAATAAATATTTTAAAAGATTGTTTCAGATCTTTTGTTGTGTGTTATTCTAAAGATTAAAAGTATTATTTCAGTTTTTTAACTTTATGGTATCTAAATAAGATCAGACTTACTTTTCTCATTTTATATAATAAGATACTGACTCAGCAAATCAAACAAAATATTCTAGTACTTAATTCTATGGGTTATTGCTCCACTTTTTTTTTTTAATCATTTTGGAACGTGTCCACCTTGGCAACTAGGGTTAATGTGAATTATAGTAAGAAACATATTTTGGAAGAATGTAGCCAATCCACAGATTTCCCTCTAGCAAGACCCTTTCTGTGAGAGACAAAACAATACCTGAACTTCACTGGGCCTCAAAATTGCCTCAAGAGATATGAATTAAAAGCCTTCTCAAATACACTTAAAAATAAGTATCTTCCCTTATGGAAATTAATAAACCATAATAAATTAAGATGTAAGCATTATTCCTTGCCCCCCCCAAAAAAAAGAAGAAAAAGAAGAATGGAAGAAAGAAGAAAGAAAGAAAGTGGAAGAAAGAAAACCCATAGGAATGAACAGTTTTGTCTTTGTGGGATTTCATTCTAAATAAGCAAATTGCTATGAATCAAGTTTCCATCCAACAGAGCAAATATTCTGCTCTCCATCTTTCTTTATGAAAACTGTCAAATGTCAGGCAGGGAATTAGTATGTGAAGAGAAATATTGTACATAGGGCAGGTGTTCTGTGAATGTCTTTGACTGACAAGAATCCTGCTAAAACCTGGACTGAAGAAATTAAACCCTACTGTTTGTTGTCATTTGAATTTGAGGGATGCTGGGAATCTCACCATCCTCAAAATCTCTCTCCATTGGCCTGTCAAAATGCCTATAATTTCACCATTAGAAATTCACTCCTTTCAACAGGCTGAGGCCATGAATAAGCTGAGGCACAGGAGAGAAAAATAATACATGGACACTTGTTCAGGCCTATGAATATCTGATGGACCTAAATTCGGGGCAAAGGGAAGCATCACTGCCTGGTTGTGAAAACGTTCCGCTCTCCAATTTCTCTACTTAGCCCATTTAAGTTAAAGTGTTTTTCTGATATCTATTTTCTGAGATCAGAAAGGATATTCGTTATTAGGCCATATTATTAAAGGTTCTCACACTAAAAAAAAAATTAAGCATCTATTCTTTTTATTTACTTACAGCATTAAGAGAAATTCTTCAGAACACAAAACTCAGTGATCATTTCTGAGCAATATTCAGTAACAATTGAGGTGATTCAAAATGAGCAAGCTGAGTTAGTGAGAATGTTTGTGCGGGTTTGTGCATGCGTGAGGGAGGTGGGTCTAATTTCAGTAGCCATCCAGTGTTTAGGGACACACTGAAGAAACTGCTATTATTATATCAGTTTATGCCCACAGAGAGCCAAGGATTTAATTATTTATAACATAAGGCTCTTGAGTCACATAACAGCAGCAAATATATACAGCAATTAATAAACAGCCAAAAGCCAATGTCTGGGTCTCCAGAGCTCTGCTCTCAGGAATGAGGCAGAGAGAACTGAGAACACAAAGAGAAATGCCCAGGAAAGCAGTTTGAAGCCCTTGGCCCAATCTCAGGTGTATGAGCTCCGCCTTCCCTGGCCTTATCATAAACCATACTCTGCCGTGTAACTCCATCAAATTCCATTCAGAGCATATGATAAATTACTGTTTCCTGGCTGCCTGTGCTCTCCTGATGTGCTGTGTGTGCGGGGGCTTTCTCATTTGCCTGCTTCTGCTCCTCATCTGCATCAGGGTGGCCATAATATGCAAGTGGGTCCAGACACTCAGTTGAACAGGCTCCTCTCATCACATTTTTTTTTTTTTTGGTATTTTGCTATTGAGTACAGGGAGGAGGGGGTCCAATCTACAACAAAGTCATTCTCTCATTTATTCTTTGGATATACATTACATCTGTGTAATGTCATCTGCTAAGAAAAGTGCAAGCCTTTCCTCATCTCTGCCTACTTTCCTTTGAAGCTATTGCCTTCAGCTACTTTTCATTCAGAGTTTGCATTTGCTAAAATTGGAATAAACTCAAATAGCTTTAGAACGGGGGAGAGACACTCATCAGGATTCATTTTGTCAACCTTCCTGCTTTTTTTTTTTTCCTCTTCCGTTCAGAGAGGGTAGCCTCTTCAAATGCACACTTTTGATAGCTCTGCAGTGATTGGGTGCAGCAGGAAATAGTGCCTGACACATAAAATCTACTGATTCAACTATGCAATATTTATTTCATAGCCAACATAAATAAAAATAAAATATTTCCTTGAACATTTTTGCTCACGCACTACCTGCCTGCATTGCCAACAACTTTTCAGATCCCTCTGTTGGAAAACTTTTATTTGCTTTCCGCTGTAACATACATCACCTTCTCTGATCTGACTCTGATTGAACAACCTTTTGTTCAATAATAAAACATAGATAGTGCTTGGGCATGTATTTTGCATATATTGTAGATAATGCAAAAAAGATGGAATGAGTAAATCTTGATAAATATACTATTAGATGCATGTAAGTAAAGACTTTCAACTGAAAAAAATTTTCTTGTCTCAATTACCAATTAGTTGGGCCTTGCTGTGAACACCGGATCTATGATTATCCAGTGATTTTGATTTGGGCTTTTAAGTGATGAATCCAAATGTCATTTATTAGGGTTAGATGAAGTTAATTTGGGAAATAGTAGAGAAACCGTCACTTGTGATAGATTTTTAACCTCAAGTAAAAAGCAAGAGAAAAAATCTGATTATTCTCATATAACATGAAACTTAACTGAGACACAGAGAACTCTGGGAAATCTCTGTTGCTTTTATTTATAAAAATAAGCATGGTCAAGGTTTTCCTGGAGTGGTAAGAAGTCAGTAATTTAAAGAGCACAGATGATATTGCAAGAGAAGGCCACAGAGGAGGGTTAGAAAATGTAGCAAGGAAGGAAGTCCTGATGGAATCATCTCAAAGGATCTTAATCGAATCTCTCTACACAGTTTTGGCAACACCAAAGATGTTATTTTGTTCTTGTAGGAAGTTTTTACTTTTGTGGGTGTTTTTTGCTTGTTTGTTTTGTTTTGTTTAATAATTTTTTTAGTTGTAGATGGACACAATATCTTTATTGTATTTATTCATTTTTATGTGGTGCTGAGGACAGAACCTAGTGCCTCACATGCATGAGGCAAGTGCTCTGCCACTGAGCTACAACCCTGCCTTTTTTTTTTTTTATATTGATTGAAAAAGATATCTGTTTCTCAGGCATGGTGACTCACATCTGTAATTATAGTGACTCAGGAAGCTGAGGCAAGAGGATTTTAAGATGAAGGCCAGCCTCAGAAACTTAGCAAGATTCTGTCTCCAAATAAAAAAGTAAAAAATGGGCTGGGTATGCAGCTTATTGGTAAAGCACCCAAGAGGTCAATCTCTGTTTCATTGAAAAATGGCAACAGAATTTCTCTCAAGAAAAGAATCAAGAGGACCGAGTGTTTCTGAAGAACTGAGACATTCATTGGAGTGACCAGTGCAAACACGTCTAGTAAAGTTTTATGTTGTTGGGGAAATTTTTTAACTACAAATTCTGAACAAGTTTCATTCACTCTACTAACTTAGTGTGGGTTTAAGTTATGTAGCAGTAGCTTTCCATCATTTTTAACTCTAATACCCTTTATTAAATTAATCTGGGCTTGGTGGAACATGCCTGTAAACCCAGTGGCTTGAGACCCTGAGGCAGGAGGATCCTAAGTTCAAGGCCAGCCTCAGCAACTTAGCAAAGTCCTCAGCAAGTTAGTGAGACCCTGCCGGAAAGTGAAAAATAAAAAGGACTGAGGATTTGACTCAGTGGTTAAGCACCTCTGGGTACCAAATAATAATAATAATAATATAATATTATTATTTGGTACCAGTAATATAATATTAATATATTATTATTATTATTATTATTAAATAGGGTTTAAAGTTGCCTCCAAAGGTAGCAACCTTTAATCTAATTTGATAGGCAAACAATTGCTTCAAAATTTTAGAGTTTATTCTCATAAAAAATAACTGAAATCTCAGTCAATCATAGAAGCTGAGCTTTAGCCAGTCACAGGCTGCCACTTGATCTTATCGTGTCTTATCACATCAGGCCCAAATAAGACAAATGTATGGGTACAACTAATCCAGCTATTTCCGAACCTCAATTTCTTTTGTTTGTTTGTTCATATCGTTCACACATGTTGATGAGTGGAGCTCACAGAATCTCTCTTGGTGCTGAGAACTTCCTGATTCATGAATCATTCTTTGTTAAAATAAATTCTGTCAAACTGAATATGTCAAAAGCTTTTTTTTTTAAAGAATATTACATTTTTTCTAAGACCTGTACAACATTTTTAAATTCACATCTAAGTTTTTTCGTAAATTTAATTGTACAAATGATGAAATTTTTGCATGAGTATTGACACTTTTAATTTATATCACTGTTCAAATGTATACAGCTGAATGTAATATTAAAACCATATGTAGCAAAATAAAATGAAACCTCTATCTCTCATCCTGCACAAAAATTAACTGAAAGTGGATGAAAGACTTAGGCCCAAATCTTCATCAGGTCCCTTTAGGCCCTGACTTCCTTAACAAGATTCCTAAAGTGCAAGGAGTAACATCAAGAATCAATAAATGGGATGGATTCAAACTGAAAAGCTTCTTCTCAGCAAAAGAAATTATCAATAATGTGAAAAGAGAGCCCATAGAATGGAAAAAAATCTCTTCCCCCTGCATCTGAGACAGAGCACTAATCTCCAGGATATATAAAGAATTCAAAAACCTTAACACCAAAAAAACTAATAATCAATAGACAGGTTAAGGAACTGAACAGACACTTCACAGAAGAGGAAATATAATCAGTCAACAAATGTAAAAAAAAAAATGTTCATCACCTCCAGCAATTAGAAAAAGGGAAATCAAAACTACTTTAAGATTTTATCTCACTCTAGTCAGAATGGCAGTAACCAAGAACACAAGCAACAGTAAGTGTTGGCGAGGATGTGGGGGAAATGGTACACTCATACATTGCTGCTGGGACTAAAAATTGGTGCAACCACTATGGAAAAGCAATATGAAGATTCCTCAGAAGCCTCGGAATGGAATTGCCATTTGACCTGGCTATCCTACTCCTTGGTTGAAAACCAAAGACTTAAAACTCTGCATACTATAGTGATGCAGCTATAGCAATGTTTACAGCAGCTCAATTCAAATCAGCTAAACTATGGAACCAACTTAGTTGCCCTTCAACTGAAGAATGGATGAAGAAAGTGTGGTATATATACACACTGGAATACTACTCAGTGTTAAAGAAGAATGAAATCATAGCATTTGCAGGTAAATGGATGGAACCAGAGACTATCATGCTTAGAGAAATAAGCCAAAGCCCCCCCAAAACAAAGGCTAGATGGTTTCTCTGATAAGTGGATGCTGATCCATAATGGGGGAGTGGTAGGGAAGAATGAAGGAACTTTGGATGGGGCAGAGGGGAGTGAGGGGAGGGAAGGGAATGTGGGGATATGAAGAATGGTGGAATGAGTCAGACATTATTACCCTATATACCTGTATGACTACACTACCAGTGTGACTCTGCATCATGTATAGCCAGAAGAATGAGAAGCTGTGCTCCATTTGTGTACAATTTGTTAACATGCATTCTTCTGTCACGTATAACTAATTAGAACAAATTAAAAAATAAAAAAATATAGAATCATAGCATTTGTTTTATTTATACTTCAGTTCATTAAAATTACAAAATATTAAAATATTGTAAACATATTTTTCCTAGTTATAATTCCATTCCACCTTTTCCACATAATTTTATCTTGATTAACAGATTTTTGTGCTAGAAAGATTTACTAATCACAGATAACTCTACTCCACAGTTTATAAGTGTGTGTGTTTGTTAAGTCTCTGAATTTTGATAATGTCAACAGGATTAAGACCACTGTGGCTATTTTAGTAAACAATTGATCAAAATTATATTAACAGTTTTGAAAATTACTTATTAAAAAAAAAGAAGTATGTTGAATTGTGTATCTTATTGTGGTACTTTTAAAAATGCTTTATGTAGCCCATGCATAGTGGTGTGTACTTCTTGTAGTCTAGTCACATAGGAGGCTGAGACAGGAGACTTGCTTGAACTCAGGGGATAGGAGCCAGCCTGGGCAACATAGCAAGATCCCATCTCTTTAAAAATATGGTTTTGGGGCTGGGGATGTGGCTCAAGCCGTAGTGCGCTTGCCTGTCATGTGTGCGGCCCGGGTTCGATCCTCAGCACCACATACAGACAAAGATGTTGTGTCCGCCAATAACTAAAATAAATAAATAAATAAATTCTCTCTCTCTCTCTCTCTCTCTCTCTCTCTCTCTCTCTCTCTCTCTCTCTCTCTCTCCTCCCTCTCCTTCTCTCTAAAATAAATAAATAAATAAAAATAAAAATTTGGTTTTATTCTTACATAAATGAGTATTTTTGCTGGAATGAAACAGAGTGCAGTCTGAGTTAGGGGTTTTTGTTTATGTGAATATAAGATTTAAAAATACTATTTCTTGTAAGATGTATATTGGAAAGGAAAAGTCATTTTTCAAAAATATTTTTCTAGTTGTAAATGGACACAATACCTTTATTTATTTTTATGTGGTGCTGAGGATTGAACCTAGGACCTCATATGTGCAAGGCGCATGCTCTACCACTGAGCCACAACCCCAGCCCCAAAAGTCATATTTTGATAACAATATTTTTATTTCCTCAGTATACAAATAAAATCATATAGTGGTCTATATCAACAATTATTATTATTGATCTGAAAGTTCCTTCAGGTTTACTGAAAGTCAACAACTAAAAGCCACCTAAAGACAAGATGAAGCATTGTTTAGTCACTGGGGTTGTTAACTTTCTTAGCTTCTGAAAAGTTTGTCTTAGATACTTTTAAACATCAACAATTACTGATGATGCCCACTACTTTTTCAATTATGGTATCTTATTTCCATTGGTAGAATCAGACAGGTGTGGAAAAATTAAAATATTACAAATACCCCCCACCCTGGTGGAATCCTCAGTATACAAAAATATTAAAATATTAAAAATTCTATCATGAATTTACCAGTGTAGTTTTTAAGCAAACTATACTTTTATTGGTGTATTTTAAATATGTTTATATAAACATCTTTATATAAAAACTATATGTTTGCCCCACTGCGTAGGGTACAAATTGATTAGCAAAGGTAATTCTTATCACAGATACAATTAAATGAATGAGATTTACATTTCAACAGTAAAGTATAATTTTGTGTTCAATTTGGATAACTAATTTTGTCTGCCTTATTTTGACTATCATTTGTGTTTGGAATTAAAATATATGACTGATAGACTTGTAAGGCACAAAGTCTTCTCATGGGTTTGTTGCCTAATTAAAACAAGTTTCTATATTGTTCGATATTTCTTAGTTTGTTCTTTTTGCTTTGTTCTTATGGTATGCTCCCTGGGGTTATATATTGTTTGATAGAGATGGAGAAATAGAAGAGACTAGGACATTAAATGGCAGTTATGTTTTCCTGTCTTCCCCCTTCTATGACATATTTTTATTAAGAATATCCTAAAAAAGCCATATATTCAATTTCAAATGTCACACTTTACTATTAACACACATGTATATGACTTTCTGTCTGTCTTTACACATACACACACACACACACACACACACACACACACACACACACACACACACACGGGCATATACAGATGCATAAATACAATAGGAAAGACTCAAAAGTTTACCATACGTTAATGATGTTGTTGATTAAAGGAGATTCACTGAGAACAACATTTTACATTTTACATTATGTTTTTTTTTGTTTTAAAAATTATATGCCATTTTATTATGGAAATTCTCAAGTACATAGAAAAACAGAGATAGTAGTATCATAAATGTCAACATACCCATTTCTGGCTTCAACAATTAATAAAACAGTCTGTTTTATCAATGCCTTATCGATTTACCCAACTCCTTAATTAATTTGAAGCAAATTCCAGATTTCATATAATTTCATCTGTATTTATTTTATGGTACATCTATGAAAAATAAAAATAATTTATAAATAATTAAAAAGACATTATAAGATTTTTTAAATAAATGGCGATTTCTTACTGTGGTCAACTATCCGCAAATGTTCTTTTTCCTGTCAATTGAAAAATAGTCTTCTTTTTAAAACAGAATTTAGAGTAAGTCAATGCACTGTCATTCATTCATATTTCTCTAAGAGTTTAAAAATCTATATCCAACCCTTGTCTACTTCCTGTTTCCTCTCTCCTTCTTCTGTTTCTTCCTCTCTTCTCTCCTCTTTTCACTCTCCTCCCCTGTCCTTGCCTTTCCTCTTCTTGTTCTATTGGTTGTTGAATAAAACATATAGTACTTTAAATAAGCATCTAGAGTTTGCTGATTATGTTCCCATGGGGTACAGAAAATGTTTCTTTTTCATGGAGTTATATATAAATTGCTCTAAATTTAGTGAC
Organism: Ictidomys tridecemlineatus; assembly: GCF_052094955.1. NCBI lineage: Eukaryota > Metazoa > Chordata > Mammalia > Rodentia > Sciuridae > Ictidomys > Ictidomys tridecemlineatus. Next base: position 99,178,806 of record NC_135485.1, read on the forward strand.
TTGATCAGATTATTCTTGTCTTCTTTCTCACATTCATGATGTGCAGACTTTGTTCAGGAGTTATATAATTCTTTGATGATTCTTTGATTTTGATATGATCAGTCTCAGATGATATTGTCTGAATACACTAATATAATTTATTTAATATGGTTATAAAATGTAATATTCAAATACTATCATTTTTTCTTTATGTATGCAATGGATTATTTTTACAAAGATGAAATTACTTTTTCAAGAATTTTCTTATTCTTGCTAGTTTGTACAGAGATAAGATGAAGGTTTGAATTTTTTCCCTTTCCTTAACAATTTTCAAAATAGATAATGTGATATGTAACAGTGTCTAAAGTAATCAATGTATTTTTGATATTAAAATGAATGGATAAATTTAAATATATTTTATGATTCAGTTATTTTAATTCTTATGAAAATTCAAGAGTCTCACCTTTGCCTGCACTTTTTTTTCTGAGTCTTTTTTGCTATGATTTAATAGTCTTTCTGAGCTCTTTAGTTTCTGGTATAATCCAAAATTTCAGAGTCATATATTTCACACTCAGGTCACAAATATTTCTTTAAAAATTACTGGATACTGTCAAAGGAAATGACATTTAAGAAAAACATAATATGAACTCTATGATTTGCTCATTTCTACTAAGTTGGTCATTTTTTCTAAGCTTTTTCATTTGATAGTTCTAGGATTTTTTGAACACAAAATACATCTTGTGTTTATGCTTATATTTTCAAATGTTTACTTTTATCAGTACATTTCTTTTATTGACTCTCAATTTATCCCTTTTGGCCATGATAAAAATATCATTTGTTAATGGCATTAACACAATTCCTCATTTTGTTGGTTCTAGAATATGTATACAACTATTTTACAATAATCATGCTAACACTCTGGTGACAATATGATTACTAATGTGTGTTATGATTTTTTACTGAGATCTTTTCCTGTAGCATAGATTCCATTAGGGATGCAAAATGAACTAACTGTATCATAAATGCAGTTATTCATTTGGAACAATTTCTTCATGTGTAGATTTTCCACATCCAGATTAGTTTTGAGAATTCATTTTCCATTTGATTTGGAGTTCTAAAATGGCAAACCTTCTGAGGATCCAAGATGGCAGGCTAGAGGGAGGCTGCATACCTTGTCACTCTGTGACCTTGGATTCAAGGAGTGGGAATACTGTTTCTCTGTGAGTTGTTAGAGGACCCCCAACAGCTGCTCCCTTGCAGGAATCCCGGCTGCTGTGTTCACACAGATTCCCTGGCCTCCTTGTATGTATAGGACCCCTTACTGCCACTCCCTTGCAGGATCACTGGCGGCTGCTCCTGTGTGGACCCCCATCCACCAGCATGGGGCTCCCCTGTCACCTCCATCTTGGGACACTGGAACCACTGACATACTTATCTGTACCTGGAAACACTGGACAGAATATTAAGACAGCCGCCAACCACAATACTACACATCACAGAGCTGCATCTCCAAACATACCACCCAATGTCACTGCCAGGCCAACCTGACATCCCATCTCTGAAAGAGGCTGCCTCTATCTTGGGACAACTTTGTTGCCAACTTGGGTCATCCATCACCATCTTTAGTTGGGGCAACTCCCAGCTTGGGACACTGGCTAGGGCCTAGAAGAAATATCAAGGTACCTATAGTCCCCAACTCTCCCTTTTCCCCCTCAGCCACTAACTTGGCACAGTGCTGGTAGCTACATGGCAGGTCCATATCTTGCAAAGCCTGGTTGTAACCTGCCCAATGCAGAACAGCTTTCTGTGACAGGTGAAAGGTGTGCAGACCCCAGAACCCAGCCCACAAGACGTCCAGAGAGAGAGAGAGAGAGATTTCTGATTGGGAAATAGAAAGGGAGGGGATGAGTGAGATACAGTTTAGAGGCTAAAGTACAGACCAGGAATTCTGAGGTCTACAGGCAATATAAAGAGATAAGACCAGGTGCCCACCCACATCACATGAGTGGGACCCAAAGAAGATTCTTGGGGTGCAGTCTTCCATCAGGGACTGGCAAGTGCTATACCACAACTCCAGAATTTCTGCCCCCAAAACCAACCCTCTCACCATAATAACCTTCACCATGCTGAGGGTGGAAATCAGACCAAACAACATCTCTAGTAATTAGAGAAATACAAATTAAATCTACTCTTAAGATTTTATTTTGCTTCAGTCAGATTGGCATTTATTGAGAATATAATCAATAATAAGCGTTAGTGAGGATATGGGGGAAAAGGCACACTCAAATCCTGCTGGTGGGCCTGCAAATTGAGGTAACCAATCTGGAAAGCAGTATGGAGATTCCTTGGAAAACTTGAAACCACCATATTACCCAGCTATCCCACTCCTTGGTCTATACCCAAAGGACTTAAAAACAGTGTACTACAGGGACACAGCCACATCAATGTTTATAGCAGCACAATTCACAATAGCTAAACTGTAGAACCAACCTAGATGTCCTTTAATAGATGAATGGATAAAGAAACTGTGATATATATGTATACATATATCACACACACAATGGAATATTACTCAGCATTAAAAGAGAATACAATCATGGCATTTGGAGGTAAATGGATGGAGTTGGAGAATATCATGCTAAGTGAAGAAAGCCAGTTCCATAAAACCAAAGGCCAAATGTTTTCTCTGATAAGTGCATGCTGATCCATAATGGGTGTCGGGGCAGATAATAGGAGGAATGGAGGAACTTTGGATAGGAAGAAGGTGAGAAGGAGAAGGAAGGAGATATGGAGGTAGGAAAGATGGTGGAATGAGGTGAACATCATTACCCTAGATATATAGCTAAATCATTATCAGTTAATTAACATATCCATCATCTCACATAGTTACTTCTTTTTTTGTAAAGACATTTAAGACCTACTGTCTTAGTAAATTTCAAGTATGTAATAAAGTATTATTAACTATAGTTAACATGCTCTACATAAAATCTCCAAAACTTATTTATCCCACGTAACTGTGATTTTATCTCCTTAGCTCCCCTGTCACTCCAAGGCTCTAACAACCACTAATTTATGACAAAAAGTTCTAAAGTAAAAGAATCAAATAGATTCTTGGAGTGACAGGGGAGTTAAGGAGATAAAATCAACTCTCTGCTTATACCCTTTTCCTTTTAATGTCACAGTTTATTTTCTACCATTTTAAAATTCTCTCCTTCCTTATGTAAGAAGGGAGTGGATATACATACACACATGTATATACATATACATATATATTTGTATATAAATCAGAGGGATTTAAAATGTATTTTAAATATATACATATAAATATACACATAAATTATATACATGATTCCAGACATAAAATATTTTAGCTGGGAAAATGTGGACATAGGAAACCTAGCAATGAGGTTGCCATGTAAATTTAGGTTGTGATAGTCTGTATTTGATTCTTTTTTTGGTAAGAGGTACCAGGAATTGCACTCAGAGCACTCAACCACTAAGACACATCCCCAGCCCTCTTTTATATTTTATTTAGAGAAAGAGTTGCCTAGCACCTTGTTTTGCTGAGGCTGGCTTTGAACTCATGGTACTCCCATCTCAGCCTACAGAGCTGCTGGGACTACAGGTGTGCACCACCACGCCCAGCTCTATTGGATTCTTTTACTTTAGAACCTTTTGTCATTTGTGATATTCTCAATATTTATGGCACCTATGGGGGATGTTTTGATTATGTACTGTGATTAAATTTTTATTGCCCTATTTCTTAACTTCATATAAATTGTACATACATTTTATGTTCTTTTCTCTCAATAAAACAATGAATATAGCCACTCCAAAAGAATGTTCCTGTTTAACAGTTTGCCTAAAGGTTACAATTTCCTTAACTCAATGGGCATATATAAGGAAGCAGGATAAAGTTTTTTAGGCCCAAAGCAATGACTCAGACTCAAATTCAAACTGCAAAGCAAATTCCCAGTCGAAACTGACATGTTTAAATGTATTAAGAAGTGTTAATGTTAATCTGGCTCTTTCTATTCCAATATCAGTAACTCCATTCTGGAGAGCATATACTTATGATCTTTAATTTATCATGTAACTATTTTATTTGTCTGATAATTCTAGATATGATCTGAGCAGACTGATTAATGCACCATTCAACTTACTTGGCTTATGCTACCTATTTAGGCTACTACATGAGTGGGGAAGAGATGAAGAAGATGTAATTTTAAACCTATAACTTAAAATTTACTTTTCTGTTAATATTTTGTCATCATTAAAATGGAAATCTTTAACTTCAGCAAAAAAAAAATGTTTTCTCTCCTAGGTATAGATATTTTAAGCATGTGATTTGATTGTATGGATATCTGCAATCTTAAAAATTTTAGTCCCTTTTCTCTGCTCATGATACTTGCTCAACTGTGAATGATGAAGAAAAGAACACAAATATTATTACATACTGTCATAAGGAAACCAACTGCACAGAAACCATTTGAAAAATTTCTTTAGCATGGATGCTGGAAGAAGTCCCTCATCATTATACAAAATACATGTAGGAAGATGTGAATTTAGTATTGATTATATACAATAAGAGATATGATAAATTGTGGTATAAAGGTGTATTAAGAATTTTAATGCAATAATAATAATAATAATAATAATAATGAGAGCTCATGTATAATGGCATAATTTGCTGTGAACATACTTTATATACAGAATTACGAAAAATGGTGTTGTGAATGGATAATTATGATTGTAATGCATTCCACTGTTGTCATGTATTTAAGAAATTTAAAAAAATAATAAAAGAATCAAAGAATAAATCTTAGGGGAAAAATGTAGACTAAAAAGTGATATAATGTGATTAATAATGATGGTAACGGTGATGATAGTAAACTCTGTGAACCGTTGAATACTGGCAATTCAGAATTCCGAATTGACTATCACCTTTTCCTGTCACTTCTCATATCACATTTACTCCTCCATTCCTCAACTTGCTTATTATTGAATATTATAATTCCTCTTTAGAGTCATAAGATTATCAAATATAGTGAATATTTTGTTTCAGTTTTTTCTAGAAATATCTTATCTTTAATGCTACTGGCTACAGCTTCCTTCTTTGAAACTCTTTTGTCCTCATTTCTGTGATGCTGCTTGACCTGATTTTTCTCATCCACTGCAGTTATTTCCTTCCTATCTGTTCATGTCCCTTATGATTCTTCCTTTCATCCCTTCCCAAATCTTCTACCATCACTATCACCCATACCACAGGCAACCTTTGATCCTCATGACTGTTGACAAAGATTTACTTGCAGCTTTTCAAATTTTATATGAATGGACTTAAAGAGTAAGTGCTGTGCTTTCCCACCCTCAGCCTCTTTCACTCAGAACAATTATGAAATCCCTTTGTATTGTTATGTGTATAACAGTAATTATTTTTATTATGAGTATTCTATGGCACAGATACTTCCCACGTAGTTCATCCATTCACCTTTGGACAAACATTTCTTTCTAGTTGTGAATTAATACAAATAAACCTATTTTTCAAAGAGCATAAGAGAGTAATTGTGAATAAAGTTTTGGTGAACTCTATTTCTTATATTGTATTTTTAGTTAAAATATAGTTGCATATATTTATGGGTCACTGTGTGATGTTTTGATATAGGTTGACAGTTTATAATGATTAAGAAAGCATATTAACACATGCATCAACTGAACTACTTTTTATTTTTCATTATGACAACATTTAAAATTCACTCACTAAGCAATTTTTATGGATTATAGTTTTAGTGTTATAGCTCTTACCTTAAGCCTTTACTTAACTCTATTTTATTTAAATTCCTAATTGTTCATAATAAGAATATTAGTATTAATATAGAGCATCTATCTTTTCTCTGTCTATACCAGCATGTAACCTGATTGATTTTTGTATATTTACCTTGAGTCCTTCCACTTTGTAAAATTTACTTATTATTGCTTTTAGTAACTTGTTTGCAAATTCACTTCAACTTTCTACATATATGATCATGTTATCTCTGAAGGAAGAAAGATTTGTTTCTTTGTTTACAATTTTGAGAACTTTCATTTGTTTTCTTGATTTATTTTACTGCCAAGAGTGTACAACCTTGACTTCTTTTTCATTTTAGGTGAAACATTTTAATTATTAAAAACTAAGTTATAGGTTTAATATAGACAAGTCCTATTGGGTTAAGATATTTCTTTTTGGATTAAAAGAAAAGGATATCATAAAAATAGAAGGGAGACCAATACCAATAGAGTAGAAGAAGGGGATTGAGACAGAAGGAGAAAGGGCGGGGGGGGCATGAGGAAGCCTGAGGAATGAAATCAACCAAATGATGCTATGTCCATATACATATACACTACAATAAATTCTACATATATATAATCATAATGCACTAATTAAAATAACTATAATAATAGCAATAATGATACATAGAAAATCAGTAGAGTAGAGCAGGTGTATCAGGTGAAGGAGGAGGAGACAGGGAAGGTACTGGGGAAAGAGATCGATCCAATTATATTATGTGCTTATACAAATATGGTATAAGGAATTTCACTATGATGTATGGTTATAATGCAAAAATAAAAATAAGATGTTTCTTTCCATTTAAAAATAAAAATTGTTAAACAGGATTACACACACACACATATACACACTAAATTTTGTGAAACACTTTTCTGCATTATTTTAATAATCACATTAATTTTTAGACTGTTAATTATATTGTTTGATTCTGTAATGATAAACTATTCTTGCCTCCCAGAATAAATTTTACTTGATCATGATATATATAAATAATTCAAAGGCATATTTAACCCCTATTTGAATCATTTAATACTGTAGAGCAATTTGTTTTACTCTGACCTACAGGTTTTAGATTATTGTTCATTGTGTAAAAAAATTTTATCCTCACTGGAAGAAATAACAGAAGGTCTTCAAAAGCAATATTAGTGCTCTTGCCACTCTTATTTCTGTCTAAAATCGCTAACTCTTGTCCACAAAGCCCTTATTCAGTGAAAGTCCAGAATATCTAGACTTTACACAACTCTCATTCCCTTTTATTCCCACTCCTCATCTCTTTTCCACCATTTTTTTTGCTTCCTTCATTTTCTTATAGTGAATATTTAGTAAACAATGTTAGTGTGATTTGAATACTGTGGTGTTAGCATATTAAAAATTCAACCCCTTGCTTTATAAATTTTACATTTAAGTTAGGGAAGTTGATCAGACTCAATAAGCTATAATTCAGAGGACTAATGTAGAAATCTTATTTTGGTAGTAAAAGGGAAGAAAAAGTTATTTATAGGTTTACTTCTATGAGAAATATATTCACCTTTTCATAATGTTTCCTGCAGTTAAACTCTTTGGGTAACATCCCAGCTTTACAATTTAATAGTCATGAGAAATTGAGCAAGATAACTTAACTCATGTGAATTTGTTGCCTTTACTGTAAAATGGAAATTATAATCATATCCACCCCATAGTATTATTGTGAGAAAAGTAATACATGTAATAAAATAATATGTTCACTATCTAAAAAGTATATAGTGCATAAAATACTTATGATTGTAAACCATTACTGTTATGTATTTCTATACTCAACAACTTTATAAGACTCTCCTGAATTAAAAAAATGTAAAGTCTTTGATAATTTGATTTTTAATTATGACCTGCTCTGTGTATCTTCACCTGCCTCCTCTGTACTTAGAAACTTGTTTATATTTTATAAACATAGCTCTCAATTTTAATCTTAGTTAATGATTCTGGAAGCAATTTTAAATTGAAGCTTACTATAAATAGTTGTATCCATCCTAATTTTTGTTGACTCCAGTAATTTTAATTATCTCCTCCAGAAATCTTAGATTTCACTAATATGCTACCTTCAAAGCTCCCATTAAGAAAACTAAACATTCATTACTAGGTGGTTATTCACAAGTTTCACTACTATCCCAAATGTAATAAAAAATATATATTTTTTATCCCATGTATGTATAATGGACACATATAGATATATTTTTCCAGTTGTTTTTCTTTCTCCCCTGAGAACCTCTTACCCTTATCCTCATAGATTTAGAATAAAGCTTTTATCATAGTTTATCAATGTAACCCTAGTTTTCTGGCCAGATCTAAACAAAAGTTGATACTTATCTCTAGTATGTCCAATTGGATGTCTTCTACAAATTGGAAAATAAGTCAAATAACTCATAGGAAAATAGATCTCAAGTTCTTGACCTCCACCTGTGTCTGCAATTGTAAAGGTTAGTCAAACTCCAAACTTTTCTATCAAGTAGAAAATGGAAGCCATACACCTCAGTTATAACCTTATTATCTGTACAGAGATAAAAGGTTATTTTTGCCTCCATTTATATTTTCCATTTTCTGCTGTTGTGTACAAAATTTCTAAAAATACACACATATGCACTCACTTTTCTCTTCCTTTTACCTCACTGAGGAACAAACAGAGAGGGCTTATAGTGGTTGATTTGTTTAATAATGAGATAAAATAACAATATAGAAAAATATTGGAAATATTACGAAATCTGAAAAATTATGGTAGTGTCCCTATGCTATCTAGGAATATGGAAATTGGTTGTGATTTCTGGATGTCTCCATATAGGAAGCTATTTGGTGAATTTATAGTTGTAGAAATATCAGGTGTAGAAAGCTGTTGAATTGTATATAGAAGGTGTGTAGATTGAGCAATGAACAGGAGAAATGTATTTTGGAGTAATTAGAACTTCCTAGCTTATCAACCAGAATATGCCCTTAGTAGTAGTGTTTTTATTTAGCCACTAAATAAGAGTTGAAAGGGCAGTAAATGACAAAAACCAAATTTTTCCTTCTCCCTTTGCCCATTTATCTGATTCTAATACCATCTCTACCCCCAGAAACTTAAAATGAGAAATAAGAAATAAGTATATATGTAAGAGTATATGTAAGTATATGTAAGATCAGTTCCATATATTATTTTTGCTAATATTACTGATGATGTCTATTTCTAATATTTACTGAGCTATAATTGTTTACCTATGACCTCTGAACTATTTCTGCATGTTTCTATTTCTATGAAGCTGCCCTTTGTGTCTGGGCCAATCCAAATTTGCATCTCTTATATTCACTCTAACTTGTCTATTCATCTTTCTGTTGTTAATGTCCTATTAAGGATTGGACTATTGGAAATATTCATCCTGGGATTTCAATAGCTCTGTCTTTTGTTGCCTCATCTTACATATCACCAATCTATTCCTGGAATATAACTGAGGTTGTTTGTCTTTTGAGATGCACCTATTATCAATGCAGGAGAAGTGGAGGCGAAACAAAAAGTTAATCAGAAGTGATGAAGAAGGACATTTCACACATTTCACATTTCAAAGGCCTAGGCAAAGAAGAACAAATCAACACCAAAAATTAAGGAAATTTTAAATCAACAAGATATAACAATTATAAACATATGCCCCAAACAATGTAGCATCTACATATATCAAACAAAATCTTCTCAATTTCAAGAATCAAGTAGACCACAACACAATAATACTGGGTGAACTTGAAACATCTTTCTCAACACTGAATAGATCTTCCAAACAAAATTTAAACAAAGACAAATATAGAACTAAATAATAAAATAAATAATTTAGACTTAACAGACATATATAGAATATTTTATTGATCAATGATTAAATACACTTTCTTCCAGCAGTGCATGGATCCTTCTCTAAAATAGACCATATCTTATGCCACAAAGCAATTCTTAGAAAACACACACACACACACACACAAATAGAGATGATACTCTGCATCCTATCAGATCATAATGGGATGAAATTAGAAACCAATGATAAAATAAAAAATAGAAGCTACTCTAACATCTGGAGACTAAGTAATATGCTATTGAATGACCAGTGGATAGTAGAAGAAAACAGGGATTAAGTACAAAAGTACTTAGAAATAAATGAGAGTAGTGACAAAATATATCAAAATATCTGGGACACTATTAAGGTAATGCTAAGAGAAAAGTTCATTGCACTAAGTTAATTCATTAAAAGAATACAAAATTACCAAATAAATAACCTAACATTACATCTCAAAGACCTAGGCAAAGAAGAACAAATCAACACCAAAAGCAGTAGAAAAGAGGAAATAATTAAAATCAGAGCTAAAATCAATGAAATTGAAACAAAAGAAATAATTGAAAAAATTGACAGAACAAAAAGTTGGTTCTTTGAAAAAATAAATAAAATTGATAAACACTTAGCCATGTGAATGAAGAGAAAGAAAACTCAAATTACTAAAATTTGTGATGAAAACGGAAATATCACAATGGACACTACTGAAATACAAACAATGATCAGAAACTTTTTTGAAAATTTATACACCAATAAAATAGAAAATCTTGAAGACCTTGACCAAGTTTACTGATACATGACCTGTTCAAATTGAGTCAGGAGAACATATATAATTTAAACAGATCAATTTCAAGCAATGAAATAAAAGATGCCATCAAAAACCTATGAACTAAGAAAAGCTCAGGACCAGAAGGTTTCTTAGCCAAGTTCTAAAAGACTTGAAGAAGAATTAACACCAATACTCCTCAAATTATTCAATAAGATAGAAAAGGAGGGAACACTTCCAAACTCATTCTGTTAAGCTAGTATCACCTGGAATCCAAAACCAGACAAAGACACATAAAGAAATTAAACCTTACATGAATATCCCTGATGAACATAGATGCAAAAAATTCTCAATAAAATTGATTCTGGCAAATCAAATATAAAATCATATAGTGCACCATGATCAAGTGGGATTCATCCCAGGATGCAAGTTTGGTTCAACATATGGAAATAAATAAATGTAATTCATTACATCAATAGATTTAAAGACAAAAATCATTATTATCTCACTAGATGCAGTAAAAAGCATTTGGCAAAGTAGAGCACCCCTTCAGTTTCAAAACACTAGAGAAATTAGGGATAGTAGGAACATACCTCAACATTGTAAAAGCTATTTGTGTTAAGCCCCCAAACAACATCACTCTAAATGGAGAAAAATTGAAAGCATTTCCTCTGAGAACTGGAAGAAGACAAGGATGCCCTCTTTCACCCCTTTTATTCAACATAGGCAGAGCACATAGAAAATAAAATTTAAAGGGATACAAATAGGAAAAGAAGAACTTAAACTATCTTTATTGAACTCAAACTATCCTTAAACAATTCCATATTTAGAAGACTCAAAAATTCCAACATAAAAATTCTAAAACTCATAAATGAATTCAGCAAAGTAGCAGGATATAAAATTAATATCCATAAGTAAAATGTATTCCTATACATATTCAGTAATAAATCTACTGAAAGAGAAGTTAGGGAAACTATCTCATTTACAATAACCTCAAAGAAAATAATATATTTAGGAATCAATCTAACAAAAAAAGGATAAAAGACCTCTACAATAAAAACTACAAAACACTAAAGAAAGAAATTGAAGAAGAACTTAGAAGATGGGAAATATCTCCCATGTTCTTGGGTAGGCAGGATTAATACTTTCAAAATGGCCATACTACAAAAACACCATACAGATTTTATGTAATTCCTATTAAAATCCCAATGGCATTCTTCATAGAAATAGAAAAAACAGACCTGAAATTCATTTGGAAAAAAAACTCATAATACCCAAAGAAATCCTTCTCAAGAAAAGTGAAAGAGAAGCCATCACATTACCAGAACTTAACTTATACTATAGAGCTATATTAACAAAAACAGCACTGTATTGGCATCAAAACAGACACATAAACCAATGGTACAGAATAGAGGATACAGAGAAAAATGCATATAAATACCGTTATCTCATACTAGACAAAGGCACCAAAAACATACATTGGAGAAAAGATAGCCTCTTCAACAAATGGTGCTGGGAAAACTAAAAATCCATATGAAGCAAAATGAAATTAAGCCCCTATCTCTCACATGCAAAAAACTCAAAGTGGTTCAGGGACTTTGGCATTAGACCAGAGACCCACCTACTAGAAGAAAAAGTAGCCCCAAATCTACATCTTGTTGGCTGGGGAACTGACTTCCTTAATAAGGCTCCTAAAGCACAAGAAATGAAATCAAGAATCAACAAATGGGATGAGATTAAAGTAAAAAGCTTCTTCACAGAAAAGAAAACAATCAAGACTGTAAAGAGAGAGCCTACAGAGTGGAGAAAATCTTTTGTCACCTGCACCTTAGATAATGCATTAGTTTCCAGGATATACAAATAATTCAAAAACTTAACATACATACACACACACACACACACACACACACACACACACACACATAACTTAATTAATAAGTGGGCAAAGGAACTGAACGCATCCCTCACAGAAGACGAAATTCAATCAGTCAACAAATATATGAAAAACATTCAACATCTCTAATACTTAAAATAATGCAAATTAAAACTACATGGATATTTCATTTCACTTCACTCATAATGGGAATTATCAACAATACAAGCAACAACAAATGTTGTCAAGGATATGGGGACAAAGATACACTTATACATTGCTGGTGGGATTACAAATTGGTACAACCACTGTGGAAAGCAGTAGGAAGATTCCTCAGAAGATATGGAATGGAACCACCATTTGATCCAGGTATACCACTCCTTGGTTGAGACTCAAAAGACTTTAAATCAGCATACTGCAGTGATGCAGCCACATAAATATAGCAGCTCAATTCACAATAGCTAAATTATGGAACCAACCTAGGTGCTCTTCAACAAATGAATGGATAAAGAAAGTGTGGTACATATACACAATGGAATATTACTCAACAATAAAGAAGAATGAAATTATGGCATTTGCAGGTAAATGGATGGAATTGGAGAGTATTGTGCTAAGTGAAGAAAGCCAATCCGCCAAACCAAAACCCAAATGTTTTCTCTGATATGTGAATGCTAACTCACAATAAGGGGTGGGGGTAGGAAAGAACAGAAGTACTTTGGATTAGACAAAGGGGAATGAAGGGAAGGGAGGGATAATGGGAATAGAAAAGACAGTAGAATGAATTGGACATTACTACTATGTGCATGTATGATTTTGCAACCAATGTAATTCTATATCATGTACAAACAAAAAATGAGATGTTATACTCTATATATGTATAATGTCAAAATACATTCTACTATCATGTGTAACTAATAATTATAAATTTAAAAAATTTAAAAAGACATGGCAGACTCTTAAATACCTATTACTAAGAGAAAGAAGTCAATCTGAAAAGGCTGCATACTACATGATTCCTACCAAATAAGAAAAGGCAAAATGAGAAGACAAAAATAAATATAGAGATAGATATATTGATTGATCCAGTGGTTATCAGGGATTAAGGAGGATGGAGAGTGAATTATAATGTAAACCATGTACTTTGTGTAATAAGAAGTCAGTGTCACTGGCTTTGTCGGTTGAAAGAAATGTACCATTCTGTGGAGGTTGCACTTGGGAAAGGCTACTATGTGAAAGTAACAGGGAGCATGTGAAATCTGTATTATCTGCTCAATTTTGATGTGAACATAAAATTCTCTAAAAAATAAAATATACTAAAAATAAAATTGATTCACCAATGGACATGCTAAAGAAGAAAAATCATATAACTACTGATATGAAAATGTTTCATAAAATCTAACATACTTATGATAAAAATATTCAATAAATCAAAATAGACGGGGATGACATTACCTTGATTTAATATGTCCTGTAGCTAGCATCTCACTTAATGGCAACACATTGTATCTCTCTCATATTGGAAACAAAATAAGACTTTTCACTCTCACAAGTTTTAATCAACATAGTGCTAGAAGTTCTAGCCATTGTTATAAGATAGTAAAAATGTGTAGAAGGATATAGTATAATGTTACCTTATATAGCAAAATGAATGGTTAAATTGAAGCTCATAGATTATGAGGGAACAACTTATAGGAGCAATGTAATCAATGATTTTTTGTTGTTGTTGTTTTGCAGTACTGGGGGTCAAATCAAGAGCCCCTACCACTAAGCTACATCCCAGCTCTTTTTAGTTTTAATTTTGAAACAGAGGATAAGTAAGTTGCCCAGGCTGGCCTTGAACTTGGGAATCTAATGTCTCAGCCTTCAAAGTCTTTGGGATTACAGGTGTGCAACACCACACCTAACGTCTTAAGAGGAATGCAAGAGGTAGACAAGGTGATGGTGGAGGCAGGGCTGGAGCAGGGTAGCCACAAGGAAGGTACTGCAGCTGGTGTCTAAATTCTAAAAGAGACAAGGAATGGATTTCACCCCAAGTAGGCTCCAGAAAGGACCACCCTTGGTGACATCTTGAACTGAGCCTAGTAGGACTCATTTTGGACGTCTTCAAAATTGCAAGATGATAAATCTGTGTTGTTTTGAGCCACTGACTGTGTGATAATCCACTATAAGATCAAGAAAAATTTAATACACCATGTATCTGACAAAAAGAAAAAAGAAAACCAAGTGTCTAAGGTTATATAAGGAACTCTCAAGTTTTAGCAATAAAAAGAAATCTAATAAGAAAACGGGCAAATGACACAAAGAGACATTTCACTGAAGAGGACATACAAATGTCAAATAAGCTCACGACGATGTTTAACACTTTTAGCCACCAGAAAAATGTCAGCCAACACAATGAGATATTATGACACATTTATCACAATTTTTTTTTAGGTTATAATACCAAATGCTGGCAAATACATGCTGAAAATTCATTACTTACATAATACTGATGGGAATATAAAATTTTCACAATAAAAAATATTTTGGCAATTTCTTATAGGAGTAAACATGCAATTATCCATTGACCCACAATTGAATACTTGGCATTTATTTTTGAGAAAATCAGTGTACACACAAAACCTGCATGTTAATATTTATAGCAGTTTAAAATAGTTTAGCCCAAATCTGGAATCAGTCCAGCTGTCCTTTAACTGATGAAAGGCTGGCTAAACTTCTGTGTATACATACCATCTCTTGTTATTTTACAATAAGTAGGAACAAACTATTGATACATATAGCGATTTACTGGGATCTGCAGAGAATTAGACTGAGTGAAAAAAATTAGAAGATTACATTGTGTATGATTTCCTATACATAAAACTTTTTAAACGACTAAGATTTAGAGATGAGAGACAGATTAGTGGATGATGGTGGCTAGGCAAAGGCAAAGAAGTGGGAATGATTTTAAAAGGGTGACCCAAGTGATGCTTGTGGTGATGGGAATTGTTCAGTCTCTTGACTTTGGTGGGAGATACACAAACCCAGAGCTGAAATAAAATTTTATAGAACTAAACACAGATATGCCTGCACACACATAATAACAAGGGAAACCGGGAAAACCTCAATAGGATCATCAAACTGAATTAATGTCAATACCATAGTTTCTAACATGTTAATATCGGAGAAACTTGGTAACTATACATATATGCGTAACATTTCTATAATAACTCTTATAATTATTTCAACATGATTTAAATTAAAAAGTGCAACTGCAAAGGTGATAACCCTAGTGAGCTTATTTAACTTCTCTATGAAGAGAGTCACAGACGTCCAACTCCCTGGCTTTCAGAGGTATGTTTTTTTCGTGTGGCTATAATTCTAATTTATGACTTTTTAAAATTTGTTCTAAACAGTTAAACATGACAGTAGAATGCTTTTTGACACATCATACATAAATGGAATATAACTTCTCATTCTTCTGGTTGTACATGATGTAGAATCACCCCGTCATGTAATCATATATGCACATAGGATAGTAATGCCCAATTCATTCTACAATATCCCCCCTCCTTTCCTCCTTCTGCCTAATCCAAAATATTTTTATTCTTCGCTGCCACCACCACCCTTTCCTATGAATTAGCATCCACTTATCAGAGAGAACATTGACCTTTGGTTTCTTGGGACTGGCTTATTTTGCATAGCATGATATCTCTAGCTCCATCCATTTACCTGCAAATCCCATAATTTCATTCTTCTTTAAGGCTCAGTAATATTCCATTTGTACACATACCACAGTTTCTTTATCTATTCATCTGTTGAAGGGCACATAAGTTGGTTCCCTAATTTAGCTATTGCGAATGGAGCTGCTATAAACATTGATGTGGCTGTGTCACTGTAATATGCTGATTTTAAGTCTTTGAGGTATAAACCATGGAGAAGAATAGCTGGGTCAAATGGTGATTCTATTCCAACTTTGCGGAGGAATCTCCATACAGTTTTCCAGGGTGGTTGCACCAATTTGCAGTCCCCAGAAATGTATGAGTGTACCTTTGTCCCCAAATCCCCAATAACATTTTTTTTTGTAGCTTGTATTATTGATAATTACCATTCTGACTGGAATGAGATAAAATCTTAGAGTAGTTTTAGTTTGCATTTCTCTAATTGCTAGAAATGTCAAACATTTTTTTTCATATATTTTTGATCAATCGTATTTCTTCTTCTGTGAAGTATCTGTTCAGTTTATGTGTTTTCGGGGATGTTTTTATATTTTACCTTGTATTAAAGAAAGTTTATTTGACAAGACTTTGCTGATGATCATCAGTATCTGATTTCTACAGAATAAATAAACACATCTACTGGTTGAGAATAAATTGGTTCAAAATTTGTAGGTGGTAGTGCCTAAAACCAGAAATCAAGTCCATTTGTTGTTGTTGTTGTTCTCTGTGTTTTTTTTTTTAAGTTCTTATTATTGATGGATTCAGGGTGGTAGATTGAATGAAGACTGTATTCCCAGTGCTCTGTGGCTAGGGATTCAAGCTGTGGAAGTACTGGTTCTCAGCAAGGCATTGAAGAAGGGAATTTAGTAAAATTCAATACTGGCAAAACTGGACAGTCAGAGGGTCTTGGAAAGTCAGAATTTGGGGTGCACCTGAACCAAGTTTAAGGAAAAGTACATTAGAGAGAAGCCAGTTGTGGCATTAGTGGCAATAGCAGCAGCAGCAGCAGCACTGGTTTACCAAAGAAGGGAGGGATAACATAGAACGAGTTACATAATTACAGATTTAGCATGGAAAAACCTGTAGATCAGAAAAGCAACCTAAACTTAGCTGATCCAGTGGCTACAGAGTGAACTAGTGTTAGAAAAGTGCCCTGTATTTTTCAGCTGGTAAATGGAGAGCTGGTGTAGGAGCCATTTCCAGGAGACCCTATTCTAGCTTGCTGCTGTGGGAATAGAGGAGACCACAGCAAACATTGCCACACTGTTCCAGCAAATGCCTACTAGGCATAATGAACCTAGGGGGCATCAAGTAAGAAAAACAAAGGGGTATGCAGTTTGCTTTCCCTTTGAGTCTGGCAGTTCACGTGATCAACTGAAAAGGAGCAGAAAACTGAACAGGTGGGTGTGAATACACTCTGGGGCTAAGCCTGGGAAGACTGTATTAGTAGGAAGCAGAATGGCTTCCCTGACCTGTCAGTAGAATTCTTGGGATGCCCTTGAGATCCAGACTCCCAATAGAGATCAGCATCTGGTTGACCCTAGGGGTGAGTATCTAATCTCTCCAGAGATACCCAGCAAAGCCCCTAAAGCCTGCTCAGACCTAAGCACCAGCCATCAGAACTCCAAGCAGCCCCACTGTGGGAGAGCACTGATTTGATTGGCATAGACAAAACTCCAAAAAAAAGTAGTCCCAATGGCCTGGGCTTGTGGCTCAGAGATAGAGTGCTCGCCTAGCACGTGCAAGGCCCTGGGTTCGATCCTCAGCACCACATAAAAATAAGTAAATAAAATAAAGGTATTGTGTCCAACTATAACTAAAATATAATGTATATATTTCAATATATATGATATATTAATATATATTAAATATATACAATATATATTTATATATATATATATAAAGTAGTCCAAATCCATCTTATCTTATAATGTTGAGAAGGGAAGCTGAGACCTCTTTCAACCAGATTTAGGTGGTTGTTGTTGTTTTGCTCATTTATTCAGTTATCCACTTATTTGTTTATACAATTATACATGACAGTTTCAACTTCAGGCTACTATGGCTGGCAGCTTGGTGAGCAATACAAAATGAGGAAGGGATTAACAAAGCCCAGCCCTTTCTCTCCCCCACCCCTCTTCATAGTCATGAAGAAACAGAAAGGACAGTTGGGCATAGGCAGTGACTACCCGTTCTCATTGCTTTAACCACCTCAGTGGAGATAATTTTTCATTTTTATTTTAAAATTTTTGTAATTGTAGATGGGCAGCATGTCTTTATTTTATTTTTATGTGGTGCTAAGAATCAAACCTAGTGCCTCATACATGCCAGGCAAGGGTTCCACCACTGAGCTACAGCCCCAGCCCTCTTTCAATTTTTATTATGAAATATTTTTTCTTCTTGTGTGTGTGTATGTGTGTATGTGTGTGTGTGTGTGTGTGTGTGTGTTCTTGCTATGCTGATTGACTTGTGAACATATATATGCATACATTTGTTTCTGTTTTTATTCTTATTTTATCATATTTTTGTGGTTGTTACTTTTCCCTATTTTATTATTTGAGGGTTAGGGTTTTGGGTGTTTATTTAGGGGTTTTGTTCATTTGTTTCTCTTCTTTATTCTGCTAACTACTGAATTATCTTGTTGTTTCTTTCTTTGTACTTTGTTTTCCCTTCCTTCCTTTTAACCATGATTACTACATCCACCTGAATTATCTCTGTTTACATTTTGTTCATTATAAACTTTCTTCTATGTTCCTATCATATTTTCCTTTTTACTAACAAATGGTATTTTTACAGTATTTTTAGAACTATTTGGCTTACATAACTTCTGTCTCATCATTTATGTCATTGAGATGATTAGTGCTGTGAATGATAAAGTTGACATTTGATGTTACTGTAATGCCAGACCTAGGTCACAATTAGTTGATTTTGCTGTTGGTAAATGCTGACTCAAACATTCCTGTTTATGTGATAATTAGTATTGTATATGTCATAGTAGGAACAGGGTACTTATTTTTTTAATGCTGTATATTGTTTGCTTTGGTTGTTGCTGGGAATCTATAGGCATACTACAAGTTCACAGAGGAAAGACTCTAAAGCTGAACAAAATCCAGCCAAAAGGCAACACATGTTCTTAAATTAACAACACAATGACAAATTAACAACACAACAACATTCAAGCTTCATCTATACTTTAATACAAAGAAGAGACAAAAAACAAACTAATGAACAGACCCCAACTAGGAATGGCTAGTAGTGGGCCCTCAGATTTCACTCAGACATTTACTCCTCCAGAAAAAAATGAAGAAGGAAAACAAAACTGTGGATACCACACCTACAAGGGGGTCTCAATCTAGATCACTCTAGGACAAAAATCCTTAGTAAAAATGTTAACAAATTATAATTTAACAACATATCAAAGGAGATTATACAACAGAACTAATTTACTTTTATCCCTGGGATACAAAGATTGTTTAACACATCCAAATCAATCCATGTAACTCATTGCATAATGGAATTAATAACAAACGTCATTTAGTAATCTCAGTATGATGTAGAAAAAAGAAACCTTTGAGAAAATTCAGCACCCGTTTATGATAAAAACACTGAAGAAACTAGGAACAGAAAGAACTTACTCCAAACATCATAAAGACTATATATGTCAAACCCCAAGCCAACATTATAGAGAACAGGAAAAACATTTCCTTTAAAATGTGGAACAAGACAAGGATGTCTACTCTCAAAACTCATATTCAATACAGCACTAGAAACTCAAGCCAAAGCAATTTAGCAAGGAAGGAAATAAAGAAGATAAAAATAGGAAACGAAGAAGTCAAATTATCACTGTTTTCAGATGATTGATCCTATACTTGGAAGATCTAAAAATCTCCTCTCAAAAGACTGCTAGAGCTAATAAAGGAATTTAGCAAACTAGTAAATTATAAAATCAATTTTCAAAAATCAATAGCTTCCCTATACAACAATAAGGAATCTGCTAAAAAAGAAATCATGAAAATAATCCCATTCACAATAGCCTCTATAAAGAGAGAGAGAGAGAGAGGAAGGAAGGAAGGAAGGAAGGAAGGAAGGAAGGAAGGAAGGAAGGAAGGAAGGAAGGAAGGAAGGGAGGGAGGGAGGGGAAAAAAGAAAAGAAAAGAAATACAGACCCAGGAATAAACATAACCTAGATGGTGAAAGACCTCTACAATAAAAAGTATAGAACATTGAAGAAAGAAATTGAAGAAGACTATGAAAAGATCTCCCATGTTCATGAACAGGCAGAATGAATATTGTTAAAATGACCATACCTCCAAAAGCAATATACAGATTCAATGCAGTCCACATTGAAATACCAGTAGCATTCTTCATAGAACTAGAAAAAAAGTCATAAAAATTATTTTGAAGAATACAAAACCTAAAATAGATAGTCAAAGAAATTCTAAGCCAAAACAAAAACAATAACAACAACAACAACAAGAATCAATGCTACTTGCATCACAATACCTGACTTTAAATTACACTGCAGAGTAATAGTAACAAAATTCACATGGTACTGGCATGAAAAGAGACACTAAACCAGTGATATACAGAATAGAAAACATGAGACAAAGCCACATATCAAGTCCTCTGATTCTTGACAAAGGCGCTAAAAAAACATACATTGAAGAAAAGACAGGCTTCTAAAGAAATGATGCTGGGAAAACTGATTATCCATATGTAGAAGAATGATACTAGACCCTTATCTCTCATCCTGCAAAAAACTCAAATGAAAATTGAGCAAAGACCTATAAATTATACCAGAAATTTTTCAACTGCTAGAAGAAAATATAGGGTCAACACTCTAACATGTAATCACAGAAAATGACTTTTTCAATAGGATGCCTAAAATTCAAAAGATAATGCCAAGAGTTAACAATGGTGTGACATCAAATTTAAAATCTGCCCAGCAAAGGAGAAAAGAATGTGAGGAGACAACCTACAGAATGGGAAAAAAAATCCTGTTAGCTACTCTTCTGACAGAAGGTTAATATCCAGAATATATAGAGATCAAAAAAAATTCACATTCAAAATACAAATAACCTAACTAATAAATGGGCAAATGAATGAAAGACACTACTCTAAATAAGTAATACAAATAACTAACAAATACATGAAACCATTTTCAATATTGCTAGCAACTTTGGAGATGCAAATCAAAACTATGCTGGGATTTCATCTCATACCAGCAAGTATACAAACAATAATAAATGCTGAAAAGGATGTGGAAACAAACGAGCATATTTATGCTATTGGTGGGATTATAAATTAGTATAAGCGTTTTGGAAATAAATATAGAAATTCTTAAAAAGACGAGGAGTGAAACCATGTTAAAACCCCACTATACCACTCTTCAGTATTTATCCTAAAGATTTAAAGTCATCATGCTATACTGAGACATGCATACATATTTATAGCAGCACAATTCACAATAGCCAAACTATGGAACCAGCCTAGATGTTCATCAATGGGTGAATCAATAAACAAAATGTGGTGTATATTAGACATAATGGAGTTTTATTCATTCATAAAGATGAAGGAAATTATGTCATTTTCTGGAAAATGAAAGCAAGTTGAGAATATTATTTTAAGTGAAAGAAGCCAAACCCAGAAAGTAAAGGGATCTTGTGTTTTCTCTCATATGTGGAAACCAGAGAGAAGGAAAAAAAAGGTGAGAACTGAAATCTTATGAAAATCAAAAGGAGATCAGTAGAAGAGAATAAATGGAGCCCGGGAAGAAGGAGTGAAAGGAAAGGGGGAAATACTGGGGATGATATTGGCCAAATTATATTGTTACATTGTGTGCGTGTATAAATATGTGATAAATTCCATCATTAAGTATAATTATCATGTATGAATTAAGATTAAGTAAAAGTTTGTTTATCTTGAGAAGAAACCGTGCTTAAGATCACTTCAATATCCCACAGTTCTTGGAACAATACATAGGATCCTTGGTCACAGTAAATCTGAAATTTTATGTACTATTCAATTGTTGGTCAGTATACCATATAAACTGTATGGCTGCTAAAATACAGTGGGAAATAGAAAACACAATTAAGCATTCTTTGTAGAGCATTTTATAAACAGCTGTCTCAAACTTTACATCATAAATACATGGTACATGTAGAGTATAAGTTATATAATATGAAAGAATTGGGCAAATACATCTTACAAGGCTGTAAAATCTGTTACATTGTATAAACCATTCTATGATTATTCTCCCTTAATAAACAATTTGAAACTAAAAGTTTAAAAAATATTGAAACCTCTTATCCATTTTACAATGATGGGTAGAAAGAGCTTGATACCTTCCTTTTCAGTGCAAGCAGTCTTACTCAGATTCATTTCTGAGGTTCTGGTTAAAATTTTTGAGTATGGCTTCCAGAAATATCTTGCAGTAATCATACTCCATAGACACCCCATTAACATACCTATATACACAGTTATTAAAATATAAATAAACTTGATGACTCACTTTATAGCATGTTTCCTATATTATATTAAAGCAGTATAAATTAATGTCTCAGGTGTGTGTGTGTGTGTGTGTGTGTGTGTGTGTGTGTGAGAGAGAGAGAGAGAGAGAGAGAGAGAGAGAGAGAATACCATATGTATATTTTGATGTCTACATTCAGAAAAAGGGTGCACTTGATCTGTAGTCCTAGAAAAGGGATGGATCATGACTGCTGAACAGTCATTCTGATTTCCTTTGTAATTTTTCTTCTGATAATAGTTTACCTTCATGGTGTTAATATATATTCTCTACCTTTAGTGCGCACATACAAATAGAACATATTCATATTTAGAATTGGACATTATATCTTGTTCCTGATGTGAGAACAAATCACCTTGGAAAGAACTGTCAATCCTAACCTGGAAGAACACGCTTTTGCATGCAGATATACTGAACTAGAGAGTGTTGTTTGCTAATATCATCGTCATCTACAGACAGACTTAATCACTAAGCAAAGTCTACTCCCCTTTATATTACTTAATTGCAGGCAAGAAAGTGAAAAAAAAATAAAAGGACTCCAAAATTATTTATGGAATTATTTTCAAATCTATGACTGATTGTTAGTGAAAGTGTAATTTGACAAGATAAAAAACTTAGAATCTGAGCAATCAGTTTCACAATTGGCATTATATTTATTAGCTCCTAAACTTTAAGTCCATATTTTATTGACCCTGAGAACATTTAGCACAGTATATGCAATAAAAAAGTACAAAATAATTAATTCATCTCAACTTGATTTCACAATTAAAAGCTAAAGTGAGTATTGTTTCAATAACTGCTTCTCCCTGGAAGTAGCAAATGTTTAGTAATAGTAGTAATGAGGGATATTATAAAAAATGGAAATGATACATGGTTGTACAAGAAATATTATGAGAAAGAGTGAATTAATTATTGAAAAACCAGAATCATTGCAAAATAATCTACTTAGTATTTAGGCGTGTGGGTTCTCAGGTCACACTGACTGCTCATATTTCAATTCATCGCTTATTACATATGTGATTCTATACAGGTATATGGCTATTCTGTGTCTCAGTTTATTTCTTATAAGATAAAAATATCATAAAGCAACAGAAAGAATAAAAATATAAAACCTTTAAAAATGATTTACCAAATATGGAGAGTTAAGCATATGAATAATTCTACCAAAAATAACTATAATGGAATTATTTGAAAGGACCTAATACTAATTGAATTTTAAACAAATTCCTGGATACAAACAGCTTGACCTGAAACTTGACATTTTAACAAGATATTAGTAATTCAGAGAAATTGGAAGAATGAAAAAAAAATCTTTCCAAAATGTGGAAGACCCATATCAATAAATGGTATTTTTGGAAAGAAAAATAAATAATGTGGCTGATGGGTCTTAGGCATTATAAAAGGTGAAAATTGAAGCTGCAAAATGAAATTGAGAAAACTTTAATTTGGGTTTTCTACCGTGCAGTTCTGTTAGTTGTGGAAGAAACATTTGCCACTTGTTCACCAAAGATTCAGAATCAGGATTCTATACCATAGGATCAATTTGGGGGAGTTATCGTCAAAGCATGGAGTATATTTCTGAACAATTTGCAATTATATGGGGCCATGGGACTTGTTCTTAACAAGTTCTTAACATTTGAGTGGCAGTGATGTATGTCACTTCTATTCCAGCACCGTTATCGAGAGATGTGCTTTTCCATCATCTCTTTTTTTTTTTTTTTCTAGTTCTTGGCCTGGGAGGAAAGAACTCTGAAGGAAGATGCCAGTACCAAAAGACAGAGGGAGCCTACTGTTGCTGGACACTGTAACTGTTTGTGTGTGTGTGCTTGTGTAGGTGTGTCTCATGCTACCTTCTCTAAAAATAAGAGCGTTTTTTATTTTAGATTCTCATAGTTCTATGAATATCTTCTATGGAAGTAACTGTCAAAGTAATTAAAGTAGGGACACTTCTCAGAAAATATCCAACTAATTCTGACACAGTTGGGAAGTGTGAAATTAGGACAAGAAAATGAGAATGAAGACTTGAAGAAACACAAGAGATTGCTCTGAGACCAGTAAAAAGAAGTCACAATATCACAAATTTGGGCAAAAGTTATAATATTAGCTAGTTATAAATGCTATTAAAAATGACAGGTAACCTCAAGAGGTAATGATTTTGACACCACTTAAATATCTATGAAGATGGTCAGTGAGCATTTGCCAAAGATGTTATCAAGGGATTTTTCATGAGGAGTGGATTCTTATGAAAGAATCCAACTTCTTAGTTTTTTGCAACTTTATAATTTGCAAGAAATTATAATTTTACAGTTTGGCAATGATGCTATCTGGTACTCACAATAATTCAATAATTTGTAAGAAAATTTCAAGGTAAACTTCAAAGAATAAAAATTTAAAGATAAAATTATATTTTTATGCTGCTTTTGAAATAAAAATTTTGTTTTAGTTCAGAATTATATAGGAATTACTAGGATATTTCAAAAACATTCAGTATTATCCATATAATCTAATTAATAGAATTTTCTTATGATGATATACAATTACAAATCTTAGATGTGCATATATATTTTCTGCTATTTATTTCAAAAGCAATTACTATAAGTATGTCTCATGTGTTCTGTTCAATGCATCAGTAGCATTTTAGAAAATAACCTTCAGTGTTTCAAATCTAGGACTTAATATTTCTCTTCACAAACCCTCTGCATTCTTCATAGAGTCTTTGATATCTTAACCCGCGGTATTCATCAATGCTGAGCAGCATTGTCTCCACATAAACAGTGTCAGGAAGTGTATAAGTCTTTACATTACATTTTCTGTGAGTGTATTTTCTGTGTCCACTGCTGATTTGCATAGAGTCTGCTGTCACTTTGTGCTTCCTCTGTGGTTTTTGTGCATTCTTGACAGCTGCTTCAATAGCACTTTGCCATTGGATTGGCTGTGACGAGGAGAAGATGTGACATGTTCAGATTCTGATGACACAGCAAACTGCAAATTACCCATTGGCAAAATGAAGTCTATTGCTGGCAAATAGTCTCCAGAATTCTGTAATAGGCAATCTGGGCATTGCAGTACTCCAGCACGGCAGATGCTGTTGTGTATAACAGTTCCATTTTCTGGTAGTCAGAGTGGTAATCAGCCATAGCAAGGTATTCATGACTGCCCACTGTAAACAAACACATCCTCCCCTTACTCCAAGTGGCTCCTGTGATTCATGAGCATAGCAGAGTTATGGGGGTTATAGGCTTGAGATGATGTGGTTGTCTTTGCAAATTCCATACTTAACATTCTCTGAAACTTCATCAATTGGTAATTATAGTGCTAAATATATACATAATGAAGTAAATCACTTTTGAGCTAATAAAAATACTGATTTTAATGAACTAACAATTAGAAGAATATGAATTCACTGGTAAGGTATAGCATAACTTAAATTTACTTCAAAGACTGGAGATCCTTTATAGTAATCAAGCTGGGACATGAGGAATCTGTTCTTATACCCCTCAGGGAGAGCTTTCAAGCCTTTATAGAAATACATTTAAAGAGGTTTTAAATCAAAATGAAAGAATTTATGGTCAGAAACTTCCTGAAGGCAAGAAAGGTGTCTCTCAGTTCATCAACCAGACCACATCAAATAAAAATATAACATAAAGCATAGAATATAGATCTTATATAAAAATTAATTATACAAAGAATGCTCTTCCATACCATAATATGTACTGACCCTAGACAATACTCCACTACTAAGCTGGAGAAAAAGCATTTAGATGCATATGCTCAGCCAGTTACATGTTTCTTCCATGCCTTTCTTAGAATTAGTATGATAAGAATAGCATTAATGAAATCTAAGAGGATTGAGACTCACAAAATCAACAGAATTTTTGTGCTAACATAACAAACCAAAATTTAAAGGGTCAATTGGTTTCTGGCTTTACTGAGTGGTCTTCATTAGGAGACAAATTATGATGTCATGCACTCAAAATATACAAACAGCATGGCTGACATTTTCCCACCCCAAGTAACCAATTTAACAAAATTGTGAACATTGACTAGATTTATCTTAAATTACAAGTTAAAATTCTTTATTCTGTTTTAGAGGTATGTAGAATCATGTATTCCCTTATAAAATCTCTAGTACCCAAAATGCCAGTTATTTCAGCAATCTGATTTTTTACTAACATGATCTATCAATTAAAATTCATAAATTCTTTCCAATATGTGCAAACAAAATTGTACATGTTTACTGTGTATTGCTTATCAGTAGATTATTTGCAAGGGAATAAGTATATTGTGAAGAAGAAAGTAGTTACAAGGGGTAAATACGTAATTTCAATCAAGTTTCAAAAGTATGATTTGAACTCCAAATAAGGTAAATAAGTTCAGAGGAGAGAATACATTGCATATCTCTTTAACAAAATATATAACATTTAGACCAAAGATTTTAGAGATAAACAGAGCACTGCATTTGCCTTCTTTGTAATTCTTAATTATTTTAGTAATATCATTATAATTTTACTTACTGACTTGAATGTTAGTTGTGTTTGGGGTAATGATGTTAGTAAATAATCAAAGTGTTATATTACTAGGTCCATCCATCTTAATTACTTTCAGAACACCAGGTCATTCATTGCTGCTGAATCATTATTAGATAAAAAAGATTTCATTTAACTCTCTAGGTATCTTGAAAATACTCAGGAATGAATCCTAGGGCATCAAAAAAGAATATGGGATAGAAAGGAGATTATCTCTGGTATTTGTAGACATCATGCATAGTTAAAGGATTATAATGGATTACAGAAAAATTGTATTTAAAGAAAAATTTGGAAATAAAGAAAGTTTATACAATTTAACATCAAGGTACATTATAAGATAAAACATTTAATTAATCAGTTGATTTTACTCAGATCTATTTTTATTTAGAATTTATGCTGTTTCAGTTTTATTGGACTTGAATCATAGAAATTTCCTGCTTTGGTAAAACATGAGACTATAAAGATGAAATTATAACATATGATTAAACGACTAAATAAGATGACTAAATAAGATGAATTATAGCATATAGAAAATATTTATTTAAACTTTATACAATTATAGGGATCTTAAAACTACTATTCTTAAGACTGGAATAACTTATTCTTAAAAACATATGTTAGAAGTGTTGTCATATGTAAAACTGTATCTTCCAGGCTCAATGAGGGTGCAGCTGGTTAACTGCTTTAGCTAAAACAAAACACAAGTGAACAAAAACAAGACAGCAGAATGGGAGTCTTTTAGTTTGCATTTTTAAAAACACAAACCAGTAATCACTAGTGAATTCAAAATTTGGAAGTCCAAAGTATCTCCCAGCCCTCACCCCTCTGCTATTAAAATTACATTCTTGGAAAACAAAGGACATATTTCTGAATGTGCTAAAATATTTTAGATATAAATTGTAGAATGAAAATATTATCATCATCATTCTTCTAATTATAGCATCCAAATTCCAGCTGAGAAATGTTAAAGGTCCTTATAAGAAAAACTTGCCTTGAATTCCAGAGCTTTAGTCTAGGCAATATACTGAATTTTTTAATTATGAATTAAATTGTAGTTAAAATAATGAAGTATGCAAAATTTTATTTCATTTTATTTTTTTAGAGTTGATTCATGGAAATTATGTTTATTAGTAATAATATATTTATTTAATTACAATGAACTATTTGTCTACTCTTGTCATATGACAAATCTCTTTTCTCCAGAATACATTTTAGAGGTTTGCCTTGCTCAATGAAAACTATAGAATCCATTCCTTTTATCCCTAGTAAATACATGTTGAACTCTGAACTGCACATCATTTTTTAGGGACCTCCAATTTCTTGCTAAAATCATTTAACATGAACACAATAGTCAAAATATATTCTTTGACTACTTCAGATAATAAATTTCAAACACATACAAACTTTCTTTTTTATTATTGATTTTATTTTTTTAAATGCATGATAGTGGAATGCATTATTCTTATTACACATATAGAGTACAATTTTTCATCTTTGTATATAAAGTATGTTCACACATATTCATGTCTTCATACATGTATTTTGTTTTTTTGTATTATAATTCTTTTTTTAAAGATAGAAGAGAGAGAGAATTGTTTAATATTTATTTTTCAGTTTTTGGTGAACACAACATCTTTATTTTATTTTTATGTGGTGCTGAGGATTGAACCCAGCGCCTTGTGCATGCCAGGAGAGCACATTACTGCTTGAGCCACATCCCCAGCCCATATAATTCTATTACACATATATACCACCATTTCTCATATCTCTGGTTGTATATAAAGTATGTTGACACCCAATTCAAGTCTTCACACATGTACTTTGGATAATGATGTCCATCACATTCCACCATCCTTGCTAAACCCCTGCTTCCTCCCTTTTTCTCACACCCCTCCTTCTTATCTAGAGTTCACGAAATGAAAGAATGGATTTAAAATTATTTCTATAACATATCACCTGTATGATTTTGAGTCAGAAAATTTGACTTTCACACCTCAGCTTTCTCAATGCTACAGTAGGAATAATTACAGAACTTATACAACTATTTGGTAAATTAAATTATATGATGTTTATAAATCATCTAGCACAGTACTAATATGTAAACATTTTAAAATATTATTAATATTTTCCAACATGAATTAAATCTATGTCTAGATTTGAGTAAAATAAGCAGTTATTTTACATTGTTTTCTTATGTTGTTTTCAGACAAATAAAACAGAATTCTTTGAGTGTTTGTCTGTGTAACTGATGTTTATAACTAACTTCAATCTTTGGCACTTCTATCCTTTCCTTCTTTTTGCTTTTCCTGGGGATGAAACCCAGAGACTGGCTCATATTAAGCAAGAACTCTATCATTGAACTACATCTGTAGCCCCATAGTGTTACAATGTTATTATTCCACTATTGCTCTGTACCAACTGTTTCATTCTCTTAAAATCATTATTAACCATAAGACTTTATCTGATAGATTAACTATTTCTGTCTATAAGTGAATTTTCTGTGTTTTAACTGATAGAAACAGTCAAGAGACAAAGTTTATAAGGAAACTCTGGGCTTTTAAACCAGTGAGGCCCTCTTTACACTGACATGATCCTGTTGATCTCTCCTTTTTGCAATTATTTTTTTAAAAAAACATTTGTTATGAAATCAGGTAATTGCACCACTATCCAATGTTTCTACACCTTTAACAACATGTAATTAGAGGTTTTGCCTTAAAATTTGCTAAAATCATCCCTTTAATTATACAAGTCCTGTAACCCTGTGAAAATTATTTCATCATGGCTTGTTGTCAGTGAACATTTATTGGCTCCATGTGTTGACCCTTCCGTTTTTTAATCTATATTATTATATACATTTGTTTTATGAATATTTAGTGAATAACTGCCGTACTTCATGCATTTTATTAAGTGGTGGGAAAATGTGTGAACAAGAAAAATTTAGCTTCTCCCCTATTCTTGAATCTAGTAGGAGTTTTGAGCAAGAAGATAATTATAATGTAATAGATTTAGTTATGGATCCAATTCATGTTGGTATGTAGCCCAGACTATGGGGATATTGTGGGAGGAGATGATGAGTTCATCGATATTTTTTTTAGGAAAAACAAAAATGAATGCTCAAGCAATTTTGAAGGATGTCCTCACTGAGGAGGGAAACGGTTCACCACAAAGAAAATAACATTTAAAAAAACAGAAGTAAAGAAGCTATAAGTAGGTGAAAGGAGTAAATAGATATAGAAAAGAAGTGGCAGAAATGGTGAATTGGGCTGGTTCTTCTATTTTTGCTGTGGTAATCAATTTTCCTTGCCCCACATGTCGAGGACTAGAACGTGGCTGGCATATTGCCACATTATAGGCCGTTAACTAACTCCCGTTGGTTTTCAATTTTTATGAATTGCTGACTTTTATGACAGTTATACACATTAAAATTCATTAATTTATTTCATTTTTCTGCCCATCTCTCTTTATGTATGTATCTATCTATATATCATGTGTTCAATTATGTCTTCAAAGTTCATAAATTCAAGTCCAGTACCTCAAAATGTGTCCTGTATCTTTAAAGAGGTGGTTAAGTTAAAATGAAATCTTTAATCTGTATTCCAATTTGATTGTGTCCTTATAAGAAATGGAGATTAGGACACACAGAGACACATCAGGATGTGAATGTACAAGGAAAACCCAGGTTAGGGCACAGTGAGAAGGTGGCCATCTGCATGCTAATGTGAAAGGCCTCAGAAGAATCCAGGTGCTTTGTAAGCCACCCGGGATGTGGCATTCTGTTATGGCAGCTTTAGTAAACTAGAACTATATGTTTGTGTATGTGTGCATGTATATGTATACGTATATGTGTGTGTATGTATATATGCATACATTGTGTGTGTGCATATGTACACATATATACATATATTGTGTCCTGCACTATTCTGTTGACTAAGGATACAAAAATAAGATATATTATTTTAAATTCTGGTCATTTAAGAATCAAGGGTTAGCTATACAGTATTAATAAAGCAAAAGTTACAAAATGAGTATATATACTAATATAGGTATATATGTGCTATACTGAACTTCCAGAGAATTCAAGTAACATGAATATGATGATCTTTCTTGGGGGAGGCAATGCTTCAACAAAATCTAGATTTAGAAAAATGAAAGGGTAAATTCTTGGTAAAGACTTGACTTGGCTTTCTGGCTTATTAAAACTTTGTGAGGGAGCATGGCATATCTCCTGACTTGTAGCAGCATGATACTGCTTGACGCAGGTGTATGTGTGCTTGGAGTGGCCGGCGGGCAGGTGCCTCTTCAATGATCTAGAAGCAAATTCTAATTACTTCCTCTCCTATCCAGCTCCACTTTCATGATGACACTTTTTATCATCTTAAGCAGGAAGATTGTTTTTCTTTGCAAAAGGAAGCAAGGTAGCAATTCATTAATCATGTCCATCTCTGTACCAGTTTAACAGTTAGTGACTCTAACACTTATCTTGGTCTCTAGTTTTTTACTCTAAAACCATATTTTAAAATATAGCAATGCTTTTCAGCTTCAGCCTTTCTCCTTATCTTTAGTTGCTTCTAATGTTTTTTCCTCTCAGCTTTTAGCTTATTTTAATCTAGTATAAGTTAATGATTAATACTTCCACCAGCTGTTACACACTGTCAGTATACACAGTAGCACAGAAACCCTCACCAATCCTTACTGTTAATACCATGCAATATTTACTTACCTTTCTTCCCATCCTCTACACTATTTATCTTTTGAATCAGTTCCTCTTCACTAGGTCTTGGCTCCCCTAGATCTAGCTAATTGTTCTGGTTTTGTTTGTTTGTTTTTGTTGTTGGGTTTCTTTGTGGGGGGTATTTTATTTACTTTGTAACTATTATATAAAAACATTTAAAATTTTTAGTGTGTATCAAAATCATAAGCAAGTTTCTGTTAGGAATACTGATGCTCCCTCAATGATTTAATTCAAACTCTGGAAAGGGTAGTACATGAAATGTGAGATTTTGCTTAGTTATTATCTCATCTATGGGATGATTATTAATAATACTTAGCAGAAGATATGTCGTTAAACCCTTTAATGAGAACATGGTGGCACAAAGTTTTTTTTTTCCTGTGTTATTGACACCATCCCTCATGATCTCAGAATGGCAGGATTCCATTTGTAGACTGACAAACGTCTTTTCATTACAATCTAATCCAATTGCATTTATTACTATCATTGGTATGAATAACTGCTTTTTGTCCTCCCCATCTAAAAGCCACTAATTTCTATTGCCTATTGTACTGTTCTAGCAGATGGTTCCTTAACATCTCTGAATTCACAGAATCCGTCATTTAGAGCATCATCTTGCATGAAGAGAGTTTTGACCTCTATTATTAGGTGTTGTTTGGTTTTACTTTCTGTGTTCATCTGACTACACAATACCATTTCCACTTTTAGAAGTTATTTTATATTCATGCTTCAGTTTCTATTTGCAGAAAAAAATATTTTTAGTTTTGTTGTTTTGCCTGAATAAGTTCAGCTAGCTAGATAATGTCCTATCTTCTCTTCCAATGTGCTTCTTTTCCATCCCAACCTTCTCCAGCTCCTGATCACTCTCTTGTAGAATTGGAGCAACTAGAGAATGGAATAACCCTTATCTCAAATACAGAATTTAAAGGTTTCATATAACCAAGAAGGTAGCCTGCCTCCCTGCCTTTAAAATATTAGGGCTCCTGTTGTGTTTTGAGCACTACTACACTGGGGCAGAGTATCTCAGGGAGGATATCATGCTTCCTCTACATTATCTCTCTAAGATGTCAGCCTTTTATAAGGGGGAGAATAAATAGTGATAATTTAACTTATTCTTCCATGGGCTCAAAATTTTTTGTCTGGCTTTGTCCCAGTTGACCTAGCCTCTTCACAATTATAGTCAGCTTATAGGCTACTGAAACTACTATACCCATGGTCATAACACACTAGTCATAACACACATGTTCTACTGCACTGTGGAGCTCTATTTGATTCAGGGAAGCACCTCTTTTATTTTCTTCCTCCATTATGTTGCTTCTGTGCTCCAAGTCCAGGCACTCCTGAAGATAGGAGTCTCTGGGATACAACTTTACTTTCTCAGAACACCTACCATATCAATTGCAATTTTTCTAATCACTGTGGTTTACTTGCTCTATGGGTCATAGCTACCAATCCTATTATAGTCACTTGATTTTCACCAGGAATAAATTGATGAGCTCTGCTCATCCCAGTCTCCTGGATTTTGCATTGCTAAGGAACTTCAACTTAAGATACTGGGAATCACGCTTTCATTTTCCCTCTCCAAATTCTATTTAAACTTCAAAATCCCAACCAATTCTACTGGGTTGTTCTCTCTTAGTTCCCCAAACCTAATAATATTAGTTTACTCTCTTATTCTTATAAGTTACATTTACTAACAGGGACACTTTGATAGACTATCCAGTTTCCTCCAGCAGGCTACTTCTGCAATTGAATGTATCTGTAAAGACCACAAGTAGTCATTTATACTTCAGTATAACTTCATCAAGAATGTCTTTCCATATTCTTTTCAGAAGATTTTCAAGGTTCTACAATGGGTCTACTGAAATTTTAAGCAATCCTATCTTTGACCTGGCATTAAACCCACAATACAAGCCAATTAAAACCTGAGACCCTTTAATGTAAGAATGAAAGAAAATCCTGGACATTTTTCACAATTTGATTCCTAATCTTCTATCACATTGATTTGTCTTCCCATTTTATTGAATCATACAGAACATTTCAATCTCTTCAGGCACTATCACATAGTTCATTTTGGACCTGCCTTTCCTTGTCCATGTAAATAGCTGGCTCCATTAATCTCTGAGCTACCCATTCCAATTTTCAAAAGCCCCTAACTCCAGTTGTTCTAACATTCTTTGAGGAAGGAAGGAAATATTTGGGATTCAGTGATATAAATTATATAAATCCCTTTAGAAAGTACATGACTGTAGTTGTAAATTTTTAAAACTTGGCTTGGGATGCCAGCTTACCTACTTGCCTTTTACCTTCATTGATTACTTCCTTTCTTCCATATATTCTACTTTCTCTTTTAGGTGGTGGTATTCAGGGTAAGGGGTATCTTCTGTCTTCTGCTTTGTTCCCTTACAATACACATTATTTAATGATGAAGATATGTTGCAAGAAATTGGATATTGGATAATTTTATTGCTGTGCAAACATTACAAGAATACACTTACATAAGCCTAGATGACATAGGTCAATCGTTTGAAATGGCCTATTGATGCAAACAAGAGATGTGGTAAACACAAGATATATGAGGCTATTGCCAGAATAACATAACAAACTGTTTTACAGTAAATCTTTCTTTAGTAAATATGAGTGTATGGGAAAATATAATAAATACATGAACCAGTAACATAGTTGTCTGTTATCAATTATTATGTACTGTACATAAATGATGTGCAAAGAGTGGCAATATAGTAGATTAACACCACATAAGTAATGCATTGTCCTATAATGCTACAATGTTTACAGTGTCACTAGGCCATAGGAATTTTTTAGTTCCGTTATAATCTTAGGGGATCATTATGGTATATTTGTCTTTCACCAAAATGGCATTATGTATTGCATGACATACTTTCCTTCATTTCTATAACTTATGAATTTATAACTTTCTTCATCTTTATTCCTTTCTTTCTCTTTCTTCTTTCTTTATCTACATCTTCTCTCTACCACACTTCAATAAGTTTACAAAAAGTGAAAACACATTTTTATTTCTGGTGAGTTAATTACTATTACCTTTTTAAAGATAAGATATTCATACATAAATATATATGTTGACAGTTCTGTTAGTAGTGGTAAAAATTTACACTAATATCTCCATGTTTCTCACAGATTATAATTTGTTAGCTTTTCGTTTGAATAGGATTAAACTGTAAAATCCCAAATGTTCCTATAAGAGTTGGGGTTGGAGGTGGCAATAGCTCCTTGTCACCCTTGTGAATTCCAGGACAAAGCTGTCATATGAAGATTTCCACTCCCTAACTGATATGCTAGGTCAGAATCCTTCATCAAATTTGTCAATGTGAGTAGATCTTTACTACAGTTATCAGCTCAAATTCCAGTCCTCTCATCATCATTTAACATTTCTCTGGCATGATTTAAATGGATTTTGACGGTATTCCAATATCAGAGAGCATATTCTGCCAGTCTAAAACATGTTCAGTAGATATAATCACAAAACATCTAAATTTATCCAATTTCATTTCTTGGATGATTTTTTCTCCTCATCCCACATGCCAAACTAACCCATTTTTCCTGCCTCGTGGCACAAACAGACCCCAAAGTATCCAGCCTGAAAATGTTGAGATTGATTTAATACTTTCAGCTTTTTCTCCATTATTCTTATAACTTTGCCGAAAGTTGAAAATATTTAAGGTGGTATTTCACTAGATTTATAAATTGGTTATGGGTAGAAAGGTGTTTTTTTAAATATTAGAGAAATGGTCAATGGAGAAATATGATTCAGAGGAGATAAGAGTTTTGTCTTATATCATGGCTCTAGAGTGGCCAAACTGGTTGCAGACACATTTCTAGGCTTTACTAGTCAACATTGGTATATAGTTTACGATAGTCCAGCAGCTATTTTAGGTACTTTAGAGCCAGGATATCTACTATGTATTAGATAATATTCATATTTATAGTTACTTATCAATTCAAAAATAAAGCAACTATTTGTAAGTATATATTATTGATACTATAAGATCTCTTCAACTGCCACATTATAGAAATTATTACATACATCACATGCAGTTATTAGGCATGCAGCATTTTGAATGCTCTAATATTAGGATGCACATATAAAATCAAAAACTATATTTTTATCTGAAAAGTATAAGTTAATATTGTTTAACCTAATATGATGATGATATAGTATATAGCATTTAGAAGTAAATCATCAAAATCTGGGGACTTTTATTTCCCAAGGGATTAAGTGAAGATAGGTTAAGAGTAGGCAGAAGAAAGTAGGAAAATTCTTGTGATTTAGATGTGGTGTCCCCCAAAGCTCATGTGTGAGATGAACCAAGAAGGTTTAGAGGAGAAATGATTGGGCCACAGTCCTTAATATAATCAAAGAAATAATCCCTGATGGGATTAACTGAGTGGGAGCTGGAGGCAAGTGAGGTGTGGCTGGAGGAAGTGGTTCACTTGGCAGCGTGGCTGTGAGATATATGTATTTGTATATGACAAGAGGAGACCTCTCTCTCCCTGCTTATTGATCACTATGTGAGCTGTCTCTCTGTGCCACCCTCTTCCTCCATGATTTCCTGCCTCACCTTGAGCCCTAAGGAATAGAGCTGGCCTTCAATGAACTAAGACCTCTGAAACCCTGAGCCCTCAAATAAACTTTTCCTCTCCTACAATTGTTCTAGTCAGATCTTTTAATCACAGCAGCAAAAAAGCTGACTAAAACGTCAACTGATTAGATACAGGGAATAATCCAAAGAGAAACATTTCTGTTGTATATCTTCAAAATGGCACTACAATCAATGGAGAATAGAAAAGAATTAAACATAAACATAGAATGTACTTGACAATGCTTCTTTAATGGTATTAAGTTCAATCCTCATATATCCGTAGCTTGACTGACGCCAGTTCTTGTTGCTGTAGCATGTGGGAACTGGCTCCTCAATCTTTAGTTTCCAGGACTAGACAATATCTCATAAACTTAGCAACCAGTATGCCGGCACATGCAGTGCAGCCAGCTGGTGAAGTCTTGTTGCGTATTACAGTGAGATTTTGCTTTCATTTTGAAGTGAGGCTTTGGAACCCTTTCTTTCATATGTAATGTCACTTAGCATTTTGGAGCCACTAGTCTCAAATGTCTCATCTGAACCATGGTTTTTGTGCCTGGTGCTACAAATAGGGAACATAAATCAATTAGAGGCAACTCTTCATGCTGTTAACTATAAAAACCATGGAATTTTACATGAGATAAGACCATTTCAAGTTTATAAATTTTGAGGAGTTACTTCTATCATTTTGGAAACAAGCATCAGACGGAAGATATGAATATTGTTTGGGATACAAAACCAAAAGATTGAAGTTTTATCCCAATACCTCCAAAGCTATATTTTTAATATAGGAAGATAAATGTTCCAAGTTATCCATATGGTTATAATGTTTACATCATTGCTAATTAAGTGATTGTTTATTTATTAGCTGGATTTATTCCAGGACATTTTTGAGATGCTTCTAATTAGGTTGTCATTTGAGTAGGATGCTCTAAAAATCTGAATTCATACATTGAACCCAATGAATAAACATTTTTTAAAAAACTGGCCACATGCATTAAACATAGGATGTTGAAAATCTACCTACACTTTTGGAGAGAAAAAATGAAAAACAGATTCATAGGCAACAAATGTGGTTTTGAAATTATATAGTCTAACTTGTTCCTTCAGTTTTTGGAAATAAGAACTGGTAGTGGACTTTAACTTCTAGAGTCAGCTCTTGATAATGAAGGATGGAATGCATGTTCCTGATTTTCAGTCCAGTATTCTTATACTCTACAATATAAATGTAAAATGTTCAAAGTAAAATTCCTTCTGATTCACTGGAAGTGCAAGAGGACCAAGTGTTATTCTTCTCCACAGAAAAAGATTAAAGCTATAGAGAAGAGATTTTTGCAAATGGAAAATGAACTCATTTTCTTTGTGTTCTAATATTTTTTTTTAATTGAAGTTACCTAAAGGGAATGCAACTGGATAAATCTCTGCTAGTGACTACTAAGTGACAGTGTGTCAATGACAGAGATGGTGTTAGGACATATGGTCTATAGAAATGAGAGCAATATACTTTTCTGTGGTGTGTTTGATAGCTTAAAGAGAGGGTAGCCAAGAATATTTGACAGTTCACTGCAACAGCACGGCTGCATGTATACAAAAGTACTTTCTTGCTCATTGATACCATATAAAATCAATATATTTGGGTGGGGATTAAGGATTGAACACAAGGACTATTTATCAGTAAGCTACCTTTCTGGATTTTTAAAAATTTTTATTTTAAAACAGGATATCACTAAGTTGCTCAAGGTTATTGTTGAGACTGGACATAAACTTGCCATTCTCCTGCCTCAGACTTTGCATGTCTTAAAATCAATATACTTTTTTTAAAAAAATCAATATATTTTTAAGAAAGTGTTTAGGGTGTAATGACTGTGGGAAGTGGGTTTATTAACCAAACTTTTCCTCACCCATCATAACCATGAATTTTAGTTGCCAACATCACTTCCAAACATCAATTTTGCCTTAAAATTTAAAAGAAATCTAAACAGAAGCAAACTATTGCAGAGCAGGGAACAATATTTATATTTATTTTGGCAAGAAAGAGACTGATTCAAAGATATAATCCAGGAAGGTGATGTTCAAGAAAGAATAGGGACAATGATGTGAAATTTAGATTTCTTTGATGTGGAAATGACACTTCAACTGAGTGGAAGCTATCCAGATTAAAGCTCCAAAGTAAGTAATGATAGATTTTTTAAAAAGATGGAAATTTATTATTTTAAAGTTAATTATTTCTGTGTGGACACTTGATGACTACAGGGATTTGAAATGTGACAGCAGAGGACTGATTTCCAAAAAAATATTTAAGTATTTGTAAGATCCATTGAATGTATGATTTGGTAAGAATGAAACCCTAATTCGGGTCAACCAGAACCTGAAAGGACCTGCCAGATTGCATTTCTATATAAACATGCCACAGTGAACAGAAAGTTTCCAGTAGCTTCATTAAAGATAGATGCATCCTGCTACAGCACATATTTTCTCAAAAGAACAAAAGTATTTGGGGATAATCCTTTTCCAAGAAGCAAATTAGTTGCTCTTCCTAATTTGTTATCTTAAAATATTTTGCAGAACTGATGCAACAAAAATAGAACAATTGACTTCTAAGAAATTTACCTTTTTCACATATAACCATCCTTGTTTTCTTGAACTTTATGAAATATAAAAAGAAAACTGTTATATTAAGGAGTATTTAAAAATTGATTTTGCAGTTACTATTAGATGTTTGTCAATGGGAGTTTTGTTTTTCCTCTTTCATTCTAAAATCTCTCATTAATATTTTTGCAGTTTAAGATTACATTAAATCAATGGAAATAATTGAGGAGACATGCATTATTTGGAGATTCTAAGTCGCACCCTTTTCTCTGATTCTTTTTATATGTATATATATTTTTTTCATCTTATAAAGCAGAGTTCATAGGCCCTGAAGGATACCTAAGCATTCACCAACATGGTAGGCCTGCCTACCCGTCCATGGTCTTTAGATGAAATACACATCTGATCTGAGGATGAAATTACAAACTGTAGCTTTCACATGGATGTCTGTGCACCAGTTGGATTGTCACATCTCCAACCCTGTCCTCACCCCTGTCATGATATGATTTGTACTTTTTTTTTTCCTACCAACATTTCTCAAGCAGCAGATTAGGCATCTGCTCAGTCTCTCTAGCTCTGAAATCTCGTGATTATGAGATAACTCCACATTTTTTTCTCCTGGCTGTGTTAGACTTTTATGTTATGGGCACTCTGCATGTTGAAATTCTTAACATGATGCATAAGGTATGGAGAAAGCACAGACTATGCCCACTAAGGAGAAAATGAAGCCCATGTCATTCACAGCAAGACCTGGGGAATACCAGCATCAAGACCAAGGATAAGTTGTAGAAAGTATTTAGCTTGATATGGTGCCTCAAATTTTTGTCATCTGTAACTTTCCTCCCCTAGTTTTTAAGTTAGTCTCGATTTTTTTTTCTAGGCATCATGACTTGGAGCACTTCCTAACAAAAGTTGTAATCAAGCTAGATAACTCTTTGCAATTACCCTACGCTTCCCCCTCACACACACACACCCGGTTCCTTACTGCTGTTATGAGCTACAATTGTTAGTTTGCTTTTTTCTTCTTCTTCTTTTTTTTTTTTTTTTGGTCAATACAGTGTCAGAATTGCTGTGCAGTTTTGTAGACTGTTATGAGTCTAGCCACATATTTGGGGGAAGAAATGAGAACTCTTCCATTGCTACAACTCTCTTTACTATGAGTTGTAGCATTTGTAGCAATTTTGTTTATATTTATCTTTCATTTAAATACATATTTATTAACATGTTTGAGAGAAAGGCATCCTTTTGAATAGGTTATGTAGTCAAGGAATTTTTTAAAATATATATATTTTCAGGGATGTTAGGATGAAAATATTTGGGGTGATTTTCACCTCATATGTATTTGGTAAGTCTTACATACAAAGCAATTTATAAATTTCAGTATAATTCATTGATGTGGCCACACTGTGTTCCACAGCTAAATTCAATTGTGGTGCATAGATTTTACTAGTAAGTAATTAACCACAAGGCTTTTGCTATTAGTTATTTTTTTAAAATTTTGGGGAAAGTGGATTTCACAAAAGTTTAATAGCTACAGTTGTTCATCCTCTCAGACCAGTATCACTGAAAGTGGTTTCCACAAACACTTATCCTGCCTAATAGTTACTTGAGGGGGAAAAAGGCTATGATTGGACAGTAGAGGAGGTTTCAGTAGATCCAAGACTGAGAAACACCTAGAACAATGAAAAAGAGATGAATTTTCAGAGTATTGAAAATAATAAGATGTATTGTGGTGATTTCAAAATGCTAAGGATATGACATGTAAGTCCAAATATCATCTCAGTGTGACCCCCTTTTATATAATAGAACACTTTGTTATAGTAATAATGGTGAGAGAAAACACACTATTAGACAATTTCTTAGGACAATAATCATCCCTTGACAAGGAGGGTTTTCCGTGCTATTTTCCTTTTTATATGAGAAGGGCACTTCTTCTAGTCCAACTAAAACAGTATATAGACAAAGCTGTGAATATACTAATTCCTGGGTTTACCTTCTTCTAACTTCTCTTCATTTTTTCATTTTTACTTGTCTTTTCAGGCTTCCATGTGAGGACTGTGACATCCTGGACGCAGAGTTTATTTTTCTATTTGTCCCCTGTCTTGCTTTGCTGAAATGTGCCAGTATTGTTTGCTTCAGAACACAATTCTGTGCTAACGATTCTGATAGAGTGTGAAAAAGTTTGTGGAGACTCACAGAGACTTCTATTTTATCCTGCATAGTTGACGGCCATCAGAAGACAGAACAGATACTGTTCTCATTCTAGTTGGAATTTTAAGTTTGACACTATGCCAACATGACTGCTAAAACAGGATGTTTGAGGCATAAGTTATAGTTCTGTCCAGCCAGCAAATATGTAAATTGTCTATGTGAAAAATCAATATAATGCTTTGATTTTTTTTTTCCTATTCTATCCTTGTTGAAGAAATACATACTAAGTACCTATTCTGTGTTCTTCCTGAGATGGGTGCCCTGGGTGAAATTACTGTGATGTTTACTATGATGTCTTAAATTTGCAAATTCTTACAGAATTGGAATGTACTTTCATAGATCAATGAGGGTAAAGAATTGGGGTAGAGTGTGATCTTAGACATTTCAAAAGTGATTTGAGATACAAAGTGAATTAAATTAGATTTTTCTTGTGATTTGCTAGTAAGAATTATTTCTTTACAGAATAAACAGAAG
Source organism: Ictidomys tridecemlineatus (assembly GCF_052094955.1). NCBI lineage: Eukaryota > Metazoa > Chordata > Mammalia > Rodentia > Sciuridae > Ictidomys > Ictidomys tridecemlineatus. The sequence continues at coordinate 99,220,432 of NC_135485.1, forward strand.
TTTAAGAAATTAATAAAGAAATTATATTATAAAACATATTTATAATATATTTGATAATTCTAATGAAGCATTAGAGTTATCTTTATGGGAAGAATTAAAATTTCACTGAGTTTTTACATATTGATTTAACCTTTCACTATTGTCTCACTTAAAATTATGTCAGTGCATTTGTTTCCTAGGGCTGCTGTAGCAAATTGTCACAACCTATATGATTTTAAAAACACAAATTTATTCTCTCACAGTTCTGGAGACAAGAAATCAAAAATCATGGTTTTGGCAGGACAATGCTCCCCCTCTGAGGTTAGAGGAAGCCATCTGATCATATGTTTCATGTCTCTCTTCGCATCTGCCATGCTTAGTGTACCCTGACCCATATAGCTCCTCCAACATCTACCTCCATGTTTACAGACCTCCGGGTGGGGGGCGGGGATTCTGTCTGTCTGTCTGACTGTGTGCCTATGTTTACATTTCCCTGTTTTTATAAGGACACCTGTTATATGGTATTTAAAACTCACTCTCTCTGGTATGACCTCATTTTAACTGGATTATATATTATATCTTTCAAGATTCTTTCTAATTAGACCATATTCACAAGTTTCAAGCAGATATTATGAATTTGTGGAGGGCAGGGAACACTATTCAACCTGATACTCACATGTCATATTGAAAATCACCAACCCAACTCTGTTCTTGGAATTAAAGCTCCAAGATAGTAGTGATATTTTATTTCTCTTTCAAAAACAAAAAGCCTAGAAGTATTTTATTCATCAGAATGATTGAAAGATATTGGTTAATACTTAATTAATTACTAAGAACATCAAAAAGATTTCTGAAGTATTACTTTTAATTCTATTTTTTCTTTTTTACTCTTGTTTCTTTAACTTTGTCTTTTTCATATTTTTGTCATATGAGACATACTTTATTTACTTTTTCTTTTGTATTTCTGAAAGTAAATTTAAGCTTTTCTAACTTTGCATATGCAATAGGAAGAATTAACATTATTTGCTCTTCTTGAATTTGCTGGCTTTCTTAATTAGTCCTTGGAAAATTAATCTAAATTATTATAATGATTGTATTAACATAACCTAAGAGAAATGGCAATTTTTAAAAACTCTAGGCTTTTGCATTTAATTTTATAACCAGAGATGCTGAAATTATTTTGGTTTATATCTGGATATTTAGCTAATATTAGCACTAATAAATAGTTGTTATTCTACAGAACATGATCTTTGGAGGCCTTGATTTTTATTGATCCCTTGTAGATTAGGTTGTGTTTTCTAATATTTTACTGACAATAAGTAACACAGAGACTATGTATTCTGTGCCTTATTGTATTTTAAAATATATCTCTGTAAACTTTTATGATTATTAATGACAGTTTAGTTAGGTATAGAATTATATGCTCGTAGTCCTTCCATGAACCTATATAAAAGTGATTTTATCTGAAATTCATCTTTATGCATGAGGTCTAAAAAAAGCCTTTTGTTTTTTAGTAGCTTCTTAAGTAACTTTTAATAGTTTAGATTCTCAAGTGTTTCTCTGTCTTTATCCATTTAATTGAAAAAATTACTAGGATATGTGTAATTGTGTGTATTTTAATTTTCTCTCTTCACTAATGTTATAGGCATTTAAATAAATCTTTATTGAGGCAATATTTTAATCTAATTTTTTATTCCTTTTTCAGAATAATATACAATATTTCTCATAATTTTTAACTTGCCTATCCTCTGTATTTATGTTTATGGAATCCCTTAAATGCATTTTTTTTAACATTCTAAATTTCTCTCTTTTTTTTTAAGAAGAGAGATTTTATGGTTGTCCTAGTCAACAATAAAAAAATGACAAAAACACCAGAAAAAGAGAACATCTTTTTTTCTTGCTGGGATGTTAGACTGATATGGAGAGAGCCAGGTCTTTGCATTACTGTACTCAGCATGTCTTTAATCACATTGGCAGGTATCTCTGACTAGTGACATTTAATCTTATCTTATTCTTTCTTTTACTAAATAGATTATACTCAATTAGACCATTTTTAAATCATATTAAGCCCCAGAGACATTTCTTTTTCTTTTTAATGCAATCAATGTTTAAAACATACAGCTTTTATGAACCTTTTTAATAATAGTACCTTTTTATATTGTATTTTGGTTATTACATAGTGTGTTTCTATGTATTTGTGCATTTCTGATTGTTTATACTAGAATGAGATTAAATAAAGCTAGGATATGATACAGTGTGTGAAATACTATTACTGAACATAAAGAAATGCTGTTATAATCAGAAAGGAAAGAGACGAAGGAGAAAATCAGGGGAAGACAAAAGGGAGAGGGAACAAAAGAAGGAAGGGAAGATGAAAGGAGAGAAAATTTCTTCATCTGGAAAAAAATAAGCACCCAAGGAATTCATGCAGAGTTTTCTAAAATGAGATCTAGCGGACCCTGACACTTTGAGACTGTTTAAATGAATCCACAAAGTCAAAATAACTTTTTTAAATTGTGACATTATTTATAGTTTGCCTTAACAAATGCAGAATGAAATATTCTGGAGACTATGTGTGACACATGATTTTAGAAAAATTGAATGTAGAAGCTGTTATGAAAATCAGCCTCATATTAATTTAGCATTAAAAAGATTTGCAAAAATTCATGTAAACAAATGTTATTTTTTTTACTGCTTTTTGTTTTGGAAAATAAAATTAATTCTAATAAAATATGTCATTTGTGAAAAATAAAATATCATACTTTTTAACTATTATGTATAAATGAATTAATAAATGCATTTTCATTTAAATATATGATATGGAAAATTTAATTAGATATAATTCACATAAATAAAGTTTGTTTAGTGCATTAAATAATTTTTAAAAATTATTTTAGTTGTAAATTAACCAAAGCCTTTGTTTATTTATTTTTATGTGGTGTTGAGGATGGAACCCAGTACCTTGGACATACTAGGTGAGCGATCTACCACTGAGCCACAATCTCAGACCCTAAATGATTTTTAATATCTTTTTTATTTGGGGATAATTTTTATTTACAAAAAGTTATAAAGATAGTTGTTTCCAAATATTTCTTGCTCAGTTTTCATTATTGATTTATATAGTATATTACCATGGACTGTTTGAGAAAACTAAGAAATTAACATGAAAACATTACTATTAATTAAACTCTGGACTTCATTTGGATTTCACTAGTTTCCACATCAATATTATCTTTCTATTCCACAGCCCAATCTAGGGTACTGCATACTGTTTAACCAGCAAGTCTCCCTAGTATACACTACTTTATAATTGTTGCTCAGAGTTTCATTTTTTTATCAAGACTTTAATAGTTTTGGAAGTACTGACCAGTTAGATATTTTCTAAAGTAAACCTCAATTTTAATTTATTTAATATATTTTCTGAGTAGTTTGGACCATGAGTTTTGGGAACGAGACCATAGAGATTAGTGCTATTCTCATCACATTGCATCAACAGCAAACTATCAGCATGACTTTTTACTCTGTGTTCAAGGCTGTGTTTACTTATCATGATCCCTCCCTATAAAGACTTTTTCTCTTCCTTTCTACATTCATCCTTCTGAAGCAAGTCACTAACAGCAGCTCATACTCAAGGAGCAGTACATGCATAAAGCAATCAGAATTCTGTAATATAGATTTGTTTCTTCTCCCTTGTTTATCTATTCAATCATTTATATGTGTCTTCATCAATTTACAGATATTTATTTTGTGCTTTGTCTTATAATCCTATAATATTTATTTTGGTGCTCAATTTATTATGGTTTGACCATCTGGGAGTTCTTTCATATCATCTCCTATATACCCTTTATGTTCTTTCTCCTTTACTTTTTGACACTACAAGAGGTTGCAGGCTCACATTACTTGCCCCAGCCATAGCATAACCTATTTCTCAAGAAACCCTTGCTTCTTTTATTACAGAATGGTATTTAGAAATCAAATCTTGGGGCTTGGTGTGGTAATAGCTACTAGACTATCATTGTTTTCTAAGTCTTCTCAGCAAACAGAGCTAGGTAACGTATATATGTAGACCAACCATACATCTGAATATAACTTTGCTTATTATTTTCCCATTTGTATGCTTATTAAGCTAAATGCGAGTTTATACTCATGTTTCCAACTCTAATACAATATCATATGGTTTATTTTAGATTCCTTCCTTGTTTATCTGTACACTCAATGAATTTTTAAGAATATAAGGGGATTCAAACTTCAAAAATTTGAGAAGCACTGACTTAAAACATTTACCCTATTTAAATTCATTTGTGGCTCCGAATAATAGCTCAATAAATGAGAGTATAAGTATCACCATTATATTTTCAATTCTTACGCAGTTGAGGGGTTTACTACTTAACACAACCTTGAAGAGTTCACCAAGGCCAATTCAACACACACTTTACACTCAACTTCCTCTTTGATATAGACCACATATCTAATCTAGGGAAAGCAGCAGCTATAATTTTATTTCTATCAAAGCATCACTTCTAACAACTTTAAGGAAAGTGTTCACCACTTTCCCATTACTTTTTTGATATTGGATCAAAAAATATTCTAATACTCTTAACTTCCACTGATATTTTGAAGTTAACTGGGTGTATTCATAGTTATTTTAGTGAGAAGCTGCAAAAAAATCACATTAGCTATTCCAAATATCTGTTATCTTTTGTTTTTCTTTAATCCTTCTCAATACATCATGATGTAGGCTGGATCAGTTTCCTAGGTATGTTGTTTGTGTGGGCACAGAAAGTTGCAGTATCAAAAGGGTACCATTGTTGATTTAATGCTCTGTTGGTGCTATCTTGAAATTCTTGATAATTTTATCTCTGAACTTGTTTTTCAAGTGAAGTCCAATAAGACAATAGAGCTTGCATGTGCAAAGTGAAGTTTCGGCTAAGGTCAGGAAAGGTTCTGAGCAATGAGCGTGGTTGTCTATCACATAAATGCATTCCTGGTGCAGTCTGAGGAATTGAGACCCTGAGCAACCCAACCAAGATCTCAGTCCATATTGGTGTTATCAAACATGAAATCAGCTGCAAAAGCAGTAACAGTAGCCATCATAGAGAAGATGAAGAGCATTGCACAGGGCAGTGCTGGGACTCAACACTGATTTAGCCATCCCTTCCTGAGGTCAATCCTCACAGCTTCTGCACAAATATTAACTTTCCTGTCTGAGCGTAGGACCAGTGTTTAGGAAGTAAAGTATCAACAGATCACTACAGAAAAAAAGCTTACATGTCGATAGTACAATAATATGTATTAAAGATCTATTAGAATTTTCCAAAACACGTGGAACCTCTGGTCTGGAAAACTGTTCAACAATTCAAAGGAATATTCAAAGGCTTAGCATAGAAACTGCATTTGAAGACTGTAATGTAAAACAAAAAGGAATACTGTCTTCATATGAAACTTCAGATGAATTAATTATTAAATATAAATGTAATTTCAGAATTAATTTTCTTTGCAATTAAGATATAGCAATATAATGTGTAAAGAAGCATTTTGAATTATATGTAAATCATGTAGACAGTTGGAGTTTCCTGTACAATCTCCAAAAGTTATAAGAAATGTCAGAGGAAAACTTAAAATGCCATGATATAAGTTTACATTTAAAATTAAATTCATGCTTATATGAAACTGAGTTGTAAGAGAGTTAAATCTTTTTAGAAAATTTTTTTGAGAATCATTTGCTTGAGATGTACTAAAATTCACATTTTAAAATGACAATATCAGAAATTATTATGTTAATAAACAACAGAAATATTTTCAATAGCTCCAGTAACAGTGAAACAGCAATAAGGTCTTGCTGAAAACAAATGATTATCGAAATGTGCTTATGACCTTGAATTTATTTAGAACATATTACATCACTTTCACTTGCATTGGTTGAACATTACATTTCTCAAAATCAATCAAAAACCTAAATGTAAGACCTAAAATTCTGATACTTTAGAAGAAAACATAGAGGAAACAGATCAAGACATTGGTATAAAGAATTATCTTCTCTATTGGATCTCAAAAGCATAGGAAAAAAAAAAAAAGAAAGCCAAAGGAGATTATATCAGTCCACAAATCTGCACAGAGAAGAACACAACTGACATAAATTAAGTGACAACTTAAAAAGTTGGAGAAAATATTTGTCAAATATTCATTTGACAAAAGGTTAATATCAAGATTATATGAAAGACTAAAATAATTAGAACAAATAAAAAGTACTCTCATTTAAAAATGATCTAAAGATCTGCTTAGACATAGAATAGAAATGTATAAATGACCAAAACCGTTTTTTTAAAAAGGCTTATTAGCCATAACAGAAATGCAAATCAAAATGATAATGGCATTAATCCCCAGTGAGAATGTCAATTATGAAAACAAATAAACAAACAAATGCTACTGTGAATTTGAAGAAAAAGAGATTCATATACTGTTGGTGGGAATGTAAATTATTTCAGTCATATGAAAAGCAGTATGGAGCTAACTCAAAAACTATAAATAGATCTACCATGTAATCCATCTATCCCAATCTGGCTATATTTGCAAAGGAAATCAAATCAGCATACTAAAGGGAAATCTGTATGCCTATTTATTATCATTGCAACACTATGTACAAGCTAAGATATGGAATCAACCCAGGTACCCATAAACAGATGAATGCTGTAAAGAAAATATGGTACACATACACAATGATGTGTTACTCAATTATAATGAAGAATGAAATAGTGTCATCTGTAGCAGAATGAACTGAACTGAACTGAAGGACATCATGTTATGTATTAAACCAGACAAGAAGACAATTACTACATTTTCTCTTTTATATGTGAAAACTAAAAATGTTGAACTCAAAATGTAGTGATTTAATAAAGATTGGGATGGGTCTAAGTGAGGAGTATGGAAGAGAGGATGGATTTGATCAAAACATGCTGTATGCATGAATGAAAATATATGGCATTCCATTAATTTGTACAATTAATATGTTAGTAAAAATAAAAAAGAAAAAGAAGCTGTACATTTTGAGGAACTAGTAAGCATATTTCAGATGAGAAAACCAGAAAAAGATAATTATCAATAATTTTAATAATCTATTATGTAAAATTAATATGTGAAAATGTTATTTTACAGTATATAAATTTATGTTGTAACTCATGTATCTGTATAACTCCTATTATGTTTTATGAGTTCTAAAATATCTCTAAGTAAAAGGCTTATATTTTAATATTTTTGACACTTTTCCCCTTATTTTTGAATTCAGTCTTTTATATTATGTAGCTAGCCTGGAAATATGAATGTCATCAAATATGTAGGTAGATGATAGATAGATAGATAGATAGATAGATAGATAGATAGATAGATAGACAGATAGATTGATCATACATAAGATACTTTTATATAATTAATAATTTTTGCCATAACAGAAGTAATTCTGCTACTGATTATAATAGCAATTTACAACACGTTCCTAGAATTGGGGAAATATGAATTTTTCAATCTCAATAATGTGTGAATTAATTTTCCTTTTGGCATAGAAATCAATTTGTGTATTCGTATCAATTGCTCATCACCATGTGTAACAGTTCCACTCCAATATGGATCACATAACTTCTAAAAAAGAAATTCTTTTGAGAGACTGAATTATTGAAGCTTCATGATCCATCAGATGCTAAGTAATAACCCAGTTTAATTAAACTACTTACTTTTAAAATTTTATACATACATTATTGGGCTTAGTCACCGTTTTGGAGGTGCATTAGGAATTCTGAACATGGACAAATTCACTTTTATTTACTGTCTCTTTTTTTTTCTTTTTGGGAGAGGTAAAACTTTTCTTTATTACTTTATTAATTTATACTTTAAAAATAAGTTGGATGACAATATAAAACATCCTTCATATCTAATTTAAAGATATATTAACAATAATAAATAATATAATAATTAATATATAATAAATATATTATGATAATATATTATCACTGTATTTTTGAGTTTTCACTCTTATAATTTAATTGTTATATTTTATTAGAAAAATAAGGGTGCAAATAAAACTGATGTCCTACTATTGGCCAACTACCATCCTAGGTACTTTTAAATATTTTACAGTATGCAAAGTAGCTATGTTATTGTTATTATAAGTGAAGAAACTAATACACACAACCAGCAGATAAAGTGCATGGTTTCAAAACAATCAGTAAGAAAACATGCAATTTGAATTCACTATATCAATTCCTATGGTGAAGCCATTCTCATTATACTACACAGTCTCTGGGAATTTTTAATTCTTGGTTTTGTTTTGTTATTCTAGTATTGAGGATTGAATCCAGGTGTGCTTAGCCACTGAGCCATATCCCCACTCCTTTTTTATTTTGTATTTTGAGACAGGGTCTGGCTAAGTTGCTTAGGCCCTTCCTAACTTGCTGAGGCTGGCATTGAACTTGTGATCCTTCTGCCTCAGCCTTTCAAGCCTCTTTAAGAATTAAGATTTCCATCTACTTTAGATTAAAAAAAATTTATGGGAGACCATAAACCAGCTAGAAAAAATGAGGCAATGAGGACAATTTGACTATGGATTGAAATAAGATTATATCAAGGAGTTATTATTAATTTTGTTAGGTGTGATAATAGCTTTCTTTTTGTGTAAGAAAATGGGACTTTTATATTCTTGGCCATATTTTAATTAATTAATTAATTGTACTGGGAGTGGGATCCAGAGGTTTTCTGCCACTGTGCTATATCCTCAGTTTTTTGTTTGTTGTTTGTTTTTAGACAGGATACTGCTGAGTCACTAAGGCTGGCCTTCAATTTGTAATCCTCCTGCCTCGGCCTTCTGAGTTGCTTGGATTACACATCTCTACCACTGTGCAAGAATATTGTTTTTTTCAATAATAAAAAAATTATACCCTCCAAAATTACTCCTCTCTTTTAGAAATAAATATTCAGAGTTATCCCCTTGGTCAATGAGGTTTTACTGGGTCTAGTCTCTATCTATCTCTCTGACCTCCTCTTCCATTCTTCCGCTGTTCATTACACACACACACAAAAAAAAAAAAAAAAAAAAAAGAATTAAGATTTACATTGTCTTTTTGCACTGGAAGGAATTTCATATCTGACATGTGAAGTAGCCTAAATATAAATATTTTTACATTATAGACTTTTGCACCTCTACTTAGCATGAATGAGTTTCAGCCATTTCTTCTTAATTAAAATCAGAGAGCAGTAAACTTGCAGTGAGGTAGAGTTAATTTACCCTTCATCTTGGTATCTATAACTTTGAAACCAGATTTTCAGAGAAATATTACAAAGAGCTTCTTGCTCTCTCTGCAGCTTGAAGTGTCCTAAAGACTTCTTCCAGAGTACAGTACTTGCCCTTTACCTACCTCTCCTCAGATTAAATGGTAATATTAGATTAGCATTAAAGAAATACGATTTATCCTATGCATTCTAAATAAGTATCACCAAAGCCAAGCAATCCCACATTTCAAGTGAGGATGGGTAAAGCTTCAAATGAAGAATAAAATCTTAAAGGACTAACTTTCTTTGTATTTTAATGCTTCAAATAACTGGTAATTTATCTTCCAGATATTTCAACATCAATAAATTCTTCATTTTTTCATTTCCTGGAATGGGATTCTAATACTCTACCTTGACAAAATAAACAAAAGAGAGATTTGTTTCAGATCAATAAAGACTAAAATATCAGGTATCTTTAAGATATGCAAATTCTTTTGTGATAACGTCAAGCCAGGAAAAAGAAAGCTTTCTATGAAAAACTGCTGTTTTGGGGAAATCTCTCAAAGAATTTAAATTTAAACATTAAATTGTAATTTAAAATTACAATTTCTGAAGATATTAGATCAGAAAAATATTTTTTTCTAAACTGCATAACTTTTTTTCTTTATTTAGGAAGGATTTTCTTTGGTACTGGAGGAAATATATTCTGATTTTAAAATATTGATCTTAGAGGACATTTTGCTAAGTGAAATAAGCCAGACAGAACAATAAACACTGCATGATCTCACTTATGTGTAGAATCTAAAGAATTTGAACTCAAAGATACAGAGTTTTGCCAAGGACTGGGGAGGGATGAAGCATTTTGTTAAAGGTACAAACTTTTGTAGTATAAATAAGTGCTGAGATGTAATGTATAATATGTATACTGTTAATAATAATGCATTGCAAACTTGAAACTTGGTAAGAGACTAAATCTTAAGTGTTCTTACCTCGCACACACTCAAAATGATAACTATGTCAGTGGGTGAATATATTAACTTGATTGTTGCAATCATTTCACGATATATATCAAAAAATCAAATTATATATCTTGACCTCATAAAATTCTTATTTTATATATTATACCTTAGTCTATTTTACTTGTGTAAAAGTGGAGGAGAAAACATGTGCAGTTGGAAGTTAATCACTATGTATATTTTCTCATTTCTAGGAGCTCCTTCCTTTTAAAATTGTCTATTATTATCAATAGTCTCATGTTCCATTTCATCTTTATATATGAATCATTTGTTCCTTTAAAATGTTTCCTTAAAAGTTCTTGAATAGTTCTCCAAATCCTACAAAGAACAAATCAAAACCGAAATCCTTCAATGTCTAAGGTTGTTTTTTGCTAAAAAAAAAAAAAAAAAAAGTTCTAAATTAAAAGAAGAAACTCAAGAAATATTGCATTTCTATTCATATGACATATGGAGCTGAAACTGTCCAGCACCCACAGAAACCATGAACACTTCTCCTTTTCTACACTTACTGTAGAAACCATACCTTACAGGCTACCCAATACCTTTAAACAGAAAAAAACAAGGGAATTAATTTACTGAGTACTTAACTGAATACAAGGATCTGAAGATGAAAATGTGTTTATATGTGTAATACCAAAATAACTTGAAAAAAATAACTTGAAATTAGTGGTATTATTTTCTTTTAAAAAATACAGAAACAAATGAAGCCAAATAATTTGAATAGCTGAAAAATTTGACTAATATTCACTTAGCTAGGAATTTGTGAAGCTGAAAAAGATGCAGATCTACCTGATTCCCATTGAATACCTAAAACAAAATCCATAAACAACTCTTTTTAAAAAGCTTAAGAAGACAGAAACAAAGAAACACTTCCATAATTTTTCCAGGTTATCCTCCTAAGTACATGTAGTTCCTAGAATTCTTTTCTCTTTCCTTCCATATGTCTGCAAGAATTAGGTCCTTTCTTATTTTTTTCCTAGTAATCACAGGAAATTAAAAATAAAATAATAATGATTAAAAAATGAGAGAAAAAAAAACTTAAAAAATCTCCCAAGAAAATGGTTTCAACCATGGACATGTGACAATTTTTTTTTAAGAGAGAGTAAAGACATAAGATATCAGGAATTATTTTATAACCAATTTATAATTGTTTTGAAAACCTCTCCTCAGAACTCTTCTGATATTTGTGATTTTTTTATCTTTTAAGAGCAAGACTACTATTTGCAAGTCAATGGGCAAATCAAGTTGATTACATTGTTACTAAACCTAGATTAAAGGATGTATGCAATGTTATTTAGAAACTATTTATAATATTATTTTATTCTCTTTCATATAAAATAGGAAGTAAATGTACGTTGTTAAGGCACATAGAATTCCATGAGAGATCAACCCAGTGATGAATAAGGATGTGCAAGTTGGAGATTGTACATCTTGAATGGAGAGGGTCACCACTTTTTTGGATGCCTTTGTTATTTTAATTCATCTTTAATTTTATTATAATTTTGTTAACCTCAAAGTGGATGGTTGATACGTTTATTGACATAGTTCCTGCATAAAATAGTATCTGTTCCTATTTTAAACTAGCTAAATGTATGTCACTGCTTTAAGTAAATATTAAGAAAACAATTTGATAATCCAAAAATTGACATTTTAGCAACAAATATACTGATAGCATTATAAACAAGAAAATGCTTTTCCAGTTACTATACAATTTGATATAAATGTATCCATTAGCTAGGGAAAGTGATACAGGCCTGAAAATCTGGCTATTCCAAAGGCTAAGGCAGGAGGATTACAAGTTCAAGGCCATGCCAGCAACTTAGTGATACTGTGACTCAAAATAAAATGAAAAGGGCTAAGTGTAGCTCAGTGGTAGAATGTTCACATATGAAACATTAAGTTCAACATCAAGTACCAAAACAAACAAAAACCTATTCATTAAAAACACCTCTGTAGGCTGGGGATATAGGTAACTTGGTAGAGTGCTTGCTCATCACAGGTACAAGGCCCTGGGTTCAATTCTCAGATCAAAAAGAAAAACAAAAAAACCCCTCTGTAGATATTAAAGCAACTGAATGTTAATGTGCTCTAGGTAATCTTATGACACAAATTTTTATTACCATTAATAAGTTTACTATTAACATTGATAATACCCAGAGACAATATTGCAAGGAAATAATTTAAATTCACTGAATTACTCATTACATTATAACAATTGTGTGGTTTCTTTTTATGGTACTTTGGAGGGTTCAAAAATCAACTGTGTAAACATTTAATGACATAGTTAATCATTGTATATTTTAAATATTGTAAATTATACGGCAAAAAAATCTCTTCTGATATTTGTGATTTCTGTGTCTTTTAAGAGCAAGACTACTATTTGCAAGTCAATGGGCAAATCAAGTTGATTACATTGTAACTAATCCTCAGTTAAAGGAACTTTGCAATATTATTTTAGAAACTATTTATAACATTAATTTTATTTGTTGAAGAATAAAACTATTTTTTTCTAGAGTGGGAAACAATATGTTTTAAGATATGCACTTCTTAATTAATTCCCTCCATACTGATTTTTTGTAATGTTTTTCAGAAAATATAGTTTTGCCAAATAATTTATAAATCAACATTCAAATTATTATACTTCTGAAGGAATTAAGAGATTCTTAGAAAGGAAATAAAACAATATTGACTCTGAAAAATACATTATTCTCACCAAAAATGGTATAGAGATGACATGTAATGTTTGAAGAGAAAAGCAACATCATTTGTTATTGGATGCTGCAAAGTTTAAAAATAATAATAAAACAACACTATACACTTATTATAATGACTAAAATCCAAACCACTGGCAATGCCTAATGCTGGCAAGTATATGGGGCAACAGAAGAACTCATTTATTGCTGGTGGGAATCCAAGATGGTGCAGCCTCTGTGGAAGACCGTCTGGTAGTTCCTTACAAAGCAAAACGTATTCTAGTCATATGATCCACCAATCATATGTCTTGATATTTATCCAAGTGAGTTGAAAGCTTGTGTTCACACACATACAAAACTGTGTACAAATGTTTACAGCAGCATTATTCATAATTGCCCAAACTTGAAAGGAACCAAGTTGTTCTTATTAAAAAACAAGTTAAAGAAGATGAATAAACAAACTGTGGTACATCAGAATAATGGAGTATTATTCAGCAACAGCAACAGCAACAACAACAAAATTGGTTATGAAACCATGAAAAGACATGGAGCAATCTTGAATGCATATCACAAAGTGAAAGAAAAGCAACCCGAAGGCTACATATTATATAGTTCCACAGACCTGGACACTTTTGAAAAGACAAAATTATGCAGAGTGCAAAGATCACTGGTTGCCATGGAATTAAGAGAATGAGAAGGGGGTTAATAGGTGGAGCACAGAGGACTTTTCAGCAATGAAAGCTATTCTGTATGATAGTGTCATGTTGGATATGCAACATTATGTATTGGCCAATACACATATAACTGTACTAAACAGATTTTTAAAATTTGGGGGGGAGGGGAGTTGTAGAATGCCTTTATTTGTTTATTTTCATGTTGTGCTAAGGATTGAACCCAGTGCCTCAAACAAGCTAGGCCAGCACTCTGCCACTGAGTTACAGCCCTAGCCCCAGAGTGAATCTTAATATAAGCTATGAATGTAAGTTAATAATAATTTATCAGTACTAGCTCACCCCTTGTAACAAGTGATGTAAGATGTTAATAACTGAGGAAACTCTGGTAGGGAGGAAGTTGCATAGGAATTTCCTGGGCAATTGCACAGTAGAATGAGTATAGATAAAAGTAATATGCCAGAAGACAAGATTCTGTGCATAAAAGATAAATGTTTGAAAGAGATATTATGTTTAACCTGATTTAAAAGTTGTACAATGTATACACATCCATTGAAATATAATTATATTACTATGATTAATATAAAATTAATATTATTGATATTTTATACTAATACTCATTAATATAAAAAAATTCATTTTATGTCAGTTAAAAAACAAGCTTGTTTAAAATTTTAAATATATATTATTAATGCCAACATCTTTCTAGTTTCTTGATATTAATATCAATTATCTATGATACTAAGTAAAAATGAAGAAGACATTATCAAACCTCTTAGATTACTCAGTATCACAAACTTAATTTCATGTCTTTTATATTTTATGTTGCAGATTTACTTTAGAACAAAGGATAAGAGAATGAAAGAAAATCATGAATTTTCAGTGTCTTATATGGCCACAGAATCTGAAGAATCACTTTACCTTATTTCAACTGTTTGGAGATTAATCTTAAAATTGGTGAACAAACATGGCACTGGTGGGAATATCATGCATGAGAAACTAACATTCTAAGTTTATAAAAATTACTTAATTTTTCTTTTAGAAATAACCATAAATCTGCTGTAACAATTTACTTAATGTATTTCCAAATGTCTTTGTTACTCTCAGCATACACCTCATTCTAAAAATTGGTTATCAATAGAGATTATAACTTATGAAAATTAAAATTTATATAAATGATATAAATTGAGTAACCAAATGTGTATAAATAATATTATATACATGACTAAGCATACAAAATTAAATTAATATGTATAATATGTTAAAATGATTTTATTTACAAATAATGAGGATGACTAAAAGTAAGTGGTCTCTCTTTTTAGATGTGCAGTTTTCAATCTGAAGTCTTGACTACTAACAGACTTAGAAAACTGAATTTCTAATTATTATAAGTAAAATTACAATTTCACATCATTTCGTGCATTTTTTGTAAAATGATTTTACATTTGTCACATTTCTTGATACTTTTGTCTCATTTTTGAAAGATAAGAAGGATCACATAAAATATTTCCTTGAGAAAGACATTTTTCTAATTCTCACTATACTGCCACTACCTAAGTTTAAAGATTCTCAATATTGATAAGGTTGTAAATTACTGAAATTATTAAGAGAGTAGAATGGAATATCTTTTTGTAAATATTGTAAACAAATAAAAGGATTTAAAAACTAAAAGTAGGAGGGAGAAATATAAAGTGAGGTAATTATTGTGGGATTATATAACATATATTTTGTGGGCATTTTATCAACTGTAATGCTTGGTTTTTTGTGTAACTTTTTAAAAACATGTTTATTGAGGTAAAATGTACATACCACTAAATTTACAAATGTTAAGCGTTCAATTTATTTCAGTCAATATTGCCAAATTTAATTTAAAAATATTTCCCCTAACAATGTAACCTTGTGTCTGTTTCCAATTAAATTGAAGCCACCAATGAGCAGTTTTCTGTTTCTATAAGCTTGCCATTTCTGAACTTTTCATATATATATAAATCTTGCACAGTGTGCTTTTTAATTTGACTTCTTGCATTAATAGTGTATATGAGCTTCCTATTTGTTGTAGCTTATGTTAGTAGTCTGGTCCTTTTCATATTTGAACAGTTTTCCATTGTGTTTATTTTGTTCATAAATTCTCCAGATTATGGACATTTAGGTATTTTACAGATTTGTGATATCTGAATAATATTTTTATAAATATTTGCATGTATTGGTGAGAATATATGTTCTAATTTTAGGAGAATACTCATTCCTAGGATTCCTGGAAGCATTGTTGAGTAATAGGCTGAGTGTAAATACTTAGAAACTGCCTCAAATTTTTCAGAAAGGGTTTATCATTTCATCATCCTAACATAAATGTGAGAGGGTTCTAGTTTCTCTATATTCTCATAAACTTTGGGTATTGTATTATGTTATACTGTATTGATTTATTTTTTGACAATAGTTATTCTGTTGAGTGAAAGTGGTGTTCCTTTGTGGTTTTAACTTTCATTTCTCTAAAGACTCATATGTTGAACATATTTTTTTTTATTCTTCCCAATCATTTGTATATTGGGGGGAAATTATTTTGTAGTTGGTTATTATAAGACCTATTTTTTTATTCTGGATGTAAGCCCTTTATTGTCCTTCCAATCTGTGGCTTATCTTTACATTTACTTTGTATTTATCAAGATTCAAAAGTCTTAATTTTTTAATTTTTTAATTTTTGGTGGCACTCAGGGCTTCACTCATGGTAGGCAAGTGCTCTACCACTGAGCCATACCCATAGCACTAAAGTTTTAAATTTTGATGAATTTAATCAGGTTTTTCATTTCATGAATCATCGTTTTGGTATTTTATCTAAGAACACTTTGTCCAATCCAAGGGAATTAAGGTTTTCACTTATGTTTCTTTTAAAAGTTACATATTTTCAGCTTTTAAATTTAGTTCAGTTATACATTTTGTATTAATATTCATGTATGCTGTGATGTAATAGACTATGCGCATTTGGGGTTTTAGCAGTAAATAATCAGTTGTCCCAGCCCTATTTTTAGTAGACAATTCTTTAACATCTTTGCCAAAAACTAATCAATAATACATAGAAAAATTTATTTCTGGAATCTCAGTTCAGTTTCCAATGACTTACATGCTTATCCTTGCATTAATACACACTAATTTCTATGGTATTTTTTCTGAAATATTTTGAAGTCAGGCATCTTTAACTTCTCCAAGTATCTTCTTTTTTCAATATTGTTTTGGTTATTTTATGTTCATCATCTTTCTCTATATATATGTTTAGGAACCATTTTTCAAGTTTTATAAAGTGCTTACTATAATTACAATGGAATTAAATTAATCTATAAATTAATTTGAGGAGAAATGCTCCCTTGGCAATATTGAATCTTTTAATGTATGAATATATACTGTCTCAATTAAATTAAATCTTAGACTGCCCAAGCAATATTTTGTAGTTGTCAGTCTTCAAGTGTTTTACAGGTTGTTAAATTTATTTTTAAGTATTACTTTGAATATCCTTTTGGGATTACAATTATTTGTTTATTGTCATTTTGGGTTATACGTTGCTTTTTTTTAATTTCTAGCTAATAATATATTGTCCTTTCATATAACCAATTTTTATTTTACTGATTTTTTTTCTGTTATTTTCCTATTTTCTTCTGTAAACCTTATTATTTTTTCTTCCACTTGTTTACTTTGTTCTTTTTCTAATTTTTTCAGTTATAAAATTAAATCTAGTTATATTATTTTTTGACATAGACAATTATATATATATATATATGTATTTTCTTCTAAAATTATTTAAATTGCCTCCAAAATTTTTCATATTTTATTTTTGATTCCATCCAGTACTAAATGCTTTCATTTTCTCTGGTGATTTTCTCCTTTAATTATAGATCATTTAGAAGTCCAATGTTTAAGTTCTACATATCTGAGGATTTTCCACATTTATTTATGTTGGTTACTTCTAATTTAATTCTGCCATAGTCAGAGAACAGAGTTAATATGATTTATTAATTTACTGAACTGTGTTTCATAGTCTTCTCCTATGTTCTCTTTCCTAAAGCATGTTCCACGTGCTCTGGAAAAGAATGCCTTTGCTATCGTCTTAGGTTGAAATGCTCTGTGAATGTCAATTCTAATATACCCTTGCTAATTTTCTGGCTAATCTTCCAGTTATTAAGAGTAGGTAGGGTATTATAATCTCCAAATACATTTATTTAATATTTTATTTCTTCCTTCAATCCTATAAGTTTTTATTTCATAAATTTTTAAGTTTTTATTTTCATAAATTTCATAAATTTTATTTCATAAATCAAAAGTAGACCCCTTTGATAGATAGACACACATTTAAAATTGCTATATTTGTTTATTTTCTATTGTGAAATAATATCACTCTTTGTTCCAATAAAATTTATTGTCCTTAGGCCTATTTTGTCTGATATTAAGTACTCCAATTAGATTATGATTATTATTTACATTATACAAACACATATTTATATATTGAGAAATTATATTTGGGATTTTGTTTTTATATATAACCTATAATCTCTCTTTTTATTATGATGTTAAGACTATTTAGGTTTACTTTTTGTATTGTTGTATTTTTACTTACATTTTTATTATTTATTTTTTATGTATCCCTTATTGTTTGTTTTCTTCTGATTTCTGACTAGCTTCTTCAATGTTAAATAAATATTTTATATATCATTTTAATTATTCTCTAGATTTTTTCTACTTTGTTTTTTATAGTAGTTATTCAAGGGATTACAATGTATTTTAATTTACTGCAATCTACTTCAGATTAATATGAACTTGATTCTGGCAATGTAGAAAACTTTGCTCCGGCATAACTGCATTTCTTTCTTTGTACCATTATTGTCATTTATTTGAAATATATTTGTGATAAATACAGTGATATTATTGATTTTTTTCAAATATTAAGAAATAAATAAAGCATGAATTTCTAAGTGCTTTATTTTGTTTTATTTTGTTTGTTGTGGATTGAAACCAGGCAAGCTTAACTACTGAGACACTTCCCCAGCCCTTTTTTATATATTTAGAGACAGGCTCTTGCTGAGTTGCTTCAGGACTTGCTAAATTGCTGAGGCTGGCTTATGAACTCCTGATCCTCTTGACTCAACCTCCGGAGCCACTGGGATTACAGGTATGCATCACCACTCCCAGCTCTATGAGCTTTTATATTAGCTTAAGTAATCATTTGTGATATTATTCATTTCTTCTCATGAATTCTAGTAACCTTTAGTTATTGTTTCCTTCCAACCTAAAAGATTTCCTCCATATCTATTAGAAGGCTGCCTGATAGCAGCAAATTCCCCAATCCGTGTACATTTCTGGAATATATTTTGTATCATACTAGAAGAATAATTTTTCTGAATATAGAATTCTTGGTTAACAATTTGTTTTGCTTATTTATTATTTTTTCTTTTAGAATTTTTGATATATTTACTACTTCCGGAGTCCATTGATTCTAAAGGCAACTCAGCTGTTAATTGTATTTTTGCTCTCCTATAAAAAATGAGTCTCTTTTGTTTTCCTGCTTTCAAAATTTTCTCTTTGTATTTACACTTTAATTGGCAGATTATAATGTGCCCAGGTATACCTATTTTTGTATTTATCATGTTGAGATTTGTTAATTAATATTTTTTATCAAATTTGCAAAATCTTTGGTTGTTTCTTTTTAGATTCTTTCATCCATCTTCTGGAATATACTCTTGATTTTCTTCAGCTACTTTTACATTTCTTTTTTTTTTTAAGAGAGAGAGAAGAGAGAGAGCGATTTTTTTAAATATTTATTTTTCAGTTTTTCGGTGGATACAACATCTTTGTTTTGTTTTTTTAGGTGGTGCTGAGGATCAAATCCAGATCCCCATGCATACCAGGCGAGCACATTACCACTTGAGCCACATCCCCAGCCCTACTTTTACATTTCAATTATTATATTTTTCTACTTCTTAATTATTTGGTCATTTTCCTCTCTCCTATATTCATGTTGAGAATTTTATTTTTTATTCATTGTCATCATTATTTCCTTTAATTTTGAAAATAATCTCTTTTTTTTAACATACTTAAAATGGCTCATTCAAAGACTTTTTCTGCTAAATCCAACAAGGTGGATATTGAACAGTTTTTATTAGTAGTTAGTTTTCCTGACAACATGTCTAATTTTCTAATTTCTGTCACACATTCATTTATATGAACAACTAAATATTTTAAATAATATATGGTAGCCACTCTGGATTCTCATATTTTGCCACTGAAGGCAAATACCAGGATTTTGTTTATTTATTTCTTTATCTTTGGTTGTTTGAATTCCTGGGCTTAATCTGTTTTCTATTCCCATTGTAGGGTGTGGCCACTCATGATTCTTTTCAGATTCTTTATTCTTTTTAGTTTCGTTTTCTGGGATTTCTTCTGTGTCTGTGTATCTTATAGTTTATTCAAAGTTTGCCCAGAAATTGTGCTTACTTTGAAACAGGTAAGTTTCCATCTTATGCTGATGAATTTACTTGTGAGTTGGGAATTTATTCAATGTCCAGTCCTCTTTAAGTTAACCCCGGTTTAATTTTCATTTGCCCTTTTTCACTCTCCAGTTCTCCTGCAGGCCATCACAGAATCAACCAAAAATGATTCAATAATCTTTGGTTACTTCAATGTCAGCTGGATACATGCACAATCTTAGCCATAAATATGTTTGTCTTAATAACATCCACTACCTGAGTTGACAGAACTAAGTAGTTGGTTCCTGTCTGTTCTCAAGAAGCCCCTTCACCTAGTGGTACTGATGGATGAAGACATCATCTTAGACTCAAAATTCAAAGACTTCCAATCCTCACAACTCTCCAGTTTTGTATAATCTAACATAATCATCACTTTGAGTTTGGAGGAACAGGAGCAGCCCCAGGCCAGAACAGAATAGATTCCCACTGCTCTTCTTCAAAGTTTGGCGTTTATTCAAGCATTAAATTTCCACAATGATTCTATACATTTGATAATTTTTACAGCAATGGAACAGTAGTTTTAGTCAAATTTAGTTGTTTTGTAGGTAATTTGTCAGTCTCCCCCCATCATTATCAGGAGCCTTGAAAGCCATTAAACTTGTTTATATGTTGCAATAGAATAAAAACAACAAAAATTCAAATATCTATTCAAGGAGGAAAGTAGGTAGTTGTAAAGAAATTTCAAACTATTTTTAAAATTTAGTAGATTTTTGTTGTTCTAAAATGTCAGCCATGAAGATGACTTTTAAATTTTAAATGTTTATATCATAAAAAGGTATGGAATGTAAACCTTGCTGAAAATTCATGAAGGAATACAAAGAAAAAAAATTGTTGGATGAAAGGAATTATGAAAAGAAGGAATAATTGAGGGTAAAAGGTAAGGTTTAAAAAATTGAATCCAAGTGACTTATGTGCAAAGAAATATTGAAGACTGTTCTCAAAAAATAGAAACGTATGCATTAAAACACAAGAGTATTGCAGAGATCACAGACAGATTGTAGGAAATAGAAAGTAAAGGACAAAGAAAGATAAAATGTGAAAATTATACTCAATAAAACACTAGTAATGGTGAGTATACATGTTTTGAAAGGCAATGACAGTATCTTTCTAAGGAAAAAATACTATCAGAAGCATACACATCCATATTTGATTCTGACTGTTCCATAATAAAAAACTTTCAGACAGTTGACAATGATTGGGAAAGGTCAAAAAGAAAAGATTTAGTTTAGTCCTGTGCTATCTACAAAGAATAAATGACATTGCCCCCAAAGACTCTAAGAGAGCAGCAATACTGAAATAAAAGTATCAAGTGTTCGGAAAAACTGAATTAAAGAAAGTTTCATGTTTATTGTATTTCTTAGAAATGGCCTGAGATAAGCTTAATGTATGATTTTTGTTGTTTTTAAAGAGAATACATATAAATTTAAAAAATGTTGTACAAACTATTTGTAATCTTACCTAAATCACAAGTCTTGGAAATGACCTATTTCAAAGTTAAGAAAAAGTACTTGTTTACATATTTTTGAATATTCATGCGAGAAAATAAAAAAATGAAGGTTTTCATCAAATACTAAGATTCTATTACATACTTAAAAATAATTAGAAAGTTTGAATGTTGTTACCTTGCAACAATGTCATACATTTTGTACAGTATTTTGTATTCTGGGACTCGTGTTAACTGTTCATCAGAGAAGTAGGGTGCAGGATTTATAACCTTAAAAAGATACATCTGGAAAAAAATGCTTGGACTCATAACTACATTAGGATTGATTTGTAGATTATACCAACCAAAGTATAACTTTCTATATAAGATGGACATCACATAAATACCTGTAAAACTCCATATTAGCTAAACAAATATCAGCACAGGTTAAAAGTGGGTTTTCCTAGACTCTACATATGTCATTAGTGCTCCTATTATGTCCTGTAAATGACCATAGGCTATTATGAAATTCTCTTTCCAGTCTGAACTAAAAGACTATTCACTGGATATGGAATTCCAGAAGAACTGCTAAGTGATAATGGAGACCAATTTACATCACTGAAGCTCCAAACCTTTCTTAGCTCAAATGGAGTGAAATACATTCATTTTCCACTACACAAGCTAGCCGCTAATGGCCTCATTCAGCACTCGGGCAGTTGTTCATGTAAGCACTTTTGCTTGAGCGTGAGGCGGCTGTGCAGAGCACCAGCAGCTGCCTAATGCTCAGTTGGCCTGCCGCACCGAGGATGCTCACTTACCATTAGATGAACCTCCCAGTCTCTTACTTCTGGTCAAAGACAAGTGCTCCCTTTTATGATCTCAGAGAACCAGAAAACCAACAAGATCTTTCAGAGAAAGGTGATTTAGAGGAAAAAGGCATTAGGAAATGGGCCATGGGAACAGTTTTCCTGCCCCTTTGGGGATATTTGTTGTTTTTCATTGACTATGGAAAACGAGTATATTTCATGATGATAAAAAAAATGAAAGGGCAATAAGGAAAGAGATGCAATAATGAGACAAAAAAGAAAAGAACACACTTTTGTACTGATGGATACCTAATTTCATATCATATAATATTAGATACCAATAAACTGTATGAGTAGTTTTTACTAAAATGTATTAATTCCATGTGAGATTGTAAATGAGACTCCAAATAAGATTGGTGGTGCTTAAATTGTACCTGCATATAACTTTTAAATAAGTAAACATGCACATATAGGAGTAGATACTAAACTCATTTATTACTTATAAGACCATGAGGAAAAAATCGAGATTATCAGTTTAGTGGGATAAGCCATAAGGTCATAATCAGATGCTCTAAGTCCTAGTGTCAGCACTGTCTTTATTTACTCAGTAATCTTAGCTTCATTATTAAATGTGTTGAGCTTAAAATGCTTTGTTTCCAATATTTTCCTTGCATGCTTTCCTATATCGTCACTGTTTAAAGAGAATAATGTTATAAATCATGAAAAGTGTTTTAAAAAGTTATAAGAAATATAAAGTACATATACATTAATTTTCCATCTATTTTCTATTTATTTGATTAAGAACGTTTATCCTTTTCACAACTTTAAAATAAATTATAAGTCTTCCAATGAACTACAAAAGATGTAATATTAGCTGAGGAACACTAGAATATAATGTCATATATAAGAACACTCCAAGAATCAAAGCATGGCAAGGGGGTAATTTATACTAACTAGTAAGGGAAAGTTAGCTACTTGAGAAACTTAACACAAAGCAAGACTCTACTCCCAAAAGGAAGTACAAAGGAGGCATATTGACAAAGAAAATAATTTTTTAAAAGATTTACTGCATGGTGGGGCTGGGGTTGTGGCTCAGCAGTAGAGCGCTCGCCTAGTATTTGTAAGGCTCTGAGTTCGATCCTCAACACCACATAAAAATAAATAAAATAAAGGTATTGTGTACAGTTATAACTAAAAAATATAAAAAAAAAGGTTTACTGCATGGGTGCATGGGTGCTCATCTAGCAGACGCAAGACCATAGGTTCGATCCTCAGAACCACATGAAAATAAATAAATAAAATAAAGATATATATATATATATATATATATATATATATATATATATATATATATATATATACTGCAGAGCAATGGTCTGCTCAGAAGTTCCTCAATAAAGTTGGTGGAATGTTCTATCAATTAGGGGTAAGGGTAAGGTAATCAGGCCTTTTGGCCACTCATGGCTCTTAACAGAGTAGTGAGTATAACAAGGTAAACACGCAGAAGTTTCATCAGTATTTCCTGCAGGGAAATACACGTACTAATCTTACAGGAAGAAATAGTTGATTTATGTTTTAGGGGGTTTTTAATGCTTTGGTTTAATAAAAGTTAATTAATTTTAATTGTTCGTGAAAATTATCAACAATTTTATCTGTTTGAAAATAATGTTTGAATTATATAACAACACATGGATGATAATTTTTTTACTGTAGGGCATTGTCTAATTCCAAATCACTAAGTTGCGGTAGTTTCTCCAGTGAACAGAAGAAAATCTCAACTTAAAAGCCCTGTTAGATTGTATCCCCATATACCACCAACATTGGAAATTCATAGTTTTCATAAACCTTAAAACAGAAGAGATATCCCTTAGGATTTTAAAAAGAATTTTAAAACTATGAATAAATTAATTACATGATCAACAACTTTCAGACCTTTATGATTTTATTGAGTGTCAATTAGGTTTAAGATAAAAGTATACAAAAAGAAGAAAGATGTATGTGGACCTCCTGTTCTAAAAGTAACATGGAATCTAGTTGAGTTTTCTTCTTTTACCATCTTGAACAATAGTTTGTATTGTATTTGTTCCTTGAATTTTTTGTAAGTTGACAAGTTGTAATTGTGTATACTTATGGGGTACAAAGTGAAGTTATAAGACATTTATGTGCATGTATGTGAGTATGTGTGTGTGTATACTGTCTGTGTGTAAAACTCTAGTGATCAATTTGAGATTCAAAATCCAGAAAGCTTCAAAGTCATCAATCTAGAGAGACAAGATGTTAAATTGTATAATATCTTGTTGTATAATAAGATGGCAAAATAATCATGAGAAATCTTCAATTGCCAAAGTAAAGGCATTTTACCTAATATTTCTATACCTTCAATGTATGAACACTACTGTTGCAGATTCACAATTACTTTTGCCAACATGCGTTCCTTTTCCTTCTGCATAAATAGACATTATGAATGAGTGCATGACCATCGGTTATGAAATGTTTATACTCCATTCTTGACAATTAGGGCTACATAAACAATTCTGGTCAATGTTACATTAATAAATGAAATATTCAATTTCTGAATTGTTCCCTTAAAAGAAAAGTGACACACAAATTATTTCTTTCTGCATCCACACTTCCTGTAAGCTATAATGTGGGTATTGATTAGCTTCAACCAACCTAGTCAAGGTATGGCCTCCAGAGACCCAAACAAAAGAAATAAGAGAGTTTTGAATCTCTAAAAACATCTAGGGTATCCTTAAATAATCTGCCTGGAGAGTTTCTTCATAGAAAAAAAATGATGTTTATCAT
This sequence comes from Ictidomys tridecemlineatus, assembly GCF_052094955.1. NCBI lineage: Eukaryota > Metazoa > Chordata > Mammalia > Rodentia > Sciuridae > Ictidomys > Ictidomys tridecemlineatus. Next base: position 99,245,589 of record NC_135485.1, read on the forward strand.
GGTTAAGCTGATGTACTTTGTTTGTTTGTTTGTTTGTTTGGCACCAGGAAATTGAACCCAAGGAGCTACATTTCCCAGCCCTTTTATATTTTTATGTTGAGACGGGGCCTTGCTAAGTTGTTGAAGGCCTTGCTAAATTGTTGAGGCTGGCCTGGAACTTGAAATCCTTCTGCCTCAGCCTCATGAGTCACTAGGATTACAGTAAATCAAGGTAAGTCAGTATATCTATCATTATCACTGTTGCTTAGCCAAAGATCCTAATATAACTTTTGGTGAAGGCATTCTAGGAGACATATATAAATCATTTAATTTTAATGATATAAAAGATGAGTTTTTTCACAAAGTTACTAAGACAGTTAAGCATGCTTATTCTCATTTTTCTTAGCCCTTGGAGAGGCAACAGCATTTCAAAATAAAATATATCAAAAATTTCTCTTCATGCTAAAGTTCTGATAACTTAGATACATGAAAAATACAATTATTACTTAATACATAGAATAGAAATAACATGGTGTGTTAGTCAACTTTAAGTTACTATGACAAAATACCTGAGATAAAGAATTTAAATTGAGGAATGATTGATTTCAGCTCATAGTTGCAGGGGTTTCAGTCAATGATTACTGGACTCTATTGTTTCTGGATCTGTACTGAGGAAAAATATCATGGCAGGGAGTGAGTAGAGGAGCAAACCTGCTCGTATCATGACAGTATATATGGAGAGACAGAGAGAGAGAAGGGGACCGGGAGAGGGAGGGGGAGAGGGAATGAGATATTGAGAAAGGATCCGGTGACAAAATAGACTCTTCAAGGGCACACCCCTAATGACCTATGTCCAGCCTCTAGGCCTACCTCCTAAAGTTTCCAGCACCTCTCAGTAGCCCATTAGTCTATAAATCCATAAATGTATTAATCCATGGGTAAGGTTAAGCACTCATGATCCAATCACCCCTAAGACCCCACCTCTGAACATAACAGACTTCAACATGTAAGCTTTTGAAGGGAAATTCAGATCCAAAGCATAACACACAGTGGCAATGTTTATGCTTCCTTCAAATATTATCCATGGATTATATCAAATGGTACAGTTTAAAATTGTTTTAATTTGAGGAAACTCTCAGGCATTTCTTCACCTAGTTTTTTCCAGATTCCTCTCAACAGCTTGCTGGGAATTTTTACCATGTGTTTATGACAACACAGGAATTGCAAACTTGACTAAGAGTATTTTAAAGGCTTCTTAGTGGAAAAGCAAGTTTTATCCATTGTTGTTCTATTTCATATGTGAAAACAGGTGGGATAGAATAGTGCAATGTGGTTCATTATTGTTGGAATATCGCTAATGCTTTTGAATATAGAACAATTTACTTTGCTTCTGCTTTGGCTTTCTGATTCCCTACCCTCTTTAATTTTTAGCGTATTCTTCCAGTAGAATTTGTCAAGTTATCTACTACTGATTATAAATATTTAGTGGTACTAGAAACAGTTATTGTTATCTTTGTGATAACTTTTGTTTTAAGAAGTCTCCTCATCCAAATTTTGTTATTTGGAGTATAAGTTTTTTATTTGCTAAATGATCATAATTCCTTTGAGGAAATTTTAAAAAATGTGTCAAATGAAAAAAATTTAAAATACATTATTTAGCCTAAGATCATCTATGCTTCTTTGCTTCTATGCTTCTTTATTTTGTTTTTTTTTAAACATTATTTTTATTTTAAAGCTGAATATTGGGTTGGCTTTTAAGAACATTAATCAAGTTTCTTAATACTAAAATTCCTCAAGGTTTTGCATTTTTATTTCTTTCAGTTCTTGCATCGTTCTTGTAGGATATTCAAAGAGTTTGAGGCAACATTTATGGTGATAAGATTGGATTGAAGAGTGACAAGGACACATATAATCTCTAGGAGCACTTCTGACAGGTTGCAGGCTCTGAGGCCAATACTGCAGCATATCATGAGGGGGCTGCCCCCTGGTGGATTCCAGCAGAGATTTTTTTTTCTGATTACATCTGTTATTTTTAAAATGGATCTTCTACCCCACTCTCTTGTGTTAATCAAATTTGAATTCTTGTGTATTTAGAGCTGACAATATTAATTGTAATCTATAGTGCTGGATCTAGTTCTGACAACTAGAATTAATTCAGAAGTTACAGCCCAATGAGGAAAAAAGGATTTGGCTAGAAAATATTTTTCATCACTCAAGTGGAAAAAACACTGGAAAACTAAAATAATCTAACCAAAGCTAATGCTGCTTACACCTAGGTGTGTCTCAGGCAAGTAATCAGGTGGTCTCATAAAAGGTTTCCGAGTGGAAGTGCTGTGAATCACATCATACATAAGCGAGCCAGCTAATTCCCCATGGCTCAAGACATCCTCTCATTGATTTATGATGATTCTGCGGCATAGCCCACTAAATTGCTCAGGATGTGCAGTGAACTCTGAGAGCTTAAAAGAAAAACCTGCCTCATGGATAAACCTAATTTTTTTTTATACAAATATTTTTCACATACAAGATTCTACCTTTTGCTTCCTACTCAATATTAAAATATGTTCCTGACAGTTTCAGGTAGCCTTGTAATTATTCTTTACGCACATTCATTTTCACAAACATCAATATTTGGAAAGATTATTCATTCTCAGGATTTCTTTGAAAAGAATTGTTTTTCCTTCTATCTCCTTCCTCCTTTGACTTTTTTCCTTCTACCCTTCTATTCTGTTTACTCCCTTCAAATTTTTCATTCTTTTAGAGAACAAGCCCATTTGCCATCTAAGTTTATACTAAAGCTCCTTGCTTTTGCCTACCCTGGTTTTCTGTGCACCTATAAATGTAAATAGCTTTAGGTGTCAATGCTTCCAGTCTGTGATTGAATGTTATAGCACGTAATATTCCTGGTCCTTACCTGGTCCCTGAGTCCTTAGGATATATGGTATTTTGAAACAAACAAAATCAGTTTTGTTATTATGTTTTTGTACATTCAGGTCCTGGGAAACTTGCATTTAACTTCAAGAAATGGTATGAATCACTAAAATGTACAGAATGAATGAGGGCATTTCAAAAATTTGGTTATTTTAAATGAAAACATGGACTAAAAGAAAAAAAAAGGTAATTTGATGAAAATAAAATGGATTTTTTTAATCCACTAAAGTGATACAAATATAATAACATTTGAGCTTTATAAAAATACTGACCTTTTAGCAGCTTTCTTCTGTCTCAGTTATTATTCAGTTAGCATGAAAATTACATCTACCTTTTAAATTATTGTGTGATATATTTTATTGGTTGGAATGACTATTACGTAGACAATGAGAATGTAAATTTCAGCCTATGCAGCATCTTTAGCCCAGGATCAGAGAGTCGTGGCTGCTTATTTCCACCCCCAAACCTCACTTAGCTTTTCTCTTTGAATGACATCTATGTGGATTTGAAAGCATTATTTTTGCCTTTATAAAACCCTGGAATACTCCCGTGCAATCACAGGATGCATGCACTCTCTAAATAATTCCCTGTTTTCTAAAGGAGATATTGCTTCAGGCTGTAGGAACTTCACATTGAACAAGGCACAAAAAGAAATGGACCCTACCCTATGTCTAGGCCATTCTATTCAATCATTCATTTTCGAGAAGGACAGATAAGACAAGCAGAGGAGGAGTGAACACAGAAGCAAGCAGAGGACATTTGCTTTATTTTCTAATTAGAAATACACACAGGATTTCTTCAAAACACACACCTTTGTCTGTGGTATAGCATTTAAAAACCTCAGTCATTCAAGAATAAGACAAATTATGAGTCTTTTATTTTGCCAATATATCACAATTAACTTCATATCCAGAGATTTGAATATGTAATACATCAGGGATAGTCATCTTTTGAACATTCAGTACATTTTTAGGAATAAAATTTGGGGTTTTGTCCAATTTTAAGTATCATTTATACACTAAGACACCAAAACTTTTCGTAATATTTTGGAAAATTGTTATATTAAGAAAGTACCCACAGGCAGGAGTTGTGACTCAGTGGCAGAGCACTTGCCTAGCATGCATGAGGCACTGGGATAGATCCCCAACACCACATAAAAACAAATAAAATAAAGGATTTTAAAAAAAAAGAAGAAAAAAGAAAGTACTTCAAAGGCTTCTAGAATTATCTTTTAATTGGGCAGCATACAAGAAAGTAAATGGTGAAAGGAAGAAGAATCATGAAGTTGTGTAAAATCACCAAAAGATCCTTATAATCTCTGAAATATTAATATCAAAGTTGTCCTATTAACATAGTAAATATGTCAAATAAATATAGTATTTTGAGTAGTATATATCAATTAAATATTAATCACTATATATTATGTAATTCAATTAATCCTGCTTTAAATCTTATGAATGGGGAGCCAAAATTTTACCAAAATAATGTAAAACATTCTTTTATTTACACATTTCACACACTTAGACTATGAAATTAATATCTCCGTGTGTTTACATTATTCTCTTGAGTTGCAGTATCATAAATTATAATTATATGGTTGAGCAAGATTAAGTTCTCATTCACTATAACACCATTCAGGTAAAAGATAGTCTGGTCCAAAATGTTAATTATAATGTACATAATTGCTCCCAATAGATGATTTCTAAGTTATGTCAAACAGAAAGCTAAATATACGGTTTCATCTAGCTGTGTTTAAAAATTGTCATGAAAATTACAATAAGAAATGGAGTAAACATTTTGATTCAAAAAGTGCTATATGGAGACACAAAACAGTAAAATATAAATACCCATATTTCCTCAAAGCTATATTTCTTCAAAATGTTAAGTCACATAAATTCTCTTTATATAATCAAACATTGATATTGTATTTTTTATCAATGACTGCTTTTGTTTTATTAATTTTTATTTATACATGACAGCAGAATGCATTGCAATTCATATTACACATATAGAGCACAATTTTTCATATCTCTGGTTGTATACAAAGTATATTCACACCTGTTTATGTCTTCATACAAGTACTTTGGATAATGATGACAATCACATTCCACCATCATTTCTAATCCCATGCCCCCTTCCACCTCTCTGCCCTATCTAGAGTTTGTGTGTTCCTCCCATGCTCCCCTTCCTACCCCAGTATGAATCAGTCTCCTTATATCAGAGAAAATATTTGGCGTTTGGTTTTTGGGAATTGACTAACTTCACTTAGCATTATATTCTCTAATTCCATCCATTTACCTGCAAATACCATGATTTTTTATTTTATAACTGAGTAATATTTTATTGTGTATATATGCCACTTTTTTTATCCATTCATCTACGGAAGACATCTAGGTTGGTTCCACAGTTTAGCTATTGTGAGTTGTGCTGCTATAAACAGTGATGTGGCTGTGTCCCTGTACTATGCTGTTTTTAAGTCCTTTAGATATAGACTGAGGATTGGGATAGCTGCATCAAAGGATGGTTCCATTCCCAGGTTTCCAAGGAATCTCCATACTGCTTTCCATATTGGCTGCAACAATTTGCAGTCCCACCAGCAGTGTATGAGCGTACCTTTTTCCCCACATCCTCACCAACACTTATTGTTCGTATTCATAAAGTTGCCATGCTGACTGGAGTGAGATGAAATCTTGCATTTTTCTAATTGCTAGAGATGATAAACATTGATTGTGTATCTTCTTCTGAAAAGTGTTCAATTCCTTTATCCATTTATTGATTGGGTTATTTGCTTTTTTAGTGTTTAGTTTTTGAGTTCTTTATATACCAAAGAGATTAGTGCTCTATCTGATGTGTAAGTGTTAAAACTTTGCTCCCATTCTGTAGGCTATTAATCTCACTGATTGTTTCTTTTTATGAGAAGAACTTTTTAATTTGAATCCATTCCATTTATTGATTTTTTATTTTAATTCTCATGCCAAAAAAAGTCTTATTAAGGAAGTTAGGGCCTAATCCCACATGATGGAGATTAGGGCCTACTTGTTCTTTTGTTAGACAAAGGGTCTCTGGTTTTATTCCCAGATCCTTGATCCATTTCAAGTCGAGTTTTGTGTGTGGTGAGTGATAGGGGTTTAATTTCATTTTGTTGCATATAGATTTCCAGTTTTCCCAGCACAATTTATTGAAGAGTATCTTTTCTCCAGTGTATGTTTTGGCACCTTTGTCTAATATAAAATAATTATAATTTTGTGGGTTAGTCTCTGCATCCTCTATTCTGTACCATTAGTCTACCAGTCTGCTTTGGTGCCAATACCATGTTGTTTTTGTTACTATTGTTCTATACTGTAGTTTAAGGTCTGGTATAGTGATGCTACCTGCTTCACTCTTCCTGGTAAGGATTGCTTTAGTGATTCTGAGTCTCTTATTTTTCCAGATGAATTTCATGACTGCTTTTTCTATTTCTATGAGGAATTCCATTGGGACTTTGATTGGAATTGTATTAAATCTATATAGTGCTTTTGGTAGTATGGTAATTTGGACAATATTAATTCTGCATATCCAAGAGGATGGTAAAGCTTAACATCTTCTAAGGTCTTCTTTGAATTCTTTCTTTAGGGCCCTGTAGTCTTCATTGTATAGATCTTTCACCCATTTTATTAAGTTATTCCCAAAATTATTTTAGGCTATTGTAAATGGGGTAGTTTTTCTCATTTCCATTTCAGAGGATTTGTTACTGATATTCAGAAATGACTTTGATTTATGGGTGTTGACTTTATATCCTGCTACTTTGATGGATTCTTTTACTAGTTCTAGAACTTTTCTGGTGAAACTTTTGGGTATTCTAGGTATAGAATCATATCATCAGCAAATAGTGCCAATTTGAATTCTTGTTTTCCTACATGTATCCCTTTAATTTCTTTTGTCTGTCTAGTTGCTCTGGCCAGTGTTTCAAGGATTATATTAAATAGAAGTGGTGCAAGAGGTCATCCTCATCTTGTAGCAACTTTTAGAGGGAATGCCTTCATTTTTCCTCCATTTAGAATGATGTTGGCCTAGGGCTTAGCATAGATAGCTTTTACAATGTTGAGATATTTTCCTGTTAGTCCTAATTTTTCTAGTGTTTTGAACATGAAAGGGTTCTGTATTTTGTCAATGCTTTTTCTGCATCTATTGAGATAATCATATGGTTCAAGTCTTTAAGTCTATTGATACAATACATTATATTTATTGATTTTTGTATATTGAACCAACATACAAAATTGGGATGAATCCCAATTGATTGTGGTGTACTATCTTTTTGTTATGTTTTTGTATTCAATTTGCCAGAATTTTATTGAGAATTTTTGCATCTGTGTTCACTAGAGATATTGGGCTAAAGTTTTCTTTTTTTGATGTGTCTTTGCCTGGTTTCGGAATCAGGGTGATATTGGCCTAATAGAATGAGTTTGGAAGTGCTCCCTCTTTTTCGATTTCCTGAAATAAATTGAAGAGTATTTGTATTAGTTCTTCTTTAAAGTTTTTGTAGAACTCTGTTGTGTATCCATTTGGTCCTGGGCTTCTCTTGGACGGTAGGCTTTTGATGGCATCTTCTATTTCTTCACTTGATATGGGTCTGTTTAAATTGTGTGTATCATCCTGATTCAATTTGGGCAAATCATATGAGTCTAGAAATTTGTTGATGCCTTCGATATTTTCTATTTCATTGGAGTACAGGTTTTCAAAATAATTTCTAGTTATCTTATGTATATCTGTAGTGTCTGTTGTGATATTTTCTTTTTCATCACATATATTAGTAACTTTAGATTTCTCTCTCCTTCTCTTTGTTAGCAATGGCTAAGGGTCTGTCAATTTTATTTATTTTTTTCAAAAAAGCAATTTTTGTTTTGTCAATTTTTAATTTTTTTGTTTTGATTTTATTTCATTTTATTCAATTTGTTATTTTTCTAGGGCTTTTTGGTATAATTTTAGGTCATTTATTTTTTGACTTTTTCTTCTTTTAAGGAATCAACTCCATGCAATGACCTCTCCTCTTAGTACTGCTTTTATAGTGTCCCAGATATTTTGATATGTTGTGTCCATGTTCTCATTTACTTCTAAGAATTTTTCAATCTCCTCCTGTCTTTTGCAAATTATTTAGTCTCTAGGAGTTGGAGTAATTTTTATTTTTTATTTTGTCATTAATTTCTAATTTCATTTCATTATGATCTGATAAAATGCAGGGCAGTATCTCTACTTTTTTGTATTTACTAAGAGTTGCTTTGTGGCATATTATATGGTCTATCTTAGATCATATAATATGAGGGATCATATGCTAGATCCTTCATGAGAAGGATCCATGTGCTGCTTAGAAGAAAGTGTATTCACTTGTTGAAGAATGAAATATTCTATATATGTCAGTTAAGTCAAAGTTACTTATTGTATTATTGAAATCTACACTTTCTTTGTTCAACTTTTGTTTGGAAGATATACCCAGGGGTGAGAGAGGTGTATTAATGTCACCCAAGATTATTATGTTGTTGTCAGTTTGACTCTTGAACTTGATAAGGATTTGTTTGATGAACATAGATGCTCCATTGTTTGGGGCACATATATTTATAACTGTTATGTCTTGTTGGTGTATGGTTCCCTTGAGTAGTATGAAACATCCAGCTTTATGCCTTTTGATTAACTTTAGCTGGAAATCTACTTTATTTGATATGAGGATGGAAACCCCTGCTTGCTTCCACAGTTGCTTGCTTCCACAGTCCATGTAAGAGGCATGATTTATCCCAACCCTTCACCTTCAGTCTGTGAATGTCTTTTTCTATGAGATGAGTCTCATGAAGGCAGCATATTGTTGGATCTTTTTTTAAAGCCATTCTGCCACTGTATGTCTTTTGATTGGTGAGTTTATGTCATTAACATTTAGAGTTATTATGAAGACATGATTTGTATTCCCAGCCATACTTGTTATTTTTGTTATTTAATTTGACTTGTTTTTTTTTTGTTTGTTTGTTTGATTAGTTTTTCCTCCCTCTGCTGATTTTCATTGTTGTTTTTTGTTTCCTCTTCATGGAATATTTTGTCAAGTATGTTTTGTAGTGATGGTTTTCTAGCTATAAATTCTTTAAACTTTTGTTTATCATAGGAAGTTTTTATTTCATCATCACATGTAATGCTTAATTTTTCTGAATACAAGATTCTTCCTTGGCATCCATTTGATTTCAGAGCTTCATATATGTTGTCCCAGGATCTTCTAGCTTTCAGGGTCTGTATTGAAAAATCTGCCATTATCCTAATGGTTCCCCCTGTATGTAATCTGGTTCCTTTCTCTCATGGCTTTTAATATTCTCTCCTTAATATATATATTGGGCATTTTTATTATAATGTGGCTTGGTGTGGATCTGTTGTGATTTTGTACATTTGGCATCCTGTAGGATTCTTGGATTTGGTTTTCCAATTCATTTTTCATGTTTGGAGAGTTTTCTGATATTAGTTCATTGAATAGATTGTTCAGTTCTTTGGTTTGGAAGTCAATTCCCTCTTCTATTCCAATAACTCTTAAATTTGGTCTTTTTATGCTATCCTATATTTTTTAGTGTTCTGTTCATGATCTCTTACCATTTTCACTGTGTAGTCTACATTCTTTTTAATATTATATATTTTGTCTTCATTGATGTCATATCCTCCAAGAATTCTACTCTTTTGGTGATGCTTTCAATTGAATTTTTAATTTGGTTTATTGTTTCTTTCATTTCAAGGATTTCTGTTTGTTTATTTGTTTATTTTGTTTTGTTTTGTTTTTAGATCCTCTATCACCCTACTAAAGTAATCTTTTGCTTCCTGTATTTGTTTATGTGGCTCTTTGTCAAAATGATCTTTGTTGCCTGTATTTGCTATCTTATATCATCCTTTAATTCACAGAACATTTTAATCATGTATATCCTGAATGCCTTCTTTGTCATTCCTTCTGCTGTGCTGGCCATAGATTCTAATAATGTGGTATCTTGATTTCTTTGGGGTAATTTCTTCCCTTGTCTTTGTTGCTAGTGTGTCTTCCCTTCTAGCATTGTGGGTCCAAGGTATTATTATTTTACCCTATAGTCTTATAGTGCTCCTGTATGGTTCCAATATCAATATCTCATTGTAAGGACAATGTTAACAGATCCCAATATCAGCAATATTCCACCTATAAACTTTTTTTTTTTTTGCTATTTAGACATATACAGTTTGGTCACAATGTCAGAAATGTTGAATTCAATTATTATTTATAATGTAATCAGTAGGTATGTAAATGGGTTTACAGTTTCTGATGGTAGACAATGAACTGGGAGTGAGGTGTAGGATGGTGTGCTGAGGAGGTAGGATGTGAGGATATAGAGATAATATATCTTAGGAAGTGTGAAAGATAATTCTAAAGAAGAGGGCTAGTGGCAAAATCACAGAAAATGATTTTGGGTAGATAAGTACATGGGAAGACAGTAGAGTACATAAAACAAACACACATATGTATTCAGAAAAATAAAGGATGTTAAAATAGTAAAAAGTTAGAGGAGGAAAAAGAAAAAAAAGGCATGTATAACACACCTCTAATATATTATTAAGATGTTTCAGTCCTTGAAATTCTAATTCATGCAAAGTACTTGGTTTTACATATGTTGGGGATATGATGGTGGGAGGATAGAGGGAGAGAAGAAAAAGAGAAAAAAATGTCTCAAAGGAAGAAACCAGGATTGTTGATTGTTTGGAGATCAGGTTTTTTCCCTGCTTCCCTCCTCATACAATAGGTGGGGTTGTCTGTTGTTAGCTGTATCTCCCCCCTCAGGATGATGAAGGTAACCAGGGTGGGAAGGCTGGTCTTGGTGCAGGGCACCTAGAAGTGAGGTGTGGCACCTGCCAGTCCCTGCAGGGAGACTGCACTTCGAGGGTCTCTTTTTGGGTCTACTCGTATGACTTGAGTGCCTACTCTATCTCCCTATCTTGCCTGAAGATTTCCCAGTCCCTGATCTCTCTGTTAGCCTCCAAACTTTTGCACCATCTTTCTCTCCCTTAGCAGTTCCCAATTAAGGGACCTCTCTCACCGGGGCATCAATGGGCAGCACCCTGGTCACATTACACAACCATTTTACTGAGAGCTGTTTTGTGTTGGGCAGTTACTGTGCAGGATTACCACTTCTGGGGAGAGGGGGTTGTTGGAAACTGGGTACCTGGCCAACTGGAGTTCCAATCTGGGAGTTGCATCCACCAAGTATGGTGAGGAAGGTAACCCAAGATGGAGGCGAGCCGCTTCCATTTCTAGGGTGTTGGGTGGGGTGGGGGGAGCTGGGTGATCGTATTGTGCAATGTGTTCAGAGATGAGCTCTATGATGTTCAGTACTATGGCTTTTGGCTATCTTCAGAACCTGTGCAATGTCCCTGGGTGCAGGTAGATTGCCACATAGTGGACTATGGCAGTAGCTTCAGAGTGGAGTTGTAAGATGGAGGCAACTGGGGGAGCCCCCTCATTGGTAGATGGGGATCCATGGGGAAGTGGTGGCTGAAGTTCCTGTGGATGGGCAGTAGTTTAGTGTCTTGTGTTGGTGTGGAGTGGAACAGCGTCTAGGAGTTTTGTGCTGGTGCTGATGTGGTGATTGTGTTTTGAGGTACTCCCAAGCCCTGTGTGGGCTAGAACTTCTGGAGTTGGGTGTGGAAAGTTGGAAGTCCTGCTTGAAGGATGAGGCCCAGGGTCCTGTGTGGGGGCACAGTGCTGTTGATTTCTGTGAGAGAGCAGCTGTGTAGGGGTCCTGTATCACTCTTAGAGAAGCAGTATTCTCATTAGTTGGGACCCAGGTCACGGATCAACACAGAATGCTGCCTTCCTCTGGCCTGCCATCTTAGATTCTCCTGAAATTTTATTTTAAATACCAAGATCTCCTGGTATATTTAGCATATAATGCAATTTTTAAAAAAAGTTTTTTAATTAGAGTATTATAGTAATACATAGTATTTGGGTTCATCCCAATAATATCATACATGCATGGATTTCAATTTCAGTTCATATCCATCCTTTTTTCCCTTTCCTCTCTCTCCCTGTTCTCCCTACTCTAGTCTGCTGATCTTTCTTCCACTCATCAATTTATTTATTTTTGAGTAGATCTTTATACTTATGCCTACCTAAAGGTGAAATTCGCTGTTGTGTATTTCTGTATGTACATAGCATGATGTTTTAAGAGAGAGAGAGAGAGAGAGAGAATTTTTAAATATTTATTTTTCAGTGGACACAACATCTTTATTTTATTTTTATGTGGTGCTGAGGATTGAACTCAGTACCCCGTACATTCCAGGCCAGCGCATTACTGCTTGAGCCACATCCCCAGCCCATAGCATGATTTTTTAAATCCCATATTTCCTCCCCTTTCCAATTTCTCCCCCTTCCCTCTTGATCACCTTCTTCTAGTCTACTGATCTTTTCTATATCTTTATGATATGTGATCCTCCCCTCCTTCTTTATTTTATTCCAGTTTCCACAGTGAGAGAAAACATTTGATCTTGATTTTCTGAGACCTTCTTATTTCACTTAGCATGATGTTCTCCATTTCCACCCATTTCCCATCAAATGACATTATTTCCATCTTCTCTAGAGCTGAGTAAAACTTTTGTGTATATGTACCACTTTCTTAATTCATTTATCTATTGACAGGCATCTGGGAGGGTTTTATAACTTGGCTATTGGAAATTGTGCTGCTATAAGCATTGAGGTGGCTGTATTATTACAGTATACTGATTTTAGTACTTTATTCCTGGTTTAAAAGAATATCCATGCTGCTTTTCTGAGAGATCATACTCGTACGTAGTGCCATTAACAATCTATGGGTGTACCTTTTCTCCCACATGCTCATCACTTATTAACATCTCCTTGATAATTGCCATTCTCACTGGAGTGAAATGAAATCTTATTGTAGTTTTTGTTTGCATTTCTTTGCTAGAGATGCTGAACTTTTTTTCCATATATTTTTTTTAGCCATTTGTGTTTCTTCCTTTGAGAAATGTCTGTATAGATTTTATGTCTATTTATTTATTGGGTTATTTGACACTTTTTGATGTTAAGTTTTTTGAGTTTTTTATATATTCTGGATATTAATCTCCTGCCAGAAGAACAGCTGGCGAAGATTTTCTTCCATTCTGTAAACTCTCTCTTTATGCTCTTATTTTCTTTGCTGTCAGAGCTTATTTTATTTAGACTAAAATTAGTTCATCTATTTATTTTTAGGTCTCTTTTTTGTTTCTTTTTGCTTATATGTAACAATAGGATTCATTTTGACAAAATTAAAAAAGCATGGAAGACACTTTGCTCAAATTCAATCCCCAGTGTTTTCCTTTCCCTCCACACCTTCCTCTCCCTGTTTTCTTCCCTCTATTCTACTTATATTTGTGCTATTTATTTTTAGATATTTTTTGTTTATGTCTTGTAAATATACATGATGGTAAGATTCACTGTGGTATATTTTTGATGTCTGTGCATAGAAAATTTAGGTCACATTCATTTCTTTGTTCTTTCCTCATTTCATCTCTTCTCTCTGCCCCTCAGTTTCTTCATCTAGCTCACTGGCCTTCCTTCTTCTTTTATGGAATCCTCATGTTTTCCTTTCTGGCTCATTTCATTTAGCATGATAGCCTCCATTTGTTTCCACTTACCAGTAAATTCCAAAATTTTATCCTTCTTTATGGCTGAGTAATATCCCATTGTGTATATATTCACCACATTTTCTTTGTCTATTCATTTGGGACACCTTGAGTGGTTCTATAGTTTAGCTATTGTGAATTATGCTGCTATAAATATTGATGTGGTTGTATCACTATAGTATGCTGATTTTAGATCTTTGGGATATATACTGAGAAGTGGGAGAGCTGGATCATATGTGGTTTTTTGAGAAACCTCAATACTGCTTTCCAGAGTGATTGCGCTAATTTGTAGCCCCACCAACAATGTATAAACAAACCTTTTCTCCTACCTCCACATCAATACGTTATTATTTGTATTCTTGATAATTGCCATTTTGACTGGAGTGAAATGAAATCTCAATGTAGATTTAATTTGAATTTTCCTGATTGCTAAATATGTTGAAAATAATGTATTTGTTGTTGGATAATTGTATTTCTTCTTTTAAGAAGTATCTAATTCACTTTAATTTTCTTCTCTTGCCTGATTGCTCTGGCAATGAAGATGTGGGAATGGACATCCTTGTCTTATTTCTGATTTTAAAGAAGATGTTTTCAGTTATTCTCCATTCAGTATGTTATTGGTTTTGAGTTTTTCGTAAATATTTTTTAGAAGGTTGAGGCGAGTTCCTTTTCTCCCTAGCTTCTACAGTGTTTATAACATAAATGGGTGCTGGATTTTATCAAAGGCCTTTTCTATACCCATTGAGATGACAATGTGATTCTTGTTCTTACTTCTATGTATAGTTACATTACATTTATTAGTTTGCATATGTTGGACCAAACTCACTTCCCTGCTCATGGTCTACTCACTTCTTGATGTGCTTTTGAATATGGTTTGCTAATATTTTAGTAAGGATGTTTGCATCTACATTCATCAAGGACACTGGTCTGTAGTATTTATTTAATTATTTATTTGTTTAATTTTTTTTTTCTGTGTCTTTTTTCTGGGTTTGGAATCAGAGTTATACTGACTTCTTTGATTGTATTTGAAAGTGTTTCCTCCCTTTCAGTTTCATGGAATAACTTGAGAAAGACTGAGGTGTGTGTTCTTCTTTAAAGGCCTGGTAGAACTCACCTGAGAATCCATCTGCTCCTGGGATTTTCTTGGTTGGAATGCTTTTAATTATTTTTTCAGATTCATTATTTTATATTGGTCTGTTTATGTTTTCTATATTTTTCTGGTTCAATTGTGGTAGATAATATGTGTCTAGAAATTTGTTAACATCTTCTAGGTTTTCTAGTTTATTGAACTGTAAATTTTAAAAATAGTTTTTGATGATTCTCTGGATTTCAGAAGTGAATGCAGTAATACAATATTTTATTCCTAATTTTATTTGGGGGGATTGTCTCTTTCTCTTTTGATTATTTTAGCTCAGGGTTTATCAATATTATTTATCTTTGCAAAGAAACACCTCTTCATTGCAGTGATCCTATGTATTGTTTCTTTTCTTCTTATTTTCATTAATTTTGTCTCAGATTTTAATTATTTCCTGTTGTGTGCCAATTTGGGAATTAGACTGTTCTTTTTCAAAGGCTTTGTCATGAAGCATAAGCTTATTTATTCAGGATCTCCCTCACCCCCGACCATCTCTCTCTCTTTTTAATGTAGGCACTCATTGTTATAAATTTTTCTCTTAGAACTGTTTTCAAAAGTCCCAAAGACTTTGATATGTTGTATCTCTATTCTCATTTATTTTAAGAATTTCTTGATCTCTTCATATTTCTCCTTGGTCCATTCTTCTTTAAGAGTATTGTTCAAGATCCACCTTTCTGACCTGAGCAGGCGCTCAGGCCCAGGGCAGGGCTGAGTCCATCTGAAACCAGTAGTCACCCACTGGAGCTCAAGCCTGGCCCAGACCCACCTCACTGAACTTTTTGGGAGCCAGGGCCCAGGGTAAGCTTGGATCTGCCCCCAGACACACACCACCTCGGAGTCCAGGCTTAACCCACTTCCATCTTGAGACACTGCAGCATCCCAATAGCCTTCCTCATGCAGTAGCCTCTAATTTGGGACAACAGACAGAGCCTAGAAGCAGCTGCAACTTGTAACAGACATCCCAAAGCCAGTGTAAGCCCCTCACTCTTTCAGACCTATCTCTGAAAGACCTTGCATCCATCTTGGGGCACCTCCACTACTATCATGAGTTACCTCCTGCTATTGCTGCCACCAACTATAGTTCCAGTAGCATCCATCCCGGGACACTGGCAGGATCTAGAAGCCAAACACCAAGGTGAGATATAGATAATTAGCACAGATACTACAAGATTATAGGGTATAAACTGTAGTACCTCAGATCCACACTGCAAGTAAGGAAATCACATAGACAACATGAAAAAACAAGGGAGAAAAGTGCCGTAAACAAACCGAGATAGTACAATAACAGAACCCATGGACAGCGCAGTTGATGAAATGTCAGAAAAGGATTTCAAAATGTACATAATTAAAATAATCTGTGAATTAAAGAACCTAAATGAGCAACTATAGGTAAAAATTGATCACTCCAACAAAGAGATAAGAGCGCAAATACAATCATTTATGACACCAATAAATAGGTAAGGGAGCAAACACAGGCATTTGATCACACCAACAAAAGATAAGAAAGCAAATACAGGTAGCAAAATTACTTCAAAAAAGAGATACAGATTCTGAAAAAAAATCAGAATCCTTGTAATGAAGGACACAATAAACCAAATAAAAAAATCAATAGAAAGCATCACCAACAGACTAGATCACTTGGAAGAAAGAACATCAGATAATGAAGACAAAGTATACAATCTGGAAAATAAAGTTGACCACACAGTAAAGATAGTAAGAAACCATGAGCAGAACATCCAAGAATTATGGAATTGTATCAAAAGACCAAATCTAAGAGTTATTGGGATAGAGGATAGCACAGAGTTTCAAACCAACGGAATGCATAATCTCTTCAGAGATTATATAAAAAAATTTCCCAAACATGAAGAATAAATTGGAAAATCAAATACAAGAGGCTTACAGGACATCAAATATACAAAATTACAATAGATGTACACCAAGGCACATTATAATAAAAATGCCTAGCATGCAGAATAAAAATAGAATCTTAAAGTCCACAAGAGAGAAGAATCAGATCACATATGGGGGAAGACCAATTTTTATCTCAGCAGATTTTTCAACCCAGACCCTCAAAACCAGTAGATCCTGGAACAGCATATACCAAGCTCTGAAAGAAAATGGATGCCAACCAAAAATCTTATATCCAGCAAAATTAAGCTTTAGATTTGATGATAAAATAAAAACATTCCATGATAAACAAAAGTTAAAAGAATTTACAACTAGGAAGCCTACACTACAGAACATCCTTGGCAAAATATTCCATGAAGAGGAAATGAAAATCAGCAGAGAGAAGTATTACACTAATGGAAAAACTAAAGAAAGGAGAAACAAGGTTAATACCAAAATAAACAAATATGGCTGGGAATACAAATCATGTCTCAATAATAACCCTGAATTTTAATGGCCTAAACTAACCAATTAAGAGACATAGACAGGCATGTTGGATTAAAAAAAAAAAGACCCAACAATATGCTTCATCCATGAGACTTATAGAAAAAGACATTCACAGACTGAAGGTCAAATGTTGGGAAAAATCATACCACTCACATGGACTGCAGAAGCAAGTAGGGATTTCCATCCTCATATGAAATAGACTTCAAGCTGTTAATCAAAAGAGATACAGAAGGATATTTCATACTACTTAAGAGAATCATTCATCAAAAAGACATAACAATAATAAGTATATATGCCCCTCAAAATGAAGAATCTACATTTGTCAACAAATTCTTTTCAAATTCAAGAGAATTAGACAATAACACAATAATTCTGGGTGACTTCAACACACCACTTTCACCCCTGGATAGATCTTCCAAAACAAATGCTGAACAAAGAAACTATAGAACTCAATAATATAATCAATAACTTAGACTTAAGTGACATATATGAAATATTTCACCCTTCAATCAGTGAATACACTTTCTTCTAAGCAGCACATGGGTTCTTCTCTGAAATAGATGGTATATTAAGCCACAAATCAACTCTTAGCAAATATAAAAAAGTAGAGATAGTATCCTGCATTCAATCAGATCATAAAGAAATTAAAAATTAATGATAAAAAAATAAAATGTACTTAAACACCTGGAGATTAAGTAATATGCTACTGAATGAACAATGGGTTGCAAAAGACATCAAGGAGGAGACAAACAATTCTTAGAGGTGAATGAGAACACAAATATGACACATCAAAATCCCTGAGACATTACAAGAGCAGTACTAAGAGGAAAGGTCATTGAATGGAGTTCATTCCTTACAAGAAGAAAAAGTCAACAAATAAATGACTATATCTCAAAGCCCTAGAAAAAGAAGAACAAATCAAAACCAAAATCAGTAGGAGACAATTAATAATTAAAATTAGAGCTGAAATCAAATGAAATTAAATGAAATTAAAATAATTGAAAAAATTAACAAAGCAAAAAGTTGATTCTTTGAAAAAATAAGTAAAATTGATAGACCTTTAGCCATGCTAACAAATAGAAGGAGAGAGAAAAATAAAATTACTAACATACATGATAAAAAAATATCACAACAGACACTACAGAAATACAGAAGATAATTAGAAATTATTTTGAAAACCTATACTCCAATGAAATAGAAAACGTCAAAGGCATCAACAAATTTCTAGACTCATATGATTTGCCCAAATTGAATCAGGATAATATACACAATTTAAGCAGATCAATTTCAAGTGATGAAATGGAAGACACATTAGAAGTCTACCAACCAAGAAAAGCCCAGGACCAGATGGATACACAGCAGAGTTATACAAGAACTTTAAAGAAGAACTAATACTAATACTCTTGAATTTATTTCACAAATACAAAAAGAGGGAGCACTTTCAAACTCATTCTATTAGGCCAATATTACCCTGATTCCAAAACCAGGCAAAGAAAGAAAACTTCAGACCAATATCTCTAATGAACCCAGATGCAAAAATGCTTAATAAAATTCTGGCAAATTGAATACAAAAACATATCAAAAAGATAGTACAGCACAATAAAGTGTGGATCATCTCAGGGATGCAAGGTTTGTTCAACACATGGAAATCAATAAATGTAATTCTTCTCATCAATAGACTTAAAAATAAGAACCATATTATCATCTCAATAGATGGAGAAAAAGCATTTGACAAAATACAGAACCCCTTCACGTTCAAAACATTAGGAAAACTACGGATTACAGGAAAATATCTCTACTTTGTAAAAGCTCTCTGTGCTAAGCCCCAGGCCAACATCATTAAAATGAAGAAAAATTGAAGCATTCCCTCTAAAAACTGTTACTAGACAGGGATGCCCTTTTTTACTACTTCTATTTAACATAGTTTGATACACTGGCCAGATTAATTAGTCTTAAAGAAATTAAAGGGATATGCATAGAAAATAGGAACACAAATTAGCACTATTTGCAGATTATAGGATTCTATAATACAAGACCCAAAAAATTCCACTGGAAAACTTCTTTAATTAGTAAATGAATTCAGCAAAGTAGTAAAAAATTAATGCCCATAAATCAAAGTCATTTTTGTATTTCAGTGACAAATCCTCTGAAAGGGAAATAAGGAAAACTACCCCATTTACTATAGCTTCAAAAAATATAAAATACTTGGGAATTAACTTAACAAAAGAGGTGAAAGACCTCTACAATAAAAATGACAGAATGCTAAAGAAATAAATTTTAAAAGATCTTAAAAGATAGAAAAATCTACCTTGTTCTTGGATAGGCATATTTAATATTGTCAAAATGACCATACTACAAAAAGAACAATACAGATTTAATACAATTCCAATCAAAATTCCAGTGACATTCCTCATACAAATAGAAAAAGCATTAATAAAAATTATTTGGAAAAATAATCGACTCAGAATAACTAAAGTAATCCTTAGCAAGAAGAGTGAAGCAGGTGACATCACTATACCAGACCTTAAACTATACTTCAGAGCAATAGTAACAAAAACAGCATTGTATTGGCACCAAAATAGACTGGTATACCAATAGTACAAAATAAAGGACACAGAGACTAACCCACAAAATTACAACTATCTTATATTAGACAAAGGTATACATTGGAGAAAACATACATTGTAGAAAAGATATCCTCTTCAATAAATGGTGCTGGGAAAACTGGAAATCTATATGCAACAAAATGAAATTAAACACCTATTCCTCACCATTCACAAAACTCAACTTGAAGTGTATCAAGGACCTAGGAATTAAACCAAAGACAGACACTACTCCTAATAGAAGAAAAAGTAGGCCCAAATCTCCATCATGTCAGATTAGGCCCCAACTTCCTTAATAAGACTCTCATAGTGCAAGAATTAATATGAAGAATCAATAAATGGGATGGATTCAACCTAAAAGCTTCTTCTAAGAAAAAATTTAAAAAACAATCAGTGAGGTGAATAGAAAGCCTATAAATTGGTAACAAATTTTTACCACACACATGTCAAATAGAGCACTATCTCTAGGATATATAAAAAACACCAAATTATAAACATCCCCCCAAAATAACCCAATCAGTAAATGAGCCAAGGACTAAAGAGACACTTCTCAGAAAATGATGTAATATTTCATCTCACTCCAGTAAGAATGGCAGCTATTATGAAGGCAAACAACAATAAGTGTTGGAAACAATGTGAGGAAAAAGGCACACTCATACATTGCTGGTGGGACTGCAAAATGGTGCAGCAAATATGGAAAGCAGTATGAAAATTCCTTGGAAATTGAACCACCATTTGACCCAGCTATCCCATTCCTTGGTCTATACCCAGAGGACTTAAAAACAGCATACTACAGGGACACAGCAACATCAATGTTTATAGCAGTACAATTCACAATAGCTAAACTGTGGAACCAACCTAAATGACCTTCAGTAGATGAATGGATAAAGAAAATGTGACATATATACACAATGGAATATTACTCAGTAATAAAAGAGAATAAAATCAAGGCATTTGGAGTTAAATGGATGGAGTTGGAGAATATAATGCTAAGTGAAGTTAGCAGATAAAAAAATGCCAAATCTTTTCTTATTTAAGTATCCTGATTCATAATGTGGTGGGGCAGCATGGGAGGATTAGATAAACTCCAGATAGGGCAAAGGAGAAGGGAGGTGGCATGGGGGCAGAAAGAAGGTGGAATGAAATGGATATTATTATCCTAAGAACATATATGAAAACATGAATGTGTGATTCTACTTTGTATACAACCAGAGATATGAAAAATTGTGTTTATATGTATAATATGAACTGTAATGCATTCTGCTGTCATATATAGCAAATTAAAAATAAAAAAGAAAAATCGGAGTATTGTTCAACTCCATGTGTTTATGTGGTTTCAACTATTTTTCTTGCTGTTAATTTCTAGTTTTACTCTGTTATAATCTGGTAGGATACACAGGATTATGTCTTTTTTGTATTTGCATTGTGACCTATTTGGAGAATATTTGGTAAAATATTTGTGTCTATTTTGGAAAACCTTCCATGCAGCTGTTTTAAAGAAGCTGTTTGTTTAGAAGCTAAACATTCTGTAGATATCTATTAAGTCTATTTGATATATAATATTATTTAGATTGTAAATATCTTCATTGTCATTGATTTTATGCCTTGATAACCTGTCTATTGGTAATTAGGGTGAAATCATACAGTATTAATGCATTGGGGTCTATGTGCAATTATAATATTAAGGTTTTTTTAAGGTAATTGAGTGGGATAACATTTGGAGAATATACATTTACTATTATTATATCTTCTTGTTAAATTGTTCCCTTTGTCAGGATGTAGTGGTCTTCTGTATCTCTTTGATTAATTTTTGAAATCCACTTTGTCCAATGTGAGAGTAACTACTTCTGCTTATTTTTGGACTCCATTTGCATGGAATACTTTTTTTCCATCCTTTTACCTTCAGACTATGAGTGACTATCCCTGTGTTGTGAGTCTCTTGAAAATAGCACTGATGTTTCTCTCTTTTAACTTTTAGTATTTCTTCTTTATTTTCTATGTTATACATTTCAATTATGAGGTGTTTTGGAGAACTTCTGGTCTTGCCTATTTGCTGTCCTGTATGCATCCTATATGTGGACGTCTACTAATTTCTGACAAGGGAAAAGTTTTCTGTTATATATCACAGAATATATTCTTCCTATCTTTAGCTTATAGCTCCGTATTATCTTTAATCCCAGTGATTATCAGGTTGGTCTAATGATATAGTCTCAGAGTTCTTGAATATTCCAATTGCCTTCTATCATTTTCACTTTATTGCATACTATATACTCAAGTTTATTTATGCTGTCTTCAAGGAATATTTTCCATGCAATTTAATATGTTAATGAGGTTTTCAAATGAATTTTTTATTTGATTAAATGTGACTCTCATTTTCAAGAGTTCTGATTGGTATCTTTTCAAAATGGTCTTTCATCTCCTGTATTTACTCTCTTAATTCAATTAAATAACAAATTAAAATTAAAAAGAAAAAAACAGAGAAATTAAGAGAGTAAACTCATTCCACAGATCTTCTGTTAGTTCACTGAACATGTTAATACTCAGCTTGCTGTACTCTCTCGCTGGAATTTTCATCTCCTTCCTTATACGTGAGATTCTTTGTTGGGGGATTATCAATTTTGGTGGAAAATGTTTTGCTTCTTTCCTCATGTTTTCAGAGGTTTTTGGCTGATGAGACAATTGAGATAGAGTCCCCTTTATCATTTATACACATATTTTTTTATGTATAATCCGTTTTGTTCTGGGACTTCTCTCTGTTTAGTGTATGAATAGAAGTCAAGATGTGGGACCTGAGTTCTGCCACTTACCCTTGGTTATTCCTCCTTGGAGCTTGGTTGCTAATTTAGTGTTTTTGTCTTCCCAGTTCTATGATTTGAAGTAATGTTAAGGTTCAGGTGGGGCTAGATCAAATATAGGGTAAATTTCACTGTTGCTTTACTGAGTTGTGAGTATTTCTCAGCAACAAGATCCCTACTCCCTTATCTGAAAGTATCCAAATTAATTCCAAACCTCTTTTAGAGGAAGAGAGAGATAGGATTATCACTAATGTCAGCAATAAATATACAACCTTAAGATAAATTTGGAGTGTCTACTTCAGCAACTATAATACTGTCACCTATATAGGAATGACAGCATTTTATATCAGTACCAACAATAAAAATTTGTGAACAATATCAGGAATTTTCTATAATAACATCTTCCATATTAATGATCACATCACATAAAAATTAAAAATCATAACAACATGAATGGGAAAGGAATTATGTAAACTATATACGTCTATCTTTTCATGGGATTACATTTTCTGAAGTAAGAGTAAATAGTATATGAAAGCAAGGTAAAGTTTGAAAAACTTAAGTTATCAGAATAGAGGTAATAGATAGCACATGGTGATTGGAAATAAGAAGGAATAAAAAATTAACTGAAAGTAGTGAAAAAGAACACACACACACAATCAGGCATAATGGAAAAAAGTGAAAAAAAATATTGATATCATGTTCGAAAAAAATTCAAATTTAAATTTTTAAAAAGAACAGTAAAAATGGGAATAAAAAGGAGAAAAAGAAATAAGAAAAATCTTAATGAGAAATAAACGGCTTGTTTATGCTGTAGTGATCAAAACTTTTACAAGGATGAATTTTCATTCATATATATATATATACACACACACACATACATATATATATGTATGTATATATAATGTGTGTGTGTGTGTGTGTGTGTGTGTGTGTGTGTGTGTGTGTCCCTTGGGTCAAGGGCTGGGGTTGTTAAGTCCAACATCTTTGTGTTCCTCACCTAGTTGCCAGCCAGGTATAGTAGCTTTCAGCCTCCAATCTCCCTGTATAGGGAAGGATTGACTGGGGAGTGCTAATTAATTGTTTAATTCTGTATTGGGTAGTGAGGAAGAATTCTACATTGGAAGATCTTGTAGTTGGGATTTAGTCTTGGGTGAACTTTGGAACTCCCTATTTCTGGGGAAATGCTGGTCTCTGTAGGCCATCTGGATCTGTGGGACCTCTGGTAAAAATTCACTTTTAGTGTGTAGGGACTCACCTGTCACAGGTTTCACCTTCATTGCTATGAATGTAAATTCCCATCTATCAGTGCTGGAGTGCAGACACCTCTGTGTGGAAGCTACAGAGTCCTTCCCAGTAGCTTTTATGGATGCCAGCAACAAAGGGAGCTTTTTGCCTTTGGTATCTGGAGGTTATGTGATCCAGGTATATATTTTGTCTACACCTATTTCAGTCACTCTGGTTCAGGCAACTCTGAAGGCCATAATATGCCAATGCTGGCTACTTCCTTTACGTGTTCCTTATTTGTCTTTGCTTACTGCCACACAGTGTTTATAGACAGTTCCTGGACTGTGCCTGCAGTTGTCTTCTGAGCCAGTAATCTCAGTTCCTGCAGAACTATCTGTCCCAAAGGCCACAGCAATTTTTGGTTGGTTTTACTGAACCTGTATTCATTAAGAGCAGCCTCCCCATCTGATCTATAGGTTTCCTAAAGCCAATTTTTTTTTCTAATTTAATTCCTTTTTATTATTATTCACCACACCATCCTCTCTCTTTGCCTGCTCTCAGCATTACCACCTCAGTGGCTGCTGCAACCAACACCAAACTGGTGCATCTCTGATATATTAGTTTTTATATTCTATTTGAAGTTTCTGAATTTCGGTGTCTCTATAGTTTATTTTGCAGTACAGCATAAAGTTTCAGTGAGCTCCCTTTGTTATACACCTCATTCAAAAGCAATCTTCCTGCTTTGTCAAGTCTGGTGCCGAGGAACTGCAGGGAAGTGCACCCTTCCTCTAATCTGCCTTTTCTTCTGGTTTTAGCATAATGCATTCTAAAGAAAAGATTGACATATCATTCCTCAGGACTATGCATGTCCATTCTTCTAGCATGTTAAGGAATGTTCAGCAAATTTCTACTACAGCTTTCCTAATGAGGATTATATTCACAAATGGCTTTCTAGTAGATTCTGGAGGGATTTTAAAATTCTTTCTAGCACATTTATGATAGGAAGGTGATGGTATGAAAGGATCAACAAATAGCAACTAAAGCAATACTAGGTGCTTTATGCCTTAAGAGTGGGGTTTGTACAACATAAAAAAATGGAGATGAGGATGAAGCATCAGTCTGTGCTCAGATAGGGAGGAGAAAGCAAAGGAAGAGAAGGGAAGAAGAGTTTGTTCTGGGAAAATTAGTTCTAGAGAGATTCCAAATGTCTTAGAAGAAATATTGCTGTTGGCAAAAAGGTCTCAATCTTTTCCACCTAGAAGAATATACCATAAAAGTGTGTCCTCCTTACTTCTTTTATGCTTAATTGCACTAATGGTGTTATATCACACTTACCTTGGTGAGTTGTTTTAAAAATGTTTAACTTTTGGATTTTTTTTGCCTACCTTTCATTCTAAATTTTACATGGAGAGCAATGTCTTTAAATTATAATACCTAGCTTGACATTTACTTTAGACCACTACTGAATGAAAGAGATTGAGTTTAACTTTCCATCTGAAATAGCCAAAACCCTTATGAAATATATATCAATAGCTATCAAGGCTCTAAATTTTAGGAAATGAAGGATGCAGAGTCCTGGTCATTTAAAAATAAATGAGGTGAGATCAATAAGTGTTCCCACTTAATGTCTTGGAGAGTTTATAAGCCATGGTACAAGGAGGAGCTGAGGTAGAATGCAGAGCATACCCTGGGTTGCGGAGACAGACAAGAGATTCCAGATGGAACAAAGTATAGAATTTGCAGGACTGCATACTGGAGCGAAGAGACCTGCACACAGAAGGAAGTCTAGACATTTGTAGAGGAAGCTCTTTGAATATAGTCAGCAGTATAATCTGTGAGAAAATTGAAGTATACATTCCTAAATTAGGGAAAGAACCACTAGAAAGCATTCAAGAGAACAGTGTGCCTCTCAAACCCATAAAACACAATGTAGCCAACACCTACAAGGTAAAATTAACAATGCCTGGTACCCAAAGAGTACCAGGCACACATTTGGCAGGAAAATGTAAGCCATAATAAAGATAAAAATCAATCAATTGAAACTGTCCAAGAACTAACAGATATGAAAATTATCAAAGACATAGAAAACTTGTAATTCTATCCCATATGTTCCAAAGTGAAAGAAGAAACATTAAAGATATATAAAAAAATACCAAATAGAAATTTTAGAGATGTCTAAAATGTCTGAGATGAAAAAAACACTGGATGTGAAGCCAGATTTCAAAGACTTAAATTAGATTTTCTGCTCTAATATTCATAAGCTATAACAACGTGTGTGTGTGTGTGTGTGTGTGTGTGTGTGTGTGTGTGTGTGTATAGTGTGTCGGGAAACAAAGTCCCATGTAGGCTAGGCAGGTGCTCTACCACAGACCTTCATTCCCATATTTGAAACATGTTTTTAATCTTAGTTTACCTCTTTGCAAAATAGGACTGAAAATACCTAGTTAAAGTTATTGTTGCAAAGATTACAATATGATGATAAAATGAGATAATAAGGTAAAACAGCATGTTTTTTGGTACAATATAATTGTGCAATGATTCGTACTTTATTGTGTTGCTCCCCTTCTCAGATTCATTTCTGGTCTCCAAATGCTTGAGGAATTAGAATCCCAACTTCCTAACTTTCTGTTTGATATTTAAGATCTAGACAACCATGCCTGTCTTTTACCCCAGTCTTTAGGTATGTAAATCCATGTAACATATTCTAGTCAAACTAAAGTTCACCACTCTTTTCACATATCCCACAATTTTCTGCCTCATTGTCTGCTGTTACCTACTTTGGGTCTCCCTTCAAAGTCATATGCTGATGTGCTAACTCCGAGTACCTCACAATGCAATGGTGATTGTAGACAACTCTGTATGGAGGTAATTACGTTTTTTAAAAAAAGTTTTTAGGGTGAAGCCGGATCTATTGTGATTGGTGTTCTTATAAGAAGAGGAAATTTGAACACAGTCACATGTAGGGGAAAAACAATGTGTACACAGCCATTTATGAGTCAAAGAATAAGATCTGGAACAGATAATTACCTCAGAAGAAACTACCCCTGTCAACAGCCTAATCTCCAAGCTCTAGCCTCCAGAACTGTGAGAAAAGTGCTTAATTCCTTTACCTGTATGCTTTGCCATGGGCATCCCAACCCAGTAGTACACTGCCTGCTCACATCCGCCCTTCTATCTGCATGGTCTTTGGTATGTATCTAAATTCTGAGCTTCAGTACACATTTAGGTTTGTTATCAATTTCTCCCTCAAGATGTATAACAAAATGTAATCTCTTTGTTCTCAGGAATCTTATCACATATTCTATATTCTTCTTTTGGTTCTTCTGTACATATTAGGTTACCGCTTTTTATTTACATATTCTAATGCTCTTATTGAACTGACATTTCCTAGAGAATAGAATCTATTTCTTTTTTGTTTTGTTTTGTTGTTGTTGGTGGTGGTGGTGGTATGGTGATTGAACATAGGGGCACCTAACCACTGACCCACATCCCCATCTCTTTTCTTATATTTTATTTAGAGACAGGGTCTTGCTGAGTTACTTAGTGCCTTGCTAAATTGAAGAAACTGGGTTTGAACTAGAGATCCTCCTTCCTCAGCCTCTTGAGCCACTGGGATTACAGGCATGCGCCACCATACCTAGCTAGAATCTATTTTGTATTTATCTTCATTCCTTCCAGAATCCAGCTGCTCTAAGCACATGGTAGAGTCACTATACTCTTAATGATTTTAAACATAAGTCACATATAGAAATATAAATCATGTAAGTATAGATGAGAGTATGTGCTTGTATAATTTTTCATTGTTTATCCCTTACTGTGAATTTGGTAATAAACTTTATGAACATAAGGATGTTATCTGTCCAATGAAAGTGTTGGTTCAACCTTTGAACTAGTCTATCCTCTAATTAAGCAGTAAAGATTGTTTTCCTACATGTGTTATGGCTAACTAATACATTTTTCTTACAACCTCAAAAAGAAAAATAATTATCAATTTTGGGATCCTTAGTCCCAAAACTTCTTTTAACAAGATTGATGACTTTAGGATTATCTTCCTTCAGTCAGCACAGCTTGCATCTTGATGAGGGGAAACATTCTGGTACCTTCTCTGATACAAGACATATGAGATGATACTTCTCTTTAAAGATTTCTTCTCTGTGTTTTCTTTCATCTCTCAAACACCACCACTATCTGTGTGTTTACCCATTTTCATACCTCAGCTTTGGCTTCCTTTACCTCTAGGGCTAACGTGTGTTTCTTCTCACATGAATCAATCCATGAAGCTGACAGGCACAACCTATAATTACTTTACATCATAAAAGCTGAATGGATGGCAAGAAAGATGTTCAAGATTCACCTTGACTCCTCTACTTTATGAAAACATTTCTCACCCTGACATGTGAAATTCTTATCTTTGTGTTTTCAAACTACTCCCCTGTAGGAGAATTGTGTGACAAATGTAACAGGTAATTTTTTATATGCATTTCTTCTCTTCATTAATTCTAAGCCTGATAATGGCAGAACAAACTTTCTCACTAATTTTTTTTTTTGTGTGTGTGTTTTTTCTGGCATATATAGCACACTGGCTGACACATAAGGGGCTTTTTTCACTAGTGAACAGCAATTCATAAATTTAAAAGATTAGAAAAGAGAAGGTAAGATGCTGTAGCACATATGAATTATTTCTTCTTCCTCCTTTTCCCCATTCTTCTCTTCTTCCTTCTTTTATTCCATTCTTCTCTGTATTATTTGTATTAGATTTTTGTTGCTATTATTTCGATGTTGCTGTTATTACTCTTTGTCAAGAAATTCAAATGCATGTTGACATCTGAACTTTTTGAATAAGTAATCCCAGTGTTCCTAGTGTTGGATGTAGAAAGTAAGCCCATGGCCCCCCTCACTCTCAATGAATCAGACAAACCAGAGTTCCTTGCCCTATAACCATAGTTTATTGGCCTCCAGGTAAAATCATTTTGTTGTGCTTCACCCAAACCTCAGCTGTCTCCAGAGCTGTTTGATCACTTTCTAATTAACAAGTTGTGATTTTATTGACATTTATGGTGGTTGCAACTTGCAAATAAAGTATCCCCATAGGGTTTAAAATTCTAGGATCAACTATCCCTGTATAATTAAATGCTCTGCATGGCAGAATATTTTATGGATATTTGCAACTAGAAATTAATGTTTTTTCCATAGGAGGCCACAGTGATTGGACTTCTGAGAAGAAAGATGCTACCATCACTAGGAGCTACTGGCTGCAGGATCTGGGGCGCTTAGACCTGAAATCAGGCTGATCTGAATAATTGGATGATATTTCTCAGACAAAATATGATGCATGAAGTTGTGACCAAAAGAGTATAAATTTCAAACAGAACAGTTTACAGAATATGTAAGCGCAAGAAGATAGGTCCCAGAGAGAATACAAAAAATGCAAAGTAAAAGGAAAGATCTAAATGTCAAAACACAAGTGGATTTTCATAGAGCAGACAAGGATTGGAGGCCCAGCTAGTGCAGAACATGAGGTAATTTGGGTTGTCAGTTATCTGGTAATAATAGGGGAGGGTTTGAACCCAGTGACTGGTGACTGTGGCCTTAAGTTGGAAGAAAGACTGACATTAATACATTACTGTTGCTGATAAAGTGACTACTGTCACTTTTCTTTAATTTCCTTTTTATTACCTTTATTTGCCTGTCACTCAAAATGAAAATCTGGTACATAGGTTGATCTTACAAGGCTGAGGGCACATGGAGGTGAGCTACTAAGGTAAAATGAAATCATGGGAATAAGCAAAAAAGCCAAAATTCCATCCAAGCTTAGCAATTTCCTCTTGATAGTGACTGTTGTTGCTGTGTGCGGATTCCCTTTATGGAACCCACACCGTTATCACTTATGTACTCTGAGTGTCAGCTACTAATAGGAACAGCTGCATGCTTCTGCAGAAAACTGTCCTTGGCTGACAAAAGTCGTCTCAACAGAAGATGCCTGAGAATTTAAGCACCCTCTGGAGAGGAGGACAACAAACAGCCGGTGACTGACTGATACAAGAACACAAATTCCCAGCCCCCACACCACCTCTTTCGAGGCAGGGCAACTCTGTGCTGCCAGCCACACTCCTCAGTGCCACAGGGGATCAGGCTCAGTCTAGACTTCAATGACAACCATATTTTTGCTTAGTTTCTTGCCCTGCCTCACGCGCTTCTTTATTTCCTCACGGGTTTCTGCGGGTATGCTTGCACAGAATCATCTCTCAGGCTCTTCCTCTCAGAAGCTGACCTAAAACACTCCTCCACTTATATTTGTTTATGAAATTGTAAAAATTATGTATGCCATGGCTTCTGAACCAAGGGATGAAATGTACCTGGCATTGCTATGCGGATCTCCCTGAGATTTTCTTCGTTGAAATGGAAATAAGGATATCCAATAAGAATCCTAACTTCCCCATAAAGTTTTGAAAAGGATTGATAATCATTGTGCTAATGGTAACAGCTTGTACTCATGCATTAAAACCCACATTAATATATTTTATTCATTCATTCATAGCCTTTTATTGACACTCCTTCTCTATACTAGCCACTGTCCTAGATTCTGGAGCTTAAAGATGAACAAACAGATGAAAATAAATAATGTTATGAAATATTAACTGGGGACACCATTCAAAATGAGAAAAAAATACATACACCAATTTGGATAAATGCTTTAGAAACACACCACTGGAAACTGATGTAGTAATATGCTTTCATTCATCATGAAAACTGTGTGCATTTTTCTGAGAAGAATTGAGGGTCAGAGACACCCATGAAGTTATTTACTATCAGACAATAGTCATAAAGGAGAATGCAAATTTAGACTTATCTGACCTAATGGCTAAGCTGTATCACCTCACAGCATATGGTAAAAATGCTATATTAATAACAATATTGAATAAATGAACAGCCAACCACTTTTTCTACTGAATTCCTGGGCCAACTGATACTAGAAAAATATCAGTTTATTTTTCAAATTTCTTATTCAGGATTGCACAAAAGATTGCTGCTAATATGTTAACCCGTTGGCTACACAAAGGGGAAGGAAATTAGACATGAAGATCTAGGGATCAGTGAATATAACTTCAGTCTTGGATTAAAAGGATTTCAGAGGCAACAACATGGTGGCGGGCAGAGAGGCAGCCCTTTCAATACCCCCTCAGGCATGGGGTCATAAAGACGCATAGATAACGCTTAGATTCTACCAACAGAGAATCTTCTAGCAAAATTCCACTGAAGAGAGGCCGGCCGGGAGCTACTAGGATTTTTTGAAGTGACAGTTTGCTCCAGACGAGCGAATCCCCACCACGAGATGCAGAGGTCCAGATCCGCAGAGGTCCAGATCTGCAGAGGTCCAGATCCGCCAGCTGCTGTCCCAGCGCCGCAGTGCGGCTGCCTGCCTGCCCGCTCCCAGCCAATGTGACTGGGTCCCACTAGCCTCCGAGATGAAGCTTGGCAGGAAGAGGTCTCTAGCCAAGCCTTCATGAAATAGCGAGCCAGGAGCTGAGGCCAACCAGGACGGACCAGTCCCACCCCTCCCTTCGGACACTCTGGCAAGGAGCTTGGGACCCGCCATAACAGAGAGGTGATGTCATCGGAGTTCAGCCGACGGAATTCCTTCCCAGCAGAATCTACTTTAGCAGGTGTGTGACTCCCACCCCATCCAGATATAGGCAGCCAGGAAACTTCAGGGATCTCTCTGGGGTCGTGTCTGTAGGGAAGCAGAGGGGATCCCCGACCCCCAACCCCCCAGATCACCAGTGGCAACTCCCAAGGTCTTAGCCGCCAGTTTACCACAGCACTGGGGCTTAAATGGGACGCGTGGTGGGGCTGCAAGTGTAACTAGATCTTTGGGGAACTGCTTCCAGTGAACAGGACCTGGCTGGCTGGCTGGCAGGAGAAAGGGGGGAGGGGCTCTGGACTGACAAGTCTGAGAGACTCCCAGGAGACGCCTTACAGGGATTGCTATTGGCAGGTAGAGGGCAGAGGCTCCACTCGGAGGGTACAGCTCTGCCTACTGGAAGAGAAGAAAATGGATCTCTAAGACTTCAATTTTTTTTATGCTTCTCTCTCTGTTCCTCTCTCCCCTTTTCCTTCCTTCTTTCTTTCCCATTTCAAGTCTTATTGTTCTTTTCATTCTCCTCTAATCTATCCATCTCTCTCTCCTTCTTTCTTTTTAAGAGCACCTTCATTCCCCTACCCCCCAACTTTCATCCCAAGAATTATGTCTTCCATTAGGTGTACTTGTCTAAATTCAAATAGGTGAATGTCTCAAGGCTGTCCATAGGGCTCCTAAATACCTAGCTACTACCAACACCCTGATCCAATCGCCTGTTAGTATCCCCCTTCAGTAGAGCAATCTTCTAAAGTAGCCAAGACATACTAACCCACATACCATTATAGCACCTAACCTAAACATAAAGTCCTAAGAACAAACAACAACCCACTATATGCATACAGAGCCTGGAAGCCTTTTATTAATTGAATGAATCAGCTTTAAAGTACAATAAAGCCCAACATTTATAGGCATAATCTCCCACCACAAATGAGAGACAACAGAGACATACAAAGCCAAAACAAATGTATAGGAGAAAGCAGTTACACAGCAGTCAAACAGAGCTGGAAAGTAACGTGAACAACATGAAAAAAACAAGGGAAAAAAGGATTACAAACAATGCAGGACAACTTAAATCTACAGGAGGACCTAGAAGCATCAGAAACATGGACAGGGAAAGAAATCAAGGCATACCTAACTCAGATGGAACAGAATATTAGAGAAGACATGAGACAGCAAATCCAAGCAATGAAAGTATATTTTGAAAATGAACTAAACAAACAAATTCGAACTGCAAAGAACGAGCTTTACCAGGAGATAGAGATTTTTTTTAAAAAAAAACAAACAGTAATCCTAGAAATGCAGGAATCCATAAACCAGATTAAAAACTCTAATGAGAATATAACAAATAGACTAGATCAAGTAGACGTCAGAACATCAGATAATGAAGACAAAGTTTATCAACTTGAAAAGAATATAGTCAACACAGAAAGGATGCTTAAATCGCATGAGAAATCTATCCAAGAGATGTGGGATCTCATAAAAAAACAAATTTGAGAGTCATTGGGATAGAAGAAGGCACAGAGATTCAAACCAAAGGAATGGACAACTTATTAAATGAAATAATCCTAGAAAATTTCCCAGGGATGAAAGATGGAATGGATTGCCAAATCCTGGAAGCCTACAGGACCCCAAACATCCAAAACCGTAATAGACCAACTCCAAGACATATAATTATGAAGATAGCCAACATACAGAACAAGGAGAGAATATTAAAAGCTATGAGAGAAAGGAGGCAGATTACATTCAGGGGTAAACCATTTAGGTTAACGACTGATTTTTCATCACAGACTTTGAAAGCGAGAAGATCCAGGAACAACGTATTTCAAATGCTGAAAAATAATGGATTCCAACCAAGAATACTGTATCCAACAAAATTAAGCTTCAGATTTGACAATAAAATTAAAATCTTTCACGATAAACAAAAGCTAAAAGAATTCACAGCCAGAAAACCAGCACTGCAAAGCATTTTGAGCAAAATACTACAAGAAGAGGAACTGAAAATAGTGCCCAAAACTAACAGTGGGAGGTATCTCAGTAAAGGGGGAGAAAAATAACCAAAGAGGAAAAACTAGCCAAACTTAAATAAATAAATAAATAAATAAACATGACTGGAAGTACAAACCATATTTCAATTGTAACCTTAAATGTTAATGGCTTAAATTCATCAATCAAGAGACATAGGCTAGGAACCTGGATTAAAAAAACAAACCTAACAATATGCTGCCTTCAGGAGACTCATATGATAGGAAAAGACATACACAGGCTGAAGGTGAAAGGTTGTGAAAAATCATACCACTCACATGGCCCTTGGAAGTAAGCAGGAGTAGCCATACTCATATCGAATAAAATCAACTTCAAACCTAAGTTAATCAAAAGGGATAAAGAAGGACACTAAATACTGTTAAAAGGAATCATCCACCAACAAGTCATAACAATTATCAATTTGTATGCACCAAACAATGGTGCTGCAACATTCATAAAACAAACTCTCCTCAAGTTCAAGAGTCAAATAGACCACAACACAATAATTATGGATGACTTCAACACACCACTCTCACCATTGGACAGATCCTCTAGACAAAAGCTGAACAAAGAAACTATAAAACTCAATAACGCAATCAATATCCTAGACTTAACAGACATATATAGAATATATCAACCATCATCAAGTGGATACACATTCTTCTCAGAAGCACATGGATCCTACTCAAAGATAGACCATATATTATGCTATAGGGTGATTCTCAGTAAATATAAAGGTGTGGAGATATACCATACACCATATCTGACCATAATGGAATGAAACTGGAAATCAATGATAAAAGAAGGAAGGAAAAATCCTGCATCACCTGGAAAATGAACAATATGTTACTGAATGATCAATGGGTTACAGAAGACATAAAGGAGGAAATAAAAAAATTCTTAGAGGTAAATGACAATACAGACACAACATACCGGAATCTATGGGACACAATGAAAGCAGTTTTAAGAGGGAAATTCATTTCCTGGAGTTCATTCCTCAAAAAAAGAAAAAACCAACAAATAAATGAACTCACACTACACCTCAAAAACCTAGAAAAAGAAGAGAAAAACAACAGCAAATGTAGTAGAAGACAAGAAATAATTAAAATCAGAGTGGAAATGAACAAAATTGAAACAAAAAAAACCATTGAAAAAATTGATAAAACTAAAAGTTGGTTCTTTGAAAAAATAAATAAGATCGGCAGACGCTTAGCCATGCTAATGAAGAGAAGAAGATAGAGAACTCAAATTACTATCATACAGGATGAAAAAGGCAATATCACAAACAGCCACTACAGAAATACAGAAGATAATTAGAAAGTATTTTGAAACCCTATATTCCAATAAAATAGAAGATAGGGAAGATATCTTAAGTCATATGATCTGCCCAAATTGAGTCAGGAAGACACACACAATTTAAACAGACCATTAACAAAGGAAGAAATAGAAGAGGCCATCAAAAGACTACCAACCAAGAAAAGCCCTGGACCGGATGGGTATACAGCGGAGTTTTACAAAACCTTCAAAGAAGAATTAATACCAATACTTTTCAAGCTATTTCAAGAAATAGAAAAAGAAGGAGCTATTCCAAATTTATTCTATGAGGCCAACATCACCCTGATCCCGAAACCAGACAAAGACACTTCAAAGAAAGAAAACTACAGACCAATATCTCTAATGAACTTAGATGCAAAAATTCTCAATAAAATCCTGGTGAATTGAATACAAAAGCATATCAAAAACAATTGTTCACCATGATCAAGTAGGATTCATCCCTGGGATGCAAGGCTGGTTCAATATACGGAAATCAATAAATGTTATTCACCACATCAATAGACTTAAAGATAAGAAACATATGATCATCTCAATAGATGCAGAAAAAGCATTCGACAAAGTACAGCATCCCTTTATGTTCAAAACACTAGAAAAACTAGGGATAAC
Source organism: Ictidomys tridecemlineatus (assembly GCF_052094955.1). Lineage (NCBI taxonomy): Eukaryota > Metazoa > Chordata > Mammalia > Rodentia > Sciuridae > Ictidomys > Ictidomys tridecemlineatus. The sequence continues at coordinate 99,280,893 of NC_135485.1, forward strand.
AGGAACTTACCTCAACATTATAAAAAGTATATATGCTAAGCCTCAGGCTAGCATCATTCTAAATGGAGAAAACTGAAGGCATTCCCTCTAAAATCTAGAACTAGACAGACAGGGATGCTCTCTCTCACCACTTCTATTCAATTTAGTTCTTGAAATACTAGCCAGAGCAATTAGACAGAAAAGAAATTAAAGACATAAAAATAGGAAAAGAAGAACTTAAATTATCACTATTTGCGGATGATATGATAATATATCTAACAGACCCAAAAAGGTCTACAAAGAAACTGCTAGAGGTAATAAATGAATTCAGCAAAGTGGCAGGATATAAAATCAACAAGCATAAATCAAAGGCATTCCTGTATATCAGCAACAAGACTTCTGAAATGAAAATGAGGAAAACCACTCCATTCACAAAAAAAAAAAATACTTGGGAATCAACCTAACAAAAGAGGTGAAAGATTTATACAATGAAAACTACAGAACCCTAAAGAGAGAGATAGAAGAAGATCTTAGAAGATGGAAAAATGTACCCTGTTCATGGATAGGCAGAACTAACATCATCAAAATGGCGATATTACCCAAAGTTCTCTACAGGTTTAATGCAATACCAATCAAAATCCCAATGGCATTTCTTGTAGAAATTGATAAAGCAATCATGAAATTCATATGGAAAAACAAGACACAGAATAGCAAAAGCAATTCTATGCAGGAAGTGTGAATCTGGAGGTATAGTAATACCAGATTTCAAACTGTACTACAGAGCAATAGTAACAAAAACAGCATGGTACTGGTACCAAAACAGGCAGGTGGACCAGTGGTACAGAATAGAGGACACAGAGACCAATCCACAAAATTACAACTTTCTTATATTTGATAAAGTGGCTAAAAGCATGCAATGGAGGAAGGATAGCATCTTCAACAAATGGTGCTGGGAAAACTGGAAATCCATATGCAACAAAATGAAGCTGAACCCCTTTCTCTCGCCATGCAGAAAAGTTAACTCAAAATGGATCAAAGAGCTTGATATCAAATCAGACACTTTGTGTCTGATAGAAGAAAAAGTGGCTCCGATCTACATATTGTGGTGTTGGGCTCCAAATTCCTTAATAGGACACCCATAGCCCAAGAGTTAATAACGAGAATAAACAAATGGGACTTACTTAAACTAAATGTTTTCTCTCAGCAAGAGAAACAATAAGAGAAGTAAATAGGGAGCCAACATCCTGGGAACAAATCTTTACTCCTCACACTTCAGATAGAGTCCTAATTTCCAGAATATACAAAGAACTCAAAAAATTAAACAATAAGATAACAAATAACCCAATCAACAAATGGGCCAAGGACCTGAAAAGACACTTCTCAGAGGAGGACATACAATCAATCAACAAGTACATGAAAAAATGCTCACCATCTCTAGCAGTCAGAGAAATGCAAATCAAAACCACCCTAAGATACCATCTCACTCCAGTAAGATTGGCAGCCATTATGAAGTCAAATAACAATAAGTGCTGGCAAGGATGTGGGGAAAAGGGTACACTTGTACATTGCTGGTGGGACTGCAAGTTGGTGTGGCCAATATGGAAAGCAGTATGGAGATTCCTGGGAAAGCTGGGAATGGAACCACCATTTGACCCAGCTATCGCCCTTCTCGTACTATTCCCTGAGGACCTTAAAAGAGCGTACTATAGGGATACTGCCACATCAATGATCATAGCAGCACAATTCACAATAGCTAGACTGTGGAACCAACCTAGATGCTCTTCAATAGATGAATGGATAAAAAAAATGTGGCATTTATACACAATGGAGTATTACGCAGCACTGAAAAATGACAAAATCATGGAATTTGCAGGGAAATGGATGCCATTAGAGCAGATTGTGCTAAGTGAAGCTAGCCAATCCTTAAAAAATAAATGCCAAATGTCTTCTTTGATTTAAGGAGAGCAACTAAGAACTGAGCAGAGAGGAAGAGCATGAGGAAAAATTAACATAAAACAGAGGTGAGTGGTGGGAGGGAAAGGGAGAGAGAAGGGAAATTGCATGGAAACGGAAGGAAACCCTCAACGTTATATGAAATCACATGTAAGAGGTTGTAAGGGGAAAGAGGGGGAAACAAGGGAGAGAACTGAACAACAACAGATTAGGTGGAGAGGGAAGATGGGAGGGGAGGGGAGGGGAGGGGGAATAGTAGGAGATAGGAAAGGCAGCAGAATACAACAGTCACTAATATGGCATTATGTAAAAATGTGAATGTGTAACTGATGTGATTCTGCAATTTGTATTTGGGGTAAAAATGGGAGTTCATTTGAATCAAATGTATGAAAGATGATATGTCATGAGCTTTGTAATGTTTTGATCAACCAATAAAAAAAAAGGATTTCAAAAAGGAAGGTTTGAGAAACAGGTACAAAGGAAGAGGAAAAGAAAACATAGCCAGCATTCACAGAAGAAAATATCTATATTGTCAGTTCAGGTTGAGATATAATTTTACATATAACCCATATATAACTAATAATGTTATATATAACTAATAAGAACTAATAATTTAAAAAAAAAAGATGACTGTGCATTCACCCCAGCTTTGTTTCATGGGAAAAATGGTAAAAAAAAAAAAAGGGCAGTGAATCTGACTATGCAGGGATGGTGACACTGGAGATGGGATGCTTGTCTGCCACATAGCGGGTAGAATTGGAAAAAGGGAGGTGACATCAGCAGGTCCCTTATTGTTTTCTAAGTCTGGAGTTCATCTAATGCAAATGGAGCAAGTGATTTATCCATGAGTAAACTGAGCTACGTAGTACCAATTATAAAATAATATAGAGAGAAAACTGTGAATAACTTTCTCTGAAAGTTTAGAAATTTTTAATATGCAATTTATCTTAAGGCAGAAATTGTCAAAACTGGTTTGTAGATGGGAAACCCAAATCTCAGAAAGATTAAATGACTTGCTCATGATTTAATTTTTAGCTGGTAGAGTCAGTGTTTGGAGTCAGATTAAAAAACAAACAAGAAAACCTTTTTCACCCTGTATCACTTTCATTTTATTAATAAAATTATACTGTAACAGATTATATGTATACAAACACTTAGTATATTGTCTAGCACATAGTGTATGTAAAAATCATTGTTCTATTTTTCTCTTCATTTCGAAAGCAAATGAAGAACCATGAGTAACCTGGAATTTTTGGCTTGGTGACAGAGGAATAAGGAGGACTCTGTACAGAATGCTCAGTACTGGAAGCTTACCTTGGAAGGCTTAGGGCCATGGGCCATATCTGGCTGGACATGTGCTATTCATGACTTGTAGTAATCAGGGTTCTTCTAATGGTGCAGATAGCAATGCTGCTTCCTCAAGAATAACTATTCATAGTTGTTACACAATAAATTTTTCTTTACTCAAATAAAAACAAGGACACATTAGGTTAAACATGTTTGAAAATTTCATTATTTCAAAACAACTCAGAAATAAATATGCATTATGAACCTCCAAAGGCAAGGAAGGAAAAGCAGGTACTTCCCTCAAATAATTTGAACAAAGGTCTTGGTTTTCACAGAGCATGTTATGGAACACGAACTGATTTGGATAAATACTATTATATTCATTTCTTGCTGTAGATCATTTGGAGAAATATTGTCAAGTTCCTTTCAGGAAAATGCTATCACATATTGAAAAGTAGGGCAGGATTTAACCAAAGAATAAACTGGTGAACCACCTGTTTATGTGCAAGAATGCTGAAGACTCACATTTACATCCAGAAAACACTAACTAAAAAAAAAAATACCTATTAGTAAAGAGAACATTCGAGTAGAGGGTAGGGAACAGAGGTGGGAGGAAGGGAAGGGAAAGGGAACACTGGGGACTGAATTAGAACAAATTATATGCCAGGCTTTTATAATTAAGTCATAGTATATTCTATTGCCATGTATGATTAAAAAGAATCAATAAATTCTATTTATTTATTTATTTATTTATTTATTTATTTATCTATTTATTTATTTATTTATTTATCTATTTAATACCAGGGATTAACTCAGGAGCACTCAACCACTGAACCACAACCCCAGCCCTATTTTGTATTCTGTTTAGAGACAGAGTGTCATTGAGTTTCTTAGCACCTCGCTTTTGCTGAGGCTGGTTTTGAGCTCTCGATCTTTCTGCCTCAGCCTCCTGAGCCACTGGGATTACATGTGTGTGCCACCACACCCAGCTCAATAAATAAATAATTTTTTTTAAAAAAAGATTCTAAGTTAAAGTCATCATACCATAGTGAGACATGCATAACCATGTTTATAGCAGCACAATTCACAATAGCCAAACTATGGAAGTAGCCTAGGTATTCATCAATGAATGAATGGAGAAATAAAATGTGGTTTTATAGAGAGAGTGGAATTTTATTCAATTATTTTATTCAATTTCACTCAATTTATTATAAAGAAAAATGGAATTACATCATTTGCCAGAAAGTAGATGGAACTGGAGATGATTATGTTAAGCAAAATAAGTCAAGCTTGTAAAGCCAAGGGTGATACATTTTCTTGCATATGTGGAAGCTAGAGAAGAAAAAAGGAAAATAAAGGTGTGGGGGGTAGATCTCATGAAAACTGAAAAAAGATCAGTAGAGGAAGGGGAAAGGGGCTCAGGCAGTCAGAGAGAAAGTGCTGAGGAATGATATTGATAAACTTATATTGTTATATCATGTGCATATATAAATATTTAATAGCAAATCCCATTATTATGTACAACTATAATGCATCAATAAGAAACGTGAAAATCAAAAAAACCTAGGGCTGGGCACATCAGCACATGCCTGTAATCCCAGGGACTTGGGAGACTCAGGTAAGAAAATTGCAAATTCGAGGCCAGATTTACCACCTTAGTGAGACCCTGTCTCAAAAAAGGGTCTTGAGATGCAGCTCAGTGGGAAAAATATACATAGCTATCCTAATAATTGTGGATTAATTAAAGTAGTTCACACAATTTATCAAATAAGGGTAGGATAGGAAATCCTATATGGAGAATCCTAAACAATTCTATACTGGTTATGTATTGGTAATAAAAAGTTACCCCCAAATTTAACATGTTAAAACAAGAAATACTTGATATCTCTGAGTCAAGAGTCCCAGGTGTGACTTAAATGCATGTTTCTGTTTTACAGCCTCTTATAGGGCTGCAGTTGAAGTGTCATCTGGAGTTGCAGTCTTCTCCATACCTAGAAGTTCACTAGGGTGCAGCTGTTTACAGGTGTCTGGTCCTCACCAGCTGATGGATGGAGGTATCTGCTCCTTGCCACACTGGCCTTCTCCATGGCTGAACTCACATTATGGCAGCTGGCTTCTCTTAGAGTTAAGATCCAGAGAGAAATAGGTCCAGACAGAAGCCACAGTCTTTTCAGTAGTTGATCTTTGAATTGATATCACAATACATCTGCTGCATCCAACTCATGAGAAGTGGGTCAATAAATTTAGCCACATTAAGGCAAAGATTTTTACAACATGAATGTGCAGGAAGGGCAGATGATCGGGAGCCATCTTAAGGTCTATGCATCACAGATACTAACTACCAGGACTCAAGTGGTAACAGGTGCACTTCCCTTTCCCTTTAAACACCTGAAAGCAACTCATCCTACTCTCTAGTATTTAGATGTGATAACAAAGGAGAGCAGGGGAAAGCTAACTCTAATACTATGTTTATATTCCAAACCTCAGAGAAGACTGAATAGGACAGATCCACGTCATCTTAGAGTGCCTTAATTTCCCAATAATAACAAGAAGTGTGTGTTTATCTCTTTTTCTGAGTATTTATAAGGCTGCATTCTCTACTAAATATAGCTTCTAGAGGAGGAATTGGAATTGGGACAGGAGCAGGATTCATTTTTTCAACTGATTTTTTTTCAAGAGAGAGAATTTTTTAATATTTATTTATTTATTTATTTTAGTTTTTGGTGGATACAACATCTTTATTTTATTTTTATGTGGTGCTGAGGATCAAACCCAGCGCCCTGCGCATGCCAGGTGAGTGCATTACCACTTGAGCCACATCCCCAGCCCAAACTGATTTTTTTTTTAAACTTAACTAAATATAATGTGTGTGTGTGGTCACTAAAATCTACAGATTAAATTTCTCTGCCCACAATCTATGCAAACATACTTTGGGAATAAATTTATCAACAATATAACCTAATCTAATTAAAAGAAAAACTACATATTTTATATTGTGTTTAAAAGTGTGATTATTCTTATGAACTTACAGTAGGTTAACATTGGTACTTGATTTTCATCTTCTCTGGATTATTTAAATCCCATTGCTTAGTGAATAAAGGGTTTAAATTTATAAACATCATCTTTTAAAGATTTGGATAAAGTTGAATGCAAGAAGTGCTAGGTTCTGTAGTTAAATACAATTATTTTATAGGACTCAATCTATTTAATGTACCTTAATTTCAAATGCAGTTCATAATTATGCTGAGAAAAGGACTTAAAAAGTAGAATTTTAAAATCACATTTTGATTTTCCAATTACATTTTTTATTCTACAACATCAAATCTTACATTCTCTTCATTTAATGACCTTTATTAAATGGAAATTCTCCCACCCACTAGTAAAAATATAATGATAAAATAAACCAGTAGCAAAGTTTAATGGAATCCAGTTCTAAAACCCCCTGCCTCATTCACTGCTTCTCAGATACCTGAAATGTGCTGCTTAATTTAGAAAGAAAAATTGCAGTGAGGCTGCAATCCTGCGTTTCAGAGGAAAGGGATTCAGAGATGATTTGCAGGTGATTGAAAGGTGATGTTTACACTTAGGATTTCCTGAGCTTACCAATTTTAACCTTGGAGCTTAACTATCTTTGATTTTAAGAAGAATTAGACCCAACCCATATTCTGGATATTTCTCCACTGTAGAGGTGAATCTTGGTGAGTGAGAAATCTGCAGGCCACATACTCAGTCCTAAGAGAAAAAGCAAAACACTATGTGAAAGAGATGAATCAATAGTAAAGATTTAGCTTTGTGAGCCAAGGGCAGAGAGCTAATTTCTTCTTTAATTTAACCCTTGGAATGTATTTATAGGCACAGAGAAATAGGGGCTCTAAAGAAGATTCTATCATTTATATTATTTCCAACCAGGAACATAAAGTAACAATGCTACAAGAGAACACCTATTTTTTAAAATATTCATGGAAAATTTTTGTTAGTAAATATGATAAAATTGAATGAAAATGTTCATGCATATATGCATATTATTTGTAGGCATAAATGTGTATAAAGTGTGAAGCATAATGTAAATTTCATTATTTTAGTAAGGAGTATAGGATAAAGGATTTATTTTTTAGATGAAGGTTTTGTTTTCTAAAAGTAACCTACATAATTCCTTCTTTAAAGGAGCATATTGAGAAAATTACCTCTTGTCCAACGATGGATGGACAATTCATATTTCAGCTTTCTGTATCTGAGGCCTGACTGATCAAGCATAGTGCAACTAGACAGCTCTCGTAGTTACAGTTAAGTGGCTGAATAAAAAAATGAAAGAAATAGAAGGGAGAAAAAGATTGAGAGGCTGAAAGAGAAAAAGAGACACAGGAAGGGAGGAAGCCTGAAGGAAGAAAGAAGAAAGAAATAAGGAAGGGAAGAGGATGAAATGACATGTCACAAATGCTACATGAAATGTTTTACCCACTAGACATCAGACCTTGAAAAGCTTTCCCTCACTTGACTTCCAGGAATAGTTCTCATCTTTTTATCTTCCTGATTCACTGGTGGTGACTTTTCAGTCTTCTGTGATGGTTTATTTTCTAATTTTTAGACATTCGAGTGTATTAGGGCTTGATCCTCAGATTTCATTTCTTCTCTATCTACAGTCATTTCCTCAATAATCTCTTAAAATTCTATGATGTTACTATGCCGGTAATCCCACCCACCCATTTGATATACACCTACACCAAAGTGTTCTCCTACACTCTAGATTTACATCTTTAACTCTCTACCTTCTGCCTAGATATCAAATAGCCATGACAATATAATTTTCCACCAAGCAGAACTCTTGATTCACACTCTCTCCCTTGAAATTTGCTCCTCTTTCAATCCTCCCCATACCTATCAATGGCATTGCTTTCTATCCAGTTTTGCAAACTAAATGTTGAAGATTTTCCCATTTATTTTTTTCCAAGACACAAATCATCCAATGCTTTAATATGCCTGGCTAGCTCTATTTTCAAGAGACCCCGAATCTTACCCTTTTTACCTTGCAATTGTTGACATATATTCTAGAGAACATCTTCTCTATATTGTTGTAATAGTCTCTTGCTGGGGTCTCCACATTTCATCAGATAGCTCTACTGATGGTTGTGTGGTGCATAGTTTCTCAGACTATTTGACTTGGAGCAGAGTTACAATATCATTGACTCAAGTGAAAAACCAAACAATTATATTGTTGGTATTTAAATGACACCTTTTTATAGAAAACTGATAATAGAAGTATTTTTAATTTAAAAAGCAAATTCTCAGCAAACAGAAGATTTTGAAATTAGAAGTAATCTTATATGTCATCTAATCCTAACTCCAACCCAAAGTAGAAATTGCATTTTTGGAAGAAACATCAAAATATCCATCATTCTACATATAAACATTTCCAGTGACAAAAATGAACTGCATAAGCCACCATCTTTAATGTATAAATCTGAGCTAGTTCCACAATTCATATAGCTCTATTTCAATATTTCCCATCATCTCCAAGTTTTCCCATTTTGCATTCTGATTTTATGCTGGTTGATTACAATCCCCTTTTACAGATGGATCATCAATAATTTTAAAGGAGACACCATGCACTTCCAAAAATTCCTGGCTTCTATGCTGAATTTCCTTAACCTTCTCCATCCATTCTATACAGTTTGGTTTCCAGCCCTCTTGCCAGGCCAATCATTCTCCTCCATGTGCAATCCTGCTAGACAATGTCCAGCACTGGATTTCTCACTAGCTACTGTGGTGTAAAAATCACATCAATACTTGATGGTTTAAAAGAACAAGTTTTAGGTATTCATGAGTCTTTGCATCAGGCAGTTATTGCTGTCTCAGCTGGGCTTACTGGTCATCTCTGGGCAGCTGTGTATGAGGCAGGCAGCTCTGGTGATGTCAGCAGGGCTTCTTTACACATTTGAGCATCCAATAGCTGTAAGTAGGGTAAAAGGGACTCATTTGGAACAACTGGATGACTTTTGCATGGTCTTAATCTCAGACTTGCACAGAGTATTGAGAAAGAGAAGCAGCAAAAAAGTAATTGAGACCTAAGCTCAGGAGTGGCCCCTACACCATTCTATTTGCCAACATGTATCAAAAGGCCAGTCTACTTTCAATGGATGGAAGAAAAACCTCTTTATACAAGAATCTGCAATGTTACATTGCAAATGTTCTGGGTAAGAAGAGAAGAAAGTTCAAAGCCAGCCTCAGCAATGCAGTGGGGCCCTAAGCAACTTAGTGAGACCCTATCTCAAAATTGAAAAAAAAATACAAAGGGTTTGGGATGTGGCTCAGTGTTTAAGTGCCCTTGGGTTCAATCCCTGGTACTTAAAAAAAAAAAAAACAACCTATAATTTCCAATTGTAAGATTACACGAAGTGAAGTAGTCACAAGGAACATCAAGAAGAAAAAGAATAATTTGAAAGAGTTTAATATTTGATATGCATTTTCATTTATGGAAAGAAATAGAATTTAATTGGATATAATATGCTTATTTTACATATTAGCAATGATATTTATCTTCAGTGACACTTGAAGTAGGTCACCAGAAGAAGCCTTTCAATGCAAATGGGTAAGAAACATCCTTTGAGACACTCAAATTTAGCTCAGTCAAAAAACAGTATCAAAAAACAGATACTGAAAGAACCACTAGAGCATTTCTAAAAATATAAAAAAAATCTGTATTGCTGATTACTTAGGTGGAACGTGTGTTCATTAGTTAGGGCTCACTCAGGGAAGCAGGACCATTAGAAATGATGTGAATTCAAGGATTTACTAGGGGGATATAAAGTCTAGTGAATTCATGGGAGCTGGTAAAATGTCTATGAAAAGAGCTACATCTGGTAGTGGATGAGGTGGCAGACCCACAGAACCCAGCTGTGTGAGGAAGAGCCAGATGTGAAGTGGGAGAGAGCTGAGATAAGCAGCAACTCAAAAGAAAAAAATTAAACTGGAACCAACGTTTTTATCTCCAACAGTTTGCACTCTCTGTGATCTGCGTAATACACAAAAAGTTTTGCCAATACATTAAAATGAACAATCACTTGGCTCAAAAACTAGTTGGAAAAGGTGTATTGACAGCTCAAGGAGTTAGAAGCCCTATTCCAACAAGAGATCAGCAACTACATGGAAAACCTGCGGCACTCTCGGATCTAACCTTCAGATTGGAATGACTGCATTTAATTGCCATTTTCCAGGTCTCACACAAATTTTCTTGTCACCGACTCTAATTTGAAACTATACAGGGAAGAGACTTCTGAGAAATGTGGGTTAGCTGAGCTTATTTGACAAAGGAGGGTGTCCATCCAATTTACTCTTTGTCCACTTGAGATACTTAAGGATATCTTTTAACCATACTTAGCCCCAAAGAAAAATAGAAGCAAAGTCACGCTACCAAGATATAGTGCAACTGAAGTTCATAAAATCAAAAATACACTAACTCTCCTTCTTTTTAAGACAGGTGGCTTAAACAACACACATTTATTTCTCACCATTCTGAGGCTGCAACTTCCAAGATCAAGATGCTGAATGATTTGGTTCCTTATGGCTTGTGGATGACAGGCAGAGAGGGCATTATTTCTCTCTCATTCTTCTTCCAAAAATGCCACTAATCCCACCAGGAAGACCCCTCTCTTATGACCTCTTCTTACCCCAATTGCCTCCCAAGGATAGCTGTTCAATTACCATCACATTGGAGTTAACACTTGGACATATCAATTCAAGGGGACACAATTCAGTTCATGGCTCTTTCCCAAAAAGGATTAAAGTCCCAATGTCACTTTATCTCTTTTTCATGTGCTGTTCATTCATTACTCTCTGGGGCACACCCATTGCTGAATAAGTTTACATACTATTAAAATACTTATGTTAAATTCTGTTAATACAGGATAAAGAAAAAGGAATTGGTAGGTGCATGTACAAATATTTGTACCAAAATAAAGAAGCAGCATTCTCAAAAAGTAAGACATAACTGATAGTCATTGTTTAACAATTCATATTTTCTTTACAATCAGCAACTCCCGTCAGAGGTCTCTTTCCTTCCCTAGGGGGATGACACAAACTTTGGTTTTTGAAAGGTCTGAGTTTTAGCAATTATGCTTATGTCCATTAACTTAGGCAGAACATGAAAATGCCCAGAATGTCTACTGCATTCCCAGCACATATTTCCTTGTCCCATAACTGTTGATGTGATTTCTCCTTAAGACTCAGCGTCAATTTTCCCAGAGAGTACAGTCACCCCACTCTTTGCGTTCTCGATCATGAGAATTCTAAAGTGGCCAGGACAGTCTTAACTTCTAATTTAATACAACAAACAAAAAAGTAACTAGGTGAAATGATGGATATATTAGTCTCTTTCACTATAGTAACCATTTTACTATCTACATGTTTTCCATGGCATCATGGTAACTTCAAATATATACAATAGAATTTATTATAAAATAATTTTTAAAATAATTAAATAATTTCTGTACCCCCTGTTGGAAGAGTCCATTTCTAGGAAACTACTACATGTTAAATAGCACAGCACAAAGACATAGGATAGAAAGGAAATTTTTCACTAATGATTCATTTTCTGGGGGCAAGAGTGAGAGAAACACACCCATTTTTACTCCCTGTTTGAATATTAGCTATGGCAGAAAAAGGATCAAATATTGGTTATTGATTTTTACAACATATTCTGGCATGCATTATTCCAGATTAACGAGGTGAGACACTTAACTAGCTCAGCAACTAAATCACATAATGACTATTTATGTTTTCTACCATACAAGATGCTAAAGGTGATGAAGATTGTAGGAAATTAGCCAGGTGTGGTGGTACATGCCTGAAATCCCAGCAGCTCTGGAAGCTGAGGCAGGAAGACTGAGAGTTCAAAGCCAGCCTCAGTAACCTTGAGGCACTAAGCAACTCAGTGAGACCATCTCTAAATAAAAATACAAAATAGGGATGGAGATGTGGCTCACGGGTTGAGTGCCCCTGAGTTCAATCCCCAGTACTTCCCCCCCAAAAAAAGTTTTGGGAAGTTAGTAAATTCTATGAGTGTAAACCCATTTTCTGATACACCAATTAACTTTCACCCAGAAAGCCTCATCTTGACACGTGTCCTACATTCTTGGAGTCCAGAAATTCCACTGAAGTAGCAAACAACTGAATTTCTGTGGCATTTGTCTTCTTAATTCTGGCACAAATGTATCAGTGTGTCTAGAGAGATTGCTCCTTCCTCCTCACTATGCCCAATGAGAATTAATTAGTGATGTTCTGAGATGGAGAGGTCATCAGATCATCTATGGATCAGATTACGACAATGAGATAGAACCTGATTTTTTCCCCAGTGTAAGACAATGAAAGCATATCTCTGACTCTTGCAGGTAAAAGCAAATGGTTCCACACATAAAGAGAGAACATATAATTCAAAACAAAATCAATTCACAAATGCTGGGTGCTAGAGAAATTGTCCATTTGCTCCATCTCTATCTCACCTGAAATGGTGTCTATAATCAAAGTCACCACCTGATCAAATTTTTTATAATCCACTGTCATTTTATAAGATCTACCCATCTCCCATGCAGGTCAAAGAGGTGAGTTGCATGGGGGACATGATAAAATCCACCATACAGGATTTTTTTCAGATCTTTGATGACGGCTCTAATTCTGTAAAATTTCCAGAATGTGGTTTTGTTTTGTTTTGTAGAAAAAGGCAGTTCTAGTGGCTTCCATTTGGCCTTTTGTAGCATAACACCCTTACATTCCTTTAAGAAGAAATAAAATTATTCTATAAGGAAGATCCATGATGAAAGAAAGAAATTGTATATGTTGTTATTCTGCTAGATGGTGAGTACATCTATTCTAATAGCACTTCCAGAAGCAAAGAATAACCACATGCTTGACTCCAGAACTCACTGAGCTCACTGTAAAATGGACCATAACCAAGACTTTATTAACTTCCTGACTTCAATCAGGTCTTCATCAAACCAATGGACCATTCTGGGGGTTTGGGTTTCTAACTATTGATGGCAATTTAGAACCAGTATCCAATAATCCACACTTCCAAGTTCCAATTCTTTTCATATCTTTTTCTCCAACACAGTTATTCGTGGTAAATATCTGCAGGAATGGGAAAAGCCATAAGGAAGAATTATTACATAATTTTTCAACTCTGTGGGCATCTCCTTCTTCAAGGAAGTTAATCTACCCTTCATTCAAGTGGCTCTGAATTTGTGAAAGGAATCTAGTCTGAGAATTTTTAAGAAGTTGCAACTTTTTACCATGGTGATTCAAGACTTTATTTGCCAGACCGAGAGCTATTCCATTTATACATTTCAAGTAATACTTAGGAGGCTGCTAATGTATTTTGCTAAGAGCCACCGCCAAGTAATATGATGCATGGCATTTTTGGTTGAAAGGTGACGCCAGCTAGCCCTTGAGATGATATGATTATGTTAAGATTTGCATTCATATGGATATTGGACTCCTGCTGTTCACCTAGGCCTGCTACAGGACTCCTGGAGAGTTCCCATTGGTTGGGGAAGTGCAGTAGGAGGGAATTCCGGGGGAGGAACTTCCTCTGGGGTTCCGGGAGAACGCAGCGTGTGTGGATCTGCAATTTTCCCGGGTGCGTATGGGGCATTGGCGGCAGTTTCAAAAATAAAGTTTGTTCCTGCTTGAGTGGCTCATGATTTTGTGCCCAGTCAGACTGTGGCAGTACAGGCTTCTTTTTCATTATTGGACCTTTAAGTAGTAAAGAATTTGGCCTTTCCCAGAAGTAGGTCAGAATGTTTACCTTAGCTTCTGGAAGATAACATTTATTATATTCCATAAGAATCTTGTCTATATTTCTGGGTGCAGCAGTGCAAGCCTGTAATCCCAGAGAATCTGGAGACTAAATAAGGAGAACCGCAAGTTTGAAGCCAGCCTCAGCAACTTAGTGAGGCTTTGTCTCAAAAATTAAAAACTGAAAAAAAAAAAGAAAAACAGGCTGGGGACATGGCTCTGTGGTAAAGGGCCCCTGGATTCAATCTCAGGCCCCAAAATGATTTTTTAACTAAAAAATTCTTAAAAATAAAGAATGTCTGTACTTAGGGCAAGTGCTGGACACAAAAGATCTTAGGGTAAGAATGGCCAAGTCCAGTGCAGATCCTCCCAATAAACCCATCATAAATTGAAAATAGAGTACACTGAAAATGTGTTTAATGCATCTGACATATTGAACTTCATAGAGGTGCAACAGGGTATACCATGGAATACCAATGGTTTACTCTTGAGAATGTGTGGTTTACTCTTGAGAATGTGTGGTTTACTCTTGAGCTAGTAGGTCACTGCCACTCTGCCACTGCCCAGCATCAAAAATACCATGCACATTGCTAGCCCAGGAAATGCCAAGATTCAAAATGTTAAGTGCAGTTTCTACTGAATGTCTATTGTTTTCACACTATCATAAAGTTGAAAAATCATAAGTCAATGCTTTATATCGGGGACCATGTTTAGTATTAGATGGGCTAGATAGGCCAGAAAGTCTATATGATTTAAGGTTAGAGCTTTGGGTCATACAGGATCAATCAACCTAGAGACTAAGTTCAATCATGAAGGCAGATGATCAATTAATCATGGCCATGTAATGAATCCTCAATTACACGCTGAATGCCGAAATTCAGAACTCTCTGGTTGGAAGTACTCTCTGTGTATTGACACTGATGCCAGGAAGGTAACAAGTCCTAACTCTACAAGGATAGGAAGAACAGACAACAGCACTCCAGGCTCTGCCTTATGCATCTCTTATTTGGCTGATTTTAAACTGCATGCCTTCACTGTAATGAACCATATGACGAGTATAATAGTTCTCATGAGTTCTGTGCATCCTTCCAGAGAATTATGAAATCTGAATGTGGTTTTTGTATGTCCCATAACCTATACTTGGTGTTAGAACAGAATCTTATTATAGAGGACTTAACCCCCAATTTTCACAGTTTGACTACTTCAGGCAGGCCCCAGATTCCAAATGTTGTTTTCCCTCAAAGCTGGAAAACTTATCTTTCAAACTCTTATCCAATTCAGGAATTGACAGAAGTACTTAGCAGGAAAACTGCTCCTGATTCCAGAATCACCCCCACTAAACCCTAATCCCATCCCTCTCATTTTTCACTGTTACAGAAATCTCTGTGATGCTTACAACAGATGCTTCATCTTCTTTTTAAGTGTACTACCTGTTCTTAGATATTTTAGTTTACAGTATTACAGTTCACCATTATTAAAATGAAAAAGAAAACCTCCCAATATTAATTAACATGAATTTTAAGTCTGCATACCAAAAATACCATTCATAATGAAAAGAAAAATTAAACCCTGAAAAAAAATCACAAAGGACTAATCACAAAATTTCTAGTATGGCAAAGAACTAATTAATTGCGAATAACTTAAAAATTGAGTAGAATCATCCATTGGGTAGAAAAACAGGCAAAACATAAATATATAATAATGGAAAATATGTGCAAATTATACTGAGGCTTAAGGGGGAGAAAACTCAGCTTTCATCAAAATAATACAGTTGCAATTTAAACACATTTTCATCTATACATTTGGAAAAAAATAAAACATCATTGTTAAAATGTAAATATTTTCTTCTAAACATACATATTTCTAACTTTGTCTATTTTAAAATCTGAATAATGAGAGCCATCTCTAGTTTTCTATAAATTAATCTATAGAAAAGATTCCTATATAAAGAACCAAGAAACTAGGAGAAATCTTTCTTTCTAGGTCTATAGTAGTACATGTATATGATGATCTTGGAATATTCTATTATTCCAGAATGTAAAAAAATTCTCAAAGTTAATATGGTCTTGTCAAAACAAATCAACTAAAATAAGCTTCTGTTGACATCAGATGAAATAATTTATGTATCATAAAGAAAACCACTCTACAAAATTTAAACCTTATCGGGTATGCAAAAGTCCAAGGGCTGGTAGCTACAACAGTCCCACTGGTCAACACTGAAAATTGCCAGAGCACCAAAATATTATTCAAAAATTGATTAATAAAGAAAAAATATTTATTTATCATTATTTTCTATATAAATTATGTTAAAAGCTAACTGAACAGTTGATAAAGCATTTTTAAAGCAGAATTCTAGGTAACAAATACAATGAAAATATTATATTAGAAAGCCACTGTTCATCATACAATATTTAATATAATGATATTTTAAATCTATTATGCTAAAACCATTAGGGTAAAATATGAATGGGTCATTTACAATAGAAGAGAAATGTAATACAACATTTTAGTTAATAAACGGAAATATGTATCTTATAAACTCACATATAACCACCTTTAGAACTGTATTGATCTCCCCAATTTATTCTTAAATTGCATAAAACCTATGGATATAAACACTAGTTTAAAGAAATTATGTTTTAAATTTGTCAGATAAATTTTAAATGGGGGAGTTTTTGTAGAACAACAACAGATCAATGCAAAAAAAAGGCAAAAATAAGTATGATATAGAAAAAATGTTAAAGCCATAACAAAAGGAAAATTGTGGTAATTTTATGGGAGTACTCTGGAGTTATAAAAATAAGTTATTAACTTGTATAATTTAGTTAGTGTTATGCTTTCATGAGAGGTAAAATTACTAATTATGATTATAAATTATTTTTGCAAACTAAATCACAGTGTCTAACACTGACTTATTTTATACATAGAATTTGATGAATGTATCTGATTGATTTTAAATTTTCAGTTATTCCTACCATTTTCCCTTCAAATTTCTCTATTTATTTTCTAATCCGTTACCTTTTTTAAAAAATAATGCATATGTACAGCAAAATCTGATACTAAAAGAATGCTATATTCTTTAAATCAAAAGTTTTTCATAAATTAATATGAATAAGAATTATATTTCTTCCTTTTGAGTTTGTACTGGCATGCAAACTCCAAAGCAAGGCAGAACTGAAATTTTTAAAGTTCTTTTTATCCTCAATGGAAATAGACTGATGTTCACACATCAAAAGCTGGAAAGTTCAATGGAGAGAATTTTATATTGCTATATAGAGAAGAAAGGGCAAAAAAGAAAATCCTACAGCATCTCTAAAATCACCTGAGATTCCCTTGAAATTTTATTTCACTAAGATTCAGGGAAATGTTTAGGTGTTATAATATGTAATGTTTAAAGATCCATTCACTTCATTTCTGCTAGTAACCCTTTAAAATCCCTTAGATACTTCCATACATGAACAGCCAATGCAAGGAATAGATATTTTTACAGTCTCATTCCAAGGAAAGAGAATGTACCAAACATGACAGGAAACACTAGTTTTTGTAGCTTGAGGTCCAAAACAAAATGTTCTAAATTAAAAAACCAGAAGTCTAAAATATTATACATTTTTTTGTCTATTTATGTACTTATTTGCTAAGTAACTGTATTCATGGAGGAGAGGATTCTTATTTAAGTATTCATTTGTTTGTCTAAAGATATAAAATGAGAGAAATAAGCATAGATGAAAATAATAAGGGAAGTGTTTAGCTCTTCAAATTTGCATTATTTTTACAGCTTATTTGTTTGAATTGACATAAAAATTGAACATATTTATAGGACATCACGTGATGTTTAAATACACCTAAATATAGTGCATAATGTTTGACTCCGCGTAAACATACTTATCTCCAACATTTAGCACTTTTCTATGGTGAAAACATTCAAAATTCTTTTTTTTTCTAGTTTCATGAAGTATAGAGTACATTATCACTATCAATAGTCACCCCAATGAAGTTTGTACTCGTTTTTCAGTAATGCCTCACAATTTCTTATATTAAAGCCATCAAAGGTGGGGGGGAAGCCTCTCTGTGTAAAGGAAAGCAATGCAAATTATTGAAAAGAAAATTGGAGGGATGGAATCAATTTTGCTGAAAAATAATTTCTCATAGCCTGAACATAAGAAAAATCTATTTAGAGGTCGTACATGTCAACCTCCTGTATCCAAGTGAACTGTGAACATGTAAGTCGTGGGGAACTATGAATGCATTATCCATCACCACTGGTCAGAGGGCGCTGAGGTTAAATATGGCCTGCACACCTTCACTGTGACTGACAGCACCAGGAGACACAGCTGCTGCCCTCACTGTGAAAAGCACTGTGAAGCCTTCTCTGAATATTGTTTGCTGTGGCTTAGAACCCTCTGATTTGCATTCTAATTTACAGTGTGCTTTTTGCCACAGGCACTGTCCCATGATCACAGACACTACATACTAAAAATGACTTTTAGCATGCCAAAGTTTGGCACCCAAGTAGAGCAAGCTGGGGAAAAAATAATTAAAATCCTGTTATTTACATTCACAAGCCTTTATTTTGAAACTCCAAGGAACAATGTATGGTTTTTCTAGAAAATGAATGCAACATTTCTTTGTTTCTCTTTTTTCAAAAGAGACCTATGACATACTCTATTTTACAGCTGGCTAATATTTATAAAATTGGTGTTTATAATAGATGACCACTGTATATCACATCAAAGATTATACAATGTGTTTCCCTCTCATTCCCGTCTTTTAGTTCAATAGTATAGAAATTTGATACTGATTATTATTTCAATGTTTTACAAAGGAACAATTTCAGACTTGAGTAAATTATGGGCTTGACCAGCAGCAAACTGACAGTCTGACTTTAGTTGTAGCTCTCATTCAAAACAGTTTATAATCCAGAGCAAGCAAGTACAGAATATGAGACAACATGACCACCTGTCTATTAACACTTTTTATTTTCTTAACTTTTAGACGACTTACTACACAGTGCCTCAAAAGAAATATAATAGCAAGATCAAACTTAATGATTGATTTTTTTCGTTTATTTTGTACCAGGTGCTATACTAACCACCTTACATATCTTATTTTACTTAATCATTGGCAGAAAGAAAGAAAGAAAGAGAGAGAGAGAGAGAGAGAGAGAGAGAGAGAGAGAGAGAGAGAGAGAGAGAGAGAGAAAACAAACTATGAGAGAAATGCTATTATTATTAACTCAAGAGAGTTACTTCAAATTCCAAAACTTTTGAAGCAAATACAGATAATGGTAACTCAGCCAAAAAAGAAATTCAAAAACACCTCCATTTCTTAAAGAGATGAAATTAGAAAAAAAAATTTCTTCTTCACATTTTCCTTTTGTTTAATTTTAAAACAACTCTTTCAATAAAGGCAAAGTGCAAGTTGTAAGTAATTAGAAAGAACTATATCACAGATTAACATCGGCATCATTTTGTTTCTTAGCATATAAAATACTGAGTCATCTTGTTATTTACAAACTTTACATTCAACAAGATTCAAAACTTGTAATCTATTAAACTCAGTATTTCAATAGAAGCACAGAGAAAAATGAATTGAGATGGAAAAAATTAGACTTTCATGTTATTCTAAGAGTAATTAGGAGGTTGATCAAGTTGAATTCTATAAGAATATAAATTCTAATATTTTAATCCCCAAAGAATGTCACTCTATAAATAAAGAACTTGAAAGTAGTTAGAAGAAAAGTGTGGTTTTGACAAAGGCAATCACTGCATCCTCTCAGAGATGTGTAACACTGCAAAGCCCTGTTAGTCTCAGCGTATGTGAGTCCTGTGGTCAATACATATCCTTCAACTAATGAAGTATGAAATCCTGAAGAGTCACCAGAGAGGCACCCAGTCCTCCTCCAATATTTTTACTTAGAAATATTCATACATTTATTTATGAAATGTTATTTACCTTATGTGTTTGTGGTGTCTGATGCTCCCATCCAAATATAAATTTATCTGGAAGCTGACAATTTTTATCTCTATATTCGTAAGATCTAGAATAATATTGAGCATATAGTAAAAATTTCATAAGTGTCTGTAGACTTAAACAAAATACTGCTATTTTATTTTTCTCATTACAGACCACCTTCAAAGAGTTAGAGTCGCTGATACAGTATCAAAACATAATCTCAAAAGTCCTACATAATAGAATTGCTTGGAGATTATGAGCAAGAGATTCAGAGCCTAATATAGGGTAGATTTAAAGTCCTGGCACCCCGTAACTCGGTAGAAAAAATTTGGACAATTACACCCTTTCTCACCCTGAATTTTACCTCTATAAAATAGAGAGAATGATTCTCACTCTATAAGATTTTTTGAAAGATTCAACCAAATAACACATAAAAAATATTTAGCACAATGTGTAATTGGTTATAAGCATCCTTTAAAACCTACTACTACTACTACTATTATTGTTGTTGTTGTTGTTATTATTATTATTCTCAATAGAAAATGAATTCAAATTAAATAGTTTAAAGGAAAAAACAGGTTTTGGAAAACTCGGCAAATCAACACGAGCTACTGGGTTGAGCAGCTGCCATTGACAATGGGAGAAATGATACTTTAGTCCTGATGAGTTAAGGGAGGAAAATGAGGATCACAAAATTCAGTGATGTCTAAAGTCCAGGAGAGACTCTGACTGACAGTCAGAGGAATGGAGATACTGCCGGAAGTGAAGCCCCTGTGTCAGAAAGGAACAGGTAATAAATCCCCAAACCTCTTTCTCCTTCTACTCTCAAATCTCTTGCCAGTATTTTCCATTAGTTGAAAAGGATTGGGTGATACCATTCAAAGAGTCAGCCTTCTGGGAAATTACATGTGGTAGGGGAAAAAAAAGTTAAATTTAAAGGACAGGGTGTCAAATACACTGTCCATACCCACATTAGGATATAATAAAAATTACTTAATCTGCAAAGCTTTCTCCAAATTTCACCAACTCCCATGTAAACTTGCGTGGTTTCCATGAGAATGAATTAAACATGTCCCCCCCCCATTACAAAGAAGAAATTTGATTAAATCTAAAATATCAAATAAGTCATGAGGATGCATTTTGAAAATGGAATTGGGAAATATAGTCATTGACAATCTGCCTCCAATATATCCTCCCTAATGTTCTAATAGCAAAGATCTTGATGGTCTTCTAAAGAAAAATGAAATGAAAAATTCATTGAAGCTAGACTCCGGAGTAAAGAACTGTTCAGTTTATGCTCAGAAATCGTATAACACTTCAAACCACAGTGGAGCAGCCCATGCTGAGCTGATAATGAAAGGTATTTAAGATACTTTGACCTTGCTTAATACCAGATATAAGAGAAAAGACATTAAGAACAGGATTTAAGGGAGTTTAAGGGAGCCTAAAGGTAATACATTCTTTTACTTTATCTGTTTCTTTTTGTAGTTCTCTGAGTCTCTCTCTTCTCCTCTGTCTCGCTGTCTGCTCTCTGTTTTGCTCTCTCTCTCTCCCCTCTCTTTCTCCTGCCCCTATAACTAAGAACTACAGTTCTAAGAGTATTATCTTTTAGATAGAGGAAGAATCCCTGACTTTGATAAAAATTCTTAGAAAGTATTTAGAAAAAATTTCCCAGAGAAATCTGATTACCAGTACACAAGTTTAGTTTGAAAGTGCAAATCAATAACTTAAAAAAAAAACTGTAAACATTTCATCTAATTTCAGAAAAATTCTTTTTACTTTATCTAAAAATTATCCTTTTTCAAAAAAAGACAAATGAACTACCAGCTAAATAACAGACTGGTATCTGGAAATGGATGAAACTCAGCAAAGCCATAAAATCTTGACTACTTTTCCTCAAGACTCTTTACATGATGAAGCCATCTGAAGTCCTGCACACAGCAGCATAGCCTCAGAAACACATGACTGGCAATTTAGATTGGTGAGAAACTGATGTTTAGAACTCGGGCTAAGTAATCACTTCAAAGGCCTCAGATTGGGCAGTTACCTAATATCTCAATAGGATATTTTAATTCTCAGATCCTCAAGAAAGTGAAACATCTAATCAGATGTATGTATATTTTGATATTAAATTTACTATCACATGCTCTCAAAAATGCATATCATATTGGATTTTTGTCCAATTTCTCTCTCTACCCAGTTGGAAGTCTTTGGAATTAAAGTGTCTCTTTCTGACCATCCTCCTGCTCACTACTATTATTATTTCTGCATCACCAATGTTTTTATTCTAACTTGTCACTCTGAACTTCTAGGCTGTGATACATTTTTGCTTGGAATTTTATTAATGCAACCAATAGAGAAAATTTAAAAAAAAACAATTGAAACATTCTGTGAGGAAAACAAAATGTTATCAGTTATCTGGACATGTCTATACTACCTTTTATAAATTATTTGTGACTTTTCCACAAATTATGTGACTTTTTCCACCACATGCTATTTCTCATTTCACTATTAAAAGACAAAGCATAGAATAAAATTGGCCTTTTAAGGTAGTTAGGAATTAATCAAAATGCTACTAATGTATAATAACTGGCCTAGTGATTTCTTCTTGCCATACCTGTATGTGTGTGGTGTAGTGGTCAGCCAGGATTGTGTCTGCACATTAGGGTAATTGATTTCTGAGCCACTATTCTGTTATTCTCAGAGACAGTCCATATGGAACACATCTTGTGCACAAAAGGTAACTTCTGATTAATAAGAAGCTACTTTTTGACTATTGCAGGATCACATTAGTGGAAAAACTTAAATTCTTTGTGGATTTCAACATGGAACAGAAGAGACCTCTTGAGGTTCCATCTAATTAAATAACCAATAGTATTAATATCTCACATTAACATTAATGAATGATCCCAAATAATTGTTTTACAGTGTGAAATGTACTTCAAACTTTATATCCATCAAACATAAATCAATAAGTCATAAAGGAAACTAAAATCTATTGCATGCATGCGCTACTGTAGCTCCAGATATGAGATATGTGTTTTTTTCTGGCTACTATATTTACTTAAGTCTTTCAACTAAATGGAAAAATATGTGAGATTAGATTTATTCCTACTCTATGAAGTCTCCTCAATCAATATGAAAATAATATAACAAATAAATATATCATTTAAAATCTCCCAAGTAGAGAATAGGTGATGAACACAAGATTCATTTTAGCAAAAGTGATTTGGGCTCCGGGGTCACCACATCCATTAATGACACTCACTACAGACATATGCATAAATATTTGCTCAGCCCAACCTAATACATACAATAAACATGTTCTTTACTTACCTCATTGAGTTTTCTGAAAAATGTTTCTTACTTGCTCTCTTTATACCACCAACAAAACTTCTTGCTCTACTCCAATGACAAACAATGTTAAAGAAGCAAAAATCGAAGAGCCAGAAGTTCTATACATGTGTGGGAGCATCCGCTCACACACACACACACACACACACACACACACACAATGTGAATACAAGGCCATTAATTGTTACTGAACACCTGATTAATACTATGATGGTTACTTTTGTAAAATGACCACAATGAGTAGAGAGTAACTGCTTTCCTGAGCTTATTAGTCTTAATTTGGAAGTCTTTGGAATTAAAGTGTCTCTTTCAGACTGCCCTCCTGCTCGCTACTAGTGAATCCACACAGGAGTCTTTGCTTTAATTAATTAGGGTATAATTAAACAGCAGGTACCCAGGCAGAAGCCAGAGAGTTGGTTCCATCTGTTTTGCAGGGTCTCAAGATGGCAACGAGAGAGTTCCCTCACGTATTTTACCTTAAGCAGTTTTTGTATTTTAATTTCCAACTATCACTTTTATAAACTGCTCTTATGATTCCACTGGATAATTTAACACTTCCAAATTGGAGCCCCTCCGGCATTTACCCTGAAAACATAGAGAAGATTATGAAGGGTAGGGAAAGTGTTCCATAGAACAGATCAGCAAACACAATTAGAAGAATATATCATGCACTTATTAATGTAAAGCAGTGGGAAGACACCATTCCATGAAAACAATCAATTTTAATTTGAAGATAGAAAGAATTTAAAGACACAGAGAACACTGACAATGTTACAGAATGTGAAAGGGTGAGCTTTAAGAAAAGATTATATTAGATCTTATTTCTAATCTGAAAGAATCATTGAACTTTCAAAATGAGGAATACAATTTTTTCTAAAAGAATACTTCTACCAATATAAAATAAATGGTAATACTTTGTCCTCTGATATCAGTAAACTTACTATTTTTATTTTAATTATTATAAGTCCTATTAATTGCATATACAAAATTGTAAGTTTCTTGAGGTGAAGACAGATATTGGATTCATTTATTTATCACCATGGGAGATACTGGAATGTTCAATTTCTACTTGATCCATGGCAATAATTCAGTTAACTATGTTTTTCTTGCTCATTGTATAAAACACAACCTTGCTCCCTGTTGGTGGAAGCACATTGAAATCTGGAGAAGACAAAGGCTTTACATGATTGTCAAGGTCACAGCTTGGTACTCTTTTCAAAAGTAAAACTAATCTACTCAGGTTATGTTTTCAGGTTGTTTCCCTTTAAATAGAATGTTTTCAATGAGTATCATGCCCAAAATAAAGGAAATCCATGGATCTGGAGTTCGTGATAGATGCTTATTTTGTCTGAGCATTAGAAAATTAATTAAACTTATTTGCCTGCAATAATACATGAATTAAAACAATTCTTCACTTAACTTTAATTTTGTCATTAGAGGATTAAGTATCAGAACACATATTAACAATTATAATGTAATTATTAAACTAAACTGCCATCCATTGATTCAATGATATATATTAACTTTATGTGGGAGTAAACACAAAGTAATCCCTCTACACATGTACTTTAAAGAGCATTAATAAAAGTATATAAAAAATATTTTTTAAACAAGAACATTTAAAAAGAGGTAAACAATACCTTAAGACCCTTTAGTAGAGGCATTTCACCAAGTCAAGGAGACTAGAAAATTACCTTTGTGCTGAAATGAGAACAGTGAGTTGACTTGATCAGGCGGAAAAGATTTTCCGAGCACAGGAAATAGGATATGCAGAAGCAGTTACTAGGGTGGGTAGAATAATTACAACACTATTGCAGTAGTCCAAATGAGAGATTATGGCTAGGTGCTGGCAGCATAGATGGAAGAAACAGATTCCCGAGGTACATGCAAGTATTTTCACAGGGCATTGTGATATTTTGTACATTACTATCAGTTTCACCAGTTTCAATATATACACGAAACATAACTTGTGAAGGGCAAATAAAGTTTATTCTGAATAAGATTTTACATGGCACACATGAAAGAATCATTTCAGTCCCTTATAGTTTCCTTGCCAGTAAATGTCAGTGCTATAGATTTAATGCAAAAGAAAGATAGAAATCTCTAGGATGCCAGCAGGTGAACAGGATAAGCTCTGCAACAATTAAAGAAAGGCCAATGAAGTTACTGAGTTCAAGATAGTTAATGTGTGTGTGCAGTAAGAATATAATAATCTGATTAAGTGAGCATATTTAATAGTAAAGACCTTAATGTAAACCTTATAACAACATCTTTATACACATAAAGTTCAAAGAAAGCATCATCTGTCCAAATGTAAGTGATTGCTGCCTTGGCATCGTCCAAAGATTAACAATTTCAGGAAATGACATGCGAATTTTAGACATGGGTCCTTAATAGTACTCACTTTAAAAAACAGCAAAAAATAGCAGAAAACTTAAAAGTAATGTGGTACAAAATTCAGACCAGAACAATAAAAATTGCTCTCAGTTGTGTCTTATCCATTATGGATAAAGTAACATTCTTTTTCTGAGATCACCCGCTCTATAGATGCATAAAGTGTATGAGAGCAAATAATGGAATAATTTGCATATATATATATATATATATATATATATATATATATATATATATACACACGTACACAGTACTATAGTATTAATGTCCATATGATACTGAATGTATACTACTAAATTTTACAGGAAAAAGGCCTTAAATATTATCTATCTATTTGTATCTATTGAATGTATAGTTATACTACTAAATTTTACAGGAAAAAGACCTTAAATATTATCTACATATTTGTATCTATTTATCTAGGTGTTATTTGAGACCATAATCTAAAATATGATTGCAGAATTATTTAAATTCATCTATTTTATGCATTTGAATATATTTCAGAATAAAGCTATGTTAAAAATGAACACCTTGACCAATCTATCAGTTTGTATGTGGTATATAATTTACGTACAGCAGTAGAGAATATTGATAATTGTAGCATTAATCATCCCTATCTACATCCATTTCTGCTTTTCAAAGGCTAACACTTTCAATTCTTCTAGTTTTGGAGCTATTTCTGTTCTTTTAAAAAATAGTATATTTGTACTGCTATTTATTGATTTACCATGTTTGGCTAATATCAATCTAGAAAACGATTCAGTTCTTTTGCAAATTGAGCCTCTTCTCACTTTCCTATACTGTCATTCAATCATAATATTTAATTAACTCGTTAGCCAGATTTTATATTGTTATGATTATGTAAATGTTGTTCACCATTAAATCAAGTAGTGTTTTATGTTATGTTTCATTTGAGAACATTTTCCCCCTAGAAGCTACTTATTGATTGTTTCATTGCTTATTTGTATATGTTCTGCTTACTATTTTCTTTCCATCTAGCTCAGCAGATTTTTTTCAAATACCTGTTGGAAATATTTTATGTTATTAAGTACTTCAATTGCATTGTCAGTTTCGGGCTTTGTTACCTGTCTTTTGAAATTGTTCTCATACATGTCAGAATTTCTTCTTTATTTTTAATTGACTTGGTTTGGATCTAGAATGTCCTTCAAAGGCTCCTGTATTAAAGGTGTGATCTTCAATACAGCAAAGTTTGGGTGGGGAGGGGGGCTTTGAGGCAGTGATTGGATCATGAGGGTTCTGATCTCATCAGTGAGTTAATAACTTGAAGGCATAATTGAGATCTAATTGAAGGAGTGGGTCCTTGGGAACATGACTTTAGGAACTATATCTTGTCCCTGGTCTCCTCCCACTCCACTATCAGATTCTATCAGATTCCTGGCTGCCATGAGCTGAGAGAATTTTTCTTCCACCATACCCTTCTGCCATGATATCTGGCCTCCCCTCAGACCCAAAACAACAGAGCCTGCTGACCAGAGACTAAAACTAAGACTGTGAGCCAAAATAATCTTTTCCCCTTTAAGTTGTTTATGTCAGGTATTTTGGTTACAGAAATGAAAATTGACCAACACAACACATAACATTTGTATATAACTATGGGACATAGTATGATAATTTGATACAAATATGCAATATTTAATGATCAATTCAGGGAGTTAAATATTTCCAGCTCCTAAAATGTTTATCACTTCTTCATATCAGGAACTTTCAGCCTCTTCTAGCTATTTTGAAATACATAATAAACCATTGTGGACTATAGTTACCACACTGTGCTATAGAATACTAGAATTACTTCCTCTATCCGCTTATTAGATGACTTCTCCCTCTGCCTGCTCCTCTTACATCTCCTAACCACTAGTGACCCATAATTTTCTCATTTCTATGAGATCAACTCCTTTTTTAGCTTCCATGCTTTTAATTTTTTTAATTTTTTTATTGGTTGTTCAAAGCATTACAAAGCTCTTGACATATCATATTTCATACATTAGATTCAAGTGGATTATGAACTCCCATTTTTACCCCAAATACAGATTGCAGAATCACATCGGTTACACATCCACATTTTTACATAATGCCATATTAGTAACTGTTGTATTCTGCTACCATGCTTTTTAAATGAAACATTGTTCTTGCATAAGGTTAAGTTTCATTCTCTCCACTAAATATCATTATATTTTTTTCTGAAAAAATTCTTACTCCAGTTTTAAGTCTGGATTTTCTCCAGTTTTAAAGCCCTCCCCTTGGGACTTCCCTTCACCAGTTTCATGGCTTGGGTATCGATTTCCTGAGTAACTAATTTTTAATTTTTTCCTTGCCTTAGGGGAGTGCATTTTGAAGTCTATATATTTTTAAACTTTTGTTCTTACCTTGGTGAAGAACATTAAATTTTAAAATATTTTTATTGAAAAATATATAGGTTTTGCTTTACTATCTTCTAGTGAAGTTAAGGATTATCATTTTTGTTTGGTTTTGCTTTCTTAAGTCTTTGGAAGAAGTTTCCCCTGATTTGAAGTCTTTTATCCATAACGTTCAAAAATTTCACAATGATGTTATTCAACATTGGTGATTTATATTTTATAGTTTGTATGAGATGCTTTTTTATGTGAAGACTCATATCTTCCATCCTGGAAATAGTTTTTCGTTGATAATTTCTATTTTTCATGTTTTGGAAAATATCTAAGACTCCCCATCTAATAAGGACATTCTAATTTCCTTTATAATTTAACTTTTTTCTACTTTCATTTGTTTTCTTTTACTTTAAGAATTCTTTGTTGGGGGGGGCAGGGTTGTGGTTCAGTGGGCAGAGTGCTTGCCTAGCATGCATGAGGCACTGAGTTCAATCCCCAGCACCACATAAAAAAAAATACACAAATAAAATAAAGGTATTGTGTCCATCTACAACTAAAATTTTTTTTAAAAGAATTCTTTGTTCAATTAAAACTTTAAACTTTTATATTGATATTTTAAAATTTAGAATGTTATCTATTAAATTTCCAAAATATAAAATCTAAGTTAAATTTACCTCAGCATCCTGAATTTTCATTTTCTAAACCTAGAAACCTTAGAATTAAGTACCAGCCTCTTTCTCTGAGGCTGGTCAGTTACTGCCAAATATTCTCCAAATCCTTCACTGGCAAATACACATCTGTCAGGTTTTTTTTGTTTGTTTGTTTGTTTTGGCTGCTTTGTAGTGGTAAACGGCTTCTCATTCTATTGTTCAGAGCTTTGTACTTCACATAAATTCTTCATTTCAGTCCTTCAACTTATCATTAACTCTCTGCTGTATCTGGTAACCCAAAAACCTAAACCATTTCAAGTTCAGTTCCTTCAAAGAATAAGTCTGGGGATGACGTAGTTTCATGATTTGCAAAGTGAGTTCCATATCTCAGTTGTATCAGTCAAGCTAGAGTAGTTTTGCTACAATAACAAGTCTAAATCTTCAACCTTAGAACAACAAAGCTTACCTTTTTAATTATGCTTCATGCCTGTCATGGAATGAGTTCCATTTCTGCCTATCACTCAGGGATTTATGATCATAATGGGAATATAATGTCATGGCACAATGCATTACTCACACGTTTGTAGTGATGGTATAAATAAGCTTTCTGTACTGTCAGTCTTAAAAGAGCAAGACACATAGTAGCCCATGATAATGATAATAAACACCATGTTGCTGGTTAATATATTTACTATGTTATACTTTTATCAATATTTTAGAGTATATTCCTTCTGCTTATTAAAAAAAAATTACTGTCAAATACTATGTCCTGTTACCTGTGTAGCAACCTCATACATCTCATGCTGACTGCTCTCTTTTTATTGTTTTCTCTTGTGCTTAATTTAATCTCAGTCTTTTGCACCCTAGGAGCAATAATAGGTCATACCATACATATAATTATGTGTGTGTGTGGTGTGTTTACATGTATATGTATGTGTGTGTGAGTGTGTGTGTGCGCATGCACCATATGGTTGAGATGTGTAGCAGGCTAGACCATCTAGGTCTGTGTAAGTTATACTCTATGATGTTTCTACAACAAAATTGACCACCAAAACATTTCTTTTTTTTTTTCTTGTTTTCTTGGTACTCAGATTAAACCCAAGGGCATTTAACCACTGAACCATAGCTGCCTCCTTCTCTCTAAAGATGGTTTGCTAGGCATTTTGAATGATATGGTTTATTTATTGGTTTATTTATTTAATGTTGAGACAGGATCTCACTAAGTTGCTAAGGCTGGTCTTGAACATGTGATCCTCCTGCCTCAGTCTCCCAAACCACTGGGATTATAGGCATGTACCACTCACTCCTGATTTACCACCGATACACTTATGACATATCCCATTGGTAAGTGACTCATGAATGTATTACAGTCTTTCTCAGCCTCATGTTTTCCTTCTTCATTTTTTCCATATAGAAGTATTTCTTCTATATTGTATTGTTCTAAGAGTTTTCTCCCAGATTTTTCTAATTATACATTCTCTTGTGAATTATATCACATACCACAGTGTTACAGCTTTATTGCTTAAATTTTTTTTTACTGGATCTCTATAGCATAAATTTAGAATTCTAAAGATGATACCAAAGACACAATTTTATTTGGCTCCAAAATGATTTTCTGATCATTCAGAGTTCTCCCCAATTCTTTAACTTACCTCACTGTTTTTAGTCAACCTGCCCTTTGCCTCTTATGTCCTTTAACCATATTTTAATTTTTTCAAATGCTTGCCCATGTTTGAAATTTAACACAAATAATCCATCTTTCATGACCTGCTTACCTGGCCTCAACATGGAAGTAGTTTTTCCATCACAATATTCTAGTAATGAAATCTTCTATATACTTTAGCAATGTTTGCAATCAAAACCTCATTTCGTGGGTTATTTTTTATGATATAGTGGGTAAGGTTTATCACTGTACCCTTCAAAATGCCTAGCACACCGCCTTTAAGAAAAGAGACCTGTATTTAATTCACTTATATTTTTACTAAATTCATTGTGAGTCACAGAGATGTTCTCCTAAATATCTTCAAATTCCCCCAAATTTTCAGGATTAAATCAGTTAACCTAATCTTTTGGTAATGTTCTTTTCTGTTGTATACTAAAACAGGGTTGGTGGCAGCTCAATTTAATTGGAGGTGCCAAAAGATTCAGTTGTTCTGATTCTCCATGGATAACCTAGACAGATGGTCAACTGGCAAGCACCCAGAAACACTGGTTCTACCTATTAAGTACCATCAAAACAACTATATCTTACAAATGCTGACAAAACTATTACATTTTTTATTGTGCTGATTTGCTGACAGTTATAAGTATATGCAAGTAGCTATTTCTTAAAAAACTATGTTTGGATCGATTACAGTATCTTAAAACTTGAATTTTGAGAATAAAGTTATGATTCCTTTTTAGATTGTGTTTCCTACCTTTAGTTTGTAACTTTTACTCTGTAATTTTTAGTTAAGTACTTCATTATGTGGTAGGGAGCTTGAACAGTTTCAATTTAGTCTTGATTTTTAAAATACTAAATTCAAAACTGTAATAAAGGACGTATATATCATACCAAAGTTAAAATAACTCAGTCAGAAAATAAGTGCCCAAGTCCCAGAGGCAGGTAATATAAGAATTCAAAATGAATTCTATTCTCAGGGGTGACAGAGCACTGATTCTCCAGCATGCTTGGAGGAGGCCCTGAGGTTAGATCAACTTGGATGGAATTTCCTGTTTTACTGCATGAAATTTCCATGATGAAAATGGATGGTGGAAGGAGAGAGAGAGAGAGAGAGAGAGAGAGAGAGAGAGAGAGAGAATGCAAACAAACAAACAAAAAAATGGCATGACTTCAAAATCCAGATGGAGTTTCAAATTAAAATAAGAGAAACTCCATTAACTTCAGATATTTTGTTTCAGTTGGGTTTTATTTTCACCATAGTGAACATGTTTAGATGTGCAAAAAGAATTGAAGCCAATGATCTGACTAAATTGACAATTTATTTTTTAAAAGTGCAAAGAGTTTAAGATCAAGGATATTTATCCTAAGAATGCCCAATTTCTGAAATGTGAGTAAGTCTGATTACACAATCTCAGTTTATCATGTAAAAGCAATAATGGTGGTTGTTTCTAGAAATCTACTTCAAAGTAGTTGTAAGTAAAAGCTATATAGTTTTTGTTTTGTTTTATGTATTTTGATTCAGGACTTTTGTTTTTGACTTGTGAAGAAGTCTTTTTTTAATATATTATTAGATCTGAATGTTTCTTTAAACTATACTTTGAATTGGACTGCCTATATTTCTTTATTTCAGCAACATAGCAGAAGGTCCTCAGAGGCATAATGTATACAAAAAATATGTGTGTGTAAGTATTAAGTTCTTGGGAATTTAATAGTTCAAATAGGTATGACATTATTTTCAAGTTTACTACAAAATGATGAGATGTATGGAGCAACTTTCCAGTAGTGACCTGTTAAAATTAACATTAAATAAAGAATATCATAGGATACCACATTTACAACAACTATGCTTTTTTAAAAAAATTAAAAGTTGTGTAGAATAGCAGGTAAAAAAAATACCAAAAAAGGCATAATATCTGGTATTCCAATATCAGATTGAAAACCACAGGAGGAAAAACTCATGCCCATAAAGGTATGAAGGTTTTTATCCCTTAAAAATATTAATCAGGATTATAATTACGTTAATATAAATCAGAGTTACTATTAAATAGAATTTTCAGGAGGACATTAGAGGAATAGTAACTAGCAAGACTTAATATCTATGAACTTCAAAAAAAATAGCATTACCTTTCTTCACTGAATATATCACTGGAGTTAGGAAAAATGCATATGATTTTTTTTTGCTTGCATTCTCCTCTCTGGACAAACAATTAAGGAGTAGTAAAATCATTTACCACCTTCGTGAGGGACTTCATCCAACTAGTACATATGAGCTCATGGCATGTATTTCAGGTTTCAAATTTTTCTCAAATTTTGTCCGATTGGTTCTGGTCCTTACATTTCTCTTAGCATAATATATGCACATACCTATTAAAAAGTAGAGTAGCACTGTATGTCACTTCAAATACTTTTGAGAATCATGTGTGAGCATCTAGAAAGGGAACAATTAAAAAATCAAAGAACTTGCGGGAGGGTTCAGAAAGAGTCATGGGAAAAATTAAAGGAAGCCATCAGACCTTTGCAATGTAACACTCTCAGGTGAAAACCTTTTTTGCTTGGTTAAAACTGCTCTAAATTAAAGTTTGGAGTACCCGCTTCGGCTCACTCTGGGCTTGCTTCTCAATTGAGTTGCAGGTGCAACAGTCAAATCAACCAGCCAGTGACCTGTATGGATCATCAAGACAGCCGGAGTAAACGGTTCCGCTGTGTTGTGAGGGTCTGTTTGCTTGGCCAAATACAGTCTCAGCAAGATGTGCATGGGAATATTAATTACGGAGACAAGTGAGAAGCAAGAGGATATGTGCTGAAAGCCCCCGCAGAAGCAGCAGTCTCGCTTCCCACAGAGTTCTGCAGCACACACAGACGTTCCCTTGCTCACTGAACACAGGCGGAGTTGTTGTCCTGCTGCTTTATGTTAATTAGAGAATAAATAAGTGGCCAACTGGAATCTGTGGGCATATGTTGGTCAACTGTCTCTGTCTAATTATGTTGTAAGCCCACTGGGCAGGGGCCTCATTTAAATCTATGTTCTGGAAAGTATGTAGTGCCTTTGCTGAGGCCTGGGGAATGTGAGACTAGGGAAAATGAACATTTAATAAGAAAAAAAAAATAATAAAAACTTTAAAAATTTGTGAGTGGTATCTTGCAAAATGTTGATTAAATATTTCAGGTAAAGCATATAATTTTCCTTTCAATGGATTAATGCCTGTATTTGTTTTCTGTAGCATAACGCTCATGGAATTTATAACAAAGCATCTATAATTAAATAAATTCTATACAACTTCTAAGCTATATGTAGGATTTGTAAATGTAATTAGCATAAACGTGAAGAGAGATAGATACTAGTTTGAGTATCAGAGCACTTATACAATATACTATATAGTTTGCATGTGTGTGTGTGTGAATGTATTGTGGAAATAACTAAGACCAACCAACTGAGAAAAGCAAAGGCTATTTGTTGTTTAATTGCTATAGCAATGGACTCCACCACCATCACTCACATTTTAGCAGAGATTTGAAGGCAGAGGAGTGGGAAAGCTTTAGAGTGGAAATAATGGAAGTCGTGGATTATGCCTGGATTAGAGACTACTGGTATAAGCAAGTTGAAGGCTGGTTAACTCGAACTGGGACATCCTATGTGACTGATTAAGAGTATATATTTGCCTGCTACTCCATTATTTTTGGAGACCAAAATTAGGGAAGTTGTCAGTTAGTAATGAAGTCCTAGATGTTTTGTGCTGATTGTTGTAAAAATTATTGTTTAGCTTTCTGGATTGTCACTACAGATAGCCATCTGTCTTCCTGCAAGTCTGACTTATAGGAGATTGACTTCCTTGGTAGTTTTTCATGGATAAGATATTGGTTTCCTGGGCAGTTTGATACAGATTGTGGGTCAAAGTTCCATTTTATATATGACTTGGCCATTGTATGCTTCTATATTCAGTTTCTCAGTGTATTGTGCACAGTATATTATATTAGAGTGTGTGTATGTGTGTTTATATTAGAAATAGTGCGATTTCAGTATCCTTTTAATTACACATATAGTTAACTATTCAGGTATCCATCAAAAGTTTCTAAGTATGTTTTAGTCAGATTTTTCACTGCTGTGACTGAAAGTTCTAACCAGAACAATCATATAGGAGGAAGAGTTTACTTGTTGGCTCACAGTTTCAGAGATCTCCATCCAGAGACAGCAGGCTCCATTCCTTGGGGCTCCAGGTAAGGCAGAACATCATAGTGGAAGAGTGGGCAGAGGGTAGCAGCTCACATGATGATCAGCAAGCAGAGAGAGACTTCACTCACAAAATACAAAATATATACCCCATAGCCATGCCCCCAATGAACAATTTCCTCCAGCCACATCCCACCTGCCTCGTCACCTTCACCACTCAGTTAATCCCATCAGGGACTAATTCACTGATTAGGTTAAGGCTATCACGCAGTAATTTTTTCTCCAAACCTTCTTTCATTGTTTCATGGGTGAGTTGTGGGAAACACCACGTCTAAACCATAATAAAGTAGTAGGTGCCCTCTCTTTGTGAATATCAATGTGTGGTTCAGCCAAGTTTCTTATTATTACTTCTTCTATTCTCTGATAACTGACACTATATTATATCTGTTGCTCTTAGTTTCAGAATGTGGGGTGAATCTCAGGAAGCAAAAGGCAGGAAAGTAGAAATTTGTATTTATAACAAAGCATCTATAATTAAATAAATTATATATATATATACATATGTGTGTGTGTGTATAACTTTCTGTTGTTGAATGAACATTTCTTTCCTATAGAATTAACCATTCCCTCTTTGACTTCCCATAGCTTTAAATCATATTTTGACTTTCACATATGTCTATGTGAAACATGCATGTGTTTTTTGATATGTCATTTTCCTCAAGGGGTTATAATTCCAAGGGTAAATACCAAATTTTACTTTACTTTATGTTCTTAAAGTGCTAGTGCTAGCCAAAGTAATTTCTAACAAATACTTGATCATTAATTAAAACTATGTTTATATATTGTGTGTTTTGAAATCTCTATATTAAGAAAACTTTGATAATTGCATGAATGATTAAATTGCTTTATAATAGTTAATTATCAAGTATCAATATATATATCATATGCAAAGAATTATATAGTGTCTCTGGCAACAAGTAGCTTCTTTAAATTATTTATGTTCATTCATCTTAAAATAGAGATAATTAATACTTTCAAAACACTTATATCATGAGAAACTTGTTATGTGAAACAGTTTTTTTGTATCTTCTCCATACATTTAAAGGAAACTTTTAAATTGACATTTTTAGAATATAGTAGAAAATATATGTTGATCTTAAAGCCAAATGCATGGATCTCTTATGCCACTCACTGGAAGCCCTCTGCAGATGGAAGGTAGAAATTTGTGTATACAGGAGAGCTGTGATGAAGACAGTCTATGTTTTGGCTATTGTTCTCTTTTATGCATTTTTTAGAGAATGAAGTAGATATTTTAAAATTAAATAGTCAACTTATTCACTTAAGGAATTCCCTCATGGCTATTTGAATTGGTAAGCTTCATGTATCAAATTCAACTGATAATGTAATCCCAAGTACTGCCTGGTTTCTGTCATCCAAATGCTTTTTGGTCCTTATTCCAATATTGTTCTCTGCTTCTTCCTCCCTACTTCTCATGATAGGAATCATCGACTCCCAGCCTAAAGGCTTAGCCTCTAAGGAATAATTCTAGGAAAAGAGGTGACACCTACTGCAACTAAATAATCCTCAGAAACTCAAAGTACATCAATTCCCCAAATGTACTTGGGTAGGGAAGGGGGGACTCTGGACTTATTCCTGAATCTCTATTCTTACTACACTGCTCGGCCCCTCTTCTCTATCCACCTTCCATTCTATGTGCTCTGTGTCTTAAAACTGAGTTTTCTGAGACCACATTTATTTATTTATTTTAAACTGAGACACTGTATTGGTT
The DNA here is from genome assembly GCF_052094955.1 of Ictidomys tridecemlineatus. Lineage (NCBI taxonomy): Eukaryota > Metazoa > Chordata > Mammalia > Rodentia > Sciuridae > Ictidomys > Ictidomys tridecemlineatus. The sequence goes on from NC_135485.1 coordinate 99,317,233, forward strand.
ATGTTCTAAATACAGTAGTTATGTCCTACAATCAGAGGACTTTATTGCACTTATTGATGTGCTCTTAGGGATTGGAGGATATTCTGCCTGCATCTTGGCAGCTGGAGTAGAGATGGGCACTGATGGATCACCTGTACCAACTACAGACCTACTGGGATCTGCAAACTCAGGCTTCCTGGACAACCAAGAACACTTTTTTTTCTCTCTCTCTCTCTCTTCACATGTAATCAGATACATGCTCACACTTCCTCTCAGGTTTTTTCTATCCTTCATATTCCTTTTTCTCCAGGGGATAGATTTGCTACCAATTTGTGTTTCAGTATCTCCTTGGATAACACATTTTCTTAGTGGTTGTGCCTCTTCACATTGACACAAAGCATCAAGATTTGATGTCCTTTCCCCACTGTGGTTTCTATGCCCTAGGGATTTTTCTTTCTTTTTTTTTTTCTTTTCTTTTCTTTTTTTGGGGGTGGAAGAAGAATGTGTTTTAGAAATCCTTTCCTTATACCACTGTTTATATGTGGTTTGCATATGTCTTTTTTAATGAAAGGGACATTAAATTGTAAATCCCATGTTATACTTCTTTCTTTCTCATTGATAAACTGATTGATAGATATAGTCTATCTTCTAACCTGTAATAACCTAAAAATAAGTCATCCTCCAAAAACATTGAAAAGTCTAGTTTAAAATCTACAGCATCCATGGAACTACATGAAATGAATGAGCTAAATGAAATCAATTATTTTCTTCCTCTCTCTCTCTCTCTCTCTCTCTCTCTCTCTCTCTCTCTCTCTTCTCTCTCTCTCAGACATTGATGTGCTACTTCTCCAATTACATAGAAGTTTCTAGATACTGATAATTATAATAATTTGTTGCCACTTTAACCTAGATATACTACATACCAAGAACTTGTACAGGACTTTATATTCATTATCTCATTTGCTTTTTATGATATCTACTGGTAGTTAGCCAGAGACCTATTTTAAATGCACAAAATAGGCATTAGAGAAAGTTCCTTGACCATGTCACCTATCTAGAAAACACAGAGCCAAGATTTTTCCTTTTCTTTTTTTTTTGGTACTATGTTTGTCATATAATATATATTTAAATTATTTGTATTTCTATTTGTCTCCATCTCCATTAGTATGTAAATCCTTAAGGGCAGAGATTTTAACCTGTTCAGTGTTGTATCTAGAACAATTAATGCTTTGCCTCTAGTAAGTTCCCTCTCTTTCTCTCAATACTTCCATTTACTTGAATATATCACTCAGTCAATCAATGAATAATAAAGGGGTAAAACATGTGATTTATAATTTAACATCTGTTTTATTTAAAATGAAAGGATCCAAACCATAATTTTATCAATATTTAGCAGATCTCAAATTCCAGTTGTTGCTTATTGTATAATTTTTAATTGCATTAAAAATTATAAAATGTGGATAAAATAATATAATTAATTGTGAAATGGCTAACTCAATTCTTCTATTCATAATAAGTGAAGGGAGCATGGATATGCTATATCTCTAATATACAAGTGAAATCTTCAAAGTAACAAACATTTACATACTAAAAGTGTTAACATATTCTGTTTACAGTTATTAATATCCCACATCCTGGGGCACATTTGAGAAACTCTAAGAACCCTTTTCAAAATAATCAAAACTTTACAGATTCCTTTGTGGTTATACAGTGGCAGGATTGAGTAGAGGAAATAGAAATCTAAAGTTTAATCATAAAATTTACATTATTTTTAAAAACTCAACTTGAGGGCAGGAGACATCTTCTGGATTTTTTTTAAGTTTTTATTGAGAGTTCCAGAGTTTTTTTTTTAACATTATCCTTAATTTTGTGCTTTTTAATCAAAAATAAATATTTGTATCAATGAAATCAGTAGAGTGATATATATTTAATTATGGTATACTCTTTTCATGAAAGAGTTTTTATTTGAAAAATATGGATTAAAAATGACACAACCATGAATCTTAAATATCACATTTGTATTTAACAAGAAACAATTTTCCAGTGATTTGCTTAGCAAAAAATAAAACAATACTGTAAACTGTCAAAAAAGAAAGCAATAACAGTTCCACTGGGAAATAAAAATGACTTCTTTTCTAATTACTAAGGCAATAGCCACACAATATCAAATACATTTAGAAGTCTAATCAGACAGATGTCATAATGGGACTAGAAGGACCTGCTTTTCTTCTTTCAAAATCCTGATTAAGCTACATGTGAAAGGAAATGAAGTATTAAGTATAAAAATATCGAATCCTCTTTATCATTTTTCCATTTCCTTTTAGAAATATTTTATTTTGTGATCCTTAGTATATCTAAAAAGATTGAAAGTTGCACACAATCACAATCATATACCTAACACCACACAGCCCGTCCCTGATTTTCAAAGTGCACCAGCAGAGCAATGTTATTGTCATTTGTTGTATCCCTTTCTCTTTTGCTTTTGTTTCATTTTACTTTTTTGTGACATTTTAGGATTGAGGATGTGTAATTCATTTCCTTCAAGAAGCATCTTTTGCTCTTGGGTAACTGACCCAATAAGTAATACATACAAGGGAGAGAGCTATATACTGTGCTTAAGGTATAATGGGGTGAGTTGTTGGAAAAAAAAAAAAAAGCTGGTTAGATCATGTTAAATTTCTAAATGGCCCTGGATTGAGATTCCCAATCATTCAGCTGAATTTCACTGATCTTTGCTATTGGTTTATCTCAGAAAAGGTGCTTAGAATCATTCCATAAATATTAGATGAAATATTTCCATATATAAACACTAATACTCAAGATAGAAGGAGCTCCTATTCTCATGGCTCTGACATTCAGGGAGGGCAAGGCAATTGAGCACTTCAGGTCTCTAAAGAGACAATATTTAAAAGAAAGTAAACAATGGAATTATATGTTTGTATATTGGTAGAGTTAATAAAGTAAAATATCATACAAGATCATATTCAATTCAATTTAATAATTCCCCTCCCCACTCCTTGCTGTGTTTCTTCACGCACATTATCTCTCATATTTACTCATAAAGAACAAATTTGATACGCTTTATAGATAAAAGAATACTTTTCCTTTATAGATAATTATACAATCTATGAACAACCCCTGAACCCTGAGAAAATTTGTTAACAATTAACTGATTCTGAATATCACACCTCGTTTTATACTGAATTTAAGAAAAGTTGGTAAAGTTATCTAAATGTGAGTAATAATTTAAATGATTTGCACACACTGTCTAGAGGAAAATAAAGATTCTCATTTTTCCATGGAAGCTGATGAATCAGTTTCTCCCTGAGGCCATGATATTGGTTATGTCACCCCTATGAGTCTTCCTACAGGATTTGGTATATATATATATATATATACACACACACACACATACATACACACACACACTCACACATACATACATACCTACATACACACACACACTTATACATGTATACAGTATATATTTGGCATATGTATGTGTATATATATATGACAATATAATCTTTCCTTATTGATTATTCTATCTTGCATTAAAATCAGCATCTCTGATCAATTGCTTAATACAATGAAAAGTAAAGAAACATACTAACACATTGGCTTTCTTAAAATAAAAAAAAAATCAAAAGAAAAGTTAGTCATCGTCAACTGCTTTTCCTTATTTAGAATGGTTTTAATGCCTGGTGAAAGATGGAATAATTAGGCCATCTGCTGGCAAGTGTCAAACAGGCAGGCTTCACAGATCCAGAGTCAAGTAAAGCCACCTCAGAAATATTTAAGGATCTCAGGGAGTTGATTAGCAGAGGGGAACAATTCTCTCCTTGTCCATATTACTTGTTATTCTTTCATGTTTGATATTTTCAGTCACTGTTATTTAACATCACACCTTTAAATGATTTTAGTAGAGGCAGTGGCTGCAGAAGTAAAGTGTAACTCTAGTGCTTGTTTCATTATATTCACAAATATTATGAATGATCTGCTATGTGTAAAGCAGAGCCTTAAACATTGGGGACACAGTGACATATATGACACCTTCCTTACTCTCACAGAATTAATGTCCTGTGGTATACTAATAGGCAGGTATCGAATGAACAAGTAAAATTTTAATAAGATGTTTTTCTAAGGAATATTTTTCCTGATTACAGAACTTTATAGTTTATCATAAAAGCTCTCTATATATTAATTTTTTTTCAATTCAATTTTTAGAGAGAAAGACAAGATTTCTTTTCAATCTTTGTTCTGGGAAGCACTAACTCATCATTCTGCCTGCCCTTGGTAATCAAATGAATAGTGATAAAATATACTTCTGAGAATTCTTGGCCCTTGTAAATTTAATGTATTCTAATTCCAGTGATCTTTCCAAATTGTACTAAGTCCATGGAAATGATGGACCCCATAACTTAAGATTTTTTAACACAAGATTTCCTAGAAGTAATAGCCATATACTTTGCTTTTAGTGTGAAGAACAGAACTTCCCAGGTTTGAGGATATCTGCATTAGGTTCACCTGACTATAATTCATTGATGTTACTGCTAGAGCTTCTACTAACATGAATGAACCTGTTCTTCAGGTAAATTGAGGACTTCAATTTTCTAGAGATATCAGTTTGGCACCATTCCCAGGATTTCCCGCCCCCTCCTTACACAAACACCGTTGCAAGTTCATTTCTAGTTCACAGGATTCTGCAGCAGAAACAAATTATCTAATTAATAACCAAATTACCTAATTAATACTCAAATCACCCAGTTAATATCAATTCTGAAACTGTTTCATTTGTTTGCTGTCAACATCTTTCTTCACCAGATTCTTTACACTCTATTCCTATTCACATTTTTTTTCTCTGTAAATTTCATTCACAAACAATTCACGTTTCAGCCATGTAAGGTAATAAATCTCTTTTATTCTTTCATTTAAATGCACTAAACTCACTGCAAATCTTTATTGTTTGATTGCAATGGGCTTGACTTTCTTTGGGCTTCTGAAGCTACCACAATATGCCCACTGGGAGGAGAGGAAGAAAGAGAGAATCCCTCAAGAGAATTTGTCCCCCTAGTCAGGTTTATGTATTTAAAGTAGAAATGTTTACTAAGAGGTGTCCCCTTTAAATACATCATGGACTGCACATGAAATCAAGAAATTAAACCTACAGAGCATTTATTTTTAGTTAGTAAACGATAGAGAGAGAAGCACTATCAGTCCCCATAGTTATCATCCTAAAATAAAAATATAGGACTTTCGATGTATCTACATCCCTTTAAGAATGAAGGAAATCTTCTATTGGGATTGCCTGTAGCCTACTTATCCTGATTTATACATGACACAGGAGTAACAAAAGAAAATCATTGTAGCAAACACCTTGTGCTCAAAAACAGGTTGTAAAGAACATCTTATCCCAAAGCACAAACATTTTGGCTCTGTTATTGTGACAGTAATTATGGAGGCCTTGACTGGTACAGAAATTGCACCATGGGAGAGAACAGGCACACTTCAACACAATTGAGCAGCATCTAGAGAGGGTAGTACCAGGATCCATCTAGTTTAAGGCCTTGTAGAATTCCAGGACATAAGTGAAATTAGTTCTGATCTGGGTTGCCAAGTGAAGAGAAGCCACAGGTAAGGTGCAACTACTCTTGACTTTGGGGTGCTGATTATTTTAACCATGGAAAAAGAAAGCAGATTGACTGAATGCATTGGATACTATGTTACAGATTTCCCAATGTTTTCTATTACTCTTGACACCTTTATATACTACTGTGAAAACATTGTATGGCTGGGTTGAACACCTCACTGCTCTGAGTCTCTTGTATGAAGATATTAGCAATAAATATATAGATAAAGAGATACAGTTAACCCCCATGGAACTCAAAGCTACTTCCAGTTTTAATTGAAAGAAAAAATGTGATCCATAAATATTTTGATGTTTACTGATTTTGCCCACTTGGAAAAAAGTTGCCTCTCACTCACTTATAAAAATAAGACCAAATCCATGAGTGACTCATACAATATAGTTCCAAGTTAACCTACTTCTTCAGCTTGTCTTGCTAAATTACCCTCTCCATTTTTTAATACATCTCCGTCTATTACACTCCTGTAGTTTTTAACTTGTTTTATCATTCTTTTGTGCCTTTTAAAATGTTAATTTTTAGTTTGAATTTCTCATTCCCATTCTTTTATGTGTTTCATGGAAAATATCCTGTTCTTCAAGGTCTAATTCATATCACTTTCACAGTGAAACTCTCCCTGAACTCCCTGTAAGTATTGAGACATCCTTTTCTATTTAATTCTTCTTATCCCTACTAATCATTAATCATTATTTTATAAATATTTGCTAATATGAATGTTCCTATTAAATCTCTCATAAAATAAACATATTTTGATACATTTCTTTGTATGCCTGTGTCTAACCTAATGCCTAGAACATAGTAAATCTCATAACAATTAATAACTGAATACACATTTAAATGAAATTTCCTGGCCAGGCATGGTGGCACATGCCTGTAATCCCAGCAGCTCAGGAGGCTGAGGCAGGAGGATCTTGAGTTTAAAGCCAGTCTCAGCAAAAAGCAAGATGCTAAGCAACTCCAAGAGACCCTGTCTCTAAATAAAATACAAAATAGAACTTGGGATGCTGCTCAGTGGTCAAGTGCCAATGAGTTCAATCCCAGGTACCAAAAAAAAGAAGGAATTTTTAGTTACTGTAATTTATAATGAACCTCAAATTTACTATAACTTTCTCTACTTGTACAATTGTTGGAAAACAGACAAAAAAAAAGACAGTGAAAAAAAAATGCTTATTGACACCAGAATTTCCACCAAAACTCTTGTGACAGCAAAATAAATAGTCCTTCCAGTAAATAGAGAAGAGTTACTAAAACCCAAGGGACAGGAGAAATTGATGAGGTGCTGTGGCTAGCATGGTTAACATTCTCCTTGAGGCTAGTGGTCAATCTAAATGGAGTGGGGAACAAGACTAGGAAGAATCAATGAAGTTACTGATATGCAACTGTGCTCTGAAGGTGGAGTGCTTTAAGGAAACTGGTAACCAGCTAGGGTACTGTTCTGAGAAGAAAATGCTGCATCCAACTCATAAAGGAAGTACACAAGGCTGAGCCATGGTTTACTGCTGCATGAGGAATCAGACAAGTTTTTGCAGTGCAGGAAGAAAATAATTCCCAAAGTACCAGGTTGTGCAAGGAAGGGGAGGTAGGAGGAAATCCTTATCTGGAATTTATAAAAGTAAATCAACTTATTAGAATAACAATAACAATCAGCATTTTAGATAAAATATTCATTACATTTCCATTACTTTTATATCTGGACTTGAAAAATATTTTTGAATGTAGAATTCTTCCAAGGGATTAATATTACAGAAAGAAAAATTATTAGGTTAAGACTAAGTCTCTAAATATCCATGGTGAGAATATCTCTCCAAAGCTTGGTAGAAAGATATTTGCAATCAAATAATTCTCATCTTGCTATTCATGAAATAAACTATTATACTTAATACTAGCTAAAGAATGGGCAAAATTATATGTCATTTACTTATAAGTGTATATGTTCTTTATTTTTTAAAATGACCATTCAGGTTGAAGTTTCCAAATTGAAAAAAAAAACATGTATATGTATATATACATATGTGTGTGTGTGTGTGTGTGTGTGTGTGTGTATAAAGCAAAAATACACAGAGGTGGTTTTAATGACTACTCAGACTCTACCTTAGATTCTTTCTTCAGTGATACTTGATACCATAGTTATTGGTGACTAGTTCTCCCCCACATGTTGAAGAAGCATGCTGAGGCAAGCAAATAAAGCAGAGTTTATTTAGAAAGGGGTAACATAGACTTCTCCCAGGACGGAGAAGGGAGCCGTAGCTGGTATCCTGGTATCCCCAAAAATGAGGTGTTCTGCCCTTTTTATGTTATAGGCTTCCATTGCTCTCCTGCCCTCTTCCCCTTATCTTTCTCCTTCCTGCTTATGTGACTAGGCCCAGGAATGCTAGGTGGGATGGCCAAAAGGTGGGAAACAGGTGGGCTGAAGGAGGAAGGGCAGGATGGTGCAGCCCAGGACACATTAATTAACAACTTTATAGTTCTCTATAGGAGGGGCCATTCCTGGGACAGGTTTCCTTAGCAAGAGGTTGGAGCAGGGACAGGTTCTTGATAAGGGTGGAGGAAGGGCTCTGAAAGAATTAACATTTCAATCCTTCAGGGGACAGTCTCCAACTTCCTGGACTCACTCCTGAAATTGGCCTGACTCATCTGATCTATCTATACTGACTGCCTGTCTAATTCTGGCTTCATTACCATTGCATAGCAGTCAGCACATACCTGACACCAAACTTGATGGAATTTATCTGCTTTGGGTCCACCAGTACTACAAAAATACAGTGACTGGAAACTTTGGCTTCAAGTGGGATTCCCAATGCACAAGAGTAGCACATGTTACCAAACAATCCTAGATGAGGTTTTCTAGAGGTAATATCTGAAATAGGGACTTAGCTGCCTGGAGTTTATTGAAAAAGGAATCTAGATTAAAAAAAAATAGGTGGGAGAGGAGCTGAGCAAGGATGTGGTCCCACATAAACTCCAGAATTGGTCTAACCCATCATGGGAGAAGAAGTCATATGGCATAAATTGTAATTTGACCACCAGAGATGCTATTTCTTGAGGAGAAGGGACTGAGCCTTTCTTCCTCTTGTGCCCCAGATATGCCAATCACTGCTCTTGCAGGTGGAGGGGATTGCTGCAGTCTCTCAAGCATACCCAGGCCAATGCCATTTTTTCTAGTAATATAAGTCCTTTGAAGCATTTCTGAAGCAATAAGGGATGAGGGCAGTGGCTCAGTATGAAAAATGAAAAACCATCTACCAGCAAAAATCAATGTAAGCATATAAAATTTAAAGAAACTTTTAATATTTGCATATTCTAACATTTACCTCCCTAAAGTTAGCATTATAATTTACTTTTAATTTATTGTACACACACATATTGCAACACTCACTTCTGGAAGTTAGTGGATAAGTAAAAATGGTCTACTGTCTGAATCATGTTATTAACAATTTTATACCTGATTCCCACTTTAGCAAAATTATGAATCCTTATTATGGAATTGTTTAATGTATGGGCTAGATTTATACATTTTCTTTCATTTTGTAATGTGGTAATAACTGTTCTCCAAAGAAGACAACAAGAAAAGTATACAGATCTTAAAATGAGTCATTTTTGAATGTTAAATGAGATTAATAACATTATGTGCATGTACAACTATGTCATAATGAAGCCTGCTGTTATGTATAATGCACCAATAACAATACTAATTCAAATAAAATATAATTAAATTTAAATATGTTAAAAATGAATATCAGATCTAAGGGGTGTAGCTCAGTAGTAGACCCTTTGCCTAACATGTGCAAAGCCTTGAGTTAGATTCCCTGCAAAACACACACACACACACACACACACACACACACACACACACACATTAATCAAAGAACCATCAACAATATTTATAATATTAGTAATTTTCTTCCATTATTATGGTCACTGAATTTCTAATTGTGAAATTGTAAGGCAAGAAGATGTCTGCTGTAGTTTGGACTTGAATATCCCTCAAAGGGGAACATATATGTCAGCACAGATTGAAGGCTTGTTCCCCAGCCTGTGGCACTATTAGAAAGTGATGAAACCTTTGAGAGGTGGGATCTAAATCAGATATGGTGGTGCATGACTGTAATCCCAGAAGCTTGGAAGGCTGAGGCAGGATCTCAAATTCAAAGCTTGCCTCAGCAACAGCAAGGTGCTAAGCAACTCAGTGAGACCCTGTCTCTAAATAAAATAGGGCTGGGGATGTGGCTCAGTGATCCAGTGTCCCTAAATTCAATCCCCAGTACCCACCCACCTCCCAGTAAAAGAGGTGGGACCTAGTGGAAGGAAGTTAGGTCACTGGGGAATTTGTGGATCCTGGCCCATTCCTATCTCCTCCTGGTCCTAGCCATCCGGTGAACAGGCTTCCTCATCATGCACTCCCACCATGATGTGCTGTGCTGCCATAGGCCCAAAGCAGTGTCAAACAACCCTGGGCTGACACCTTTGAAACAATGAACCAACATGAACCTTTGAGTTCCTATAAATAAATTGTCTCAAATATTTTCCAACACTGATAGAAAGCTAACCAACAGTGTCTTTCAATTTTATCCAGTCCTTCCTACTATACGATCCTTGATAATTGTCTCTTAAGAATTGAGTGTCTTTTCTACAGTCAGAAATTAACTAATAACTATATACTTTCTTTGATCAGGTGAAACTGTAGAAAGTGTCATGTTTTCATTTTTCTTAGTGTAAGAAGTTCAAAATTAAATAATTGGAAAAACTGTTTTACAAAGTTTGATGGTTTGCAATTTTATTTTCTGACTTAATTCAGACCTGCTAGGTATGTTTTTATTTTGAGGAACCTCAGAAATTTCATATTCTGGAAGTAGGCAGGGTATAAATTATGAATAAAGTATCACAAGATAGAATGAGGCCAGCTGAAGATTCATACTCTTTATTCTTTGACATCTGTAGAACTCTGAAAACAACCAGCTACCCAAACTGAAAACTATATATTGTAAGCATATTTTATTCTTTCTGGGGTCAATGTTTAGTTATTTTTCAGTTTTCTTAATTGTCTTTATTCAGATACCCCACACAGCTTTGCAAATGCAAAATGAAATTTTAGCTATAATGGTGAGAAAAAAAAGATATTTTTACTTCAGATTAGTTTCTGATTTCAGTTTAAGGAACATTCTTGAAAAACAACCACCTGTCATTGTAGACAGACAATTCATATATTTATTCCACAAAAAGAAAAAAAAAGATTGAGAGAAAGAGACATAGAATCTTTCCATGATTTTACTATCTGCACAGCCCTGTGAGATAAAAAGAAGTTACAAAAATTTTAAGAATTTATTAACTACTTATGTAGTTAATAGAACTCACCATCTAGAAAGAGTCATTGTGATCACCTAGGTATATTTAAATGTCCTAAAAACTACATGAGATAAATATTTTAAAATCACACAAAAGCAGAGACTGGGGGAAAATATATTCTTCTGGACAAAATTGGACTTTAGAAGTTTTCATAGAAGTCATTACTTGCACTAAACATTATAGTACAAGGTAAGGAAGAAATGCATGATAAACAGAATGAGTAAAAAGACTGCAGTTAGTCAGAAAGTAAATGAATAACTTCATATAAGATTGATATGGGTAGCCCAGATAAACTGAAGTGTCATGTTGCTGAAATGACAGGGGCATTTCCTAGTGAATAAATACCAGGAACTAAGAATCAGTTTTCTTTCTCAGGTCATTGTCATCAAAATGAATCTTTGACTATTTTGAAAACTTGAATCACTTTTACACAGTTTAAAATTCCAGACATTGTGCTTGACTAGCTTTCCTTGAGTGAAATGCCCACCCATTCACCAGGGGAAAGATAGGGCTCCTTGATTGAATGTCCCACTGAGACTGCATCAATGTAGAGTGGAAAGACTTCCAAAGAAAATTGCATGTGCTGTATCTAAAGGAAAAGGTAATCATACTTAGGATTAAAAAGAAAAAGAAAAACAATTACCCATTCCCCTGTAAGCCACATTATTGTAAATGTTCCATTGTCTTTTATTTTAGGAATGTGAAAGAATATTGAGATTGGTAAGACGAATCTTTTCTTTATGACTATAATTCCTCACCCTGAGACATAATGTTAGAAAATGTATAAGTTCTATTATGGCAGAAAGCCAGGAAAAGGTGAAATCTACACCACTGAGACCTGGAATGGTTCTACTCTTCCTTTGGCTCCTAGATGTATTCCTAGAAGAAAGGAAAGGAAAGACATGGTCCAGTTTAGGATAGATTTCCGGGACCTATAAATGGTAGGCACTCAATACACATATTTAGTAAATAAGTTTATAAGCACAGTGAATATTGTTAGAGTGTCCTTCAGTGTTCTTCCTTATTCAAACACAATATCAAGCAAGATAAAATTACCAACAAGCAGTGCTAGTTCTGCACAGGATAGGTGACAATGGGAGGATCATCTTAATTCTAATAACCCTAAGTATATCAATCATCTGTAAACTAATCCAAAACACTGAAATACCCTCAATCTTAACAAAATAAATTTTTAGGAGAATCTGACCCAAATAGCTTGTAACCATGAGAATTTCTTGTTATGTTAAAGCAAGGTGGCTCATGAGGTCTATGAAATTAGAACAGACAATAGAGGAGCAAGTGATGGGTATTACAAGTTTATTCTCAGTGGCAAATTCGAGGCGTGTGAAACTTTTCAATAAAAGGCATTCTCTAAATTCATGGGCCCAGTTGTTCCAAATATTTGTATTTATTATTTTCAATTTCCCTAAAATATGTATTATGCCAAGTATAGTATTGCTTTAGAATATCCCTAGAAGAAAGAAGTCATGTTCATACATACTCCCATTATTTCTTTCTATTTTTTTTTCTGGTACCAGGGATTGAACCCAGGGATGCTCTACCATGAGTTACATCCCATGACCCTAAACTTTTATTATTTTCAGACATGGTCTTGCTAAATTGCTGAGATTACCGTTGTGTTTCATTGCATCCAGTTGGTTTCCCATTATTTATGCTAAAGAAATCTTTCGAAAAGAAGAAGCTGATCCAAATAGTGTAAAACATTGATTACTGACAAGGTAGAAATTGATTTGAATGTCATAATGTATTTCATTTTCCCCTATTTTCATAATACAATAAAGATTTATTTTTAAAATAATTAATATATCAGTTATTGAATATTAAAGTCTAGTGATGGCACACATTAGAGTATTTGTGGTACTGAAGAAGGATAAGTTACTGCCTTTAATATGCTCATAATATAAAACTTAAATTAGTAAACTAAGAGGACAATGAAAAAATCAAACATAAGAATATAGACAACATGTTTCCAAAAGTAACAATATTAGATTTGTTTCTCATTTTAATATTTAATATCAAGTCAATCACACATTTAAGGATAAGAGGACTTTTCATGATGACAAAGACTTACTTCACACCAAACTTTTATTATGCTCCTCTGAATTTTCTTTCCAATTAGGCCCTAAAGATAGGATTCTTTCTTGGCCCAATTTAACTTGTTTTAGGAAGAACCCTGTTGAGTCTATTTGGGAAAACTTCTTCACCCTTAATATCTGAGAACATTCCTCATTTTGCACCTTTGATATCATCACCCTGGCTTGCCTTCCACAAGAATCCTACTGAATAGATTTAACAAGATTCCCTCTAATTTGATAATTCCTCTTAGTAATTATCCATCCATGGACCCCCGCCCTGCTTCTCGAATATAAGTCTCTACTTGTCTTTTTGTATTTGGAGTTGAGCATAATTTCTCTCTCCTATTGAAAACCCCTGTTGCAGCTACCTTCTTGAAATATCTTCCTTGCCATCTTTAATAAGGGTATGAATAACTTTTACTTTCCCTTTTACTTCATCTCTCTGAATTAGGTTTCTTCCACTTGCAACCAAAGGATTCCTGGCAAATGCAGAGCTCTGGAGTGTGATTAAGACATAAAATGAGCCATTAAGGAAGAAATATAAGGCAGAAATGGAAAAAAAAAAAGGAAAAGGGGATGGGGGTGGTGTGCAGCGGGGAGTTACACTACTTGCCGTACTCCCAACCCCTAAACAATACAGAAATTGAATTCTGGCAATGGTATTTTGGCCAAAATATTTGGTAGCATTCATGACACTATTTCAAGCTTTGTTGGTTCAGAGTGCTACACAGGTGGCAGCATTCCATGGTCATGCGCACAAAATACTTGAACTAGAAGATGGTCAACCATCTTCAACCGAGACCTAGAAATCTGGATACTGTTTCTTAATGCTACCACTGGCATTTAGGCTACTACAGACCACACTCTTGAATTTTCACTACTTGATCTTTCAAATCCATAATAATGAAAACTGTACGACCAGTCAAAGGCACAGTTGTGTTAGGAAATTATGCCTTCTGCCTACTCTTTCACAATTATTTGATGGATATCCATTTTTAGAATTTTTTCTTCTTTCATATGGTTCTAAATTCACATAAGCAAAAGTCATGCTATGCTTAAGAAGACAATTTTTAAAATATAAACTGGTAGTAATCATCAAATTCCTTTTGTGGGATTACTAAAAAAAAGAATTGTGTTATAGATTTCAATTAAGCCCCAGGACATGCCTGAAGTCAGATGCAAAATTTCAACAGTAGTCATTTACAAATATATATATATACTAAGATAACTGTTTTGCAGTTTTTAAAGTATGGCTTTTTTTCAATGTTTATTTCAGAATTTCCATAGAATATTTTAAAGGCTTTTATAAACTCTTAAGTAATTTAAAAATATATTTGTTTCAAATTTACACTATATATAATGAAATTTCTTGAATCTTAAAGAGTCTACACTATTGTCAAAATATCTGAAGTATTTAGAATCCGGTATTACAATAATGTATTCTGACAATAATTTATTGAATGTTATTGATTTAGGTGCTGGGTATACAGAACTTGACCTGTCCAACAGGACTCTGTCCTTTTGCACAGGAGAAAGAATAAACAAGTAACAGACAAATACACAAGATAATGTCAGTGATGAGAGGAAATTGAAACAGTTTGATTTGATAGAAAACCAAGTGAAGGTTCCTTTCAGAAAAGGTAATGTTTGGTCTCAGACCTGAATCTGTTGTAAGCTACGTATTGTGCCCCCACAAATTCATGTCAAAAACTAACCCTCAGATTCTCAGAATATGACTGTATTAAGAGATGGGGTTTTTAAAGATCTAATTTTAAATGAATCATTAGGGTAGGCCCTCATCCAGTATTTCTTTTGTCTCCGTATGAACAGCACAGGACAGAGACATACAGAGTAAAGACTGAAATCTAAAGAGAAAGAGACCCATCTACCAGATAAGGAGAAAGGCTTTGGAACAAACAGTCCTACAGATACCTTAGTCTTTGTCTTCTAGCCTCCTGAACTGTGAAAATACTAATTTCTATTGTTTAAGCCACTCAGTTTGTAGTAGTCGATTATGGCAACCCTTAAAAAAAAAAAACTATTACACTATCAAGGCATTAAATAGCTCAGGAATGGAAACATTTACCATTAGAATCTACAATACTATATTTTTTAATGTATCCAAGTACACTAAGAATAGAAATGCATAGTTATTAACAAATATTCACTGAATTCAGTAACCCAAAGCTCTAAATATTTTCTTCAAGCTTGTAATAAGTAATTAAAGGACCATTGTAGACATTTTTAAATTATCAATATCAATATAATTACCCCTTGATGGAGTAATTAATAAAAGAAGTAAATAAAAATCAAAAAGAATATGGTAAAAAAAATACAAAAGTTGTACATATATTACAAAATTTCTTAAATTCATAAATATACCAAACTACCATGTAATACTATTTACATGACACTTTATCTCCATGTTATATTTGAAGGATGAGTATCAACGAGGTGTTAATACATATGTTGGTGATATGAAGATAATTAAGAAGAAAATACCTTCAGTGAGGGGGTGGAAATGAGCTCTATTTATTTGTATTCCTGATATATCTAGGTAGCTGTGCTTGAAAATACAAGATGCACCTTCTATTTTTTTTTAATATAACAATCATGTGTACATTTGTTTTAATGCATATATTACACAGAACTTTGGGGTTGCATATGAAATAATGCTAAATTTATTTAATTTAAGCAAATCATTGATAAATTAATGATTGATAAAATCCCCAAAAGAGAGGAAAAAATGATCTTGTCAAAACTAGAACCAAAGAATCAAACACCATATAGCCTTTCCATCCAACTCTGATCTTTAAATGTAGACTTTCAGTGAAAATGAACATTTTCATATAGTAGGGATGTTGGCTCTGGGAAGAATTTGGGCTTACTCTATGTCTCTATGACACACACAGAGAGATTCTTTCCCACCAGATCAAATTAGGAATAGCCTAGGGAAGGATTCAGATTGACTGGTTCAGGTACTTGGTCTAAAACCAATCATGCATAAATGAGACACCATTGGCTTAGTCTTTATCACCAGATTACCCTGTGTTAGTCAGCTTTTCATTGCTGCAACCAAAATATCCAACAGGAACAAGTGAGAATTAGAAAGGTTCATTTTGACTCATGGTTTCAGAGTCAACCAGATCCACTGCTCTGGGCCCAATGTGAAGCAAGACATCATCACAGTAACAGTAGGGAAAGGCAGAGGATCATTGCTCTGCTTCTGGTGGCCAGGAAATAGAGATGAAAAGGAAGAGGGCCGCAGAGAAGATGAACCCTTCAGGGTACACCCCCAGGAACCAACCTCCTCCAGCCACACTCTACCTACCTCCAGTTACCACCCAGTTAGTCTCTTCAAACTAGGATGGACCAATTAGACTACAGCTCTCATAATCTAATAATTTCAGTTTGTGAATATTCCTGCATAAACTGAGGAGCTTTTGGGGGACACCTTATATTCAAACCATAGTACTCTTGCAGTCAAATGGCAATACTTTCATCCAAAGAAAAATTGAGAGGAAGATGAACAGATGCAAAGTATGTTAACTCTATCCAGCTGCAGGTGCAACTAACTGGGAGACTTGTACTATTTATTTGTTGGTGTCTTTAACATATGGTTAAACTGTATGTCACACAATATTTAATACACTGATAAAGACACTGAAAGCTGTGCGCAGTGGCACACACCTATAATCCCAGCAGCTCAGGAGGCTGAGGAAGGAGGATCACAAATTCAAAGTCAGCCTCAGCAACTGTGAGGCACTAAGGAACTCAGTGAGACTCTGTCTCTAAATAAAACACAAAATAGAGCTGAGGATGTGGCTCAGTGGTTGTGTGCCCCCGAGTCCAATCTCTGGTACCAAAAACAAATAAAAATAAAATTAAAAAAAAATTTAAAAAACACTAAAGGGCAAATATCTTGCACAGAGAGGCATGTTAATGATTATTTACAATAACTTTGTAAGCATAATTTGAACAATTAATTAATTAATAGGACTAAAATAAGAGTTACAGGTGGGCAAAAGTACTGAATTGAGGTTCAAAACTCAACTTTCTTCAAGTTTGACTATTAGAATAAAAAGGCTTTTAAAGAGTTTTATTATGGCAAAGACCTTTTTCTTTCTTAATAAATAAAAAGAAAGAAAAAAAGAAAAGAAATAACTAAATTCAACTTTTTAACTCTAAGGTTGGAAATTTAGGTGGAAAGCCAAGAGGAAAAGAAAATCTATCTTGAATGTATAAATATGGCCTTTATATTTTTACATATAACTTGACAAATTATTGTTACTTTAAAGGAGACAAGAAAAAAAATATGTGAGCAGCATAGAGATTTTTCTGCAAAATAATTCTGAATATTTTCTACACAAGAGCAATCATGTGTCAAGCTTCTGACTACTTTGATATGTGTTTAACCTTTAAGGTGAGTCACATATAGATTTCTAAAATAGTAAGCATGAAATTAATATAAAGGTCTCATCTATAATTCTGTGTAGTTTCCTAAACAAGGTCATATGCTAAGTAATTCATTAATCAAATAGTTATCTGTCATGACACATGGTATGGAGGATAAAAAAAAAACATGATTCAGAAGATACAATGTCTAGCTTTATGTGATGATAATCTAGATGGTAAAGAATGATAGTCTTGAAGTAAAATGACTTCACTAAAATCTTACAAATAAAGAACTTTAAATTTGGGGAAGGAAAGGGAATTTCCTGGGGAATGAGATTGATCAAGTTGTTATGTGCATATACAAATATGATATAATGAATCATGCTGTGATATATAATTAAAATGCACCAAAAAAGTATTTTTTTTAAAAAAAAAAAGAACTTCAGACAATTGTAAATGAAATGTTTCTCTCAGAATTACACAGGAGCTAAATATCATGAAGATAATGCATATTAAAAATTCAAATTTCCAAACACATGCTAGGTCCATTTTCCGCACCATTCTGATGTTGGATACCGGTTGATTTTGAGCTTTATTTTGCTCACAAGCAACTTCAACAACAAAACCCTTCCTTATTCAAAGCAAAATATTAATGAAGTATTAAGTTAAGAGTTCTTAACCTCTGTGCTATAATGTGTCCATTGCAGGAAACTGCAAAATGTCCCAGCTTCTTCCCGGTCTTTACTTCATAGTTTCAAGTGGTTACTTACATTGTCAGGACAATTGTTAGCTTTTCTCATTAAATCCGCCTTCTTGCCCTTCTGCTATTGAGTTATTTCAGGACTCCATTGATGCTTCATTTTTCCAGTCATGTCTACATGCAATTTATTCCCCTCCATTGTATGAGAAACAAATTGATCATGATGTTTTTCTATTTCAACAATTTTAGTGGCGCCAATTTTCTATAGGATTGTTAGGGTTTGGATGTGAGGTGTTCCCCAAAAGCTCATGTGTGACACAATGCAAGAAGGTTTGGAGGAGAAAGGATTGGGTTATGAGAGTCTAAACCCAATTAGGGAATTAATCACCTGATGGGATTAACTGGTGACTGAAGGCAGGTGGGGTGTGGCTGGAGGAGGTGGGAATTGGGGGCTTGGCTTTGGAGTATGTATTTGTATCTGGCAGGTGGAGTCAGTCTCTCTCTCTCTCTCTCTCTCTCTCTCTCTCTCTCTCTCTCTCTCTCTCTCTCTCTCTCTCCTTTCAGGTGAGCTGCTTCCCTCTGCCTCACTCTTCTGCCATGATGCTCAGCCTCACCTCGAGCCCTAAGGTATGAAGCAGGCTCCCTATAGACTAAGACCTCTGACACTGTGAGTTCCTAAATAACTTTGCTTTTCTAGAATTATACTGGTTGGCTCTTTTAGTCATAGCAGTGAAAAAGCTGACTAAAACAAGGATTAAATTAAATCCTTTTTTATGACCTATAATCCGTCCATAATTCTACTCCAGGTGCCTCCCTCAATCTCATCTTTTGCTCCTCCACTACTAGTACTCCTTTCAATAACAAAGTGGAACTGCTTTTATTTCTCTAAATGTGAGTCCTATTGTACATGGGCATGATATCAGAAGTGGGTGAGGAAACAAATAATAGTTAAAACATAGATGGCTGATAATTTTTATAGTATTTTGAAAGCATCAAACTAGACATCTGGTTAAATATAAGTTAACTGGATAATAAGTTTAACAAAATTCTAGAAACACCAGAGACAAGGATGGTTAAACTATTGAAAATTAAAGCTAAAAAATATTAAAATAATATGAAGAAAAATAAGGGGAACAATGATAAGACTATACATGGACTTCATCAGAGACAATTCAATGAGATAAAAATATATGTTAGTTGTTGAAAGGAAATAAAAATCAGTAAAACAAATTCTAAATTCAGTGAAAATATCCTTCAGAAAGGTAGCTAAAAATCTGCATATTTTCAAATAAACAAAACTAAATGAATATATGTCAGAATATTTGAATTTCAGAAAACATTAAAGATATTCTTTATACTAAAAAAATGACACCATAAAAAAATAAAGGAATTAACCAATGGAATACAAAACATTCAAAATGGAAACCTCTAGGATAAATATAAAAAATTTTTATTTTCTTTTATAATTTAGAAATGCATAATTAATTGCCTCAGTTAATACAACAGCAATACAATACTCTCCATCAAAAGTAGACAAAGGAGGAAAATGTAGCAAAATAGAAAATTCATTATAAAATGATATACACAAAATTGATCATTTAAAAATTGAATAAATGAATTATTCTAAATTAAACCCATATAAAAAAAAACAAATCACAATTGTATGGTATTTTCAAGTCTTTTACTTAGTTACAAAAGTGAAAGCATGAGAATTTGTAAATGATGCAAGCACTACTCTTATAAGTGAAAGAGCTATATCATTTGCAGATGAAGTATATTTTATAAGACAAAGAGTCTTATATAATCTTTAAAAAATGGGAGACATTTCACAATGATGAAGGGGTCACTTAATGAAAAAGACATAACAATCAAAATTGTGTATGTGCTTTTGTGTTGCCAACAACCAATTAAATTATAATAGTAATTTTAGACACAATGTTAACAAAAATTTAGAATATTTGGAGATACTTTTAAAAAATATTTGCAAACTTCCACATAGAAAACTATAGTCACTTTTTTAATTTTTTTATTCAAATTTGCTATATATGATAGTGGAATTATTAAAATCCATATTACACATATATAGCACAATTTTTCACATCTCTGGTTGTAAACAAAGTATATTCACAAAAGAAATTGAACTTCAGAATTTATACATACAAACTCATAAGGAATCATATTATTTCCTTTTCTCAAAAATGTGTGTATAATTTAATGCAAGTGATCACTCTCCAAAATTCTACTCGGAAATGCTGACCAGTTGGTTTTGAAAGTTAAACTTTTGCAAGAGATTGATATTCAGTACAATAAAGGAAATTCAGAATCAAAAAAAGAAAGAAAGAGAAAATTACAGACACACTTAAGGGAAATTAACAATATCTAAAGCAAAGGCATTAAAAGACACAATATTTCAAAGTAACCTATTTTCCAAAAACTGATCTATCGATATAAAGTAAACCCAATCAAAATTGCAGCAGGTTTTTGTGTATAAATTAATGAGTTGATTCTAAAGTGTATAAAAAATTTGCAAAAGAACAACAAAAAAGAATGTACATCGCCCAATTTCAAGACTCATCATAAAACTCATCAATAATCATGACATTCTGAAATTGGCAAAAGAAGATTTTTAGATAATTTTAACTGAATACAGAGTCCAGAAATACATAATCACTTACTTGTTCAATTGATTTTTGGTAATAATGCTAAACTAATAAAAATAGAGAAAGACACATATTTTCATTAAAGGAAGCAGAAAAATCATTCTATAGTTTGGATTTGGAATGTACCTCAATGACCATAGGTTTGTTCCCCAGCTTGGTACTATGGGTAGGTAGTAGGAACTTCAAGAGTTGGGACCTACTAGGAGGTCTTCAGATCTTGGAGGTATGCCAGAGAAGGGAAAAGCATCGTGGGACCCCTTGTCTCTTCCTCTTCTGTCTTTATTGCTTTCTGGCCATGAGGTGAATGATTTTGCTCCACCCTCTGCCCCCAACATTATGTGCTGCCTTGCCACATGCCTAAAATCAATACAGCCAATTGATTATGGGTTGGGACCTATAGAACTATGAGTGGAAATAGTCTTTTTCTCTCTATTAAGTTGATTATTTCAGATATTTTATACAGTAGTAGAAAACTAACAGAGCCATAGTGGAAAAAAAATATCCAAACAGACTAGATTAAACAAACTGTGTGGTACATACAGATATACAACTGAATATCGCTTATTAATAAAAATAAACAAATTCCTGTTACATATAATACCTTGAATGGATCTCTAACAAAATATAATACATAGAAAAAATGTCTTTGAAATAAAATATTATTAAGGCTTAATTATAAAAAAACAGATAACAGATTTCAGGAAATGAGCATAGGAGCAAGACATTATCAGTGAAAAAGCATAGAATTCTTTGAGGTAATGTTCCCTATCTTGATTGCAGTAATTGCTAAATAATACTATCTCTTGTGAAAATTAAATAACTATATAGTAAATAGAGTAAATTTTACTTTATATAATTTGTACCTTAATATACCAGGCTAAAAACCTTAGTTGGAGAAACTTACCACATGAAGGAACCAATTTCTTGTTTGTTTTATGGCTATCCTGCCAGCGAGAATTGTGGTTGATTAGAATGAATCAGGTGTGTGGGGTTACTAGAATTTACATTATAAACAACAGATTATTTATCTGATTAACAATTTTTAAAATGATTTTCTCACTTCACTTATAGTTATTGTCAAATTAAATCAAATTGCTGTACTTTTGAATTGATTTATCCATTCAGATGGACATGGTCAGTTATTTCTTCTGTCTTAACAATACATTATCCTAACTGCGTTGTAATCAAATTGATTTTGAAGATTGGCTCTCATTCCAGAGTGTAGGAAGTAGTTACCACAGAAGTTGATTTGAATAGATACATTTCAGAATTAACTCTGTGTAGCAGAGTTGCCATAGTTTAATTATTGTTAATTGGAATACCCTGATTAATTTATAGACATCATAAGCATTGTGGGGGATAAAACCTGTATCTCCTTTAACAGAAGAATAAAAAAAAGTGACCATAAAATCTTTTTTATATTTATTATGAGCAATGGTTGAATTCTCTTAAACAATGGTAATTTTTGATATTTGTAGAGCTGATAAGCAGTATGTGGTCACAATTTTAAGACATGAATTTCAATACCTGGAGCCTACTGCCATCACCACCACCCGCACTCCCAACAATGCCTTTTTTTTAATTATTATTTTTCATTTGTAGTTGAACACAATACCTTTATTTTATTTATTTTTATGTGGTGCTGAGGATCGAACCCAGGGCCTCACACATGCTAGGTGAGCACTTTACCTCTCAGCCACAACCCCAAACCAATAATGCCTTTTTCTTAAACTCAGTTTATCTATTTAGACATTGATTAGATGAAGGATACAAAATTACAAGAAAGCATAGATGGAGGATACAAAATTACAAATATGACTTTAGTATGACAGAGCAATTTGCAAATGGAAAAATAACAACATAAAAATAACATTTAACAATGAAAACAACAATAATAAACACTGTGAAAGAATGTCTGACAGTTGACCAAATGTTAGAAAGGGACAATAAATCAATGCAACCATAATCCATGCAATATTAGGTTTTAAGTGGCTAGTCTATAAGAATTCAAAATGATATTTCTTGGAGGAAAGTTTAACAGATGCCAAAGGTAATCTATTTTAACTACTCAAAACAGCAGAAAAAAAAATATCTAAAGATAGGTTTAATAATCTGCCATTTTAGAGTTCATAGTATATATCATCTAAACAAAAGAATAATCAACACTGCATTAAAAATATAAACATATGCCATGAATACTTACTTAAGCAGAGACAAATGTTGGGACAGGCCTAAAATGGCTATAGCCAAGCTCTCTCACCAAGACTTCCAGCAGGCTATGCTATATTTTTAGTGTAGAGGCCAGGGCTGGGAACTGGCTATGTTATGGTTGGTCAAGGCCCAAAATATTCTGACTTAGCATATACATTCAAGGTCATAAATATTAACTTGTGAGTATGGGCCCCTTATGTAACTTGTTTGAAGTGTGCCTTCTTTGTTTGGTCTGCATATAAAAACAGGGCCTATGGAAAAATATGGGGTCTGTTAAGAAGCTAAAATGGAACTGGCTGGGGGCTAAAGCTGAAGCTGGAGGCTGTTACCACCTCTGAGCACATCTGCTATCTTAACTACGTCTTGCATCTTCTTTCACCTATGGAGTCATCAACCTTGTTTCCTGGGTCTGAATCCCTGCACAATGATAAAACATGGGTAAGTCATTTTATGAATTAAGAACAGAGATTACAGAGTTCATTTCCTGGTGGGGAAGCAGATGGTCATGCATACATTTGAATGAGACAAGAATATCAGAAAATACAGAAAGGGGAATACAGGAAAAAATCAGTGACCCATTTAGTGACCATTATTCCACTGAAGGCCATCAGCACTTCATTAGCAAGCATGGACTGGTCAATGATTTACACAAGGGTCAAGAACTATGATGAATTTGAAATTCTATTCTACTTGTTAACTAAGAAATAAGCCTGCGATGGTTTCATGGGTGCTGGCAGAAGACATGAGACTACTGGTTCAAAGACAAAGGACTCATGAAACGGCAAGCAGCACAAGTACCCCTCGTACCCCTCTGTACCCCTCGTACCTCAACACCAGTTCCCAAAGGAGTGATATAAAGCTGGTCAGGTGGATCTCATGGACTCCATGCATTTGTGTCAGCTGAGAATTTCCAAATTTATGAAACCTCAATCATCTATAACAAAATCAAGAAAATCTGCCTAATTTTTGTCCCAAACAGAGACATTATTTTCATTATATAGGGTGGGTAAAAAATGCTGGTCTTTGCTCCATACAGAAGGAAAACAAATCCTGTGCTTTTCTCTACCTTTTAAGGCTGTTTATCATAGGTCTTTATGTGGATTGGCTCCAGTATTAGGAATGAAAATCAGAATCTGAGCAAAATACAATGAAGAGTTGAGCCATTTGTCTCAAAATTTTAAGACATGAGACTACTGGTTCCGAAGAAAAGAAAATTAAATGTGTTCAAAGAATCAGTTGTGTTTATTAATTTAATGAATACTTATTAACTGATATAGGTAGTAGATATGGAATTGTGCCGCAGTCCGGCTGCAGCAAAATAACCGGGGGGGGGGGGAGGGGTGACGAATAACTTGTGTACATTGATACAGCAGGAGTAGAAGCCGTTTATTGTAGGACAACAGAGGTATTTATACATTTTATACAGCTTATTTTAATTAGCATAAACTAGATGCATCAGTCAACCAATAAGGAATCTCCACACTTAATGGCTCACTTTTGTTACTTCACAAACCACTCCCTCTGGCATTCTGCCAGGCACCATCTAGACTTGTTTACAGACTCTAACATTTCCCCCTTTTGTTTAATTTAAATAAAGACCATAGTGTTTTTTTTTTTTTTTTCAGAAACACCAGAAATAACCTGCTACAAACAGAAAGGGAGGATACAAAATGTAACAATACCAAGCCATTTGATGGCTCCATGCAAGAAGCCCTTGGAAAAATTATACCAGCAATAATACCATTTGCAAAGATACTGAGTTACAATTTGTTGTAGATTACAGTTTGTTGTCTCAGTCCAGGTAAAGCAGTGTCTCAACAGATTAACTCACAGTCCAGGTAAATCACAGTCCAGGTAAATTCTGCAGGCAGCTAGCTTAAATCACAGTCCAAGTAAGTTCTTCAGGCAGCTAGCTTGATCCGAAGTCTTGTCCATTTCTCAGCCGAAGTCTCATCTGGTTTTCAGCAACACTGGAAATTCTTCCACCTTCGTTTTCACCGGCACTGGGACGAAGGCAGGAACTCTTGATGGCTAAAGAAAATCTTGTAGCATTCTACTAAGAAAACAACCTTCTGAACAATTTAGTACATTATCTCAAGGTTTTTTACATTTGAAATAGGCCTTAATGGAGCTCATTACTCATTAGCTTCCAGGTGTGGGAGAACCATTGTAGCTTAATTATTGGCATTGAAAATGACCAAACATCAGGGAGCTGGTAGCATCTTCTGCCAGCTGTAGTGTCCCAGGCATCCCCAGATGGCCCTGGGGAGTGTCCCGGACTCAAACTGCTTCCGGGCACAGGGAACAAGAGCCAAGACTGTGCTTCCAGGTCAGGTTTGGATTTGGGCTCTTGCAGTGGCATCCCACTCCCCAGGCGGGGGGCAGGGAAGAGCCCGCTGCTGCTGCTTGGAAAAACCTTGCTGCGCTGTGACCTGCTCATGTATGTGGCAGCCACTGCTGATTCATGCACCCTCCGGTAATGAAAAGTATTTAGTAGTAGCCTTTTGCTGCAACTTTTTTCCTGATAATCTTTCTTCTTCTGAACTTTTTTCTTCTTTCTGACTAGAGTTCCTGGGCTTTTATCAACACATGCGCTGACTATTCTTGGTTCCACTGGGGTGTCTCTTTCCCTTACCAATTTTCTTCTCACCCCTTCCATATTCTCATCACAAAGACAATACAGTACACTGAGACAAAACAAGACACAAACATACTGTATCAATCTTCTCCATTTTCTCGAAATGGCCATTTTTCCTCTTGCCCTGTCTGTCTAGGGACGAGCAGATTGCTCCAGTCCTATCTATGGACGGGCAGCTTTTTTCTGTCACTTACCCCAGAGTGTCCCGGGGCTCCCCGTAACGGGCCACCATCTGCCGCAGTCCGGCTGCAGCAGAATAGCGGAGGGGGGGGGACGAATAACTTGTGTACATTGATACAGCAGGAGTAGCAGGAGTAGGAGCCGTTTATTGTAGGACAACAGAGGTATTTATACATTTTACACAGCTTATCTTAATTAGCATAAACTAGATACATCAGTCAACCAATAAGGAATCTCCACACTTAATGGCTCACTTTTGTTACTTCACAAACCACTCCCTCTGGCATTTTGCCAGGCACCATCTAGACTTGTTTACAGACTCTAACATTTCTCTGGCAAAATACCAGGTGCCATCCTGACTTGTTTACAGACTTTAACAGAATTGAGTTAGACAGCTGTTGCTTTCATGAACTAATCATGTTAAAGAAGAAAGACAGGCATTATTCAATAAAACTAATAAATAACTTGACATTGTGTTAATCCTTAAAGATTAAGATAAAAGTTTTTATTTTTCATTATAATGATTAAAGATGGCAAGAATTAAAGTATGAGAGAAATTTAACCATGAGAAATATGAAAAGAGCTTTCTGATCAATGTAATCACACACTGAAATTTTTTCAAGAAGTTTAGAGCAGACTAGAAGAGAAGAATAGTGGAAAATTGTGCAGAGTATTGGAAGATGAGTTAATTTAGGGTTTTTGTAAATTATGGTAAGGAATCCAGTTTGATAGACATAATTTTCTATGTATCTAGAAAACCTTTCTCCTGTTCTAATAACAGAGTTCCTCTTTTCATTCTTATCATTAATAAAATGGAGCTACACTTACACTGTTTCACTAGTTGAAGTGTATATTTATGCATCTGACTCAGGTTGCCCAGTAATATATACCCTAGCCATCATATTGGTAGACAATGGACAAATTCTCTAAACAAGATCACTCAGAGGCACTCCTGGGATTGCTCTCAAAGAGATATTATGACAATTTACTTCTTTTATTTTATCTGAAGAATCAAATAATCAGACATGTAAATCTAAGATCAGAAAGAGATACTGAAAATATTCGAGTCTTAGGGTCCAATCATGTCATATATCAGAGAGCTATAAATTTCTATAAACCAATATACTCCACATTTTGGTTAGCTGGCTTGATTTAAGTTCGGTAGCTGGCAACAGGAAATTAAAAAAAAAAGACTTGGATAATTTGCCCATGATTGCTTATACAACCCAAAAGATGCTTTTTATTCTTGCCTTGATGTTGAGGCAGAATTATCTGAGAAGTCCTCAGAAATTCTCCATTTACTAAAGGTGTTCGTCTATCCAAAATATAATTTTAACATTTAATGCAAAGAGAGATTTAATTTAACATTTAGCACTCTGAGATTTAGTTGATGATTCTGCAGTCTCCACAGAAAGCAGAGAGAATATTTCCTTTTTAGTGAAATGCATATCTAGGTTAAATAAATGCCATACTTGTCCTGGGCTTCTAAAGTTACAGCCATTTAGTGACATACCTCTTTCAATTCACTTACATAGGATCTTTTAGTATATATTTGCAGAAAGATGACTATATTAAATCATGTTCTGTTGTCATCTGCCTCAAGTTTTACTCTATGTTGAAATGTTCACCTGTTGCTTTTGCTTTATCAAACTCTTGTGATGAGTTGTATACCAAAATTTCTATTTCCCCTCCCTTACCACATGACCTGGAACATAATTCTCCTAGTCAATATTCTCATAAATGCTAATGACTTTAATTACCACCAGTATGTAATTGTCTCTAAAATTTGTCACCAGTTCAGTCTTCTCTGATAATATATGGGGCTAGAGATCCAGTAAATCATTCATTTTTATCTAAGATAACAAATTTATCTCAACATTTAACATGTACCATGCCACAATTTTCTTCACTTCCCAATGTCTTGTCAATTTCATTTTTAAAATAACTTTGCTGTTTAAATCTTTGCAACTACCAACATAGTCCAAATACAGATACTTTGTATCTGGATTTTTGCAATATCCTCCTCACTGGTTTCTATGAAATTACTATGTCTCCCACCAATTGCCACTCCATACTCCAATAAAAAAAATTAAAACTTAGTCTTATCATTCTTATCTTATCATTAGTAAAAGGCTTTTGTGCATTATCATCAGTCTTTGAATAAATGCAAAACTGCTAAACATGCAAATCTATCTCTTGCCCTCTAAACTACCTACATCTCAAATCACTTTTGCCTAAATCAGTTTCATGTTTGCACCTGTAAATTATGACATCTAGCTGCTACTCTTCTCTCCAATTCCAATATTCCAATATGCCACTTCCTTTCCATTGTAGGCCTTCATAACCAGAACTAGGGAAATATTTTTGGTTTCGTTAGTATTTTTGAATGAGCTATGGTGAAGAATGCATGTTTCATAAGTAGAGAGGGCAGAATTAGAATTGAGGCTTGAGACACCTTTTCTTGATAAATAAGATAAATCTTCTCAATGATAGGAAGGTGTCCATAGTTATTCCTGTCTCTAATATGTATAGTATAATGAGTAAGATTTGGGACACTGGATAGGCCTTGCCCCAGAAAATTTTTTTTTGTAAAGAAGGGATAAAATACCTTGATCATTACTGGTATAATTATCTTAATACTGATATGCACCACTAAATCTGTCCTGGAATAGATTTTTATTATAATTTTCTTTGAATCTTCTGAATCTGAGTCTGTACCTCTTGTAAAGAACCATCTTAATTCCTTTAAGAGGTGGATCAAGATTGGGAAACAAATTATTTTCTCTATCACTTTAGGTCTTTTTCATGTGAGACTGTGATAGAGGTGAATAGAAGAAGTGTCTTCAGGATTTACTAAGTGATAATAAAAACCTCTGGCTACTGCTATAAAATAAATTATTTTCTTGGAGTAACATGAGAGTGAAAATGTCAGAATGTTATTATAGATGAGGAAAGGGATTAGTATCCTCCTTTCTCCATTCCTCAAGGAGTAGCCCAATATCTCTGCATCGCTTTTGGACAGCTCACTTTGCCCTACAGCTAGGAGTTAAAACCTGACCTAGTCTTTCCTCCACATAATTCTGTTACATGAAAACCTAAGCTTTCAGACATTAACCTCCAAAGTCATTATACCTGAAAAATTATGAACAGAATAACTAGACCCTATATTCCTCCACAGACAAAGTCATGCCCAATGAAAGTCCAGACAGAATACATAAATTGGCATAGAATGTTGACTTTTTCAGGTTTTTCAGTTCCACTTAGCTTCTTAACTGATTCATAATTAATTCCATCGTATGGGCTAAGGAGGATGTATCCATCTCAGTTGTGATGTTTTATATAATACTCTCTTTAAACATTTGGTGTTAAACAGAGCAACTTAGAAAATAGGCAGAAAACATTTTCATTTCCTTGCTTTCTCTCATAAACAGAACTCTTGTCTTTATGCATTATCTAAATATCACCTTTCTTTGCTAAGAATCAAAGGGTTGTTAGAATTATTTAGGGAACTTAGAAGAAACAATGTATGGAAAAAAATCTTAGAATAAGAATTCAAAAATACTTATAGAATGTATATGAGAAAAGGGGAAAGAAGCAAAATAAAAGGGAGAAGATGATATGAAGGAGGGAGGCAGAAGTGAAGAAAAAATAAAGAGAGAGAAAGATACTTCCAGTTCATCTACATGATTTTTGGAGAGACACTTGATGATTCCTAGGAGTAGAAATTCCTTATCATGTCTGACTAAATTTTACTTTTAGATTGCCAGTTCTATTCTTGGCCACTGATAAAGAGAAAAAAAAATCAATAAAATAAGAGAAAAAATTAACTTCATTAGTGAGAATGAAGCTGAACAATTCTACACCATTTCTATGTGCCATTAAACATTTACAAATATTTTTATGATTTAGGATTCAATAAAAATTTATCCTCAGAAACTAAAGATTTTTGAATAATTTTTTTCCCCTGGAGAATACAGCATTGGAATGATAACAAATGTTTGGAAACATTTTTACAGAATGCTGAGACATTTCCTAAGATCATTCTTGATAGTTAGCCGGGAAGAAAAAAGATAACCATTGATTTTCTCCAAATATCCACATATTATTTCCTACTTCTGGATCTGGAAATATTTTTTATAGCTTGAAAATCATGTTCAGAAAGCTCTTCTGCTGGATTTAGAAGCTGTCTTCATGGTCATATGAAAGAGGATTAGGACAGCTGTGGGCAAAGCAGATCTGGAACATGCTTCCAATCTGCCACTGAAAAAGATGAGTCATGGCTACAGAGTTCCTCAGGCTGGGACAAGGCCAGTGTGGTACAGGCAGGGCTCAGTCTTGGAGGATTCACAAAGTGAAAAATAAATAAATCTGTTGGTATGGAATACACACCATTTCAGGTTTAACGAAAGGAAAAAAATACTTTTATGTCTTTGTGTCTATTTTGTTAGGAATAAATAGAGAAAAAAATCTGTAACTCATAATTGACTCTGGGATATCTGCTTATGGAAAAAAAAACAGTAACAATTGTCTTTATAACAAATACATTCATTGAACTGTCTTTGAGTAGCAAGACCTCAATTACCGGGAACAGCAAATAGAACAACAACCACCCCCCCACCACCACCGATAAATGTCAGTGTGTAATTCCTTTTTATCTATTTTTGATTAAAACTAAATGGGATGGTTAATGTGCCTTGAGCAGAGTCTCTGCAGTAAATTGGCCATTTGCTTTTCCCCAAAAAGATTCCAGGATGCTTTCCAGGAAAAATGGGCAGAGGAATTTGTATCTGCTCTATAGCTGTGATTCCTTCTAAATAGCCCCCCTTCATTCCCGTCTGTAGCCCTGTTGAAAGTATTATGGGAATTGGACAAGAAAACAAGAACCGCAGAATTTCCTCTGAGACTTATGATCTTCTAGTGCCATCTATTGCTGCTTTTATTCCTGATTTGTATGGCCAATTTTTATTAAAGGCTATGTAATTCAGCACTTTGTATCTTAAATTATTAAGAGTCAGTTGAATTTTCACTTCATATGGAGTTACATTTAGCAATGCTTTTCTACTAAACAAAATGAAGAAAACAATGCCATGTATAATCTAGATTTGTAGAGTAAGTAAAGCAAATTAATTCCAGTTTTGTTTTATACAAAGTCCTATTTGGGGTCCATTTCTAAACATGAATGAATGAATCAATCAATCAATACTTAATAATTCCATCAATTTTAGATCTGACCAAACATCTGAGAATATTGTTAAAGAAAAAAAATAAGGAAATTGAAGTTTTTTATTTTTCAATTAGAATGGATTTTTCTTATATTATGCAGAATTTTATGGCAAAGAATTTCCTCATTTCATTGTCTTTTTAAGTTTGGCTAACATTAGTATTATAATATTATATGAACATATGAACAAAAGGAAAAGTGGAAATGAATAGCCCTCTGATGCCTTTGATGGCTTTGGGTGACAATTCTGTTAAGCAAGAGGGGAGAGGTGGGGATTTGGGGATAGGAAGGATAGTAGAATGAAACAGACATTACTACCTTAAGTACATATATAACTGCATGACTGATGTGATTCTACATGTACAATCAGAAAAATGAGAAATTATGCCCCATTTATGTATGATATATTAAAGTGCATAAATGCATTCTACTGTCATGTATAACTAATTAAAACAAATAAAAATTAAAACAAAAGAAATCACACACACTTTTGTTCAATAATATCTGTGATGAATTTTAAAGATAACTGTATAGACACAGAGATCATTGACTAAAGAATCTAAATTCTAGGTTCTCAGATCAGAGCACAAAAATTCTGGTTTAACCTACTGGTTATACAGTAAGATAAAATAAACCTTCTAGGTGGAATGCATGTGTTAGAAGTATAGTTTTCTTAAGTTATAATTCTTGACTCCTGCTTGGCAATGTTTTGACAGCATATTCTCATCATGTCAAGACTGGTTGTGATTTGTGACTATTAATCAACTGCAAAACATTGAAGAATTTGTAACTAATCTGAAAACAATAAGACAAGTGAAAGGGTGTCCTTATTTTCTTAAAAATGATTGCCTCCAAGACTATATATTTTGTTTCTTTGTTGTATGTGTGTGCTATGTGTGTGTGTGTGTGTGTGTGTATGTCTATAAAGTGGGGAGAAGTCATTTTGTATCCTTCTATTATATTATCCAAATACAAAATTGGCATGTGCTGTTAAATTTAGCAACCTTCACTCTTTTGCCATCCTCCCCTATTTCTTTTCTTTTGTCTTTTAAACTAGTCGAAATAAGATATTATGTTCTGGTTCAGACCCTAATATATGAAATGTATGTTCCTATCCCAAGTAAAAGAAATCTTAGAGGCAATCCTTCATCCTATGCTTAGAGAAAGACCATCAAGATTAAGAACAAGTAGAAATTGCTTAGAAGAAATGAGTACACATTATGATACTATGACAAAGGATTCAGCAGAACAAAGTGCACATCATTTCATTAAATCCCTCTGACTGGAAAAGGAAGCTAATTAGAATATAACAGGTAAATGACTCACAGGTAGCATTATGTGAGCAACAGTTTTATCAGGAAACCAGAAGAGGGCACCCATCTCCTACAAATGACAGTAGATTTTTAAATAGAGCCAGCAATGAAGTTTATCTTCAAATAAATGAAAATAAGGGGTTAGTTTCTATTGCATCCTTCATCATAGAGATGTCCAGGAAACTTCAATAATGAATTGTGAACTGATAATTGTTTATAATAACAGATAAAAATAAAAATGTACAACTACTTTTGTATTATTCTAGTGTTAGCCAATGACATTAAAGCTGATTTTTTAAAAATATTATCAGTCTTTTAGATGATTTTATATTGAAATAAGGATAGAAGAATAATGTACACTTTTGTATATATTTATGTTTCTAAATGCTTAAGAAATTTAGGACATGCTCCTAGTCACCTTTTCCCCTTCTCTTTCTAGATATCAATAAATATCAATGCTGATTATATATGGGTGATATGGATACATATAGGTATACATATGCATACATATAAATGTGTTATTTATAAATGCATTGTGCACTTATACAAATTATCTAAACATTAAATTAATTATCATAACCTAAAGTTATCCAAAACTTTGAAAAATTTAAAAAATGCAATATCATGCAAATAGGAACAACTGAAAAATATGTCAGTTAGCAACTAAATCAGAAGTAAAACTCTTAAATTGGAATACTTTCAAAGAGCCTCATTCACAGAAATCTACTTAAATATGAATAACTAATGTGAATGGAAACCAATAGGAATTGTGCAAGAACTCAGAGCATCTAGAAATCTTTAGAGATTTCTGAAACAAGTGTATTATAGTTTTCATAACATGCTGATTTTTAAGGGAACATGATAGCTCTGGAAAAAAAAATAAGGGAATGAATCACTTTCCTGAATCACTTTTCTGTCCTCCTCTGATCTCTTTAAGGCTCATAGTATTAGCCTAATTCAAGCATTGATTTTTTATTTCCCTGCATTGTAATAATGCACATCAGGCTTCAGAGATAGTTGGAGAAGAATAGAGAGTAGAACTTGGAAAACAGATGGAAGATGTCCAGTCCAATGTTGTTTATCAAATGCCAAATGTGCCAGAAACATGTAAGTATTTTAATGTTATTTTCTTCAATCCCTAAAATAATGCTTCAAGGTTGTAATTTATTGCCTTTCTTTTCTTTTCTTTTGCAATGAGGAAATTGACTTAAATACAGTATTTTGTTGATGATCATTATATGTCTAATGAGTGGCAGAGGAAGAGTTTTAAATTACTTCTTTTTGACATAAAAGCATTTTTTGTACTATTGCAGGTCCAAACTTAGAATTTAGAATCCTTTGAGAAATCTTAGCTCAACTACTTATGAGAACTTGAGAAAATCCTTTAACTTAAGCGCTTAAATCTCAGAGCTGTGGATATAGCTCAGTTGGCAGAGTTCTTGCTTCACATGAACAAGGCCCTGGGTTCAATCCCCAGCACTGAAAAACAAAAATGCTTAAGTCTCCATTTTACAATGGTGTCATTATTATATATAAAAAATTTTGTGAAAATTTAATATCACACATGAAAACAACTAAAACAGTATGTAACAAGGAAATAAATTAGTCCCTAAACTTATACATTCAATTTGTATACTTCAGTAAAAATATAAAGTACTATGATCTCATCTAATTTCAATCCAAAAACAGAAGAATAATACTTTATAGAAATAAAATTGGTGAGAAACCAATCTAGTAGCAACTGGGTACACATGATAAAAATCAGATAGGATAGTGGACTTGCAAACCTACTTTTTTCCATGGATAATCAACGTGCATTCTTTAGTGTCCATGAGAATGTCCATTTACTGGATCATTTAATGCCAGAAAAACACTCATGTTAACATCATTTATTAAGCTATCTTTATTATAATTTAAGAAAAAATTATTCATTCTCATGGTGATGTTTCAAAATGTGAATAGGGAATATTAAAAGGACAGATAATTATTACGCAGTGAGAAGTAGAAAGATGCATTTAAAAATATATAGACTTCCATTAGCAGTTATGATGGAGTGATAAGACTCAGATTAAGCTACTTTCAGAAAAAAAAATTGAATATTTCACAAATCTGTTTATAAATATTAAGCCACAAACATCCCTGAGAAAGGTGGAAAATATAGAAACCCTTGTGTTTGCCCCAGCTATTTGTATAGGGACAACTCAAAGTATAGGCACAGGGATAGATAACTCAAATAGAACTTAGGTGGCAAACTATAACTAGAGTTAGGGATTCAGAGGCCTGGAAGGTGTTGAATACACCTTTGGAAATTTAAAAAAAAATTAATGCAGAAAACTGTCTGGAAATATGCACAGCATTTCCTTTTAATGTTTGCTGAGCATTAGGCCACACATACATAGGAATTTCAAAAAATACCATAAAGTAATAACCAGAAAATTGTACTATGAACAATTTCTAAAGAGATGAGAGTTATCCTGACAAAGCAAAGTTTAACAACTATTACAGAAAGCAACAAAATCAAAACACTCCATTAGGTAACATAGCAAGTGTTTTTTTTTATATGAATGCAAAGCACTGAATATAAGTGCCCCCTCAAAATTTAACCTTTGTATTCCAAAATGATAATACTACCAGGGAGATTTTTATTGGCACTCCTATAAAAGAAACTCCAGCTAACTCTAGTGCCCTCTTTTTGCCACATGAGGATACAATAAGAAGTTGGCTATCTTCAACCTGGAAGAAGGCCTTGACCAGAACCCAACCATTCTGATATCCTGATCTTAGACTTACATTCTCCAGAACTGTGCAAAATAAATTTCTGGTCTTTATAAGACACTCATGGGTAAGTGCTTTTTTAAAACAACAATCTGAATTAAGTGGTGCTTTTTTTAAAAAAATAACAGCCTGAACTAAGATATTGAAGGAGTACATAATATAACTGTTTTGTGGAAGTTCTTTAGAAATCTATGACAACTTGGTTACTTAAGTGAATGTATAATGCATGACTGTTGTACTTTGGATCTGGAATGTCCCCAAAATTTCATGTGTTGAAACCATGATTCCCAATGTAACAGTGGTTGTAAGTGGATCTTTTAGGAAATGATTGAATTATTAGGGCTATAACCACATCAGGATGGATTAATACTTTGAATGAACTCCTGAGTGGTAACTGTAGGCAGTAGGACATTGCTGGAGGAAGTAGTACCCCTGGGAATATAACTGTCTCTGGCCCCTCCTTCCAATTTCCCCACTCTGCCTCTCTCTCTCTCTTATGCAGACCAAACTAAATTCTCTGAAACTATGAACCAAAATAAATCTTTTCTTCTCTAAGTTGTTCTTGTCAGATATTTTGTTCATAACAACAAAAAGCTGATTCACAGGGACATACAATTTACGTATATAAAAATTAGCTGTAATTTTTACTAAAATTAAACTAAAATGTGGAATGTACCATGTATAATTCATTATTGCATTTAAATATATCTCATACCTAATTATAAACTTAATAAATATATGCAAGGTGATTTCAGGGAATACTACAGAACATTTCTGATATAATATTATATTATAATAACAACAATAATAATAAGCCTAAAGAAATGGAGTTAAATACTACCTAATGAGGTTAAGACTCACTGATTAAAATATTTATCCTCTCTAATTAATCTCTAGACTCTTTTCAAATCCAATTAAAATGCTGACAGATTTTAAGTACCTTAAAAAATAATTTATTTCTGCATTATGGTTATACGTAACAGTGATATTTATTATGCTATATTCATATATGCACACAACATAATTTGATCATTCTCAATCCCCATAACCTTCCTTATTACTCCCCTCTTTCCTCCTCTGATCAGCTTGCTCTTGTGTGCTGATCTTCTTTTTATATTATTGATTTTTAAAAGTAATTATCAAGTTAATTTTAAACCAATGAAAATGTAAAGGACCTAAAGTAATTAAATGGTAAAATAGAAAAAATAATCTGAAGAATATGCCACAAGTTGCACAGCTGAACCCTAGAAATCAGAGGGGCAATGGGGGATTAAGAAAGACACACAAACATTTATAGAGAGAAAGCTGGTACCAGGTAGGACAACCACCTCTGATGGAGGAACAGTGACCCAGAGCTAGCTCAGCATGTTTATTATACAGGGTCTCATGATCAGGGATTTAAAACTACAGGGAAATTGTTCTTTGTGCATTATAACATGACAGAACAAGAAACATTTTTGTAGCTATTCTGTTGCAGTGCTAGGAGCATCCTGTTATTATCCTGCTGCACCAAGGAAGCCCATTGTCCTGAATTTCTGCAAAGCAGCCAGGCTTGAAGGTTGCAGCCCTTGCAAGATATTGTGGTTATCTTGTTATGATCAGAATTCTCTATCCCAGCAGCTGGTGTCTGAGCTCAAGGTCAAGACAGTTATTGTTCCATACTTTTGCACAGAATTTCCTCAGGCAGGGCTTAACCATAGTTAAGCTTTGCATAAGAAGTTCCCAGAGCAGAGCACAGCCACAGCTCTGAGGCAGTAAAGGACCATGATCCAAGTCACTGCTGTCCACAAGAATACACAATATTAAATGTTTACCATAATACTCAATAATCAAATTAGTATAATATTGACTTAAAGAAACACATAGTTCAATTAAATTAAAGAAAGAAGCCAGAAATAGACTGACATAGCAATGTGGATTATTAGAAACCATTGTAGTTTCTTTTCTTTTCTTTTTCTTTTCTTCTTCTTCTTTTTTTTTTTTTTTAACAAAAGCTATCCAAGTAATTCAATAGGGTTTTGGAAATCTTTCTGATATATGATACCAAAGTAATTGGATTAATAAAGAGAAAAATGTCAACCATATCATTTTTCACCTTTCACCTAGCAGGACTACAGGGAGCTGATGCCTATCTACAACTGAGAATGCCCTTATCAGACACTTACTTTGTCAACATCAAGATTTTGGATTTCTTGACCCCCAAAACTAGGAGAAATACGTTTCTGTTGTTTATAAGCTACCTAATGTATGATATTTTGTTATAGTAGCCCAACTAATCTGATATTTTCCTATGAATTTCATTATTTCAGATCTTTATGTTTAATACTTAATCCATTTTAAAATTTTTGTATATGTAGTATTTCTTTTGTATGTGGATATTCAGTTTTTCAAAACCATTTGTTGAAGATATCATATTTTTCCCATTGAGTATTCTTAGTGTGTGTGTGTGTGTGTGTGTGTATGTGTATATATATATATATATATATATATATATATTTTTTATCTATATGTCTGTCTTTATGACAATACTATTTTGTTTTATACCACAGGTTTGTAATATATTTTGGAATCTAAGTGTAGTGCTTCAGTTTTATTTCTTCTTTCAATATAATTTTGGCTATTTGAGCTCCTTTGTTTTTTTGTATTTGTATTTGTTTTTTTTTTTTGGTTTGGTTTTTTTCTATTTCTGTAAAAACCACTATTAGAATTTTGATAAGAATCAACTGAATATGTGTATGGTCATTTTAATAATAGAAAATTTTCTAATCCAATCCATGAGAACACAATATAGCTTTCCATTTATTTGTATTTTTTTTTACTTTTCAATATGTAGAGCTTTCATTTTCTAAGTATTTTGTTCTTTTTGAGGCTAATATAAATCAAATTATTTTCTTATTTTCTTAATCTTTTGCATTTCTGAAATATCAGTTGTAATAGCTCCTCGTCATTTCTGATTTTATGTAATTGGATCTTTTCTTTTTTTTTCTAGTCTAGCTAAAGGTTGATCAACTTTATCTTTTCAAAAAATCAATTCTTAGTTTCATTGATTTTTTCCTATTATTTTTCTAATCTCCACTTCATTTGTTTCTTCTCTAATGTTTGTTATATCCTTCCTTCTGGTAATTTTGAGCTTAGGCATTCTTATTTTTTAGTTCTTTGAGGTGTATTTTTAGGTTCTTTCTTTTAGACCTTTATTAATTTTTAAATGTAGGCATTTATTTCTATAAACTTCCCTCTTAGTACTACTTTCACTGTACCTTAAAGGTTTGGGTATGTTGCCTTAAGTTTTCATTTTTCTGAAGATATTATTGAAGTTCTCTTTTAATTTCTTATTTTATCTCTAATTGTTCAGCAGCGTGCCATTTAGAATTCCACATGTGTGAATTTCCTAGCTTTTCTTCTATTTTTTATTTCTAGTTTCATTGCACCAAGGACAGAAGATACTTGATATGACTTTGATTTTCTTAAATTCATTTAAATGTGCTTTGTCATGTACAATTGGATTGGTTCAGGAGAATATTTCAGTGCAATTAAGAAAAATAAGTGTGCTCTTGCTGTTAGGCAATAGTTCTGTGCATATCGGTTAGGCCCGTTGGATCTACAACACTTTTCATACTGAGTGCTTCCTTATCGTTTTTATGGCTGAATACCCTCAGGGCATTAATAGGGCATTAAAGTTTCCAGCTATTACTATTGTTGTCCATTTCTCCTTTGATATCTAAAAATATGATGTATGATTTTAGGTGTTCTGAAGTTGAGTGATTACATATTATAATTATTGTATCTTCTAATGGATTGACCATTTTATCACTATATAATGCCTTTGTGTCTTTTGACTATTTGACATAAATTCTTTTGTTTCTGATAATAGTGTAGTTATTCATGCTCTCTTTGGGTTATTAGGATGGTTAATTTCAGATCAATTTGCCCATGGAATGCCAATAGTAAACATTATTTCTAGGGATGTCTGTGTTTCTAGATGAAATTAACATTTAAATAAGTGGACTATGTAAAATAGATTACACTGCCTAATGTGAATGGGTGTCATCCAATCTGTGGAAAGTTTGAAAATAACAAAAAGCAGAAGAAAGCAGAATCCACCTTTTTCTTCATGTTCCACTATTTAAGCTTAAACGTTTTCTGCTTTCCTAAATTGAGATTTTCATATACATACATGTGCTGGGGTTTTTCCCTCCTCTGGAGAACACAGACTAATAGAGCTAATAAATTCATGGAATATCTTTTTATGTACTTTTACTTTTACCCTTGTGTGTCCTTAACCCTAAAGTCAGTTTCTTGTAGACAGTGTATAGTGAAAGCTTTAAAAAAATCCATTCAGAAAAGTTGTCTTATGATTGGGAATGTTAATCCATTTACCTTAAGGTAATTACTGATAAGGAAGGACTTGTATGCCTTTGTTTATTGTCTTCTGTATCTCTTATAGCTCTTTTTTCTCTATTTCAGCCTTCCTTGCTCTTTATTGATTTTTTTGTAGAGACATGTTTTGATCTAATTTTCATTAATTAAGAATTTTCAATTCTTCTATAGGCATTTTCTTTGTGACTACCAAAGGGCTTACACAAACCATGTTATAATTGTAATAGTCTACTTTAAGGTGATAAAACAGCTCCAGTCATATGCAGAAACTCTATTCATTTATTGCTATACAAATATATTTGATGTTATTGATGTCATAAGTCATTATTTATATTGTATAACCATTAACTATTTATATACATTAATGTTTAAAATTTTGTAAATGTGATGTACCTGCCTTATTATACCACTATGCTCTATGTTTCTACATATTGTCATTACCTGTGACTTTTATTCTTTCATATGCTTTTGAATTTCCATTTAATGTTATTTTATTTCATCTCAACTTGAAAAACTACCTTTAGCATGACGTGAAATGTCAAGTGATATGGCATCCATTGTTACACAGAAATGGAGAGGGTCCATGCTATCACCTCTACTCAGAAGCAAAGCTTGTAATTAAAAGTCTTGTCTACTCTGCAGAGTTCAATGCTAGTAGCTAGAGTAGAGATGAAAATGAATGTTATTGTCTTCTAAGCTAGTTATTGTTAATTACAGGTATGAATGCAGGTATGTCCTCAGCAAGCTACACTTCTCTAATGAATTAACTTGGGCCTCCTACCCTCATAAGGCTCCATAAATGCTGGTTTTTGATGAACTTAGCTAGAATAACTCTTAAAATGGTAAGAAATAATAAAGATGAAGCACAGAGTCATTCTTATCCTGCCTGGTTATCTGTAAGTACATGTATGCAAATATATCAGCTCACTTACTGGCTACATGTGAATGAATGCTATTGAAAGATGGAACAGGTTGCAAGATGACAAGAAATTCTGAATTGTTTTGCAATAATCATTTTCCTCATGTTTCCAAGTGACCATAGTGGGGGGGGGGAGCTGGTCACAGCATAGGTAAGGGACCAAACCAGGACACCACTACATCTAACAGTATGAGTTATAGACAACTTTTTTTATAATAAGTCTTGAGTTTGCTTCATTAGCTTTAATGAGCACTAGTTTTCTGTTAGATGAGTTAATCATGAGGATTAATGCCTATTTATGAGAAATTCAATTATTTCTATATTTATTAGAAAAATAATCAGCAATAAATACTTTTAAGTATTTGAACTTTTTCCTCAATGTAAATTATTAGATAGGAGACCTAGTGAAAGATTATGAACAATTACATTGAGATACATAATGCTAAGTCACTTTGCCTATGTTTCATTTATGTTTCAATGTAATTAGTTTTCAAAGGTGGGGCTGATTGTCCTGTTCAGAAACAATTAAATTACCTCCATATTATTTGCAGGATAGTTACTAGCAACACTTTTGGAGAATATCCTTTATTAATACTAAAATTATAAATATTATTAGAATGTTTTTTAGTCAAATGACCTTTGCTTTCTTTAAACTTATTAACAAAAAAAAATTAAAAATAAAGCCTGCTTTGATAAAATTATTGAGACTTTGGATTAAAATACCAACATTCCTGCTATAAATCTAGGATTTTCATCTAATGAATAATAATAAATTTGTTGTTTTTCTTTTTGATTTTAAGAAGGCTTATTTTTATTTATCTTTTTGACTTAGTATAGTCATCAGCTGAATTCTGTAGCTTTGCTGTCCAACAGAGAAGTATAAAATGCTGGCATCATTATTATTAAATAAATATAGCCTTGTGGATAACATACACAATACAATTTATGTGTATTTTGATGTACACCTTAACTCTGTTAAAATAACTTTACTCCATTGGGCATAAAGCCTATGAAGCTGATGCTCTGGGCAGCGCTGAAGAGGCTGGAAAATAGCAGAGTTTCCTCCCAGAGAGAATTCCAGCTCTGGATGCCATGGCCTAAGCAATTGACTTCCCCGTTGGCTAAGTAAAAACTCAGCTGAAGAAATCTTTAGAATCAAGGTAGGTCAGGCTAACTTCCATACCCAAGAGAGTTAATAGTTAATGATATTCTGCACGTAAATGTGAGAGTAATAACTTATTTATATGGTGTCTTTCATGCACTTGCAAAATGCATCAGTTTTATAATTCTACCTCTTATGAAGAATATAGGAGAGTTATTTCTACCCTCATTTTGTTCTACCCTCATTTTGTTATGTTTTTGGTAACATCTCTTGCATTTCTGGCTTGTTTTTCTTATTTTCCCTCACCAAACTCTACTTCTTCATTGGACCTGCTGTCTCGTAGATGTTATCATCTACAAGAAATCAATTTAGTAAACATTTACTGGTGCAAGAGTTATGGAAAAATATAATATGAAAAAACCAAGGAATAAGAGGTCAAAGTTGGGAGACAAAGGTAGACAATTCAATATTGGGATGGAACTTTGCATAAGATGGTTTTGAAAGAGTAGCCAATGGATAGTGGAGAAAATGACAGACTTTTTTAAGGCTATAATATCTGAGCCAAATATTTAGGGAGAGGGCGGAGTTGGCGGATGACAAGTGCAGAGGCTGAAAATATGAAACAGTAAGCTGGAAGAGAAGTCCAAGCATTCAGATAAGCAATGTGAAGTGTAAGGCTGAGAGAGACTTTCCAGTAGGATGAAGTGCTAGGGGGTCTTAGACCTTTGAGGGGTATGTATGAAAGAGAAGATTTTTTTAATATTTATTTTTTTAGTTGGACAGAATATCATCTTTATTTTATATATTTATTTATTTTTATGTGGTGCTGAGGATTGAACCCAGGGCCTCGCACATGCTAGGCGAGTGCTCTACCACTGAGCCACAACCTCAGCCCAAAAGAGAAGATTTTAAAGCTGTAGTGCTATTGTCATTTACATTTTAGACTGATCACAGTGGTGGCCAAAAAGTTGGAGTAGAATACTTTAATGAGGACAAACTGCTGTAATCAGATAATTATAAAAGTTAAACCTAGATGTTTAGGAATCTGAACAAGAACATTGACATGGCAGTCGAACTTGAAAATGCACATTTAAGAAATATTTAGAAGGCAAAATCAAAGGAATAAATGAGAAGTTAACAGAAAGATCAGTGAGAAATATAAACAATTTGAAAACGAAATTCATAATTTCTGTGGCTCTCCTACTTCTGGTGTCACCATGGTGTAGCACATGCCGATTTCCTCCAGTGGTGACCTGCCATACTCATTTTCAAGAACTGACCTGTATATTCAATCTCACATATACAACATCTCCCTCAAATGTTCTTTTTCTACTCCTTTATACAGGTTGTTGGCCCACCATCTTCTCAGTCTAAAAGTTAAACTCAGGAGAATGAGAAAGTGAAATTAAGAGGCCAGAACTTGAAGAGAACCGTGAGCACCAAGACTCATGAATTTATCTCTTGAGTTTGAACTTTACTCTTTAAGATTGACTTATATTACTAGAAATTGGATTTAAATTACTTGGGTGATTGTTAACAGTCTCCTAATTTGTCTTCTTGCCTACATTTCACCCCTTCTAGGAAATCTTCAAAATGACTGCTGAT
This sequence comes from Ictidomys tridecemlineatus, assembly GCF_052094955.1. Classification (NCBI taxonomy): domain Eukaryota; kingdom Metazoa; phylum Chordata; class Mammalia; order Rodentia; family Sciuridae; genus Ictidomys; species Ictidomys tridecemlineatus. The sequence goes on from NC_135485.1 coordinate 99,360,392, forward strand.
GTTGTTGACTTTGCCAAAATGTAGTTATGACCTGTCACGTATATGCTAAAAACCTTGACTCTCCTCTAAACATTGTATATCTAAAACATTGTGTTTACATCCCAACATCTAATAGACACAATTCCAACTCTTTTGAACAGCATATAAGGTCCTTGGTAAATATATTTATCACTAATATATATTAGTGATATATATATATTTTTTAAATATAATATATAAAATATATATATATATATCTCACTATTATATATATATAAAATCTCAGACTCCAACTTTCACAATAGTTATACAAAGTACATTTGAGTCAAGCTTCATAGACAGAAATATTTTAAACATTTTGTTGCTAAAATCTTCCCCTTTTCCACTATCTTTGATTGCCTGGTAGGCCTTCAGTGCTTTCTTTATACATTAAGACTAAGCATTCATTGTCCGTGATACACTCTCATACTCCCATCCCTTAAGCAACATTGAGCACAGCTGGCCTTGTAAAGTATGGTATTCTTTAGATCCCTCTATGACAGTATTCATCAAAGAGGATTGCTATGGCATTTATACATATATCTCTACTAAGTGAAGAACTCCCTACAGTTTGAATTATGTCTTCTTCATCTTTACAAAAACATTACCCAGAAGGTGGTTTGTCTTATAGGTAAGACTGAAAAACTATTATTTTTATGAATGTTTATATAACTAACAATTTTATGAAAATTATTTTCACAAAACTTGTATATCAGCTATAAATAGAGTTATCCCTTATTATCCAAGGGGAGGGGATGGTTCTAGGACTGCCATGGATATGAAAATTTAAATACTCATATTTCTTGTACAAAGCAGTGTAACATTTGCTTATTATCTATGCACATCCTCCAATATACTGTAAATAATCTCTACTTATATTAAACAATGCAATGCAAATTCTGTGTAAACAGTTGTTATACTGTGTTATTTAGGAAATAATGACAATTTTAAAACATTCTCTGTGTGTTGAGTACAGACACAATTTTTGTTTTCAAATATTTTTGATTGATGGTCAATTGAATCCATGGACACAGAATTTGCAGATATAAAGGGTCAATAGTATACCATATTAATGTAGCCATCTACTTTATTTTGATAAGTAATAACTAGGATGATAAAAAAATATCCACCTTTTTTTCCTTGGGTGATCACTTTATAAAATAACCTTCTGATAGACCATTTGCATTTTAAAGAATCTGAGAGCTGAAACTTTATAAATGAAATTTTCTTCTACCCAGGATTTCATTGTTTATAGCCCCATCAAGTAAGTGTACATGAAACACTTATATGTGAGTATGTAACTCTCATGTTATTGTATGCTTCAATAATCTTCAATATAATCTTATATATACTTTAATATAATCTTACTATATACTTCAATAATCTTCCCTTATTAAAATAAGAACATTACAACTGATTTGAGTTGGGCCATAAAATCCACATACTGTGGACACTGTACTCACTGGCAAAGGCAATATGTATACAACTCTAGTCTTGAGAAAGCCTGCATATTTCTTCATTTTCTTACTCAGTATTGAAGTAAATCATGAGCTCTATAGAAAGTATTGTGCACATATATAAACACACTTAAAAACACAAGCTCAGTAAAGTAAGAGTTTAATTGTATTTCTGTAAAAACATATTCAGAAAAAAAGATCATTCCCCAGGTGGTATTCAGTAATTAAATTTCTCTGTGTAAAAAACAAATGTATGATATTCTTGGTGAACAGTAAAGAGCATTGCTATGGTTTAGATACGAGGTGTCCAACCAAAGTTCCTTTTAATGTGTGAATGATCAGAGGTAAAATGATCAGACTATGTGAGATACAACCTAATGGGTACATTAATCCAGTCAGTGGATTAGTAATTTGAAAGAACAGATGTACTGGGTGGTTAACCGTAGGCATATAGATTGTGGTTGGAGAAACTAACACAAACATGAAGTCGATTTTCCAATCTGTATTTATTTTGCACTAAAATCTTTTCCATATTTTCTAGAATTTTTTTATTTTTATGCAGATGTTTTATTCTGATATTAACTACCACCACAAGGTAAACTATGTGAACAAATAACTTCAGTGTAGCTTTTTAGTGTAGTCTAGAGGTAGAAAACAAACAAAAGGTAGGCCAGATGTTGAAATTATCAGATAATAGGGTCAGCCAAACAAAAACATTCAATCAAATGTTTTCTAAGATTCTCCCAAAGGGTGGGGACGGAAGGGAGGAGAGAATCCAAACATATTTTTTTTAAATTACATATTTCCTTATTTTAAAACTTTTTTAATTTTAAGAAGTATCATTTTTAAAGAATTGCCTCTTTATTTCACTCACACATACTTTATACTTCATGTCCTAAAGTGATAAAAATTCAAAAAAAACAAAGCTTATGCTAATAAATTCTTTGAAGAGATAGTTAAAAATTGTTCTTTTATCTGAAATAAATATAATGTCCATGACTGGAGGTCAGCCATAAAATCCATATTAATAGTTCTCTTAGGCAAACAGTTGCTGGTAGTTAGACTATGAAGATTTCTAATGTTGTCTAAATTTTTCATATATAATGCCACCTTGGCCTATATTTTATCTGTTTCAATGACAGCCTTTATATCTATCATTACTAAAATTGTGGTTATATAATTTAGGCCATAACTCATTCTATGTTGTTTCCATAACACTATATGGAGTCATCATTCCCTCACTGTGGCATTACAGCAAGCTCGTTTCTCCCCTCCTGGTACTTGTAGACAGGCATTTGCAAGATTTATTGCTAATTTTCTTTCTATTACCATTTTCTTTATGTCATTCATTGCTTGGACATCTTTTCCTTTTGTGTGTAATTCTAGAATTTTGTGTACATCAAGCAGATCACTGAAATTCAGACAAAAATCATAAAATTTTCAATATTATGTATTCAAAAATTAAAACTTCAGGTTTCTGATCCAACAGGTGAGGTAAATTCAGGAGTCATCATTTCATTCTAACAGAAAGTGAAAAAATCTGAACAAACTGAAGAGTCAACTCTTAAATGTGACAGAGCAGTGAGGTCACAGGACAAAGAATAACCTGTGTGGACACCAATACCAGAGTATATAAATCTGATTGGTATTTAATGAACTTCTAGGAAGCTCAGTGTGGGCAACTCTGAGAATCAAAATCTCCAGGGGACTCAGTAATGGAGGGAACACAGATATTTATAAGTTTTATCTCCAAGAGTTATCCAGTTCTTCACAATAAACACTGGAGAAAAATTCTCTTGTGCTTCTAACACTAAAAAGGGGGAATATTTTTAAATGTGCTACAGTATTCTGTTCTACATAAAGCCTACTCTCAGTAGGAGCTATTTTATAAGAATCTTAATTGCTTAGATCTTATCAAAGACTCACTTACTGGAGAGAAAGGAAATGCAAACTCTATCTAGTTCCTCATAATGTTCATCATGGCAAAAGGAAAATACAACCCAATTCCCTCTGCATCCTATCTCACATGAGGGCTGGGGGTGGGGTGGAGGTTGGGACTGAGAAGCACTGGTGAAATTCATAAATCATATACACAGGCTCAGCAAAAGTTTGAGACATAATCAGTCAATTGTCAAATGCTTCCCTTCTCCCACACATCTTACCACCATATCACTAAAGGTCAGTACATCAAGTCCACCTTTCAACAGAAATTATAAAATATAGTAAAAAAATACAATAGGCACCATATATTTAATTACACATACACATACACACACTCACAAACACACTCACACACACACACAAGGTTTATACATCTTTATGTATAGTGAAATAAATAATATTAATAGAAAAGATAGGATAGAGAAATTATTTTTTAAATCTTTTGTTGCAAGAACATCCTGTGAAGAAATATAGTGTTATTTAAAAATAGATTAGTTTTAAATGTTTATTGCAAACTGTAGGACAACAATTTTTAAAAATAAAAAGAGGAGAAAAATTAATAGGGTAAGAAAGAAGAGAAAATTGAATCACATAAATACTTGTTTAAGACTACAAAGTGCATAAAAAAGTATGGAGGCAAAAATAATAACAAAGAACAATGGAAGTCAATAAAAAGCAGTAGAAAATATGGCATATTGCTCTATTCTCACTATGTCAGTAAGTCTCTTTAAACATGAGTTGTTTAAAGAATAGAAATTGTCAGTTTTGATTAAATAAAACAATACATAACTATATGCTATCTATGAGAAACCTACTTCAAATATAAAAGTAAATATATACTGAAAGTAAAAAGATGGGAAAATACACACCATGCTAACATGTTTTTTTTAAAAAAAACGATGAGAGGATGTATATTAATTTCAAACAGAGCAGACTTCCGGATGAGTCAAGTTACCATGGTTAAAGGGCCTAATGATAAATGTGTCAATATTCCAAGAACACATAACAGCCTTAACATGTTTGTGCCTCATAATAGAGCATTAAAATACATGAGGTAAAACTTGATAGAACTGCCAAAAGAAACAGATGAATCTACTATTATAGTAGATTCTAACACTCCTTTCGTAGAAGAGAACAGATTCAGCAGATAGAAAATCAGTGAAGACATAGTTGAACTCAACAGCTCCATCAATTGATGGGATAAAATGGACATCTATAAACTACGACTTCATCAAACAATAGCAGATTACACATTTTTCTCAAGATCAGATGAAATTTTGGCCCAGATCAACAAAAAGATTGGCAATGAAACAAAATTTAACAAGCCTAAAAAAGTAGAAATTAGACAATGTATGCTTTTAGTTGACAAAGGAATCAAACTAGAAATCCATAGCAGAAAGATAACTGAAAAAATCACCCCAGATATTTGGAAACTAAACAGCACACTTTTAAGTAACACTGGTTAAAGAATAAAACTCAAGAGAAAATTATACATATTTTTAACTAAATGAAAATTAAAATATGGCTTATCAAACTATCAGATGCACTGCAAAAGTACCTACAGAGAAATAATAACAGGGAGTGCATATATTAGAAAAGAAAAAAGGACCTAAAATTCAAGACTCTGAACTTCCAGTTTAGGAAAGTACAAAAAGAGAGAATTAAATCCAAAGTGAATGAGGGAGAAAAAAAATAAGAAAGAGAGAAAGAAAGAAAGAAAGAAAGAAAGAAAGGAAGGAAGGAAGGAAGGAAGGAAGGAAGGAAGGAAGGAAGGAAGGAAGGAAGGAAAGGAGGAGGAGGAGGAGGATAGGGAGGGAGGGAGGAGGAGGAAGAAGGGAGGGAAAGAGGAAGGAAGGAAGAAAGAAAGATTGGTTAAAGCAGTAATCAATGACATTAAAAACAAAATTCATTTAGAATATGTATAAATTCAAAAGCTGTTTTCTTAAAAATATCAATAAAGTTGATAAAATTCTAGATAGACTAACAAAGAAAAAAGAAAGAAAGACATAGATCATTAGTATAAACAGAGAGAGAAGAGACATCCTTGCAGATAACACTGACATTAAAAGAATTATTGAGGAATATCATGAAAAATATATGCCAACAAATTGGATAACCTATGTGAAATAGATCAAATTCTTCAAAATGAAAATCTATAAATACTCAAACATCAAGAAATAGACAATCTGAATTGATCTATATCTAGAAAGCACAGGTCCATTTGGGTTCACTGGCAAATTCTACAAAACATTTAAGAAAGTATACTTAATCTCTACAATCTCTTTCAGAAGACAAAAGTGCAAGGAACACTTCCTAATTCATGCAATACCTAATAACAAAACCAAACAGAGATATTATAACAAAATAAAACCTCACATAAATATCTCTTCTGACCATACATGCAGAAGTAGTTAAACAATATACCTAATAAAAATCCAACAATGTAAAAAAGTATTATTCCTTACAAGTGAGATTTATTCCAGCTACATAAGATTGGTTCAACATTTGAAAATCAGTTAATGTAGTGTATCATTAAAGAAGGAAAATCTCATGATTATATCAATAGATGCAGAAAATTCATTTGACAGAATCCAAATCCCATTCATGTTAAAATCTTTCAGCAAACTAAGGAATAAAAGTTCCTCGAGTTGATAAAGAACATCTACAAAAGAATACTACAACTATTGTCATAACTAAATAGTGAAACACTGAAAACTTTCCTGCTAACATCAGGGAAAAGGCAAGCATATTTCATCTTATCATTGCTTCTCAACATCCTTCAGTACTGAGTGAATAAACTGCAAACAATGGAATATTATTCAGCACTAAGAAATGATTGTCAAGTGACAAAAAGGCATGGAGGAAATTTAAGTTTCATATTAATAGATAAATGATACCAATATGAGAAAGTGGCATACTGTATGCTTTGTACAGCATGACACTGGAAAGACAACTTTATAAAAACAGAGAAAAGGTTATTGATTTCCAGAGAAGAGGCTGTGGTGAATAAGCAGAACACAAAGAATTTCTGAAGAAATTAACTTATTCTGTATGATAAAATAATAGGAGATACATGTCATTATATATTGCCCAGCACCCAAAGAGTTTGCAACATCAAGAGCTTTCATCTTTGATGTAAACTATGGGCTTTGGAAGTGGTGTGTCAATATAGGTTCATTGATTGTAACACAGTTTTGCTGCGAGCCACAAATACTCCCCCAACATAAAGCTTATTGATTTAAACAATCATTGGTTTACAAATAATCCTTTTAGTTTGAAAACAATAAAGTATCTACTTTGAAATGTTTGAAAATAAAGTGTGTGGTTTCTCTGAATGCCGTGTCATCTTTTTGGCCATCTTCATATAACATGTTGTATTTTAAAAAACAAGTTAATATATAAATTTAATTCAATATGAAACCCTGAAACAGTCATTATTGGAGAACATGGTGCTACCTTCATGCAGATCAGTGCCTCAGATTGAAGGATTCAGTTATATCACATTCTGACAGTTTTATGAACTCACATTTTCCTTTATCACAGAACTGATATATTTCTAGACTAAATTATTCCCAAGATGCTACTTTGCCAAGTTTATGAATTATTTTGGAACATTAGGATTCTCATTAAAAGTTTTCTACCGACTTTGGCACGTTCTTTGCCAATAGCATCTTGCCCTCTACCATTTCCCTTCTTGTTAACTACCCGGATGCCACAAAATTGATCTATAGCATAAAGTGTATTCCCCATTAATTGAAATTTTTAAAAGGTGGAGCCTGTAGAGAAACTGAATTTCTAAGTCAACTGATGACTTTCTTTGTGTTTTCTTTTTTTCCTTTTTAGAAAGATAAAGAATGAGTTTAATCATTGTGCTGTCACATAAATTTTTTCAAGACCTAGCATTTTATTGAGTTTAAAATAATGTATTTGATAAGTGGCATATTTTAATATTTTCCAATTCTTAATCCAATATTCAATTTTCAGAAGTCTAATTGCTAAAGATGTAGCTTCAGAAAGTTAAAAGAAAATTAGCATAAGTGTGCTGATTTTGATATGGTGATGTTTTTTTAAAAGTTTTATTTTATTTTTAACTGAAAGATAACTGTATATAGTTATGAGCTTCAAATAGATATTTTTTGGTATTTTGTTTGTTTGACACCAGGGATTGAACCCAGGGGTGCTTAACCTCAGAGCCACATCCCTAGCCCTCTTTATATTTTATTTAGAGACCGGGTCTCAATAAATTCCTTAGGGTCTCACTAAATTGCTGAGACTGGCTTTGAACTCGCAATCCTCCTGCCTCAGCCTCTGGAGCTGCTGGGATTACAGGAATGCACCACTGCAGCTGACCTCAAATAGATATTTTGCTACATGTATAGATTGTGGAATGATCAAATCAGTGTAATTAGCAATAACCAACAACTCAAGTAATCTTCCTTTCCGTGTGGTGAAAACACTTATAATTCTCACATTTAGCTATTTTGAAATGCAAAATACATTATTAACTATAGTAACATATGCAGGTTCTTCCAAACTCCCCAAAAGAGAATTATCATATGATCCAGCCATTTCACTATAGTATATCAACTCAAAGAAAATGAAATCAGAGTTTACTCAGCTTTTTCGTCACTGTGATCAAAAGACCTAGGAAGAAGAATTTTAGAGGAGAAACATTTATTTGGCAGTCATGATTTCAGAGGTCTCAGTTCATAGACGGCCAATTCCATTGCTCTGTGCCCAAGATGAGGCAGAACCTCACAATGAGAAGAAGTGGTTGATGAAAGTGGTTCAGGACATGGCCACAAGGAAGGAAAGACAGTGCTCCCCTCACCAGGGATGAAACATATATCCCAAAAGTACATCTCCAATGACCTACCTCCTCCAGCCATACCCTACCCACCTATGGTTATCACCCAGATAATCCATTAAACTGGATTAATGTACTGATTAGGTTAAGGTTCTCATAGCTCAGTCATTTCACTTTATAAACTTTCTTGGATTGTCTAACACATGAGTTTTGGAGGGGCACTTCAAATCTAAGTCATAACAATCAGTATGTGAAAGACAATGCACTCCATGTTTATTTCAGCACCACTCACAATAGCCAAGGTATGAAAATATCCTGTATTTATATACATATACATACATACATATATGTATACATATACACATATATACATGAGATACATACATGTTATTCAGTCTTAAAATTCAGGAAATTTCTGTCAATTGTGATAATGAGGATGAATCCACAGGATAATATATTAAGTGAAATATCTCAGACACAGAGGAACAAATGCTCTGATTTCACTTACAAGTGAAATCTAAAAATGTTGAACTTAGCTTAAGAGTAACATGTTGGGAAGCTAGGGAATGGGAGACTAGAGGTGGATGGTAAAAAGAGAAATGTTGGTAAAAGGGTATATGTTACAGATAGATAAGAGGAATAATTTTTATTGTTCTTCTGGATCATATTTACTGTTTGGATTCACTATTTTTTTCTACTCAATTATTTAAACCTCTGATAGAAGTTCTCTTAACACGGAAAACACTTAGCTAATTTTGCTCTAAATTGCTTAACAGTAGAAATAAATACAAGACATAGATATTACTATAATGGTTATAACAAATTTTTAGGAGGTTAGGGAAAGGTACCCAGTAAATACAGCTGTCATCATGGAAGAGATTGCTCTTTACAGGGTGACATTAGGTAAATAAAGTTATCTTGGTTTGTGTTTGTGCTGTCAAATTTGGAGAACAGATATACTGCCTTGATGAGTCTCAAGGATGTCAAATAAATTTAGTTAAATTTAAAAGGTATCAACATGTTAGAATCTTAATTTATTAATATATAAAAAAGATATATCCATCAAATATAAACTAGTAATATCTGTAGGACCACTTTCAGTTTTTATTTCAGAAAACTATGAAAAAACAAATTATTGGAAGATTATTTGATGAATCACAATTTAGCCTAAGAGAAGTAAATAATGTGCTGTTGATACTTGATGACCTTAGGATCGAGTAGTCTGATTCCCCTACACACATTGGTATACATTTTTTAAAAAAAATTTGTAGTTGTAGATGGACATCATGCCTTTATTTTATTTGTTTGCTTTTATGTGGTGCTGAGGATAAAACCCAGTGCCTCACATATGCAAGGCAAGCATTCTGACACTGAGCCCAGCTCTTGGAATACATTTTTAATAGTGAGATCGGAAATTTACATTGATATTTCAATGTATTCCCACTCTTGGGAAATGCTAGAAAAGAATTTGAGAAAACACCTTCATCTGCAATTTTTTATTTATCTTACCATGTGTTTGTTTATTTGTTTTGTGGTACCAGAGATTAAATCCAGGGTCTCCTGTGTGTTGGACAACCAATCTACCACTGACTTATATCACTCACCCATCTTCATTTTATAAATATATTCCACTTTAATAGACTATTTTATGTATCATCACAATTTTTTAAATATGGTAGTACCAAATTTCTCTGAATTTCTGGAACAAATGCTATTTTCTGCAAAGTGTTGTAGGCTTCATTGCTTATTTGGCCCCTTCCCTCCCTTCCTCTCTATTTTTCTTTCTCTCACTCTCTTTTTATTCTCTTTCCCTAAAACTTGATTCATCCTGTTTTATAACTTAATCCTCAGTAAGTATATCTTGCTTAATTTCCAACTTCTAATAATAATGACAATATTAATTTTGAAAAAGACTGGATCATTAAATTATTTAAAATGACAGTCCTGAATGTGCCTGGAGGTTTTTAATGACAGAACTGAAAAAAAAAGAAAACCAAAAAACTCTCCTGCCCAAGGCTACATGCTAGTTGGGAGTCTCTCTCAAAGATGGGAGGAAGTACTGAGTTTTCTCAGGAAACCTGGACTCTTCCACTAGCTCATGCTGTCTTTCAGAAGCTAGGCAGAAATCTCACAAACCTGGGAAAGAAAACAATAAACATTTTTACATTTGAAATTTTTTTAATTAATTCATTTTAGTTATACATAATTTTAGGATTTATTTTGCCTCCTAAATCAGGCTAAAGTCACAGGAAAACTTGGGACCCATTTCTCTTCTCCTGGTGTTAACCAGTGAAATTTCTTAAATTATGATCCAAAGAAGAAAAGAGTAGGTATTTACGTCTTTAAGTATGCATTGGGATGTACAATCACTAAATTAAATAAACCCTAACTAGCCAAAGTGAGTATATTTAAATGAAAATATACTAGTATTAAAATACTTGACAACTAGTAGAAATGCTCAACTAATTTATGGAAATGTGTCAGTCTTCACTCTCAGTCTTCACCCCAGATAATATGGAAGTAAAATGAAATATAATATGCCCATTAACTAAATGCATATGAAAATACACAGATATCTACTAAATCTACACAAATTCTTTTATCTAAAAGAAAGAAAAAAATATATGGGCTGCATTTGAAAGCAGGAATATGAAATTCAGTATTTTAATGTTCCCTAAAAGTTCAGTGGATTAGACAAAGGGGAATAAAGGGAAGGGAGTGGGGATGGGTATAGGAAAGACAGTGGAATGAATCTGACATAACTTTCCTAGGTATGTATGTGAATATACCTCAGTGAATCTCAATCTCATAAATATCCATAAGACTGCGATACTAATTAGAATCAGATACACTCCATACATTCTACTGTCATATATAATTAAAAAGAACAACAAAATGCTAATACTAACATTTTCTGTAGGTCCACAAGAGAGCAGTATTGGTCAAGAAATCAAATAAAAATTAAGGAAGAAACAGATACTTTACCAACAGTTCACATACACTTATCCTGTCAGTAAGAAATTCCCACTTCATCTATGATCTTACCTAATTTTTTGTTACTTTGTGGTTTTGTTCTAGGCCCATAACACCCATAGATCCAAAGACCTGGTCTGTCAAGTCCCCAGGAGATTATTAAACAGCCTCACATCTTTAAGTCAGCTACTTTCTCTGACTTGCCACTGCTTGCCTTTCATATTCAGTTAGGTTGGACCAAGATATAATGCCTCAAGACATCACTGTTGGCCCTACAGTTTTCATAAAATATGTGTGTGTGCATAGAGGGATACAGTCCCTCTCCTCAAAGCTCAGGTGACAAGAGCTTACCTTTTACTTCCCTCTAACCATTGAGGACCTCCAGTCTTGTCCCACAAATTCTTCTTCAATCCTATTGCCCATTTATTCCACTTGAAACATATTTTTTTAAGTTTACAGATTATTTATTTATTGCTTGAAAATTATCATGCTTACATATGATTTTAGCAAGAAAGGCTAGCATTAAAGTAATGTAATCTTATCTTTCTTAAAATAAAATTTAAGTCAGAATTCATTCCTGAAAATAATGATGATTATTATTTAGTATTTGAATTTCAGATGACCATTTCTTGTACCTGTGTTTTCCATATGGCTAGTCTATAAGTTGCATTTAATCTGATGATATAGATGCTGCAATTATTTCCAATTTAGTGTTAAATTAAGGCTGATAGTACATTGTCAACCACTTAGATAGTTAAGAAACATGAGAATCTAAGCTGTGGTTTATTCAAGATTATCATTTATGCATATATGAGGCAGAATTTGTTTTCTCGATGCTAGAGTTTAGGAAACCTACCCTCAGGTTTTTTATAGTCACCAAATTAAGTAATCTAAATTAAATCCCTTGATGACCCCTGAATTTCTAGGTAATAATGTTAGGTTTATTATTATCTACATGTAAAGACCTATCATTATATTCTTTATGCTCACTAGATCAATTAATTTATCTCATATATAACACTTTTGGGACTTGAGGGCCCCAAAAGTGATAAGACTCAGGGAGTTTTTTTGATACATGGAAACTGTATATAGCAATTATCTTTTCTGTGCTAATGTGGACTAGAGATAAAATGGAATAACTGCGGCACACAATCACCCAACCTGTGCTGCTGATGACAAAAGGAGTACACGGTCCATAAGCAGACCAAGCTGCAGGCCTGGGCAGTGACCAGAGTAGTGATGAATCTCATACTTAAGGGTACATGTGAAACCAGACTCAGCTTTAGGGGCTTTTCCTCAGTAAGCTTCAGTGGATATGGCTCAGTCTAACCATGCTCATTTACTATTTTACAGCAGATCCAGTGAGAAGATGGTGTAAGAGAGCAGGTAGAGCTCCCTGGACCAAATTTCTACCTGGAGGAGTTTGGAGCATAGGCAACTCTCACTGCTTGGGATCTAGGTTCTTTCCATGAGCCATCCAGAAAGATCTGGTAGTTTCAGGCCACTGTATGTAGATCACAAAAGATGCATGAGCTTATAGATTGGAGAAGGTTCCAGAGAGGCAGAAGGGCTACCATCTAGACTGCCAGTGGCTGAATCACCATTTCCTCATATGTTTCTTTGATGCAAATGTTGAACTTTTCTTCAAAGACAAAAAACTTTATTTTAATAAGGCTGCATCTGGCTTTTTTTCACTAAAATCTGGGTTTTGTTTGTTTGTTTGTGGGGATCTACTTTTTAATCTCATAAAGAAAGAAAACAAATAATTAGATTTCAGTAACAGTCTGGTGAATTGAAAAGAATTACTGTATTTTTAATATTGATATTGGGGAGTTGGAATTAAGAGAAAACAGTTTATTTTAATGTAAATGATAATTTATTTCGCCTAAGCAAAGGAAAATGAAACAGACTGTGCTCATTAACTTAATTTAAGATGGATTTACATACTTGTTCACATCAGTGATGAAAATTGTACTTCCAACAAATTTTAACTTTTTAATTTTACTCAGTAGAAAATTTAGGGGTTTAATTCAAATATATTTTCCTAATGTTTACACAATGTTTGTTTGTCTTTCTGAGAGCAAGTGTTTTTTTTTGTTGTTTTTTTTTTAATTCCCTGCAAATTGTTTCAATTCATCATTCAACAGGAAATAGAAGAAATCTCTGAACAGTATTTCAAGGGTTTCCTTTGCAATAAAACACTATCAAAAGACCACAGGAGGGAGCCTAGATCCCACACTGGAGAATTCACTGGGTAGCCATGAGTCATGTTAATACTAAACAGAAGAGGTCTATGGGGACTATGAAAACATCAGAATCAGACATTGAATTTTAAAAGAAAAGAATTTACTTGGAAGAAAATTGATTGTCTTATAATATAAGGAGGTCAATTGATCAATAAAACAGCAATCTGAAACTTCTGTACTAATAAGAAAGCTTCAGAAACATAAAGCAAAAACTAATGTAACTATAAGACAAAAGAAATTGATCTGAAAGTAATATTGGGGGATTTCAAATACTTCATAGACAATCAGTAAAATACAAAGTACTGAGCAAAACTGTAAAACAAACTCAGATCAAAAGTCCAATTAAGACCTAAAATAACAGTGGAGAAAAAATAAATAAAAAATAACTGCACCGAAAGGATTGCTAGGGAGATTGGCATAGCAGGAACATCTGAAAATGGCCAGGAACAAAGAAAGGAAGAGCAGGAATCATCTGTTATGAGCCATACTGTGAGTGCCACCATAGCCCTCAGTGATCTGCTCTACAAAGGACTGACTGCCTTTTTAACCAAAGACCTCATGATCTCCATGACAGATGCAGACTATCCCCACCTTTCACAAAAGAGGACCTTGTATTTGTCAGGACTCATCTCAACAGCGCACTCCATAAAGGACAACACTAACACTCACTGCTCAGGTAACTAATGGCCATGGACTCCCTGGAAAATGCAAGAGATGCTACTATGTGTCTCCCCCAGAGAGTTGCTAATGCGCCAGCCTGAATCATGGCTGTCTGGTCCCCACTATCATTCTGCTCTGAACCTCAGAACTGTAACATTTCTATTTGTGCTTTCCCAGCCACTCTTTATGCATCTGTTGAATTCCTCTAGTAAAACAATTTAATTTTAATCATTTTGTTTTCAGTTGCAAAATTTCTAGTTGACTCTATTTTATTAGATATTTTTCTATAATTTCCACTTGTAAAATAATATATCTAGTATAAACTTCTGTTGTATATGTTTATAAATTTAATTCTAACTGATTTTGCCACTTTCGTGCAGGAATAAGATTTTAGAACTTATAATTTCCCCACCGTTTTTGGCTGAATATTTTACGAAAGTTTTAAGTGCTCTTTTTCCCCCAATGGATTTTAGTATCCAACCATTTATATAGAACAGGTTCACTTTTCAATATTTGTGAACAGAGCTATGAGAAAATTGATTATTTCAGAAGAATAGTTGCAATTAATGTGCTTTCAAACACCAGGTGATTCATTAATGTCAAAGGCAGGCTCGAAGGGAGGGAGAATGGGAGAGTTGAGAGGTCATTGCTTGAGAATATATCCATGTGTTATGGTTTCAATCTGAAAGGTCCCCAAAGGCTCATGCATTGAAGGCTTCGCCCCAGTGCAGCAATGTTTACAGGTGGGTCTTTGGGAATGTAATTGGATCATGAGAGTTCTTACCTCATCAGAGGACTAATCCATTTATAGATTCATAATTTGATAACATTCTTGGAAGGTGGTGAAAACTGTAGTAGCTGGGCCCAATTGGAGAAAGTACATCACTGGTGGTTTTTCCTTAAAGGATCTGTCTTGTCCATATCTTGCTCTCTCAGTTTTTAGGTTGACATTAGATAAACAGCCTTCCTCAATCTTGTTCCTCTACCACGATGTTTCTTCTCACTACAAGCCTAAGAACAATGAAGCCAGCTCACCATGGATTGAAACCATGAGACAAAATAAACCTTTCCTCTTTTAAGTTGTTTTTCTCAGATATTTGATCACAGGGATATGAAGCTAACATACCCATGTAAAGAAATTTCAACTGCAATGAAAAGAAATTACAGCAGGATGAAATATAAGCAAACAGCTGAATTGTGTCTGTGGATCATCAATTTTGTTAACCTGTGATAAAATTTCTCAGTGATTTTTTTTGTTCTAATATCATTTATAATCTTAGTATTGCTCACTCACACTCAATTCTTCTCATTTTATGTGCAAAGGTTGTGAGATCCTGAAGCGTTTTAGCATAGTTTACATGTGATAGTGTTTTTAAAAATATTCCATATTATGCACAAGTTGATTTGACAACTGCACGCTTATTCAAGTCCGTGTTGATAGTCTGAATGTGACAAGTAGACTTTATTTTCAAGAAAGGTTTTGTTTTCACAGCAAAATTGAGTGCAAAAGTGCAGTTTCCCTGTATTCTTTCTCTGTCACACAGTGTAGAACCCCCATCGTTTTCAATCTACCAGAGTGCTAAATTTCTTCCTAATTCTTGAAGCAAATTTGATACATCATTATCAAGTTGCATAGTTGACATTAGGATTCATTCTTGTCATGATAATCTCCTTTATTCATTGAGAATACAGTTCAAAACTCCTAGCGCTTGCCTGAAACCATGAATATTACCAAACCCTACATATACTGTTTTTTCTATAGTGTATACACACACACACACACACACACACACACACACACACACACACAAACTTAGTGCCTTTTCTCTTATGACACAATCCGGCCATAACCTGTACAGTTTGAGGTGTCTGTGGGACAACAAAGCTAGCATTAATTTCTTTTTCTTTTTTCACAATTTTGCAGATACAAGATTTGTTTTTTAAATAGTTTTTATAATATTTCTTATACACATCAGTATATGATTTTCCCTTTCCTTATTGAGAATATTCACTTTTTTATTTAAAAGAAACAGTTTATGGGGCTTGGGGTATAGTTCAGTTGGTAGAGTGCTTGCCTTACATGCACAAGGCCCTGGGTTTAATCCCCAGCAGCACATACACCAAAAATAAATAAATAAATAAATAAAAATAAAGAAAGAAATTCTTTATGGCTTTTCTTCAGCTATTATCATCAGTACTCCTCCCCTTTAGGACCATTATGAAGTACAATAAGATTTACTTAAACAAAAGCACTTTGTACTAACAGTTCAATTTGATTATCAAGGAGGCTACTAAATGATTAATAGGCAAGCAGCAGATTGTGAATACTCTGGAAAAAGGGACCATTCACATTCCAAGTGGGATGGAGCAAGGTGATATAAGGTTTCATGATGCCATTCAGAATGATGTGCAATTTAAAATTTGTAAATTATTTCTGATTTAATAATTTAAATGTGGCCCACTTAATATGTTGGGCCACAATTGATGATGGGTAACAGAAACTGTAGGAACTAAAACCATGTGCCTAAGGGTGGGTACTATAACCTGGAACCATAATAAGTTATTCCACAGAGAAGTGTACTTCATGTATGCTTTGGTTACTTTTTGAGATTTATTTGTTGATTCGATAATTAATTTTGATTGACTAATACTAATTGTATACATTTATGGAGTACAATGTAATATATTGATATTACATAATGCCATATTAAATAAAGCTAGGTAAGCAATTTATCATCTAGCTATCATTTTTTTATGCTGAAGCATTTTGAACTTACTGTAGTAGTCATTTTGAATCGTATAATACTTTATTAGTGACTATACTCACCCAAATATGCAATAGATTTCAAAACCTATTCCTGTTTTCTATTTAAAATTTGTACTCTGATCAAAACTCCCCATTTTGGGGCATAGTGGCACATGTCTGTAATATTAGTGACTTGAGAAGCTGAGGCTGAAGGATTACAAGTTTGATACCATCCTCAGCAACTTAACTAAGCCTTAAGCAACTGAGCAAGACCTGTCTAAAAATAAAACAAAAAGATCATTGTCCAGACCAATGATGAAGCATTTGCCCTAGGTTTTTTTTTAAAGACCTTTGTAATTTCAGGCCTTATATTTAAGTCTTCAATCCATTTTGAGTTGACTTTTGTTATGGTATAAAGAAGACTTCATTCTTCTGCATATAGATATTGGGTTTCCTCACCCTTCTTTATGAAAACATTGTCCTTTTCTCAATGTGTGTTATAAGCACCTTTGTCAATAATTGGTTCACTCTAGGGGCTGGGGTTGTGGCTCAGCAGCAGAGTGCTCACCTAGCATGTGCAAGGCACTGGGTTTGGTCTTTAGCACCACATAAAAATACATAAATAAAAATAAAGATATTGTGTCTAACTATAACTAATTTTTAAAATTGGTTCACTATAAATATGGAGGTTTATTTTCCTAGATTTTCTGCCCTGTTTGACAATCAATGTGTCTGTTTTTATGCCAGCATCATGCTTCATAACCACTTATAAACATTCACTTGATGTTTTGAAATTATCTAGTGTAATGACTCCAGCTCTGTCATTTTCATTCAAGATTCTTTGCGCTATTCAGGGTCTTTTGTAGCCCATTAAAATTTAAGAATTGTTTTTATATATTCTGTAAAAATGACTTGATATTTGATAAGGATTACTTTATATTTACTTTGTAGATTTCTTGGGTATCATGGACATTTTAATAATATTAATTTTTCCAAGCCATGAATATGAGATATCATTCCTTACACTTTTGTTTTATTCAATTTCTTTCATCAGTGCTTCATAGTTTTTAATATCTGGGTCATTTATATCCTCGCTTAAATTTACATATAAGTATTCAAAGTTTTGTAGTTCTTGTAAATGGAATTCTTTTCTCACATTTATTTCAGTGCATCTTCTTATTAGCATATGGAAATACTTCTGAGTTTTATATGTTGATTTTAGTATTGGCTCTTTGCTAAATCACTTCTAACAGTGTTTTGGTGAAGTTATCAAGGTTTTCTACAATGATGATCATATTGTCATCACAGAAAGACAATTTTACTTATACTTTTCTTATGAAATGACTTATTTTTTTCTCTTCTTGAAATACTATGGTTAGAACTCCCATTACTATGTTAAAAAGAAACAGTAAAAGTAAACATTCTTATCTTGTCCATCACCTTAAAGGAAAAAATTTTTAACATTTTGTTATTCAGAATAATGTTATGATAGGTTTGATACACACTGTCTTTACTGTGTTTAGATAGGTTACCTCTAAACCTAATCTGCTGAAAGCTTTTTATCATGAACAAGTGTTGACTTTTCTAATCAATAAATGGGCAAAAGAACTGAACAGACACTTCCCAGAAGAAGAAATCTGATTGGTCAACAAATATATGAAAAAAAGTTTCAACATCTTTAGAAATTAGAGAAATGAAAATTAAAACTACACTGAGATTTCATCTCACTCCAGTCACAATGGCAATTATCAAGAATATAAGTAACAATAAATGTTGGTGAGGATTTGCAGAAGAAGGTTCATTCATACATTGCTTGTGGGAATGCAAAACGTTGCGAACACTCTGGAAGGCAGTATGGAGATTCCTCAGAAAACTTGGAATGGAACCACTAGTTGTCTCAGTTATCCCACTCCTTGGTATACACCCAAAGGACTCAGAATCAGTATACTATAGTGACACAGCCACATCAATGTTTATAGTGGCTATTCACAATCGCCAAGCTATGGAACCAAGCTAGGTACACTTCAACAGATGAATGGGTAAAGAAAATGTGGCATATGCTTAATGGAATATTATTCAGCCATAAAGAAGAAATTATGGCATTTGCTGATAAATGAATGGAACTCTTCAGAGTATCATGCTAAGTGAAATAAACCAATCCCAAAAGCCAAAGGTCTAAGGTTCTCTCTGATATATAGGTGCTGACTCACAATAGGCAGGGTGTAAGGGTGAGGGGGTGGAAGGGTATCACCAAATTGGACCAGCAGAGTGGGAGGAAGGGAGGTAGGATGGAAATGGGAAAGACAGTAGAATGAGTCAGACATAACTTTCCCTTATTCATATATGAATACATGACCAGTATAACTCCACATCATGTACAACCACAAAAATGGAAAGTTATACTCCATGTGAATATGATATGTCAAAAGACATTCTACTTTTTGTCAGGTATAACTAAAAATAATTTAAAATATTTTTTAAAATATTATAAAGGATAAAATGATTTTTAAAAGGTTAAATTTGTCAAATTGTTTTTCTGCTATCTATTTAGGTGATCATATGATTTTTATAATATAATTTACAAAATATTATTAAAAATCATTATGAATAACTATTTACCAATGAATTAGAAAACATTGAAAATGAAAAATTCCTAGACATACACAACCTACCAAGAGTGAATTACAAAGAACTAGAAAATATGAGCAGATAAAATAACAAGTATGGAGATTGGAAAAGTAATGAAAACCTCCTACCAAAGAAAATCCAGGTCAGATGGTTTCACTGGTAAATTCCATCAAATGTTTATAAAATAAATATCACTTCCCAAACTTTTCCTAAAAGAATCAAAGTGGAGAAAATAATTTTGTTTTAGTCAGCCTTTTTGCTACTGTGACTAAAAGACTTGATATGAACAATTTTAAAGGAGAAAAGGTTTATCTTGGAGCACATGGTTTCAGAGGTCTCAGTCCTTAGATGGCCAACTCCATTCCTCAGGGATCAAGATAAGGCTGAAAAACATGGTTTAAAAGTGTGGAAAAGAGAAACAGCTCAAGACATCACATCAGGAAGCCGAGAACTCTGCTCAACAAGTACAAAATATACACCCCAAAGGTAGACCCCAGAAACCCATCTCCTCCAGCCACACCCCACCTGCTTTCAGTTACCACTCAGTTAATCCCTATTAGGGGATTACTATTTAAATTTAAATAATTCAATGATTGGGTCAGGACTCACAACCCAATCATTTCACTTCTAAACTTTCCTGTGTTGTCTCACACATGAGCTTTTGGGGTACACCTTTTATCTAAACCATAACAAATTCCAAATTCTTTTTATGAGGCTAGAAATACTTCAAAATCAAAGCAGACACGTAAGGTAGAAGAGAAGAACTTCATATGGATCAATAGCCCTTATAAACATACAAAAAGTTTGACCAAAATATTAGTAAAAAAATTGAAGAACACATTAAAAGAATTGTTCTCTATGACTATGTATGATTTAACCCTGAAATACAAGGATGTTTAAACATATGCAAATCAATCCATGTAAGACACCATGTTAACAAAATGATGTATTCTTTTGAGTTGAGATAAATTTACAGAAAATTCAGTATCTAATTGGAGGACAGGGAAAGCACTGAAATTCATAAAAATAAAATGTTGGTGTTAGCTGGTACTGCAGGTGGACTCCAGTCGACAAAGAGAGATACTGTACTCAGAACCATCAGGCTGTGTTAGGTACATATTTAAAGTAGCCTTTTAAGGATATTTAGTGGAAAAGCATGACATGAAAAATGGAGATCTGCATTGTTTTTACTGTAGAAGTTCTAACAACATTGTAAAATCTGATACATCAGTTAAGGTGCCCAAATGATGGCAGGACTCATTAATCCCAATGGGAAATGGTGGCATATTGCTCTGGAAATAATATAGTGACACACATCAGGATCAGACTTGTTTAAAAACACACTGGCATGGTTTAGGGGGTCTCATAAATGCTTTTAAATAAATTTATTATAGAGGGTGGTAGTCAAAAGAGAATAAAAAGGAAGAAAATTGAGAATTATTAATGTGATAGTATCCAAATTCAAGATGCCTAGGGATTTGAGGTTATAGTTGTCTTATTTAACTCTTACATCATCTCTTCTGTTAGAGATATTAACATGGCAAAATAGTCATTGAATGAAAATATAATTAAATGTTAAATTAATCAACACTCAACCTTTTATTGAAATAGTTTGTTTTTTTGGTTTGTTTTTACTCTCCTGTCCACCAAGTGGCATCACTTGTACTCACTTCTGACTTCTGATTCCATTGATTAGCTTTCAATGCTAACTACATACTATAAAAGAAGTCATTTGAAATTTCATCATGATATTCGATGTCATACAGACCGAAAACAAGCAGGAGTACCCTACTCTCCTATCTGAAAAAATAGACTTCAAGCCAAAATTAATCACAATAGACAAAGAAGGTTATTCCATATCAGTTAAGGGAATCATCTAAGAAAAAGTGGATGAATGCATAAAAAAAATGTGGCATATATACACAATGGGATTTTACTCAGCAATAAAAGAGAATAAAATCATGGCATTTACAGGTAAATGGATGGCATTGGAAAAGATAATGCTAAATGAAGTTAGCCAATCCCAAAAAATTAAGTGCTGAATTTTTCTCTGATATAAGGAGGCTGACTCATAGTGGGGTAGGGAGGGGGAGCAAGGGAGGAATGGATGAATTCTAGATACAGCAGAGGGGTGGGAGGGAAACGGAGGGGGCAAGAGATTAGCAAGGATGGTGGAATGTGATAGAAATCATCATCCAAAGTACATCTATGAAGACACGAATTGGTGTCAAATACTTTATATACAACTAGAGATATGAAAATTGTGCCATATACCTGTAATAAGAATGCATTCTGCTGTCATTTATTTTTTTAAAAAATCAATAAAAAATAAAAAGAATTTAAAAAATAAAAATATATAATGATTGTAAATATTTATGCCCAAAATGTTGGTATACCAGCATATGTAAAATAAACTCCACTACTCAATATAAAGATTTAAGGTTTATAGACCCCAATACATTAATACTGGGTTATTTCAGCACACCTCTCTCAACAATAGATAGTTCACACAGAAATAAAGACTTTTCAGACTTTTCAGGATATGTATATATTTGAGGATTATTAATGTGATAGTATCCAAATTCAAGATACCTAGGGATTTGGGGTTATAGTTGACTTATACACCTAACAGACATCTATAGACCTAACAGACATCTATAAACTATTTTCATCAAAAGAGAATTAATTTTCTCAATTGCACATAGAAGCTTCTCTAAAATAGATTGTATATTAAGACACAAAGTCTTAGTAAATTGAAAAAATAGAAGTAATTTCTTGAATTCTAACAGGTTATAATAGGATAACATTATAAATTAATAACAAGATAAAACAAACCATTTTAACATGCAGTGATGGAATAATACACTTTTTAAAATGAGGAATGGGTCTTAGAAGAAAGTATAGGAGAAATTTAAAAAGCATAAACAAATGAAAACAGGGATACAACATATAAAAATCTTTGGGACGGTATGAGACGAGAGTAGATAAAAAAGGAAAGTTCATAGAATTGAGCGCCTACACAAAAAATAAAACAAAACAGAATGATCTCAGATAAATAATCCAATGTTAAACATCAAGGCCCTAGAAAAGCAAGAACAAAGTGATTCCAAATTGGTAGAAGACAGCAAATAAAAGATCAAGACCCAAGTTAATGAAATTGAGAATTAAAAAAACCACAAAGGATCAATAAAACAAAGAGTCGGTTCTTTAAAAAGATTGGTCAACCCTTACCCAAACCAAACAATAGAAAGTGAAAAACCCCAAATCAACAAAACTAGAGATGAAAAAGGAGATATCTCCACATACATTTCTGAGCTCTAGAGACTCATTAAAAACTACTTTGAAAATTTATACTCCAATAAACTGGAAGATCTAGAAGTCATTGACAGATTTCTAGACACAAACACCTACTCAAATTCAACCAAGAGAATTTAGAAAACCTAAACAGTCCAGTTATCACGAAATGAGATTAAAGCAATAACTGAACAGCTTTCCAACAAAGAAAAGCATGGTATGATGTATTTCCAGTCAAGTTCTACCAGACCTTTAAAGAATAATTAATGCTAATTCTCCTCACATTATTCCATAAAATAGAAAGGGAAGAAACTCTCCCAATTTTGTTCTGTGAAGTAATATCAACGTGATATGAAATCCAGACAAAGATACATGAAGGAAAGAAAACCACAGACCAACACCCTTGATGAATACACACACACACACACACAAATCCTTAATAAAATATTAGCAAACTGCATTCAAAAATACATTAAGTAATACAGTTATTGAAACTCTAGCCAGAACAATCAATCCATAGATGAAAGTTAAAGGGATATAGACAGGAAAAACAGATGTCAAGTTATCTCTGTTTGCTAATGAAGATCCAAATAAAACCCCACTAGAGGACTTCTAGAGCTGATAAAAAAAAATTATCCAAGTAGCAGGATACAAGATCAACCTACAAAAATCAATAGCTTTCCTTTCCCAATAATTATTCTGAAGAGAAAGAAATCAAGAAAAATTTTCTGTTTAAAATAACTTCAAAAATACTTTGAAATAAATCTAACTAAGGAAGTGAAAAACCACTATAATAAAAACTATAGAATACTAAAGAGAGAAATTGAAGAAGACTTTAGAAGATAGAAAGAAGACTTTTCATGTTCTTAGATAGGGAAAATTAATATTGCCAAAATAGCCATATTACCAAAAGTCATATACAGATTCAGTGTAATCCTCATCAAAATATTGATGACATTCTTCACAAAATTAGAAAAAAAAGAGTCCTAAAATTCATACGGTAGAATACAAGACACAAAATAGCCAAAGCAATACTAAGCAAGAAGAACAATGCAGAAGGCCTCACAATACCTGATCTCAAATTATACTACAAAGCTATAGTCACAAAAACAGCATAGAATTGGAATAAAGATAGACATAAAGATCAAGAAATAGAGTAGAAGAAACAGAGACAAACCTACATATATATAGTCATCCAATTTTTTATTTGTTCTTATTTTTTATTTGTTCTAATTAGTTATACATGATGGTAGAATGCATGACACATCATACATAAATGGCAGTCATCCAATATTTGATAAAAATGCCAAAAAGATATGTTGGAGAAAATATAGCCTTTTAAACAAATGATGCTGGGAACTGGATATCATATGTAGAAAAATGAAACTAGATCCCTGTCTCTCACCCTGCACAAAAGACAACTCAGAACCTGAAATTTAGATAAGAAATTTACAACTGCTAGAAAAAAACATCGAGTCAACACTCCAACATATTGACACACTCACTGCCTTTATTAACAAGGCTCCTAAATCTCAAGAAATGATACCAATAATCAATAAGTGTAATGGCATCAAATTTAATAAAAGTTTATGCGCAGTAAAGGAAATAAGAGCTTGAAAAAAGAGCATATAGTATGAGAGAAAATCTTCCAGCTACTGCTCTAACAGAGTATTAATATTCAGACTATATAAAGATCTCAAAAAACACCAAAACCAAACTAAGCCAATCATAAATAAGCACAAGAATTGAAGAGACAATTCTCAAGGAGAAATACAAATAGCCAACAAATATATGAAAAAAAATGTTCAACAACCCTAGCAATCAGGGAAATGCAAATCAAAACTACCTTAAGATTACATCTCATTCCAGTTATCATGATAATCATCAAAAATACAAATAATAAATTTCAGGAAGGATGTGGGGAAAATTGTACACTCATACATTTTCAGTGGAATTGACAATTAGTACTTTGGAAAGCAGTATGGAGATTTCTCAAAAGACTAAGAATATGACCATTTGATCCAGCTATGCCCTCCTTGATATTTATCCCAAAAAACAAAACAACAAAAAAAAACTAAAATCAGCATACAGTAGTGGTATAGTCATATCAAAGTTTTTCTCAGCATAATTCATAATAGCCAAGTTATAGAACCCACCCACATACCTGTCAACAGATGCATGGAAAAATACAATAGTATATATTAAAGTATGGGGTTCTGTGTAAATATTTTGTTGCTTCTTTTTAGTTCTATATGACAATAGAATATACACTGGCATAACTATAAAAGTATGGGATATAATTTGTTCTAATTCAGTCCCCAGCATTTCCCCTTCCTCTCCCTCCCTCCTCCCCTTCCCACTATTCTATTGATCTTTCTGCTATTTACTTAAAGTATTTTTTTAATTAGTGTCTTGTGGATGTACATGATGGTGAGACTCACTGTGGTATATTCATATGTAGAATAATGCACATAGAAAAGTTGGGTCAGATTCATTCAACTGACTTTCCCTATCCCATCTCCCCACCCTTCCCTTCACTCCCCTTTGTCTACTCCACTGATCTTTAATCTTCTACTCTTCTTTTTTTACACAGAAGAATTAAATTGTGTCATTTGCTGATAAATGGATGGAACTGGACAATACCTTGCTTAAATGAAGTAAGTCAGACTCGAAAAGACAAAGGTTAATTTTCTCTCATCTGCAAAAATGAGAAAGAAGTAAGGAAATTTTAAAAAAACATGGTGCTATACCAGGAAAATAGAAAGGAGATCCCTGTAGTAAGAAGGAAATTAAGAGGGAGGGAGGACAGAAAAGGGAGAACCTACAGAATGAAATTGACCACAATATGCAGAATGTATATGTATATTTATAGAAAGCACCAGTTATAGAAACAATAAATAAATAAAAGGAAGTCCAGTGAAGTAGAGGAATGGGAGCAGAGGAGAGAAAAGTAGAGATAAAATAGAAGTAGTAGAGATTGTAATGGATCAAATTTTATTCCAATCATGTATGAATATATCAAAATGAGCCCCACTATTATGTATAACTATAATGTATGAATAAAAACATAAAATGATGCCTAATGACATTTTGATCACAACATTGAATATTGTTAGTAGCAGAATGATTGCAATCCCTTCTATCCTACATGGCTAACAAAGGCAACAATAAATAGAAACATAAGCACATTGAAAATTGATTCACTAGCATTCACAACTAATATACAAGTAAATTACAGCAACCTGAAAAAAAATAAAAGGCTTATGGTGTTTCTAATTTTTAATGGAAAAAATGCTTTTTTATAAACCAACATTTCTTGTCTTGGAAATTTTGACCTCAGATTATTTCTAATACAAATATAAGAAACCCAGTTTTCAGGGGCTGGGGTTGTGGCTCAGTGGTAGAGCGCTTGCCTAGCATGTGTGAGGCACTGGGTTCGATCCTCTGCACCACATAAAAATAAATAAAGGCATTGTGTCCATATGCAACTAAATTTTTTTTTAAAAAAGAAACCCAGCTTTTAAATAAGAGTTTCACATACTTACCATACATATATAATAAAGTCTTTCTTCTATATGTTGTGTTACCACTAATAACTTATGCAAATGTAGACTTTTTTGAAGCAAGATAGTTTGTATAAATGCATAATTGGTGACTTATGTTTAGAACCATTTTCTCCTGGTAGCTAAATTAAAAGACCTAGAATATCTGCTATCAATTTTCAACAAATATTTTTTCTTAAAAATATTCCTATAAGATTCAATTGTCAGTTATTTATGAGCAAAAATAAATTTACCAAATTTTCATGTCACTAATTGGTGAAAGTACTCTTTATAATACTGGATTAATTAGAATCACATTAATTAAGAATCTCAAATTTTACATCACCTCACCAATCTGACTCTTCTTGAAATAAGATGACAAAAAAGAATTACAAATGCAAAGTGTTTGTGGCAGCAATAATTAGTGTTGAAGGAAAGAAGAGTAGTAATAGGTCTAGATTCAGCAGTTCTAACATGCATGAAGTAAAAGAAAGAAAGAAGTTGATTGTATTAGGAGATAATCAAACTGTAGCATAACCAGGGGGGGAAAAATCTACACCAAAGCACAAAAAAAAGCCCCAAACCAAGATTGCTCACTATAGGAATCTCATTTGAAGCAGAACTGTCCATGAATTCTAGCCAATCTCAGGTTAAAAACCAATATCCATGCAATCATTAACTATAAGAAAGCTCATGCAGTTTTCTAATATTAACATCAGAAAAAGTATACCTCTGGGCAATAAGCATTATTGGATGTGAAGGTTATGTTTCATAAAGTTACAGGGACCTTCATAAAAAGAAGGGACAATTACAAATTCTAAATATGTACCTAATGGCATAGCTTAACAGACATTAATAAACTGAAGAGCTAAAGGTGAAATAGATTATTGACAATAATGTTGGCAGAATTTACATACCCTTTCAACAAATCATAATAATACAAACAACAAAAATAATAGCATGTAGCAGATCTAGAAAAATATTTAATAACCTTGCATCAGTTAGTACTTAAATATCAATATACCCAGTTGTAGAAGAATGCACATTTTGCAAGGGTATTTAGAGCATTTTCCCAAATTTTACAATATAATTGTATAAAGATAGCTCCACAATTATTGCATCCCTCAGAACATGACTATTTTACAGTGCTATAAATAATACAGAAATAAAAATAGTGGAAATGTAACAGAACACTAGGGGTTGGTACCATTGACCAAGTTGCAGTAATAGAGACCAGATTTAATTTAGAGACCAGATTTAATTCTTCACCTGAAACAATTAAAAATTCTATAATACCCAAGTAATAACAAGACATTGGAATCCCTGGAAAAAAGGGAGAAACAAATGAGGTTGAACCCTTAGATTGATAACTGTTAGCTACAATGAAAGAGTTTCCAGTCTGTATTGCATAGAGGGTAGAGATAGATAGTCCTTGGTGAGCAATGTTGGTTTAGATGGGAGCCTAGAATTCTGAGTATATAATGAAATAGAGCATCAGAGAGAATAAAGAAAAATAAAGAGAAAATTCTAAAGCTATTCTGAAGATTCTCCCTAAGTACCCCTCAGAGTACTGATCAGCACTTGTGTGTAAGGAAACTAACCAAGGATAGTGAAAGAACTATGGAGGCTACTCAAATTATCAGAGTTATGGTCAGGTAAATTCATCATAAGTTGAAATTATAGTAATTCATAAATGCATTTAGTAAAACCAATCCACCAGATATAAAAGCTTAGCAACACTATAGAATATCAGTTGTTTACTCCCATGACAAGAAGTCTTCCTGTGAACCCTGTTATCATAAGATATTGTCACTGACTACTATCTCAAGTCCTTATCATGTTGCATGTTGTTAGACTGGGGAAGAAATCCACACTCAAAATTCAGCTGCTGGAGACATAGCTCACCAGCAAAGTCTGTGCTAGTATGAGGCCCTAGGTTTAGCCCCAGTTCCTCCCCACACACATACACACAAAAATTTTCAAAAATTTTTTTCTAAATGCATATTATATTTTCTCCAATATAAAGTCTGAAGAATTGTAAGTCAAGGCATCAAAAGTCAGGGGCCAACTGCACACCAAATAATTGGAGGACACTATCCCCAACACTAACACAGAGTTGGGAAGTTATGTCTGTTTTCACCAGCCAAAGTGGTGAAAAATCTCATAATTCTAGGCATTAAGTACTCAGAAGGATCTTGCCTAAGTAGTGAATAATAAGTAGTTCTAGATTTTGAGTCAGGTAAAAATGATGTTTGACCTATCATCAAAAATTACAAGGGATACCATGATGAATAACATACAATCCAAAAAATGAGGAGAAAAATCAATCATTTTGAACTGACCCAGGTCCTCAGGACTTTATAATTAGCAAGCAATACAAAATTGCTATATTCTATATATTCAAAATTTCCATTGTCTACATTAAAAAAATATACACTCAATAGTTTCAGAAAGAGATATTTTTCAAATAACGATAACACATTATATGATAAATGATTCTTTGATTCAGAGGATTTGCCATATCTTTCATCAACATCATAATTAACTGTGAATCTATTTTCCAGAGTTGAGGAATAGAAAAATGATGTCTAAGATCACCATTTATATTTAGTTTTATAGTGAAGTTTCTAGTCAATTTCAAACACCAAAATCAAGAAATTAATGAATAAATGAGAAGATATAGATGGATGATGATAGATAAATACATTCACACATACATATTTGAAAGACAGTAAAATGTGTTATTATTGTTAGCATTATTACATAGAGAGAAAAATACAAGTTACAATTCAGTATTTAGTACATTAGTAGCAAATTATTCACCTCACTTGGTGTAAATAATGTTATACTTCTATGTATAAGCTGCAGAAAAGAAGAAAAAGATAGCATTTGCCTTAAACATAAGAATGCTAACAGTGAACATAAAAAAACATTTTCAAGACTTCTACACTAAAACCCGAAATATTTAGTTAAGTTAATAGATCAAAATATACTTAAAATGATATTCTATTGTGTAATAAAATAAAGACTCAATTTCATTAAAATGTTAATTTTCTCAAATTAATCGATGGCTTAGTTTATTTGTTATAACAAAATATTTATGACTGGGTAATTTACATATCATAAAATTAATTTCTCACTGTTCCCAAGGGTGGGAAGTCCACAATTAAGGTGCCAGCAGGATGGTTGGCTAATGAGAGCTGTTACCTACTTGAAGATGGTGCCTTATTGCTACATTTTCCAAAGGGAAGGAACAGTGTTTCCTGATATAGTAAAGGAACAGAAGAGGCAAAAAGGAATTTAATTCACTCCATCAAGCCACATCACAGAGCCATTAATTCAATGATGAGGGCAGAACTCCGATGGATCTAAACATCTGTAAGGCTCCACCTCCCAATACTATTGCATTGGGAATTGAATTTCCAACACAGAAATATTAGGGGAGATATTCAGACCATAGCAACTGATCAATTCAGTCCACTTTCAATGAAATTTCTGGCACAATGTATGTGTGCTGTGTGTCTGTGTCTCTGTGTGTACATGAATGCTCAAGCATGTATGGACTACAAAATTTATAGAAAAATAATGAAGATATGTATCAAGAAAAAAAAAGGCACAGTGCTAGACAACTAGAACAATGTAACAGCATAGAGAGCAAACAACAACACCAAAAATAGATACTCATAATTTGTTCTGATTTAGGACTGTGGGAAACTGCTATGTTCAAAAATTGTGCCAGGTAAATTGGATATTTATATGGAAAAAATTAAGTTTCTAAGGATTGTAAATATGTGTGAAAGATAAAATTTATTAGGGCTTTTAGAAAAAAAATTGTGATCATGATCCTAAGCTATATAAAATTTCTTGTTAAAACCTCAATTTATGAAGTTAAAAGAAAAGGGGCATATTATTAATAATCTCTATTAAAAGAGTCATATTGTTGGGGTGAACGGGATATGACAAAGAAAACTTTTATAATATATGAAAAGTCAATAAGGAGAACATGAAACCCCCACCTCCAATTGATAAACGTCATCAGGCATTTTACACAAAATATTTAAATGACAAGCATATGAAAAGTACTCACCTTTTTATTCTCATGATAGGAATATAAAGCAGAAACCTCTATATACCCACCAGAATAGCAGCAACAGAAAACAATACCAAATGTTAGTGAAATGCAAAGCAAATAAAACTAAAAATGTCAATGCAATGTATATTTGTTTAACAATTTGAGAAAACAAGTTGGCAGTAACTACTAACTTGTTTTGCATGAAACATAATTCAGCAAGACCATATCTATTTATGCCCATGGAAAATTCATATTCACAGATATAGTTCCCAGAAGAAATGAACAAAATTGCTCATGGCATTATTCTTAATAATACCCAATTGGGCTATTTGAAAATCTAAAATTTGGGACAATGACAATGCAAAAACTAGCTCAAATAAAGCTAGATAATACAGACTAATATATATATTTGCTTATTTGGAACACCTGGTGTTACCAAGTTAATACTTTTCTCTAAACCTAAAAATCCCAAATTAAATTCAAATGAATATTTAGAAAAACCCAAAGTTATTTCTAAAATCTATTGGGGTGAATTAGTTCATGAGTATAAGCAAAAAGTTTTTGACAAAAAAATTTAAGAGGATCGTTACTAAATATATGTGAAAATACTATAAATCGATAGTGATTTAAAGAGAGTAATGCTGATATAGAAATTTTAAAATAAAACTACTTAAGATAATAGAAATTTCATGAATAAGCCTTTGAGTACATAGACATGTAATAAAATAAATATAATACAATAAACAAATAGATTATAAAATGTTGCTAAGATTGGCTATTTTTTGAAAATTTCATAAATATACTTCATAATAAGGCAGAAATAAATCCCAGAAATGGCAAAGCTCTACACTTAAAACCATAGGCTTGTGATATCTGCTAATGTATATCTTGATTAATAAGACTAATTTTAATAATGAAAGAATTAAACATACTGGATAAACTATGTAAAAATCTTGGCACCAAAAGATTGGAATATATGCCAAAGTCAAAATATGCTGATGTGAAAACTGAAGAGGAAAGAGAACCCAAATTAATACTAAAGAACACTCTCCTCCTTTCTCTTTCTCAAAGGCATTCCCAAATGTTATTAAAATTTGGACTCTCCCAAGAAAAGAGGGGCATAAAACCCAGAGCTGGGTATTGGATTCATAAAATGAGGAAGAAATCCAAAGTGATAACCCTTAGAGGAAGCAAGAGAAAGAATTAAATTAGCCATCATGCACATTTACAGGCGTCTTTGTGTGTTCTGGAAGATTCAAGGAGGCTCAAGCCATAAAATTGTTTTAAAGCAGTTGTGGACTATGAATGCCTTTAGGATCACAGTGGTTAGGTGGTTAGGCAAATCCTCTACAAATAGGTTTTGAAATGGTCAATACAGGGTCAATGATACTGAGTACATAGGAAAACAAGAAACAA
Source organism: Ictidomys tridecemlineatus (assembly GCF_052094955.1). Classification (NCBI taxonomy): domain Eukaryota; kingdom Metazoa; phylum Chordata; class Mammalia; order Rodentia; family Sciuridae; genus Ictidomys; species Ictidomys tridecemlineatus. Next base: position 99,392,192 of record NC_135485.1, read on the forward strand.
TGCCTGAGAATAAATTGAAATGACAGCCAGGAAAAAACAGATATGTGAAAACTTTAGATGCTAGAATAAAAAAAAATAGATTATTGAAAGAAATATAATTATAGCAGTTACAAAAGCTAGAACATTTTTGAAAGAAAATTATAAAAATGTATACTTTAAGGTTTGAGAAAGAATTGAGTTGTGTTTCTGAAAATAAAGCTCATTCGCAGAAATTCTAATTGGCACAAATCTAAATATGAGGAATTTGGGTTTTACTATAGCAAAGTAAGTCCCGAGAACAAATCTGTCTTATTTCTTACAAGTAAAATTTAGATAAATAAGTAAACAGTTTTGAAATATCCAAAGATTTCCAAAGAATCTAAAAATTAAAGTAGGTGGATTGTGAGAGTGAAAACTATAAGAAACAACTTACAATTTTGTTTTCCTAGTTTTCTTTCTGTTTTTGTTTCCTTCTGGTGACTTGACATTAGTTTTAGCTTCTAGTCATAGTGATGTCAGTATAATTTTATCAAATTACTACTCTATTTATGACCAGAAAATCAAAGATGAAAAGAGAATATATTGAAAGGGGTTCAAGTAAACTGCACTGAGAGCAGTAAATACAGAAGGCGAGAGCAAGAAAAGTGGGTCCCATAACATACCTATGTGTTCAGACATGTCATGACTAATCCCCAAAGCACACATGACTTGGACAAACACAAACCAGCATATCAAAAGCTTTGAGCACTAAACTGTCATTTGAACAACTCCCCAGAGTTGTCTTAAGTTACTGAGTTTTGACCATTACATTGGTCAGCTCTCCATCATTATAAGAAATACCTGAGATAACTACCTTCTAAACAGGAAAAGGTCTACTTTGGGCTCATAATGCTGGGGGTTTTGGTCTATGATCAGTTAGCCCGGTTGATTTGGGGCCTGTGAGGCAAAACATCATGGTGGGAAACAAAAGAGAGAAAGAGGAGGATACTGGAGTCTTACAACTCTTTCAAAGCACATCCCCGAAGACCCAGAGACCTTCATGAGGCCCCACTTCTTCAACTTTTCACATCTTCCCAATGGTGCCAAGCTGGGAACCAAGACTTTAACAACATGGACCTCCCACCCAGATCCAAACTGTAGCAAACATGTAGATTATTTCATTTTACAAGAAACTGTAAAAAATCAGTTTTCTAAAGTTTCTGACTGGATCATATCTCTTATTCTTCTACCTGAAGAATTCCCTTTAGCGTCACTTGCAACTCAGATATACTGGGCGTGCTTTCTTCCAGTTTTTGTTTTTCCAAAAGCGTATGTTTGAAAGCACAGATTCTAACTTAAGAGATTTTTTTCTTTCAGTATTTTAAAATGTCACAAAATCTTGCTATGCTTCCATAATTCTTACCTTTGTTTTTCTTTATGTAGTGTGTCTGTATTTTCCTCTCTAGCTGCTGTCAATAGTTTGTTTTTCCTTTTAATTTTTAGGAGTTTAAAGATAATGTTTCTGAATTCCTTAACGCTTCTGTAAGCAGCTTCATTCTCATGGGGTCTAGAAATATATATGAAATAAAGATAGGTAATGTTTGTTTTCACTTCTACAAGCATTTTACTTTTCATGTATCTTGGGAATTAGCTTTGGTATAGATAGCCTTTTATTTACTTAATTGCTCTATTTTAAGATCCAAATTCCTGCAGCCTAGATTAGGTCCCAAGGTTTGGTTTCAGAGTGCCAGGAATTGAAGCTTATCTCCCTAGGGATTACATTTCAAAAAGTAAGAAACTCAGCACTGGAGTCACCTCTACCTGGTGAGAGCTAGAGACACTTGAAATTTATCTGACTCCTATAAAGATAACTAAACATTCTCTTTTTTAAAAAACATTTATTTTTGTTGTTGATATACCTTTATTTTATTTATTTATACGTGGTGCTGAGAATCAAACCCAGTGCCTCACACATGCCAGGCAAGTGCGCTACCACTGAGCCACATCCCCAGCCCAACATTCTCTTTTTTAAAAATGTTCATGGTGCATATAATTATACACATTAGTGGATTCATTTTGCTATATTTATACATGAACATTACAATTTAATCAATCTGATTCTCCAGCACCTTCCCTTTCTTTCCTGTCCTCCCTCCCACATCTGCTTGCTCTGCTCTACAGATCTCCCTTCTATTATTATTACTATTATTTAAATTATTGCATTGTAATTTTATATGTAATATATATGCATACACGTATATATATACACACATACATGTATGCTTATATACTATATATATATATATGTATATATATGTGTGTGTGTGTGTGTGTGTGTGTGTGGTGTGTGTGTGTGTGTGTGTGTGTGTGTGTGTGTGTGTGTGTGTGTGTAGAAAGAGAAAATCATTTGTTCTTCATCCCTCACTTTTGGAGTGTCAGGTCAGTCAGATAGGAAGAGGAAGATCATCCAGACTTTCATTATATTTCCTCAGATAAAAAGTAAAAGAATCTGATTAACTTATGATTTGCTGTAAAGTAAAAAAATAAAGTCTTTCTTCAAGAACACATTGTGTGCATACTGAGGATATAATTGTTAAATATAAATGTTAACAATGGAACAGTTATCTGTATTGATTATGTACTCACCTGTTATTTATAATTTATTTTGATTGTTTGCTTTTCTTCACATTCTTGATTGTTTCCTTCACTGTGAAGATGCTTTTTAGTTTGATACAATCCTGTTATGATTCTTGATTTTACTTCTTGGGCTTTAGGAGTCTTGTTGAAGAAGTCAGTTCCTAAGCTGACGTGATTAATATTTGGGTCAAATTTTTCTTCTAGTAGGTGCAGATTCTTTGGTATAATGCCTAGATCCTTGATCCACTTTGAGTTGGGTTTTGTGCAGGGTGAGAGATAGGGATCTAATTTCATTTTGTTATGTATAGATTTCCAGTTTTCCCAGCACCATTTATTAAAGAGGCTATCTTCTCTTCAACTTATATTTATGATGTTTTTGTCTAATATAAGATATCTATACTTATGTGGGCTTGTCTTTATGTCTTCTATTCTGTACTACTGGTCTACCTGTCTGTTTTGGTACAAATACCACGCTGTTTTTGTTACTATGGCTCTTAAGGTCTGATATTGTGATGACCCCAGCTTCACTTTTCTTGCTAAGGATTGTTTTGGCTATTCTGAGTCTCTTATTTCTCCAAATGAATTTCATGATTGCTTTTTCTATTTCTATGAAGAAAGCCATTTGTATTTTTAATAGGAATTGTATTAAATCTTTATAATACTTTTGGTAATATGGCCGTTTTGACAATATTACTTCTGCCTATCCAAGAGTATGAAAGTTCTTTACATCTTATAAGGTCTTCTTTGTTTTCTTTTTAAGTGTTCTGTGGTTTCCATTGTAGAGGTCTTTCACCTCTTTTGTTAGATTGATTCCCCCCCCTTTTTTTTTAGGTTATTGTGAATTGGATCATTCTCCTACTTTCCCTTTCAGTGGATTCATCACTGATGTACAGGAACTCAACCAACTTATAAGTGTTAATTTTACATCCTGCTACTTTGCTGCATTCATTTATGAGTTCTAGAAGTTTTCTTGTAGAGTTTATTGGGTATTCTAAATATAAAATCATGTCATCAGGGTACAGGGACAGGTTGAGTTCTTTTCCTTTTTGTATCCCTTTAATTTCTTCTAATTGCTCCAGCTAGAGATTCCAGGACTATGTTTAATAGAAACTGGGAAAGAGGGCATCCCTGTCTTGTTCCAGTTTTTAGAGGGAATGCTTTCAATTTTTCTCCATTTAGAATGATATTGGCCTTGGGCTTAGCAAAGATAGCTTTTACAATGTTGAGGTATATTCCTACTATCCTGACTTTTTCTAGTGTTTTAAACATGAATGAATGCTATATTTTCTCAAATCCTTTTTCTTCATTTATTGAAATAATCATGTGATTCTTGTCTTTAAAAGTCTATTGATGGGCTGGGGATGTGGCTCAAGTGGTAGCACACTCACCTGGCATGTGCAGGGCGCTGGGTTCGATCCTCAGCACCACAAAAAAAAAAAATAAATAAATAAATAAAGATGTTGTGTCCGCCGAAAACTAAAAAATAAATATTAAAAAATTCTATATCTCTCTTTCTTAAAAAAAAAGTCTATTGATGTGATGAATTACTTTTATTAATTTTCACATGTGGACTAACTTTACATCCCTGGGATGAATCCCACTTAATCTATGGTATACTACCTTTTTAATATGGTTTTCTATGTAACTTGCCAGCATTTTATTAAGAATTTTTGTGTCTATGTTCATGAGGGATATTGACCTGAAAATTTCTTTCCTTGATGTGTCTTTTTCCGGTTTGGGTATCAAGGTGGTACTAGCTTCATAGAATGAGTTTGAAAGGGTTTTCTCCTTTTCTGTTTCATGGAATAATTTGAGAAGTATTGGTGTAAGTTCTTCTTTGAAGGTTTGGTAGAACTCAGATGAAAATTTGTCTGATCCTGAGCATTTCTTTATTGATAGGCTTTTGATGGCATCTTCAATTTCATTGTTTGAAATTGATCTGTTTAAATTTTCTTTGTCTTCCTGATTCAATTTGGGTAGGTCATATGTCTGTAGAAGTTTGTTGATGTCTGCAAGATTTTCAGTTTTATTAGAGTATAAATTTTCAAAATAGGTTCTGATTATCATCTGGATTTCAGTAGTGTCTTTTTGTGATATTTCCTTTTTCATCCCAAACTTTAATAATTTGAGTTTTTTCTCTCTTCCTCTTCACTATCATGGTTAAAAGTTTACCAATTTTATAGATATTTCCATAGAGCTAATTCTTACTTTCATTGATTTTTTTGGGGGGGGGATTGCTGCTTTTTTTAAAATTTCATTGTTTTCAGCTCTGATTTTAATTATTTAATGTCTTTTACTGCTTTTGGTGTTAATTTGTTCTTCTTTTCCTAGGGCACTGAAATGTAATGTTAGGTTATTTATTTATTTATTTATTTATTTATTTACTTTCTATTCTTTTAATGAATGAGCTCAATACAATGAACTTTCCTTTTAGCACTGCCTTCATAATGTCCTAGAGAATTTGATATATTTTATCACTATTCTCTTTTACCTCTAAGTATTTTTTTTAATTTCGTCTGCTATCCATTTGTCATTCAACAGCACATTATTTAATCTCCCAGGTGTTAGAGTAACTTCTATTTTTCATTTTATCATCAATTTCTAATTTCATTTTATTATGATCTGATAGGATGCAGGCTATTATCCCAATTTTTCTTTTGTATTTGCTAACATTTCCTTTGTAGCCTAAAATATAGTCTAATTTGGAGAAGAATTCATGTATAATTTAGTATAGATTGATGTATAATTCTGTTATTGGAGTATCTTGATTTGTTTGGGGCAATTTGTTTGCTTGATTTTTCATGTTGTTTGTGTGTCTATGCATCTAACAGTGTGGATTTATGGCAGTAGAATTTCTACCCTGTGGACTTATAGTGTCTCTGAAGATTTCCAATATTTCACTGTTTAGGAAGAGATAAATAATAACAACAACCAATGCAAAAAATATGCAGCATTAAGCCAAATAGTTCCTACTATGATATCTACAATATTAATCATCAAAATTAACAGAAATTATATGATCAGTTATTGCTTATAATATAAACAAATTGCAAAAGGGTTTACAATTTTAAGTGGTGGACAGGGAGAGAATAGAAGTAATATAGATTATGATGATTATGAAGGAGAAGGAAAGATAGGAGTAAAAAATTAAAGGAAAAGAGAAAATAGAGATTGGCTGCTAGTGGAAGAAAAGAGAGAAAGAGAATCAAGCAAAACAGGTAAGAGAAAAAATATGAAGTAAAACTTTTTAAAACTTAAAAATAAAAATAATACAAAATAAAACTACTAATCAAATAGCCTATTCTTCAAAAAAAAACTAATTCATGAGTAATAGCAGGCTTCAAAAATTCTAGAAATGAGATAAAAAGAAATATGTGTATGTATAAATGTCTGTGTACCATTAAAGTCACAATTAAACAGAGAAAAAAGGACCGTGAGGGAGAAAAATAAAGGAAAAAAACTCAAGGAAAAGGTAAAGAATTCTTTCTATGAGTTCAGAAGATTCTTGACTTCTCAGCAATTTTATTTGGGGTCATCTAGCTCCACCCTCTGGATTGCTGGAGTGAGAAAAATAATCCTGTAGAAGGAATTTCTAGAGGCAGGATTTAGGTTTAGGCAGGCTCCAGGCTCTTTGCTGAATGCCAGTTGGTCCGGATATTTTAAATCAACAAGGCTCCAAGACCCAGTAATTGCCAGTCTACACTGGAAGAACTCAGAGATCACCTGGTTTCCACTCGTGTGGTGGTATAGTGGCACACCCCTCCTCCACAAAAAAATCTTAATTAAGCTTCTTCAGACACCCTTACCATAATTGTTCTTAGACTATCAGCAAGAACTTCTGCAAAGGAATTCAGAATGTGATTATGCTTCCCATTTCCTGTTGCTCTCTCTTTCAATAACTAAATTTGGCCATGGGCCCAAAGAAGATCAGCATTCCGCATTCTGAAGACCCCTTACCAGTTTTTCACAAAACTTATAAGTTATTTGGTGTCATGAATTTTCTAGTCTAAAATGATATATGATTGTGTGTAAGAGTTTACAGGTGGGAAGTGTGTTTTCAAAAGCAGAGTTGGATAAGAGAGATAGGCCTTGGGTCTGGAGCCTACAGAGGGGCATTTACACTTCAAAGGAAAGTAGTTAGATCCTAGGGAAAGTCCTTTACAATCCAAAAAAATAAGAGTGACAAGAGCTTTGTAATGTTGTGAACAACCAATAAAAAAAATAATATAAAAATTTTTTAAAAAATTAATTAATTCTTTTTCAAAAAAAAAAAAAAGAGTGAATGGTGCTAATTAGGTTCCTTGTAAACCAGCTCCCTGGAGGGAGGGAAAGAAGCTTCCTTTCCCTAGCACAAAGTGTCCCTGGTTTATTTATTTATTTATTTATTTATTTATTTATTTATTTATTTATTTATTTATTTGTGGAGATAGGGTTTTTCCTTTGTTTTTACAGAACTGGGGATTATTGAATGCAGAGGTGCTTTTCCACCTAGCTACATCCCCAGCCCTTTTTATTTATTTATTTATTTATTTATTGGTTGTTCACAACATTACAAAGCTCTTGACATATCATATTTCATACATTAGATTGAAGTGGGTTATGAACTCCCAATTTTTACCCCAAATGCAGATTGCAGAATCACATCGGTTACACATCCACATTTTTACATAATGCCCAATTAGTAACTGTTGTATTCTGCTACTTTTCCTATCCCCTACTATACCCCCTTCCCTCCCCTCCCATCTTCGAGTCTCTCTACTCCATCTACTGTAATTCATTTCTCTCCTTGTTTATTTTCTCATTCCCCTCACAACCTCTTATATGTAATTTTGTATAGCAATGAGGGTCTCCCTTCATTTCCATGCAATTTCCCTTTTCTCTCTCTTTACCTCCCATTCTATGCTTGGCTTAGTTACTCACTACATTAAAAAACACTACTTTTATGTAGACTTCTGCAAATTGTGAGACTCTGACCCTCTCCTCCCCCTACATACTGGATATAAAATTCTACAAATTTCTGGACACAGGGTTCAGAGGGACAAATTGATTTAGGTGAAAGCCCCACTCTGAACCAATAAACCTGCTTCTTGATAATTCTTCGGGTGTCCAGACTTGTCCATTCTACATCAGTGCAGGAGCTAATTCTTAGTCCCCTATGTCACCTGTGGCCCCCACATTTCCTTGTCTTGTGTTCAGTCTCCAAATTCAACCTCTCTTGCCCTCTCCCCTTCTTAATTTGTGGCCCAATGTGTGTCTCCCACCTGCTCCTGTGAGCAACAAGAATGGAAGGGAAGGGATAGCCAGCTGTCCCCTATGTAAACCTCAATGTTTGAATTTCTCCCCGTCACTTAAGCATACTATATCATGCAGTGTGTGTTTACTGGGCCTGTGTTTCAGGCCAGACTCCAGTTGGCTGGCCAAATCATGGCTACAGAATTGTTCCTTCCTTTCTCCTCCACACACCACCTGGAGAGATGGCAGTTTCTTCCCAAACACAAAGGTATTGAGCAGCACACCTTTCAGTTTATTTGGATTTCTTTTTCTCTTTTTCTCTCTTATACTTTTGAGGGGGTTTGGGGATTTAACTCAGGGGCACTTAACCACTGAGCCCTTTTTTTGTATTTTATTTAGAAACAGAGTATCACTGAGCTGCTTAGCACCTCACTTTTGCTAAACCTGGCTTTGAATATGCAATCCTCCTGCCTCAGCCTCCAGAGCCACTGGAATTACAGGCATGAGCCACTATGCCCTGCTAATGTCCTTGATCACTAAACTCTCTGTATCTACACATGCCTCAGGACTCCTACAAATATAGTTTCCTTTAATTCCCTTATCCCTCCGCTTTGCTCATGAAGGAACTGCTCTGGCTGGTGCTTTAGGTGCCACTGAAGTTTTCTTCCTTATTTTATCATATTTAATACCCTGAGTTCCTGATTCATTTTGAATACCCATTTTAAATTCCAGTAAAGTCCGGACGCTGCCTGTCTGCTTCCAGTTTTCATGCCATGAATAAATCTCCTCCAGTCTGCCATCTTGAAAGCCCTCTGGGGGTATATAACATTTTAGGAAGCACAAATTCTAATGAAACTATAAAATAAGTTTAAATCAATTTGTGGCTTATTATGGTTACTTGAAACTATTTTTTCAAAGAGTTTGATAATGTGTACTTGTGGATTATTATTTTAATGCCATTAACTATAATCAATGTCTTGTTTATGAAATGATAATAAATATCAAATAAATAGAATAACTATGTAATAACACGATCAATATGAATTAGATGAAAAAGGTGTGAAAGATTATTGCTCATACATATTAATGAACAATAATTTAATTAGCTGTTACTATCACAATGGGAGATATAGTGACAAGATGCCCAAACAGTATTATGAAAAAGAATAAGCAGCACCATTTAAATTAAAATTCATTGCAAGCTAACATTTTGCTTATCATCAACAAAATACCCACAATGTAGCACAATACATAGAAATATTCCTCTAATATGACAAGGATGTATTTTGCAAAATAGTAGTTTCTGTAAGAGCCAAGGATGCATTCGAAGCAACAGTAGTTTCTGGCAATTTTCAAATTCAGTCATTTCTTCTGAAAAATCTAAGTCTTCTAGGTTTGCAAGCTAGTTCTCACTTTAATTCAATCCAAATTTCTGATTTAGTTTGAAAGATAATAAGCAAATTAGATTTCAATGAGAAAGTGCTATTAGATCCAATTCACTTGATAGTATTTCAGATCAGGATTATTAGTTTGCAGTTCTGTGAACCTAAGCCAAAGGCTCAGAGTGTGAAAAGCAACACTGTATCCTTACACAAAGTCTATGAAAGTATTATTGCTGTTGCTAATGATGAGAAGAAAAAAGAACTAGAGTTTTTTAAAGAACTCAGCATTTTACAAAATATTCTCAAATCCAGCTTGGTACACAGTAATCCATGCTGTGAGGCATATTTTATATAAGCTGAGTGTATATGGAAAATAGATAGGAAATTAAGATTCAAAAATTTTTATACAATCAATGCAATTTATTGAATTAGAATGAACTAAGTTATATTCTTTTTAATAAGATGGAGCCACATTTATTGACATTTATTAATTTGGGCATCATATAAACAGGAAGAAAATAAAGATTTTAAGGCATAAAGTGCATGTCACCCCATGGCTAAATTTATTTTAAGAAGTGAACAAAAGATCTCTGCTCAAACCTCTAAAATAAGAACAGCAATCTATGCCAAATTCTAGGATAAAATTTCTCTTGCTTTTTACTAAGATTTGTCACTGCAATTTTAATATTTTTGTTGGAAACATATAGATTTTTATCTAAAAATATTTATTTTAAAGGACAGATTAAAGAAAATGTCAAATAAAAAGAAAATAAAGTTGTTGGATAATGGATTTGAAGACCAAAAACTTGAATAATGAAATTTAAACTGAAAATCAATAGTAAAACTAAAATAAAAATCTAGCATATAAAAAGCTTAGATAAGTAAGAAGCTTCAAAAACATCATATTAAAGTCCAATAGAGAATCCAGGACTATACTTTTTATATCTGATACTCAAGTCACCATCTTCTTAAGAATGAATAAGATTTTCTCTTTAGATATGGAATTTGAACTGATTAAACCTGAATACTCCATTCTAGTTTCATTCATATTTTGTGTTATTGCAATTGTTTTGTACCACTTATGAGATCATTCTTCCAAGGATTTCATCTCAAAATGATTGCTTTCTTTGCTCATCTATAGGAAGCAACTCCATATTCTGTAAATTTTTATGTTGAGATTATAGATATTTAGTCACTTTTCAGGCTCAGTGTTTAATCTTAACATTCAGCCTTTGAACTACTTAATTTTCAAAAAAGTTTAGCATCAATAGTACATCCAAGATTACTGCAACACATTGCCAATATCCACCAAATTTACAAATCTACATGTTTTTAAAGATCTGATGCCCTAATGAATTTACTTTCCTATAAAAACCCATTTTAAAAAATGGTTCAGATTTCTGTTTATACTTTGACATACAATGAGTGTAGAAGGCATTGCTCTTATTCTTACAAAAAGAAAATATGTGTAAAAATTAAAATTAACAATTATTATGGAAGTTTTCAGAGAACCAAGTTTTCAAGTCAAACTACCATTCCCAAATTTAAAGAATTAAGCATGTTTGTAGGGCGACATCTGAGGTCTACTTACTAGAGTAGAATACCCTGGAGTCATAAGCTTGCAAGAACACTTGTCTTATAATCTGGACTATTGCCAGAGGCCAAGAATAGACTGTTATGAGAGTAAAAAAAAAAAAAATAGGGGCTGTATTTTTAGAGGTAGCCCCACTCTCTCATGAAATTTCCTTCTAGGAACATTAACAGGTTCTCACAATGGGGATTCTAAAAAGATCTTCCCTTGTTCCTAACAAAGGAAAAGGAAGACAAATAGTGTGAAATACAGCCAGAGAACATTTTCCATGAAAAGAAATACATATTCTCCAGATAAATGTCCATCAACAGCATGCGGTTTTGAAATCTCATCCTTACTAGGGGAGAGAAATTCATCCGCAACTTGATCTCCTTCATATTTTCTATCTTAGCTAAAACAGAGATTCAAGAAAATAGACTAGGTAATCTGCACCTAGAGAAAGGAGTAGGGGTCAAGGCAGGGGGTAAAGAACTGTGCAACTGGAGGAGAGAAAAAAAACATCTGAGAAAGCCTTGGCTCCAAGACATTAGTCAACCAAAGGAATGAGACAAACCAGAGGATTTAAACACTGGCTGTCTCCCACACCCTAACCTCACACCAACAATACCTGTAGTATAACATCAGCACCTCAGTCAAAAGGGCTGCAAGACATGGACTAGGAGTGATGCACAGGAAAGCCCCAATGCCAAGACAGAAGACCAAACAAAGGCCATTAGAAGAACTAGAAGTCTCTGGTTGCTACAGGTACAACAAAAACACTGAATATAGCCCAAGTCCCAAACAGATTAACAAAACCTACACCCTAAAGGCTTACTTAACACAGTTTGTATTACTCTAAGCATCAGTACTTTTAACAAAATATTACTATGTATGCAAAAATTAGAGAAAAACACACCCCAAAGATAAAGTTCTCAATGAAACAAGATGCAAATATGAGATGCTGAAATTATAATGAAATATATTTAAATTAACTGTGATAAATATATTAAATCCTGTAATGGAATGGAATGAAGGATATGCAAGGTAGATTGTTAATGTAAGATGATATGCAAACCCTAATAAAATTTTTTAGGATAAATTAAAGGATTTAATATTATCTACACTTTAATAAAACAATCATTTGTAGCATGCTGCTATAATTAGAACAACCAGTTGTTGGGTTACTGATACAAGGAATTTCAACAGAAAGCTTAGAGCTTCCTTAAAACATAAAAATTGAGAAAGTGAGTGGATGCAAACATACTACATCTGTGAAAACTGTTCCTCTTGTGAATTGATTAATTTTAGATTAATTAATTAATAGCTAAGTATAATTACTGGCACTGAGACTTGATCCAGGCTTTTAAATTTGAATTAGGCCAACCAGGGGAAAGTCTCCCAATGGAGAAAGGAATGAGACTCAAAGTTGGGATAACTTGAAATGACAGGGACAAGGAGGAGATCTGTTTTTGGGGAACAGTTACATATGAAAACAATAGGAAAATATATGTTTAAAGGAATACATGTCAGCACCTTGTGGTGAGTTGAAACTTCTTTAACAACGCCCTGCCTAAAAATGCATATAAATGAGAATTTAAGAAAGCCAAGACATGCCTTGGTCTTGCTGAGTACAAGAGTATGGCTTTGCATTTTATTCAGGGTCACTACTAAATTGTAGAGACTTCAGAAACAATAGTCTCTTTTTAAAAATATATTGCTTATTTATAATAAACAATTTTAGTTAAAAAAATTTGACCAAGTAAAAGCTCATGAGCATTGGACTGAGTTTCAGGTTTTACCTCTCAAACATTTCTGAGAAAACAGTAAGAAAAAAGCAGATTTTCTCACTTTCTAAACACTCCTTTACAGAGATTGTTCAGACTTTTCTAGATGAAATACACAGCCAATATTGCAGCTAAAGGCAAAACTGAGGGACTGCTTCCTGATTAAACCAAATGGAAAAAAATATTTGAAACGATCTGCTAAAAAATATAAGGCAAAATGCAGCTCAAAACTGAATGGAGGATGGTGTCCTTTGCTATTTGGAGGATGAAGCCTTATTACCCACTTGAAGTTCCCAATACATCATGAGGGAAATTCAGTTTGGGAAAATAGTTTAATGCATCCCTCAGGAAAAAAAAAAAATTCTACTTTGCATCACAGACAAAACAGCGGTTAGGATGTCTAGCACCACCAAGCAACCTCCATTCTGTCCAGATACAGCTGAAAGTGAATCCAAAGGTGGGGGGACTAGGTGGATGTCCAGGATGGGGAACAGGTAGTCCTCACTGACTTTGCCATCACTGTAGTAATCTATCACACAGTCTAACTTCTGTGCCACCATGGTTGATGATCCAATCATGCCTGTCGAAAGGCAACTCACACCCCACCCAGGAACCAATTCTTGCCCTTGGTGAATATTCTTTTGCTTTCCCTCCAAATGAGATCAATGATAAACCACAAGGCCAATTGGCAGCATGAAGGGCTTCCCACTTCAAAATCTCCTTCCAAGCCTGTTCATTGTTCTGACTGTGAATTCTAATATTATACATATCTTTCTCACTAATATCCTGTCTTTCCACTTCCACCCTTTCCTTAACATTGAATTACAGAACATCTGTTTGGAAGGATAAAACACTTTTTTCTCTGAACCTGCTTATCGAATGGATGACTCCTCTATGATGGTAGACAACCCAGAGGGCTGATCTGGCCCTGGTGCTCGATTAGGTGGTAGGATCAGATTTGAAGGATCCAGGCTCTCAGCCTTAGCAGCAGTGCCTGTAATGGAACAGTGCATACTCCTCTTGGTGGGCAGGCACAGAGCATGTTTTGCTCTCATAGGTTGGACCAGAGGGTTCTGCTCACATGGGACAGCCTTTCATTTTCCTTTCATGCATTGGGCATCCTGAAGGTTGTGATGCTACCTGATGATCTGAAGCATTTGAGGTCTGACTGGAACAGCAGAAGTAAAGGCTGACAAACCCATGATTGGAAGCAATGTTGACTTTGAACAATTTTAAATTTCCAGCTGATTTCCTTTCCCAGGCATGTCCAGGCTGTTGGCCCCACCTCTAACCTCCAACCTAAGCCCCAAGGACAGGGATATGTTGTTGTCCCTGCCTTCCTCTCACTGGGTCACCTTAATAATTAAAAAAAAAATGATTGCAAATAATAAAAAGAAACCCAAAGTAACAAAAAAGACAAATGCCTTTAAAAGACTTGTCTCTAGACACAATATGTATTTTAAAAATTACCAGTTAATTTATAAAAGTGAGTAGAAACTTCTCAAACTAAAATGCAAAGGGAAAAGAATTTATATATATATATATATATATATATATATCAGAGCAGAACATCTATGAATTTTGGAACAGTTCCAAAGGCATTAGAAGAAAATAGGGAAAACAGAGCAGAGGAAAGTACATGAAACAAAAATAGCTGAGAAATTTAAAGATAAAAGAAAAATAATGGAAAATACCACAAAGGATAACAGCCTACACACACACACACACACACACACACACACACACACACACACACACACAAACTTTACAGAAAATCAAACAGAAATAGAAAAGCCAAAGGTTAAGAAAACCTTACCTAGTGAGGAATAAGAGTCATAGTAAACTTTTTATCAGAAGCACGCATTTTTCATTTAAATGATATTCAACTTATGATTTCCCCCCAGAGGTTGTTTCCAACATATCAAAAACCCATTACCACATTCAAAATCAATTAGATTTTTTCTGCTTTTTTCCTCAAAAAGGTATGTAATTTTATTTTTGTTTTTTTAAATTTAGATTTGTATTCCATTTTATTTAATTTTGTGAGAAATGTAAACTTTATGTTCATGTTTCTGCATATGGATGCCCGTTTGTACATATGTCATTTATTCAAAAGACTAGCCTTTCTCCTTTAAGTCTCCTTTGCTCCTTTGTTAAGTATAAGGTAACTATATTTGTGTTTGCCTTTTCTTGGCTTTCCATTTCATTTCATTGATCCATGTATTTGTCATTTCATCAATATCATACAGTCAGAATCACGGTAATTTTTAAGTAAGTTTTGAAATTGAGAAGTGTGGCTCCTCCAACTTGGTTGCCCTTCAGTATTGTCCAGTATATTCTGGGTCTCTCTTCTTTACATACCAATTTTGGAATCAGTTTTAAATATCTACAAAATAAATGGCTGGGATTTTAATTGAATTTCCTCATAGACTAAATTGGAAAGGCATAACATGATAATTTTATTGTCTTCCAATACAGAAACATGTATTATCTTTCTTTTTATTATAAATTCTTTTTATCAGTGCTTTATAGATTTCCATGATTCCTATATATATTTTGTTAGGTGTATAACTGAGTATCCTAGTTTTATATACCTTAGTACTATAGTAGTTTTTATCCTATTTTAAATTATATTTTCTTAGTTTAAACTTTCAAATTTTCCTTTCTAGTGTAGTAAAACAATTGACTTCTTCACATTTACCTTGTGGCCCTATGAACTTACTATACTACCTATCAAGTCAAGGAGATTTTTTTGTAGATTCTTTTGAAACTTTATCCATAGACAATCCTGTCATTAGAGAATAAGGATAATTTTTATTTTTTCATTTTCAAACTACATATTTTTTGTTTCCTTTGTTGTTTTTGAGATAATATATTGCTGGGTATTGTTATATAATTTACCTCAACAGTCTCTAATTTAACTGAAAAAAATTAAAGCATTATGGAGAACTAACAAAAAAATGGGAATAGAACAATCATATGACTCAGTTATTCAACTCTTAGTTATTTTTTCAAAATATATAGCATACTATACTGATGCATGCATATCAACGTTTATAGCAGCACAATTCACAACAGCTAAGTTATGGAACCAGTATAGATGCTTGTCAACAGGTAACTGAATAAAGAAAATGCAGTATACATACACATTGGAGTTTTACTCAGTCATAAAGAATGAAATTGTGGCATTTGCTAATAAATTGATAGAAGTGAAGATAACACTAGGTGAAATAAGCCAGAGTCAGCAAGTATGGTATTGAATGTTTTCTCTCATATGCAGAAGCTAAAGAAAGAAAGAATAAAAAAGGAAGACCAATAGCATAGAAGAAGGGAACCAAGAGCAAGAGAGGAGGGTAAGACATGGGAAAGTCCTGGAGAATAAAATCCACTAAATTATGCTGTGTCACTGTATGAGTATATACATGGATGTGTATATATTACATATACCAATTAAAGTAATAATTATAGAAGAGAGAATAAAATAAACAGATCAGAGAAGAGGGGAGAATAGGAACAAGGAGGGAACTAGGGATTGAGATTGATTAAATTGTTATGTGAATTTACAAATACAGCTTAATGAACCCCACTGTAATTATAATACACTAATACAATTTTAAAGGAATATTTATGAACGTCTTAAGACAAAATTTATATCCATGCTGAGGAATTACTTTTTACTTCTATAAAATAAAACTTGAGAACCCTCAAGGGAAAGAATACATGGATGTTTGGTGTACTCAAAGAAGTATCACTTTCCAAAACTAGGAATTTTGACATCAATTACAAATCTTCGAATATAGCTTTCACCAAAATGTTTATAATTTCTCCAAATGTTTTATTCTACTTAAATCTTATTATATTGGGGAAGACAGCTACTGATGAACAAGCATGAGATGCAAAAGGAAAGGCCTTGACCCAGTAGACTCTTATTAATTGGTTTAATTTGGTTAAACAGTGTCACCGTCGACTAAATTAATGGCAATAACAAATTGAGAGGAAGAAAGGAGCAGATGGGAAGCCACCACATGCTTATGTCATGCTGTTAATTGATAATAATTAAGTAATTATGGAAAGGGAAGAAATGTTAAATCAAATGTCTACGGCATTTGAAATGGCTGCTTCTGGAACTGTGTCATTAATAATGGATACTGTCCCACTCAACCCTGAATCAGCTAAGAGGGATTAGGGGCAAAGGAAGAAATATAACTCCAGTGTTTTCTAATCCATCTTCATGCACTGACAACCTTCATTAAACATTGTATAATATGCAGTCTCAGTAGACACGTTTACATATTTATTATTTTTCTTTATTTTTTTTTGTTCCACGAAAACAGGATATGTTCATAGTCCTCTTTGCCATAGGGTGTTAGCTGTTGAGGTGGCAGTGGATGGGATGGTTGCCTCTCCTCTTTCTAGTTCCTTCCTTCAGTTTTTTTCTTACATGTTGGGGGCCAAAGCCTGGGATCAGTGTCACCATGAGCCTTCTCTTGACCTCTACCCTGTTTCTCTCTTTTTTTTTTCTTTCTCATACTCCCTCCTGTCCCTTCAGTGGCTCCCATAGGGACCACTCACATTGCTGGACTTTTCATCCACCACCAGCCATTGCCTACTGGGTAAGTGACCCCCTACAGATACCCTGCATTCCTGGAATCCGTATCTCAGTTTCTCTATCCTTGGATATTGTTCCTCTGACAAATCCCAGATCTAGATGACAAAACCCCACCATCACTGGGTGGCAACAACATGCTTTCTCTGGGACACTAAAGGGCCACCTGTCATTCTATTGGCCTTTTCTGGAACAACCTTAGCAAAACCAAAATTCTTATGGGGACGCCCCTTGATTTTGGCTTTTCTCTCCGTTGGAGTCCTTGGGGACCCTCCTCAATGTTTCTGTCCAGAATGGGCCAGGCTCCTTAAAGCCCTCCATGAAACACCCCTTTGGGATGTCTCCTCAATCCAGACCCAGGGTCTCTACTCAAATTTAAAAGGCTGATGTTCTATAACACTGCCTGGCCCCCACTGAAGCTGGACAAGGACAGTTGCTGGCCTGACAGTGGCACATTTGAATTTCAAATTCTCCAATATCTTGAAGCTTTCTCCAATTCAATGGAAAATGATCTCAGGTCCTTTAGTTTCAGGCCTCTGCTTCAGGCCTGATACCACCCCTCTAGACCTTCTCTCTGCCAAAACTGCTCAATTTTTCACATTCTTCTCAATGAAAACACCCCCTCAAGGTATTTGCAAAACCTCCTCTGATTTTGACCTCACAGATGAACCTCCTCCCTCTCATCCTCATGATCAACCTCTTTCTCATGCTCATCCTCACCTACCTCCCCTTCCCTCTCCACCCCCACACTTACTCCTGCACCCCTTCTCCCACAACACCTTCTGCTTCCTCCAAGGTCCTTCCTCTCCACAAGATGGCAGGTGCTGAAACATCATATGTGTTCATGTCCTATTTTCCCTTACACATAGAAAAATGTTGAAGTGCTTTTGCCTCAGACCCCTCTACTTTTCAGAAAGAATTCCTACACATTACCCAGTCCTCTGACCTCACCTGGCATGATGTTTATGTCATTCTTTCCTCTTGTCTTTCCCCTGAGGATAGGGATCACATTCAGTTGGCAGCTGAGGCTCACACAGACACCCTTCACCACCAAAATTCTGCCAATAATCCCATCAGTGTCACACAAGTTCCCTGTACTGACCCCAGTTGGAACTATCAGCCCACTTCCTCTGACAGGACCAAGCTAGACCAAGCTAATTACTTGCTTTCGCAGGAATGGAAAAGGTTGCCTTAAAGATGGTCAAATATGAAAAGATTAAAAAAAATTAATTTAGGCAGTGATGAAAGTCCTGCTCTCTTTCTCTACCATCTCTCAGAGGCTGTGACTAAATATACCAACCTTAACCCCGAATCAGAAAAAGGCAGATTTCATCTTCATTTACATTTCATCTCCCAATCTGCCCCAGATGTCAGGGGAAAAAATATGTCTCTAAAAGCTGGTGAACAACCACAGACTCCTCAATGTGAATGTGTAAAACTGGCTTTCAAAGTCTATAACAATAGGGAGGAAGAACAAAAAACAGGAAAACTCAAATGAGATTCTGCTAAATTCCAGATGTTGGCAGTCGTACTCAGACAAGGGCCCAAAAGACCCCACAAGCAGGGTCTAGGTCACACTCCACATCTCCAGGCACCTGCTTCAAGTGTGGCCACCAGGGACACTGGGAAAATGCCTGTCTTAACCCTGAACTTCTACCTGGATCGTGCCCTCTTTGCAACCAAAGAGGACACTGGGAATTGGAATGTACTAAGAGAGCCTCTCCCTCTTCTTCAATTGTTTCCAATTCCCACAAGTCCATGGACACAAACACTAGACTAGCTAGCATCCTTGGCCTGGCAATGAATGGTCTGACTACAGAAGGCTAAAAGCCCCCTAGACTCCTGGCCCCCACAGCCATCACTTCATTGGAGCCCAGGGTAAGGTTGTCAGTATCTAGTGAGCCTTTCTCTCTCTCTCTCTCTCTCTCTCTCTCTCTCTCTCTCTCTCTCTCTCTCTCTCTCTCTCTTTAGTACCAGGGATTTAACTCAGGGCACTGAACCACCTTCCAGCCCCTTTTTGTATTTTATTTAGAGACAGGGTTTCACAGAGTTGCTTAGTGCCTTGCTGTTTTTGAGACTGACTCTGAACTCGAGATCCTCCTGCCTCAGCCTCCCAAGCCACTGGGATTACAGGTGTGCACCACCATGCTGGACGACTATCTCTTTCTTGTTGAATGTAGGGGCAAGTTTTCAGTGTTACCAGAATTTTTCTGTCCCCTCCAAATTTCCTCTACCTCTATCTCTATTGTCGGTATTGGTGAAGCCTCACCACTCCTAAACGGATAGGTCCTTTACTCTGTAACCTATTCTACACTGGATTATCACACTCCTTTCTAGTCATACACCTATGCCTATCTCCTATTCTTGGCAGGGACATCCTAACCAAATTCGATGCCTGCATCCATTTTAATCCCAACCATAGCCACCATAGGTCCCCACATTCCTCTGCCTCCTTTATCCTCTTATGCCAACCAGAAGCTTTTCCTCCTCCTCTAATATCCCTGTTAGTGACAACACTGAGATGGTCATCCTCATTGTGGGCTATCTCCAATCCCACCATTGCCACCCACCAGACTCCTGATAAAATTTCCCTATAAGATCTTGCCTCCAGCCAGAAAAAGTTGTTTCCTATCACCTCTCTGGCTGCCTCAAGTATAATTAGGGAATCTTCTTTCTATCCACTAACTGGACATGAACCTGTATCTTGGCCTTTATTGCACCCCTATTCTATATTCCACTGAGCAGAGACCCATCCCTATCCCAGTATATATCCTACTCAAACCAAAATGAGCTCTCTCTCTCTTATCCCTCTTCTGGTAGTTTGGGCATAACTATAGCAGTTGGCACAGAAGTAACAAGAGTAGGAGTTTCCATTCACCCATTTGCAATACTTCCAAAGAAATGGCAGATAGCCTTAAAGAATTTTGACCTACTTGTCTATCAAATAGATTCATTGACAGTAGTTGCTCTCCAAAACAGATGAGGACTACATCTATTAACTGCAGAAAAAGATGTCATCTGTGCCATCCTACAGGAGACCTGCTGCCTTTACACTAACCAGTCAGACTTGGTGAGGGACAGCATAAAAAATGAAGAGACCATGATACCAAATTTGATCACTTCTCCTCATCATAGAACATGGACTGGTTTCTACCCCCCTATTCCTCAGCAATCTTTTCTTGGCTAGCCCCTTTTCCTCTTCCCAATTCTCTTTTAAATGTTGGCCTTGTCATTGGGCCATCCTGTTTCGGCTATTTATTATTTATTTATTTATTCATTTATTTATTTTTTTTGCAGAAGCCCATCAACACCACTACCAATCAGAGAGTCCAAAACGTCCTTCTGCTTTGCTCCATTAGAGCTGCTTACTAGCAATTCCCACAAGAGTCCTCTGCTGATGCCCATTCCCAGGAGAAGTAGCTTAAGAGATAGAAATACCCCAACCCTCATCCCACCACCCCTTTTTCTATGAAATAAAAACATAAAGGTAGAAATGCTAGGGAGAATTTAACTTAGAAAACACCATTTTGAAACATACCCTCCAACTTAGAAAAACTGTCACTACAAAGTCACTTTGACCCAGAACAATGGTCAGCCTGACCTATGCCCCAGACAATAGCATGTAATAAGAATTGATACCTGGGACTGAAATCTTTAGAATTTAATATTCCACTCTCACCAATGGGTATACCTTCATACAAAAAAATCAACAAGAAAAAAATCAGAATTAAATTACACTATAAATCAAATAAACTTAACAGACATTTGCAGAACATTCCATGCAACAGGTGCAAAAAACACATTCCTTTCAACAGTACATTGAACTTCCTCTAGAATAGGTCACATAATAGTCTAAAAAACAAGACTTAACAAACTCAAATAGTTGAAATATTCTCTATTTTTTCTAATTATAACTGTATGAAACCAGAGTCAATAGAAAAATATACTTTAGAAATTGTACAAATACAAGAAGTATAAACAACACAGTTTTGAACAAATGTTATATTGTTGAGAAAGTCAAAAGGAAAATTTTAAAATTTCTTGAAACAAATGAAGATGGAAACACAACAATACCAAATCCTATGGGCTAGAGAAAAAGCAGTAGTAAGAGGGAAGTTTATTTCAATGAGTGCTATTAAGAAAAAATATATATATACATATATACATACATATATTTATAGAGAATCTCTCTATATATAATGAAATAATATATAAATATAATATATATAAAATGAAATAATATATTAAATAATATATATTATAATATATAACATTGTATATAAAATATTATATATGCTAAAATATATAATAATATTTATAAAATAAAAGATACAAATCATATATCTATACATATACATACATATATATATATATATATATATATATATATATAGAGAGAGAGAGAGAGAGAGAGAGAGAGAGAGAGATTAAAAAGCCTGATGATGCATCTCAGTCTTAGAAAAGCAAGAATAAACCAAATTCAAAATTAGTAGAAACAAATAAATAATAAAATCAGAGCAAAAGCAAAAAAAATTGAATATAAAATAATTATGGTGTAAAAAATCAATGAAACAAAGAGCTGTTTAAGAAGATAAATAAAATTGACCAATCTAACCAAAAACAAGATATCTAAGCAAAAGAGAGAGGAAATACAGGATACAGAGAAGACCCAAGTAAATAAAATTGGAGTTAAAAAATAAACATTGCAACTGATATTACAAAAATTCAAAAATCATTCTGAATTATTTTGAAAAACTATATGCTAACCAATTGGAAATTCTATAATAAATAAACAAATTTATGAACACATGAACAACTAATATTGAACCAAGAGGGTATAAAATCCTGCATATATCAACAACAAGTAATGAGACTGAACCCATAATAAAAAAGTCTCACAGCAAAGAAAAGCTCAGGACTGGGTTGACTAACTGTTGAAATTTATCAGAATATTGAAGAATAACTAACATCAATGCTTATTCAAATATTCCATAGAATTGATTGGAAGCAAACCCTTCAAAATTCATTCTAGGAAGCCAGCATTACTCTGTTACAAAAACTTGACAAGAACATAATAAAAATGAAAAGAAGTTAGGTGTGGTGGCACATTCCTGTAATCTCAGCAGTGAGAGGCTAAGTCATAAAAATTACTGGGGATATATTCTGTAAAAGCACCTCTAGATTCAATCCCCGGTACCAAAAAAATAAAAATAAAAATAAATCCACATACAAAATGCAGTGGTTTTCCTACACCCCTATAATGAATCAGATTAAGAAGGAATGATGAAAATAATCCCATTCACACAGCAACAAAAAATAAGGTATCCAGAAAGAAACCTCAATAAGTAAGTGAAAGATCTCTACAATAAAATTTTTAAAATGCTAAATAAAGACAATGAAGAAGACACTAATGGGAAGAAAGACTTCCCATGTTCATGGATTGGAAGAATTAATATTGTTAAAATGTTCAACACACCCAAAGCAATCTCAGGTTCAATGTAATCACCACCAACATACTAATGACATTCTTCACAAAACTAGAAAAAATATTCCAAAAATTCAAACTTGGAGGCATCACAATACATGATTCCAAGACATACAACAGAGCTACAGTAGCAAAAAAGCATGACATGAACACAGACACATAGACCAAGGAAACAAAATGGAGGCTCCAGAAATAAATCCTTGCATCTATAGCCAACTGATTCTTTTTAAATTTTTTTAAATTCTATTTATTCTAATTAGTTATATATGACAGCAGAATGCAATTCAATTCATATTACACAAATAGAGCACTGTTTTTCATGTCTCTGGTTGAACACAGAGTCACACCATTCTTATTTTCATACATATACTTAAGGTAATGATGTCTGACAAAGTTTAAAAATAAAAATAAAAAATAACATGCATTGAATAAAGGACAGCTTTTTAACAAATAGTGCTGGGGGAAAGTGTCTATCCACATGCGTATGATCAAAATGTGATTCCTGTCTCTTACTCTGTATAAAAATTAACTCAAAGTGAATCAAAGACTTTAGTATAAAACCAGAAATCCTCAAACTATTAGAGGAAAACATAGGGGAAATGCTTCAGTATCTTGGTAAAACAATGATTATCTGACTAGGACTCTAAAATCACAGGCAAGAAAAGCAAATATTGACAAATAGGATTACATCAAACAAATGGGTTTCTGCACATCAAAAGAAGCAATAGAATGAAGAAACAGCCAACAGAATGGGAGAAAACAGTAAATCAACAATAGTAAACAAGTAATCCAATTTAAAACAGCAACCTATCTGAAAAGATTTCTCAAAAGAAGAAATTCAAAAGACCAATAAATGTACTTTTAAAATGCTCAATATCATTAGACACCAGGGAAATACAAATCAAAATTAGGTACCATTTAACCTTAGTTAGAATGGCTATTATCCAAACAAATAAACATACTTGACAAACAAAATAAAACAAATGTTGGTGTGGTTATGGAGAAATGGGAACTGTTATGCACTGCTGATGTGAATGTAAATTAGTATAATGACTATGGAAGATATTGTGGAGTTTCCTCAGAAGACTAAATAGTAGAATTACCATACGATTCAGCTATTTGACTTCTGGTTGTATATTCAAAGGAAATTAGTGACCATATAAAAGAGATACCTGCATGTACAGGTTTAATGTGGCAGTATTCACAATAGCTAAGATATGAAACCAGCCCAGGTAAGCATTAACAGATAGATGGATAATTAAAATATGGTATATATTTTTGAATTATTTTTCAGACAGGATGAATTCCTGTCATTAATAGCATAATAGATGAATTGGAGCACATCATATTAAGCAAAATAAACCAGAACCAGAAAGATAAGTCCTCTCATATATCAGAACAAAAGTAAAAATTTAACCTGACACAAGAAAATTGATTACATGGGACTCGAGAGGATGTTAGGGGAGTGGGATTAGGGTACAAGTGTGGATGAATATAACCAGTGCATGATGTTTGCATGTATGGGAATGCCACAGTGAATCCCATTGTTTTGTAGAATGAATGTGTTAATAATTAACTAAATAAATGATACTCTTAAATCAATTATCTCTGGCATAGTGTTTTAAATTTAAATATTATCAGTTTTTATATACTTCCAAAATTATTCTCCCCTTAGAGTAAAAACAAATTTCAGAGCCTCACAAAAATTTTACCAAATAAAAAAACAGATAACCCTTAGTTTTTCTTTATTATTTTAGGTGCAAAATTCAGAGCCCTAGAATTTAAATAACTAAAGTTGTCTTCTGGCATCTATACATTAAATATTCATGGATTCAACTGATCACATATTGAAAATATTTTATATAAAAAATCCTTACTAAACAGGTACAGAAATTTTTGTAATTATTCCCTAAGTAACATTGCATAACAACATTTATATAATACATCCATTTATCAGATATCTCTAAATAATCCAGAGATGATTTAAAGTTATGGGAGTATGTGCATAGTCCATATGCAAATACTATGCCATTTTATAAGATCTGAGCACCGCAGGACTTTTGTATTAGCATGAGTTCTGAAAGCAATCCACTGCAAATATGAAGGGATAACTATTTGTTTAAAATCGTGGCTCTATGAATCTAATAATTAATAAAAATCTTAAAATGAATTATATGATAATTTGAGCTATCTTTCCCATTTTAAAATGGGCTATCCAGATTAATATACCCATTTTTAATGTTATTAATTGGTGTTCCTTTGTGTCAAACTCTCAGTCTTTCCCTTTTGTCCAATTTCTCCCACTCAATACCCAGCAATTTATGGGTACACAAATTGCTGGGTATTGAGATACACAAAAGGATTGAAAAAGGAAAGCTTTGGCCTCAGAAGTTTTTGGATTCTTTCAGCTGAGCAAGAAAGAGGCAGAGTAAATAAATTCATTGTATTTAGTTCTTGAGCCCATGAAAATGCAATATCTTTACATGAAAGTATATCAAAAGTGATACAGAGTTAGATACAATGAGTTCCTCAGAAACTTTTCACATAGCATGATCTCAGTGGTATATTAGATTTGGATGTCTTCTAATGATGGATACTGAGTACCATGGCATCAGGATCATAGCTCCCAGTTCTCATGGCCATGGTTCATTTAAAAAATGGAGCTACAAGCTGACTTACAAATGCATAATACCAACTGAAATACATGAACAGCAGCACAAATTAATATAAATTTAAGACTGTAAATTGACCTCTGTTTTTAGCAAAAGTGCAAGCCTTGGGGTTCTTGCATAAGACAAGAGACATGCAACTCAGAAAATGAAACTTTACTGTATTTCCTGATAAATGTAAATGGATATTTGAGCATAATCTATTATGGTAAAGAAAGTTTCTACAATATGAAGTAGCTAGTAGGCCATTGAGGAAAATGATATTGGTATTTCTTTTAATATAATCATCAAATATAATATGGATGTAACATAAACTTCTCCCATGTTAGGGTTTATATAAAAAATTAATCATAGTTGACTACAAAGTTCACTTTCATGGTAAATGAAGTAATGCTTACAAATGTAAACATTCTGCAATCTTTCTTTGGATTTGTTTGGCCACAGGCTCTGCATTCAAAGTGTTAATTGCATGGCTCTTTTTGTCTTTTGTGCATTTGCCATTTTGATTATATTGAAAAATAAAATTTATATCAATTTAAGGTACAGAACAAAGTGTTTGGGTATATATGTACATAATATGTATGTTAATTACTTGACTGTATAATATATAAATCATGAAGTAATATGTTCATTATTTTCTACACACACACACCCTCAGTTGTGTATATGTATATATAAGCTAATACATGTATTTCACACTTTATTTATTCATCCATTAAATTACATTTTGTTGCTGGATGTGGTGGCATATGCCTGTAATCCTAGTGGCTCAGGCGGCTGAGACAGGAGAATGGGGAGTTCAAAGGCAGCCTCAGCAATGAAGAGGACCTAAGCAACTCAGTGAGACCCTGTCTCTAAATAAAACACAAAATAGGGATGCGGATATGACTCAGTGGTGGAGTGCCCCTGAGTTCAATCCCTGATTCCAAAAATAAAAATTAAACTTTTTTTTTTAGTCCATGTCTTATGTATTGTGAATAATGGTGCAATTAACATTAACATGAAGATAGCACTTCAAGAAACTGCTTTCATTTCCTTTGGATATATACATCAGCAGTAGTACTCTTGGATCTTATGGAAGTTATATTTTTAATTTTTAAGGAATTTCCATACTATTTTCCACAAAGGCAATTTATAGTTGTGTAACACCAACAATGTACAAGTTTCCCCTTATCTCCATGTCTTTGCCAAAATTTTGCCTTTGTTCTTTGGATACTAGCCATTCTAACAAGGGTAAGTAGTATCTCACTATGGTTTTGATTTATTTTTCTCTAATTATTGATGATATTGAGAATTTTTTCATATAATGATTAGTCATTTGCATGCTATCTTTGAAAAAATATCTATTCAAGTTTATGCACATATTTTAATTGCATTGTTTGTTTTGCTATAAAGTTGCTTGAGTTACTTCTCATTTGGGATATTAACCTTTCATCAGAGGTACAATTTGCAAAATTTTTTTAATATTTAGGTTTTTTTTAGTTGTAATTGGTCACAATAACTTTTTAATTTTTAAAATTTTTATATTGATTTTATTTTTTAATACATGACAGTAGAATGCATTAAAATTCTAATTACACATAGCATAATTTTTCATATCTCTGTTTGTATATAAAGTACGTTCACACCAATTCATGACTTCACACATGTAGTTTGGATAATGAAATACCTTTATTTTATTTATTTTTATGTGGTGCTGAGGATCGAACCAGGGGTTCAGCATGCTAGGCAAGTGCTCTACCGCTGAGCCAAAACCTCAGCCCCAATTTGCAAATATTTACTTCAGTGTTTTAGGTTGTCTCTTAACTCTGTTAAATGTTGCTTTTGATGTGCTGTGATTGCCTATGCTTTGGGGGTTATATCCAAGAAGCTTTTCTTAATGTTTTCTTTTAGACTTTTTTTAATGTTTTATATTTAGGTGTTTAATCCATCTTGAGCTAATTTTTTATATATGGTATGAGATAAAAGTCCTATTTTATATCTCAAAGAATTAGAAAAATAACAAATTAAGCCTGAAGCTAAGAGAAGGAAGGAATAAATATTTTAAATAAACACAGATACAATATTATGTTAAAGAATATAACATAAAAATGAGAACTATGGCATTAACTTAAAGTAGATCATTGCAACTATAAGATATTTAATATAAAACTTATGGTAACTGCAATAAAAAATTCTAATATATACAGAAAAGATAAAAAAGGAATTAATCATATGACTGCATTTCAGCTCTAACTACACATGAAACTGTATTTTACTCTCTCCATCCTCCCATTTTGTTATCAACATCAGTTTACACCTTTTATGCTGTGTATGCATTAGTATGTTATTGTAGCTGTATTATTTCTCCTACTTTAGTCTCTTAGCATTTGTGGCAGAGTTAAATGTGTTTTATGCACCACCATCATTCTAGCATGAGAGTACTCTGAATTTGACTACATATTTTTCTTATCATTAGGTTTTATACTTTTTATGTTTGGGGTTATGTTACCAATTAGTGTCCTTTTGTTTCAACTTGAAGAATTTCTTTTAGCATTCTTGTAATTCAGTTCCAATGGTGATAGACGTTTTTGAAGTTTGGTTTGGGAAAGTCTATAACTTTCTTTCCTGAGGAACAACTCTTTTCTATGTGTAGTATTCTTGAATGGCAATTTTGTTGCTTCGAATGCCTTTCTTTGGAACTGGTTAATGGAAAATTATTATTTCCCTTTGGT
This sequence comes from Ictidomys tridecemlineatus, assembly GCF_052094955.1. Taxonomy (NCBI): domain Eukaryota; kingdom Metazoa; phylum Chordata; class Mammalia; order Rodentia; family Sciuridae; genus Ictidomys; species Ictidomys tridecemlineatus. Next base: position 99,420,229 of record NC_135485.1, read on the forward strand.
GGTATTACATTGATTTCATTCTTTTCTATCCCTTGAATTCTTGTGTTGCTGTCTTCATATTTAAAGCAAGCAGCCATTTATTGACTGGCCTAAAGAGGAAAGATCTTCATCCATGGGACTGGCTAGAGATTCTGGGGCTCCCACATAGGGTTTGTCTTTGTTTTTATAGTTGCACCTTCTTCACCTGTCTTGTTCTTTCTTGTGCAGGGATGCTTTAGGATTGGGTAGACTGTTTCTGTTCTCACAAAACCTAGCCAGATACTGTTTATTTTCCCTACACCTATTCCCTAAAATATTCAACCAAAGTGCATTCTCCCAACCAGCAGAGTTGCTGTTCGTATAACTTTAGGTACAACTAAAGAAATTTGTTGACATTTTTTCCCTATGGGAGAAATTGTAGTCCAATGGGATGGGTCCCTTTTGACATCTTAGGAGAAAGGATAAAATGCATGAAGGGAAACTGGGTTGCTTACTCTCTATGATGTATCTTTTCTTTTTTTAAACCACCAGTGAAATGCTGGGACGTTTCTGCTCAGCTCCCTGGATTCCACACACAAAGGTACTCTTGTTCATGAGTGATTGTGAAAATTGACATTTATTTGGGGTGAGGGAATAAGATTTTACAACTCTGCTTCATCTTGCTCATGCCACTCACTCTATCCCCCTTCTGATTATTTGGCTTGACACACATGGAAATTGGTCTCCAACACAGCCAAGTGCAGTTTTGGGGAAGGACAGATTCTCTCTAAAAACATAAAATTTAAAAATAAAATATGCTAATGTAGATGTTTTTGCCTTCTGCTACAGTGGGATCACTCCAGTAAAAAAGAAAATCAAATTATTTGAAGTGTAAATCTTCAATTAGAGATTCAATCATGAGCATTCAAAGATTTTAAAACTAGTTATAAATCTTCAGTCATAACATGATTTTTTTTTAAACTCTGATACTATTGAGACTCAGTTTCCCAGTTGGAGCCTCCAGAATTCTTTCCTTTTGACTTTATTAGTGTTGGTTCTGAATGCTTTGTTTTCTCTGTATTGTTATGTCTGGCTTGACTTCTCTTACTTTTCTTGCTTTGGTTTATTCTTGACTACAATCACAAAGGAGAAAACACTTTAGCAACTTAAAAGCCACATATAAAGGGAGTATGAAATAGAACTGCTCACAATCTCATATTTTCATATAGAATAAACAAAAGTCTCATAGTGGTAGGATTTTGTGAGTTAAAAGTATTCATGAATGTCAAAATCATTATTACAATGCATGTGTTATGCATTTATGGTATGAGACTTAATGTGATTCACAAAAGAGAATCAGCTCTCATTTCAACCCCTTCCTAATACACACTGACACAAACACACACAAAGCCAAAGAAGGAAAGCATCACAGAAACACTGGTCTAGACAGATGGAGAAAATAACCTATCAGAAAAATGAGGCTGTGAGAGTATAATACTATTATTACATTTAATTTTTGTCTACAAATACATCTAATAAACATTTCAGAGAAATCAAGAGTAAAAGATATAGCAATTTTTCAGGTCGCTTGTAATAAAATTCTTTTGACATCTTAGAGATTTTAGTTGTATTCTGACTTTTTCTGTTTTGAAAATCTTTTTTTCTAACAAACTCTCTCTCTCTCTCTAGAAATCCTCAAAGTAAAGTGGTTAAAAGCTTTGCCATAAAATTCGTTGTTTAAAACCTATTAGAGGAATTTAGACATATGTCAGCATTGATCATGTAAGGAAAAGCATAATCACCACAGTATTTAATTAAGGTGAGTCTGAAGTTGCTTTATAAGACTCTCCAGAACATGATAAGTAATGTTATAGAAGGAGTTCATCATTATATAGTGATTATGAAACAACTGTGTCATTACAAATTATTATGAAAATGGGTATGAAAAACTTAATTCCTAAATAAATCATTGTATTTTTCTGGTTTTAATAAAATAACAGATTTTGAAAGTTAATATTTTATAATAATAAATGTAAGATTTCAGATGATCCTTAAGTAAATGTGTTTTAAGGCATTAAGCATGGTTCTACTATTTTTAAAAGATTTAGACCAATATATTAACTCTGTTGAACTATATTGTTTGTAAATAAGACCACATATTTATCATCTTAAGAATCTGACAATAGCAATAGTCAGAATTCCATCCATGAATAAAAATTGTAATTCAGAATACTGAAATATATAAGTCTAATAATAAAAAAGAAATTTAAAACATATATTTATGCATCTTATAGGATTTAGTTTATGGTGTTAATTAATGACTTCTTTATTTTTTAGCTATAATATCTGAGCATTTTTGGTTAATGATTTCTTATGTCCAACCAAATTTATTTATAGAGATGTTATGTTAAACATTTGAATTGAAAGTTTTGATTAGATATATGCATAAAAACTCACATATATTCTGAATGAATTACCAAAAGTTGGAAAAACAAGAAAAAGTTTGTCTTATTCAAATTTTACTTCATGAAACAACCAAATCAATCACTGAAAACCAATTAAAAAAATAAAATAGTGTATCACTTAAAATTCTCCAGAGAAATAAAACCCATATTGTATGTGTGTGTGTGTGGAAGGGAGAGAGAGAAATTGAGCAATTATAAGGAGCTATCTCACATGATTATGGAGGACAAGTTTTAGGGTAAGGATGAGTCTGGAAGCTGCAGGCCAAGAGAGCTCATCATCTTAGTTTTAGTTTTGAGTCTGAAGGCCTGAGAATGAGGAGAATTTAGGTCATAATTTCAGTCCAAAAGTCAGTAGGCTCCAGACCCCAAAAGCATCATGATTTAAATCAAATCCAAAGGGAAGAAAAAAGTTGATGTCCTCCTTCAATGGCAGTGAGGCAGGACGAATTCTCTTCTACTATGGGCAATGGAAGGAAGGAAGATCTCCTTTATTTAGTCTACTAATTTAAATACTGATATCACCATCAAAAAAAAAAACAAACAAGCAAAAAAAAAAAAAAAACTACCACACAGAATGTTTGACCAAATGTCTCCTGGTCCTCTCAAGTTGACATAACATTATCCTTTGCATCTGGCTTTTGGGTTCTGGTTACAGGGTAAATAGAAGTAATTAAAAATGCCACTCTTTTTCCCTGAATTCTAACCATTTTTCTCTGCATTAATTATTTTTTGACATCATTTATTCAATAAAATGATACTGCAATAATAGTCCCTACAATCTAAGAAATGAACTGGCTGTGATATATTCGGTGCCATTATCCACTTTGGGCAAATATTTAATTATTCTGGGCCTTTCCTTAGACTTCTGGTAGTTAGAAATAAATTGGATTGAATTATGAGTCAGGACAGTTTAAATAAGGTTATCCTTTTGTATTTTTCTACTGTAAATTTTCAAGAAGAAATGGGGTCAGATTTCCAGTAGTTTCAATTACCAAGTACCTTTCAGAAAATAAGTTTAAAAAATAAACTTGATGAAAGTTATTTATTACCTATAAAGTTCTAGGCACCACCTTATGCATGGAATAAAAATAGAAATGATCTCTGAATTACCAAATTTAAAACTTAATGAGGCGATAGCAGATAGAGAAATATACAAATAAATATAAATTGTGAGAATTGTTATAAAGGAAAAGGACACAGTAAAATAATAGAAAATCATGTGGGCAGAATTAGAAATTTCTCTGAAGAAATTTTGTTGAAGAAATCACATTCAATGAGAAGTGAAAGAAAATTGGAAAATATTATAAAGGAAGAAAGAATGAAAGCTTAGGGTCTAAATAGAATTTTTCTTCCAAAAAGATTATCAACAATTATATAGCACCACTGATTATTAAATATGTATAAACTTTGAAACCTTTCATTCTGTCTGAAATGTTTTAGTTAATGAAAACTCTTAAGGAAAAAAAATTCCTAAGCTGTTCTTGTTTTATTTGAATTTGTTTCCTGCCAACGAGTCTAAGAAAAGAACCTCAACATCACTCTAGTCTTAATTCATGTATACATAAAGAACCTAAAAACTCCCCTGTTTTATTCCTCTCTATAAGTTAAATGTGATAATAATCATTTCCTGATGATTTATAATCTTTAAGGCTCCAAACAAGATTAGCCTTCCTCACCCTTATTGTTCCTTTTCCATTTTTGTATATGGTGGTTGAGTACTGAATATAAATAGGTCCACCCTTAGTGTCCCAACCAATATTAATAAGACCCATAGTATCATTCTCCTACATATAAGTCAGGTGAATACAAGTGTACATATATACATAGACCAATAGATGAAGAGAAACAAAAGAGCAGAAAATTTACTATTCAATTTGTAATATCAAATACCACCACTATTTTTTTTTTTATTGGTTGTTCACAACATTACAAAGCTCTTGACATATCATACTTCGAACAATAGTTTCAAGTGAGTTATGAACTCCCATTTTTACCCCAAATACAGATTGCAGAATCACATAGGTTACACATTCACATTTTTACATAATGCCATACTAGTGACTGATGTATTCTGCTACCTTTCCTATCCTCTACTATCCCCCTCCCCCCCATCTTTTCTTTCTATCCCATCTACTGTAATTCATTTCTCTCCTTATTTTTCTTCCAATTCCCCTCACAACCTCTTTTATGTAGTTTTTTATAACAATGAGGGTCTCTTTCCATTTCCATGCAATTCCACTTTTCTCTCTCTTTCCCTCCCATCTCGTGCCTCTGTTTAATGTCAATCTTTTCTTCCTGCTCTTCCTCCCTACTCTATTCTTAGTTGCTCTCATTATATCAAAGAAAACATTTGGTATTTGTTTTTTAGGGATTGGCTAGCTTCACTGAGCATAATCTGCTCTAATACCACCACTATTTTTAATCAATAAAAACTTATTAGCTCTTCTTAAAAATTTGGTAGAATTCATCGGAGAAGCCATTAGATCCCAGAATTTTCTTTAATGGGATACTTTTAATTATTGATTCAATCTGGCCTGTCCAGATTTTCTGTGTCTTCCTGATTCAGTTTTGGTTGGTTGCTTGTTCCTAGAAATTTGCTCATTTCCTTCACATTTTTTGTGTTCATAATAGTCTCATGATCTTTTGGTTTCTGTGGTATCAATTGTGACATCTCCTCTTTCACTCTGATTTTGATTGAGTCTTCTTTATTTTTTTCTGTTAGTCTAGCTAAAGATTTGTCAACTTTGTTTATTACTAAAAACAAACTGAATGTCATTGATGTTTTTAATTTTTATCTGTCTCTATTTTGTTTATTTCTGTTCTTTTCTTTGTTGTTTCTGTTCTTCTGCTAATTTGGGGCTTAATTTATTTTACTTTTTCTAGTTTCTTAAAGTGTGATGTTTATTTGAAATCTTTTTTTTCTTTTTTGATATAGATGCTTATTTCTATGAACTTTCCTCTCAGACTGCTTTTGTATCCTGCTTTGTTGAAAAATATTTTGAAAGTGTACAACCAATTAAGAGATGGTATCAAAGGTATATAAGGAATTCAAATAATTCAGTAGTAAGAAAACAACCTAATTGGAAAATGTAAAAAGGATCTGAATAGACATTTATCATGAAGAAGAAGAAGAAGAAGAAGAAGAAGAGAGGAGGAGGAGGAGGAGGAGGAGGAGGAGGAGGAGGAGGAGGAGGAGGAGGAGGAGGAGAAGGAGGAAAGGAGGAGGAGGAGAAGAGGAGGAGGAAAGGAGGAGGAGGAGAAAGAAAGAGAGAGAGAGAGAGAGAGAGAGAGAGAGAGAGAGAGAGAGAGAAGTGAATGGCCAATAACTGTATGGAAAAATGTTCAACATCTCTAATCACCAGGAAAGTACAAACTAAAATCACAACGAGAAATCACCTTTATTATGAAAATAACAAGAAAGAGTGTTATCAAGGATATGGAGAAATAGGAGCCCTGGCACATTGTTGTTAGAAATGTAAATTCATGCAGTCACATGGGAAAATAATATGGAGATTATTTTAAAAGATAAACATAGAAATACCACATGATCTAGCAATCTAACTTCTGGATTTATGTTCAAAATCATTGAAATCTGTACGTCAAAGGGATATCTGCACTCCATGTTCTTTTCATAATTATTCACAGTAGCCAAGAATATGGAAATAACCTAAGTGTTGCAGCACAATGTTTATTCAGTTTCCCTGAACCTGGGCTGATGGGGGGATTGGAAAAAAGACAAGCAGACATAAATATAGAAAAAGTGGGACTGTGTAGACCAGCCAACTCCTGTTGGGAGAAGACTCACCTTGAGTAGACTCCACACATTTATTGTATAGGTTTAAACATCAAAAGGATTTACTGTATTAAAGCTTCTTCAAGAAAACAAAACAAGCTCTGAGCAAAACAGCCCATTTAAAGCTTATCAGCTTCTGCCCATATCTCTTCTACCTCTGGGCAGCTGACATTTGAACTCAAGGTTATTGAACTAATAAATTCCAAGACAAGCACTAAATTCTTCCTCTTAACAGGGGTAACCATCAAATGGACAGTTTCTCTCTGCACCTTTACACTGAGAAATACCCAAGGGAGGTGTCACCACTGTCCAGGGGAGTTCAAAGCAATAATTCATTCACCATTCCAGACACCTGAGTGCCCATCAACAGCTGAGTGGATAAAGTAAACATAGGAAATAAAAACAATGGAGTATTATAACTTCTAAAAAAGAATATTCCATCATTTGTAACAACATGGGTGAACATTATGCCACGTTAAATAATCCAGCATAGAAAGGCAAATGCTACATGACATCACTTATATGTGGAATCTAAAAAAGTTGATCTTATATAAACGGAGAGTAGAAAGTTGATTACTAGAGTATGTGATGAAGAAGGAGAGACGGGGTGAGGGGAGATGCTATTCAAAGGGTACAAATTACAGTTAGATTGAGGAATACATTTTACCACAGTTGACAATGATGTATTGTATATTTCAAAATTGCTGAAATAGAATAAAGTTTAAGATTTTCATCACTAAAAAAGGTAAATTGGTGACATGATAATGATGTTAATTTGCCTTATGAGTCTTTCTGCAATAGATGTGTAGATAAAAACTTTACATTGCATCTCATGAAATATACAATTATTGCTTTTCATTTACAAATAGTAAAGAAGTCAAGTTTTAGAGGAAATGAAAAACTTTGATTATATGGCTGTTTTAGTCAACTTTTTCACTGCTGTAACTAAAGGACCCAACCAGCACCATTATAGAGGAGGGATAGTTTATTTGAGGGATCAGGGTTTCAGAGGTCTTCGTCCATAGAAGGCCAGCTCCAATCCTCAGGGCTGGAGGCAAGGCTGAACATCATGGTGGAAGAGTGTGGCAGAGAAAAGCGGCACCCCAATTTCACCTCCTCCAGTCACACCCTACCACTTCAGTTACCACCCAGTTAATTCCTATCAGGGGATTAAATCACTGATTGGGTTAAGGCTCTCACAACTCAATCATTTCTCCTCTGAACCTACTTGCATTGTCTCACACATGAGCTTTTGGGGGATACCTCATATCCAAACTATAACAATAGCACAGACTGAATTGATATAAAATGTGAATACCGGTAATAATTATGCAGAGCATTTCTTTGTTCTAATTTTTATCATTTTTTTAGCCAGTGGGAGTAGACACGGTGTTAGCATATTTATGGAGTATAAGCAAAAGCAAGAACTGACCTCTGTCCTCAAGACTATTTAATTCCTAGTATTACTCAACTTTGTCTTTTTAAAGCATCATAAAAGTATGAACACATTAGAGAATGTGTACATTACTTAATGTGTTCAATCAGGTGCCGACAGACAAGCAGTGATAACCATCTGTCAATCAGCAGGGTCAAAACAAAGTTGAATAATACCAAAATTGTACCAGTATTTTTGTTGTTGTTGTTGTTGTAAGTGGCAAAATGCCTTAGTCAAAGTGACTTAAGCAAAAATAGATTTTGTTAATTCCAAATTGAAAATTGTGATGTATAGTATGATATAGGTCTCAAATTACTGAAACTCAAATGAATATCATCTCCAATCTACCCTGCATGCCTAAAGTTTACCCTATTTTCAGTTCATGTTGATCTTATATAAACGGAAAAATTACAAATATAAATTGTTTTGTATTTACAAAACAATTGTTGTAATTCCATGGGTTGGTTACATCATTTCTGGTCCATATCATCTAATAAGACAGTTTTTAATCTCAATAACTCAAAGAAAAGCTCTGAAATTGTTTCATTTACTTGATTAGCTGACTTACATCTGTCCTTAATCCATCAAACTATCGTAGTCATCACAATAGCCTTCAAGAAGGAAGTAACTCAGCTTAAGTCATTAATGTAAGGCAGGCACTGGTGATCAAAAGGAGAAAGATTAAAAGCAGCTGACCATGGATTTATTGAGATTCGCTCCCAGGCGAGACTCTCCAGTCCAACAGAGCTCTGTTGGTTCTGGGAGAGTTGCACCCAGACTAGTCAGATTGGAATTTTATTGGGTTTAGGGCAGGAAGGGAGGGCTTGGGACAGGAAAGGGAGATTTTAGGGTCCCTTGTTCTCCTGGGGTTGGTCAAAGAATGTTCCTGAGCTCCATGTCCTTCCAGGATTGGTCAGGAAACCCCACTGATTGACAGTTGGTTATCACTGCTTGTCTGTCAGCACCTGATTGGTTGTTCTTTGGTGTGTGTGTGTGTGTGTGTGTGTGTGTGTGTGTGTGTGTGTGTGTGTGTTGCCTGGTGCTTTGTTCCCTTAGCCACCTCAAACTGACCTAACATCTGACTCCACAAGTAAATTTGAAGGTCAAATAGGTTTCATTAGAAGCACTCAGAATAATTTTTTTCAGGGGGATGGGATATTGGGGATTAAACTCAGGGGCATTGGACCACTGAGCCTCACCCCAGTCTTATTGTATATTTTATTTAGAGACAGGGTCTCACTGAGTTGCTTAGTGCCTCACTTTTGCTGTGGCTGGCTTTGAACTTGTAATCTTCCTGCCTCAGCCTCCTATCAGAATAACTTTTAACAATAAAATTAAGCTTCTGTTGATAAAATAATGAAGTCCTAACTTGCTAAACAACAAATGTGCACTACCTTTAAGTACCGTGAGTGAAAGGGAGCCCCGGCAAATGCTGATGGCCACATTATTCTAGAACTTAAGTGGAGAGAATAACAACAACAAACATTGTAACAAATGGCTAAGTGCAGACTTCTGTGATTCATACCCAGATTACCTGGGTACTGTTTCAGATTCAATGCTTTAGCTGCCCCCTTGGAACAAACAAGTGAAGCCTGGGGTTCAACAGCAGTGAAGCTGCAAGCTGAAGATGTCAGCATCATTGTATTTACTGTCAGCCACCTTACCTTGGGGAAGGACACCCAGGCAGGGAGAATACTTTGCCTTAGGGACAGTAATGAATGTCTGATGGAATGGGCATTTAGTGTCATCTCTTTCATCATTGTCTCCTGTATCCCATTAAAATCAAAGACCTTGGTTTAAAGAGGCCGATATTGGATACTTAGTGTTATTGTCAAATATGAGGAGTGCCAGTATATTTTAAGGTAAAAGTTTCATACACACACACATACACACACACACACACACACACACACACACACACACACTTTCTTTTTCATTTTATCTAAAACACAGCATTGTCTAAAACAGATATCTTTCAGGATACTAGTTTTATTGGAGAAATGTTCAAAGGATATTCCCAAAATATGATATTGCTTCTTCCCTGGAGGAAAGCTCTCTCAATAATGTAAGATCAATGAGAGTCACCAACTGCTGCACAATTCCCCGACAACTTTGCCATGCAAGAATTCGGTAGTTCTTCCTGCTATGTCTGTGTTCTAAGTATTTACCTCATCTGCATTTTAAGGAATGAGCAAAGCAGAAGCACAAAAAGAGTTTGCTGATACATTGCAGATTTAAATCTATGGCACACTGACTCCAGAGGAAAATGTCTTAACTACTCTGTGATATTCTCTGTGATCTGCTAGGGACAAAACAGAAATAGAACATCACTCTAAGGGGAAGAATGATTTATTCCCATGTACGTTTCAGTAGAAATATTGTCAAAGTTTATGCATGACCACAATAGAGGAAGTTCAGGTAATGAGCCCAATTAGGATTGGAAATTGAAGTCACCATTTTCTCGATGATGATACTATCACAGGGTGTTGATGTCGCTAGTTCTTCGTCCTCAGCTGCACTCTTATCATGCCTCTACTTTTGAATTTTGTACAATATATTACAATTGATTTGTTTACAAGTTTCATCTTCTTCATGAAACCATAATCTCTCCCTGAGCAGAAATTGAGTCTCTTTCACAATTGAATGCTCAGCACTTAGTTCTACAAGCACAAAACAAATGTTTATGTATAAGGGAGCTCACATTAAAAACTCTTTTTTTCCATTGAAGGGGCTCTCTCTCTCTCTCTCTGTCTATATATATATATATATATATATATATATATATATATATGTGTGTGTGTGTGTGTGTGTGTGTGTGTGTGTGTGTGTGTCAAAGAAGACATTTACAAGACATGTATTTGTTTACTTCACTTAAGTCCAAATAATTAATCAAGTTGGGTAACAAAAAGTGATGCATAATTTTTTTTACTTAAATACACAAATTTTCTCCACTTTCAAATATGAGGTAGGTACACTGAAACTAGTGAACTCAATGTTTCCATTACAGCATTCCATCCATAATAAACATGTCACACTACTCAAAATACTACCAAAAAATAATTGAAAATGCATAAAGCACCTTCTCCTTACTTTGATATGCCTATTTACTTTCTTCTATTTATGACTGGTCAACTTTATCAAGTTAGAAATCCCATGTCCTTTGTACTCTCTGTAAATATGTCAAAACACCTTCTTCACATGATAATGTGAATTTTCAGGGTCTGACAAAGTGACCATGTATATGTCTGTTTCCAAAATATTTATTAAGCAAATAATTATGAATCACTTACAATTATTTAGACTCCCGTTTTTGTAAGACACAAAAGGAAACAAGTTGCAATTTAATATTACAGGTATTAAAACAGAAGGTGCTTTTGCAACATTGCCTAAACCCCAAAAGAATAGGACAAAGGGTATAAATTTAACTGTTTCACCAGCTGGGGATTCTGGTTGTAATAATATGATAGAAAAATGGGTGGAGAAAAATGTCAGAGAAGTAAAAGAATCCTTCCCACCACGAATGGAAGCTTGCATTTTAGCCTAAGACTAAGGACTGTGGACATTCTCAGGCAATAGTTGATATTATCTTAAGAATTAAAAAAAGAAAACCTTTTATTTCTTTTAAATGTAAAAAAACCTTTTTAAAAAATTTTACACTGTTTTGTGACGTTTATAATATAGGTGGGCATAATATATATGAGCATAAAGGGGGCGTACGTATAGTGGAGGTACACTGAAGATACACAGTTACCAGGGTGCTACATTTCAGGTATAATAGTACAACAACGGAGCTCCAGGTATACTGGGAAAACTAAAGTATGTGTAATGTAACCTTACAGCAACAATTTATATACATAAGCATTATAGCTAAGATACCATACACAAAGTGTAAATCTAATAATATATTCAAATAATACAAAAGAAAGGAAGAAAGAACAGAGGGTAAGGGGAACAAAAAACAGAGAGAACAAACAATCTCAGTAGCTTAACAGTGGATTTAAATCCAGTAATCAATTACTTCATTGAATATTAATGTACTAAATCAGAATTTCAAGAAAGAATTTTATGAAAAGGACAAACTATATGCCACCTGCAATAATAATTAAAGTATTACTAAAGACAAAATTAAAAGAAAATGGATAGGAAAACAAGTGCCATAAAAATTCTATTCCTAATAGACAAACTCTAGATAGAGCAGAGGGGTAGGAAGGGAAGAGAGGGGAAGGGGGCTAGCAATGATGGTGGAATGTGATGAACATCATTATCCGAAGTACATGTATGAAGACACAAATTAGTGTAAACATACTTTATATAAAAACAGAGATATGAAAAATTTTGCTCTATATGTGTAATAACAATTGCAATGAGTTCCATAGTAATGTATTTAAAAATAAAATCAATTAAAAATATTCTGATTCCTAGCATAAGAAGGTTGGACAGTATATGTTACTATAATAGACTAAAAAGGTAATGATAGATTAAGAGAGTATTTCATAATAGTATAAAAGTCAAACATCAGAAAAACATAACCATGAATTGTTGTTCACTTAAAAGATTTCAAATGAATAAACACAGTTTTCAAAATTAAAGGATGAAACAGAAACTGTCTAACTAATACTTGATGATTTAAACACCTTCCCCTTACTAATTGATAGAATAACTACTAAACAGATCCAGGGGTGTATCTTAGTGGCAGAGCACTTACAAAGTGTGCACAAGACCCTGAGTTTGATCCCTAGCACTATAAAGAAACAAACAATTCTAAACAAAACATCAGTAAAGATAGAAGATCTGAGCAGCCAATATGCTGCATTGTCATAAAACATCACACCTAATGATTTTAGATTATACATTATTTAAGTGCACTTAATACAATCACCAAGATAGACAATATGCTAGGTTCCAAAATAAGTGTGAATAATTTAGAAGATTGAGATTATTAACAATCAAATAAGGATAACCAGAAGTACTAGATATTTTCATATTTTAGAATAAATCTGTTTCATAGAATAGTCTATATATTCTATATATTCTATATATACACTGTCCAATGTGATATCAATAGGTATATGTGGTCATCAAAGAATTTGTAAAATTTCACGTAATGTTAATGAATTTATGTTTAAGTGCTATGGACTAAAATGTGTTTCCTCAAAATTCATATAATGAAATCCTAATTCTCAATGTGACCTGTATTTGAAGATAGGGACTTGATGAGGTAATTAAAAGTAAACAAAATAATGAGGACAGGGCCCTGAGCCAAGAGAATTAACAATCCCAATTAAAAAAAAATGTGGCATACATACACAATGAAATATTACTCAGCAATAAAAGAGAACAAAATCATGGCATTTGCAGGTAAATGGATGGAGTTAGAGAAGATAATGCTAAGCGAAATCAGCCATTTCCAAAAAACCAAATGACCAATATTTTCTTTGATATAAGGAGGCTGATTCATAGTGAATAGGGAGCAGGAGCACGGGAGGAATAGATGAACTCTAGATAGGGCAGAGGGTTTGGAGGGGAAGGGAAGGGGCGTGGAGTTAGAAATGATAGTGGAATGTGATGATTATTATTGTCCAAAGTACAGGTATGAAGACATGAATTGATATGAATATACTTTGTATAGAACCAGAGATATGAAAAATTGTGCTCTATATGTGTAATAAGAATTGTAATTTATTCAGCTGTCATATATAAATAATAAATAAATAATAAATTAAAAAAAGAAAAGACAGAGCTATTATCTTCCGAATACACAAAGGAAAGGCTCTGTGTAAAAGAGTAGGAAGCTGGCCATCTGCAGGCCAACAAAAGATCCTTCACCAGAAACTCACATGACAAGATCTAGATCTTGGTCTCTCTGAAACTGAGAAAACAAATATCTGTTATGGAAGTCCCCCGGTTCATGATATGTTTTGATGACAGCCCAAGCCAACTAATTGATTTAATTTTTAAAGTTACATGTGACTATTTACATCCTTCCTGGAAAAAAGCATTTCTAGATAATATATGAATGCTTTTCTTTCAATATGGATATCATTCACATATATGTCTGTTGGGTTGCTGTTAATAGAGATATGAAATATCTGACCATCATTGGCATTACCACTCTTCTAGATTCTCAAGTGACTGAGCTCATGACCTGAGGCTCATGGTGCCACTAAATTGGATAGGGCCAGCCAACACTTTAGAACAGCACTCCAAGTGAAAACCCAATTTAAACCAATTGATTATATGACTATCTGCTATATTAAAACAAGAAGCACTCATATTTTCAGGTTATACAATTATATTAAGAAAGGGAATTATTAAATCACAAGTGGAAAGTAATTTTGAAGCGAAGACAATCATATTTTCAGAATAAATTGAACTAAGAAAGAAATTACACAAAAATATATGTAACAACAAAGATTTTTTTTTCCTCTGAGAATGTGTTTACAAACCCTTTAAGATAGGATCCTGGCCTCTATTTTAGACATTTTCTCCAATCCTTCTTCTCTGCCAAACTTGAATAGCACTGCCCCAGGGGTAGTTTAAAGTTGGATCTGTCCTCTCTCCAACTTTATACACACTAGAAATATGCACAGTTCATAAAATATAAATTTTTTACAACCAGACTCATATAGCTTTTTCTTAATGATTTGCATTGCCGTGGGATTGCATATAATAAACTCTAAAATGTTTTATCTTTTACAGCTGCTACTCTCATTTAATTGATAACTCAAAAACTCTACACAATTTTTATTTATGGTTGTCCTGTGCAGTTAGGATCCCTCAATGAACAAATTAGCAAAACCCAGAAAAAATTATTATTATTATTCCAGGGATTGAACTCAGGGGTGATTAACAACTAAGACACCAAAAACTAGAAAAAACTTTAAAAGCTTCTGTTCTCATAAAGTTTACATTTTGGTAACCAAATGCCAAATTTTTTCTCTGATATAAGGAGGCTGATTTATAGTGGATAGGGAGAGGGAGCATGGGAGGAATAAACAAACTCTAGATAGGGCAAGGGGTGGGAGGGGAAGAGAGGGAGCATGGGGTTAGAAATGATGGTGAAATGTGATGATCATTATTATCCATAGTACATGTATGAAGACACGAATTGTTGTGAATATACTTTGTATACAACCAGAGACATGGAAAACTGTGCTCTATGTGTGTAATAAGAATTGTAATGCATGCTGCTGTCATATATATACAAATAAAAAAGTTTACTTTTTGGTGGTGGGGGGAGTGAGAAAGAATATAAACAATAAGTAAACTAAGCGGGATTTATAATTATTGAATAAAAGGAAAACTAAGGCAAGGTAAGGGAGAATAAGATGTGCTAACGTATAGATGGCATAGATATGGGCTGCTTACAATCTTCCTTCTCCTTCTCCTTCTCCTTTTCCTTCTCCTTCTCCTTCTCCTTCTTTTTTTTTTTTGTATCAGGGTTTGAACCCAGGGCACTTAATCAGTAAGCCACATCCCCAGCCCTTTTTATATAGTTCTTTGATTAAGAGACAGAACCTCTCTGAGTTGCATAGGGCCTCTCTAAATTGCTGAGGTTGGCTTTGAACTTGCAATCTTACTGCCTCAGCCTCCTGAGCCACCAGGATTAGAGGTGTGCACTGTGCCCAGTTTGGTTACAATCTTAAATGAAGTAACAAGGAGAGACCTCTTCCAGAAAGTGCCATCTGAACAAAGACTTATGAAAAGTTAGGGAGTGAGCATTGTGGACATATGAGCAACATATTTCACAGTCAGCAGAAATAGGCCCTAGGAGAAGCTTGCTCAAAATACTGAGAAAAGCTAGCAGCCTGATAAGTCTCAGAGTGAGTAAGGAAGATATTTTATCAGAAAGAAATACGATTTCATTCCAAACATTTCAAGGACATATAACCTTTCTCAGAACCAGTAGATATTTTGGGAAGCATACCTTATCCAATCCAAATAAAATTGGCATATCTGTCATTTAAATTGACGAAATCTCTCCTGACACTATTCTCAGGCCAAAATAAAGAGTTAAGGCAAATTAAATAACAGCATTTTCCCAGAAGATTCTGGGATATCATTAATTTCTCTCAAACTTCAGCAAATAATTTGTTTTAGCTTTCAATTAATACTAATATGTTAATATATATATATATATATATATATATTGTCTTATGAATAGCAAGTATTCAAGAATTACATTTTCATTATTTCCTGAGAACAATATTGTACATACCTCTATATCTAGAGCTCTTAATACAGAATATGGGGCACAGTATTGGTTCAGTTTCTTGTATATTTTTTGCATGCATGCATGCATACATGAGTGATTAAAGTAATGCTTACTTTTCCCAGAAATTGTGTTCAGATTTCCCTTTTGCAAATTAGTTTGACCTCCAAGGTTAATATTTTATCTAACAGCATCACATATAAATAATTCTGAATTCAGAAGATGGAGCTACCAAGTGAGGCAGAGTATGATTTGGTTCAATGTACATTTCATTACAATGAACTTTTTGGAGTTCTAGATAAGATAAAATAGCTCTGATGGTGTCCTTGCTTCTCCTTTAAAAAAAAAATATGTACTGAAATCCCTGAATTATGATAAAAATCAAAGCTTGTTATTTTTCAGTACATTGTTTCCAATGGAAAATATATATTTTATGCTGCTCTGTAATAATTATCAAAAGAATCATTAATCCACCTTTATTCTGAAAACCTTAAATGTATATAGTAACTAAAATATATTAGAAAAATTATATATGTGATAATTTCTTATATATATGCCTTAAAGAAACATCATTAGTGAAATACTCTTTAGAATATTTTAACTATTTGAATGGAGTTATGTTTCTTAACTCTTTGATTTGGGTTAATATGACCATATTTATGGAATTTTGATTGTAATATTTTTTGAGTGAATCAATAACCTTAAATATTTCAAAAATATAACAAAACACACTTATTCAGAGTTCCCTAATATATATGTACTTTTCATAACACTCTTGTCCCTCATGTCCTAGTGTCTAAATTAATTATGAATTAATGAAACTTAACTAGTGAAATACATACCTTTTGATCTTTATAAAACTGGAAAATATTAAAGGGATACTTACTGCATTATTTTCTCAGTACAGTATAAACAAATTATACTTTTCAAGTAGCCTGACTTTTAGAAGACTGATTTACCTTATACCATGTAAATGATACTACAGACCACAAAAATCTATTCTAATTAGTTTTCATAGTAACATAAAATTATTTAAATTGAAATAGAAAATCAACAAATAGATAACTTTCAAATATGAGTATATTTATAAAAGTTTTTCTTAAAAATCTTAAGCATGTTTTAGTTAATTCTGTAGAGAAAAAGAAATTTTAAATGGTTGACTGAATTTACTATTTTAATAGCCTCAAACATAACTGAAACTTAAACATGATTGATATTTGGGTACTTTTAATGTGAAAAATTCATCTAAAAGTGTTTTTCATTTTAAGCTTTCATGTGACCTATATTTATAAATACACTTATTGTTAATGATTTTAATATAAAAATAGATCTTAGTACTTTTTGGGGGAGAGGTACCAGCAATTGAATTCAGGGGTACTCAACCACTAAGCCATATCCCCAGCCCTATTTTTTTTTTTAGTTTAGAGAAAGGGTCTCACTGAGTTGCTTAGTGCCACATCATTTCTGAGGGTGGGTTTGAACTCATGATCCTCCTGCCTCAACCTCCTGAGTAGCTGGGATTATTTTGGTACCTTTTTAATAGGTACAGTTTATTAACTGTATAACTATATAAAGGTACAGTTAATAGGTACAGCTTATTAACTGTATAACTATATAGAAGGTACAGTTAATAGGTACAGCTTATTAACTGTATAACTGTAGAGACAATAAGGATCCAGTTGGTCCTATTCTCTTATCACACTTTTGTTGTGATTCTTTCAACATAGGCTTAATTTATCTTATTATCACATTATTGATAAAGCATCTAAAGAGTATTCCAGAAAGACTGTGTAATTAATATTCCCGTTTACCCCAAAGTTAGAGGTGTTAGGTTGTATCTAAGATTACTGTCAGTGATCCCTGTCTCCAGGAATTCATGACCTCTGTAGTCCTCTCTTTTGGTGTGTAAAATGGGGTTAGGGACTCACTTTAAATAATTAAAGACAATGTGATTAAGTATTAAAGGAAGCAAATATCCTGTTGTGAGGTGAGCCATACTAAAGACCACATGGAGGTAGAGTGAGAAATATCTCCAGGAGGCCCTTAGTTCAGTAGCC